>NC_044041.1:75041615-76445444 GCF_901765095.1 Microcaecilia unicolor | reverse complement strand
TGGGTGTTGCGCCAAGGGGGGGGCACTGACAGCTGTTTCCCAGGCAGGGGACTCCTCCCCTTGCCTTGGAATCAGCTGTCAGTGACATCACTGACGTCAGTGCATTCTAAACTACCTAGCAGACCACCTCCGAGGGAGCCACAGTCCCAGGCACATTAGAATGTTGGCGGTGAGAATTATTATATAGGATATGCCATAGACAATCTGGACATGGTGGCACCCACAATTATCACTATCATCCGCCATGCAGTTTTCACCACTTCAACACCCTGATCTTGGAATACTGTACTGACTCACATAAATCTATCATTATGGGTGATTTTAACATCCATTTGAAAGCTCCTACTACTCCTAAGGATTTCTTTACGATGGCCAAAGACCTGTTCCATTCTCTGCCCCCCACACATATCTTAGACACAATCTTGTATAACTCTTCTGAAATTAGGTCCGACTGTTTTATCATCCAACCCATAATGTGGTCCAATCATGCACTTATTGGACTTGGCTGTCCTGTACCTCCTCCCAAAGATAAGCCCCCCCCCCCCCCGGAAACTTCTATTCAGAGACCTTAGCAAGATTACCCCTCAGTCAGTGCAGACTACTATAGCCCCACTGACTGCCCACTTTACCCCTCTCCCTGTGGACGAACAGGCCCATCTCTGGGATGATTCCCTCAGTCAGGTGCACAACACATTAGGACCTCTAACCACCCGCATTACCCAGGCCACACAGATTAAGAACCTTGGTATATAGTAGACCTTCACTTGCTCAGGAGTCAATTGAGACGCTCAGAGCAGCACTGGAGAAAGATTTGTACAGATCAGGCACTTTTTTTTTTAATTACAAGTATGTTTGTAAATATAAGGCAGCTACTATACTAGCTAAGTGTCAGTATTACTCCAAGCAAATTTCTATAGCATCTCATTCCTCAGCCCTTTACAAAATTCTACACTTGCTGACTGCACCATCAGGTGCCTTAAAAGACTATAAATCTCCATCAGCTCAGGCTCTTGTCAGTACCTTCCATGATAAAATAACCATGCTTCAGACTGCAGTCAGCCTCCCTATTGCAAACCCACCTTTTCCCCTTACTGGCACAATTAGGCAAGACCAGATTACAGATCCTTTTAATGTTTCTATTCCAGATATTGTGGTCATCTCTGAAACTGTCTACTGTGAACACCACCACTGACCCCCATGATCCCATTCCTTCACTTTTGGCCAAATGCTATCTAGCCCATTCCATGGTTGCAGCAAGCCTTCAAACAAGTCAAGCACCTACCTTATGGAAGATCACCCACATTATGCCAAACATTAAACATTTAAAGGACCACACCTACCTGCCAATTATCGGCCTATTGCAAATCTTCTTTGTTTCCAAGATTACAGAAAGAATTGTTTTTTTCTCAACTGCAAGCCTTTGCTGAGAACTGTTGTTCTTCTTTCGCACCAAACAGGTTTCTGACCATATCATAACATAGAAACTACTTTACTAGGAATTGCTACCTTCGTTCTCCACAATCTACATCAGGGCCACACAGTTCTCGTTCTTTCCCTGGATCTCACATCAGCATTTGATTTAGTCGATCATCCTCTTCTTTTGCATCATTTTAGTGCCATAGGGTGCCAGGGAAAAGCAGTGACCTGGTTTCACTCCTATCTTGAGAATAGAATTCGTGTAGTGGATTGATACGATAACCTTCCTTAGAAAGCTGTATTGTCCCTGTGACAAAACAGTGGGTTTTAAGCCTGTAAAATGTATTATTTCTTGAAGTGTATTTCCCTAGTTTGGCCAGCAGGTGGTGTATATTTATGTTTAAAGCTGTTACAGAGAAATGACTGTTTTTTCTTTAGTCGAACACAGATAAGAAGTAAGATAAAGTATACTATTGAAAACTTGCAGTTCTGGGTTCTGATTGGCCCAGGAACTCAATTCATCTAGGCCGTACTGGCTTTTTCCTCCAGTCTTAGCCAGGGAGATGAGAGAGAAAGATCTTTGTAGGGCCCTGTGAACAGTTATATTTGATATCCTGTGGGCAGATATTATGTCCTGATCTTCCCAGGTACTATTTGGATAGTAAACAATACTTAGGTTTATAAGTAATCCTATTTAAGTTACTTGTTACTGTTTGCAGGAAGGGGGGGGGGGGGGGGCGGTCCGCCCCAGGTACACGCGCTCAGGGCGTGCCGGCCCCGCTGGTTCCCTGCTCCCTCTGCCCCAGAACAGGTTACTTCCTGTTCCAAGGCAGAGAGAGCAGGGAACCAGCAGGCCCGACGCAGCTCCGAGTGACGTGCACTCGGGGCGGATCGGCCCTCCCGCAGGTAAGAATGCGGTCCGGGGGGGGGGGGGTTGTGCCGTGCTGCACCGGGGGGGGGGGGGGTGCGCAGTGGCAACCCGCCCCGGGTGTCATTAGCCCTCGCTACGGCACTGGTTTGCACCTTTTCTGTTCATTCTAATTTTTCATGACAATAAACATTTTTAGCATTGCCTCTGCTTGTCTGTACTGAATAAGAATCCTGGTGGTTTCTGTGTTGGGTCTGTGAGTGCTTTCTAGGAACTGTTGGACCACTGGGAGTGTGGCCCCAGAAACCTAGAAATCACTGGGGATTCACCCAGAAGTGGTTAGGATCCAGTCAGTGGGTTGAGGGTGCTAGTGTAGACTACAAGTGGCTGGTGCAGGCGAACCTGAGCTGTGCTGGGGATAGACCCTCTAAGTGGCCACAGGGTAGCCCCAGGCAGGTGGATAGGCATTTCATGACAGACCTCACTTCTTTTTAGTATGTTCTTGGCGCCGTTACTGATCCTAATACAGTTTCAAGGTCTGACATCATTTGTATATGCTGACATTCAGATAGTTACTAGTTTTGATCCTACCAGCATTACTGCAGTCCAAGCTATTAACAATAAGCTTGATCTCATAGCCTCGTAGTTATCTGCCAATAAAATGGCCCTGAACCCATCAAAAAGTAAGGATCTTCTGATTTCTCACCATGGTCCTTCCACCTTAAGCTCACAATTTCCACTCTAAATATATTAGGTGCCATCCTCGATAATCACTTCAATTTTCAGGCACAAATCACAGCTGTAGTTCAGCGTTGTTTTTATAGATTAAGTCAAATTAGATCTGTAAGACATTTATTGTCAGCTCTGGAAAACGTGTCCATGCTTTCATAATTAGCAACCTTGATTATTGTAGCATCCTCTATTAGGGCCTTAGGATCACAGACATTCGCTGCCTTCAAACTTTCAATATGTAGCTATTAAGCTCATCAGGGGCGCACGGAAATATGACAATGTAACTGCTTACCACTCATGCATCAGATTTCTTTCAAAATTCTGCTTCTGGTCCATAAGATCTTACATGCTAATCTTTCCCTCTTTCTATCTCAATTACTTCAATTTTATTCCCATTGCAAGCTCTTCGGTTTAGTTCTCAGAACCTTCTTGCAGTGCCAACCTTTAGACATAAAATTTTAGTACATCAGAAAACAGATTTTCAGTGAGGCCGGCCTCAGTCTTTGGAATGCCCTGCCCTTATCCCTATAATTACAAGAATCTTTACCTATATGTAAAGCAGAACTGAAAGCTTACCCTATTCAAGGAAGTTTTCCCATAAGTCCTCCCTATGGTGGTGGTAGTGCGATGTGGGGTGCCCTGGAGGGCACTGCAGCTCTGATATACTATTCTCTTCTTTTCTATCTGAATGAAATTCTATTTCATATTCCTTTTGTCTGATTATTTATATTATTATACTTGTAAACTGCTCAGATAATTTGATGGGCACATATAAAGTAATAAATAAACTTGAATGAAGCCCCTACATTTATTGCTGCACTACTAAAAAGTAATTGGTTCATCCTGAATGCTAAGATCACAGAATCAGTTTTATTGGACATACCATTTTGATTGGTTAGCAACTCAGTCTTGTGTATTCAGCCTTATGAAATCCTTTGCTAGTAGAATTGAGATTGAGTAATGTTGCAATATTCTGGAAACAGCTTACTGCATACTTATTTAGACAGTCCTTTTCATAGTGTAGACATTATACAGGAACTCTCTACACAGCAGTATGTTTAAACTTGCTTTTATTTTAGGGCTGCATTTTGATTAAAATTCTTAATCGTGATTAATTGCGCAAATATAGCCCCTCCCCCCACGTCAGTGCCTGAGGGCCTCTCTCAATTTCCTCCCCGTGCACAGTGTCCGAGGTCCTCTCTCAATCCCCCCCCCCCACCCATGCACGGTGCCTGTAGTTCTCTCTGTTCCCCCCTCCGACTGCCTCTCCATGCATGGTCTGTCATCTCTACCTCCCCTTTTCGCCCTGGCTATAACAATTGCCATACTGGGCCAGACCAATGGTCCATCCAGCCCAGTACCCTGCTTCCAGCAGTGGCCAATCCAAGTCATAAGCACATGGCAGAAATCCAATTAGTAGCAACATTCCACGTTACCAATTCCAGGGAACGCTGTGGCTTCCTCCACGTCCATCTCAATAACAGACTATGAATTTTTCTCCAAGAACTTGTCCAAGCCTTTTTTAAACCCAGATGTTTACCACTTCCTCCCACGAGTTCCAGAGCTTAACTATTCTTTGACTGCTCGCAGTTCTCTCTCAATTCCCTCCACCCACATGGTGTCGGTGGTTCTCTCTCAATTCTCTCCTTTCCTCCCCCCCCCCCCCCGCATGGTCCTGCATTTCTCCTTCCCCTTTTGGCCTTGCCCACGGTTCTCTCAATCCCCCCCCCCCTCCACAGGTGGACGTGGTTCTCGCTCAATTTCCTCTGCCACATGATGCCTGAGCTTCTCTCAATGCCCTCTCCCTCCATGATGTCTGCAATTAAGTTCATAAGTATTGCCATACTGGGATAGACTGAAGGTCCATGAAGCCTAGCATCCCGTTTCCAACAGTGGCCAATCCAGGTCACACATACCTGGCAATATCCCAGAAAACTCAATACATTTTATGCTGCTTATCCCAGAAATAAGCAGTGGTTTTTTCCCAAGTCCATTTTAATAATGGCATCCAAACCTTTTTTAAACCCCGCTAACTGCTTTTACTACATTTTCTGGCAATGAATTCCAGAGTTTAATTACACGTTGAGTGAATAAAACATTTTTCAGATTTGTTTAAAATTTACTACTTTGTAGCTTCATCGCATGCCCCCTACTCCTAGTAATTTTGGAAAGAGTAAACAAGCGATTTACGTCTACCCGTTCCACGTCACTCGTTATTTTATAGACCTCTATCATATCTCTCCTCAGTTGTCTTTTCTCCAAGCTGAAGAGCCCTAGTCACTTCAGCCTTTCCTCAAAGAGAAGTCGTCCCATCCCCTTTATCATTTTCATTGCCCTTCTCTGTACCTTTTCTAATTCCATTATATCTTTTTTGAGATGCGGAGACTAGAATTGAACACAATATTCGAGGTGCGGTTGCACCATGGAGTGATACAAAGGCATTATAACATCCTCATTTTTGTTTTCCATTCCTTTCCTAATAATAGCTAACATTCTACTTGCTTTCTTAGCTGCTGCCTCACACTGAGCAGAGGGTTTCAACGTATCATCAATAGGGCCGCCTAGATCCCTTTCCTGGTCGGTGACTCCTAACGTGGAACCTTGCATGAAATAGCTATAATTCAGGTTCCTCTTTCCCACATGCATCACTTTGCACTTGCTCACATTAAACATCATCAGCCATTTAAATGCCCAGTCTCGCAAGGTCCTCTTGTAATTTTTCACAATCCTCTTGCGATTTAACAACTTTGAATAACTGTGTCGTCAGCACATTTAATTACCTCACTAGTTAGTCCCATCTCTAGATCATTTATAAATGTTAAAAAGCAGCGGTCCCAGCACAGACCCCTGGGGAACCCCACTATCTACCTTTCTCCATTGAGAATACTGACCATTTAACCGTACTCTAGGTTTTCTATCTTTTAACCAGTTTTTAATCCATAATAGGACAATACCTCCTATCCCATGACTTTTCAGTTTTCTCTGGAGTCTCTTTCCTGAGGTACTTTGTGAAATGCCTTTTGAAAATCCAGATACACAATATCGACCTGCTGCGGACTGCACTGGGCCTTTCCCTCTGACCCGGCTTGCCCTTTCTGAAAACAGGAAATTGTGTCAAGAACGGGCAGGCCGGGACAGAGAGAAAGGTCCTGTGTAGGCTGCAGGCAGCCTTTGAGTATAGCTACTGCTGGGCCAAAACTTTGCTGTTTAAAAAGGTACACCAGGTGTTGGTGGGGAAGGGAGCAATGCCGGACCATGCACAGTGGGGGGAGATACAGGAAGGAGGCACAAGGCAGGCAGCACACAATTATTAATCACAATTTTTAATCCTGATTAATAATTAACATGTTAATCACAGCATTAACCACAATTAACATGCAGCCCTATTTTGTAGGCAGAATAGTCTAGCAATGGAACTACAAGAGATGTTGGAGGGTGTATCTGGGAACACCTTGTTGTGAATGTATTTTAAATTATAAAGTTATATTATAAATTGTAACCGGCCTAAATGTTTAGACAGGGCAGGCTAGAAATTCTTTACATAAATAGAACGGTTAGAACTATCCCCGTACTATGAATGAAAGCACCAGAATCCTGACCGACAAAAATCCTAAATAAAGTATACGTGGTAGATCAGAGTGAATTACATCAAATCCCCTTTCTCTATCAGTTTTGAAAGAAATGGCACATTTGTGCCAGCAACAATTCTCCAGCCAGTGTTATCCAAACTTGATTTTTTTCAACAGATGCCAACTGTCACATTTCTTAAAGGTAGAAAACCCCCAAAAGTATTTACTAGTTAATATTCGGCCTGTGGCAGTCACTGACCCAATAAGCTGAATACTGACTAGTAAATGCCTGACTGACTTGTGGTGTTTTCCTACTTCATGTAGAAGCAGGTTTCCTCACCCTGATTCCCCCCACCCCCCCAAAAGGCAATAAGCCCCAGATGAGGCACCCCTCCCACCTCCAAGGTCTACCTTTTCTCATCTAAGGGGCTCCTACAGGCAGGAGCGATACCCACTCACTCCTGCCTGTCATAGCTCCTTTTTCAAAGTGGCCACCACAACCTTTAGCAAGTACTGTGAGGATTGCTGCTAAGGGTTGCAATTGACATTTTGAGAAAGGAGCCACAATAGGCTGGAGTGAGCAGGCATCACTCCTGCTTGTAGGATCCCCCTAGATCACCAGGGACAGAAAAGGTAGGCTCTTTTTTTTTTTTTTGGGGGGGGGGGGGGTCCTGGTTTGGAGCTTGCTATCTTGGGATGAGGGGCACCAGGTATCTCTTAGACCTCTACCTGGGAGTAAACTGGGCAACAGCTGATATCCAGACCAGTACCCAATTAGCTCTATGGTTAAAATTAGCCTTTTTGCTCACCTAAATTTAAAGTAGCAGTGTGAATATCATCACTAACGGTTTAGTACCAGCTCTGCCCACAGACCCACCCTAACACTAACATGGACAGTACAGTTGTGGTTAGAGCTGATATTCAGTGGTTACGGTCCAGTTAAGCGCCACTGAGTATCAGCAGATAGGAAGGTTCAGGTGTTTTTAACTGGGCAGGAAGCTCTCCCACACGGTTTAAATCACTTTGAATATTGGGCATATTGAAGTGTCAGAGGATAATGATGCCAGCAAATCAAAATCAATCATGAATGGCAG
Source organism: Microcaecilia unicolor (assembly GCF_901765095.1). NCBI lineage: Eukaryota > Metazoa > Chordata > Amphibia > Gymnophiona > Siphonopidae > Microcaecilia > Microcaecilia unicolor. The sequence continues at coordinate 76,437,765 of NC_044041.1, read as the reverse complement.
GAGTCTAATACTGAAATTATAGACTGCAATGCAGCCATAATCTCCACCTCTTCTAAAGATTTCCCTAAATCCAGTAAACAGGAGTTTTTTCCCCAAATGAACAGCCTAACCCTGGGTTGCAACCCAGGGTCATCTGATCCAAAGTTCCCCATTAATCTTGAGTTTTCTCATAAAAATACTTAGCCAGAAATCATGAATCTTATCTCAAACTATCTGTAATAACTTATGAGCCACCCTAAAAACCCCTACACAGTGGTTTCCCATCCCTGTTTGTTTAAAATTCACTCAGGAACCTATGCCAGGTTGGTGCAGCAAGATGGAAGGTGCAACCTTGGGAGCTGGTGATGAAACAAAACAGTATAGATAAGAACAAAACTTGGAAACAGCCAAGGGAATAAATAATGGCACTGGAGCCACACAGGTTAATAATTTATTAATTACCTGACACAGCCAAACCAGTTCCAGTTGAGTCATCAATGAATTCATATTTCCTTAGATTATACCAGAGACTGTCACCTATCAATTGAGAGAGGCCCACCTCCTGAGAATGTATATGTTGGACATATTTAAATGTTTATCATGTATAAATATTTCTTCTTGGGTGTATATAAAGACCACTCACCATTATAGTAGCTGCCCTCTGGCCCAATTCCAGCCTGTTTATTTCTTTTTGAAGGTGCAGACTCCAGAATAAAGGTGTGAACATACCCAATGAAATGCCTTACAGCAGTAATTCTAAAGAACTGTGGTGGAAGAGGAGGGGACCTTGCAAGGTGAGGGTCATGGTAATGTTTAATAGTCTATTAGCACCTCTTTTCTTTTTGTATTTTGTTTCTTATAGTATTTACACGTGTGTTGAAGGCTTCTTAAAGAAGTTTCATGTGGTCTGCTGACGGTAGTGGCAACAGGCACATGCTTGGAGAGAGGGGTTGGTAGGGTAGGATGGATTTCTCTGCTCCCGCTGCCTCAATGACATTCATAGTATGAAGCAAGATGGAATATCTTATATACTGATAAAGTACCATGCAATTAACAAGGGTGCTCAGCAAGGTGACAAAGAGGCAGATGCCACAAGAAGGTAAAATTATGTCTTACCTGATAATTTTCTTTTCTTGAACGCAGCAGATGAATCCAGGAACTTAGTGGGTTAAGTCCGCCTACCAGCAGGTGGAGATAGAGATAGACAAACAAAAGGCAGTGATGCCAGACGGCCACCTCCTTCCTCAGTTAGTATGTCATTCGTAAGCATTTGCTAAGGCCAAAAATATGAAACCAATAACAACCAGAAACAATCCTCACTATGAAAAATAGAGAACCAAATAAGAACTTTGAAATAACTGCAACTTGATCCAGAAATTGGAATCCTTTCTGTGTTCCCATATCTGTCTGAACTCTGTAAAGAGAACCCGGAAGGAAAAATAGCCACACTGCGTGGAAAATGAAAAAAACATCGGCTGAACTAGGGTGGGATCCTGGATTCATCTGCTGCGTTAAAGGAAAGAAAATTATCAGGTAAGACATAATTTTACCTTCCTTGTCACTTGCAGCAGATGAATCCAGGAATTAATGGGATGTACCAAAGCATTCCTTAATTAGGGTGGGAAGCCGACGCTCCCCGCACCAACACTCCCGCCCCAAAACTCGCAACCTCCCGAGCAGACACGTCTAGCTTCACAAAAGTATGACGGGACACCCAAGTAGCTGCTCAACAAATCTCTTCCAGAGATAAGGCCGACGCCTCCGCCCAAGTAGAATGCACCTTCAGGGCCACTGGAGACGCTCGCCCTTGTAGCAGATACGCTGCTCCAATGGATTCCCTAATCCAGTGAGCAATGGAAGCCTTAGAAGCCGCCTCACCTCTTTTCGATCCCCGACAAGAGCACAAAGAGATGATCTGAGCGTCGAAACTCGTTAGAGATCTGCAAGTACCGAAACAAGGCTCTCTGCACGCCCAGGAAACGTAGTGAGGCAAATTCCCCCGATAATCCTCTCTTCGAAAGACGGAAGATAAACCTGCCTGATTGACATGGAAAGCTGAACCAGATTAGGTAGAAATGACGGCACCGTCTGAATCGACACCCCTGCTTCAGAAAACTGCAAAAAAAGCATCTCAGGAAGTAACGCCTGCATTTGAGAAATCCTCCTACCTGAAGCAATGGCCCACCAAAACACACTGTCTTAAGTGTTAGATCCTTCTCAGAAACCTTATTCAACTGCTCAAATGGTGGGGACTGGAGGGCTCGCAGTACCACATTCAATGCCACGCCGGGCACGGCTGCCGAAGAGGAGGCTGAAGCCGAAGAGCCCCGCACAGGAAACGGACCACATCAGAGTGAGCTGCTAAAGAGGAACCGTCCAGTTTGCCCCTAAACAATCTAGTGCGGCCACCTGCACTATAAGGAAATTATATGCCAATCCCTTTTGAAGACCATCCTGAAGGAACTCCAGAATAACCGGAATGTCCGCCTGAAAGGGCGATTCATCACGCAAAGCACACCACGCCGAGAAAAACTTTACACACTCGTGCGTACGCTGCTAAAGTAGACTGCTTCCGGCCCCCAAAAGGAGTGGTAATGACTGGTCCTGAAAATCCCTTCTTCCTCAGCTGCTGCCTCTCAATAGCCAGGCCGTAAGACCAAAGCGGGAGGGATTTTCCATCTGAACTGGCCATTGATGCAGCAGATTGGGAGTCACCGGAAGTCGCAAGGGTGGCTCTGAGACTGCTCGAACGAGATCCGCATACCACGGCCATTGGGGCCAGTAGAACAACCGGCCCCCGATGCCGCCCTATGCGGCAAAGAACTCTCCCTATCAGAGGCCACGGAGGAAAAACATACAGTAGCTGTTGTTCCGGCCATGGCTGGAGAAGAGTGTCCAATCCTGCAGATCCTGGCTGCCGTTTGCGGCTGAAGAAATGGGGAACTTTGGCATTGCAAGCCATGGCCATGAGATCCATTACTGCTCTTCCCCAACGTTGACAGATCAGCCGAAAAGCCAACAGCGTCCATCCGCTGCGTCCAAAAGAGTCCAACTGAGAAAATCAGCTTGAACATTGTCTTGACCTGCAATGTGCGCTGCCGACAGACTCCAACATGTGCTTCCGCCCATACTAGAAGACGAGATGCTTCCACTGCCAAGGGAAAGACTGCGAGTGCCCCCTGCCGATTGATGTAGGCCACAGTCCCGTGGTGTTGTCTGAGAATACACGAACCGCCTGCCCCTGCAGAAGGTCCTGAAAACTCCACAGCTCATTCACGACTGCTCGCAACTCCATCGAATTTATCGGCCAAGGTGCTTCGAGAGGGGGTCCACGATCCCTGGGCTACTCGATGAAGACAATGGGTCCCCGGCATGCAAGGCTGGCATCCGTTCGACTACCACCCCAATTGGGAGACGCCAGTAGAAACACCCTTCTGCAAATTGGCAGGACCAGAGCCACCACGCGAAGGACTGTCCCCGGCCCGGCTTGACCAAGAAAGGCGTCTGTTGATAATCCAGCGACGTCGGCAACCATCTGCTCAAAGAAAATTCTGAAGAGGCCGCATGTGAGCCCTTGCCCATTGAATGACCTCCAAGGTCGCCGTCATGGAACCAAGGAGCTGAACATAGTCCCAAACTCGGGGAGCGCGACGACTCAATAAGGTCCATACCTGAGAAAGCAATTTGATCCTTCACCCCTCGGGGAGAAACACCTTCCCCCGCTTCGTATCGAATTGCACTCCAAGATACTCCAGACTCTGAGTAGGAACCAGATGACTCTTGTCCAACAGCGCAATCACTCGGTCGATGACCACTCGACTCTCCTCTGCTTTCGTCGCCCCGAATCGCTAGTCATCGAGATATGAATGCACTTGAATCCCCTCCTTCCGCCCACCACCACCATGACCTTGGAAAAGTGCATGGGCAGTGGCCATGTCCGAAATGAAGGGCCCGAAACGGGAAGTGCTGACCCAAATCTGAGAAATCACCTTTTTGATGCTGCTTTTAACTCCTAACTCTTGTTCACTTGTTCAGAACCCTTATTTTATCATCCTCACTTTAATATTCCCTTATCTCGTTTGTCCTGTTTGTCTGTCCTAATTAGATTGTAAGCTCTGTTGAGCAGGGACTGTCTCTTCATGCTCAAGTGTACAGCGCTGCGTACGTCTAGTAGCGCTACAGAAATGATTAGTAGTAGTAGTATGGGGCTGCCAAATGGGAATGTGCAGGTAAGTTCCCTCAAATTGAGAGCCGTCAAAAACTTGCCTGGTTGAACAGCAGCAATAACTGCCCTTAATGTCTCCATGCGGAAGGTGACGAACCCGCAAAAAACTGGTTTACGAGATCAAGAATAGGCCAAAAAGCCCCTCCCTTCTTTGGAACCACAAAGAAGATGGAGTACTGACCTGTGCGCCTTTCGAGAGGAGGAAGAGGCACGATAGCCCCTATCCTTAGCAGGTCTCGCAAACACTGCAGAACCGCTGTCCTCTTGGCCCACGATCCACAGCGGGACTCCAGAAAAAGTCTGTGACGGGAGAGAAGAATTCTAGCTTGTAACCTTCTCGCACCACATCAAGGACCCACTGATCCAAAGTAATTCCTGGCCCACTCTGAAGAAACAGAGAAAGCCGACCACCGATCTGCTCTCCTCCCGAGTGGACCTGCACCCCATCATTGGGAGGCCCAAGAAGGAGCCCCCTGACGAGAGGGGGGTCCAGCCGGACGCTTCTCGTTGCGAAAGGAAGAACGCTGCCCAAAACAAGGACGCTGAAAGGCTGCGTTGGACCACCCTGGGCGACACCGGTGCGACTCTCTGAAACGTGACCTCGAAGCTCCTTTCTAGGTCTTCCCCAAAAAGCAATTTCCCTCGGAAAGGCAATTTAATGAGCCGTTGCTTAAAGATCATATCTGCGGCACAATGACAGAGCCACAGAAGACGCCGAGAGGAAACGGTCAAGGCCATGAGTTTGGCCGAAGCACGGACCAAATCATACAAGGCATCCGCCAAGTACGCCAGCCCAATATCCACCAGCGCCATCTGAGGAGTTCCCGGCATATCAGACTCTGAAATCGAATCCATGACAGAATGTAGCCAACTGAGAAGCTCTAGCCGCATAAGAACTACAAACAGAAGCTTGAAGTGTTGTGATAAGGAAGAGGCTATCCTACCCTGGTTAGGCCCCTAGAGGGCGCTGTTCCCCTAAAATGTCCAGGGAGAAGGGCTGGGTGAGTCACTAAAGGAGCCAGTAAGGGGATGTATAGCTGGAGGTAGCTAGGACTGAGGAGAGTCCTGGGGATAGAAACAGGTGCAGCAGGTTATGGGCTGGGTCCTGTTTGGTCATTAACCACTTAATACCCCTCCTGAGTGTGAGGGAGGAGGAGAGCTAGCAGCTGAAGAAGAGAGCTGGTAACTGAAGCAGGAGGATCCCCATGAGAAGTACTGGCTGAGCCCTTTGGACTGGTGGTGAACTGTGTGCAAAGCAAGGAAGCTGGCTGGGGTAAGAAGGCCCTAGAGATTGTCAGGTATAAGAACTGTGTGTTACAAGGAAGGGCTGTGTGTCCAGGTTACAAGGAAGGACTGGGTGTCCATGTTACAAGGAAGGACTGAGTGTCCAGGGTCTTAAGCTGGAAGATTGAACTGACTAGGAAGAAATGTTTAAGCTGGAAGGACTGTTTAAGCTTGTAAAAGTGTTTTAAGCTGGAAGAAGTGTGCCCCAGGAAGGGGGAATAAAAGATTTGTATGAGAAATATCCTGTTGGTGAGACCTGACTGTGTTTGCCTTTTGAGAAGCAGGTCACCCTGAGCAGAAAGGGGTAGTAGAATAATTTGCATAAAATCTGCATACTGTGAACCAGCTCACCCTGAGTGAAAGAGGGACCTGGGATCCTGAGGTGGGAGCTTCACTTCACAATAGCCTCATCTTCACAGTGTCAAAGTGGTCACCTCAAAGGCACGTTTTAAAGAGGCCTCTAGCCGTCCGTCTTGCATATCCTTAAATGCCACACCACCTTCCACTGGAAGAGTAGTCTTCTAAGTGACCGCTGTCACCAGGGCATCCACCCTAGGTAGAGCAAACTGCTCTAAATGGTCCGCTGAAACCAGATACAGCCTGGCCATAGCCATGGCCATTTTCAGCCCCCCATCAGGATCCCCCCACTGGGCCGAAATCTTCAATAGCTTCATGCACCGGAAAGGCCTTAGAAGGTCGTCTGGTACTAGCCATCTTGGGGTTGACTGCCTGAGAAGCCGCAACCTCAGGGTCCTCTATATTCAGGGCTTCCAGCGCCTGAGAGATAAAGGAGGACAACTCCACCTTATGGAAAATCCTCATGGCGGAAGAGTCCTCTGGTTGGTCAGTGAGGACACAGTCCTCCACGTCTTCTATCCCCGACTGCTCCGAGAGAGCCACCACGGAGGGAGCTGCAGGTGACTGTATGCAGGACCCCTCCTCAGACCCCCCAAAAAGCCTAGGCTTTTTAAGGGAGGAGAAATCCTCTGGGGAAAACCCCAAAATCTCTTGGTTACCCCCAGATCCCCTGAGAGGATCAAAGGCTGAAGCTGTCGCAGCCGCATGAGGGAGGGGGGGCAAGGCCCTTTTCAACAAAAACGCCTGATGGAGTAGCAAAATAAACTCTGGCAAAAATCCCTGCCCCGCAATGGAGGAGGTTGCAGCCATGGCACCTGCACCACCGCCCACAGTGCTTGACCCCCCCCGACTCCCCTACCAGAAGCAGCAGCTTTGCCCAAAACCGCTACTGGAGCCGGCTCCGTGACCTATCGTAAAATGGTGCAAGAATCACCAGGCTCCGGGCACGAAAGCACACTCTCGGGAGGCCACTGGTCCGTCGAGTCCCACCAAATCAGTGCACCCCGCACTGCAAAAGCCCGCCGCAGAATGTCATTTCCCGCACTGGGAACAGCGTTTTACCGCCTCCGCTGTCATCGCCCGCCCCCGAAGAGGAACCCAGCGGGACTTACCCCGGACCAGGAAAATGCGGGAACTGACAGCTGAGCCGAAGAAAAAAACTCCACTTCGAGGCAGGCTCAGACAAGTAGGCAACAGAAAACAGGACTCGGACAGCAGGAACACAAACCTGCTCTCAGCAAAAACACACTTCCCTGTGCTTCTGTTTCTCTTTTAAACAAATTCTATGGTTCTCTTTTTTTTTTTTTTTTTTAGTAAGAAGGCAGAAACAAATAGGGAAGGAAAGGAACAGGAAAAGCCTGTTCAGAGGGAATTTGAGGTGCAGCAGGGACCCAGCAACTGCATATGCTGCCAAAGGGGACACCACCAGTCCGCCACCCCCGGCTCAAACTGGCCACCGGCCCAGGCGCACCCTCAGAGGTTTAGGGCCCAGGAGCTGAAGAAAAAGCCGTCCACCACCTGCTGAGATAGAGACATACTAACTGAGGAAGGAGCTGGCCGTCTGACATCACTGCCTTTAGTTTATCTCTATCTCCACCTGCTGGTAGGCGGACTTAACCCACTAGTTCCTGGATTCATCTGCTGCAAGTGACATGGGGAGGGGGGGTTAGAAGAAAGTTGAGGGAACCAAAACTGACTATACTACTGAAATATTTGAACTGTAAACTTGTATCATTCTTCATGGACACTCTCTGCCTATCTTAGGAATGGTTCAACATTGTGCCAGTCACTTATTTCTGAAATTATTAAAAATAGCACGCAACCCTCTTTTTTCATGGAAATAACATTTATCAATTGCTTTTCTACCTAAGTCATTTTTTTTTGCACCTTCACACTTAGAATCCCACTAAGGAACTGCTGAGGAGCACTAGGATAAGAGGGGTGTACCTTCTCTTCATAGTGGCACTTTTTCACAAATACCATGCAGTCTGAGTGAGAGCATCCTATCAAATTCATGATGGCATTCAAGTTCCTTGTGTTCTGAATGTGGCAGGTCCACACTGAATGCATGGTGTTTGTAAGAAAGTGCTGTCAGGACAGAAGAGATGATGCCCTTTTCAATACAGTGCAGCTTTGGAGAAAACAACACCAATAGCTTCTGCAGAAAGTCCTCCACAATTTTTTTTTTTAAAGAAGAGATGTTTCCCGAACCCAATTCCTGCACTTAATTTTGCTGTTTATTTTTTATAGTACTGGATGTATGCAGCACTTTATATGTGTCTGCCTCTCCTTTGGCAAATCACTCTCTCATTGTCAAGTATCACAAACGGCACTCTCGTCTCTCCATTACCTTCATTTAGATTCCTTTGCTCCAAATTTCTAACCTTGTCTTCCAATATGCTAATTTGTTATTTGACTTCATCTAGTTTTTCACCAAATCTTTTTGAGTTCTACCAGCCCAGCCCCATGGGTTTTGTTCCTTTACTAGCAGATGCAGATAAAGGAAACTGGTGTCATTATCCCCTATAAATTGGGCACCATGCAGTTTGCAACTCCTCAGTATATCTATATCTAAAACCCTCCCTGATATATCCCCCCCAAAAAGAGTGGAATTATGATCCCATCAGCCAAGAACCAGACCAGCAAGCCAACCAACCAGCAAGACATCATCAACCTCAAAGAGAAAGATGATCAAAGGTAGTATGCTGGACCTCTCATTTTGAAGTATATGTTTCATAAGAGTGTGCAGAAACAATGTAGCCCTCCCTTTGACAAAAATGCCCACCCAATTGGACCACAGGAACTGTGGCCATCTGACTTTCTGAGTCAGACTTCACTCTGATGAACCAATCATCCAAATCTGCTGGTAAGAGTGCATAATCCATCTGTGATGGTCTAGAGGGGCGCTATGGAATTTGCTTTTTATTGTTGTTGTTGCTGCTGTTTTTACATAGAACAAAGATAAGGCTCACCTCCCAGGCACTCAAGCCCACAAAACAGCACCAGGAGCCAAGGTACAAAAAGGATTTCCAGAAAGAACCCCTCAGGGCCAAGGAACTAGAAGGTATAGGAAGGGAAGGGGGAGGGACCGGGCCACTGGGGTTCGACACCCCCGAGGCACAATGTGATCTCCATGAGCCATAGCTCCAGCCAAAAGCCAAGGAGCCTTCGGAGAGAAGCAGAAAAATTAGGAACCAGAATGAATTACAAAAACACCGCTGACACCAGTAACTCCCCCCCTCTCCGGGCTCAGAATCCTCATATCTACCAGACCAGTCGAGATTGCACAGGCTCGCAACTCAATCACCTGCTGAGAGACTGAGAAATACTGACTCTGGAAGGCACTGCACAACTAACTTATAGGCTCTACCAGAATGCTGTCCCATCTATCTAGGCCAGTCTGCAGGGACACTAAGGAATACAGTATTGCTTTTATATGCTGTCCCTCAAATCTTTGCACTTTATACATACAGCTTTGCATATCAAAATAGTGATACTTGAATTTTATGTTTTTATTTAAAGTATGGGATGTTGAGGATAAGAGAGGGAAAACAATGGAGTTAGATGAAGAGTAACATCCTACAAGTGGGCAAGCTTATGTCTGACAGCTGGGAGAAAGTGCAAGGTACAAATGTAATAATAATAATAATAGATGGAAACTAGGCAGACTGGATGGGCCCATAGGTCCTTATGTATTCTCATGTGATAGGAATGTGGAATAACCTATTTTACAAACTGTACTATTTGTGATATTTTTAAGCTCTTATATTTCATAAGATAACAAATTATAGAACTTGGAATTTTCTCCAACTCAAGGACAAATAAATTGTTTCAATTAAGAAATAAAACTTGTGTGTTTCCATTGATCAGTTTATTAGAGGATATTAAAGATTACAACAACTTGTACAGTTCTACATGTTTACATTTAAAAAAAAAAAAAAAGCAGCAGTGCACTAAGCAACAATACCAGATTGAACAGCAACCATCTGGGATTATTTCTAACGGTATTGCCAAGTTATGCTAAACAAAGGAATAAAACTCACACTAAAAGTTTTGATCATAAAATGAAGCAATTGTAAAGCACGAGCACGGAAGTAACGTTTACATTTTTCATGGATGCCTGTAGTCTTCATGGAACAGATCCTGCAAACTAAAATGACAGAAAAGAAGCTAGTGACTCGGTTACAAAGGCAGCGCACTGGCATAATGTTTCACGTATGTACAGGCACTTCATTTTCAAAGTACAGTCCCTGTGCTGCCAAGCAGACGACCAGGGAACATCTTCATACTAACATGAGCAAAGTCATGTGTTAAATCCACTTGAAAATCAGAATGGTCTCAGCACCAGAAAAGTAACTGTGCAGGTGCCTTGTCCCAAATTAAAAGCTGGGTACAAGGAAGCTCAGTCACACTATTAACTGCCCAATGCAGCACCTTAAGGATCCTTCAGGGATCTTGCAGGGGAAGTTGTGTGTCTTAAAAACTGCTTTCAAATTTCCTATCACCTCCTGGGGAACTTTAAAGCTTTTTCTTTCTGCTTAAGCAGGTTTAATGAGCCCTGATGTGGCACAGAGTCCAACACCACCCAAGCAAAACCAAATGCAGGTCCAGCAGCCAGTGGCTGAGTATGGAAATTCCAAGACTAAAGTTGGAAGCCACACCTCCTGCCATGTTTTACTTTAAAAAATTGCTATCACAGTACGCCTACAAAATGGCAAGAGAAGAGCTAAGGAAGGAAGGACATGAACAAGTAACATTGTCACAATGACTGTTTCATGAAATTCCTTTCAAAGTAAATCTTTAACACCCTGGTTAATGGGCAGTAGAACTAAGTCCCCATGCTCAGCCCTAGCAAAATTTTCATTTCATGGCATGTCACAGAACAATAAGCCATGGATTTCAAACTACTAAGTTTAAAGGAAATTTTAAGCATTCATCCAACAGCATGGGATGCCAGGCAAGTGAACAGAGTGTATATGCAAAGAACAGAATACGTACTAATACGGGCACTGAAAACTAACTTTACTGAGGCAGAAAATGTTGGGCATAAGCAACTTTGAACCCCCTCATATGCAGATTAGGCATTTGCACTAGAACATAAGAACTGTTAAACTGGGTCAGAACAAAAGTCCATCTAACCTGGCATCCTATCTGACTATATAAAAAGCACAGGCTTACAGGAAGTAGCTAAGAAAACAGGGCATGTGTAACATGGTCCATCCCCTCATATACCTTCCACTTTCCAGCAGTCATGCTTTAGGGATGTACTGGATTCACAGCAACATCCCCGTTACTGTACATTCAATAGCCTGTGACTTGTCTTGCATAAACATGCCTAGTCCTTTCTGATTCTAGTTATGCTATTAACCTCCACAAAGCCCTGTCTCATCGAGATTGGAACTTGGCGATATCAATATCAAGAAAAATAGAACTAGTGTGTTAAGACTAGCTTGTTGTCATAGGAAACAACATTACAGAACATAAAACTGTCCAATTGGAAAGGGAACTACTATCCTTGAGACAAATATTAGAATTCTGATCATTCTCTACAAAATGTTATTTGTGTAAAAAATTGTCTTTCCTGGCTAAAAAAAAATTAGTATATCCAAAAGAAAACTGCTTTACAAAGAAATGCAAAAGCATACACAGAATGTACACTATAACACAAAGGAGGTTATGGTATGGCATTAAAAAGACAGCCCATCTAACCTAGAAAGTTAGGTTGTAAGCTTGCTGAAGATAAGGGAATCCCTACTTGACCCGTATATAAATGGCCTTGAGTTACCACATGAACTAAATCTAAAGAAAGAGATCTGTTCCTACTGCAGAACTATGTGCCAGGAAAGCAAGATCGCCAAACAATGTGTGACAAATTCTAGCAGGAGCGAGGATGCATGAGAAAATTCATCTTACTAGAGAATGTGTGTTTTTTAATGGATTATTTCTTCATCTAACAAAAGGGTAAACATTTTTCAAATAGTATGTGAAACAGAGGAAATAGGGTTTCCTTCACATTTTTTATTTCTGGTGCTAGGATGAACAAAAGTTTTCTGCTGAAGCAATGGTGGAGAAGAAAGGTGCTCTGTGGTTATATGAAATGGAGCTGCTCTATCCTCCATCTCACAACTGAAATGCAGTCCCACCCTATCCCTCTCCTCTTAATAGAACGATTCTTAAATGTGCCCCTTGACAAAAAACCAACTATATTCAGAGGCAAGATGACAGTGTGAGAGAAAAGTCCCTGAAATATAGGGAAGGAGGAAGATACTCGGATTTGTGTTCAGAGCTTCATCTTTCCCTTATAAAGCAGTTGTATTAGCTTAGAAGTAATACCAAGGCCATGGAATAAGGACATAGCAAGACTACATCAAGACAATGCACTTTGCAGAGGAACACTAAATTTAAACATGCAAGGAAGATTGAGGCAAGAGGAAGAAATTCCTAGTCAGAGCCCAAAATTAGAAAACTGTTGCTTTTCACTGAAGCTTCATGTTTTTAAAACATTTTCTTGTGTAGAAAAAAAAATATAGAATATTTCTTCCCTTTCCTTTCTCCAGTGTAAAACTGTTTAGTGCAAGTGTTTGGATGGATGACAGCTACATGAATGACTTATATCCAGGAAATGAGGGTGGGATGGGGCAACATCAGGCACGCTGAAGAATTATACCCCCCCCCCTTGTTTCTTTGTGGGAACAAGAAAAAAAAAAAAACTACTAAAACTCCTACTTCATAATTATCTGGTCAGGTTTCCTACCCCTAGACTGTATTTCAGAAATGTGAACAGTGGACTACAACAGATACAATATACTGGAAATGACTGTTCTACTGAAACAGACCGAACGCCCATCCTCTGAATCCTGTGTTGCAAAACTAAAAGCACCCCACTTATGGAGCTTAAGGGATCAAAGAATTAATTATCGGTGGATGGAAATAAAGGAACAATTGCTATGAATTAACTGGACTAGCACTCGTTTCTTTTTCAATTAATAATGTTATTACATTTTCATTTGATAACTTTACAAGCAAGCCCCATCTGGGGGAGAAAAAGTCTTAGGAAAGCAGAGGTGAAAGGATGTAGCGGAAACACATTTCAGAAGAATGTATCCGAAGACACCTCTAACTCCCTTCTGAAATGCCATGACTGTACATCTCTCCACAGTTTAAAAAAAAAAAATTAACAAAAAAAAAAACGACATCATAAATTCTTCACCTTGAATGTACTAGGTTTGACAAACATTTTATATCTTAGAACCTGGCTGCCAAAAGGTCAGAGATTATTTTTGTTTTATTGGGATAAAATAATGGATCTGTCTGAAGGAGAAATTATGGCTGATAATTTTTCCTTTAATCTCAAAAGGTCAGTCCAGACTAGTGGGAATGTTGTGTATGCCGACCAACAAATGGAAACAAAGAAATAAAACAGATCCTGTGATTCACCTCTTTAAGGGCTTCGTGCAAGCAACGATGTTTAGTATTTGAACTGATAAAGCAGTGTACCACCATCACCAGAGGAAATATCACCATGAATGTATAAGTAGCCATTGCTGATCAAATCCTATAGCAGGACACGTTAGAAGTTAACAGCAGATCCACAGAGCACTGCAATCAAAGTCTTCAAGCAGGCGCAAGAAAATGTTGGAAGGAATACAGCAGGAGCAACATCCTCCACGGAAGCAATGACGACAAAGATCCTGTTGTGTGAAAAATTCCCAGGACACCATGAAGAAATCCTTCAAAAGGACAAAGGTAGGATTTACAGTATATATTCGAATATTGATCTCATATATAAGTTGAGGGCAGTTTGGGGACTAAAAATGGCCCAAATTGGTGTGACCCGTGTATAAGTTGAGTATGTACAGTAACCATTTGATTACCTATTTTGACCTTCCTCCCCAGCCAACAGGTCTTTTCTCCTTCAAACACATACACAAATTTGCCCCCCTCCCCACATCCAACAGGTCTTTCTCCCTGACTCACACACACACACACACACTCCTCCCTGACTCACACACACACACAAACTCCTCCCTGACTCACACACACACACTTTTCCCTGACTCACACACACATACACACTTCTCCCCGACTCACACACATACACACTTCTCCCCGACTCACACACATACACACTTCTCCCCGACTCACACACATACACACTTCTCCCCGACTCACTCACATACACACTTCTCCCTCACTCACATTCCACCATCCAGATCCAGCATGGTCTCTCTGCTGCACCCCCATCAAGATCTAGCATGGTCTCTTTGCTGTCCCCACCCCACCACCGCCTCTGCTTTTTTGGTAACTCCCAAGCCCCACCGTCACCATGTACTTTCAATGCTCAAAAGTCTTCAATACAGCACTGGCACTGCAGCATACACTGTCCAGCTCCAGAGTGCACCCTCTGACTCATCCCACCCCCTTTGACTCAACTTCCTGTTTCAGAAGGATCAGAGGATACGCTTTGGAGCAGAACCAGGGCAGTTTATGCTGCAGTGCTGGTGCTGTATATAAGACTTTTGAGCACAGGAGATACATGGCCAGCCAGCAAGTGAATGAGAAGGGAGGGGTGCAATTACTGCTTTTTTTTTTTTTTTAAGTATCTATGGGTATTACCTGTAGAAAAGACAAACCGTCTTTTTGCGGGAATTTTTGTCTAAATTTCTCAACTTATGTCGAGTACATACAGTACCTGAAATCCTCTAATGCAACCCTTAAGTAAAAATAGAGTAAGAGTAACACACATGAAACGGCAGACATCTGTTGGGATTATAGGGAATTGGGATTATAGCAGGGGCGTAGCCACAGGTGGGCCTGGACGGGCCCAGGCCCAGTCACTTTTGCTCCAGGCCCGCCCAGTCTCTTCAGCCCGCTCTCCTTCCAGCACCGGCGATTCCCATAGCCAGACTTCTGCCAGCACGCGTCGTCGGGGCCTCTTCTCAGGCACGTCTCGCCTACGCTGCAACTTCCTGCGTCCCACCTTTGCGGAAAACAGGAAGTTGCAGAGTAGGCGGGACACACCCGAGAAGAGGCTCCGACGTGTCGACACGCGCTGGCAGAAGGCTGGCTATGGGAATCGCCGGTGCTGGAGGGAGAACAGCGCTTCAGGTCCGTAAAAATGACCAGAACTGACCATGTGCCGGGGGGGGGGGGGGGGGGGGTAGCAGGTGGAGAGGAAATGCGAGGCCTATGCTCACCCAGTCCACCTCCAGGCCCATCTAAAAATTAAACTCTGGCTACAAAAAAAAATATCAGATAAGATAATTTCTCCTTCCTTTTCATCCCACATCAGTCCAGACTATCCCACTAGTCTAGTAGCAAAGCAGTACCCCTTGAGGGTGGGATTTAAGGTCTATAACCACAGAGGCTGAACTGCAACACAGAGAGGAGCTGTGTGCATTAGAGAAACAAATTAAGGTAAAAAAAATACTGCTTACAAAAAAGCAGATACAGTGAATAAGCAAATTCCCTAGAAGACCAGACTCTCTGAGGAAAGAGTAGTCAACCATAGAACCACCTCAGGGGCACATGGAGAGCAACCAATCTCGGTATACCCATGAGAAGACACACCAATGAATGTTCAGAAATTGCCCATGCCATCCAACTGCGAAGGAACAGAAAGGCCAATTGTCTCACTCTACCCACAGTAACAAAGACTGTGGAAAGAGAATGTCGAAGGCTGAAAGCCAATAAATAGGAGAAACGCTGTGGTCCACATGCACAGGGATCTGGCATGTGTTTCACATGCAACTGCCATGTTCACAGTAACAAAAAGGACCTGGCGACCTACCATGCAGGGATAACTGGCCCCAGGCTTTGTTAGATGTGCAAACCAAAGCTAGCCTCAAAGTTAGTTGCCGAATGTCTCACCCCAGGATCACCTACACAGTAAAAGGCAGGAACAGAAAAGGATTATAAAGTCCCCAGCTATACTAAAATAACAAAGAGGCTGGATTGGCATGACATACCATGAGAGTGGGAGCTGCTGAAATCACAGAAAGTTTGTCAAAAGGTCAAGTGAAGTAGAATGCACTGAATTTTACCCATCCTTCTGCCCTTAGATCCAGTGAATACAACAGCACTCTGAAGATGAAGGACATGTGCAATGCGAGACGGAAGCAGAGCTCTCAAACCGCTGTATCCTTTCCCAGGTAAAGAAACTATGATGGAGAACCACCTGTGGCCCACTAGGGAAGTCAAACACCTTCCAGGCGAAGCCATCTCCATAGTCATAGAGCAGAAATAAGAGGAAGAAGGGGGAGGACCTAGAACGCCCTGCAAAGGTGCCAGTAAAATTACATCAAAAAGACTACTACTACTACTCACAAAGAGCCTGACGCTAGACAATGACTTCACAATAAAATGCTCAAGTGAGATGCAGAAAAGCAACATGGGAAGGAGGAACCTGAGAGCTCCCAGGAAAAGAAACTGTAGAGAGAAGTGGAATGTTAGAATGGGAAAAAAATCCATTCTGGAAAACAGACAGCAGCAAAGTATGTTTTATGAGAAAGAATAAGACGGCAGCATGGGAAGAACAAATAGTGGACACCCCAAGGGATGAGGTCTATAGGGCTGCAGAGACAAGAAAAGTAAGGGAGACCAAGAAGAGGAGGAAAGTTCTTCCAAAGCCAAACCCCCAGCTACATAGATATTGCGAAAAGCAGCAGGGTACACCAGAGAGAGAGGACAGGTATTTAAAGAAACCCTGTGTTCAACAGAAAGAACACTAGCCATGTAGGCAGACTCTACTGACAGCGGTGAAGCAG
Organism: Microcaecilia unicolor; assembly: GCF_901765095.1. Taxonomy (NCBI): domain Eukaryota; kingdom Metazoa; phylum Chordata; class Amphibia; order Gymnophiona; family Siphonopidae; genus Microcaecilia; species Microcaecilia unicolor. Next base: position 76,421,154 of record NC_044041.1, on the reverse strand, counting down.
AGCAGTGATGAAGAAAAGCTTCAGAACCAAGATTCCAAAGAAACAATCACTAACTATAGGGAGATCATTCCACATTGTCAGAAAAAGCTGAAGGTAGTGGAGTTTATCTGAAAAGGCCTACAGCTATTAGCACTGTGACCCTAGATTTAAAAAGCTATCCAGGCAGAAGACAAAGCAGAACTTTAATAGAGAAAGATAATAAGCAAGCAAGCATACTATGCACTTTGTCATACATTGGCACAAAAGAATTTCTTCATAAAGCTGGTTAATGACACTCAATAAATCAAGATTTAAGATACTCTCCAGACAGAGAACTCACTGGCCATTGAGGCAGATACTTGAACTGGCATAATTCAGAGACAGAACAGCTAACTTTACTGTGCTTCCACATGAAAAGTCAGCGTTTAAGGAGGCTGCTTGGGAGGAAGGGAAACCCATCACAAAATGAACCTTCAGGCAGCCACCGATAAAAGTAGTGGGGAGCAGCATAAAATACTACAAATGTTAAACTACTCTGGGAGCTAATGCTAACCACATTGAAAAACGAGCAATATAAAGGAGAAATTAGGCGTTACCTGCTAATTTGCTTTCCTTTAGTCTCTCTGGACCTCCCCAGCAAGTGACTGATGGGTTGTGAACCTTCCAGCAGGTGGAGACTGAGAATTCTGACTCATAGAGAGAGCCAACAAGAACCCTTGCCAGGAATAGAAAGATTCAGTATCTCTTAACAAAGCAGAAAAAGAAAACCTCATTCTCTGCACTCGGGAGTTCGAGAAGCCATCAACACAGAATAAAACCAAGCCTGTGACTTTTCAGCAATGTACCTTCCCCAAACAGGCACACAGATAAAGCATAAGATGCTCAAAGGTATATCTAACCTTTCGTGAGCGACTTTTTCTTTTTTGTATAAACCGGTAACCAGGAACCATAAACAGACAACGCAGCTCTCCTGAAAAAAACTCCACGGAACAAACCAACCGATAGAGAATACCGGGGGGGGGGGGGGGGGGGGGGGGGTTCTAGGCCGGTCCGGAGGGACTAAAGGAAAGCAAATTAGCAGGTAAGGCCTAATTTCGCCTTCCTTAACATCCTTCTGGACCAGCCCAGCAAGTAACTAATGGGAAGTAACAAAGCAGTAAAATCACAGGCAGGACCCCAGCTAAACCTGCTGTGAGAACACCCCCCCCCCCCCCCCCAAAAAAAAAAAAAACCACATCCTGACGACTCTGCATATCCAATCTGTAATGTTTCAAAAAGGAATGCAAAGAAGACCCAGTTGCTGCCCTGCAGATCTCCAAAAGCGGGACCAAACACCGCTCAGCCCATGAAGCCACTTGCCCTCCGGTAGAGTGAGCTTTCACCTCGGGAATCGGTTTGCCTGTCAGGAGGTAAGCGGATGCAATCATCTCTTTTTAAGGGTTTTTTTTCTTTGTTTTACTTCTACCTCGAGAGTTCCAAAGATTATCCGGCCAGGAATGGCCACTGACCGGTTAACTTTTGTATGCGGCTATCTGGTCATTTTTAACGGTGCTGAAAATGACCAGTTAGCATTGAAGTGGACTAAGGGGCGTTCCACGGACATTTCAGGGGCGGAGTTCGGTTATCTCCCAATATTCACAGATAAGCAGTCTTGTTTGTTTGTCTCATTTCTATCCCACATTTTCCCACCTATTTGCCGGCTCAATGTGGCTTACATAATACCGTAAAGGTATTCGCCTAGTCCGGTAGAGAAACAAATGCAAGGTGATAAAGTCAATTAAAGATACATCCTGTTCAGAAGAAATGGATCCTCAGGAGCTTAGCCGAGATTGGATAACAGAACCGGTAGTGGGAGGCGGGGCTGGTGGTTGGGAGGCGGGGATAGTGCTGGGCAGACTTATACAGTCTGTGCCAGAGCCGATGGTGGGAGGCAAGGATAGTGCTGGGCACACTTGTACGGTCTGTGCCCTGAAAAAGACAGGTACAAATCAAGGTAAGGTATACACAAAAAAGTGGCACATTTCTTGGGCAGACTGGATGGACCATGCAGGTCTTTTTCTGCCGTCATCTACTATGTTACTATGTTAAACCACCTAGACAAAGTGGGCTTAGACGCCGCCAATCCTTTCTAAGGTCCCCTGATGAGCAAAAACTCTCTGCCTGCCTAAAGTCTGCCAAAGCCTTAAAATATTTAAGTGTCCACTTAATATCCAGACACTTGAGACGATGTTGTTCATTGACCCGAGAACTGGCAAAATGATGGACTGAGACACATGAAAACAAGACAAGACTTTAGGGAGAAAGGATGGAACTGGCCGCAACACTGCACGGTCGTTTGCAAACTCCAAAAATGGCAGCTTACACGATAGCACCTGCAACTCCAAGACTCTCCTGGCCAAAGCAATAGTGACTACAAACAGTATCTTGAGAGTCAGATCTTTCAAAGTACAGGATGTCAAAGGCTCAAATGGAGAATGAGACAGGGCCACTAGAACCAGATTAAGATCCCACAAGGGAAAAATTACCCGAGTGGGTGGCTGCCTAAGCCCCGCTCCTCGTATAAACCTACGCACACAGGGATGAGAAGCCAGGAACTTGCCCTGCACCCGACCCCTAAAGCAGGAGGGCCGCCAGCTGTACCTTAAGAGAGAATAAAGCTAAACCTTTTTCCAAGCCCTGTTATAAAAATTCCAGAATGTGCGCTACAGAGGCCCAAAAAGGAAAGATATTGAAATCATACCACGCCTCAAACTCTCTCCAGGTCCTAACATAATTGAGAGAAGCGGAACGACGCTGAGACCGCAGCACAGAAGACACTACATTGGCCGAGTACCCTCTCTTAGACAACCTCGCCCGCTCAACAGCAAGGTTGTAAGTCAAAACCGAACGGGTTCCGGATGTGCCACTAGATCCTGGACCAACAGCCTGGGATCCTCCTGAAATTTGAGAGAGGGCTTGAGAAGATGACTTTGAAGATCAGCGTACCAAAGCCTGCGAGGCCAGTCCAGAGCAATCACAATCACTCGACCCCTGTGAGTCTCTATCTTTTAAATTAGATGGCCCAACAGGGGCCACGGAGAAAAGGCATACAGCAGACCTTCTGGCCAAGGTTGAAGAAGGGCATCGATTCCTACAGCTTTTGAGCATTCCGGTGACTGAAAAACCTAGGTACCTTTGTGCTGGACGCCAAGGTGAACAGATCCATGACTGGAAACACCCAGCGATGCACCACTGACTGGAACGCAGAGTCACCGAGAGCCCACTCCCCAAAATCTAGAGTGGTGTGACTGAGGAAAACTGCCTGAACATTTTCTACTCCCGCTACATGAGCCGCCGAGAGGGCCTCAAGATGCAACTCTGCCCAGCTCATGAGCTGTGCTGTCTCCTGCTCCAACCTGAGACTTCTTGTTCCCCCTTGATGTATGCCATTGCCATAGCATTGTCTGACATTATGCGCACTGATCGGACTTCTAATAGAGGGCGAAACACTAGGAGTGCCAAACGAATAGCTATGGTCTCCAATACATTGAATAGACCGTCTCCTCCCACTACCACAGGCCCTGTGCATACTTTCCCTGACAGTGGGCCCCCCAGCCCTTCAGAATGGCATCCGTCATGAGTACTAGCCATTGCAGAGCATCTAGAGGTATTCCCTTGGTCAGGTTGGGCATCCAAAGCCACCACCAAAGACCACTGCGCTCCTGCGCCTAAAGTGGCAACCTCCGCAGAAGAGGATCCCTCTGCGGTGACCATCTGGAGAGAAGGACCCTCTCTAACAACCTCATGTGAGCCCTGGCCCAAGGAACTGCCTCTATCGTCACAGCCATGGAACCCAGGACTTGGAGATGGTGCTTTGCCGACAATACAGAGGTCTGGAGGAACTGACGGATCAGAGTCTGCAACTTGAGGATACAAGCCTGAGTAAGAAACACCCGGCCCTTCCGAGTGTCGAAGCACACTCCTAGATAGTCCAAGGCTGAGATGGTTGCAGATGACTCTTTAGTGCACTGACCACCCAAGCAAGGGACTCTAGAAACTGGACCACGCGCTTCATATTCTATACGCTCTCCTGGAAGGACTTTGCTCGGATGAGCCAATCGTCCAGATACGAGTGGACCAAGATCCCTTTCTCTTCAAAGAACCGCCACCACTACCACCATTATCTCGGTGAAGGTCCGAGGAGCCATTGCCAGGCCAAAGGGAAGCGCTTCGAAAATGGAAATGCTGACCCAGAATTGCAAAGCAGAAAAATCACTGATGCAGAGGATGAATCGGTATACGCAGGTAGGCTTCCATAAGATCTAGGGGCGTCAAAAATTCCCCCGGGCCATATCACCACTATGACCGATCGAAGGGTCGCCATACGGAAGGTAGAGACTTTGAGGGCCTGATTGACAGCTTAGAGGCCCAGAATTGACCTGAAAGAACCTTCTTTCTTGGGAACAACAAAGTAAATGACATGGAGAGACAGAAGCCTTTCCAGAGTATCCCTGATGATAGTTGCCTTGACGCGAGACTGGCAGGGAGACTCCAGAAATGTATCCGGAAGTAGACGTGCGAATTCTAAGGTGTATCCATCTCGAATAACCTCTACTACCCATTGGTCAGAGATAATCTGGGTCCACCTCTGGAAAACCTGCGCCAAACGCGCTCCCACGGGAACCAGAGGTTGGGCCCCGACACCCTCATTGAGAGGGGGACTGGAACAAGGCTCCAGTGTCTTTGTTTCCTCCACAGGCCCCACGAAAGGGCTAATCCTTTGGAAAACAAAACCACGAGAACATTGCTCCGGAGTCACCTTACCCGACCAGAAGCGACGAAAATCGTAATCACAACCCCGGTTTGATGACGCTCCACGGCCCAAAGCTCTAGGCCGATCTTCTGGAAGCCTGGGAACCTTGGTTTCCCCAAGACTGCGAACCAGCTTTTCCAGGTCCTCGCCAAACAGCAGTGAGCCCTGAAAAGGAAGCTGGCTGAGCCTCGACTTAGAAGCAGCATCTGCAGACCAATCTCTAAGCCAAAGAGATCTCCTAGCAGCCACCCCCAAGGCCATAGATTTGACCGAGGCCTGTAGCAAATCTTATAATGCGTCTGCTATAAAGGCAGAACCCATCTCCAGTTTAGCCACCTCAGCATCCTCGGAGGCCAGATCGTCTGAAGACCTATCCATAACTCTTTCCAACCATCTAAAGCAAGTCCTAGCCACGAGAGAACCACAAATGGCTGCCTGCACTGCCAAGGCGGAAACATCAAAGCTACTCTTCAGCAATCACTCCAAACGGCGATCATAAACATTCTTAAGAGCAGTGCCTCCATCTACCAGCACTGTATTGCGCTTTGTGACTGCCGAGACCACTGCATCCACTACAGGGGGCTTCAGAAGGATTCTTATCAGCCTCCAGAACCGGATAAAGTCGAATCATTGACATGGTGAGTCTAAAAACTGAATCCAGAGCATCCCACTGCGCATGGATAACGTCCCTGATATCTTGATGCATGGGAGAAGTCTTACCCGATTTACAGACTTCCTTGAAATGAAAGACCCACCTTGCAAGGAACCTCTGCAACTGTAGATTCTTCCTCCTAGAAAAGCAATGTAGATGATACCAAGGAACCTTAAAAAAAAGTTTTGGACGGGATCTGGGAAATTATAGACCGGTGAGCTTGATGTCGGTGCTGGGCAAAATGGTAGAGACTATCATAAAGAACAAGATTACAGACTTTATTCAAAAGCATGAATTAATGAGGGAAATCTTGCCTCACCAATCTATTACATTTCTTTGAAGGGGTGAACAAATATGTAGATAAAGACGAGCCATTTTCAAAAGGCGTTTGACAAAGTACCTCATGAAAGACTCCAGAAGAAACTGGAGAGTCATGGGAGGTAGTGTCCTATTGTGGATTCAAAACTGGCTAAAGGATAGAAAACAGAGAGTAGGGTTAAATGGTCAGTATTCTCAATGGAGAAGGGTAGATAGTGGGATTCCTCAGAAGTCTGTGCTGGGACCACTGCTTTTTAACATGTTTATAAATGATCTAGAGATGGGAGTAACTAGTGAGGTAATTAAATTTGCTGACAATACAAAGTTATTCAAAGTTGTTAAATCGCGAGAGGATTGTGAAAAATTACAAAAGGACCTTACAAGATTGGGAGACCGGGTGTCTAAATGGCAGATTACGTTTAATGTGAACAAGTGCAAAGTGATGCATGTGGGAAAGAGGAACACGAACTATAGCTACGTAATGCAAAGATCCACGTTAGGAGTCACTGACCAAGAAAGGAATCTCGGCGTTGTTGTTGATGATACGTTGAAACCCTCTGCTCAGTGTGTTGCGGTGGCTAAGAAAGCAAAGGAGAAATTAGATCTTACCTGCTAATTTGCTTTCCTTTAGTCCCTCCGGACTGGACCAGGATTGGACTGATGGGTTGTGTACGCCTACCAGCAGGTGGCGACTGAGAAAATTCTAAGACTAGAGAGCCAATGATTGCCCTGGCCATATGACCAGTATTTGACTAACAAAGCAGGGAAGAAATGAAGAAAGACCACCCTTCTGTGCCTCATGGAATCAAAGCAGCCACAAAGCACTCATTAAATGTGCTTAAACAACGGCAATGCCGTGTATAAGAGCTCACCAGCAACTCTCACCATTGAAGTGGTATGGCCCACGTAAAGTTTTATATATATATATATATATATATATATATACCAGTATCTGAGCTCACCAGCGACTCTCACCAGAGAAGTGGTATGGCCCACGTAAAGTTTAATATATATATATATATATATATATATATATATATATATATATATATATATATATATATATATATATACCAGTATCTGAGCTCACCAGCGACTCTCACCAGAGACGTGGTATGGCCCACCTAAATTTTTATATACATATAGCAGCATTTATTTTTTTTATTAATTTATTTTTTTTAATTTTATTTATTTAATTACTCCGTGTGTGGAAAAGAAAGGAACTCACTTCCAAACCTAAGAAAGAAATCTGAATAGTTAAGCAAACATGGGAGGGGCCTGGTCCGGTCCGGAGGGACTAAAGGAAAGCAAATTAGCAGGTAAGCTCTAATTTCTCCTTCCTTAGCGTCCCTCCAGACTGGACCAGGATTGGACTGATGGGAAGTACCAAAGCAGTAATCTTAAGGGAGAGACCCGATGAAACCTGCTGAGAATACTTGAGTTGCAAAGACCGCATCCTGGCGACAATGAACATGTAGTCTGTATTAATCAGACAACAAATGAAGCTAAGCCCATGATACCACTTTACAAATGTGCGTCGAGGGCACTAAAAATAGGTCAGCCAAAGAACAAAACACTTCTCAAGATGTGCAATATGGTTTAAAAGACTCTGGAACTGCTCTCCCGGAGAGAAGACCAATAGAAGATCTCATTTCCTTAATCCATGGAGATATAGTGGGTCAGAAATGAGCAAACCCTTACGCCGACTAGCTAGAAGGACAAAAAGAGTATCAGAGCGCCGAAAATGCTCAATAGCTGCCAACTAGCATGTAACAGCTCTCTTAACATGTAAGAGCTCTCTTAATATTTAAAGAATTAATTTCCAGTGATCTTCCACGCCCGAAGACCGTAGACCCGGAAGAAAAAACTGATTAGGAAAGATGAAAACGTGAAATTACGGTAGACAGAAAAGAAAGAACCAGATGTAGAAGTACTCCAGACATAGACCTACTTGCTCCTTGGAAAAAATTCCAAAAAGAAAAAACAGAGACCTGCATGAAAGAAACTTGCAGCTCCGAAGCAATGGCTACTAAAAACACTGTGTCAAGAGAGAAAACCTTAATGGAAGAGAATAGCCCAAAAGGAGAATAAGATTGAGATTTCAAGATGAAAAAAGTTTCGCTCGGAATGTCAGGAGAAAGAGACTAAGTCCCTTGAGGAAAACGAGAGACCTCTAAAAAGACGGGACAAAAAGTTTCCCGTATCCGACCTGAGAAACAGGAAAGAACTGCAACCTGCAGGAGAAGACAAAAGAGAGAAATGCTTTATGAAAACCAGCATGTGAACAACAAGCTTCAAAAAAACAAAAAAAAAACACCAAGAACAAATATGAGAGAGAGAGAGAGAGAGATGGCTTGACGACGGAACTGCAGCATAGTAACAATTAGTGAAGCGGAAAATGCTCTCTTAGTTAATAAAGCCCTTAGAAGAGCTAAACCATAAGACAAAAAGAAGCCTGGTAAGGATGAAAGATCGGACCTATGGATAGAAGGTCCCTGCGAACAGTAAGATGTAGAGGAGACGCTGAGGAAGACGCTGAAGATCTGCGTACCACGGCAGTCAGGGCCCATTTGAAGCTACCAGGACTACCAGACCCCCATGTTTCTCGATCTTATGTAAAAAATGACCCAAGAGAAGCTATGGAGGAAACACCTAGAGAAGCAGGGAAAACCACTGCTTTAAGAGGACATCTACCTCTGCCACTGTCGAGTCTTTTCAGCAACAGAAGAAGCGAGGAACCTGTGAGGAGAGAGAGAGCAAAAAAGTTCTAGAACTGGAGTGCCCCAGAGTCAAATCCCCCAGATCTAGGGAGATAAGAGAGAAAAATGCGCTTTGGAAAGCTGAAAATGGCAGTAGGGTGAATGTTTACCCATGCCAAGAAACTCGCCGTCTGTCGTCTGAAGAGAAGACTCTTCATCTCTGTTTGACGGACGACATAGGCCTCTGCCATGGAACTGTCCGAGAGAACTCTTACCTCCTAGCTAGCTCCTAGGGAACGAAACTCCTCCAGAGCTAAACAAATTGCTCTGAATTCCAAGAAATCGAAGGAGTGGAAAGTTGCCCAAGGACATCACAGAACATGCGGTAGCCTGCCTAAATAAAACTGTCTCCTATACATAACCTAAGAGTATACCTGCAGTGAGATTTGCCAACCTTAACCACCAGAAGAGACTGCTGTGCTGCTGGGAATGCAGAAACCACCTCCACTGAAGGGATTCCGTCCAAGAAGAATATCTGGATAGGAGAGAAAATTTGAAAGACCTCCGGAAAGGTGTGGCCCAGGAAATTACCTCTATAGTCGCTGCCATGAGACCGAAGCTGAATATAATGTGGGACAAAGAATGCGACCTAGAAGTAATCCTTGAAACTGAGATCGCAGCTGGAGAACAGTGCCCTGGGGAAGAAAAGACCCACGACCGCACTCCATGTGAAAGGTAACCCCTAAATAATCTAGAGACTGCAAAGTAATCAGATGGCTCTTGACCACTTTTACTAGCCAACAGGGTGCCACTTGGTCTGAGACCTGCCAAGTCTCTTGATAAGAAGTTTCCCTGAATAGCCAGTCCTCTAGATACGGGAAACTAAAATTCCCTCTTTCCTGAGAACTACTGCCCCCAGTACCAAAACTTTGGTGAAAGTGGGAGGGGCTGCTGCGAAACCAAACGGTAGAGGCTGAAACCGAAAAGTGGTGTCCCAGAACCGCAAACCGCACAAGAGATTTGGAGACCAGTCCTATGCAGATAAACTGCCTTCAGATCGAAGACCGTTAAAACAGTGTCCTGCACGAACCGCCTCTACGACCCTTGAGACTTTGAAAGCATGATTGACGGCCTTGCTATCTAAAATAAGACAAAGGAACCTTCTCCTTCCTGGGAACTACAAGACCCAAGGCATAACGTCCGTGCCCGAACTGTAAAGAAGAGAGTGGGCAAATAGCTTGAAAATCGAAGAGCCTATGTCAATTGTCTCCTACTGTGTCTGCAGTGCCGTGATAGCGACAGGTAGCCTGTAAACAGACGTGTGAATGAAACTTGACAAAGTGTAAGGCATAGCCTCCCCACTGGACAGAGGAAACAGAGCCCTTCCTGAGCTGCAGAAAGCGTAAAAACAGGAGTCCTAAACTACAAAAACCTCACATGATCCAGATAGGTCCTAGGCCATTGGCCACATATGGGCAGACAGCGAAGTATGCAAAGGGTGCCATCCACATATTACTTCCTCCCCTGAAGCCAGAGAGGTGAGAACAGAAAATTAAACATGAACCCAAAGAAAACATGTCATACCCGAGAAGGAATAGAATTGTCAGAAATGGCTATAGTCCCTTGATAAAATACCAGCCGCTGTAGTTGCACAATATAGTTATTTATACTATTGAAACAACTATGTTATGAGAAGAAATATATAACCAAAGCACAGACAAAAAAGAGAAAGAGCATAGGTGTGCAGCTCATAAGACTGCAAAAAGCAATTCCCAAGGGAAAACCTTGCAACTAGGTTTAAAGAAAAAAAAACAATCGTTCTGTCCCTGAGATGTGACCCAGTCAAAAATGAAGTCACATCCTTACAGACAAAGGATAATCAGATGAAAGAACCTGCAGAGGGTATTGTAATGCAGAAAGGATGCAAGATCACTCAGTACGATGAAAGACTACAGTGGAATGTGAAACCGGAGAAAGCCAGCAAACCGGCATGTCTGCAGGAGAAAAACACGTTAATGAGGGCATCGAAAATTTAATGCAAATGTCCCAATGAGATTCAGAACTCATCCAGAATGCTAAAATAAAATGTGAATGGTAACCAGAAAAACTAGCTCTCCCGGAGGCAACAAGAAGCAAATAAGCAATACTGACACTAGTCTGGCCATGCACAAAGCAGAATGCAGGAAACAGCAGAAAGCTAGCTCTCCCGGAGACAAGAAGAAACAAATCGCCACTTCCGACACTAGTCTGGGCAAGCCTGGTCATGCACGAACCAGAACGCAAGAAATAGCAAAACTGCAAGATAGAACGACTACCACAAGTGTTGCCTTGAACTCGGAAATACAAAACCCAGTTTGCTACTGCTCCGGTACAAAAACCTGAGATGCAGATAATAGAGAAAACGCAGGCAGACTCAGAAAGGACCTGCTAGAATGTGTGCTCTGGTTTTTTTTTTTACAAAACAGTGTGAAGAGCGGATCTCACCCGACGCCTGCTAAGGCAAGCAAGGCACTGAAAGAAAATTGTAATGGCGGCTGCCCACAAAGTTTCCCGCCTAAGAGAATTTGCTGAGTAAGCAGCAAAACGGGACTCCAACAAAAAAAGAAATCCATAGAAATGAAATTCAAAATTAAGGGAAGCAACACCCCCAAAAGTGCAAAAACGAGTAACAGAAGCTTAATTAATCTCTGCACAACAATAATTGTACCTGACATCCAGGATTAACTGTGTTAACAAAACTATGTAAGCCACTTTGAGCCTGCAAATAGGTGGGAAAATGTGGGATACAAATGCAATAAATAAATAGGGTAGTGACGCTCCAGCGCTAAGAAAAAAACCAACAGGTAAGTCTAACCGCCATAGCGGAGCTCCTTCTGCCCTGAAAAAAAACAAAAACAAAAAAAATCACGGCTTCGTGCCTTTTTTTTTTAAACTACCCCCGCTGCCAAAACGCGAGGAAACAGATCAAATGTGAAACCGCTCACTGGAACCATGGACACTGAAATAATTAATTACTTCTGTTCTTGCAGTCCACAAGAGATCGTTAAAACTGTGGGGAAAGCAAAAAGGGGCATTTCCATTTAATGCTCTTTATTTCCTATATTACTTTTTAAGTAAGAATGGCTGCCTCTCCCAAAGGCAGTACACCTTTCCAACTAAGCAAGGGAGATGGGGAGGAAAGGGGAGGGACTCGGGACACCAGAGTTTAACACCCCAGAGGCTGTGAAAGAACAGAAAAGAAAAGAAACCCTATCTGCCAAGCCTCTAATTGAGATTCCCCAGGCACAGAAGAAATATTCTGAATATCTCTAATATCTTAAAGAGAGAGAGAGAGAGAGAGAGAGAGACTGACTGACTAATGGGCTCACCTCCTGCCTGCTGGAGACTGAGAAAATACTGGGGCTAGGGTCATATGGCCAAGGCTCTCATCGGCTCTCTAGTCTTAGAACTTTCTCAGTCTCCACCTGGGACATACCAAAGCAGTAAACACATCTAAGGGTGGGACCTGTGAAGCCCAGAGGACAGGACTGCAGCTCCAAAACTGGCATCCTCCCTTGCCTGTACATCCACTCTGTAATGTTTGACAAAAGAATGCAAGGAGGACCACACCGCCGCTCTACAAATGTCCACCGGTGGAACAAAACTACTGTCTGCCCAAGAAGCTGCTATCCCCCTAGTGTAATGTGCCTTGAGCCCCACCGGCACCGTACGGCCAAGCAATATGTAAGCCGAAGAGATGGCATCCTTCAACCACCGAGCTATAGATGCCTTAGAAGCAGCCGCTCCCTTCTTGGGTCCCCCATGAAGGACAAATAACCTGTCCGAAGACCTGAATTCCTCCGACCTGCGCAAGTAAACCTTCAACACTCTGCGCACATCCAATTTCGCCAAACGACGCTGAGAAGCGTCCCCCGTCCGGTCCCCCAAGACCGGCAATGAAATCACCTGATTGACATGAAAGGAGGATACCACCTTAGGCAAAACGAAGGGACTGGATGTAGCGAAACCTTTTCCTTAGAAAACCACAGGAACGGATGCCTACATGAAAGAGCCTGAAGTTCCGAAATCCTGCGAGCCGACGATATAGCTACCAAAAAGACCACCTTCATAGTAAGGTCTTTTATCGAACAAGACTCCAAAGGCTCAAAAGGAGAACCCGCCAAAGAGTCAAGAACTATATTAAGATCCCACTGAGGAACTACCGGCTACTGAGGAGGACGAAGCAACTTCACCCCCCCCTCAAAAAACAGACCACATCCGGGGAAGACGCAACCGACCTGCCCTGCACCTTACCCCGAAAACACGCCAAAGCAGCCAGCTGCACCTTCAAAGATGACAATGAAAGGCCCTTCTCAAAACCATCCTGCAAGAAATCTAAAATGCACGACACAGAAGCTGTCGAAGGGATACACGCCCAGGCCCCACACACGCACATAGGCCAAAGACGTCGAACGTTTGCGAGACTGCAGCATCGTCTGAATCACCTGAGGAGAAAACCCTTTCCTTCTCAACCGTTCCCTCTCAAGGGCCACACCGTAAGAGAGAACCGAGCCGGATCCGGCAAGACAATTGGACCCTGACACAACAGCACCAAGCCCCCCAGCCGCAGAGGCTCGCCTTCTAACAGGCGCATCAGATCCCCGAACCACGGCCGACGTGGCCAATTCGGAGCCACCAACAACACCGGACCCGCATGACATTCTACCCTCTGTAGGACTCGACCTATCAAGGGCCACGGGGGAAACACGTACAGCAACACCCGCTGAGGCCACGGAAGGACCAACGCATCGATCCCTTCTGCTCGCGGATCCCGACGCCGACAAATACCGAGGAACCTGAGCATTTTGTGCCGACGCCATGAGATCCACTACTGGCATTCCCCACTTTAGAACTATCTGGTCGAACACCGACCGGTGCAGAGACCATTCTCCGGGGTCCAACATGTGTCTGCTTAGAAAATCCGCGTTCACCCTGGCCATGTGCGCCGCCGAAATCTGCACTAGATGCCTTTCCGCCCAACTCATGAGCAGAGCCGACTCGATTGCCAACTGCGGACTCTTTGAACCGCCCTGCCGGTTGACATACGCTACCGCTGTCGTGTTGTCGGACATGACTCTTACCGCTTTTCCGACCACACTCGAGCAAAACACCAACAGCGCTAGCTGAATCACCCTAGTTTCCAAACGGTTGATAGACCACTGAGCTTCCTCAGTCGACCACCGCCCCTGCATGGACCGACCGAGACACTGAGCTCCCCAGCCCAGCAGACTGGCATCCGTTACCAGAATCACCCACTGAGGAGGTTCCAACGGCATGCCCTTTTTCAGATGGGCCAAGCACAGCCACCACTGGAGACTGCGCCGAGGAGCCCCCCTCAATGGCAACCGGAACTCCAAACTGTGTACCTGGGGAGACCACCGGGACAACAGAGCCGACAGAAGCTGACTCATATGCGCCCTGGCCCATGGTACTACCTCTATTGTCGCTGCCATGAGGCCCGAAGGTACATTCAAACCGTCGGACTCTGAACGGACATTAACAGCCGGACCTGCTGCTGAAGACAGGCGATCCGAGAATCCGGCAGAAAAACACTACCCACTGCCGTGTCGAACCGCACTCCCAAGCACTCCAGACTCTGCGATGGGACCAACTGACTTTTGACTACATTCTCTACCCATCCGAGCGATTCCAGAAACGCGACCACCTGAGCCATCGCCGCAACACTGTGAGCCAAAGACTTCGCCTGGATCAACCAGTCGTCCACATAAGGATGCACCAGAATTCCCTGCCTCCGCAAAGCCGCTGCTACCACCACCATTATCTTGGAGAAGGTGCATGGAGCCGTTGCCAGACCAAAAGGCAGAGCACAGAACTGAAAGTGCCTCCCTAAAACAGCAAAACGAAGGAAACGCTGATGGGCCTTTCAAATCGGCACGTGCAGATACGCTTCCGTGAGATCCAGTGACGTGAGAAATTCTCCCTGACGAACAGCCACTATGACCGAGCGCAGAGTCTCCATGCGGAAGGATGGCACCTTGAGTGCCCCATTGACCCTCTTGAGATCTAAAATGGGTCGAAACTGGTCCTCCTTCTTCGGCACCAGAAAGTAAGTGGAATAATAACCCATTCTCTGCTCGTGCCAAGGAATGGGTACCACAGCTCCCAACTGGATTAAGCGACCCAGAGTCTCTTGAATAGCCTTTAACTTGACTCGAGAGTGACAAGGAAAGGGAAGAAAAAGATCCGGCAGCAGGTGCTCGACCTCCAGCACCCACTGATCTGAAGTAATTTGGGTTCACCCCTGATAAAACAGACTAAGTCGCGCCCCGACCTTCACCAGAGGCTGGACCCGTACACCTTCATAAGGAGGACTTATTACCATTTCTGGCACCTCCGGAGGAGTCCCGACCTCGACGACCCCCTCGAAAGGACTGCGTCCGCCGGAAAAACCGGCTTTTAGAAGGAGATACAAATCTGCCCGGCCTGTACCGCCTCGCGTCCTTAAACTGACCTCTAGCCGAACCACCTCGACTAGCCGACTTAGGCCGTAACTCCGGCAACCGTGAGACCTTGGTATCCCCAAGACCACTCATCAGATTATCCAAGTCCTCTCCAAACAACATAGAACCTTTCAAAGGTAGAGAACACAACTTTGCTTTAGAGGCCGCATCTGCCACCCAGCCCCTAAGCCAAAGAGCCCTGCGAGCCGTCACCGCCAGAGCAATATTCTTAGCTGAAGCCCTTAGCAAATCATAAAGGGTGTCCTCCAAAAACAAAGACCCCATCTACAATTTGGCCAGCTCCTGAACCAAACCATTCCTATCTAACGCAGGATCATCCAAGAGCTTCTCCGCCCGGCTACCAAGCCCCCACACACAGAGGCTTGCAAGGCCAAAGCCAACAAATCAAAAAAAAATAAAAAAAAGGTCACCTATTGAAAAGGTAGAGCTCTATATGTTTGGTTCTTGCAAAAATTATTCTTGTGCCACTATTAGCCGAAAAGGCAATGTTTTTCAATAAGCAGGGGGATTCAGACTTCAAAACCAGCACTGGATGGTTTAGAAATTTCAAGCACAGCCATAGAATAAGGCAAATTGAAATCCATGGTGAGAAACTTTCTGCAAATTCTTCAATTTAATGACATTATCAAGAACTATGACCCTGATTGTGCTTACAATGCAAACGAAACAGATCTGAATTGGAAATCACTCCCCAGTAAATCACTGGTCTTAGTCATAAGTTGGAGTTATTGGAGTTGCGAGGTTTTCCTTGACTGGTACGACATTTGCTTCATACCGGAGGTGAAAATATTTCAGCTTTGTACAGGAATACAAGGAGATGTCATTTTATTGTTGGACAATGCACCTTCACATCCTACAGCTGAAAGCTTAGAGCGAGTGGAAGGTAGATTCAAAGTGCTTTTTTTTTTGCCACCAAATGTGACATCTTTAATGCAGCCAATGGATCAAGGAGTTATTGTTTCACTGAAACAACTATACAGGAAACAACTGCTAAAAAAAACTTATTCCAGCTGACAGAGAAACTGAAAGTGGCATGATCCAATTCATAAGAGAACTGAACATAAAAGATTGTTCCTACATGGTTGTTGACACTTGGAATCATGTTAAAAAAGAAACCCTGAAAAACACGTGGAACATAATTCTAAACAATAAAGAAACACCTGAGAGGGAGAAGTTGATGATGTCCTTGAAAACATTGCCAGAGATCTAGAGGTTCCTGGTTGCTCTGATTGTGATGTTGAGAATGTCAGCAAATGGATATGCAGTGATGAAAATGATACAGGGTATCTATCGGATTAGAACAGATAATGAAATTGTGGAATCAGTACAGGACAAGAAACATGAAGAATCAGAAACTGATAATGATCACCAGGTTGATGATAATGCAAGACCGACACATGCAGAAGCCTTTGAATGTTTAAATACAGCGATGGCTTGGCAGGAAGAAAGCAGTGCAATCCAGCTCCTTTTTTTGAAAATACTATGTGATCTTGCGGCACAGAAAGGAAAATTGGCCTTGAAGCAATTAATTGCTTCCTTTTTTAGTATACAGTGGTGTATATACTGTATGTACAAGAAATAAAGCACTGCACTTTACTTTTAAAAACAGTACTTTTTGATTAGAACTACTTTTTTCTGCAAACATATTGATGAAAATGAAACTAATGCTTAATATGCAATGCTTGTTGTAATCTTGTTTTCTTTACATAAATTTGATATGTTCACTTATCCAGATTTATGATTATCCGGACCACCCTCTGCAGAGAATAGTCTGGATAATCAATGTTCTACAGTATATATAGCCACAGTGTATTAAAATTTGTTGTATCACACATTGTGCGGCTGTACTGGGCTCTGTGTTGTACATAAAGCCACTAGTTTTTAGCAAACCGTGGAGTAAAAGACAGAGAATATGCAGTAATATACCAGTCTCTAACACACACATAAACCCATTGAGGCAATAAGTTGTTAGCTAACTGGGAAGAAGAGAGAGCTCAGCAGAGAACACTCATTCTTCCAAAACCACTAACAGGGCTAAGAATTCAAAGTGATGCTTACTTCTGAAAACTGAGAGGCAACTTGGAGTGCAATCCCTTTCACAGAGTCCGGGAATGCAGGAATGCTTCAAAAGTTACCCAACTGGCAGATGCATTTCTAAGTGCTGTAAAATTCAGTAATGCCACTTCCCAGGCTGTTGCAGGATTGTTATGCAAAATCCACATGACAGCCTCAACTGGGAAGAATAACAGAGTAGAAAGGACACCTCCAAGTGTGTCTCTGAATGCCTTTGCTTACATACAGAGACACTCTGCTCTGGAATCAGTCTCTCTTCCATTAAAAGCTCTTAACTTCTGCTTCAGAAACACTGAAACAAAGTCCCAAGGAGGTAGCACAGTATCCAGTCTGCCTTATCTGAAAATAGTAATGCTGCAGGTCACAGAACACTACCATTGCTCAAAGGCACCTCAACCCCAAAGCACCTCTGTTGGGGCGAACAAGGGAGAGACACAGGGAAGGGATATGCCACCACAAAGTATTCTCTAAGAAGTTTCCTGACATCAGCTTCTTCCAGAAATAAGAAAGGAAATAAACCAGAAAAGAGTGGCTAAGGAGCCTGAATGCCCTGTCCTGTACATAACTTGCACGGTGAAGCGCTATCCAATAGAGATAAAAATACTAAACATCACTGCCTGCACGGTGTTCTTAAAGAGGTAAATCACAGGAACTATTTTATTTCTTTGTCTCCATCTGCTAGTTGGTTTACACAACATTCCCACTAGTCTGGACTAATCTGTGGTATGAAAAAGAATGAATGAATCCTAATACCCTGGAACATGAATAGCGTAAGTGACCAAAACCTTTGTTCAAGTTACAGGGAAGAAAGAAGTTTCTAAAAGAGAAACCTAAAGGAAGCCCTTCCTCTTCCAGTCTGCAAATATTTAACTAATTCCTGGCTCTATTATAGACAAGTAAAAAAAAAATGAAAAGAAAAAGTAGAATCCTAGGACCATTGTCAAATTATTCTCCTTGTTTTTCCAATGTGTTTTTTGCTTCTTAAAAGAAAACACTGAGATCCCTTCTTAGCAACCCCTGCCACTAGATTGATAATCAGAAATTTCTTGCAATTCACAGTATAGAAAACATCATGAGCAACTGAGGGATAACCTCAAGGAGTCTTGCTTCTTTCACATAGAGGGTTCTAGAAACCTCAAAGACATTTGGAGGGGGGGAAAGGAACGAATAGGACTAAGGGGACACATTTTTATGTGCAGGAACTTAGGCAGCACTGCTCTGCCAATGCAGTGTCAGGCAAAGAAGACATTCTCTTTTCTGAAACCCGAGAAACGGTGGCAGATCACTGTAAGATCCTTCTGCTCTCTTACGTTTTCAAGAGTAAGGCGTTTTATTATACAAAAACCTACAGGGCCCATAGTTGATCCCCCCCTCCCCCCTGTTTCAGATGTATTTGCTAGCAAGTAGCTTCTTCTTTCAGGATACCTGGAGAATAAAAAATTTGATTTCACAATAAAACAAACATGACAATAAAAGGAGAGAGAGAGACCATGAAAAAATGCTTTGTGTGTCAGAATGTCCAGAAAGCCATAGGGCAAGCTGTCCCATGAACCTACCTACTTATTTGGGCTTTTTTTGTTTGTACATTTGCATCATCCACTGACGGAAAACGTCAAACGTATCTTCCTTATTCTGTTCAACACCTAAGCCCTCCCCTCCAGAGGTTGCACCCCTGCGAAGTAAAATCCAGAATTAGCATGGAAAAAAAAAAACAAAAACAAAAAAAACCTGGAAGGAATAGATGAAAGATGAACACGCAACTGAAAAGGTTTATAAAAAATCAATGTAAAACACACGGTGAAGTCTAATTAGAAAAGGTACTGTAAGTTAAAAAGCAAAATACAGCCTCAGTGAAAATAAGGAAACAAAAATAACCTTACCTTTTGATATAGCTTAGTAGAAAAAAAAAAAAAAAGAATAGTGTCAAAATGGTAGCATTAATGATGTAGAAAAACTGATCAGTAAAGATGAGCTTGAAGCAGAATACTGGTAGTATTGCTAGCTCACATTCTTCAGCCAGATGTAGGTAGCCAAGTCTAAAATATCAGTATTGAACTTGGATGGGCACACAGGGATGCAACACCCTTCTTGGATAGTCAACTGCAGTCAATACTAAGGAAGGGCATTCTTGGGAACTGATACCACCAACCACAATGATCCTAACTACCATATTTGGCACAGATGAGGATGGGCGTAGGGGGGAGGCCAGGGAGGACCTTTAACCCATCAGTCTCTTCTTTCAGCTCGGTTAGAACAAACCTTTATTGGACAATGGCACTATGAGCATTTTCTCCTATTTTATACCCCTCCTCCTCCCCAACCCAGCTCAGCTACTGTGGCTGCTGTGCCAAATCTGCACCCTAAGTCCAGCTAGTAGGTATCTCTGCTGTGAAATATCACACTCTCACCTAGGAGAGGTTCTGAATGCCAACTCTGCAGAATCTCAGCCAGCTAAGGATGGGACAGTAGCGGCTAGATCTGAGAAATGAAACCAGGTGCTGTGCATGGCAGAACATAGTGCTACCACCGAATCAACAACTTGGACAGGGATGGGTTACCAGTGGCCCAAAGGCCAAATGCAGCCCCAAGACCATAGGAAGTATACACAGAAAAGTCATTAACCAGAGTTTTGGCAATTTTAAATACTGTATTTTGCAAATATTTTCAGAATAGCTGCTCTAGTAATTTGTTTCTGTCATTTTTAGTCAAGTTTTTGCTTAACTATTACAGAAGGTCTATGGAGCTTTGTGCATTTCTGGTTCTGACATTATGTAATGTTGTGGCCCACTAGGGGTAATACTGACATTCATGCAGCCCCTCTGTGTATAAAGGCTGCCTCTCCTGGGCTAGGACACAAGTTCAAGCAACTGCTGGGAAGTCATTAGGTATAACTGCAGCTGAATTGCCTCAAACACTAGTATGGTGTTCATCAGTATAGACACCATTAATAACAGCTGGCAATATACAAAGGGGTCAGGGAAAACAAATCAAAAACATCAAAACAAATTCATAAGCATTTATGCCCACGAGGAATAATAAGAGAAGGGTCAGCATTATAGAAAGAAGGTGCTGTTACATACACTTTCACTGGATCTTTAATTCCTGCCCCTGAAGAGCCAAGACCTTGTCCTTCCTTCCAGCCCATCTTCCTGAGCATCTGAAACCCCACATTCTGGTCTGTCAGCTTTTTATTAGCAAATTCTAAATCCTTTGGTTTCTGTAAGGAGGTGGAAGATGAAAATAGCATAGCAGCATTAGTCTGAATCACCTGATTTTAGTGGTTATCAAGCATAGCCTATAATGTGCAGGACCCTGTTAATCAGTAATTAAAAGGCCCGAGTTCATTTTGCATAAATGCCTCCTGTAAGTTGATGCATACCCAAATTACCAAATACACCAAACAGGCTGTGCTTCTCTACTTACTTGTTTGACCTTTCTAACCGCTGGTCTTCCACGTGGTCTGTCATAACCAATTCTGACAGGGTCATGAACTGAAAAGATTTTTCAAAAAATCCACAAATTAATTGTTCACATATTTTCACTTTTTAAAATACTTCCTACCCAATCTACAAAGCTATATACAACTATTAATGCAGGGTTATTTGAGGGAATGTTAAAAAAAAATAGAATAAATTGGTGTTTCTGCACTGCAGGTATTATTGGTTGCTACCTTTTAGAGTGGAATCAAATATGCACATATGTGTCACTTAGGTATCATCTGCACAGAAAAGGCAAAAAAACTGAGCAAAGGATACAAGACAAGACAAGTTGGGAAGGGATGAAAGAGTACTAGAAGAGGTGTTTTTCTGGTTTATCCAATACATGCCTTTTTTTTTTTTGTACTGGTCTTTTAAGCGTTCAATGATTAAAATGTAACACCAGAAACTCTGCATATAACTACTGACCTTTTGGTTCCTCTACAAGACACACTCTCTTCTTGGGGAGTATGCCAACTTTCAGAGAAGTAACTCTCTTCCGTGGAAGGGGAGCCCGGGCAGGAGGAGCAACTCCACCTGGCAAGCCACCCTCATTAGGGGCCTCTGCTGCTTCACACTCCATATCTGTTTCAGTCTTGTCTGGTGAAGATGCCCCTGCTTTGACCTCAGCCTTTACACGCCCCACTGCAGAAGCTTCAGGGGCTCCTTGTTTGGAAGTGCCCAAATCTTTAGATTTGTCCATGGTTTGACGAAATTCAGCTACTTTCATCCGATAGAATCTGTAAGCTGGGCTTTTCGGCTCATGCAAAAACCTAAAAATTGAAAGTTTACTCAGTCTTCTCAATTGTGCTGCAAAACCAATCAGCAGCTACAGATAAAACAACAAAAACACAAAACAAGAATTCCCCAGGTTTTGGAATAAACCTGCTTTTTTATTTTTTAATGTAAAAGCTTTGTCTAAGGACAAGCAGGTGCCAATACTATGACGAGTGAAGTCACCAATAGAGCCCTGGCACGGAAACACTCCCCAGCATTCTTCATTTTCTAGCAGCCTTTTGAAGCAGCTTGCCACGCATATACACATTTTTCTGCCTGGTGTCGTGTGGGGCCAGGTCGGTCTATCTTTTTCCACAGAGCACTGAAGACACGTTTTTCCTCTAGTCTCCCCTCAGCTCACTTCTGTTGGTGATTCGCCCTCCTATTACATTTATGGTTCAATAATTTTTATTGATGATATTATACGGATAACAGTACCCAGAAAAACATAATGGAAACTCTGATAATAAACACATTCACAGCTCAAAAACCTAACATAGAACATTATCATCAATGTTTTGGTTTAGAACCCCCCTCCCCCCCCCCTGCCAGCACATTAAAACAGTCTACTTTGAACTCATATGTTCCCCCAACCCATATCAACTTCCACCACTCTCGAAATCTAGTAAGGAACAAAAATATTATCAAAAATTAGAACAGTAAAAACAAACAGTAGAATCCTTCCCTCCCCCCGCTAAGAGATATCCAGACTCCCAACTTCTTACAACAAAGGATGGCCCCACCTCAATGTGTATCTAAAGCGAGTTCACCACTAAACTTCGCCCTTTAGGAGACAGGCTGTGAATATATGGCCCCCAAATATCTAGAAACCGCCTCCACCGCCCAGGGGAGCTGCCCACACCTCTCCTCTCAAACAACATAAACTCATGTAATTTGTTTCGCCAGTGCCACCTCCTATTACATTTAATTTCTGTTAAGTTTTGTGCAGGGCTACAGCCCTTTCTCCTTTACCTTCTTAGGTTTTTGGCAATTTTTTTTTTTTTTACAGTTTCCCTTCTTTCTCATGGCTCACCGAGCCCTTAGACTTACAGCTCCCCAGCTGGGTTTATCCTTCTTTTTCAAGATGCAAGCTGCTATTTCACCTCAGCCATTTATTTTAGACATGTCCTGTAGGGGTATTTCCCTGTGATCTAGCCTGAGCTGGTCTTGGCCTATACAAGCCTATGACATCTTGGTATAATAAGATGGCTGCTGCAACCCTCTGACCTGCTCATCTCTGTGTCAGCAAGATCCAGCTCCAGCTTGTGGAAAATCACTGACAGGCTTGCTGAAGCCAAGGCCCTTCTATCTCTGAGACACTGGGAAGGGAGTCATACTCATGGCACCAGAAGTTACCATCTCCAAGGTCACAAAACAAAGAACTCTTCTTGCCCATGCACTGGACTGTACGAGAGATGAATTGGTCCAGGCTATCACCCGAGAGAGAGGTCTGGAAGAACGCGGGGAGAGGGGGAAGAAGTTAGTCGGAGACCCTCAGAGGAGGAGTACCTGTGAAGGACCTGAGAAATCCAGCAAGGCTCGGGGTGAGCTAGAGACTGTATGATACCAACCTTGTGACCTGCAAAACTGGTGCAAATACCTGTGGCAGAGATTTTGGCTCTGATAACCAACAGAGAGATGGGAACCTGCTTGTTTGCTGAGAAAGACCTGCACTACATAAGACACAGACAGCTGAGTTAGCGTCTGGGGAGATTCTGCTCCGGTCTTATCTGAAGCCATATCAGGACAGCGTGGTAAGATCACAGTGATATATTTCCTAGTCTGGGGTTAGGCAGTGGTTTTATCTAAGTACGACTGGTTTATGTCAGCTCTCAGTCAGGGACAGCTGCTAATGTGTATTTTGCATAAGATGTGATAAGTTTTCATAAGGATCATTAGGATATCATTTGTACTGTTCTAATCATTACTGTACGTAGTCTCAGGATAATCAGAGTGTAGTTAGACAATATATTTTGTTAGTGTGCATATCAGTAAGAGATATTATATTGCATATAAGCTATTGCAGAGTGTCTATTTTTCTACCTGTAATAAAATAGAATAATTATCATCTGTGACGTGGCTTTGGTTCTTTGGCGGGGAACAAAACACTGGCAGGGTGCCAGCAACAAGGTTCCTTTATAATATTTCCCCTAGGCTGAGCGGGAACCTTGTAATAAGTATTATCAGAGAATAATTATTGCCCTAATTACTTATTTTCATCCTACAGTCCCTTAAAACTCCGTGTGGTTCCTCACAGATACGGATAGTTTGTGCCTGAAATGTCTGGTGCCTGCCTGTATTCCCCTTTTTTTGTCAACTCTATTCACAGATGTCAAAGAAAGGGATTAGTGGTGAAGAGAAACAGCATAAAGGAGAAATTTTTTTATTTTTTGTTACATTTGTACCCCGCGCTTTCCCACTCATGGCAGGCTCAATGCGACTTACATGGGGCAATGGAGGGTTAAGTGACTTGCCCAGAGTCACAAGGAGCTGCCTGTGCCGGGAATTGAACTCAGTTCCTCAGTTTCCCAGGACCAAAGTCCACCACCCTAACCACTAGGCCACTCCAAATTAGATCTTACCTGCTAATTTGCTTTCCTTTAGTCCCTCCGGACCGGACCAGGATTGGACTGATGGGTTGTGCTCGCCTACCAGCAGGTGGAGACTGAGAAAAACTCTGACTCTAGAGAGCCAATAGGAGCCCTGGCCATGTGACCTTAGCCTCAGGATTTGAATAACAAAGCAGGAAAGAAAGAAAGAAAGAAAGAAAGACCTTCTGTGCCGTATGGAATCCTAGCAGCCACAAAGCACTCGGCAATGCCAAGTATCAGAGCTCACCAGCAACTCTCACCAGAGAAATGGTATGGCTCGATTTGTATTACAGCTCACCAGCAACTCTCACCAGAGAAGTGGTATGGCTCGATTTGTATTACAGCTCACCAGCAACTCTCACCAGAGAAGTGGTATGGCTCACTTGTACTATAGCTCACCAGCAACTCTCACCAGAGAAGTGGTATGGCCACTTAAGATTTTATATATATTCCATCAACTGAGCTCACCAGCAACTCTCACCAGAAAAGTGGTAAGTCATATTTAAGGTTTTATAGATATTCAAGCAACTGAGCTCAGCCACAACTCTCACCAGAGAAGTGGTATGGCGTATTTAAGGTTTTATATATAGATTCCAGCAACTGAGCTCACCAGCAACCACCAGAGAAGTGGTATGGACCACGTAAAGTTTTGTATATATATAGTATTGTTCCACGAATCGTAAAGGAATGAATACACTTCTTACTTAATAAAAAAAGCTAAAAAGTTGAGAGGGGCCTGGTCCGGTCCGGAGGGACTAAAGGAAAGCAAATTAGCAGGTAAGATCTAATTTCTCCTTCCTTAGCGTCCCTCCGGACCGGACCAGGATTGGAGTAATCTGAAGGGAGGGACCCTATGAAAACTGCAGAGAAATGTTCATGCTGCATAGGCCACCTGGCGACAACTAACATGTAGTGTGTCCCAATGAGCAAAATAAAATGAAACTAAGACTAAGTTGCCACCTTACCAATGTGCACCGAGAGCACCAAAAATCGCTGTAGTAAGAATGAGCCCGCTTCTGAAGTTGTGGAATATGTTGTAATATGCTGTGGAACTGCCCTCTCAGTGAGAAGAGAAGGGAAAATTAGGTTCTTACCTTGGTAATTTTCTTTCCTTTAGTCATAGCAGATGAAGCCATTACGTACGGGTTATGTCCATCAACCAGCAGGGGAGATAGAGAGCACTCAAACTTTCACAGTGCCCTCTTGGCCAGCTAGCTCCACTGCCTCTTCAGTATTTGAAGCTTCCAAAGCAGTATGGCAAACCGCAATGGGAATCACAAGAGCTTTCCTCACAGCGAACGATGGCCCATCACAAGGGCATGAACTCAAAGGAGGGAATGCACATCCTCCTGGAGGGAATAAACTCATCCTCCTTATTGTATAAGTGGAGGGGAACACACGCGCCTCCTGGAGGAATCACACATCCTCCCAACACACTGGAGGGAATGAACTCATCCTCCTATTTATAGAACTGGAGGGGAACACACGCGCCTCCTGGAGAGAATCAACACATCCTCCAAAAAAACATGCTGGAGGGAATGAACACATCCTCCTAAATTTAAACTGAACATGAATCCTGAAGATTGTTTTCCAACTTTCTCCCAAGGAAGGAACTTCAGGAAATTAGAACAGAACCTGAAAAACAGATTCACAGCATACAGACAATCATACAGGGAGGGCTCATGGCTTCATCTGTTATGACTAAAGGAAAGAAAATTACCGAGGTAAGAACCTAATTTTCCCTTCCTTGTCATCAAGCAGATGAAGCCATTATGTATGGGATGTAACAAAGCAATCCCTAGATAGGGTGGGAACAAGCCACACCACGCGCTAGCACTTGTGCACCAAAACGCGCATCCCTTCTGGCAGCCACATCCAGCCTGTAATGTCGGGCAAAGGAGAGCTTAGAAGCCCATGTTGCTGCACTGCATATCTCTTGAAGAGAGAGTGCTCCAGTTTCAGCCCAAGAGGAAGAAATCGCTCTAGTACAATGTGCCTTAAAGGCTACAAGCGGAACCCTGCCGGCCAGCAGATAAGCTGAAAAGATAGTTTCTTTGAGCCAGCGGGCAATAGTGGCTTTAGACACTGGAGACCCTCTGCGAGAACCGGATAGCAAAACAAACAGATGATCAGAAGTCCTGAAAGAGTTAGTAACTCGCAGATACTGCAGCAGAGTCCTGCGCACATCCAAAAGGTGCAGCTGCCCAAAAGATTCTGGAAACTCTTCCTCTGAAAAAGAGTGCAAGAAAATAGGCTGGTTTAGGTGAAAGGCTGAAACCACCTTAGGCATAAAGGAAGGCACGGTCCGAACCGTGACTCCGGACTCTGAAAATTGCAGAAATGGGTCTCTACAGGACAGCGCCTGGAGCTCTGACACCCGTCTCGCCGAGGTAATGGCCACCAGAAAAACGGCCTTCAGTGTCAAATCTTTCTCCGATGCTCGCTGAAGCGGCTCAAAAGGAGATGCCTGCAGGGTTTTCAAAACTAGCCCCAGGTTCCAAGCTGGACAGGGTGCTCGCACTGGAGGTCGGAGCCGAAGCACCCCTCTAAGAAACCGTGCCACATCTGGGTGAGCAGCCAAAGACACGTCTTCCACCTTACCACGAAGGGAGGCCAACGCTGCCACCTGCACCCGCAGGGAATTATAGGCCAAGCCTTTTTGTACACCTTCCTGCAAAAAGTCCAGAATCGGCGAGACAGGAGCCCGCATTGGAACAATGGCTCTGGAAGCACACCAAGACTCAAACAGGCACCAAATCCTGGCATAAGCCACGGAAGTGGACCGCTTGCGGGCTTGCAGGAGAGTGGAAATAACTTTATTGGAATAACCTTTATCCTTCAATTGCGCCCTCTCAATAGCCATGCCGTAAGACCAAAGCGGCCGGCGTCCTCCATGGCTACCGGTCCCTGAGTCAACAGGTTCGGTACCAGAGGTAACGGCAGAGGAGCCTCCAGGAGCATCTGTCGGAGGTCTGCATACCAAGGTCTCCTTGGCCAATCCGGGGCGATGAGGACCACTTCTCCTGGGTGCAGCCGAATCCGCAAGAGCAGGCGCCCTATCAAGGGCCATGGGGGAAACACAAAGTAGACCCGGAGGCCAGGGTTGAGCCAAGGCATCCAACCCCGCCGAGCGAGGATCTCTCCGTCTGCTGAAGCACGGGACTTTGGTATTGGCACTTGTCGCCATTAGATCCATCACGGGCTTGCCCCATTTGGCACAGATCTGCAGGAATACTTCGTCTGCCAGATTCCATTCTGCTGGATCGATCTGATGCCTGCTCAGATAATCGGCCTGCACATTCCTCTGACCTGCAATATGAGCTGCCGACAGACACTAAAGATGCAGCTCGGCCCAGTGGCAAATCAGTTCGGCCTGCGCGGCTAGTGCTCTGCACCTTGTTCCGCCTTGTCAATTTATATAGGCCACCGTTGTCGTGTTGTCCGACATCACTCTGACAGCCAATCCTTCCAGGGTCACTTGAAAGGCCAGAAGCGCCTGAAACACCGCTTTCAACTCTAGGTGGTTGATGGACCACTCCGACTCCTCGGGTGTCCATAGACCCTGGGCATGCTTCCCCTTGCAGTGTGCGCCCCAGCCCTTCAGGCTGGCATCTGTTACCACTAGGCACCAAACGGGGAGCGTCAGCGGCATTCCTCGCCGCAGCATGCTGTCAGAGAGCCACCACTCCATGCTGAGACGGGCCGCAGGGAGCCAAGTAAGTCTGCATTGGTAATCCTGAGAAATAGGAGACCATCTCCGGAGTAGGGAATACTGTAGAGGTCTCAGGTGCGCTCTCGCCCAGGGTACCACTTCCATCGTGGCTGTCATCGATCCCAGCAGCTGGACAATGTCCCAAGCTCGCGGGTGGGGCATCCTCAGGAGCAGACGGACCTGATTCTGAAGCTTGCACCGCCTTAGCTCGGGTAGGAACACATAGCCCGAGACTGTGTCGAACCTGGCCCCCAAAAACTCTAGAGATTGTGAAGGGGACAGGTGACTTTTGGCCATATTGACGACCCAGCCTAGAGATTGCAGTACTGAGACCACTCTGGCTGTAGCTTGTAAGCTCTCTGTTGCAGAGTCTGCTCTGATGAGCCAGTCGTCTAGGTACGGGTGAACCCTGATACCTTCTCGCCTGAGAAAAGCAGCTACTACCACCATTACCTTCGAAAAGGTTCGGGGAGCTGTGGCGAGGCCAAAAGGCAAGGCCCTGAACTGGAAATGTTTTCCCAACACCGCAAACCTCAGAAACTTCTGGTGCGGGGGCCAAATCGGTATGTGCAAGTAAGCTTCTTTCAGGTCTAGAGACGTGAGAAACTCTCCTGGCTGTACCGCCGCAATGACGGAGCGCAGGGATTCCATGTGGAAATGCCGCACTCTCAGGGACTTGTTCACTTCTTTTAAGTCCAGAATAGGGCGAAAGGACCCACCTTTTCGCGGCACCACAAAGTAGATGGAGTATCGGCCGCAGCCTTGCTCGGCGGGAGGCACCGGGGTCACTGCCCCTAACTGAAATCAGATCTTGTAAAGTCTCCTCCACCGCCGCCCGTTTGACGGCAGAACCGCATCGGGACTCCACAAACACGTCTCTTACTGGGGCGTTGAATTCTATTCTGTATCCATCTCTGAAATTGGGTGGCGGACCAGTTGGGGGGAAGAGGGGGTGGTGGTTGGGAGGCAAGGATAGGGGAGGGCAGACTTATACGGTCTGTACCAGAGCCGGTGTTGGGAGGCGGGACTGGTGGTTGGGAGGCGAGAAATACTGCTGGGCAGACTTATGTGGTCTGTGCCCTGAAAAGGACAGGTACAAATTCAAGGTAAGGTAAACACATATGAGTTTGTCATGGGCAGACTGGATGGACCATGCAGGTCTTTATCTGCCGTCATCTACTATGTTACTATGTTACTATGATCAGGTCCAGAACCCACTGATCTGAGGAAATCTTGGCCCACTCCTCGACAAAGAGGGAAAGCCGTCCTCCGATGACAGGCATCGAGGAGAGGGCCGGCGCACCATCATTGAGAGGGTCGCCCCTGAACTCCTGGTCTTGAGCCACCGGCTGCGGAACGCTTGTCCGAGCGAAAGGAGTTCCTCTGCTGACCACGGGCACGTGAAGTGAACCCAGCAGAACGCCCCGGGCGGTACCTTCTAGCTTCACGGAAGCGAGGTCTGTACGAGGAGTGGACCGCCTGGCCCTTAGAGGAAGGCCTCTGCCTATCTTCGGGCAAGCGCTGGGGTTTTGGATCACTCAGGCCTTTCACAATTTTCTCTAACTCCTCACCAAATAGGAGAAGTCCTTGAAAAGGCAACTTCACCAACCTTTGCTTAGAGGCCACGTCCGCTGCCCAGTGTCGTAGCCACAGACGACGGCGAGCTGCCACTGCTACTGCCATTTGTTTAGCCGAAGCTCTGACAAGGTCATAAAGGGCATCAGCCAGAAAGGACAAGGCCACCTCCATCCGCGGAGCCACATCCAAGAAGGGCTCCGCTCCATCTCCGGGCTGAGCCACTGCCTGTTGCAGCCAAGCTAGGCAGGCTCTCACAGCATAACAGCTGCATGCAGATGCCTGAACAGTGAGACCTGCAATTTCAAAGGACCGTTTCAACGCTGTTTCCAGCCTACGGTCTTGAACATCCTTCAGGGCAACATCTCCTTCAACAGGGAAGGTAGTTCTCTTTGTCACCGCAGTGACTAGGGCATCCACTGTAGGCATTTGAAAACGAGCCATATGTCCCTCACGCAGAGGGTATATGCCCCATAGCCCTGGAAACTCTCAAAGGTCCCTCGGGGTCAGCCAACTGAGCCGAAACAAGCTCTAGGATGGAGTCATGCAAAGGGAAGGCCCGAGCAGCTTTCTTGGTACTAGCCATCCTGGGATTACCCGAGGAGGCCATGCCACTGTCAGGATCTTCAATCGAGAGGGCCTGCAGGGTATCTGAAATAAGCGCTGGCAGCTCATCACGGTGGAAAATCCTAACCGCGGAGGGATCATCCAGATCCTGTGGTAAATCCGCACCTTACTCTGGTTCCTCAGACCAAGAACGTCTGTCAGAGTTCTCCGAATCCTCACACCCCGACCACGGGGGGGGGGGGGGGGGGGGGGGGGGGGGGGGGAAGGTGCACCACAATCTGAAGGGGAATTAACCCTTCTGCGCTTATCTTTAGGCCAAGCATCCGGGAAAAAAGCCTCACTGGGCAGTCCCAGGCCAGAATCCATCGGGGGGGGGGGGGGGGGGGGGGGGCAATCAGAGGAGCCTCAGGCGACCCTTGAGGAAGGGCTCTTTTCATCATGTATGCTTTATGCAGCAAAAGCACAAAATCCGGGGAGAAAATCTCACCCTGGGCACCCAAATCCTGTCCAGTGCTAGCCACTCCTGAAATAACCTCATCTCGAGGTGCCCCACCCGGCTCAGGTCTCTCCGTGTCCACGGAGGCCGCGCCATGCGGTGTAAGCAAAATGGCGCCCGCTGCCAGCTCAGAGCGGGAAGAAACATCGCTCGCCATGCTCGGGCCGGCTCCTACGCCAACACAGCACGATTTACAGAGCCCTGCTGCTGATTTGCGCTTGCCACAAGTGGAACAGCGCTTTACATTGTCCGCAGCCATCGCCGAAAAACGGCAGTAAAATCCAAAATGGCGGTTTCGCGCCAAAATCGCCCCGATCGCAGGCCCACCCCGGAGGAGTTGGAAAACACTCTTACCTCAAAGGATCTAGTGTACAACTACGATCCTGCTGAAAATCAGGTCAAAAACCTCTGTTCCAGCGTCTCTGCGTTTAAAAACGCGATGCGACTTTTTTTTTTTTTTAACCTGTGAGGAAAGCAGAGGTATTGAAGACTCCGGAGGCTCAGATGAGTGGGAAAGGCAGGGAAAGGGCGAACCTATATGCCTGCATCTACTGTTGGTGGGTAAGGACAGGGAAAGCAAGGCAATATGTCCACATCCACAGAGGTATGGGTAAGGCAGGGAAAGGGCTAACCTATGTGTGCCTTTAAAGTGAAGCTGCTATAGCCTCCAACACCCCGGTTAACAACTGGCAAGCCAGGAACCACCTCCCGGCAGATTTTTCTGGAGCTCGAACAAGCTGCAGCCACTCTGCTAGGGGAGATAGAGAATACTGAAAAGGCAGTGGAGCTAGCTGGCCAAGAGGGCACTGTGAAAGTTTGAGTGCTCTCTATCTCCCCTGCTGGTTGATGGACATAACCCATACGTAATGGCTTCATCTGCTTGATGACAAGGAATTCCTTCTTGGGAACTAGAAAGTAAAATTGCATTCTGCAGAATAGAGCGAGGAAATGGCCGAAGGCCCAAGGTCACCAAGAAAAATATAAACTGGGATGTTTGCAGAGGAGACAAAAGACTCTGTGCCAACCTGACTAAACAAAGAGAAAATTAGAGATATCTGATGAGAGATCAAATGAGAGGCCTGGCTACAATCACCACCCAACCTAGAGACTGTAAGAAATGCAACACCCGGTGCGTGACCTGAGAACTCTGCTGATAAGACTTTCTCCAATTAGGCAGTCGTCTAGGTAAGGATGAAATGACCCTGAGAGTGCAATGAACATCCTCTTAGATCTATAATAGAACGGAAGAGAGAGTACTGCTGAAAATGACCGGTTAATGCATAAGCAAAAAACTAGCCATTCTCTGGGTCCTGAGGAGAAGAGGAAGGGTGACCAAGGACACCAGTTAAATAGGGCTACAAACCCCAGCCCTATCTCTGTGGCGTTCCATAGTTGGGTAAGTTCCGAATACAGGAGTCCACCAGCTATGGTAGTACGCTCTGGACAGAAACAAATTGTCCCAGCATAAACGTCTGATTCACCGGCCTGTAATTTCTTGGATCTCCCTAATCCACATACCACGGTCATGCCTCCTCCCTCACTGAGATGTACCAGACTCACACCCAATAGATATGAATGTTGAGCTTGTTTCAGGTTAAAACACAGAACCTAGGCCCAGGGTCCCCGGTGTTCCTAGTGGTGATCAGCCATGGCAAATATTGTATGTGTTAGTTTGCAGAATTACTGCAAAGCCTTGCTTTTGGAGCAGAGGTTTTTGTTCGACACTCTCGTGAGAGTTTTTTTTTTTTTTTAAATGCTGTTCTGATTGTAGAAAGGTGGACATTTGAGCTTTCCCAGTATGGCAAAACTTATGTACCTATGCCCATTAGATATGAATGCTGGACTTGATGGACTTTAGGCCTTTCCCAGCATAAACATACTTATGTACCTATGGCATAAATACACAGGAAGTGAGTGAATCCCCTTCCAATTGAAAGAAAACTCTGGAGTGAAGGCGCATAGAATGAAAATGAAAAAAAGGACAAACTTGGAAAATACCTGTAACGAAAAAAGTGAAGTTGTGCCACAGCCACTTGGTGAAGGCAGTGTAGACAAGACTGTATCTGAATTCAAGAAAGCTTGAGACAACATAAGGTCTCTAAGGAAGAGGAAGAGATAGCAGATGGTATGTATAGGCATACTGGACCAAACCAGGATGTTTATAATCTGCCAATGCTGAACTGATAGAGTAGAGACAAATACAAGTAGATGGTTTGAGGACCTTCCACTATCTTTAAGTGGGAAATATGCAAAATGAAAGGATGACCTTATTCTCTAAGTGACCATATGTCCTGTAAGTACCAGAAGAAAGCTAAAATGAAATATGAGAGGCTTCAAGGCAGTTGGAAAAGAAGGGAAGACATGAATAAAGCATGCCTGCTAAGGCAGCTGAGTGATTGGGAGCTTGGTAGACAGGACTGTCCCTCAGAGAATATGAGAGAGCTGATATATCCCCATGGCATCTGAACAATCTACTGTATGCCTATAGAGAAGGCTTCTTAAAGTCTGAAAAAGAAAACACTGTATAACACTACAGCCATTGAGAGTGATTGTTGAAAGGAATGAAGTTGTTATGGCAAGATTTGTAGAGTCCCAGTCAATTGACTATTAAAGACAATGCTGCACTTTGCACCAGGTAATGAAAAGGACACAAAAAACGAAACAACCTTAAAATTGTGTACTAAGAATACCAGAGCTAATAGCCAAGTTATAAATCTAAAACCTAAAGCCAGAAAACCGTGAGAGATATCTATATATGAAAGGGACCCTTTAATCCAAATATTGCCTGCTTATATGATGTGGGTGTTAGAGTCCTGTTTACCTCACACACATGTAGAGACAGATGATTAGGAAAAACAGTTTGAAGGTGAGCTACACTTTGATGTGCAGCATAGCCTGCAACAGAGATCAAAGTTCTGGACTGAGAAAAAAAAAATGGAGGGTGAATAAAAATGGGCGCCATTCGCGCCACTTACACAGTGGCGGTTCCCGACACCTCCACAACAAGCGGAGTAGGGCGGAACGTCAAGAAAGGAAAAATAAAAAACAGCCAGCAAACTATGCCGCGAAAAACCGGAGAAAACAGAGAATCCGAATAAAACAGAACTCCGTAATAGAGAAACTGCAGCTGCAGCCTAAAAAGGCGGCCTTCCGCGCCAAAACTAAAAGAACAAAATTGCTGACAGCGCCAAATGAAGAAACTCGAAAGACACAGGTATCCGCAGAAAACTTGAAGGAGTCGAGAGCGTTTACAGTCCGGCGCTGCGAAAAAACCGGCTGCAGCCTACCAACTGGCGATACTCTCACCACCCGAAAAAAATCAACTTGTCGCGCCCCAATTTTTTTTTTTAAGCCTGCGCCCGCTGTCCAAACGCGAGGGAACGGAGGGAGAAATTCTGAGAAAGTGGCTCGTTAAAGGCCCAGTCAACATTATTTTCTTCCATTTCCTCCCCCTCTTGTTGTTTTTTTTTTTTACACAGCTAAATTAGCAAAGAAAAAACACTCAAGAACAAAAGAATAACCCAGCGCTGTCTGCCCAGTAGAAAACTGGGGATTGTCTTTTTTTTTTTGTTTGTTTGTTTAAACAGCTAAGCCTGCTCGTTAAAAAGCTGGGGAAGAAAATACTTGAAACCTCCTAAAATGGCTGCCTCTCCCAAAGACCATACACCTTGCTAACCAAAGGGTAGTCCTTCCCAGCTAAGTATGGGAGATGGGGAGGATAGGGGGGAGGGACTCGGGGCACCCGAGTGTAACACCCCCAGAGGCTGTAAAAGAAAAGAAAACCTTATCTGTCCAGCGTCTAATAGAGAATTCCTAGGCACAGAAGGAGAAGTAGCAATATTGTTTTTATTATTAGCCTCTAAAAGAGAGAAAGAGAAAAAAAGAGACTAAAGGGCTCGCTTCCTACCTGCTGGGAGACTGAGAAAATACTGAGGCTAAGGTCACATGGCCAGGGCTCCTATTGGCTCTCTCGAGTCAGAGTTTTTCTCAGTCTCCACCTGCTGGTAGGCGAGCACAACCCATCAGTCCAATCCTGGTCCGGTCCGGAGGGACGCTAAGGAAAGGATTTTTGGCAAAGACAAATCCAGTTCACCGATTTCAGTATCGGAGCCATAGGTCTCAATGGCTCCGAGAGCTGCATCGGACACGGGGAACACAGCATCAAGGAGGTCTCCGTCTCCATCTCCCTCAACACTGAATATCAGTAACGACCAGTGGGATCAGCCATTCTCTGATCCAACCCCAAGAAAGGATTCACCTTAGTTCTTGGTCGACACTGAGGGACCCCAATGCCATGTGGAGGCCAAGAGGCACTGGTCCCCCTCAACACAAGGTGTCAAGACACCGAGGCATTAAAATCATCAATGCCCCCTAAGTGCCCCTGACACAAGCTCATCTTTCCGGAATCACAAAAGGCACAACAGACTCCACTGAGCCAAGACCAGGTCAGTAATTTGACCCCAATGTCTAATGACGTGACCGAACTGGCTCTACCCCTTTACCGATGGTGGTCTTTGATCAGCCTCCATAGAGGAGAAGATTTCCAAAGTTGCTATGTGGGCTTCTGTCCACACATTCACATCTTATTGAACAGAATTCCCGACACAATAGCCGAATTGATTTGAAATCTAGAATCCAGCTCCACACCCTAGGCCCATTTGTTTCAATTTTAGGCTGTCCTAAATAAAATAAAAAATTAAAAAAAAAAAAACACCAGCAATTTTATAAAAATTAGATATACTTCCTGTTATTGTTAGGAATTGCCTGTTGCGGGCCATCTCTCCTTCTCCATTGACAGCAGCATGCTTATTCTGCCTGCCCCATCCATCTCCCCTTGAAGGGAATGCACCAAAAAGGCAAGAGTTTGACATGCTGAGAATTTAAAAAATGAAACACACCCAACAAACCTCTGTGCTCCACAGAAAATGATACTGTTGGTCATGCACTTGAGTGTCAGGCGGGAAGGCACCGCCTCAAAGTTTAAAAGTTAGAGTGCACTTGGCAATGTGAGCACTGGGCTCCATGGATTATGTCATTCACATGTGAGAATATTATGCCTGCTTGTCCTCAGAAAATCCATTGTTTACTTTTTCAAAAAGGACAGACTAGTAGGCATGCCAGGAAGTTACACAGTAATACATTTCTAACAAACAAAATATCTTTGCACAACACATAACTAAGCTTTTGAATTAATTATTGGAGTATGTAGTAAAGTAGTTAGTGTAGCTGGGTTAAAAAACTTTAGACTGATTCCTGAAGGAAAAGCACATACTGCTAATAAAAACTTGGGGAGAAAGCCACATGAAATGTAACTATTTTGGGGGATTGGGCAGGAACTTGTTATCTGGATTACCAAACTGTTGGAAACCAGATTCTGGGCCTGAAGTGTTTCATATGTTCATATGGCTACAACTGGATGGAAACCTTCACCGTTAACTGGGAGACATAAATAACCTAAAACAATATTACTAAAATTTCTCCTGTAGCTATTTATACTGGGGAAACACTCAGACCTGTATAAATCAAGGGTTTTTTAAATTTTTCAAAAGACTGTGAAAGCTTTTTAGCACAACAAGTCCCTCAATATTTGAGTAGCAACAGACTCACCCAAACTCAGGATTTGATGCACTATTTTCCATGCTGAATTTTTCTATTTCTGGTCCCACCTGTGCAACAAACTGAGCCAGTTTTTCAGCAGTATCCTTTGTTTTAGCATCAACTAGGAACAATAAAAACAAGAACCATGCTCACACCAGTCACCTATTTGCAATGTTTATAGTTAAACATATTCACATAACTATGAAGACACTTGCAAAGCAGCTACAAATTGTAGAACATAATTAAGGAAAGAAAAAAAAACACAACCCCAAACAGAATCAAAACACCATTAATACATTGGAGCTTCTGACACCAACATTCACCTATTAAGCAAGGAATGGGATAAATACTGTAAAAACAGCTATGATTCCATACTAAGTGTGTACAGTTTAGTAAATACATTTCTGTGCCCTCTGAAGAAGCCCTCGGATGGATGGACAGAAAAATCAAGCTCCAGAAAGGGGATATAAATGTCTAATGATTTTAACATCAGCATGCATGCAAAACAGACAAATTAACTCCCTGGATTCTACTGCTCATTGTTTTTTTTTTTTTGTTTTTTTTTTTTTTGGGGGGGGGGGGGGGGGGGGGTTCTGTGGCTGCTGCTAAAGCAAATCTTTTCAATTTTAGGAAATAGGTAAGGAAGTGGTCCACAACAGTCCATAACATGTAGTTTTATTTTTGTCAACCAGTAGATGGAGACAGAGACTGAAGAACTGTGCAACCCGTCCTATATTAACTAGTGCATAGTCCCAGCTCTCCAGTATAACTTCAAAGCAAACAAGAACCTGCTTATCTAGCTACTTATGATGAGGAATTTCCAGTCTCCAATAGAATACCTCCTCTAAAGATGATGGGTGGGGGAAGGTATATGAATTGGTCTGATTGGGCTCAAAGAAAATTTACAGGTACAACCAAAATTCTTCCATCCATCCTACCAGATCAGTCATAACACGTGGGACCTAGCATGATTTAAGAAGAAAATACTCCTACAGTGAGAATGCCTACCCCAAAGGCTGCATCTGCTCTGGCCTAAATTTTAACCTGTAGTACTTTGCAAAGGAATATAAGGTCGACCAGGTGGAAGCCCTGAAAGTCTCCAAGACCAAGATATCCTGAAGTTCTGTCCAAGAGGGTGCCATCCTCTGGTCAAATGGGCCTGAAGGCCCTGTGGTAGATTTTGTTCCTTAATCACATAAACTGACACAATCCCTTCCTTTAGTCATCTAGCTATAGAAACCTTGGTGGCTGCTTCATCTTTTCTAACACCAGCAAACAGCATGAAAGGTCAATCTGACCTACGAAACTGTTACCTGCAAATAACACTTAAGGACCCATGAGACATCCAGGCACCTCTCGAACAGTGAAACTCTTCCTGCCAATCCTCTCATCAAGAAGATAAGAAAATTGACTATGAGGAGAAAGTGATGTCACTTGGAAAAGCCATCAAGCTCCTCCAAGCCCTGCTATAATATACTATGATTTGCACACCTGAAAACCGTAACGATCGAGAAAGCAGGATAAGAAATACCTAACTTGAAAGTTTATGCTTATGACCCAGCAGAACTGACAGAGCAGACAGGCTCCAAGATGCTTTATGTACTTAAAGTCTGGGGAACACTCTAGCAAACAGCTTAAACATGTGAACGCCGATAATTGGCAGACTTGAAATCAGCAATTGTAAGCATTAAACAGGAGTTACATGCTGATGTAGAAGGCTTTTTCTTAACAATGGAGAAGATGGAAGAGTGTCTAAATCAGTGCTCCCCAATCTTTTTGTGGCCGTAATCCGATGATTGTGACCAAATAAAGTTGTGACCACTTGGAGATGCAGAATAATCATGCACCTATGGAGAGCCCACCTAGATCATGACCCCAAAATGCAGGCTTTGTGATCCAATTTGGGGTCCCAACCTATAGTTTGGGAAGCTCTGGTCTAAATGATTTTGAAGAGAAAGAAATTGAGCATGATATGGATGTGGTTGGTCTACAAAAGAGATGCATGGATTTGGAAAATAAAACAAAAGAATTTCCCCTGAGATTGGATGATGGTGAAAATCAGGCACACAGAAATAATTTAAGGGTTTGAGGTGTTCCAGAGGTGCTGAAAGAGCAGAATACTGCACAACTGATGCAAAATATACACCAATTTTTATTTTCTGGAAGTCAGCAGATCCTTGGAAACAACTCCAGGGTTGCTGAAAGGATGCAAATTCTATACTCTCAACATCCAAGCCATGAGGGCCAGGGATTGCAGGTTGGGATGTAGAAGAATCCTTGTTTTGTGTGAAGGTTGGAAAGCACTCCAATCTTGAAGGCTCTTTGGAGGCCAACTTCACAATAAGAGGTAAGCATATTTGTCTCAGCAAGAAGGCATGAGGAGAATCATGGCTTCTCGGTCTTGCTTGAGTTTCGTCTTCCTGACCAGAGAAATGGGCGGATAAGCATACAGTAGATCCCTTCTCAATCAATGCTGACCATATGACCTGAGTCTGGAGCAATATTGAGGGACTTTTTTGTTGAGATGGATGGCAAAAAAGTCCGAGGGAGTGCCCCACTCTTGGAGATCTTGCAGGCAATACCACAGAGATCCCACATGTGTGGTTGCATCACCCTGCTCAGTCTGTCCGCTAGACTTTGTCTTTGCCCGCTGGGTATGTGGCCTTGAGTACCATGCCATGGCTGGAGGCCCACTGCCCCATTTTGACTGTTTCCTGAAAAATAGGTAGAATCCCGTACCTCCCCACTTGTTTACATAGTATATGACAACCTGATCTATTTGATTAGTGTAATTTGGTTCGATAGTCTATCTCTGAAAGCATTTACAGAGTTCCAAATTGCCCACAGTTCCAGGAGATTGATGTGGAGCTGGGTCTCCTGACTGAACCAGTATCCCTGGGTATGAAGACCATGAACATGAGCACCCCATTCCAGGTTGGATGCAACTGTGGTCAGAATTTTTGGGGAAGAAGAATTTGGAACGAAATTCCAATAGTCAAATTGCTCCCAATTGTGCACCAGAGAAGCGAGTAACTCTGGAGTGATCAAGATGACATCCGATAGATTCCCTGTAGCTTGAACCAATGAGAAGCTAGGGTCTACCGGGCACTTCGCACATGGAGGTGTGCCATAGGCACGATGTACCATGGAAGATATGTGGCTTACCTCAACATCTGTAGAGCTGTGACCTGCTGACTGTGCTAATCCTAGAGAACAATGCAAACGAGGGCATCTGCTCTTACCTAAGACTGAACTGTGTCTAGCAGGGCTCCAATGAATTTCAAATGTTGAGCTGGGCGGTGTGACTTCAGGTAGTTGATAACAAACCTTAGTAACTCCAACACCCAAATAGTTCTACAAACCTTAGTAACTCCAACACCCAAATAGTTCTCCACATTGATTCCTGAGCACCTCCCCTTGATATGCTCTTTTAACAGCCAATCCACACGCAATCTCTGGGAGCGAACACGAGACTAAATTGCAGAAAGTGGTACTGGTGTTTCCCTACTCAAATCTGAGACATGCCCCAGTCACAGGCGGTATCTGTATGTGGGCATAAATATCCTTTAAATACAGAGTCATTTGCCTGAATCATGGAAAGAAGGGTGCCTAGGGAGCCCATTCTGAACTTTTCTGACCAGATATTTGTTCAGGGCCTAAGGTCTAGGATGGGATAAAATCTACCCATCTTTTTGGGCAAAAGGAAGTATTTGGAATAGAATCCCATCCCTTCATCCACTGGTGGAACACTCAACCATATGGGCCTTCAGAAGGGAGGAGCTCTTCTGCAAGTACTACCTGATGCTGAAAGCTGAATTGTGATGCTTTCAGTGGGTAATTTGGAGGTTAATGCCAATGAAGGGAGTAACCCTCCCAGACTATTTGAAGAACCCACCAGTCTGAGGTTACAAGGGGCCCCTTGCTTGGAAAAATTCAGCCTTCCTCCAACTGATAGGCCATCCAGGACGGGCACTTTTATGGTGGCTAAGCTCTTCTAGATCCAGCCAAAAGCTCATCTCTTGCTTAGATTGGGGAGGTGGTTGGGACATTTGGGCTCAATGCTGCCTAGGGTGGGAGCGTGAGTCCAGGAACAGAAACCTACACCTCTAAGTAGTAAAAACACTTCCAATTAGAACCCAAAAAATTCTGGAGGCGGCCATAGGAGTGGGCTGAGACAAGGACTTAGTGGTATCAAATTGTTTCCTGAAGGGATCAGTGACCTCCTCCACCTTGTCTCCAAAAAAGTTGTCTCCTCAGAAAGGGACATCCGCCAGTTCTAGGTTTGAGACAGCCATGAGCCTGCCAGTCCCTAAAGTGAAAACTCTAGACGTCACGTCAAAAGCATCATAGGTTGCCCAGGCCATGTACTTTCGACACTCCTTCTGATTGGCTACAAGCTGGCAATGTTCTGCAGCCTTTTCTGGAGGAAGAGAGTGTCTGCAAACTCAGACACACTACGCACCAAATTCTTCAAGTAAATGCTCATGTAAAGCTAGTAGGACTGGATGTGGGAGATAAGCAGAGAGCCCTGAAAAATCTTCCTCTCAAAAAATTCCAGACTACAGTCCAAGCATCCCCTTGGATGGCCTTGAGGGTGGATTTGATCATCATAGAATGTTTAGGAAGCTGCTGCTTCTCGAATCTGTGAATCTTCTGGACACTATGAGTCTACCTTCTTCATAGAGGCTGCACAGCAGTGGCATAGCTATGGTGGGGCCATGGGGACCTGGGCCCCCAACACCTTAGACTCCCAGAAGTGGTCTGCATCAGACTCAGCAAAGTCATAAGACGTCTGAGTCTTGCCTGCCTCAGGAGTGGAGGAGTGGCCTAGTGGTTAGGGTGGTGGACTTTGGTCCTGGGGAACTGAGTTTGATTCCCACTTCAAGCACAGGCAGCTCCTTGTGACTCTGGGCAAGTCACTTAACCCTCCATTGCCCCATGTAAGCCGCATTGAGCCTGCCATGAGTGGGAAAGCGTGGGGTACAAATGTAACAAAAAAAAAAATCAATGGATAGACAACCAGGCTCTGGGTAATAGTGCTGAGGTACAAGTCCTCTCCTGGACTCCAGTGTTGCTTCCTCCCCTGATGGACAGGAAAGAATCGGATCAGCTAATGCAGGCTCTGATGAACCGCTGACAGGCAGAGTGCGGGTCTCCAAGATGGGCTGGGGCAGCACCATAGTTAATGCCCTCTATGCCTCAGCATCATAACAAGCCAGGATGCACTCCAACTCCTCTTGTAACGTGACCCAGAACTGCTCCTTGGTAAAGGTGGGGCCAGCACTGGCACGGGGACAGTCTGCGAAGTTGGAGCTGAATCAGAGACGGGGTCCCAGTGTAAGGGAGACTGATGGGGAGCGTCCCTCTTGGCACAGACAATTCTCAGGTACCAGCAGTGTCTCAGAGTTCCTGGCACTGCGCTTCAAGGAGGACCGATGATATGCATCAAGCAGCGGCAAAGCAGCACTATCAGGATTCCTTGGTGCTGATGAAGGACGACGTGCAATCCTCACAGGTTCCTCTGTGTCAGGTCCGACGATGCTTGTCCCAAAGGGCGCTACCTCTGACTCGATACTGGGCATCAGGAGACCTGCTCAATGCCAGTGCATCCCTGGTGCAGTTCTTGATGCCACTGGGACCAATGCCGATGTTTCTCATGCAGGGCCTCTCGACTTTGCTCTTTTCTGCATTTGAGAACAGAGCTTACAGTGAGAGGACTTATGATTAGGGCCCAGTAGTTACTAGTTATGGAGGATCAGTCACAGACATGGAGCACTTCTTTAACCCACTGGGAGGCTTCAGGGACATGGTCAAAAAATGGCTGAAGAAAAATCAAAATGGCTCAATGTTTTGGGTTGCTGGTTTTTTTTTTTTTTTTTTTTTTTGGGGGGGGGGGGGGGGGGGGGGGGTAGCAACGTCCCGACTGGGAGCTCAAGCCTATCGGGGCTGCAAGCTGCAGAAAAATAAAGGAAATTGAAAAGTGCCATACAACTATAAAATAAAAGAGAAGAGCTATTAAAAATAAAACATGGTCCTGCACTACTCACATGAAAGACAGGAAGGCTGAGGGGGGTAGGGGGAATTTCAGAGACAAAGATGTGCAAGTGATGAAAAGACATCTTCTCTGTTTTGCAGTGAAAACTGCAGGTCCCGCGCTAATCAAGCAGGTGGGAAGGCACAAGTGCATGCATGGTTGGGCCTGCCAAAAGATAGAACGCTGGATAGCATCCGCACTAGGGCTGTATGAGTGATGTCACCCATCTGCAGTAAGCTGATATCCTGCTTGTCCTCAGAGAATTAACGGTACACACTTGTTACCACATTTTTGAACCAGAGGAGGTGGTGTGCAGAAATGAAAGACATTGTTCAGAGTTTCTTATTCCTGTATAATAATAATAGGGTATCTGCCTAACAGACCAATCCTATCTACAATTGTGCCCATGAAGCTACCAATTTTTTGGTAATTTGTTTTCCTGCCAAGTGCTCAGCAACCATTTAAGGACTGAGATCTGAACTCTGCCACATTCAAACAATGTTTTTTTAGAGGTGCTTCCAAATAATTTTAGAAGTGTTGAAATGCTGCAGCATTCTGCAAAGTGAATCTGCAAAGTGATAGTTATTCATGTTGTGACCACTGTCATGACAGCATGCACTGTAGGTCCTCAAAATTGCTGCCACAATAAGGTAAGAGCTGTCCAGAGCCCAGCTGAACTGAGATCCACTTTCAAGGAGAACTTCATTCAGCGGCAACTATGATCTGGATGGCGAGGTGTCTAGGAATGATCTGAGAGGCTTTCAACATCTCTCTACCTGTATGATAGGAGAAGAAATCATGGAAGGCTTGAAATGACTGACAAAACCAAAGCTGGAAGCATATCCTTATGGAACATTTGCTGTATTGCCGAGCGTATACTCTTTTGCACCAGGAGTTTTCACTCCTCTAGAGAGCCTCCTAGAAGGCAGCGCCAGGAGACTTAAGAACTGCATCCGATATGAGGAAAGTGTAGACCATCCAGGCTCCAGCCCCCACCTTGTTGTTCCGGCTTGAAAGCTTAAGTGCAGAACATTTTGAGGCAGCAGCCAAGTGTACTGCAACATGAAGAAATAGGACAGTTGCACCAAGTCTATTCCATGCACCACAACAAGAACAAAGTCTGCTTTACAATTAGTAGGAGCTATGGTAATGGCATTCAACTGTGAAGGAATAGAAAGAAGAGTAAACTGTCCCACTTAAACCAC
The DNA here is from genome assembly GCF_901765095.1 of Microcaecilia unicolor. Taxonomy (NCBI): domain Eukaryota; kingdom Metazoa; phylum Chordata; class Amphibia; order Gymnophiona; family Siphonopidae; genus Microcaecilia; species Microcaecilia unicolor. The sequence goes on along the minus strand of NC_044041.1, from coordinate 76,378,089 downwards.
AAGAAGATTTTGGAAAGAGTCCAAGCAACTAAGAATGTGGAAGGCTGAAAATCAATAAACAGAACACACACTGTGGCTCACTAATACAGGAGATAGGGGCCTGGCATGTGTTTGCCATCAACTGCCATGCTCATGGTTAAGAAGCTGGTGAATCAAGGGGAAAAAAAAAACATAAGTACCAACTAGGACAAAAGGATCCCATGATTTAGTAGTGGAGATCCTGTGCAGACAAGCAAACCAAAAGGTAGCCCCAAAGTCCCAGCTAATAGGAATGACCTAGTTGCATCATTTCTCACCCCACAGTCAGCTAGCGAATGAACAGTAGAAATAAAACACTGACAACTGAATTGGTAAGAATTACTATCAGATTGTGAGCTTCCTGAAACCACAGGCTAGGCAGAAGGAATAAGGAAAGTGGATGCCCTGTCATGGTAGATTTTTTTACATGCCTACTGCCTGCTCACCCCTAGGCCGGATGATTCTGGAGACACTACTGTGAAGATGAAGGACAGTGGAACTTCAAACCGCCACCTTCTTTTTCATGGAAAAGAGCTATGATGGATAACCACAGGGAAGACAGGTATCTTGCAGGAGAAGCCAATTCAACCGTCAGAGAACGGGGGAAAAAAAAAAAAAAAAAAGGAGGATAAAGGAAGGAAAGAAGGGAGATCTTTACAAAAGTGCCAGTGCAACTGCATCAGAAAAACCCACAAAAGGTCCAACGTAAGATAGGGTCATTCCATGCCAAGTGGTCTGATGTCAGAGAAGTGCCCTGCTCGACCATCAAGGATTTCAATGAAATTTTCTGTGAACATTCATACATGTCCCCAATGAACATTGGTAAAATTTTACGTTCGCCGATGCAATACTTGCTGAGATATAGTAATCTGTTTGACCCCATACTGCAGCCTTCTATGGTATGACTCCGAGATTTTGGCAACTTTGAGACACTGTATCTCCGGCAATATTTTGTTGAGAGAAACAAAACTTGGCCATCTTGTACAACTTTTTGCACTCTATTAAACAAAATAATAAAAATATCTTCATGAGCGATTTCCATGAAGAAAACTTAGAGCAAACTTGGTCTGAAAAATTTGCGGCACAAAAAAATTGTAAAATTTGGCTTTTTATAACTCTGGAATTAAAGGTATGATAAACGTGAAACTTTGCACACAACAACTTATCAACATAAGGTTTTCGAATATAAGGGAAAATTAGGTTCTTACCATGATAATTTTCTTTCCTTTAGTCATAGCAGATGAAGCCATTACGTATGGGTTGTGTCCATCAACCAGCAGGGGAGATAGAGAGCACTCAACTTTTCTCAGTGCCTCATGGCCAGCTAGCTCCACTGCCTCTTCAGTATTTGAAGCTTCCAAAACAGTATGGCAAACCGCAATGGGAATAACATGAACTTTCCTCACAGCGAACGATGGCCCCTTAACAAGGGCATGAACTCAAAAAAGGAGGGAATGAACTCATCCTCCTGAAGGGAATAAACTCGTCCTCCACTTTGTATAAACGGAGGGAATACTTGCATCCTCCTGGAGGGAATAAACTCATCCTCCCAAAACATGAACTGGAGGGAATGAACTCATCCTCCTATCACTGTAACAAGAATCCCGAAGACTGTTTTCCGACTCCCCAAGGAAGGAATATAACTTCAGGAAACAAGAACAGCACCTAAAATCAGAATCACTGCAATACAGACAATCATACAGGGAGGGCTCATGGCTTCATCTGTTATGAGTAAAGGAAAGAAAATTATCATGGTAAGAACCTAATTTTCCCTTCCTTGTCATCAAGCAGATGAAGCCATTATGTATGGGATGTAACAAAGCAATCCCTAAATAGGGTGGGAACAAGCCACGTCACGCGCTAGCACCTGTGCTCCAAAACGCGCATCCCTCCTGGCAGCCACATCCAGCCTGTAATGTCGGGCGAAAGAGAGCTTAGAAGCCCATGTTGCAGCACTGCAAATCTCATGAAGAGATAGTGCTCCAGTTTCCGCCCAGGAAGAGGAAATCGCTCTTGTGAAATGTGCCTTAAAGGCTTCAGGCAGAGCCCGGCCAGACAGCAGATATGCTGAAAAGATAGCTTCTTTGAGCCAACGGGCAATAGTGGCTTTAGACGCTGAAGACCCTCTGCGAGGACCTGCAAACAGCAAAAAGATGATCAAAGGTCCTGAAAGAATTTGTAATTCGCAGATCCTGCAACAGAGTCCTGCGCACATCCAAATGAACCTGGAAACTCCTCCTCAACAAAGGGGGGAAGAAAAACAGGCTGGTTTAGGTGAAATGCTGAAACCACCTTAGGCATGAAGGAAGGCACGGTCCGAACCATGACCCCTGACTCTGAGAATTGCAGAAAAGGGTCTCTACAGGACAGCGCCTGGAGCTCTGACACCCGTCTCGCCGAGGTAATGGCCACTAAAAAGACGGCCTTCAGTGTCAAATCTTTCTCTGAAGCACGCCGAAGCGGTTCAAAGGGAGCCCCCTGAAGGGCCTTCAATACTATCCCCAGGTTCCAAGCTGGACAAGGTGCCCGCACGGGAGGACGGAGCCGAAGCACCCCTCTAAGACACCGTGCCACATCTGGATGAGCAGCTAAGGACACGACTTCAACCTTGCCACGCATGGAGGCCAATGCTGCCACTTGCACCCGCAGGGAATTATAGGCCAAGCCTTTGTGTACACCATCCTACAAAAAATCCAGAATCGGCGAGACAGGAGCCCGCAACGGAGAAAGCGCTCTTGAAACACACAGACTTCAAACTGGCGCCAAATCCATGCGTTGTATCGCTCCATGGTGCGACCGCACCTTGAGTATTGTGTTCAATTCTGGTCGCCGCGAAGGGCGACTAAAATGATAGCGGGGATGGGACGACTTCCCTATGAAGAAAGATAAGGAGGTTAGGGCTATTCAGCTTGGAGAAGAGACGGCTGAGGGGAGACATGATAAAGGTATATAAAATAATGAGTGGAGTGGAACAGGTGGATGTGAAGCATCTGTTCACGCTTTCCAAAAATACTAGGACTAGGGGGCATGCGATGAAACTACAGTGTAGTAAATTTAAAACAAATCGGAGAAAATATTTCTTCACCCAACGTATAATTAAACTCTGGAATTCGTTGCCGGAGAAAGTGGTGAAGGCGGTTAGCTTAGCAGAGTTTAAAAAGGGGTCGGACGGTTTCCTAAAGGACAAGTCCATAAACCGCTACTAAATGGACTTGGGAAAAATCCACAATTCCGGGAATAACATGTATAGAATGTTTGTACGTTGGAAGCTTGCCAGGTGCCCTTGGCCTGGATTGGCCGCTGTCGTGGACAGGATGCTGGGCTCGATGGACCCTTGGTCTTTTCCCAGTATGGCATTACTTATGTACATAAGCCACGGAAGTGGAGAGTGGAAATTACCTTATTTGAGTAGCCTTTATCTCTCAAATTGTGCCCTCTCAATCGCCATGCCATAAGACCAAAGCGGCAGGCGTCCTCCATGGCCACCGGACCCTATGACAACAGGTGCGGAACCAGAGGTAACGAAAAGGGAGCCTCCAACAGCATCTGTCGGAGGTCCGCATATCAAGGCCTCCTGGGCCAATCCGGGGCGATGAGCACCACTTCTCCTGGATGCAGCCGAATCCGCAGGAGCACTCGCCCTATCAAGGGCCACGGAGGAAAGACATACAGCAAGCCCAGGGGCCAGGGTTGAGCCAAGGCATCCAACCCGGCAAAGCGAGGATCCCTCCGTCTGCTGAAGAAGAACGGGACTTTGGCATTGGAACTGGTCGCCATAAGATCCATCACTGGCTTGCCCCATTTGGCACATATCTGCAGAAATACATCGTCTGCTAGTTCCCACTCCGCTGGATCGATCTAATGCCTGCTTAGTCTGCTTGCACGTTGCTCTGACCTGCAATGTGAGCTGCTGACAGGGACTGTAGATGCAGCTCGGCCCAGTGGCAAATTTGTTCGGCCTGCGCGGCTAGAGCTCTGCACTGAGTGCCGCCTTGTCGATTTATGTAGGCCACTGCTGTAGTGTTGTCTGACATCACTCGGACAGCCAATCCTTCCAGGGTCACTTGAAAGGCCAAAAGAGCCAGAAACACCGCTTTCAACTCCAGGCGGTTGATAGACCACTCCGACTCGTCGGGCGTCCACAGACCCTGGGCATGCTTCCCCTGGCAATGTGCGCCCCAGCCCTTCAGGCTGGCATCTGTCACTACTAGACACCAATCGGGGAGCGCCAGCGGCATTCCTCGCCGCAACATGCTGTCCGAGAGCCACCACTCCAAACTGAGGCGGGCCGCAGGGAGCCAAGAAAGTCTGCACTGATAATCCTGAGATACTGGAGACCATCGTTGAAGTAGAGAATACTGTAGAGATCTCAGGTGCACTCTCGCCCAGGGCACCACTTCCAAGGTGGCCGTCATCGATCCCAACAGCTGGACAATGTCCTAAGCTCATGGGCGGGGCATCCTCAGGAGCAGGCGGACCTGATTCTGAAGCTTGCACTGCCTTAGTTCGGGAAGAACTGTAGAGGTCTCAGGTGCGCTCTCGCCCAGGGTACCACTTCCATCGTGCCTGTCATCGATCCCAGCAGCTGGACAATGTCCCAAGCTCGCGGGTGGGGCATCCTCAGGAGCAGACGGACCTGATTCTGAAGCTTGCACAGCCTTAGTTCGGGAAGAAACACATAGCCCGAGGCTGTGTCGAACCTGGCCCCCAAATATTCTAGAGATTGCGAGGGGGTCAGGTAACTTTTGGCCATATTGACAACCCAGCCCAGAGACTGAAGGACTGAAACCACTCTGGCTGTAGCTAGATGACTCTCTTTTTCTGAGTCTGCTCTCATGAGCCAGTCGTCTAGGTACAGGTGAACCCGGATACCCTCTCGCCTGAGAAAGGCAGCTACTACCACAATTACCTTGGAGAAGGTTCGGGGAGCTGTGGCGAGGCCAAAAGGCAAGGCCCGGAACTGGAAATGCTTTCCCATCACTGCAAACCTCAGAAACTTCTGGTGCGGGGGCCAAATTGGTATGTGCAAGTAAGCTTCTTTCAGGTCCAGAGACGTGAGAAACTCTCCTGGCTGTACTGCCGCAATGATGGAGCGCAGGGTTTCCATGTGAAAATGCCGCACTCTTAAGGACTTGTTTAGCTCTTTTAAGTCCAGGATCAGGCGAAAAGACCCGCCTTTTCGTGGCACACAAAGTAAATGGAGTAGCGGCCTAAACCTTGTTCGGCGGGAGGCACCGGGGTCACAGCCCCTATCAGGCACAGACTGTGCAGAGTCTCCTCTACTGCCGCACGTTTGGCAGCAGAACCGCATCAGGACTCCACAAACACGTCTCTCACCGGGGCATCGATTTCTATTCGGTATCCGTCTCTGATCAGGTCCAAGACCCACTGATCTGCGGAGATTTTGGCCCACTCCTCGAAAAAGAGGGAAAGCCTTTCTCCGATGACAGGAAACGAGGAGAGGGCCGGCGCACCATCGAGAGGGTCGCCCCTGAACTCCAGGCCTTGAACCAGCAGCTGCGGAACGTTTGCCTGAAAGAAAGGAGTTTCTCTGCTGAAAGCGGGCACGCGAAGTGAACTCAGTAGCACGCCCCGGGCAGTACCTCCTAGCTTCACGGAAGCGAGGTCTGTAAGAGGAGCGGACCGCCTGACCCTTAGAGGAAGGCTTCGGCCTATCTTCGGGCAAGCGCTGAGGTTTGGAATCCCCCAGGCCTTTAACAATGTTTTCCAGCTCCTCACCAAACAGAAGAAGGCCTTGAAAGGGCAACTTCACCAACCTTTGCTTAGAGGCCATGTCCGCCGCCCAATGTCGTAGCCAAAGAGTGCGGCGAGCCGCCACTGCTACAGCCATTTGCTTAGCCGAAGCTCTGACCCTATCATAAAGGGCGTCAGCCAACAAGGACAAGGCCGACTCCATCCACGGAGCCACTTCAGATAAGGTCTCTGCTCCATCACCAGGCTGTTCCACTGCCTGCTGTAACCAAGCCAGGCAGGCTCTAGCAGCATAACAACTGCATGCAGACGCCCGAATAGTGAGACCTGCCAAATCAAAGGACCGCTTCAGAGCTGAATCAAGCCTGCAGTCTTGAATATCCTTCAGGGCAACACCTCCTTCAACAGGGAGGGTAGTTCTCTTTGTCACAGCCGTGACCAGGGCATCCACTTTAGGCATTGCAAAGCGAGCCAAATGTTCCTCACTCAGAGGGTATAATTGCCCCATAGCCCTGGCAACCTTCAAAGGTCCCTCAGGGTCAGTCCATTGAGCCGAAATAAGCTCTTGGATGGAGTCATGCCAAGGAAAGGCTTGAGCAGGCTTTCTGGTACTAGCCATCCTTGGATCAACCGAGGAGGCTGTGCCACTCCCAGGATCTTCAATCGAGAGGGCTTGTAAGGCATCTGAAATAAGCGCTGGCAGCTCATCGCGGTGGAAAATCCTCACCGCATACGGATCATCAAGCTCCTGAGGCAATTCTGCACCTGACTCTGGCTCCTCAGCCTAAGAAGTTCTGCCAGACCCCTCGGAATCCTCATAGCCCGACCACGGGGGGGAGAGAGGGTAGGCAGAGGGTCCGAAGATCCCTGTGGAAGAGCTCTTTTAAGTATGTATGTCCTATGCAGCATTAAAACAAAATCAGGGGAGAAAACCGCTCCCTGACCGCTCGGATCCCGCCCAGGGCTATCAGTTCTATTATTAGCCTCACTCAGAGGACCCCCCTCCGGATTCAGGGCTCTCCGTCGCAAAGGAGGCCACGCCATGTGGAAAATCCAAAATGGCATCCGCTGCCAGCTCAGAGCGCAAAAGATCGCCGCTCGCCATGCTCGGGCCGGCTCTACCGTCTGTACAGCACGAATTACAGAGCCCCGCTGCTGATTTGCACTTGCCATATTTAGAACAGCGCTTTACAGTCTCCGCAGCCATCGCCGAAAATGGCGGTAAAATTCAAAAATGGCGGTTCACGCCAAAAACGTCCCGATCGCGGGCCCACCCCAGAGGAGTAAGAAAACACTCTTACCTCACTAGACCGAGTATCACAGCTCCGGTCCTGCAGAAGAATCACAAGAAAAAAAACCTCTTTTCCAAGATCACTGCGCTAAAGCGCGACGCGACTTTAATTAATTAATTATTTATTTTAACGCTGTGAGGAAAGCAGAGGCAAAAGAGGTAAATAAAAACACTCCGGAGGCTCAGATAAGTGGGAAAGGCAGGGAAAGGCGAACCAATGTGCCTGCATCCATTGAGTGGGAAAGGACAGGGAAAAGCAAGCTAATATGTCCACATCCACGGGGGCATGGGTAAGGCAGGGAAAGGGCTGACCTATGTGCCTTCAAAGTGAAGCTGCTACAGCTTCTAACACCCCGGCTAACAACTGGCAAGCCAGGAGCCACTCCCAGGCAGATTTTGATGGAGCTCGAAGAAACTGCAGCCACACTGCTTGGGGAGATAGAGAATACTTGAGAGGCAGTGGAGCTAGCTGGCCATGAGGCGTGGAGAAAAGTTGAGTGCTATCTCCCCCTGCTGGTTGATGGACACAATCCATACGTAATGGCTTCATATGCTTGATGACAAGGAAAATTTCATTCTCCTAATATTTTCCATTAGTTCACAAATTGAGTGTAAAGTTGATGATTTTTGCAAAAACGCCAAAAATAGGGTACATTTTAGCCCACTTTTACAAAAAAAGACCTTCTGGAAACTTTTTAATCATTTTCATTAGAAAGAGCATGTTTCAAACCCCTTAAAAAAGTAGGGTTGGTTTTTCATCGCTGGCACATAAGGCCCTAGAAATAGGGACCCAACCTCGAAGCTAAAGAGCCCGACGAGCTCCCACAACCAATGCCATATTTTTTTGCCGATGCTCGCAGCAAATCATAAACAGCATCCGCTAAGAAAGAAGAGCCCATCTCCAGCTTGACTAGTTCCTGCACCCAGGAAGATCTATCCACCGCCGGATCATCTAAGAGTTTTTCAGCCCAGCGGAAGCAAGCACGAGCTACTAAACCTCCACACACAGAGGCCTGCAGCAACAAGGCAGACAGATCAAAACTACGCCTAATAAAGGATTCCTATCTTGAGGATCAATGAGAGCAGCCCCCCCCATAAACAGGAATAGCTGTGGCTTTAGTGACCGCCGTCACCACCGCGTGTACTGTAGGAGACTTTAAGGAGTCCCTATCCTCTTGCGGAAGAGGATAAAGCCTCGCCATAGCTCTAGCCACCCTACAAGCAGAATCTGGGGAAGACCAATCCTGCATGACCATATCTCTGAGGTCTTTATTCATGGGAAAAGAACGGGAAGACCGGCGAATACCCTTAACCAACGGGTCTACCTGCTTTACCTCCGCCACTGTGGTCTCAGGAGAATCAAATTTAAGTGTAACAACCACCTGATCAATCAATTCAGCCAGCTCATCTCTATGAAAGTTCCTCACTATCGAGGGATCTTCACCTGGCAAGGACCCCTCCTACTCAGGACAGGCATCCAAAAGAACGTCATCTCTAAGATCACTGCACTCCTCTTTTGAGTGCTGTAAGGACAAAAACTCAGGGTCTTCTGACCACTCCAGATGAGGGCGCTTGGCAACTAAGGGACCTAACCCCTGCTGGGATCCTGACTTCCACGCCTGGAACATCGACCAAATAAAATCAGGTGGGAATTCCATGCCCCCTGAGCACTCAGGAGACCAGCCTACGTTCTGCCCCTGAAAATCCTGCAACGTATGAGGCGAAACCGCAGGGCCGGAGGAATCCAAGATGGCGGCGGTTCCCGCCAAAATCAGAACCGCTGCTACAGCATCCAGGAGCAAGGATGTATCAACAGAGCCCAAGCCGACCCCGGAAACCTCTGCGGACAATACTGGAGGCAAAGAAAGAGGTGGTTTTGGCTCCCCACAGAGCCTGCATTGTGCCCCCGGCGCGTCCACACCTCGGCGTGCACAATACCGGCAACGGCACGGTTTACCCGCCGACATCCCTCAGAGAAGAAAGGAGGTAAGCAACCCAACAGGCAGCAGCACCCAGACTCACTCTCTCTCACAAAAGCACTGCAGCTCTCCCGGTCAGCCCCAAAACAAACAAGCATAGCTTTTTTTTTATTCCCCAACTGGCTTCTTACCTCCCAGCCTGGTTGCTAAAAGCTGACAAGGGCTATGGCTCTCAAGGTTCCTGCAATCACACAGGAGCCGAGGCACAGGGCTGACTGCTCAGAAGAGCACAGCAGGGGGAAGGACCCGAACACCGAGTGTGACACCCCAGGGGAAAAACGGAGCCCCACCGGACCCACTTCCCCGAAGCACGCAGATTCTAAGTACAGGGTGCTAACCAACAAAAGGCCTAAAACAAATCCCAGGCCTACCAGACCAGACTGACTGCTCAGGCTGCACATCTACCCTCTGCTGGAGACTGAGATTTACTGGCTGCTTGGGGGTTGGCAAGTGGCTTATACATTGTTACAGTTTTAGTGTTCTCAGTCTCTCTGCTGGTAGGAGTGCATAACCCAAGCGTCTTGACCGGTCTGGAGGGTCGCTGAGGAAGGATGCTTTTTTTTTTTTTTTTTTTTGCAAACACTAAACATCTCTATGCCTTACTGAAGGAGGGCCAACTTAATTAGGTAGAGTAAGCAGTCACCTAGGGCGGCAAAGAGCAAATATAGTCAAAGGAAAACAACAGATCCTGGCAATCAAATTTTTTTACAAGCGAGAGTGCGCGTGTGCACGCACACACATACAATATTCACACTAATCATAGATTACTTTGAATCTATTATATGCTTGCTGTTCTATCCTATCAGATAATGGAGTTCTATTGCCTGCTTTATTATCAAACCATTTTGACACTTCCTGTCAGGAAAAGTGGTATAGCAAATCCAAACCATATATACACAGATAAACAGAAATGTAGAAAAGTTTAATTATACATTTCTTGGAATTGAGGGGTGGTGACTTTGCTGAGTTTAAATTATCAAAACTTCAGGAAGGAGGGTAAAATTTAGTGGCCTGAAAGTTAATTCAGATTGGGGAGCAAGGATGAAGGTTCACTTAGGGTACCCAATACCTTTTAACCCCATACAAAAGATGTAAGGCCAGAAAAACACAAATATCACCTACTTTGCAAAATCTCCGCCTCCGATAGTGCTTCACTCTGGTCAATGGGTTCGGATTTAACCTCTTTCACTGTAGAGCCCTCATTTTTTGTTGGACTAGGAGCAGATCCAGTGGGTCTTGATGGAGAGTACCTCTCTGAAGTGGAACCTTCAGCAGCAGACTTCTCTGAAGAGGATGCTGTCTCCCGGGTGGACGTTTGTGCCTTCCTGGCCTGCATCTTTATCATCACTGATGAGGAGAGGACGGTCTGTGTTGCTGCTGTTACCCGTTTTATCTTCCGCCTTCTTGACAGTGCAGTATTTCTGAAAAGTTTTCTCTTCAGCTGAGTTACTTTCCGAGCATATAACATTGCTCTGACCGACTCTGTTGCCAGTTCTTCTGGTGTTCTTCTAGAGGATTTCGTCTGCGCACCTACGTCTAGCGTGGACTCTCTCGAAGTCTGTATCTCAGCCAACTTCAGGCGATAATACTTATATTCCAAGCTGTTCTCCTCAAACAAAAACCTACACATAAAGGAAGATTCAAGTTTAAGTGATCCATGCTAAAAGATAACAGCTTGGTGTATATACCTAAGCAACCCACAGACTTCACTTCTCAGCCATAAAAGAAAACAGGGGTCTCCCCAATTTTAACAACTGACACACAGGGGAACAAGGTTCTATGTTTATGACAGGGTTATATTTGTTCTAATTTATTATATACATGCCTGCAAAACTGTAAGCCATTGAAGTAGTGTCTATTCATCTATAGTGAACAAAGTAGCTTACCTGTAACAGAGGTCCTCCATAGACAGAAGGGGAATGCAGCCACACTCAAAGGTGATGTCACTGGATGGAGCCTTGCATGCTAAGTACTCTAACTCAGAGAAATCAATTTTGACTTCTCTGAGCACGTGCGGGGGTTCCTACGCAGCCTCGATCTCCCTCCTCCCGCTCAGTCTATTAGAAGGCTATATAACTTGAAGAGAAACACTAGAGCACAGAATGCATAGAATACAATAATAATTTTTTTTTTTTAAGTTAAAAGGGAGAAATGAGAGAGACTGAAGGGCTCACCTCCTTCCACATGCTAGAAGGCGTGCACAACCCCATCAGTCACATTCTGGGCCGGTCTGGAGGGACGCTAAGAAAGCAACTTTTTCTCCTCTGCAGACAGTGCATGGGAATGCAGGCACATTCAAAAGCGAGTCTGAAGCTAAGAGCCACAATGTTTCTGAGATACTCTAGTTTCTCTTCTTGTTTGTGCATTACTTTTAATTGTAAAAGCGCCTCTTCGGTTTCAGTTACTGCATCTTGCTTGGTGCTTAAACGCTGCTCAAACTCAATCATATGTCCTCCAAAGTCCAGCATCGTTTGGGACGTAGAAGTAAATTGATCAGCAAGCTTTTCAAATTTAACATCTAGAGCGCATACCGCTGCTGCTATTTGCCGGATCAGCATCACATTGCTAGTCTGCTCTGTAATTATGGGATGATCAGTCACAGACAGTCTAATTTTCTCTCTTTCCCCTCATTTTCAGAGCTATCACAGCTGCAGTTTTGCTTATATATATATGTCCATGCCCCACCAGCATTATGATGTTATAGGAGAATGAAGAATTGCTGAAGATTACATGTACATAAGTGCATAATTATTGCCATACTGGGAAAGAGCAAAGGTTCATAAGCCCAGCATCCTGTTTCAACAGCGGCCAATCCAGGTCACAAATATCTGGCAAGATCCCCAAAAAGTACAAAACATTTTATACTGCTTATCCCAGAAATAGTGGATTTTCCCAAGTCCATTTAATAATGGTCTATGGACTTTTCCTTTAGGAAGCTGCCCAAACCTTTTTTAAACTCCGCTAAGCTAACCGCCTTTACCACATTCTCCGGCAATGAATTCCAGATAATTACACGTTGAGTGAAGAAACATTTTCTGAGATTCGTTTTAAATTTACTACATTGTAGCTTCATCGCATGCCCCCTAGTCCTAGTATTTTTGGAAAGCATAAACAGACACTTCACATCTACCCGTTCAACTCCACTCATTATTTTATAGATCTCAATCATATCTCCCACTCAGCCATCTCTTTTCAAAGCTGAAGAGCCCCATCCTTTTAGTCTTTCCTCATACGAGAGGATCCCATCCTCTTTATCATTTTGGTCGCTCTCCTTTGAACCTTTTTTAATTCCGCTTGCACCATGCAGTGATACAGAGGCATTATTATATTCTTTGTCTTAGTTACCATCCCTTTCATAATAATTCCTAGCATCCTGTTTGCTTTGCCACCACAAACTGGGCAAAAGATTTCAACATATTGTCTACAATGACACCTAGATCTTTTCTTGGGTGTCAACTCCCAAGGTAAACCCTAACATCAGGTAACTTATGATTTGGATTATTCTTCCCAATGTGCATCACTTTGCATTTGTCTACATTAAATTTCATCTGCAATTTGGATGCCCAGTCTTCTAATTTCCTTTTCACAGTCCACATGTGTTAACTTTGAATAGTTTTGTGTCATCTGTAAATTTAACCACCTCATTTGCCATTCTGATTTTCAGATCATTTATAAATACACCGGTCCGAGTACATATACCCTCAACCATCCACTATTCACCCTCCTCCATTGAAGAAAAAAAAAAAAAAAAAAGAGCCATTTAAACCTAGCCTCTGTTTTCTGTCCAATAACCAATTCCTAATCCACAACAGAACATTGCCTCCTATCCCATGACTTTTTAATTTTCTCAGGAACTTCATGAGGAACTTTTGTCAAAAGCTCATCTTTATTCACACCTTCAAAGAAATTAAGCAAATGGTGAGGCAAGACTTCCCTTGGCTCAATCCATGCTGACTCTGTCCCATTATACTACGTTTGTCTATGTGCTCCATAATTTTATTCTTTATAATAGTTTCCACAATTTTGCCCGGCACCAAAGTCAGGCTTCCGGTCTGTAATTTCCTGGATTACCCCAGGACCCTTTTTAAAAATCAGTGTCACATTGGCCACTCTCCAATCTTCAGATACTATGGACAATTTTAACGATGGGTTACAGATGAACAGCAGACCAGAAATTTCATGTTTGAGTTCTTTCAGTACCCTAGGATGCATGTCATCCAGTACGGGAAAATTAGGTTCTTACCTTGGTAATTTTCTTTCCTTTAGTCATAGCAGATGAAGCCATTACGTATGGGTTGTGTCCATCAACCAGCAGGGGGAGATAGAGAGCACTTAATTTTTCTCAGTGCCTCATGGCCAGCCAGCTCCACTGCCTCTTCAGTATTTGAAGCTTCCAAAGCAGTATGGCAAACCGCAATGGGAATAACATGAACTTTCCTCACAGCGAACGATGGCCCCTTAACAAGGGCATGAACTCAAAAGGAGGGAATGAACACATCCTCCTGGAGGGAATAAACTCGTCCTCCTTATTGTATAACAGGAGGGGATACACGCAACCTCTTGGAGGGAATAAACTCATCCTCCAAAACATAAACTGGAGGGAATGGACTCATCCTCCTATAAGTGAACATGAATCCTGAAGACTGTTTTCCAACTTTCTGAAACAGATTAACAGCATACAGACAATCATACAGGGAAGGCTCATGGCTTCATCTGCTATGACTAAATGAAAGAAAATTACCAAGGTAAGAACCTAATTTTCCCTTCCTTGTCATCAAGCAGATGAAGCCATTACGTATGGGATGTAACAAAGCAATCCCTATATAGGGTGGGAACAGGTCACACCACGCGCTAGCACTTGTGCTCCAAAACGCGCATCCCTCCTGGCAGCCACATCCAGCCTGTAATGTCGGGCAAAAGAGAGCTTAGAAGCCCATGTTGCTGCACTGCATATCTCTTGATGAGAGAGTGCTCCAGTTTCAGCCCAAGAGGAAGAAATTGCTCTGGTAGAATGCACCTTAAAGGCTACAGGCGGAGACCGGCCGGCAAGCAGATAAGCTGAAAAGATACTTTCTTTGAGCCAGCGGGCAATAGTGGCTTTAGACGCTGGAGACCCTCTGCGAGGACCTGACAGCAAAACAAACAGATGATCATAGATCCTGCAAGAGATAGTAACTCGCAGATACTGCAGCAGAGTCCTGCGCACATCCAACAGGTGCAACTGCCCAAAAGATTCTGGAAACTCCTCCTTATCAAAGGAGGTCAAGAAAACAGGCTGGTTTAGGTGAAACGCTGAAACCATCTTAGGCAAGAAGGAAGGCACGGTCCGAACCGTGACCCCGGACTCTGAGAATTGCAGAAATGGGTCTCTACAGGACAGCACCTGGAGCTCTGATACCCGTCTCGCCGAAATAATGGCCACAAGAAAAACAGCCTTTAGTGTCAAATCTTTCTCCGATGCTCGCTGAAGCGGCTCAAAAGGAGAAGCCTGCAGGGCCTTCAAAACTAGCCCTAGGTTCCAAGCTGGACAGGGTGCTCGCACGGAAGGCCGAAGCCGAAGCACCCCACTAAGAAACCGTGCCACATCTGGATGAGCAGCTAAAGACACGCCTTCAACTTTACCACGAAGGGAGGCCAACGCTGCCACTTGCACCCGCAGGGAATTATAGGCCAAGCCTATTTGTACACCATCCTGCAAAAAGTCCAGAATTGGCGAGACAGGAGCCCGCATGGGTGTGATCGATTTTGAAGCACACCAAGACTCAAACTGGCGCCAAATCCTGGCATAAGCCACGGAAGTGGAACGCTTGCGGGCCTGCAGGAGAGTGAAAATGACTGTGTTTGAATAGCCTTTGTCCCTCAATTGCGCCCTCTCAATCGCCATGCCATAAGACCAAAGCGGCAGGCGTCCTCCATGGCTACCTGGCCCTGTGACAACAGGTTCGGTACCAGAGGTAAAGGAAGGGGAGCCTCTACTAACATCTGTCGGAGGTCCGCATACCAAGGCCTCCTGGGCCAATCCGGGGCGATGAGGACCATTTCTCCTGGGTGCAGCCGAATCCGCAGGAGCATGCACCCTATCAAGGGCCACGGAGGGAACACATATAGTAGGCCCGGAGGCCAGGGCTGAGTCAAGGCATCCAACCCTGCTGAGAGAGGATCTCTCCGTCTGCTGAAAAAGCACGGGACTTTGGCATTTGAACTTGTCGCCATAAGATCCATCACGGGCTTGCCCCATTTGGCACATATCTGCAGGAATACTTTGTCTGCTAGTTCCCATTCTGCTGGATCGATCTGATGCCTGCTTAGATAATCAGCTTGCACGTTGCTCTGACCTGCAATGTGAGGTGCACCACAATCTGAAGGGGAATTAGCCCTTCTACGCTTTTCTTTATGCCAATTATCAGGGAAACTAACCTCACGGGCAGTCCCAGGCCAGAATCCACCGGGGGGGGGGGGGGGGGGGGGGGGGGGAGACAATAGAAGGGGCCTCAGACGACCCTTGAGGGAGAGCTCTTTTCAGCATGTATGCTTTATGCAATAACACAAAATCAGGGGAGAAAAACTCGCCCTGGGCACCCAGATCCCGTCCGGGGCTAGCCGCTCCCTGAATAGCCTCAATTCGAGGTCCCCCCCCCCCCCCCCCGGGGCTCAGGGCTCTCCGTCTCTACGGAGGCCGCACCATGCAGAGAATTCAAAATGGCATCCGCTGCCAGCTCTGAGCGGGAAGAATCATCGCTCGCCATGCTCGGGCCGACTCTTACACCTGTACAGCATGATTTACAGAGCCCTGCTGCTGATTTGCGCTTGCCACACTGGGAACAGCTCTTTACATTCTCTGCAGCCATCGCCGAAAATGGCAGGAAAATTCAAAATGGCGGTTTCGTGCCAAAAACGATCGCGGGCCCACCACGGAGGAGTTAGTAAACACTCTTACCTCACCGGACCGAGTATTACAGCTCCGGTCCCATAGAAGAATCAACGGAAAACCTCTGTTCCATTTTTTTTTAACGTTGTGAGGAAAGCAGAGGTAATAAGAACTCCTGAGGCTCAGATGAGTGGGAAAGGCAGGGAAAGGCGAACCAATGTGCCTGCATCCACTGAGTGGGAAAGGACAGGGAAAAGCAAGCTAATATGTCCATATCCATGGGGGCATGGGTAAGGCAGGGGAAAGGGCTAACCTATGTGCCTTCAAAGTGAAGCTGCTATAGCCTTTAACACCCCGGCTAACAACTGGCAAGCCAGGGGCCACCCCCAGGCAGATTTTTGATGGAGCTCAAAGAAGCTGCAGCCACCCTGCTTGGGGAGATAGAGAATACTGGAGAGGCAGTGGAGCTGTCTGGCCATGAGGCACTGTGAAAAGTTGAGTGCTCTCTATCTCCCCCTGCTGGTTGATGGACACAACCCATACGTAATGGCTTCATCTGCTTAATGACAAGGAAAGGTGATTTTCTACTCTTATTTGTCAATTTGGCTCAGTATATCTGCCAGGTTCACCAAAATTTCTTTCAGTTCCTTATCTTACATCTTCTTCCATAAAGACCGAAGCAAAGAATTCATTCAGACTCTCTGCTATGGCCTTGTCCTCCAAGTACCCTTTTTGCTCCTTTATGATCTAACGGTTCCACAAATTCCCTCACAGGCTTTCTGCTTCTGATGAACCTGAAAAAGTTGTTACTGTGAGTTTTTGTCTCTACAGCAAGTTTCTCTTCATTTTCTCTTTTAGTCTTCATCATTGATTTGCATCTAACTCACCAGTGCTTATGTTGCTTCTTATTTTCTTCATTAGGATCCTTTTTCCATTCTTTGAAGGATGTTCTTTTGGCTCAGCCTCTTTCACTTCACCTTTTAATCATGCTGGCTGCTCTTCTTTCCACCTTTGTAAATACGTGGAAAACATCTGGTCTGGGCTTCGAAGATGGTATTTTTAAAGAATGCTTGATTTGAAGTCCTAACCTTTGCAGCCAATCCTGTAAGCTTCTTTTTAACCATTTTTCTCTGTGTAGAAGTTCACTTCCATCTCCTCTTCCCATGTGACCCCTGCAGGGGATGCACCATGGGAGAAACAGAGCAAGGTGAGATTATATCATGGGGGTGCAGGCAGAAAAAGCTGAGGGGTAGGTCAAACCTGAAGATGTGCCATGGGGGAGAGATACAATGTTAGCTGGGAAAAGGAAGAGAAAAAAATGGGGGTACTGCATGCAGGAGAAGATTCTGGGGCAGAACTGCAGTCGGAACTAGGGAGACTGGAGCCTGAGAAGGGAAAGGTAGGAGGATATTTCAGGCCTTAAGATGGGGAACTTCTGTGCAAAAGAAACTATTCAGAATTTTCAAGTTTATTTATAACTTGCTATCCCATCTGTCAGCAATGCCATTTATGGGGATTATAAACAATGGAGAGACAGAAGGAAAGAGACTGAAGATAAAAACGCAGACAGGATAAAGAAGGCAGGGGGGAGAACGAAAATCATTATGATAGGATTGCAGGGGGAGAAATTCCCTCAGGTGTAAACTTCCTTTTACTTAAAGCGGGAAGCAGAAGAGATTTCTTCCAATAACTTGTCAATTTGCAGTCTCAAAAATCCTCCCCCACACCATGTCCAGTTTTTTCAGTTATAACTCTGTTCCTACTCCAAGAAACTTGGTCAGATGTCAACCTTATCATTGAATCACCGCACTGGCTGCCAAGACATGCCTTTAAAATAAATAAGTACAACCATTTCTGCAAGGAAAACAAAAATAGCTACTGACTCACCAAAAAGGCGGCTTCTCTTTCTCGTCAGCTTTTTCTTTCTCATTTTTGTTTGTATACTCCACTAACTGATCAATGGCCTCAATGACTTTAGGATCTGCAGGTTGTACACCTGAATGAAAATGACAAGATGGCACCCTGATTATTTCTATTTCCTTGGAAGTTAATAATTCAGCTTTAGGAGAGAAAAACAGTCCAAAAATAAGAGCGTCATGTCAACAAAACAGTGGCTGCTTTATAAACACAAGGTGGAAACCACCACACATTGCTAGACTTAGTATAGGTAGGATCACCTTAAGGTAGAAATGGTGGTTTTATTCTTGAAGTGTTAAGTTGCCTTGGATTTTCTGAATAAAGTGACAGAAATGTAAACAAAACACTACAGAGATTTGTTCAAGCATACAGTTAAGCACAACAAACCAAATGATGCAATCAGCAAATGACAACCAACTGCACTGTGAAATGCATACACACAAAACCACATTAAATATACATGGTAATGTAAATTCTAAACAAGTAGTAAGCTTTTAGAAGCACACTTACAGTTCCCATTCCCTAATTTAATTAAGAGAATATTATAGTGTTCTCTTAATTGCATTAGGGAATGGGAACAGTAAGTGTGCTTCTAAAAGCTTACTCCTTGTCTGATAGTTTGTCAATTTGTTAACTTACCTAGAACATCAGCCTGAGATTTAGCCTTTAGTTTTAACCCTGCTTTGTTCTCTCCAAGCCGCTGATACTGTTTCTGCAACTGTATCGGATAACCACTTTTCTCCAGCCAACGTTTAAGATATGCCATATACTCTCTTCCAAACAAAAAGCAGTCGTCAAGGTTTGGAAAGCCTGTAGGATTTGGAGCCATTTCTTGAAGGCCCACAGCTTCCAGGATTTTTTCTTGCCTGTAAGAAGACGCTACAGAGAAAGTCTGGCCAAGAAGCACCAAGGACTTACGACACAGCGATATGCTTTTTTCCAGGGCATTGGACAATTCCACTGCACTGACAAGACCACCTGCTTTGACGTCCACCTCATATGCATTACAGGCCATTAGCAAAGGGATTACACTCTTCAGAAGGCGTTCCTGAATGTTCATCAGGTATTTGTCAAACGGTTTGATTATTTCAAAGAAACAGTTCTTAGTTTTTATAATGCCTTTGTCTATGAGCAGGTTGAGAAACTCATTATCTAGTTTGGGACCCTTTAATGCTGGGTGATTTAAATTCTGAACACAGAAGAAAATGTAATCACGATGTCCTTGTTTAAGGGCACATTTGAAGGAGGCTAGCATTTTGGCGCAAGCCTCTGTTTCTGCTTGAAAGAGTGCATCACGTTGTTCCATAAAAATATCATCATCTTTGATTGTGTCAAATCCAGCCCATTTGACAATTTGATTGCTAAATTTTGAGAACACATCCGATTCATCCAACAACAGAAGTTGAGGCCCCTTCTGTGACACTTTTTTAGGTACAGGTGCAGGTTTTTTTGGCTTCCATGCTACAGCACCTCTTGTCAGGCCTTGAAGTTTCCCTGGTTTTACAGCTGGATGTACCCTTGGAGGGACCACCACTTTAGCTTCTCGACCTCTGAATTTGGACGGTGGCACTGGATGCTCCAAGTAATCAGGATCGTAATCTTGCAAGTCATCATACACTTCAGACGAGCCAAACTCATCAAGTTCCAAGTGGTCAAAATCACCCTTTCGAGACCAGGAGGGATCACGAGACCGCGGGTGGACAAAGCCAAGATCTCGGTCCCGAGACCTCGGGTGCCCAGCCCCTTCATAGTAACGCTCATCGCCTCTAAAAGGGCTGCGAGCTCGTCTGCGCTCTGCCCATTCCACATCATACTCTCTTGAGCCAAAGGAAGGTCCTGGGAATTCTTCTCTCAAGTCATCCCTCCATTTTCTGCTGGCACCACGTGGGTGGCTGTCATATCTACCATCGTCTTCAAATTCCTCTTCGTACGTTTCCAGTGGTGGTCGTGGAGCTGGCCTGGGTGGAGGCACTAATTTATTTAAAACAAAAAGAGAAGGAAAAAAAATTGTTATTTGAGGCTACAAGTGATTTACAGAATTCCCACCTATCTCTTTTGCTATTGCTTTAGTCTTAAAGTGACTACCAAAAGTTAATAAAGTACATGAAACATTTAGAAACATATTCAATATGCCAATACATGTGTTCAGATCCCCTATTCAGCAGGGCTAGTGAGGCCTGGCTGTGCCACAGAGGTGGTGCAGGAATGCAAAAAAGTTTTCTCTGCTATACCAGCCCCTGGTGGCCTTTACGCAATGTTGTGGGTGTGCCCTTCCACTATAAGAATTCCCTGAACCACTTGGGCATACTCCTTTGGAGAGAAGGGCAAAAGAAATAATTGGAAGAAAAAGAAAGTCAGGCATTTGCATTTTTACATATAAGTGACCAGAAAAGAGAACATGCCCAAAGTCTCTACACAAATATCCATCCAACAATTCAGCCCTGAACATGTAGCTTATTAAGTAATGCCTCCCAATGTCAATTCTTTAATTACTCCTGAAAATGCAGAAGACTAAGTTATCAAGTTGTACAAGCCTCCATGTCTTTCCCCCTAATTTTGTCATCCTTCCTTTCCCTAAGTCCCTTTTCAAAAAGGTTCCAGAGGAGATCCAGGAAATTATAGACCAGTGAGGCTGACGTCAGTGCCGGGCAAAATGGGAGAGACTATCATTAAGAACAAAATTACAGAGCATATTCAAAAGCATGAATTAATGAGAGAAAGTCAACATGGATTTAGTGAAGGGAAATCTTGCCTCACCAATCTACTACATTTCTTTGAAGGGATGAACAAACATGTGAATAAAGGGGAGCTGGCTTATATTGTGTATCTAGATTTTATTTATTGCATTTGTATCCCACATTTTCCCACCTCTTTGCAGGCTCAATGTGGCTTACAATACATCATGAATAGTGGAAATATAAAAGAAAGTAGACATTTAGTATTACAGAAGAATTTTGAGTAACATGATAATGAAAAAGCATGATGGTAGTATAACAGCAAATATTTTCAGAAGGCGTTTGACAAAGTACCTCATGAAAGACTCCAGAGGAAATTGGAGAGTCATGGGATAGGAGGTAGTGTTCTATTGTGGATTAAAAACTGGTTAAAAGATAGAAAACAGAGAGTAAGGTTAAATGGTCAGTATTCTCAATGGAGAAGGGTAGTTAGTGGGTTCCCTAGGGCTCTGTGCTGGGACCGCTGCTTTTTAACATATTTATAAATGACCTAGAGATGGGAGTAGCTAGTCAGGTAATTAAATTTGCTGATGACACAAAGTTATTCAAAGTCGTTAAATTGCGGGAGGATTGTGAAAAATTACAAGAGGACCTTATGAGAACTGGGCTTCAAAATGGCAGATGACATTTAATGTGAGCAACTGCAAAGTGATGCATGTGGGAAAGAGGTACCCGAATTATAGCTACATCATGCAAGGTTCCACGTTAGGAGTCACGAACCAAGAAAGGGATCTAGGTGTCGTCATTGATGATACGCTGAAACCTTCTGCTCAGTGTGCTGCTGCGGCTAAAAAAGCAAATAGAATGTTAGGTAATATTAGGAAAGGAATGGAAAACAAAAATGAGGATGTTATAATGCCTTTGTATCGTTCCATGGTGCGACCGCACCTCAAATATTGTGTTCAATTCTGGTCACCGCATCTCAAAAAAGATATAGTGGAATTAGAAAAGGTGCAGAGAAGGGCGACAAAAATGATAAAGGGGATGGGACGACTTCCCTATGAGGAAAGGCTAAAGCGGCTAGGGCTCTTCAGGTTGGAAAAAAGGCGGCTAAGGGGAGATATGATAGAGGTCTATAAAATAATGAGTGGAGTTGAACAGGTAGATGTGAAGCATCTGTTCACGTTTTCCAAAAATACTAGGACTAGGGGGCACGCGATGAAGCTACAATGTAGTAAATTTAAAACGAATCAGAGAAAATTTTTCTTCACTCAACGTGTAGTTAAACTCTGGAATTCGTTGCCAGAGAATGTGGCAAAGGCAGTTAGCTTAGCGGAGTTTAAAAAAGGTTTGGCCGGCTTCCTAGAGGAAAAGTCCATAGACCATTATTAAATGGACTTGGGGAAAATCCACTATTTCTGGGAAAAGCAGTATAAAATGTTTTGTACATTTTTGGGATCTTGCCGGGTATTTGTGACCTGGATTGGCCACTGTTGGAAACAGGATGCTGGGCTCGATGGACCTTTGGTCTTTCCCAGTATGGCAATACTTAAATACTTAAGTCTCTATCTTAAGAAAGAGCACTCAATTATCATTAATTTATAATGGAAGCTTTAATCCTCCCATTTCAGGGTGGGGTGAAGATGGGGCACAGCATTAACCTCTACCCTTGGATAGTCTCAGCCTAATGGCCGGTATGGAAATATCATCACTTAATGATAGACCTTAGGTTTGATCTTGACCAAAAAGGATCTAAAAATAAGGCAACAAATCTTTGTCAGACTAACATTCAAATTTTTTTAAACCAGGCTGAGAAATGATTTTAAGAATATCCTTGCTTTTCTTTCCATTAGGTAATTGTTCAACCAGTATGCCCTTATTAGCATTAACTACCCTCTGGCCATAAGATCTGGCATATCATCCACAGCACTGATATCAAACACTGAATTTTAAGCATATCTAATAAGGAAAAAATGAAACTATTATGGTTACATCGTTTTGGCACATCTATTTCTCCAAATATTTCATTGGGAAATGGTTTGACTTTTGAGTTAGAGAGTGTTTCCAAAGTTTCAGGAGTATAAATTAATTTGGGGAACAAAGAGATAGCGAAGCTGTGGTTAAATTAGTTTTTTTTTTTTTTTTAAAAGCTTCACCAATTAACAAACGTTCATGTTTTTTATCTGGAAGACATTTTGCAGTTCTGGTTCAGTCATTAACTTTGTCTCAAGATTATTGTAATACTAAAAACAACAAAAAAGCCAAAGTAAGCTCTTCGCAAAACTAAACAAGGAAAAACAAAACGAAAAGGGGAACAACCAAAAGAAGTGCCGACCAAGGGATATTTATTAAAAATGTCACAAAGATCAACTAAAAAAAGCATACAGTCCACAGGACTTGTAAATACCTTCTACTGTATAAAGACAGATATAAACATACCACCACCACACAGTCTCCCATTCTGTTGGGCTGTGACTGCAAAATGGAACCAGCTGCTACAGCCAGCACAGCTGATTTAATTTTGCTGTCACAGCCCAACAGACTGGTGGGCTGTTTGATGATGTTGTAAATCCCTTGTATTGTTTAAAGACAGATATAAACACAAGTCCATCTGAAGTTGAGACTCCTGAGGCAAGCGTACTGCAAGTCTTGATCCCGATCCCTATGGACTCTTATGTTTTTTTTAGTTGATCTTTATGGCGTTTTTAATAAATATCCCTTGGTTGGAACTTCTTTGGTCATTCCCCTTTTCATTTTTTCCTCCTATACTGTTTACTGTCATCTACTTTCTTGTCTAGGCTGCAGGTTCTTCAAAATGCAGTCACTAAGTTAATTTTTCATTTTAAAAATCTCTGTTTCTTATAAAACTGCATTGACTTCCATCAGCTATGATGATATCACAGTTATGGTCCCCAACACTTACTGCAAAACATCTTAAATGAAATAGAACACTGGATGCTAAATCATAAGCTCACATTAAATTCAGACAAAACAAAATTTATGTTAATCAGCTGCAGCTTTGATATGAAGATAGTATTATGATAAATAAGACTCAGCATCAGTTTTCTCCATCAAGACGTTGGGATATGGTCGGATAATAAATTATCCTTAGAAACACAAATTAACATCCTTACACAAAGATCTTTCTGTTCCGTAATGTGCAACAAATTTCGGAAATATCTCGATCATCATTTTCAACTAATCGTCCAGATTTTAAGTTTGTTTGATTATTGTAACATTGTCTATTTGGGAGCTTCTAAACAGATATTAAAGAAACTTCTCACTATACAAAATGTAGAATTATGCTTAATCTTCTCTTTAAAAAAAGGTTTGACAGTGTATCCTGCTGTTCTGTGAAGCTTCATTGGCTCTCTGTGCAAGCTCAGGTCCTGTTAAAATTTTCTTGTGTATAAAATTATATACAGTCTATCCCCACTTTACTTATTGAACCATCTTGTTTTCTAGTTACCTAAACATAAGAATATTTTTACCTTTCCTTCTCTAAAAAAAAAAAAAATATATATATATATATAAGAACTATATTAATAGACACTTTTTTTCATTTTGCTTGGACAAGGCTATTAAAAATCTCGATGTCCAAAATCAGATCAAAACTAACTTATTTTAAAAAATTGTGTCAATTTCATGCTGAACAGAATATGTAGTTTAGGGATATTTTGTCTCTGTTAGGTTATATTTTGTTATTCCTAGAAATGTCCAGTCTTCGTTGATATGTGATCCGCATTGAACTGCAAGGTATGTAGCGATATATAAATGTGTTAATGTTAAACGACTATGCGGATTTCCTTTAAGATTACATTCTTGATTTATAAAGTATTCAAGGGCTCCAATCTAGAATACTTAGTTAATTTGTTTTCATTCCCTCGGTCACTGTTATCTTCTAGAGCATAGACATCTCGTCTTCTCTATTTTCCAACATTTGTGGGGGTTAAAAAAGATATCTAGAATTATTTTTTCATTATTAGAAATAATTCTTCATATTGGTCTTTCCATAAAAGACCTATCGTTTTCAAAAAGCTTATAATTAAGTTTTGTTGTTATATTTGTTTTTCTGTTTTCCTTATTTTTAGAATATTGCAACCCACTTTGAAACATTATTTGGGAGTTGGTATAAGACCCATATAATATATCTCTAACTTGCAAGATCTTGCTCCATCAGTTGGGTAGAGAAGCTTTTTAATAACTTTCCTTTGAGGGCTATAAGACCCATATCATATCTCTAACTTGCAAGATCTTGGTCCATCAGCTGGGTAGAGAAGCTTTTTAATAGCTTTCGGCACATAACCACTTACCTCTATCCAGAAAACCTACACTGCCCATTTGATTGACTATATACTTGTCCTTTAGATTGTAAGCTCTTTTGAGCAGGGACTGTCCTTCCTCGTTTAAAATTGTACAGCGCTGCGTAACCCTGGTAGCGCTTTAGAAATGTTAAGTAGTAGTAGGTATGAAAACACAAATAATGCATGCTGGCACAGTATTACTATTGTTAACAGGAATGGGGGGGGGGGGGGATCCACACCCTCCACAGAAACGCAAACACAGCAGACCAAGGGTGGAAGAAAACCAAATCCAAATGATATTGTAATAATTGTTTAAATTTGTAATGATATTATACCGTGTCAAGTCCCAATAAACTTTCTTGACATTTCGTTCTTTAGATTGTAAGCTCCTTTGAGCAGGGACTGTCCTTTGTTAAACTGTACAGCGCAGCGTAACCTAGTAGCGCTCTAGAAATGTTAAGTAGTAGTAGTAAGCTCTTACCCCCTTGTTTTGGCTGGTCATTTGGATTTGGTTTTCTTCCACCCTTGGTCTGGTATGATAGTATTACTATTTTCATCTAATTTTCGAGTTTGAAAATAACAGCATATTTTTTTTTACTGTACAACTATTTGGAAGTGTTTCAGAAACATGAGGGCCTCCACAATTTCTTTGTTCCAGCTTAACTGGCTTATTCGGGACCTTCATTTGCATGCAACTAATTTTTATACTCCATCCAACCCCAAGTTCAACCACAGCAGCAAGCCCTTGCCAGAGACTAAGAACTGCACAACTCACATAACATGAATCATTAAAGTGGACATTAGGTGTCACCCTTGAGCAGCAGCCGATGTTTCCTCCCCCAGTTATTGCTTCGGAATTACAGTACACCCACACACCTATTTTGCGCGCTAGTGCCTGGCTGCAGCTCGTGGATCTAGATTAGGCCTGCAAATTATTTTTATACAGCACTGCTATCTGCGTTTGTGAGCTCGGAACAACACTTAACTCCTCTCCTCGACTGTTACCTTGCAACTGGAATTGCTCTATGGTCTCGTCAATAGCGTCATCCCGATTCATGCGATATTTCTTCATTTTTTCTTGAACCACTGCATCGAAGGTCTCACGCGTGATTCTTCTAGCCGCTGCCATCTTTCTCATCTATTGTCCGTAAGAGCATTGGTAAGTATTGGGAGGCGCAAGGAAATGCTTTTTTTTGTTTACCCCCCCCCCCTCAAAAAAACAAGCAAATTCTCTGCGCCCCGCATGCAAGAGCTTCTCTCTCGTCCTCCCATGTAAACACGCCGCATGCAAGCTTTTCTCAATGCTCCCCATTCTATATTAATTCCATCATTTTCGACATGCAATCTGTAACCGTCCACGCAGCCCTAAGTAACCCCGTGTTAGCTGCCACCACTCAAATGTTACCTGGGTAACCACGCCTTACCCCTAACGCTTAAGAATTTACCCAATTTGTACCGTTTTGTTTCATATCGTTCCTCCCGCTCCCCGCTAAAGAAAAGGCCACGCGGTGCCGCGGCCTAGGCCTCATCTCCAGGCCTACCCTGAGAGCGGTTTTCACTTCTCGCTGTACTCTTCCCTAACCCTCCGACTTTCTCTCTCTGCTTCTCTTACCCATCACGCTCCCTCCCTCAAACCTTCACGGCCACATTTCCTTGATTTTTGTTTTGGTTTTTTTCTGCGCCTCCTACCATGGCGCACCTACCTCGAACACCCGCTCGGTGAAAGAGCGAGAGACTGAGAGTGGACTGGGACCGGAAACGCAGAGTTGACGTCATTTCCGATAAGGCAGGTTTGTTGCTGGAGACGGGAAAGGAACGAGGGTAGGAAACACACAGGTTCCACGCCACGCGAGGCACCACAGGGGGATAGAGGTTCCTATCTGCTCAGCTATAAAGAGAGTGGCTCCTTCCACCCTCACTGTTCTTCGATTCAGATTTTGGGTCACTTGCCACAACATGGACCGGATGCACTAGCTTTGGTCTTCACTTAAGTTACCGCCAGGCGCTAGCAGGTCAGGTTTTTGGGCTATTCCTAATGATTCTGAATATGCATAAGAGAGATTTGTGTGCAGTGGAAACAGTAGGCGTGTAGGTATCATGTGTATTTATTTATTGCATTTGTATCCCACATTCCCCCACCTATTTGCAGACTCAATGTGGCTTACATAGATTTGATAACATTGTCATAGCAGTATATCGGATACAGTTAGTAATGTGTAGCGATTAAGGAAGGGGAGAGGGAAGAAGGAAGAGAGTTGTTAGGGTAGTTATGGAAGGTGTGTGTTCATAGTTGAGTGGACTTAGTGAGGTTATATTCTCATTGTAGGCCTTGTTGAAGAAGAATGTTTTCAGAGATTTTCTTCCCTTGGTTCATTAATCTCATCCCATGGCTTTTCCTACCATCTCTATGCTGATGACTCCCAAATCTACCTTTCTACCCCTGATATCTCACCTTGCATCCAAACCAAAGTTTCAGCGTGCTTGTCTGACATTGCTGTCTGGATGTCTCAACGCCACCTGAAATTAAATATGACCAAAACCGAGCTTCTCATTTCCCTCCCCCCCCCCCCCAAACCCACCTCCCCGCTCCCCCCGTTTTCTATTTCTGTTGATGGCTCTCTCATTCTCCCTGTCTCCTCAGCTCGAAACCTTGGGGTCATCTTTGACTCTTCTCTCTCCTTCTCTGCTCATATCCAGCAGATAGCCAAGACCTGTCGTTTCTATCTTTACAACATCCGTAAAATCCGCCCCTTTCTTTCCGAGCACTCTACCAAAACCCTCATCCACACCCTTGTCACCTCTCGTTTAGACTACTGCAATCTGCTTTTTGCTGGCCTCCCACTTATTCACCTCTCCCCTCTCCAGTCAGTTCAAAACTCTGCTGCCCGTCTCATCTTCCGCCAGGGTCGCTTTACTCATACTACCCCTCTCCTCAAGACCCTTCACTGGCTCCCTATCCGTTTTCGCATCCTGTTCAAACTTCTTCTACTAACCTATAAATGTACTCACTCTGCTGCTCCCCAGTATCTCTCCACACTCGTCCTTCCCTACACCCCTTCCCGTGCACTCCGCTCCATGGATAAATCCTTCTTATCTGTTCCCTTCTCCACTACTGCCAACTCCAGACTTCGCGCCTTCTGTCTCGCTGCACCCTACGCCTGGAATAAACTTCCTGAGCCCCTACGTCTTGCCCCATCCTTGGCCACCTTTAAATCTAGACTGAAAGCCCACCTCTTTAACATTGCTTTTGACTCGTAACCACTCGCCTCCACCTACCCTCCTCTCTTCCTTCCCGTTCACATTAATTGATTTGATTTGCTTACTTTATTTATTTTTTATCTATTAGATTGTAAGCTCTTTGAGCAGGGACTGTCTTTCTTCTATGTTTGTGCAGCGCTGCGTATGCCTTGTAGCGCTATAGAAATGCTAAATAGTAGTAGTAGTAGTACTCATTGTAGGCCTTGTTGAAGAAGAATGTTTTCAGAGATTTTCGAAAGATAGATGTTTCTTTGATTGCTTTCAGGTCTGTAGGTAATGCATTTCATATCTGTGTGCTCTTGTAAGAGAAAGTAGTAGCGAGCATCAGCTTGTATTTAAGTCCTTTGCAGCTGGGGAGTGCAGGTTGAGAAATTTGCGGGATGATCTTGTGGCATTTCTGGGAGGTAGGTCCACAAGGTTTAGCATGTAGTTTGGGGCGTCTGCATTAATGATTTTGTATACAATCGTGCAGATCTTGAATGCAATGCGTTCCTTAAGTGGAAGCCAGTGAAGTTTCTCTCTTAGGGGTTTTGCACTTTCATATTTGGTTTTTCCAAATATGAGTCTGGCGGCTGTATACTGGGCGGTTTGGGGTTTTTTGATTGTTTGTTCTTTGCACCCGGCGTATAGTGCATTGCAGTAGTCCAGATGGCTTATTACCATTGACTGTACCAGGGTACGGAAGATGTATCTTGGGAAGAAAGGTTTGACTTTTTTAAGTTTCCACATGGTGTAGAACATCTTTTTCGTCATGTTTTATTTGGGATATCCAGAAAAAGTGACCCGTTGGTAGCCCTCGAGAATTAAGAACTGGAACGTGAAGATCCTTTAGAAACTTTTTTTTCTTTTCTTTTTTTGTTTGCAGGCATGGGGTGGCAATTTATTTTGTTGTTGTTTTTGTTTGAGGCCCCTTGGTATCTTTCAGTGACAAAAGTTCAGATGTCACCTCAGAAGACATAGGCCCTTATAAATGGGCCACTTGCTGCAGGAGCTGCTTGGGTATAAGTTACTTCTGTAATCTGCACTCACCGTCGTACTGCCTCTTCTAGTTGTGCTAGCCGGATATAAGGAAGGTATTTGGGGGCTGCTCTGTGCAATTTGCTGTTTCTTGGGTTTTATCAGAACTTGTTTTGAAGTTGACTAGTAGTGTCTGTTCCTTTGAAAAGTCTTACAGCAGGAAGTTGCAAGCAGTTTTGCTACTAACTTATTCCTAACAAATAGTTCTGATAGATGCAGAAGGGATACACACTGCCTTTCTGTGGTACAACCAAAACCAAGTTTATATGTTGGTATTCAGGTAGTTTCTCAGTCCCTAGTGGGCTCACAATCTAAGTTTTTGTACCTCTTGTACTGTGCTGTACAAAAATGTATTACAAAGACCATGATGTGGATCTTGTAAAAATTACTGGAAGATGATGAGAGCCTGAGATAGTCTACCAGAGAAGATGATGAGGGTCAGTTAAAATCAACTAGTCAAATGGCTTTTTAGACCCTTTAAGCTGAGGTTGTCAAAGTGCAATATACTGAAAGGCCACAAATCAGTCAGGTCTTTAGGCTATCCCTAATGAATATTCAAGAAATATATTTGTGTGCACTTTCTCCGGTGTATGTATATGTATGTCTTGCATATTCATTAGGCATATCCTAAAAACAGGGAGTGCACTTTGACACCCCTGCGTTAACCATACTAAATAAAGTAGGGCAAATGGATTTTGGGGCCTAGTAACTAGTGTTTGCTTTTTAATTAAAATATAGAATTTATCAATAAATCCACAATCTCTCTTCTATCCGGAATTTCCAAGCAAAGTAATGTTAACTTGCCTGCAGAGGCTTTGTCTGTTCTTTGTACTCCCTCAGAGGGATGGATTAATTAAACTTTGTGCCATCATTTACATAGTAACATAGTAGATGACAGCAGAAAAAGACCTGTATGGTCCATCCAGTCTGCCCAACAAGATAAACTCATATGTGCTACTTTTTGTGTATACCAGACCTTGATTTGTTTCTGCCATTTTCAGGGCACAGACCGTAGAAGTCTGCCCAGCACTTGCCCCGCCTCCCACCACCGGCTCTGCCACCCAATCTCGGCTGAGCTGCTGAGGATCCATTCCTTCGGAACAGGATTCCTTTATGTTTATCCCACGCATTTTTGAATTACTACTACTACTACTTAGCATTTCTATAGCGCTATTCCGTTACCGTTTTCATCTCCACCCCCCCACCCCCCCCCACGGGAGGGCATTCCAAGTATTCACCACTCTCTCCGTGAAAAAATACTTCCTGACATTTTTCTTGAGTCTGCTCCCCTTCAATCTCATTTCATGTCCTCTAGTTCTACCGCCTTCCCATCTACAGAAAATGTTCATTTGTGGATTAATACCTTTCAAATATTTGAACGTCTATATCATATCACCCCTGTTTCTCCTTTCCTCCAGGATATACATGTTCAGGTCAGCAAGTCTCTCCTCATAAGTCTTGTACATCAGAATTCCATTCTAGCTATGCCCCTGGAAGGCATATGTGCAAATTGGGGTGTGCCTAGGTTTTCATGGGCATACTCAATTCAGTTTTATAAGAGCCATTTTCAATGTGTGACATAGACTTTGTTTGGAAAAATGATTTATAAATCACTCCCTTTACTATATTTCTGCTGTTTTATTTGTTTTATATGTAGCTACTGCCTTTTCAGTATCAAGCATCAACTTTATTTAGTATACAGCTAAAACAGACTATCTAAATGGTTTACAATGTATGATCAAAACAAACAAAAAAAAGAAGCAGACCATAATAGGGGGCCTACATTACAAAGTCAATTCAAAACATTTAAATCTACAAAAACAGACTAAGTTCTGCAAGTAGGGTTAGACTACTGCACCACAGTAAAGTAATACATTTATGTTGATGGGAATGCCAGGTTAAAATAGTAGGTTTTAAGTGCTCTGAATTTCTGGAATGACAGTTCCAGGCAGATATCCAGAGGTGGGAATGAGTACAATAAAAGAGGAGTACCTGGTAATATCCAGACAAATGTGTCAAAATGATGGGATGACCAGTAGGTTCTGGCTAGATGAATGAACTATAGCTACCAGGGCAGGTCTTAGGGCGAGGCGACCACATAGGGCCCCACGCAACGCGCCTGAAGTTGCCCCGCCCGCTGCTCCCACCCCGACGGTCGACCGCTGCTCCCAC
The DNA here is from genome assembly GCF_901765095.1 of Microcaecilia unicolor. Lineage (NCBI taxonomy): Eukaryota > Metazoa > Chordata > Amphibia > Gymnophiona > Siphonopidae > Microcaecilia > Microcaecilia unicolor. The sequence continues at coordinate 76,346,878 of NC_044041.1, read as the reverse complement.
ACCCTGTCCTGTCTTTAAAAAAAATTTTGCGAAGTGCCAGAGTGGCAGGCAGCGCCTCGCGTCTGCCCTGCTAGTAAAAATCTCCTCGACGTCATCGGGCCTTCCCACATTAAGTCCCGCCCTCCTCTGAGGTAACTTCCTATTACCGTGAGGGTGGGCGGGACTCAGTGTGGGAAGGCCCGACGACGTCGAAGAGATTTTTACTAGCAGGGAGGGCAGACGCAAGGTTCTGCCTGCCACTCTGGCGCTTCGCAAATTTTTTTTTAAAGGCAGTGGGTGGCAGCAGGAGAATGGAGCTGGTAGGTGGGTCGGGGGGACTCAGATGGGGGAAGGGTGTGGGGTGGGGGTTCTCAGATGGGGGAGGGAGTAAGGGGGACTCAGATGGGAGAAGGGTGTGGGGTGGGGGTTCTCAGATGAGGGGAGGGGGTTTTCGGATGGCAGGAGCCAGGGACTGGGGTGGGGAGGCGAGGGGGTTCTCGAATGGGAGGAGGGGAGGGGGCTGTCAGATGGGAGAAGGGGGCTGGAACTGGGGTTTGAGAAGGGGCCATATGGGAAAATGGGGGCCATGCCTGGGGCTGGTGGGAAAATGGGGCAAGCGTGGGTCAGGTGGGAGAATGGTTCTGGGACTGAAAAGGGGGGAGGGCCCTAATACAAGGCATGTGGATACTGGGGGCGAAAAGGAGGGTAGGTGGGATAAGGGGGCTAGTACTGGGGCTGGAGGCTGAAAAGGGGCAGGAGCTGAAACTATGGGTACTGGGGGCTGAAAAGGGAGATAGGGAGAAGTGGCTGGGGCTGAAGCTTGGGAGTGGTGAGAGAAAAGGGCTGGGGACTGGGGTTGAAACTGGGGGCTGAAAAGGGGACAGGGAGAAGTGGCTGGGGGCTGAAGCTCGGGACTGGTGGGAGAAAAGGGCTGGGGCTGAAAAGGGGACAGGGAGAAGTGGCTGGGGGGCTGAAGCTCGGGGCGTGGGAGAAATTGGCTGGGGCTGAAATGGGGGACTGGTGGGATAGTGGGGCTGAAAAAAGGGGTAAAGAGAGGGGCAGATCCTGGATGGAAGGGGGAGCGAGAGGGAGAGCAGACCCTGGATGGATGGGAGAGGGAGGGCAAATGGTGGATTAAAGGGGCAGAGAGAAAGGGCAGACAGTGGATGGAAGGGATAGAAAGGGCAGACAGTGAATGGAAGAGGGAGAGGGCAGACAGGGGCAGATGGTGGATGGAAGAGGCAGGGAGAGAGGGCAGACATTGGATGGAGGGGACAGCAGAGAGGGCAGACACTGGATAGCAGAGAGAGACCGAAGACAGATGCTGGATGGAAGGAAGACAGTGAAAAGAAGATGAGGAAAGCAGAAACCAGAGACAACAAACTAAATAAAATATATATTTTTATTTTTTTCCTTTAGGATAAAGTAGTATTGTAGCTGTGTTAATAATAAACTAGTAAAAAAGCCCCGTTTCTGATGCAAATGAAACGGGGGCTAGCAATGTTTTCTTCTGTGTGCATGTGGGAGTGTGTGTGTCCCTGCCCTCTGGCCTCTCTCCCCTCCCCCCCTCTCTCCCCTCCCCCCTCTGAGTCCTTCACTGTTACAGAGCCAGCGATTTGATTTCGTGCTCTGCTGTTTTCCTTCACTGACTGTGTTACAGAGAGGGTGGGGCAGACACTCATAGGGAAACCGGATATCTCGCCCCCTTCACGCTTCCGGCTGGAGGCTTCATAGAACGTTGGTGTTGCCTTTTATATAGAGAGATGTTTGTAACAGAACATGTAAACAAGGTCATCTTTTTATTGGACTCATTTTAATACATTTTGGCTAACTTTCGGAGAACAAAACCCCCTTCCTCAGGTCAGGATAGGATACTGTAACAGTACTATACTGTATTGACCTGAGGAAGGATGTTTTGGCCTCTGAAAGCTAAATGTATTAGTCTAATAAAATTGTATTATTTTATTTTCTATATTTGTTTTATTTTTCTTTGTTAATTTGTAAAGTGGTGATTGGTATTTGTTAGTTTTTTTTCAAATTTACATCTGCTGTCTTTATATTTTGCACAGTACTAGGGGACGTTTTCTGTTTCTGTGGTGTTGCATTGTATGCAGAGTCTGGCATCCTGGGGGTTCAGTTTAATTTTTGTCTAAATAGAAAGTTTATTATTACTTATTCTATAGTGGATTAGGGTGTATCTGTGTTTGTGAAAAAGACATGGCTTTCAGTTAACATTGACTGTGGAGGATCGACAAGCCCTGGAGCTGGGGGCCTTGGAGCGCGGAGGGAGGGGTGGCCAGTCCTGGAGCTAGGGTGGGGGGGCGGAGTTAGGGTGGGGTGGGGCTAGGGTGGGGCCCCATCAAATTGGTCTGCATAGGGCCCTGCACTTGCTAAGACCGGCCCTGATAGCTACGTAATTCAAGGTTCCACATTAGGAATCACCGACCAAGAAACGGATGTTTGCGTCATTGTTGATGGTACGTTGAAGTCCTCTGTTCAGTGTGCTGCAGTGGCTAAGAAAGTAAATAGAATGTTAGGTATTATTGGGAAAGGAATGGAAAACAAAAGTGAGGATGTTTTAATGCCTTTCTATCGGTACATGGTGCAACTGCACTCGAATATTGTGTTCAATTCTGGTCGCTGCATCCCCCCAAAAATATAGTGGAATTAGAAAAGGTACAGAGAAGGGCGACGAAAATGATAAAAGGGGAAGGGTCGACTTCCCTATGAGGAAAGGCTGAAACATCTAGGGCTCTTCAGCTTGGAGAAGAGACAGCTGAGGGGAGATATGATAGAGGTTTATAAAATAATGAGTGGAGTGGAACAGGTAGATGTGAATCATTTGTTTACTCTTTCCAAAAATACTAAGACTAGGGGGCGTGCGATGAAGCTACATTATTTAATACAAATTGGAGAAAATGTTTCTTCACTCAACGTGTAATGAAACTCTGGAATTCGTTGCCAGAGAACTTGGTAAAGGCGGTTAGCTTAGCAGGGTTTCAAAAGGGTCTGGACGGCTTCCTAACGGAAAATTGACTTGGGGAAAATCCACTGCTTATTTCTGGGATGTATTGAGTTTGTTTGGGATCTTGCCAGGTATTTGTGACCTGGATTGGCCACAGGATGCTGAGCTGGATGGACCTTTGGTCTGTCCCAGTGTGGCAATACTTATGTACTAATTTATTTATTACATTTGTATCCCACATTTTCTCGCATAGCAGTAGGCTTAATGTGGCTTACAGGTTCCAGAGAGGAGAGTACCAACTCCGGGAATATATACAGAATGAACAATAGAGTAACAGTAGGTGCAAGGAAGATGATAAGGTTCCAGAAAAGAGAATACAACTCTGGGACGAATATATAGTAGCATATAGAGAGAAGTAATCCCAATGAGGCTGATAAGTCTCTGGGGATGGGACTACAGCGTCTAGTGAGCAATGCAGAGTAGGATAAGGCTGCTTGGATGTCCAACCGCCACCTGAAACTGAACATGGCCAAGACCGAGCTTATCGTCTTTCCACCAAAACCCACTTCTCCTCTTCCCCCGCTTTCAATCTCAGTTGATAACACTCTCATCCTCCCCGTCTCATCCGCCCGCAACTTCGGAGTCATCTTCGACTCCTCCCTCTCCTTCTCGGCGCACATCCAGCAAACCGCCAAGACCTGTCGCTTCTTCCTCTTTAACATCAACAAAATTCGCCCCTTCCTCTCTGAGCACACCACCCAAACTCTCATCCACGCTCTCATTACCTCTCGCCCGGTGATGGAGCGGAGCCCTTTTCAGATGTGACTCCGCAGATGGAGTCGGCCTTGTCCTTTCTTGCTGACGCCCTTTATGATATTGTCAGAGCTTCGGCTAAACACATGGCAGTAGCAGTGGCGGCTCGCCGTCTTCTTTGGCTACGGCATTGGGCGGTGGACATGGCCTCTAAGCAAAAGTTGGTGAAGTTGCCCTTTCAAGGCCTTCTCCTGTTTGGTGAGGAGTTGGAGAAAATTGTGAAGGGCCTGGGTGAGGCTAAACCCCAGCGCTTGCCCGAAGATAGGCCTCGGCCTTCCTCTAAGGGTGCGGCGGTCCACTCCTCTTACAGACCTCGCTTCCGTGAAGCTCGAAGGTACCGCCCGGGGCGTTCTGCTGGGTTCACTTCTCGTGCCCGTTTTCAGCAGAGGAACTCCTTTCGCTCGGACAAACGTTCTGCCACCGCTGGCTCAAGGCCTGGAGTTCAGGGGCGACCCTCTCAATGATGGTGCGCCGGCCCTCTCCTCGAGTCCTGTCATCGGAGGACGTCTTTCCCTCTTTGCCGAGGAGTGGGCCAACATTTCCTCAGATCAGTGGGTCTTGGACCTGATCAGAAACGGTTACAGAATAGAATTCCACGCCCCTGTAAGAGACGTGTTTGTGGAGTCCCGATGCGGTTCTGCCGCCAAACGGGCTGCGGTAGAGGAGACTTTGCAAGGTCTGATTCAGATAGGGGCCGTGTCCCCGGTACCTCCCACCGAACACGGCTGTGGCCGCTACTCCATCTACTTTGTGGTGCCATGAAAAGGAGGGTCTTTTCGCTCTATTCTGGACTTAAAAGAATTAAGTCCCTGAGAGTGCGGCATTTTCACATGGAAACCCTGCGCCCCGTCATTGCGGCGGTACAGCCAGGAGAGTTTCTCAAGTCTCTGGACCTGAAAGAAGCTTACTTGCACATACCAATTTGGCCCCCGCACCAGAAGTTTCTGAGGTTTGCGGTGATGGGAAAGCATTTCCAGTACCGGGGCTTGCCTTTTGGCCTCGCCATAGCTCCCCGCACCTTTTCGAAGGTTATGGTGATAGTAGCTGCCTTTCTAAGGCGAGAGGGTACCTGAACGACTGACTCATTCGAGCAAACTTTGCTGCAGAGAGTCAGCATGTCACAGCCAGAGTGGTCTCAGTACTTCAGTCTCTGGGCTGGGTCGTCAATTTGGCCAAAAGTCACCTGACCTCCTCGCATTCTCTAGAATATTTGGGGGCCAGGTTCGACACAGCCTCGGGGTATGTGTACCTACCCGAGCAAAGGCGGTGCAAGCTTCAGAATCAGGTCCGTCTGCTCCTGAGGATGCCCCGCCCGCGAGCTTGGGACATTGTCCAGCTGCATGAATCGATGATGGCCACCATGGAACTGGTGCCCTGGGCAAGAACGCACCTGAGACCTCTACAGTATGCTCTACTCCAAAGATGGTCTCCAGTATCTCAGGATTATCAATGCAGACTCTCTTGGCTCCCTGCGGCCCGACTCAGCATGGAGTGGTGGCTCTCAAACAGCATGCTGCGACGAGGAATGCCGCTGGCGCTCCCCGATTGGTGCCTAGTGTTGACAGATGCCAGCCTGAAAGGCTGGGGCGCACATTGCAAGGGGAAGCATGCCCAGGGTCTATGGACACCCGAGGAGTCGGAGTGGTCCATCAACCGCCTAGAGTTGAAAGCGGTGTTTCAGGCGCTTCTGGCCTTTCAAGTGACCCTGGAAGGATAGGCTGTCAGAGTGATGTCGGACAGCACAACAGCAGTGGCCTACATAAATCAACAAGGCGGCACTCAGTGCAGAGCTCTAGCCGCGCAGGCCGAACAAATTTGCCACTGGGCCGAGCTGCATCTACAGTTTCTGTCGGCAGGTCAGAGCAACGTGCAAGCCGATTATCTAAGCAGGCATCAGATTGATCCAGCGGAGTGGGAACTTGCAGACGAAGTGTTCCTGCAGATATGTGCCAAGTGGGGCAAGCCCGTGATGGATCTAATGGCGACAAGCACCAATGCCAAAGTCCCGTGCTTTTTCAGCAGACGGAGAGATCTTCGCTCGGCGGGGTTGGATGCCTTGGCTCAACCCTGGCCTCCGGGCCTACTGTATGTGTTCCCTCCGTGGCCCTTGATAGGGCGAGTGCTCCTGCGGATTCGGCTGCATCCCGGAGAAGTGGTTCTCATCGCCCCGGATTGGCCCAGGAGGCCTTGGTATGCGGACCTCCGACAGATGCTCGTAGAGGATCCCCTTCAGTTACCTCTGGTTCCCAACCTGTTGTCACAGGGTCCGGTGACCATGAAGGACGCCGGCCGATTTGGTCTTATGGCCTGGCGATTGAGAGGGCGGAATTGAGAGACAAAGGCTATTCCAATAAAGTAATTACCACTCTCCTGCAAGCCCGCAAGCGTTCCACTTCCGTAGCTTATGCCAGGATTTGGCGCCAGTTTGAAGTCTGGTGTGCTTCTAAAGAGGTCACACCCCTGCGGGCTCCTGTCTCGCCGATTCTGGACTTTTTGCAGGATGGTGTAAAAAAAAAAGGCTTGGCCTATAATTCCCTGCGGGTGCAAGTGGCAGCATTGGCCTCCCGGCGTGTCTTTAGCTGCTCATCCAGATGTGGCACGGTTTCTTAGAGGGGTGCTTCGGCTCCGTCCTCCCGTGCGTGCACCTTGTCCAGCGTGGAACCTGGGGCTAGTGCTGAAAGCCCTTCAGGGTGCTCCCTTTGAACCGCTTCGGCGTGCTTCAGAGAAAGATTTGACACTGAAGGCCGTCTTTTTAGTGGCCATTACTTCAGTGAGACGGGTGTCAGAGCTCCAGGCGCTGTCCTGTAGAGACCCTTTTCTGCAGTTTTCGGAGTCCGGGGTCACGGTTCGGACCGTGCCTTCCTTCTTGCCTAAGGTGGTTTCAGCGTTTCACCTAAACCAACCTATTTTCTTGCCCTCCTTTGTAGAGGAGGAGTTTCCAGACTCCTTTGGGCAATTGCACCTGTTGGACGTGCGCAGGACTCTACTGCAGTATCTGCGAGTTACTAACTCTTTCAGGACCTCTGATCATCTGTTTGTTTTGCTATCAGGGCCTCGCAGAGGGTCTCCAGCGTCTAAAGCCACTATTACCCGCTGGCTTAAAGAATCTATCTTTTCAGCTTATTTGCTTGCCGGCCGGCCTCCGCCTGATGCCTTTAAGGCGCATTCCACTATAGGAATTTCCTCTTCTTGGGCTGAAACTGGAGCACTCTCTCTTCAAGAGATTTGTAGTGCAGCAACATGGGCTTCTAAGCTATCTTTTGCCCAACATTACAGGCTGGATGTGGCTGCCAGGAGGGACGCACATTTTGGAGCGCAAGTGCTGGCGCATGGTGTGGCTTGTTCCCACCCTATCTAGGGATTACTTTGATACATCCCATCTGTAATGGCTGCATCTGCTTGATGACAAGGAAGGGAAAATTAGGTTCTTACCTTGGTAATTTTCTTTCCTTTAGTCATAGCAGATGCAGCCATGATCCCTCCCTGTCTGATTGCTATCTGCTGTAAATCTATTTCAGGTTCTGTTCATGTTTCCTGGAGATTCCGTCCTTGGGAGAAAGTCGGAAAACAGTCTTCAGGATTCTTGTTCAATTAAAGGAGGATGACTTAATTCCCTCCAGTTTCATGTTTTGGAGGATGAGTTTATTCCCTCTGGGAGGATGAGTTTATTCCCTCCAGTTATGTCTCAGTGGAGGATGAGTTTATGCCCTCCGGGAGGATGTTTCATTCCCTCCATTCTGAGTTAATGCCCTTTGTTGTAGGGCCATCGTTCGCTGTGAGGAAAGCTCATGTTATTCCCATTGCGGTTTGCCATACTGCTTTGGAAGCTTCAATTACTGAAGGAGAGGCAGTGGAGCAAGCTGGTATGAGGCACTGAAAAAAGTGTGCTCTCTATCTCCCTCTGCTGGTTGATGGACACAACCCATCTGTAATGGCTGCATCTGCTATGACTAAAGGAAAGAAAATTATCACGGTAAGAACCTAATTTTCCCATAAAGTACCTCTCACAGGATTATGTAACTGAAGATATTAGCTCATGTCAACTCGGTTAACATTAGCTGTGAGATCAAGGAAGAATTTTAGAACTTCTGTGCTGCTTTTGAGACTCACCTGAATATAATTGACTAAGGAAAGAAGGGAATGAGATGAAAGCCTGTCTGCCAAGGGTGAAGCCCATTAGTCTGGTTGAGATAAGAGGATAACTAAGAGGCCACAATTTTGAAATAAATGGTGGATTGGAAATAGGTTAATAATGTGATGGTACCGCAGGGTCCTCTTTAGGATCCTTGAGTTGTGGAGAATGATAGCTTCTTTCCAGTCTAAAAGGAACCTCTTTAAACTAGTGGAGACAATATGGTGCTGATAAGGAAGCTGAGATAGTAGCTGCTTAAGCCTAAAGAGAGAGATAGGGTCTATGACTGAAATAGAGGAGGTGAAAAAAGTTGTGCTGTCTATAAATTCAAGACCTGACAGGAGTCGAAAGTTGGAAAGCTTGTTGCAGAGAGAGGAAGCGCATGAAGGGAGAGAGCAGGGCAGGTCAGTAGGTACAAGAGCGGAAGTAGTACTAGGAAGAGAGGCATATAAATTGTTGATTTTTCTCTAAGAAGTCTATTAAATCTACTGGAAACAAGTTGCAATCTTTACCTTCCTATGATTTTTATTTTATCAATCCTTTATTTCAAGGAGGAAAAGGCTTCAGATGCTCGGCAAATTTTTTGCCAGGCGGGCTTCCTCATCAGCCTTAAAACCCTCCAGGAAGAGAATCTTTTTATTTTTTTATTTTTCTTTTCTATTTTCTTAGTCCTTATTCACTATATATATTTCTTTGATCTTCTTTTCAAATGTTTAACAATAAGTTTCTTAAGGGCGTCATAGGTACTTATCTTTATAGATGTGCTGTTTGCTAGGTTTGCTCAGCAGAGCACCTCCATTTAGTTACTTCTTCAGGAAACAAGTTGTGCCACACAATTTCTTCTGTGTCCCTCGTTAATATCATCACCCTGTGCGTCTTGTGCCTGGTAAGAAGGTTATTGCAATTCTTACCATTGTCGAGCAGTAAGAATGAGCGATGGGGAGGGAACAGGAAGGATTTAGTAAATTGTCAGGCTTGGAAGAAGAAATATTATGGTTTATCATGGCAAAATAGTAGTCTCAACCTGAACAATAGAGTCTTTACAGGTTAGTGCATTGTTCCTATAGGTTATTAAACCATCATGAATGTCTTTAATGTATTTTAACAAGTGTAAACGATGTTGGTACCAAGACTGGGATAATCTATGAGTAGTGGAGTAATGTGTGCACAAATCGGCTGCCTCATCTAGGCTGGAGTAGAGAATAGCATCCCATATGTGTGCCAGAGTATGGTAGAAACAAAATCCTTTGGAAATGGTTTACAGTGGAACATAAAGGTCTCATACTTTGAGATTTCCAGGGAGAGTTACAAGAATGAGTTTATAGAGAGGCTTTTGAATGCCAGCTGAAGGTGATCAGAGAACAGATATAACTTGGAGATCACTAACTGCAATTACATCAGATGCCCAGGCGATGAGAAGATCCAGTGTATGGCCAATACAGTGAGTTGATAATACAATTTGCTGAAGATCACAGTCTTGTAAAAATGAAAATCTATTTTCAAATGATATTAAATAATAGTGGGGACATTTTCTAATAAATATGGAGAAAGTTGTAGTAGTACAAGGTGGTTTACTTAAAAGTAGGGTATTTCCCTGTCCTCAGAGGGCTTACAATCTAATTTTTATCTGTGGAGAAAGAATGCTTAATATATAAATGCCCTAAGTTTGTACCCAAGGCAACAGAAGTTGAAGTGACTTGCCCAGAATCACAAGGAACATAGGTGGCTTTTTCCCAGCCGACTGTTCTATCAAAAAAAATTGTTACCATATTAATCCCAGGAAAGAGACATTGGAATGGATTTTTTTGACTTCTTGATAGATAACTTCCAGAAGTGTAGCCATATTAGAGTGGAGTAACAAAAATGACAGAGGCTGGTGGCACTTTATAGACAACGCATTTGAAGTATAAGCTCTCAAGGACAGAGGGATGCAGCAGACTTCTCAGGCAGTCAATTAGATGTTGGCAATTGCTTCATACCATATTTTCAATTGAAACTTGAAGACTCATATATTTTCAGATTTGGATATTGATTTCTGATATGTTTTAAGTGTACCATTCTTGGGATTCAACCAGTACCAGTTTCCGATCTGACGAAGAAGGGCAACCTTCGAAAGCTTTTCAAAAAATGTATTAAGTTATGTCCAATAAAAAAGGTATCATCTTGTTTTCTTTTTCATGTTTTGTTTTGTTTTATTTCTGTTGCTTACCTTTAAAAGTAGACTAACATGGCTACCACACCTCTCTAACCAGTACCATGTTATTCCATCCGTTTTGGATGTTTTTCTATTTTCTAATCTGCGATGAATCTATATCGAGATATTGCGGAATATAAATCATGTGTAGTGTAGTATTTACAGTTGTAATTTTGTTTTAGCATATATGGAATACTCCTTTGTCCTGGTTTGAAAAAGGATCTGGATTATTGCTCACTGGGATGGAAATACTTTTCAAAACTGTTAAGAGCCAGGAAAAATGTGATTTTATCATTCATTTTTGTTGTTGTTCCTCTGGCTGAAGTTGGCCTAGATGCCCTCCTCTACCCCCTCCCCATGTTTCTCTTTCCTTTCCTTCTTGACTGTGGCCCTGCAGTGGCAACCTCTTGGCCCAACTCTGATTGTTCAGCCCTGGCTGAAGAAGGGGCTGTTTGTCCTCTGTACCACAATGTTGGCTCCTGGCAGCAGCTTCTTGGTTCTGAATGGTGGTTCTGATTTGTGAGTGAGTAGTGACCTGGCTTACACACGTTTTCCATCCCTGATTACTTAACTCTCTTCTCATACCAGGTGAAAGACCATCCCACTCAAAAAGCAGTCATGGCTTCTAGACAAATCACTCAAGATACATTTGATGCTGTGGTGCAGGAAAATATTACAGAATTTGACATGGATCCAGATGAGGCTGTGAGCGAGGCTGTTCAGCAGTTTGAATCTCAAGGTAACTGAAATCGTGCAACATACAAAAACTTCATAAATGACGAGATCATGTTAAAAAAAACCATGCTTACTACATGATACCACTCTTCAGCTCTGCTGCTGACATTTCTTAGGATTTAAGTAAGGGGGGAGGGATAGTTATTAAGGTGCTTTATGGTCATGCATGTTATTTACCCTTTAACTTGCATTAAACATCAGTAACGTATGTAATATTACCATAATGCAGACTAATATAAGCGACCACAGATATATAGTAACAAGATGCAAATGAATGCTAAACACCTTATTACTATGTAAATTGGATGCTACAGTTTGTGGTGCAAGGTCATGGATTTGATACACTGCCTTTCTGTGATAACAAGCAAAGCGGTTTACATTTATTGTATAGAGCCCCCCTACCCAGTGGCCTAGCTATGGGGGGCCAGCCCCCCCCCCATTCCAGCCTCAGGCCCCCCAACCCTGATGACCAGTCAAGTGCCTGTGTTTTAGGTACTACTGACTGCTCTCCCGCTTCCTGCACCGCTGCCCTTCACTGTTCCTTGCACCGCTCCCTTTCAATTTTCTGGGCTGCTGGCAGCGTCGGTAAGGTAAAAACACTGCCTTCAGTAACCCAGAAGCTTTCCCTCTGCTACAATTTCTTGTCCTGTCTAGGCAGGATGCTGCAACAGAGGGAGAGCTTCCGGGACTGCCGAAGACAATGTGTTTACTTCACTGACGCTGCTGGCGGCCCAGAAAATTGAAGAACAGCAACAGTGAAGGACAGCGGTGCAGGGAGCCGGAACAGGAGACATTAAAAAGATGAAGCCAATTTAGTTGACTTCCCTTTCCCTCTCCTGCGCGCAGCTGTCGGTCATCCCCATTCACCCCCCCCCCCCCCCCCAAAAAAAAAAAAAAAAAAAACAAGCAAACCTATAAGCTGCTCTATCCATGTTGTCATCCTGTACACAGGGGAAGTATTGAGTAATTAGCTCTAAATTGTAAATAATTGTTTCATATGGAGGGGCTGGTTATAGGGACCACTTGTATTCATGCAGAGATATTTTCACCTAGTAAAGGGCCACCAAAACAGACATCATGTTATGAAAATCAGGTGCTTAACAATCAACTGTTGGCAATATGTTTTTCATAAAAGTAGTCCCCCACCCCAACCTTTGCTACTCTGTAGGAGATTAAATTTGTACTTGTTTCTCATGTTTTTGATTCTTTTTCATTTGAATCTCAACATAGGGAGCAAAATACAGCACAATTGAAAATCAAATGTTTTGTTCTGTTACTTTCTAGTTTGTGTTTTAAAGCCAGAACACTAGTGATTTGGATTTAACCAGGGACATAGCTTCGGGTGGGCCTGGTGGGTTCAGGCCCCCGGTTTGTACTGATAGGCGCCAGTTGAGACCTGGGAGTATTTAACATCTTTTTTTACTGTACCTACATCAAAAGAAAAAGATGGCATGTGAGAACTTGCTCCTTTTGTTTTGAGGATTGCAGTGGTATATTATGAAAATGCACTTGCCCTTTTTTATTACTACTTTTTCACAGAGAGTTATTGGGCTTCCTTAATGCAGAAGTTCTGTCCAGAGTCAGTCTGAATGTGGCAGCACTGTAAGCTACCAAGTTCATGCAAAGTTAATTATGTTAAGAGGAAAATAAATCTGTTGGCTCAGTCTAGTCTGAGTGGACGTGCACAGCTTTGCCATGGCTCAGCCATGTGTATTTAGTCAGCCGGCAGCAAAACAGCAGCTCTCCAGTCCTCCACTTTAGTGCAGGTCCACTCCAGATTGGAAAGTCAGCCGCTGCTGCCGCAGTATTATGGTTTGCTGCTCTCAAGCCAATCATCTGTCGGCCCTGTCTCACTCTCAGGGCCCTGCCTTGCCTTGTCTGGCCCCCAAGTGTCCCTGTGGCATGCATACTGGTGCTGTAGTGCCGTGGCTCCTCCACTGTGCCAGCAGTAGCTGGAGAAGATGTTAGCTCTCGCTGGATCAGCCTTTAGTTCAGCCCCCCCCCCCCCCCCCCCCCACCGGCCTCAGCACTCTCCTGAGGCCCGCAGCCCCATAACATGCACAGGAGTCAGCATGTGGAGCACAGTCTGCAGTGCTCTCTGAGTCTGCACCTGCCACCATATGCACACAAATTTGGGAAACTCAAGCTTAGCTGCCCAGGTAAAAATAAATATATTTTTTAACACATACAGTGTAATGCTGACGGTGAGCTTCTGGGTGGGAATAGTCTCTGCAGTGCCCAGGTTAAAATAATTTTTTAAAAAAGTTTTATACTTAATGTAGACAGGTTTCTGGGTGGAGGTAGGCTCTGCAGTGCCCAGGTCATTAAAAAATAAAAGGTTTTCTATTTAATGCTGGTGTGCTTTGGGAGGGGAGGAGGGAGATGCCAGATTATGGGGGGATGGGTAGGGGGTAGGCCAGGGCTGATGCTGAGCTATGGGGATGGATGGGTGGGGGTAGGTTAGAGAACGAAAGGGCTGATGCTGGGCTATGGGGATGGTTGGGGGGAGTTTAGGTTAGAGAAGAGAAAGGCTAGTGCCAGGCTACAGGGATGGATTGGGGGGGGGGGTTAGGGGAAGGGCTGATGCCAGGCTGTGGGGATGGAAGAGGGGAGGGTAGGGAATGGCTGATGCTGGCTACGGGGATGGATGAAGTGTAGGGGAGGGAGAGGAAGTGGGAAAGGCGAGACATGAGAAGGGTGGGTAGGTAGGGAGGAGTGAGAAGGGGAAGAAGTGGAGAGGAAATAAAGGAAAGAGTGGCATGGAAGAGCGAAGAGCAAGGAGGTAGAGATAGAGGAAGAGAAGGGAATTAGGTGGTGAAAGGTGAGTAAGTAGAGTGGAAGAATGTGTGCAAGAAGGAGCAAAGGGGGGGGGGGTGTCGGAGCAGAAAGAGAGCAAGAGGAGAATGGAAGAGTGTAAGTAGGATATTTTGAGTTGGAGGCAGGGAGGGGGGTGGAGAGCAGAGGGAGAGAAAAAAGTTAGATGTCTGGCTACGCCACTGGATTTAACTAGTTACCTTTCCAACAGATCAGGAGTTAGTAAGGTCCCTGCCCCAGGGGGGCTTTTAATTTAAATTCCTGATGCAGCGGAAAATGAAATGACTTGCCCATGGTCAGAAGGAGCAATAGTGAGAGAAGCAGGATCTGAACCCTGGTTCTTAGGCCCTGCCCTAACTACTGCTCCACTGTAAGCCCCCTGCAGTACTGTATTCCCCTGAGCTTTCTTCTCTATCTTTAGGAAAGCTCCGTGGTGATTAGGATTTGGTGCTCTGCAGCCCAAGTTTGTTAAGTATGGCACAAGTGCAGGGGATTTCTAAGGGAGGAGGAAGAGTAACAGAGATTAGTTGTTAGTATGGTGGGTCATTTTATATGTCTTTTGGGGGTAACACAAAGAACAATGGGAGCAGAATGCCATATTTGTTTTATGGCAGTAGTACTGTGTTCTGTGGCATAGGATGCCCAAGCCTCAGGTCTGTATTGAAAGGATGGCTAAAACAATTTAAAGTGAGCTATAGATTTGTATATTTTTGCTTTATAATTGCACTTATTTTTTAAACATCTCATTTTTTAAACAGGCTAAACCCTACATGCTTTTTACAGTTTTGATATCTTACCATATTTTTCTCTTTCCTGTCTCTTAGGAGTTGATTTGAGCAATATTATTAAAGCCCCACGGAAACCTAGCAGTGACCAGAATGATCAGATCCATGAGATTCTGCAGGTATGGTAGGATTAGAGACCCAAAACTAAAACCATTCTGAAAGAAAAGCACTGAAAAATGTCCTCTAGTACAAGAAGTTGGTGCAGAGGAGATGTGCAAGAAATGGGGCAGTAAAGAAGTAAGTGGCAAGAACATTCCTGCTTCATTTCTGAATATTAGGGGAAAATATCAGCCTATCAGAATGCGATCAGGGCTCTCTAGTTGCTATTGTACAGGTTTGGGCATTAGTGGATATTCTAATAACTTACTTATGACTGGATGAGAACAGGGGCGTGGGAGGGGGGTCCAGAGCCCGAGGTGAGGGGACACATTTTAGTGTCCCGCCCCCGCCTACCTTTGCTGGCGGGGGACCAATCCCGCGCAAGGCTTCTTTCTAGTCTGACAACGTGCAGGACGTCAGACTCGCAGAAACAGAACGAAGCCTTGCAAGATGGCTTCGTTCTGTTTCTGTGAGTCTGATGTCCTGCACGTACAATGTGCAGGACGTCAGACTAGAACGAAGCCTTGCGCGGGATTGGGAAGAAGAGGACCTCGGCTCGGCTGGAGGGGTTTGGGGTCCCCCGCCAGCAAAGGTAGGCGGCGGCGGGAGGGGGGGGGTCGTCAGGTTGTCGGCAGGAGGGTCCAGGGGCAAATCTACAGGGGCCCAGGCTCCCGTGGCCCCATACTGGCTACGCCCCTGGATGAGAATCTCCTCTGATTACCTGCATTGTTAACTTTATTTCCCTTGAGCAGTAGTCATGACCAGTACAATTTCCTAGCTGAATTCATCACATTTAGCTTCCAGACCATTTAACAAATCTCCTGGTCTTGACAACATTAACTAGCATACAAAAACTTAACACTTTCTATTGGGTGTGTGCTTTGAAGAGGTTAGTGTAATAACAACTATTTGGCTCTGTGGGCAGATGTCCTGATATTCAGTTCTACTTAACCGGTCAGGAACAGCTCCTGGCTGGTTAAATAGCACTTAACCAGCTATAAGCGAATATTCAGCAGGAGATATCTGGTTATTCCCGGTCAGTGCCTAGTGGCTCACCGGTTATATCGTGCAATATAACTGGCTATCTACTAATATTCAGCGCATCGCCTGCTATGTTTGGTGGCCAAATAGGCCTGTGTTTGGCCGCTGTAAACTTAACCAGCCAGTGCTGAATATTGACTTGGCTGGTTAAGTTTAAACTGGCCAAAAATTAGCTGGGTATTCAGTGTTGGTCACCGGAAATGGCCCACCATTGAATATCCAGGGTCACCGTCGACTGCGGGAGTTAGCTGGGCTGCCTCCCGTGGTCTGAATATTGACCCCAGAGAATCTAAGAAACCCTTTTGAAATGCGATCACGCACAGGGTAATGTGTCCACATTAGTTAGCTTTGCAACTTACTCATAAGTCATGATGAGGGCAGTTCTGTGACTGGGCGCCCTAGGAGCCTAGATTATGTTATAGAATACTAGCCTGGAACCGACTTATCAACATGCCTACCATTTAGGTGCTTGCACTTATGCCAGCCATAGAGCTGGTGTAAGGTCATGTGCCTCAGTGTTGCATAGAGGAATGCAATTTACAGTATTCTATAAGTTACATGCTTGGCTCCGCCCCTGTGTACACCCCCTTGCAAATACATGCCATATACAGTATGTGGGTATTTGCAGAATAGCATTTAGGCACTATCCCCTGGATCTTATATAGCACGCCTAGCGTTCCACACCGAATCCAAGCGTATTCTGTAAACAGCACTGGTAATTTAATTGGCTTAACAAGCCAATCAGCACTGTTAACAGCACTGAAGAAATAATAATTAGAACTAATTGGCAATAATTCGAATTTTTTTTTTTTTTAGTTACATTTGTACCCCGCGCTTTCCCACTCATGGCAGGCTCAATGCGGCTTACATGGGGCGATGGAGGGTTAAGTGACTTGCCCAGAGTCGCAAGGAGCTGTGCCTGAAGTGAGAATCGAACTCAGTTCCCCAGGACCAGAGTCCACCACCCTAACCACTAGGCCACTCCTCCACTCACACAACTCCCTAAGCGTATTTTCTAATGCACTGCACCTCAATTTTAATGCATGCAGGCAAAAAGGGGTGCAGTTGTGGGCAGGGAAATGGGCGTTCCAAAATTTACACACGTTGTCATAGGTTTAGTTACAGAGGGCTATATTTTATGTGCCAAGATTTATTCCACATTTTCGTTGGTGTAAATGGATGCGCATAGTTTTAGGTGCTAGGATATCGATTAAAGCGTATTCTACATACCGCGCCTAAATCTAGGTACCGCTTCTAGAATATGCTTAGGCAGAAATGTTTTCCGCGTGGATTTTTTAAGCGCCTTATATAGAATCTGGCTCTATGCTTGCATTTACATGTATAGATGCAGAACTATGCTTGTAAATGTTAGTATTCTAAATATTTATGCATATGTAAATGCGACTGTCTCTGGGAAAACATGACTAAAGTCTGGTGACTTTAGTTGTGTTTCCCAGTGGCGATCACAAATGTTAGGGCTTAGGTTGTAGAATTGCCCTCAATATGTTGTATATAATCTCTGGCTCCCAAATGTATTGTTGTCCATCTCAACACTTTTGTGCCATAACATGCTGCTTCTTGGAGTTTATAAGGTGTTGTTTGACAGCGTTAGCACAGTTTTTTCTTACAAAGCAGCTGTAAACTCAGTGATTCCCTTTCTTTATTTGTGGTGTCTTTATATATTATAGATATTGGAGTTGCTTCGGAAATGTGTAGATTCGTCAGCTCTTGGTGAAATGGGGGACCTTCTCTTGCACTTCAGTGAGCAGTGCAAGCAAGGATTGGCTTACCGATTTCAGTCTGCACAAAAATGTGCCTATCCTGTCTTGCTTTCTGCCTGGAAGCTCAGTCTAGGAGACCGAGACCTCACACTGAAAGCTCTTCATGCCATGTCTTCCTTGACAGATGGCCAGCCAGACCTTTTTGAGCCTGTGGGACAGCAACTCCTGGTCAAAACTCTTGAGGAGAACACAAATGATGCCGATGCAACTTTAATTGGCATTCAGCTTGTCCGGCACATTTGTCTAAAGCACGAACAGAACCGCCAGGATCTGGTGAAAGCCGGGATCCTCCCACTACTGACTGGGGCAATAGTAAAACATGGGACAGATGCTGAGCTAGTCAGAAAGGCCTGCTTGGCTCTGAAGATCATGACTTTTGATGATGATGTTCGAGTGCCTTTTGGCCATGCCCATGACCATGCTAAGAAGATAGTGCTGGAAAATAATGGGTTAAAGGTGATAATAAATGCTGCCAAAGGTAGGTTTAAGGAAAATAGGAACCAGAGTTCTGCTTTATGTTCTATTGTCTTAAATGTCTGCATTTAAAGATACTAATTTGAATTTATAAGTAAGAGAGAGGTCTATGGAATATATTTTGAAGAATTTGTGACTCTGTCCTCAGTGCTGGTGGATCTTTGCACATTTTGACAGAGGGTGTGTTGGAATTTATTTCAGAGGAACTGGGGAAAGATGTTCCAATGTTGACTATAGTTCATTTGTACAGTACGGGCTGACAGTTGTCCATTACGAGCACGTACTCTAGTGAGACCAGTAACAGAACAGTTCATTTGTAACTGTTTGATTTTTCTTGAGCATGCCCCAAGGGATGTTTTAAAATGTGCATATACTAAAGCTTGAACGTATTGGGGTAGAAGGTGAACAAGCAGTATTTTTCTATATAATTACCTCTAGGGCTTAGGTCTTTTCATTTTTGGCTTCCTTTGTTTTCTGATTGTGCTGAGCGCATTTGCAAGCCCACTGACCTCTGGAAAGTGAAACTCCTCGAGTCACAGAACTTTCCAGGTGGTATATGTCTGAAATTTCCAGGTAGCGTATGTTCAGAGATTTCAGTAGGTCCATATCTCTACTTTAATAAAAAGCACCTCCAATGTTCTGAAGCTGACTCTGTGGCTTCACTGAAGTGAAGGGTTCGTAAGGTTCATCAGATTTGACAGTCTGTCACCATCTCTCTCGGCCCCGCTCTCGCGTCAAAATGTGATGACATCGAGGGTGTCGGACCTATCAGAGGCACGAGGGCGGGGCCGAGAGAGATGGTGACAGACTGACGAATCTGACGAACCTTACGAACCCTTCACGTTAGTGAAGCCACAGAGTCAGCTTCACAACATTACAGGTGCTTTTTATTACACTACGCAGCTCCCTAATTTTGCAGTTAAACATCGCAGGGTGGCTGGAGAGGGGGGGGCAACAACCCTGGAACTGGGAGGGAGGGGGGGCAACGACCCTGGAACTGGGAGGGGGGGGCGGACCCAGGAACTGGGAGGGAGGGAGGGGGGGTGACCCTGAAACTGGGAGGAAGGGGCAGAGGGCCGACCCTGCAACTGGGAGGGAGGGAGGGGGTGGGGCCACCCTGGAACTGGGAGGGAGGGGGGGCCCCTGGCATACACTCTCATTCTCACACACACACTCTCGCACCCAGTCTCACTCTCTCTGTCACACACACTCACACATTCACTCTCTCTCTGTCACAAACATTCACTCTCTCTCTATCACACACACTCTGTAAAACACACACACTCCGAGGAAAACCTTGCTAGTGCCTGTTTCATTTGTGTCAGAAACGGGCCATTTTTCCTAGTATATAATAACTACTTCACATGCTGTTACCCGTCATTCACCGGTAGTGCTCGTCTTCGAGAGTATCTACTCTCTTCATGAACGGTCTTTTTCAAGACCTCTATCAGTAACTGAATCCTTAAAGATAGGCTCTTTTTTTTTTTTTTATAATTTGTTTATTAAATTTTATAATAACAACACTCCTTATATCTGCATATCAATACAATAACAGCCTTCAATCATTTTCTTCTTATCAATCTTGCCTAAACATACATGTTGAAACCTTCTCCCTCCCCTCCCTCCAGCTTATGGTGATGGTATTAAACTGTCTCTCGGGTGTTCATATGGTTGCCATATTTTCTGAAATATTTGAAGATGACCTTTTCGCATGGCCGTCAGCTTCGACATCTGGTATAGGTAGTCTAGTTTGCAAACTACAGTCCACATCTGTGGAGCATCTAATTGTTTCCATGCCCTTGCTAGTGCCATCCTCCACAGCCTCCTCTCCCATTGTCGCCATGCGGTTCTTGCTCGCGTTGCCTGTAAATGTGAATTGCGAGAGATCGGCTTGTTCTTGCACGTTTTTCCATTCCCTCTCTGGAACGCCAGCACTCAGGGGATCTCCGCTGCCCTAACTTGGCTCGTCCTGATCGCTGTGTACTGGGGGAATGCTACAACTCCACCATGGGTGATCGGGAGCTCGGCGCTTAGGCAGCCATCTTCCCCCCGTGACGTCACTTCCTCCAAGATAGGCTCATTTTTGACTGCCATTTTTACAACAGAAGACATATTTATTTGTGGCTGTCATTTTCACAATACGTTTAAGGGACTCCTGAGGCAGGCATGTTTGTGCCGAAACATGGATCCATGTTGAGTCATCATCTAAAGTCATCAAAGTTTGAAATTTATATCCAATGTTCCTTGAATTCTGTATAAGTGCCTGGATCCGTTTCCCACTCCTGTTCCCTGCGCTGAGATTTCAGTAGCCAGGGGCACAGCGGTCACAGTGCAAGCAGTTTCACTGCATAAAACATTTCCAGAGTGAAGTCTCAGTCTTTTAGTTTTAAAATGTTCTAGTTATGCATGGCAGAAAAGGAGTAAGTCTGGGTTGACAACTGTCCCCCAAAATCTGAATTGAAGAAGAGATGAACTTAATGATGCACACTGCTGACCTTCAGTTCTCTGGGAGGTTTTTTGGCGCTGATTTCCCCACCTTTTTCCCTTCTAGGTTTCATGGATAATTCCACTGTCCTTAGTGAGCTGTGCAGTACCCTGGCACAATTGTCTGTTCGGAATGAGTTCTGTCAGGAAATTGTTGACCTTGGAGGCTTAAACTTCATGGTGGCGCTATTGGCAGATTGCATCGATCACCAGGTACAGCACATAGCTCTGCAGACAGCATGTTGTGGTACAATTTAATTGTAGTGACTTAGGGCCAAATATACTAAATGGTTAAGTGGTGTTGCTTTTATTACAGATTAAAGCCCTAATATTTTCAAAAGTAAGCATAATAGTCACTTGATTGTTATTTATACCATTATATTGGAGAACTGTTCAAAAAATCTTTGCTATTTTGGGACAAAACCTTTATTTTTTGATCCTGTAAATGGTAGCATGACTTTTCTCTAGTACCAAAACAATTTCTATAAACCTGTACAAGTTGAAGAATTCCATGGCTGTTTTGAGCCATTTAAATTAAAAATGGACAGTATGCACCCTCAAAGGCTGAAAAATGAGGCCTTCTTTTCAGGATAATTGTAACTGTACAAGTTAAATTTACCAGTCCTTGCTTACCAGTATGTACTTTGACTACGTAGCATGTATACCTCAAAAACTTGGATGTTTTGCAGGGCCTGAGCGGGAAAGTTGGCTATTCCTGATACAAACTGCTTCCTACCTGGGCATTCTCATTCTGTCCCTTTGTAGGACCTTGTAAAGCAAGTCCTGAACACTATCCGGGCAATTGCAGGGAACGACGACGTAAAAGACGCCATCGTGAACACGGGAGGAACTGATCTCATTGTGCTTGCCATGAACCGACATCTATCAAGCTCCCAGGTATAGTGTAATGGCATTTGGCGATAGAAAAGGTGTAGTCTTGAATGTTCCAGGTAACAAAAGAGATGGTCAGAAGTACACATGTAACAGTGACATCAGAAAAGCACAACAGAGCCTTTAAGACTGGAACAAACAGCAGTCCTTTATTTAATAGACCTGACACGGGCCCTATTTGACTGACTGTACATTTGTCCTTTATATTGTAATCTTGAGCAGGGTCTGTCCTTCTATGTTAAACTGTACAGCGCTGCGTAACCCTAGTAGCGCTTTAGAAATGTTAAGTAGTAGTAGTGTTTCGGCGTATCTATGCCTGCATCAGGGGTCTGACAAAGATAAATATAAATCAAGGTAAATGATAAATAGAAACCTGTATCAATTATACAGTTATAGGAACATAAATATAGATCTAGTGTCCATGAAAAAATTATATATGTACATAGAACTAAAAATAAAAGGAATACACAATTTAAAAAAAAAGTGTATGAGAACATAAGAGTAGCCATACTGGGTCAGACCAGTGGTCTATCCAGCCCAGTGTCCTGTTTCTAACAGTGGCCAAGCCAGGTCACAAGTACCTGGTAGAAACCCAAATTGTGGCAACATTCCATGCTACAAATCCCAGGACAAGCAGTTGTTTCCTCACGTCTGTCTCAATAGCAGACTATGGACTTTTCCTAAGGGAACTTTCCAAACCTTTTTTTTAAACCCAGATACGCTAACTGCTGTTACTACATCCTCCAGCAAAGAGTTCCAGCATAAGGTGATTAAAGATTATGGTAGCAACAGTTGTTGAAACCCACTTGTATAGTGGTAATATGGAGTGACGTTGCTTGTAAACACGGTGAATTGGAGAGTGAGCTGTGTTCGTTTATGTCCACAGATTTGTGAGCAGGGATGTGCAGCCTTGTGCATGCTAGCACTGAGAAAACCTGACAACTGTAAAGTGATTATGGAAGGTGGTGGAGCACTGGCAGCACTCCAGGCCATGAAGGTACACCCAAAACAGTTGAACGTCCAGGTACTAGACTGCGGTCTCTCTATTCAGCATGCTAAAAGAATCTGGAATTTTCTCATCCTAAAAGCACGTATTCTCATTCACAAACCCTTTTTCCTTAGCATCCCTCCAGACCATTCCAAATGTTTGGGGTATGTGCACTCCTGCCAGAAGATGGAGACTAAGAATTCTGGCTTCAAAATGATTCTGTAAGAGTCCTGTGTAGTCCACAGCCAGCGAATGTTTCTCAGCCTCCAGTAGATGGTAGACGTGCTATCCCTATGCAGTCCGGTTAGCTTGGGGTGGCGGGGGGTGCTTTTGACACATTTAGGAGAGCAGTTTATTTAAAAAAAATAACAATCGATCAACTGTGGAATTCCTTATAAGGCAGGGTCTTTGAAACCCGACTACTTGCCTTGGGGTGTTACACCTAGGTGGCTAGGTCCCTCCCCTACTCCACCCCCCTCATTTAGCCTGCTGGAAGTGAATTGGTCTCGGGCAGAGGAGGAAGTGAGTGGGTGCTTTGGCTTACCCTATCTTGGTGGGGAGAACCTTGTGCCTGGCCAGGAACCGTCCGTAGCAGACAAAGCATGAAAAATAAATCTATTTTCCTCTTTACAGTGCTGAAGTGGTTTTTGGCTTCAGTAACAAGGAAAACTGGTTCTGGCAGTCTACTAAAAGTTCCTCCACAGCTGGTTAGTAATTCAGTCATCATGTGGGGGGAAGGGGTTGGGGAGGAATGTTTGCTGCAGCACTCTTGTGAGTCAGGCCATGGGTCTCAATCATGGCAAGCAGTGAGAACCCTTGGCACTGTCGCTCCTGTGGCTGGTGTGGGGTGGAAGTGCCTGGAGGCAGTTGCTGAGTATGTTGTTGTTAGCGGGGAGATGAAGCTTTGGCAGCTGATTCCACGGCTGTGGACAGGGACCAGGGTACAACAGAGTGCCAGGATGAGGACGTGGGCCAGATCTGTAAGATTATTATTATTAGCATTTGTATAGCGCTACCAGACGCACGCAGCGCTGAACACCTGACACAGAAAGACAGTCCCTGCTCCCTAGAGCTTACAATCTAAAGATGATGGCAGACCCAATTTTGGGGGAACTGCTGTCATCTAAGACATGGCCAGCATGTCTGAGTCCCTGCTGTACCTGGAAGCCATGCCTATGGAACGAGGCAGCAGCAGAGAGGAAAAGTCATCCTCTTGTTGTGCAAGGCCACTTGTTTGAGGAAGGCTGGTGGTCAAGTGGCCCCGATACACAAGGACCCTGGAAGTGGCCGAAAAGTTCCAAAAAAGAGCAAAGGCTTGATTGGACAAAGATTTGGAGGATGAAGGCTTGATTCCCACTTCAGGCACAGGCAGCTCCTTGTGACTCTGGGCAAGTCACTTAACCCTCCATAGCCCCATGTAAGCCGCATTGAGCCTGCCATGAGTGGGAAAGCGCGGGGTACAAATGTAACAAAAAAAACAAATATGCTCTTCAATTTCTTTATGGCTTCTTTGGGTAAAATTGGGTTGAACATTCTACTGTTATTACCAGTTTCTGAAAATATGCCAGATATTTCACAAAGAGTGAATTGTTGTATGAAGAGGATTCGATGTTAAGCCTTAGATATCATGCTAAAACTTAATTCCAACAAAACTAAGATCTTATGGTTCAAAAATCCTGGTGTTGTTATGCCTAATTCTATAAATCTAGATGCGACTGTTATCTTGGCAGTTGAGGAAAAGTCCAGAGTTATGGGCATTATTTTGGATTCTTCTTTATCTTTGGTGCCACAAATCATTTGTAGAGAAAAACATTTTTCAGACTGAGTCTGTTAAGACAGATTTGTTCTTATTTTGAGCAAGGTGCCTTTGCTTTACAGGTACAAGTTACTAATATTACCTCGATTACTGCAATCTTCTCTATTTGGGATTAGCTTCAAGGCTTGAGAAAAAGTTACAACTGATTCAGAACACTTCGGCTAGATTAATATTTAAACTTACAAAGTTTAGTAGCACCTCTTCTCATATAGCCAATTTGTATTGGCTTCCTGTTCAGGAAAGAATTTTATGTAAATCTGCTTGTCTGATTCAGATTTTACATGGGGTTGTGTCAGAATTATTGATAAATTTGGTTGTCGCCCCTTTGACTCACTTTTCTGTAAAGTTATACCGTTCATTTGTGCTTAGGCCTTTTTGTTTTAAAGGTGTATGTTTTCATAGGGTTCATCTTTAGCAGTTTCTTTCTGGAATTCTTTTCCTTCTTTCATTAGGACTAAGATTAAATATTATGCATTGTAGAAAACTAAAACCTTTTTTGTTTGGTAGATTGAGATTTTCAAATTGAATGTTATTCATGTGGTTGTAATTTTGCTATTAATCTGTAAACTGCTTTGGTAGATTGTGATTTTTAAATCGAACATTAATTAATTTTTATTTATTTTCGTGTTTCTATCCCGCCTTAGTCCAAGGTGGGTGACAAAGCATATATAAAATCTTATAAACAAGCAATGAGACAAATCACAAAAACAGACTTCATCATCATAAAATTGTTACTGACAATCACTTAAGCATTTGAAAATATTTCATTCCTCCAAAAAGGCCTTTAAAAAATGATGTTAAGGACTATCTCATAATTTCAGGTGGCCTGGAAGGGGCCATCCCACAGGACTGGTCAAGCATAATGATAATTCATAGGAGGACGGTAGACACAGTTGCTTTGATCTCTCAAAACGCAAAGAACGATTAGGACGATACAGTTTCAAAACAGAAGTAGAGAGGTGTGGTAGCCGTGTTAGTCCACTTTTAAAGGTAATCAATAGAAATAAAATAAAACATGGAAAAGAAAATAAGATGATACCTTTTTTATTGGACATAATACATTTCTTGATTAGCTTTCGAAGGTTGCTCTTCTTCGTCAGATCGGAAATAAGCAAATGTTGGTAGACAGGAGGGTGACAATGTACTGCTTTGTTTGTCTCCCTCCTGTCTCCATGCATATCTCCCTGTCTCTCACCTATCCACCCCCATCTTGTTAGACTGCCACTGAAATGCTTTGATGTTTCACTTATATATACTGTCATCTACCAACATTTGCTTATTTCCGATCTGACGAAGAAGAACAGAAGTAAAATATGCAGGAACAGTTGCATAAACCTGCTGATGAATTAATGCAAGAGCTTTAAACTTAACACAGTACATAACAGGCAACCAATGCAGACATTTTAAAACAGGGGCGATATGTGTTGATTTCAATACTCTGGTAATTAACCGCACTGCTGCATTTTGGACAACCTGCAGAGGCTGGAATCTAGCAGATGACATCCATAAATACAAAAAATTACAATAATCAATTTTCACTAGAACCATGCTCTGCGCGATTGTCCTGAAATTCAAAGGCAGAATCATCCCCTTCAATTTACTCAGTACTAGAGAATGGCACTGGGACAAAGTTTGTCCCCGCCCCATCCCCTTGGGCTCCATCATCTGCAGAAGCCTCGAACACTTATGATCTTATATTTAAATCTTTGGATTAAAGTATAAAATGGAACAATATGCTGTGCAACTGTTAGTAAATCACAAATAGAAAACACTAATAACAACGAGCAATTATAATAACCCCCCACCACCACCACCCTCTACCCTTCCAGCCCCAACAATAGCTGACTTCTACTGCCCCAAGGAATCCTAATCCACCCTGTTAATATGTCCAGGGGTACAAAATACAACCCGCTCTGTATGCCGTACCGGGCAGAAATATGCCTGATGAAGCACTATTATGATTTTTGTAATCTCTGGATGTGTATTGTCATCAACAATCTCAGGATTCAGTCTAGCTCTCCTGTCTTCCACAATCCTTCCTGCAATAGAAGATGTCTTCTTAGAAGATGTGCTGGTAGCAGGAATGTACAGGATCCCACATGCAAATTTTGCTAGTTGTGGCCAGCATGTTTACTTTTTCCAAAAAATCAAAATATTGTCGTCTGCATCACTCAAACGTACATAACTGTCTAGTTCATTAACAGGCTTCAAAATAGAAACTTTGTCCCCGTGTCATTCTTTACTTAGTACCCGCAATTGGAAAATAACAGATAAAATGACATTATCAACTTGGTTTTGCATAGAAAGATTTTCATCTAGGGACACTCTTAAACTTCAAATAGAAGTCTTAATAGTCAATTTGACCTCATGATATTCTACCATTGTAAGCAAACGCAGATCCAAAGTTCAACCAACACACATGATCTCTGTATGGTTGTAGTTTTGCTTTTAATCTGTAATAAATAGAAATAAATCAAAACATAGAAAAGAAAAGAAAATGATACCTTTTTTATTGGACTAATTTAATATATTTTTTGATTACCTTTTGAAGGTAACCCCCTCTTCTTCAGATTGGAAGTAAGCAAATGTTGACAAATATCAGAATATATAAGTCAACCTGTTGTCAACATTTGCTTATTCATTATGCATATTCATTGTGGCTATCTGGAAAACCTAATTGGCTAGGTGTGTCCCGAGGACTAGGTTGACAAGCCCTGGTCTGGAGGGACCGAAAGAAAGAAAATGAACAGGTAAGGCCTAATTTCTCTTTCCCCTCGGCTTGTATCTAATCGTTATCCACTGAAGATGTTTCTTTTTGAAAAGTGGCATTCTGGTTTAAAACTATTCTCTGGATTGAGTCCTTTTTGTCGATAACACTTCACATATCCAACTCATCAAATATATCTGACAAGAGACCAGATGTTTTGCATGCTTAACCCTCTCAGCCTTTATAATAGATAAAATCGTGCAGGAAGGTCCCACTGAATGGTTCATGAAAATCATTTGCCCTTGTCTGAGTAGGAGCTGATCCTGTCGATATCAGTTGCACTGATGTTTGTTTATTTCCTCTCCTCCCTTCTCCCCCAACAGAAACAGGCATGCATGTTGATCCGTAACCTCGTCTCTCGAATGCGGGACTTCTCTCAGCCCATTTTGGAGATGGGAGCCGAGACCTTGATACTGGAAGCCCAGGCTGCACACAGAGACTGTGATGATGTGGCGAAAGCGGCCCTGAGAGATCTGGGCTGTAAAGTGGAGCTTCGGGAGCTCTGGACGGGACAGAAAGGGAGCCTGGCTCAGTGAGCTATTTATGATGGTCAGGGTTCAGGGCTAATGAATCTGAAAATACAGTGACACACTAGAAAAAGTTTAACACAAGGCTCAAATGAAACACAGCCAGCAAATGCTGGCCTGGGAGTGACAGGTCTTGTTATTGGTAAATTATTGTGAAATGCATGGATAAACAAATGCAGTTTGCTATTGTGCTTGCTACTGGACAAGTAGAGATGTCAGAGTTCCCCCAAAAAACAAAAACATCTATGTTTATATATATATACATATTCATATATATATATATATATGTCTGTCTATAGATACATTAATAGATAGAGATATAATGCATGTGTGTGTTGTAATATTGGTTTAAAAAATTAAATAAAAAGACGAGTTTGTAAAAAGAAAATCAGCCCAGGAATTAATCTGGAGGTCTCTTAGACAGTCCAATTAATTTTATTCCAAAATATTTTGCAATCACTGTGATGGACACAAAATCAGACAGAACTGACTTTTTTGGCCAAAGTCTCAGGTGCAGAATGAATGCACAGAATGCATACAAGGCTGTTTGCGTACTTAAGAGATGTGGGACTAGTGCCCTAGATCATACGCAGAAGCATTTGACGCATGTCATTTGTGCAGACTTTGGAGATGAGAATTAGAAATGTCAGATGGGATCTGACTCTTATGATGAGTTGGAGCTATGTGGAAATACACTAAGCATAGGGTCAGACTGGCAATAAAATCCTTCAAATCGGTCAGTTTGCACAATGTTTCTCCCAAGAATTTAGCTTCCTGCCTTTTGTAGAAAAAAAAAATACCTGTAAATTAAAAAAAAAAAAAAAAAGTTCATGTATTTTTTTCTGTGAAATCTTTTAGTTTCAGGAAACCAAATTACTGGACAGAAGAAAAAAAGGCTGTTTAAAACTGGAAGCAAAATGACTCGTAGGCATTTTTGCCCCATTTGTTTGCTTGTCCTCTGGAATGCCTTTGAGAGAAAGAGGAGCAGAGTTGTGGGCACAAGTGCCAAAGTTGACCTTGTTTCTACATAGGTACATAAGTGTTGCCATACTAGGAAAGACTGAAGATCCATCAAGCCCAGCATCCTGTTTCCAATAGTGGCCAATGCAGGTTCCTCAGCAACCCTCCAGACCGGTCAAGACGCTTGGGTTATGCACGCCTACCAGCAGAGGGAGACTGAGAACACTAACTTTGAACTGTGTACATATAACCTGTGCTTAGCCACATATATCCAGTATATCTCAGTCTCCAGCAGAGGGTAGACATGCAACCTGTGCAGCTTGTCCGGTCTGGTAGGATTTAGAATTTTTTTCCCAGGGAAGTCAGTTTAATTGTTTTCTTTTGATATTTCTTCCCTACTACATAAGATAAAGGAAATCCCTGTACCTGGTCCCTTGAGTGTGCTTGGGGCTGGTGGGTCCGGTGGGGCCCTCCGTCGTCCCCTCTGGGGTGTCACACCCGGGTGGCCGGGTCCCTCCCCCTAGCTCGCTCTCCCTTTTGAGCAGCATTGTGCCTCAGCTGCCGTGGTACAGCGGCAGCCTTGAGTACCTAGTAGTTTATAGCAGCGGGGCTCAAATAAAGTTTTATTTTAAAAAAAAAAAAGGAGCTACAGGAGCTGCTCTCCGGTTTTGTTCCGGAGCTATTCTGTCTGCCTGGAAGACCTGAGCGTGCAGTGAGTCTGGGAAGTGGGTTTTACTGTATTTTCACTTCTTGGGCTGTGTTTTTTTCCCCGTGGTTGGTGATATCGGGGAAACACCTCCGCTGCCACTTTTGTGCATGTTGCAGTTTAGACACGTTGGGGGGACTGCCGGTTTTGTGGAGAACCTAAGCCCCCTTCTTCCGGGCCTCCATTATTGGCGGCAGAGGTTCCCGCCGCCGGCTCAGGTGGGTCTGAGGCGCCTCCGGCGGGTGTTTCTCTGGCGGTGATTCAGTGCACGCGGGTGTTTCACCGGCGGTCCCGATTTTGGCGAGAACCGCCGTCATTTTGGATTCGTCCTGCGCGGGAGCGAACCCGCTGCTTTCTTCACAGGGACTTTCGGTTTCGGGTCAACCTGCGGGGGTAGAAGCCTCCGGAGGCATGGGATTTCCTCCGGAGTTTATTTGTGCCATGTTTCAAGCCTGGAAGGCGGGCCCGTCTCTCGAGGAGCCCCCTGGTCAGGGGATGGGGGGGGGGGGTGTTGCCTAAGAGACTGCGTGTGGAGTGGTCTGAGGACATGGAGATATTTTCTGGATTCTGGGGGCGATTTTAGTGCGCTGGAGGAGGAAGAGGTGTCTCAAGTCAGGATAAAGAGATTTCTTTACCAGGAGAGGACCCTTCGGTTGTTCGGATTTTTCACAGGGATGAGTTATCAGAGCTTATTGAGCAGGTATCCGTTACCTTAAAATTTGATCCTGCGGAAGTCCCGCTGGGGGATGGGAAGCAGGTGGATCCGTTGGTTAAAGGGATTCGGTGAGTCTCTCTTTTCCGATGAACGCAGACCTGAGAGACATGATAGCGCAGGAGTGGGCTTCCCCAGAGGCACCATGTAAGGTGGCTCGGGCCATGGCTAAGCTCTACCCTCTCCCCTAGGAGGATAGAGATTCTTTCAAGCCCCCTGCCGTAGATGCTGTGGTGACGGCAGTAACTAAGGCTACTGCTGTCCCGGTGGATGGTGGTATGCGTTACGAGATCCTCAGGATAGGAAGTTGGAATCCTTTCTGAAACGGAGTTTCGATTTGTCTGCTTTGCCATTGCAAGCTTCGGTTTGTGGAGGTCTGGTAGCTCGGGTGTGTTTTCGCTGGGCTGAGAGGCTACTGGATAGCCCGGAGTCTGATAGGGCTTCCTGGGTTCAGGATTTGGCAGTTAGAGATGGGGTCATCCTTTTTGGTGGATGCGCTATACGATTTGTTGCGGGCGTCTGCAAAGAACACGACCCTAGTAATTGCAGCTCGTCTGGCCCTGTGGTTGTGGGGCTGGGTTGCGAATGCGGCTTCTAAGTCCAAGCTTTGTTCGCTCCCATTTAAAGGTTCTATGCTTTTTGGGGAGGAGTTAGATAAATTGGTGCAAGGACTTGGTGAGGCTAAGGTTCCACGTCTTCCGAAGCTTCGTCCTAAGTCAAGCTCCAGGGGGGCTTTAGTGCGCGGACGTTTTCGAGAAGCAAGGCGTTATAGGCCTGGTAGGTCTTCTGGTGCGGCTAGGGGTCGTTTTTTCCAGAGGACTCAGCCCTTTCGGGGGGGGGGGGGGGGGGACATCGTGGAGGCCGGGATTCCTCTGCAGGAGCTTCTGGTACAGTCCGTGCTTCTCAATGATGGTGTGGGGGCCCGGCCTCTGGTTCACGTCGGAGCTCAGTTACGCTTGTTTTACCAGAGGTGGGCCCAGGTTACGTCAGATCAGTGGGTGCTGCAGGTAGTTCACTACGGGTACGTGCTCGAGTTCGAAGGTCCTCTTTCAGATTTCTTCCTTGTGTCTCCTTGTCAGTCGACACGCAAGGCACATGCTGTACAGGATACTCTGTTGCGTCTGATCGACTTAAGAGCAGTGGTGCCCGTCCCTCAAAGGGAAAGGGGAACAGGCTGTTATTCCATTTACTTCATGGTGCCCAAAAAGGAGGGCTCATTTCGTCCCATTTTAGACCTCAAGAGAGTCAATGGAGCCCTGAAAGTCTCCTCTTTTCGGATGGAAACTTTAGGATCAATCAGTAATTGTAACGGTACAGAAAGGAGAGTTTCTCACTTCATTGGACCTGACAGAGGCTTACTTGCACATTCCAATTCAGACAGCCCATCAACGTTTTCTTAGTTTTGCGATCTTAGGAAAGCATTTCCAATTTTGTGCGCTTCCCTTCGGTCTGGCGATGGCTCCTCGCACTTTTTCCAGGGTCATGGTGGTGGTGGCGGCAGCTCTGTGGAAGCAGGGCATTTTGGTTCATCCTTACCTCGACGATTGGTTGATCCGAGCCAAATCAAGGTCGGAAAGCGAGGAGGTAACCGCATGTGTGGTTTCCTTTTTATAGTCGCTGGGCTGGGTGGTGAATCTGGCCAAGAGTCATCTAGTGCCTTCTCAAACCCTGGAGTATCTGGGGGTGCGATTCGACATGGAGAAAGGCTGAGTATTTCTGACGGCTTCTCGCATTTCCAAGTTGCAGGGTCAGATTCGCCACCTCTGTGCGCAGAGGGCTCCCTCGGCCAGGGATTGTCTTCAGGTGCTGGGTCTGATGGCGGCAGCGATAGAGGTGGTTCCTTGGGCCAGGGCCCATATGCGTCTTTTGCATGGAGCTTTGTTGAGTCGATGGTCTCCTCAGTCTCAGCAGTTGGAGGAGAGACTTCTTCTGTCGCAGCCTATGCTGGTGGCTTCACACTCCGAATCTAGTGAAAGGCATGCCGCTGGACACTCCGGACTGGGTGGTGCTCACCACGGATGCGAGTCTGAGAGGCTGGGGAGGTCATTGTCTGGGTCAGGTGGCCCAGGGTTGTTGGACATTGGAGGAAGCTTGTTGGTCCATCAATTGTCTGGAGATGCGAGCAATTCGGTTGGCTCTTCAGTCCTTTCAGTTCCTTCTCGACGGCAGGGCGGTCAGAATTCTTTCAGACAACGCCACGGCCGTCGCGTATGTAAATCGGCAGGGGGCACGCGGAGTCAACCGCTGGCTGTAGAAGCGGCAGAGTTAGTGAATTGGGCGGAAAGGCATCTGCTAGCTCTCTTGGCAGTACACGTGGCAGGAGTAGACAACGTGAGTGCAGACTTTCTCAGCAGGCACACGTTGGATCCCGGAGAGTGGTCTCTTCATCCATCAGTCTTCGATCGCATAGTGTTGAAGTTGTCTGGTGTTGGATCTCATGGCGTCGGCCGACAATGCCCAGGTTCTGTGCTTTTACAGTCGGAGACGGGATCAGTGGGCAGAAGGCATCGACGCGTTGGTTCTTCCGTGGCCGGTTCAACAGTTGCTCTGTGTTCCCTCTGTGGCCATTGGTGGGGCATGTAGTGCAGCGCATCGAGCGACATTCGGGTCTAGTGATTCTGGTGGCTCCCAATTGGCTACGCTGTCCTTGGTACGGAGATATAGTACGCTTGACAGTCCAGGAGCCATTCCCGTTGGGGCCCGAGGTGAGATTAGTACAGGGACTGATCGAGATGGCCGACCTCTCTCCATTCTCGCTTATGGCTTGGCTCTTGAGCGGCACAAATTGAAGAAGAAAGGGTTTTCCCTAAGGGTCATTGACACTATGTTGCGTTCTCATAAGAGATCTACTTCTTTGGCTTATGTGTGTGTGTGGCGGATTTTTGGGAACTGGTGTCAAGAGTGGACTTATATTCCCTTGTGTGTTTCAATTCTGGAGGTTTTGGAGTTTTTTCAGGACGGGTTAGACAGAGGTCTTTCGCTGTCTTCCCTGAAAGTGCAGGTGGCAGCCTTGTCCTGCTTCAGGGGTAAAGTTCATGGGGTATCCTTGCCGGCCTCCCCGGACGTGGTACGTTTTTTAAAGGGCGTGAAGTTGATCCGTCCGCCTCATCATCCGGTGGTTCCTCCTTGGGACTTGAACCTAGTTTTGGAGGTGCTGGTAGGTCCTCCGTTTGAGCTTTTGGCTTCCAGTACCTGTAAGGATCTTACTCTGAAGACAGCTTTCCTGGTGGCCATCTCTTCGGCGCGTAGAATTTCGGAGCTTCAGGCTTTGTCTTGTAGGGAGCCTTTCTTGTCTTTTTCTAGAGAGAAGGTTACCTTGCAGACAGAGCCTTCCTTCGTGCCCAAGGTGGTGTCCTCTTTTCATGTGAATCAGGTGATTTTGTTGCCAGTGTTGGGTAATCGTTCGGGTGATCATTCTCAACGTCGCTTGGCCTACTTGGATGTGAAACGCATTTTGCAGTCTTATTTGAGCAGGACACAGGGTTTTCGGACCTCGGATAGGTTGTTTGTTTTGTTTGGTGGTCCTAAGAAAGGTGAGGTGGCCTCCAAGGCAACACTTGCTTGGTGGTTGAAGGAGGCTATTGCTTCAGCTTATTTGTTAAGGAGGCGTCCGGTGCCATCAGTGCTTAAGGCACATTCTATCCGGGGGGGGGGGGGGGGTAGCTGCTTCCTGGGCGGAGAGTAGTTTTATTCCTCCACAGGACATTTGTAAGGCAGCGGCTTGGTCTTCAATTCATTCTTTTGTGAGGCATTATAGAATTGACGTTCAAGCTAAGGAGGATGCTGGTTTTGGTGCTGCTGTGTTGTCTTCTGGGTTTCGCAGGTCCCGCCCTTAATCTTCTACTACTTTGGTACTTCCCAAGTGTCTTGACCGGTCTGGAGGGTTGCTGAGGAAGCTGAAATTAGGCTTTACCTGCTAATTTTCTTTCCTTTAGACCCTCCAGACTGGGCAGGAGCCCGCCCGTCTTGTCAGGTATCGTTTGTTTTGTTTTTTTAGCCTGTGGTCTGCTATGGCTACTTCTTTACTGTTTCCTTGAATTTGGAATGTTGCAGAAAGGCGCTCCTTGCGTTCAGTCTGCTTTCGCACACTTTGGTTTGTCACTTGGGTTTTCAGGTGCAGGGATTTGGGGGTTGAATTTTGTTCTCTGCTTTGCTAGGCGTATACTGAGTGGAGGAGTGGCCTATTGGTTAGGGTGGTGGACTTTGGTCCTGGGGAACTGAGGAACTAAGTTCGATTCCCACTTCAGGCACAGGCAGCTCCTTGTGACTCTGGGCAAGTCACTTAACCGTCCATTGCCCCATGTAAGCTGCATTGAGCCTGCCATGAGTGGGAAAGTGCGGGGTACAAATGTAACAAAAAATAAAAAAAATACTGGATGTATGTGGCTAAGCACAGGTTATATGTACACAGTGTTAGTGTTCTCCCTCTGCTGGTAGGCGTGCATAACCCAAGCGTCTTGACCGGTCTGGAGGGTCTAGAGGAAAGAAAATTAGCAGGTAAAGCCTAATTTCACCTTACAAGTACCTGGCAACAGCTCAAAACAGTATAATACACTTTATCCTGCTTATTCTAGAAATATGCAGTGGATTTTCCCCCTCCATCTTAGTAATGGCCTATGGACGTTCCTTTTAGGAAGCTATCCAAACCTTTTTTTAAACCAAGTCATAGAACCTACAAACATGTCATCTCCATGGCTATCGGAATGCGGAGTGCCACAGGGATCTCCGCTTTCTCCAATATTTTTTAACTTAATGATAATTCCTCTGGCCAGATCTCTAGCCAAATATGGCCTTAATCCCTTCATTTACGCAGATGATGTCACCATATTCATCCCTTTTAAATCTGATCTCTCTGAAATCTCCGATAAAATAAACACAGGTATGACCACTTTAACCTCTTGGGCTGATGCTTTCAAGATGAAATTAAATAAAGAGAAAACACAGTGTTTAGTTCTATCTTCTCATCACTCTCCACTCCTCCCAACTACTCTTAGCACCCCAGAGGTTAAACTTCCCATATCAGACAGCTTGAAAATCCTCGGAGTAACGATTGATAGTCATTTATCATTTGAAAACCATGCTAAAGTCATCAACAAAAAGATGTTTAACATAATGTGGATTTTGAAACGAGTGAAATCATATCTTCCCTTGGACACCTTCCAGAACCTAGTACAGTCCACTGTACTCACGCACGCAGATTACTGCAACAGCGGTTTTTTTAGGTTGTAAGTCCCTAATATTGAAAAAGCTCCAGACTTCCCAAAACACGGCAACCAGACTTATTTTTGGCAAGTCAAGATTCAATAGCACAACACCTCTTTGAGAGAAGCTTCACTGGCTCCCATCAGAGAAAGAATTAACTTTAAATCCACACAATGATTTACAAGATATTACACAGAGAAGCCCCCACCTACATTAATCACCTTATCGACCTCCCAACCAGGAATAGTTTGGCATCCTCCCGTACTTACCTTAACCTACACCTCCCCAACTGCAAAGGTATTAAGTACAAATCCTTCTATGCATCCAATTTTTCCTTTTCAGGTAGCCAGTTTTGGAATGCTTTACCAAGACCCATCCGTACCATCGACAGCCTTCTGCCCTTCAGAAAAGCACTGAAGACCCATCTCTTCAAGATAGCCTACCCTAACGATTCAACCTAACCAAAGCCTGCCCACATGATTCTTATTGACGATTGTTATACATTGACCATGTTTCCCATTATCCTTATTGCTACCCCATATCCATTCCTCTCCATCCTTCTACGCCTACCTCCTAACGCTCATTTCCTTCTGCACCCAATTCCTCCTATGTTCAATTTACTTATCCGTTAACCCCATTAGTATTGCGTTTACTACATATTGCTTACTCTTTTTACGACTTTGTAATTCTTTATACTGTTACTATGTAAGCCGCATTCAGCCTGCCATGTGTGGGAAAGCGCGGGGTACAAATGTAATAAATAATAATAATAATAAACCCCGCTAAGCTAACTGCTTTTATCACATTCTCTGGTAACGAATTCCAGAGCTTAATTACACATTGAGTGAAGAAATTCTCCGATTTGTTTATATTTACTACTTCGTACCTTTGTTGCATGCCTCCTAGTCCTAGTGTTTTTGGAAAGAGTAAACAAGCAATTCACATCTACCCGTTCTACTGCATACGTTATTTTATAGACCTTTATCATATCTCCCCTCATCCGTCTTTTTTCCAAGCTGAAGAGCCCTAACCGCTTTAGCCTTTCCTCATAGGGAAATCGTCCCATCCCCATTATCACTATCATCGCCTTTCTCTGTACCTTTTGTAATTCCACTATATCTTTTTTGAGATGAGGTGAACAGAATTACACCCAGTATTTGAGGTGTAGTTGCACCATGGAGCGATACAAAGGCATTATTACATCCTCATTTTTGTTTTCCATTCCTTTCCTAATACCTAACATTTTATTTGCTTTCTTATCCTCCGCCGCACACTGAGCAGAGGGTTTCAACATATCATCAATTATGATGCCTAGATCCCTTTCCTGGTTGGTAACTCATAATGTGGACACTTGCATCACGTAACTATAGTTCGGGTTCCTCTTTCCCACTTGCATCACTTTGCACTTGCTCGCATTAAACATCATCTGCCATTTAGATGCCCAGTCTCGTAAGGTCCTCTTGTAATTTTTCACAATCCTCTTGTGATTTAACAACTTTGAATAGCTTTGTGTCATTGGCAAATTTAGTTACCTCACTAGGGGTATAACCAGCAGGAGGTGTTGATGCCCCTCTACAAGTCGTTGGTGAGTCCCGACTTGGAGTACTGTGTTGAGTTTTGGAGGCTGTATCTTGCTAAAGATGTAAAGAGACTGGAAGTGGTGCAAAGAAAAGCTACAAAAATGGTATGGGATTTGCGTTGCAAACCGTACGAGGAGAGACTTGCCAACCTGAAAATATATACCTTTGAGGAAAGGAGAAACAGGGGTGACGTGATACAGACGTTCAAATCCGCAAACTAACCTTTTTCGGAGATGGGAAGGGAACTAGAGGACATGAATTGAGGTTGAAGGGGGGTAGACTCAGGAGTAATGTCAGGAAGTATTTTTTCACAGAGAGGGTGGTGGATATGTGGAATTCCCTCCTGCGGGAGGTGGTGGGAGATGAAAACGGTAATGGAATTAAAACGTGTGTGGGATAAACACAAAGGAATCCTGATTAGAAGGAATGGATCCGTGGAATCTTAGAGGAAATTAGGTGGTGACGCTGGTAATTGGGAAGCGAAACCGGTGCTGGGCAGACTTCTATGGTCTGATCGTGACTGGATAGGGATGGGCTGGAGTGTAAATTTTAAGGGGTTTCAACGTTAGCTTCAGAGCTTAGTACAAGAACAGTGCTGGGCAGACTTCTATGGTCTGTGCCCTGAGAATGGCAAGGAAAAATCAGACTCTGGTATAAAGTATCACATACCATGTAAAATGAGTTTATCTTGTTGGGCAGACTGGATGGACCATACAGGTCTTTATCTGCCGTCATTTACTATGTTACTACGAGGCATATGTTCAAAGCACTTAGCCTTACATATTTGCTGCTTTTTGTGTATACTTTGATTTGTACCTGTGCTCTTCAGGGCACAGACCGTATAAGTCTGCCCAGCACTATCCCCGCCTCCCAACCACCAGCCCCTCCTCCCAACCACCGGCTCTGGCACAGACCGTATAAGTCTGCCCAGCACTAGCCTCACCTCCCAACCACCAGCCCCGCCTTCGGCACAGGATTCCTTTATGCTTATCCCACGCATGTTTGAATTCCGTTACCGTTTTCATTTCCACCACCTCTTGCGGGAGGGCATTCCAAGCATCCACTACTCTCTCCGTGGAAAAAATACTTCCTGACATTTTTCTTGAGTCTGCCCCCCTTCAATCTCATTTCATGTCCTCTCGTTCTACCACCTTCCCATCTCCGGAAAAGGTTCGTTTGCCGATTAATACCTTTCAAATATTTGAACGTCTGTATCATATCACCCCTGTTTCTCCTTTCCTCCAGAGTATACATGTTTAGTTCAGCAAGTCTCTCCTCATACGTCTTGTAACGCAAATCCCATACCATTCTCATAGCTTTTCTTTGCACCGCTTCAATTCTTTTTACATCCTTAACAAGATACGGCCTCCAAAACTGAACACAATACTCCAGGTGGGGCCTCACCAACGACTTATACAGGGGCATCAACACCCCCTTTCTTCTGCTGGTCACACCTCTCTCTATACAGCCTAACAACCTTCTAGCTACGGCCACCGCCTTGTCACACTGTTTCGTCGCCTTCAAATCCTCAGATACTATCACCCCAAGATTCCTCTCTCCGCCCGTACCTATCAGACTCTCCCCGCCTAACACATATGTCTCCCGTGGATTTCTGTTCCCTAAGTGCATCACTTTGCATTTCTTCGCATTGAATTTTAATTGCCAAACCTTAGACCATTCTTCTAGCTTCCTCATCTGTAGATCACTTATAAATATGGTAAAAAGCGATTCCAGCACAGACCCCTGGGAAACCCCACTATCTACCCTTCTCCATTGAGAATACTGACCATTTAACCCTACTCTCTGTTTTCTATCTTTTAAACAGTTTTTAATCCACAATAGAACACTACCTCCTATCCCATGACTCTCCAATATCCTCTGAAGTCTTTCATGAGGTACTTTGTCAAATGCTTTTTGAAAATCCAGATATACAATATCAACTGGCTCACCTTTGTCCACATGTTTCTTCACCCCTTCAAAGAAATGTAGATTGGTGAGGCAAGATTTCCCTTCACTAAATCCATGTTGGCTTTTAGGCATATTTTCAAAGCACTTAGCCTTCCAAAGTTCCATAGAAACCTATGGAACTTTGGAAGGCTAAGTGCTTTGAAAATATATTTGTCTCATTAATCCATAATTTTAAATATGCTCTGTAATGCATACCGCTCACTATTTCAAGTCTATCACCAGCCGAACACAGCTACCAGCAGTAGTTCCGGGTCGAGCGCATGCCATTTCCTGCGGAGAAAAACCCTGGATATGGTTTGCATGATGGCAACCCAGTGGTAATCGGGCAGTGTGCGCAGGAGCCCTTACCACCACCTCAGTGGGTGGCGGTAATGGCTCCCTGCCACATGGTAAGAGTTTTCTTACCCCATGGCCATTTTGTTTTTGGAGCTTTTTATCCGCTGCAGTAAAAAGGGCCCCCACCACTACCACAGCCCTTTTTCCTGCAGCTTGACTTCTCGGTCATCTAGCAGTCCAACTGATTTTTTTTGCCAGCGTCTTACTTTTAATATACTTTAAAAGGTTTTTATTATGTGTTTTTGCCTCCAGTGCAATCTTTTGTTTCAAAGTCTCTCTTTTTTTTTTTTTTGTTACATTTGTACCCCGCGCTTTCCCACTCATGGCAGGCTCAATGCGGCAGGCAATGGAGGGTTAAGTGACTTGCCCAGAGTCACAAGGAGCTGCCTTTCTTATCAGTGTTTTGCATTTGGCTTGCCATTCCTTATGCTGTTTCTTATTATTTTCAGTCAGATCCTTCTTCAATTTTCTGAAGGATTTTCTTTTAGCTCTAATGGCTTCATTCACCTCACTTTTTAACTATGCCAGCTGTCACTTGGCCTTCCTTTCTCCTTTTTTAATACATGGAATATAAGTGGCCTGAGCTTCCAGGATGGTATTTTTGAACAGAATCCATGCCTGATGTAAATTTTTGACTTTCACAGCTGCTCCTCTAATTTTTTTTTCAGTTCTCATTTTATCTTAGTCTGCTTTTTGAAAGTTAAATGCTAACATATTGGATTTCCTGTGTGTACTTACTCCAGAGCCAATATCAAATCTGATCATATTATGATCACTGTTATCAAGCAGCTCCATCACCATTACCTCCTGCACCAGATCATGCAATGCACTAAGGACTAAGTCTAGAATTTTTCCTCCTCTTGTTGGCTCCTGTACCAGCTGCTCCATAAAGCAGTCCTTGATTTGGTCAAGGAATTTTACCTCCCTAGCATGCCCTGATGTTACATTTACCCAGTCAATATTGGGGTAATTGAAATTACCCGTTATTATTGTGTCCCCCAGTTTGTTAGCCTCCCTTATTTCTGATAACATTTCTACATCTGTCTGTTCATCCTGGCCAGGTGGACGGTAGTACACTTCTGTCACTATCCTTTTCCCCTTTACACATGGGATTTCAATCCATAGGGATTTCAAGGTGTGTTATGTGTCTTACATAATTTTCAATCTATTTGATTCAAGGCCCTCTGCAACATAAAATGCTACCCCTCCCCCAATTTGTTCCACCATCTAAATGTGCTGTACTCTCCGTCTTGACTAGGAACACCTCTGTGACTGTTTGGCTTTGTGCATAGCTGGTCATTTTCCAGTATTGTCCTCCCAATGCATTCAGTTCTCTCTGCCTCTTGCTGCTGTGCAGTCATGGCCTCAAAGCCTGAACCCTTTCATTTACGCCAACCATGTGTCAGTCTTTATCCCCTCAAGAACGATCTATTCAAAATTACATCCAGAATCATGAACAGCCTAAATATCATGGAATCCTGGGCATCAGCCTTCAAGCTGAAATTGAATAGAGAAAAAACACAATGCCTGATTCTCACATAACCTCACAATACCAAATGCTTTGAAACCATCAAAATCAAGGGATCTTTCCTCCCAATAGCAAGCAAACTGAAAATCCTAGGAATCACCATAGATTGCAATCTGTCCCTTATCAGCAAAGCAGCAGAGACTACAAAGAAAATGTTCCACACAATGTGGAAACAAATTTATAAAACATTACTTCCCAAGAGATATAATCTGTATCCTTGTGAAAACCATAGTCCTTACCTATGCCAATTACTGCAATGGAATCTACACAGGATGTAAGGAACAAATCTTAAAGAAACTATAGACGGTGCAAATACAGCAGCAAGACTCATTCAGAAAAAAAATGATTCCAAAGTGCTATATCTTTACTCCGAAAATTACACTGGCTTCCTATCAAAGCACATATATCTTTCTTTGGCCTCTTGCCAGGCTACATGACCAGCCGAATAGACTTACCAATTCCCAGCACAACCAAAAACTCAAGATCCTACCTTACTCTCTACTTCCCTAGATTCCAAGGTGTAAAATAGAAATCTACATACACATCCAGCTTCTCATATGTCTGCACCAAACTTTGTAACACACTACTGAGAGACCTTAAATTCATGAACAATTACCTAACATTCTGAAAACATCTGAAAGCCCACCTATTTTGAAAACATTTTCCCAATGACCCCACGTAGCCAAACGAATCACTGGTAAACTGGATACATGTCCCAGTCATCTACTCAAGTCTGCCCCAGACCGCTTCATAGCAGACCTTACATCCCATCTAAACTTCATGTTACAACAAGGTCTCTTCCCTGAGGAACATGGCAACATCCTACTCACCCCAATACCAAAAGATGCCAAGAAAAGCACAGACGATATCACCAATTACCGCCCAGTTGCGTCTATCCCATTAGTAGTAAAAATGATGGAGAGCTTCGTGACTAAACAGCTTATGGAATACCTGGACAAGTTCTCAATACTACATAATTCACAATCAGGATTCCGATTCCACCATAGCACTGAAACTGTCCTAGTCACCCTCCTGGCCAAATTCAAGCAAGAGATTGCCACTGGCAAAAGCATACTTCTCCTCCAGTTCGACATGTCGAGCGCATTCGACATGGTAAACCACAACATACTACTAAGAATACTAGGCCACTTCAGGATTGAAGGAAACGTACTTAAGTGGATCAAAGGCTTTCTAACCACCAGAACTTAACAAGTAAAATCATTTCAAACGTATCACCACCGTGGAAAGCAGTCTGCAAAGTACCTCAAGGATCACCATTATCACCAATACACTTCAACATGATGATGACTCCACTGGCACAGTCCTTATCCAACCAAGGCCTTAACCCATTCATTTACGCAGATGATGTTACAATATACATCCCCTTCAGACATGATCTGACAGACATAACCAACAAAATCAACGATAGTCTGAGCATCATGGAGTCCTGGGCAAACTCATTCCAACTGAAACTGAACACTGAAAAAACACATTGCCTCATCCTCTCCTCTCCATATAACAAATACAAGCCCACAACCATAAATACTCCAGGACATACGCTCCCTACCTCAGACAGTTTGAAAATACTCGGTGTCACACTCGATCGCAACCTTACCCTCGACAGTCAAGTAAACTCTGTAACAAAGAAAATGTTCTATTCAATGTGGAAGCTCAAACGATTAAAACCTTACTTCCCAAGAGCAACTTTTCGATACCTAATACAATCAATGGTCCTAAGCCATGCAGATTATTGCAACGGAATCTACACGGGCTGCAAAGAACAACTCATTAAAAAACTCCAGACCTCCCAAAATACAGCAGCCAGGCTGATATTCAGCAAAACATGTTTCGAAAGTGCCAAACCCCTCCGAGAAAAGTTGCATTGGCTCCTCATCTTCAAAATCTGCACCTTAGACCACAAAATCATATACAGCGTTTTCCCAGAATACATGACAGACCTCATAGACTTACCAATAAGAAACAAAGTCAGATCATCAAGATCCTACCTAAACCTACACTACCCAAATTGCAAAGGACTGAAATACAAAACAACTTATGCAGCTGGCTTCTCTTATATAAGCGCACAACTATGGAATGGGCTCCCAAAAGCTGTGAAAACAATCCATGACAACTTGAACTTCAGGAAATCACTAAAAACCAACCTCTTCAAAAAGGCCTACCCCAAAGACTCCACGTAACCCTCTTCACCTACCAACATAGCATGCCTATGATCGCACAGGACAACATGCAATCTTCATTTCGAACCTACTACTACTACTACTATTTAGTATTTCTATAGCGCTACAAGGTGTACGCAGCGCTGCACAAACATAGAAGAAAGACAGTCCCTGCTCAAAGAGCTTACAATCTAATAGACAAAAAAAAAATAAAGTAATCAAATCAATTAATGTGTACAGGAAGGAGGAGAGGAGGGTAGGTGGAGGCGAGTGGTTACAAGTGGTTACGAGTCAAAAGCAATGTCAAAGAGGTGGGCTTTCAGTCTAGATTTAAAGGTGGCCAAGGATGGGGCAAGACGTAGGGGCTCAGGAAGTTTATTCCAGGCGTAGGGTGCAGCGAGACAGAAGGCGTGAAGTCTGGAGTTGGCAGTAGTGGAGAAGGGAACAGATAAGAAGGATTTATCCATGGAGCGGAGTGCACGGGAAGGGGTGTAGGGAAGGATGAGTGTGGAGAGATACTGGGGAGCAGCAGAGTGAGTACATTTATAGGTTAGTAGAAGAAGTTTGAACAGGATACGAAAACGGATAGGGAGCCAGTGAAGCGACTTGAGGAGAGGGGTAGTATGAGTAAACCTCCACTTATACCTCATACGATCACTATACAACTTTGTATTTGTTATCCACCAACTGGGCAAACGCCTTTGACGGTACTATGTAAGCCACATTGAGCCTGCAAATAGGTGGGAAAATGTGGAGTACAAATGCAATAAATAAATGCTCCACAATCTGAACAATTGACAGAACTGAATTGGGTTTGCATCACCCCAAATGGCTCTATAACACGCCTGTTTGCTCAAAGAACTCTGTAACTAAGGTAACTGTAATTCACTTTGAACCTATATAACCTGTAATCTATTTACTTTTAGATAACTATAAGCCACATTGAACTTACCAATAGGTTGGAAAATGTGGGGTACAAATGTAGAAAATAAACAAATAAATGTATGTGCCCTTCCCCACTGATATGTAAACCAGACTGAAATGAGCTGCAACTCCCCTCTGTTCCATTTTGAATTCTGTCCTTTTTAGAGTCCTGCTACACAGTGGATGTCTCCCCTTTTAACTCCAGAAATGAAAAAATGTGCCTTTTGAATCTCTGAATTGGAACCTAACCCAACACCTTAAATATTTCCTTTGGTAATGCACAAGATGAACAGCTGGTCCAGCAGGCTAGCTATGGTACAGCTCTTGCCTGGTAGCCCTGTAACATTTTATTTCATTGCAGTATATGGCCTGTGTATTGGGAGATCCTGTTTGCTTCTATGGCAGTAGCAGCCAGAGGACAGGATGCCTTTCATTGCTACATCTTTGAATGTGTTTGTTTTGTGGAAACAATGTATTATGTATGTACGGTACCACTAAAAACCTTTCTTTGGTGGTAAACCGAAGGAACTGGTGATTTATTTGGGATATGTAAATACAATAACATTTCCTTAAGATTCACTGTGATTGACAATAAAAGGCGATGAGCTCTGCTTTACGGCTTATATGTGTGAAACAGCTGCATTTTTTTTTTTTTACATGTTTTACCATAATCGTGTTAAACCTCTGTCCCTGTTCTAAGTAAGGGTTTTCTACAGGATTCTATAAAGGTCACCCAAATTTAGGCGCTAATCCCAGATCGGCACCCAAAATAATTTGTTAATGGGCTCCAGTGTTTTTTAATTATTGGAGCTAACAAGCACTTAATTGGAACTAATTATGAATTGGGCACTGATCAGTGGGCGCCTAAATTGGATCGTGCACAACTGAAAAGGGGGCATGTCCATGGGAGGGGCATGGATAAATCAGGGGAGTTCACAAAAGATGTTTGCAGTGTTACATAATA
The DNA here is from genome assembly GCF_901765095.1 of Microcaecilia unicolor. Lineage (NCBI taxonomy): Eukaryota > Metazoa > Chordata > Amphibia > Gymnophiona > Siphonopidae > Microcaecilia > Microcaecilia unicolor. Next base: position 76,302,536 of record NC_044041.1, on the reverse strand, counting down.
GCGGGAATCCACACCCAATTTGCATGCCAGGATTTACACCAGGTTTCAGCTGGTATAAGTCCTCGTGTCCAAAGTTATGCGCCAAATTCAGTGTTGAACCTTATTCTATAAAGAGTGTTCATCCTGGAGCGCCCTTTATAGAATAACGTTGACCTCCAAATTTTATCTGTACCATTTAAAGAACCTGCCCCTTCGTGTGTTTCTTTGAGATGGATTTTATGGGATGCAGAGATTACAGGGCCTAGCTTCTGAAACTTGTGCTTATAATTTTAATGTGTACCTACAATACATTATGGGCAAGACATTATTATTTTTGTACAAATAATAAATACCCTTAACAGTGTGCACACACACTTAACATGCATGGGGTCTTCATGCTATTTCCACCTGAGGTAGGAAGGATATGCAAGAGAAACAGATTTATTCATTTATTACATTTATAACCCATTTACTAGGTGGGGAACAATAAAACACATAAAAATAAAATGCATATAAGTAAATAGACAAAATGATAACACATTACAATCTGTACACCAAATATAAATGTAAATAATAAGGTACATTTTCACCCCTTTTTAAAATTCTGATATGGGTAACAAAATGCAGTCCCCAGCAATTTATTCCATAAATGCCTGAATAAACAAATGTATTTTCACCCTTTTCTTAAATTCTGAAATAGGTGATAGCATCCAAATATTACCAGGAAGTTTTATTCCATAGGATAATTCACTGTCATGGGTTTTAACATATCAAATTCTTGCTAAGGGTGGTTGCACCAAAAGCCAAGTTCCTGTGGATCTCAGGGAGCAAGTTGATTCATAGAGCCTCAAGGGTTTCTTAAAATATTCAAGAGTAATACTGGTCAAAGTCTTTAAAAATATGCAACAGCACTTTGTAATGTGCTCTAAACCACACAGGTAACCAGTGTAAAGCCTTTAAAGAAGGTTTAACATAATCACTATGTTGTAAACCCACAATCAAGTGCACAGCAGCATCTTGTACAACCTGTAAAGCTTTACAACAAGATTGAGATAACAAAATCAAACTTTGAACCACTATCCTAAAATCAGATCAAGGAATCATAGATTTAATGTTACTTAAAACATATAGCTGATAAAAACAAGTTTGCGCTACCCTTGCTACCTGTGCTTTAAAATTCAACTGTGCATCCAGTATCACTCCAAGACTCATGACCTGGTGCTTAATTAGAATGAAACAGGCACTGGACTCACCTGATTACAAACCTCCTCCTGACTAATAGGCATAGTTTCTGTTTTTGCCAAATTCAAGGCTAATCTATTATCCTGCATCCACAATTGAATAGCTTCTCTAAAATGCTGTAATTTAAGATGACCAATTACAAAATCATCATCAACAGAAAAAAAAAAAACCTCCACATCGTCGATATAAATCCTAAATTCTACATTTACACTTCTTAAATCATCATATAATGCCTTCAGATAGAAATTAAACAATATAGGTAATAGGTCAGGGCAGACTCGTGTGGCAGCAGATGAACCCCAGATAATATATCAACCCATTTCACTACCATCTTACAATTCTCCAGATATGAACAAAACTACTTGTATACTTTCCCCTCAAACCCATATTCCACAAACGCAAGAAAATGTCATGTTAGGTGGTATCAAGCTTAGATGATACATCAAATGAATCAAAACATTTGCCTTTTTTGAGGATTTTGTCATTGTTGTTTCATACTTGTTTTTGTGTATGCTAATGTTGATTGAAACCCCATAAAAGCATTGAATAGGGTGGATGTGATGCAAAATAATGCACAAATGCTACACTGTGCATGCTCTGTCCTCATTTCCTCTTTGCTCCTCCTTGTTTGAACATTATATGAATGGAAGCCTGTTTGCACATAAAAATTCTAATATTTGGCAAATGAATTGTCATCATAGCTAGAAAAGTATATAACACACCTTATCTTATTAGACTATTCCTCAGCGACCCTCCAGACTGGTCAAGAGGCTTGGGTTATGCACTCCTACCAGCAGAGGGAGACTGAGAACACTAAAACTGTAACAATGTATAAGCCACCTGTCAACCCCCAAGCAGCCAGTAAATCTCAGTCTCCAGCGGTAGACGTGCAGCCTGAGCAGTCAGTCTGGTCTGGTAGGCCTGGGATTTGTTTTAGGCCTTTTGTTGGTTAGCACCCTGTACTTAGAATCTGTGTGCTTCGGGGAAGTGGGTCTGGTGGGGCTCCGTTTTTCCCCTGGGGTGTCACACCCAGTAATCGGGTCCCTCCCCCTGCTGTGCTCTCCTGAGCAGCCAGCCTTGTGTGATTGCAAGAACCTTGAGAGCCATAGCCCTTGTCAGCTTTTTAGCAACCAGGCTGGAAGGTCAGAAGCCAGTTGGAAAAAAAAAGAAAGAAAAGCTCTGCTTGTTTGTTTTGGGGCTGACCGGGAGAGCTGCAGTGCATTTGTGAGAGTGAGTCTGGACCTGCTGCCTGTTGGGTTGCTTACCTGCTTTCTTCCCTGAGGGATGTCGGCGGGGGAAACTGTCCCGTTGCCGGTTCTGTGTGCACTGAGGTGTGGACGCACCAGGGGCACAATGCAGGCTCTGTAGGGATCCAAAACCGCCTCTTTCTTCGCCTCCGGTATTGTCCGCAGAGGTTTCTGGGGTCGGCTCGGGCTCTGTTGATACGTCCTTGCGCCCGGGTGTGGTAGCGGCGGTTCCGATTTTGGCGGGAACCGCCGCCATCTTGGATTCCTCCGACCCTGCGGCTTCGCCTCATACGTTGCAGGATTTTCAGGGGCAGAATGTAGGCTGGTCTCCTGAGTGCTCAGGGGGCATGGGATTCCCACCTGATTTTATTTGGTCGATGTTCCAGGCGTGGAAGTCAGGATCCCAGCAGGCAGACCTTCAGAATGGGGTAGGTCCCTTAGTTGCCAAGCGCGCTCATCTGGAGTGGTCAGAAGACCCTGAGTTTTTGTCCTTACAGCACTCAGAAGAGGAGTGCAGTGATCTTGGAGATGACATTCTTTTGGGTACCTGTCCTGAGTAGGAGGGGTCCTTGCCAGGTGAAGATCCCTCAGTAGTGAGGATCTTTCATAGAGATGAGCTGGCTGAATTGATTGTTCAGGTGGTGGTTACACTTAAATTTGATTGTCCTGAGACCATGGTGGCGGAGGTAAAGCAGGTAGACCCGTTGGTTAAGGGTATTCGCTGGTCTTCCCATTCTTTTCCCATGAATAAAGACCTCAGAGATACGGTCATGCAGGATTGGTCTTCCCCAGATTCTGCTTGTAGGGTGGTTAGAGCTATGGCGAGGCTTTATCTATCCTCTTCCGCAAGAGGATAGGGACTCCTTAAAGTCTCCTACAGTAGACGCGGTGGTGACGGCGGTCACTAAAGCCACTGCTATTCCTGTTTATGGGGGGGCTGCTCTCATGGATCCTCAAGATAGGAATCCTTTATTAGGCATCGTTTTGATCTGTCCACCTTGTCGCTGCAGGCCTCGGTGTGTGGAGGTTTAGTAGCTCGTGCTTGCTTCCGCTGGGCTGAAAAACTCTTAGATGATCCAGCGGTGGATAGATCTTCCTGGGTGCAGGAACTAGCCAAGCTGGAGATGAACTCTTCTTTCTTAGTGGATGCTGTTTATGATTTGCTGCGAGCGTCGGCAAAAAATATGGCATTGGTTGTGGGAGCTCGTTGGGCTCTTTGGCTTCGAGGTTGGGTCGCAGATGCGGCCTCTAAGTCCAAGTTGTGTTCTCTCCCCTTCAAGGGTTCTATGCTGTTTGGGGAAGAGCTGGATAAGTTGGTATGCGGTCTTGGGGATGCCAAGGTTCCGCGCCTGCCAGAGATGCGTCCCAGAACAGGTGGTCGAGGGCTATCAGGCCATGGTCGTCTGCGAGATGCTCGGTGGTACAGACCGGGTAGGGCCAATGGTGCACCTAGAGGGCGATCTTTTTCAGAGTACACAGCCCTAGAGTTTGTTGGCCATCTTCCCGATTTTTTTTCTGGGATCTCCGTGTCGCTCTCGTCTCAAGGCCAGGGCAATTCGCCAAACCCTCCTTCGGTTGATCGATCTGGGGGCTGTGGTTCCCGTACCCACCTCAGAGAGGGGAGCGGGTTGTTACTCGATTTATTTTGTGGTTCCCAAGAAGGAGGGTGCCTTCCGGCCTATTTTAGATCTAAAAAGGGTCAGCGGGGCGCTGAAGGTTCCCTCCTTCCAGATGGAGACTTTGCATTCGGTCATCGTAGTGGTTCAGTCGGGGGAGTTTCTCACTTCGTTGGATCTGACAGAAGCCTATCTACATATTCCCATCTGGGCGGCGCATCAGCGTTTTCTTCGTTTTGCGGTCTTAGGACAGCGTTTTCAATTCTGTGCTCTGCCGTTCGGTCTTGTGACGGTGCCTCATACCTTTTCCAAGGTTATGGTGGTCGTAGCGGCGGCATTGAGGAAGCAAGGAATCTTGGTCCATCCGTATCTCGACGATTGGCTGATTCGAGCCAAGTCAAGACTGGAGAGTGTAGAGGCGACCGCGAGAGTGGTGAGTTTCTTGGAGTCGCTCGGTTGGGAAGTGAACATGGACAAGAGTCACCTAGTTCCGTCGCAGTCCCTGGAGTATCTGGGAGTTCGTTTCGACACGTTGAAGGGGCGAGTGTTCCTACTGTCAGCTCGGATTGTCAAGATGCAGGCTCTGATTCGTCAGCTTTGCTCCAAGAGACTTCCTTCAGCTCGCTCTTATCTGCAGGTATTGGGTCTCATGGCAGCATCGATAGAAGTAGTTCCCTGGGCCTGGGCTCACATGCGGCAGTTACAGTCATCCCTGCTGGATCGCTGGTCTCCTCAGACCCAGGACTTGGAGGAGAGACTCTTTTTGCCGGATGCTCCCCACCTCAGCCTTCAGTGATGGCTTCACACGCCAAATCTGGAGAAGGGCATACCTTTGGATCCTCTGGAATGGATTGTTTTCACCACGGATGCCAGTCTGGGAGGTTGGGGGGGCCCATTGCCTCGGACAGGTGGTCCAGGGCCGTTGGTCATCGTCGGAGGCCGGATGGTCCGTCAATAGTCTGGAAACGCGGGTGATCCGTTTGGCTCTCCAGTCTCTTCAGTATCTTCTAGGCAGCAAGGCGGTCTGGGTTCTGTCTGACAATGCCACGGCCGTTGCATATGTCAATCGTCAAGGGGGCACGAAGAGTTGGGCGGTCGCCGAGGAGACAGCGGAGCTAATGCATTGGGCGGAAGTTCAGTTGCAGTGTCTCTCAGCAGGTCATGTGGCCGGCGTGGACAACGTGAGTGCGGATTTTCTGAGCAGACACACGTTGGACCCCGGAGAGTGGTCACTTCATTGTCCGCTGTTTCCTCGTCTGGTGATGGAGTGGGGTCTGCCTGTGATGGACCTCATGGCGACGTCCGCCAATGCTCAGGTGCCCCAGTTTTTCAGTCATCGTTGGGATCCGCGGTCCGAGGGGATCAATGCCCTGGTGCTTCCATGGCCTCCTCAAGAGCTGTTGTACATGTTTCGTCCTTGGGCCCTGGTAGGTCGTGTAATTCAGAGAATAGAGCGGCACTTAGGCACAGTGATTCTGGTAGCTCCGAATTGGCCTCGTCGGCCGTGGTATGGAGATCTAGTGCATCTGGTAGTTCGTGGTCCGCTGTCTCTGGAGGAGTTGGTGTTGTTAGTGCAAGGCCCCATAGTGATGCCCGATCCGTCTCCATTCTCGCTTACGGCTTGGCTCTTGAGAGGAACAGGTTGCGGAAGAAAGGGTTTTCATCCAGAGTAATTGATACTATATTGCAGTCTCGTAAACGGTCCACCTCCGTTGCTTATGTTCGCGTGTGTGGAATTTTTGAAAATTGGTGTCAGGAACGTTCTTTTTCTCGGCGCATTTCGTTTCCGGAAGTGCTAGAATTTTTGCAAGATGGTGTGGATAGAGGTCTTGCTCTTTCCTCTTTGAAGGTACAGGTGGCGTCTTTGGCTTGTTTCCGGGGGAAGGTACAGGGTGTATCCTTGGCCTCTTCTCCGGACGTGGTTCGTTTTTTGCGGGGCATAAAGTTGATTCGTCCGCCGCGGCATCAGGTGGTTCCTCCGTGGGATTTGTATCTGGTGTTGGTGGGTTCCCCCTTTGAACCGTTGGTTTGGAGTACTTTTAAGGATCTCACTCTGAAGACGGTGTTTTTGGTGGCTATTGCTTCGGCTCGGCGGATTTCGGAGTTGCGTAACCCTAGTAGCGCTTTAGAAATGTTAAGTAGTAGTAGTAGTAGTTGCAGGCTTTGTCTTGTCATGCTCCTTTTTTGACTTTTTCTAAGGAAAAGGTGTCCCTGAAGCCTGTTTCATCCTTTTTGCCTAAGGTGGTTTCCTCTTTTCACGTGAATCTATAGAAATGCTAAATAGTAGTAGTAGTAGTGAATCGGGACATTTCTTTGCTGGTTTTGGGCGATAGGTCAGGAGATTCGAATCAACGCCGTTTAGCTAAATTGGATGTTCGTCGACCTTTGCGTTCTTACTTGACAAGGACTCAAGTGTTTCGGGCCTCTGATAGGTTGTTTGTGTTGTATGGGGGACCTAAGAAGGGTGCTGCAGCTTCTAAAGCAAAGATATCCAGATGGTTGAAAGAGGCAGTTTCTTCGGCATACTTGCTCAAGGGGCGTGAGGTGCCTTCGGTACTTGGCGCATTCTACTCGGGGGGAGGGGGTGGCTTCATCCTGGGCTGAAAGTAGTTTGATTCCTCCTCAAGATATTTGCAGAGCGGCTGTCTGGTCCTCTCTGCATTCTTTTGTGAAGCATTATAGGATTGATGTGCAGGCTAGAGAGGATGCGAGTTTTGGTGCAGCAGTTCTGACTTCTGGTTTTCGGGGTTCCCACCCTTAGACTATTTACTGCTTTGGTACTTCCCAAGTGTCTTGACCGGTCTGGAGGGCCACTGAGGAAGGTGAAATTAGGCCTTACCTGCTAATTTTCTTTCCTCTAGACCATCCAGACTGGTCAAGAACCCACCCGGTATGTTTTAGTCTAGTGTGGTCTTCAGACTGGTTTTGGTTTTGTGCCTCAGGGTTGCTATGGCTGATAGGTCTTTAGTTCTGGACTTCTCGTTTTCTGAAGTTCAGTGGTTGTGGCCTCTGCGTTGTCAGGGGCGGACCGCAGCGCTTTGGCGTTCGGTCGACAGAAGCATATTCGTGTCTCTTTTGAGTTCTGAGTACAGGGTTCTATGTATGCGTTTTATGTGCTTGATTGTTCTTTTCTGCTTTGTTACTGATTTACTGGCTGCTTGGGGATTGGCAGGTGGCTTATACATTGTTACAGTTTTAGTGTTCTCAGTCTCCCTCTGCTGGTGGGAGTGCATAACCCAAGCGTCTTGACCGGTCTGAAGGGTCTAGAGGAAAGAAAATTGGCAGGTAAGGCCCAGGGGCGTAGCTACGGGTGGGCCCAGGCCCGCCCACCCAGCGCATACACAACTGCAGCAGCAGCCTAACTGTCTAGCGTGACGGCAGAGAGATGGCACCCGACCCGCGGCGCTCTGGCAGCTGATCTCAGGCTCCGTCCGATTCCGTCCTGAGGCCCGCCCACCACCCAAGCGCACACACACACACTGCATGCAGCAGTTGAGCCTAGCCGCCCTAGCGTACGTCGCAGGCACCCGCGCTCAGGGCAGGCTCAGACGACATCATCAGCCCACGCCCACCTACCTTCAGGCTTAGAGAGAGGCAGCGTGTCGGTGGCATGGTTGTTGTTGGTGACGGTCACGTCGCATTCGCATGATCGCATCCATTACCTAGCAGGCGGTAGCGGTATGATCCATCCCGGACATGGCTGTGCATGGCGGCGTGCCTCAGCCTCGCTCTCGCTCGGCTCCGCTCACTCGACGTGATGTGGCATCTGAGGGAGGGCAGGGTAAGGTTAAGCTGCACATGGCCACATGCACGTACGCAGGGTTCAGCCTGGCCCTGCCCTCCCTGGCCTGGAAACGTGGAAATTGAATTTGGGAAAGGAAAGAAACAGAAGAAAGGTGTGGTCGAAGTCGAGTTCCTGTCTCCCGGCCCCAGGTAACTTACTGCCAAGCAGCAGCTGCCAGCCCAGCCCAGCAGCAGGTAATAAAATGCTTTTGGGGTTTTTTTACATCTTTTTTTTTTAACATCATCAAGGTAATTTGTTTTTAAAATTAAGCTAGCTGGGGCCTGGTGGGCACTATTAAAATTTATTGTTGTGGAATTTCTGGGTGGGGTAAGCACTTCACTGCCTAGGGCAAAAAATGTATATATTTAATGATTAAAATGTACCTTTTTTTGCCCTGCAGTGAAGAGCCCACCCCCACCCAGAAGCCCTGGGCCCAGCCAAAATGTCAGGTCTGGCTACGCCACTGGTAAGGACTAATTTCACCTTTTTCTGCAGCCTTTAGGAGAGGGAGCTTTCTCAAGATGAGCTAATGAGGCATTAATAACACTGATCCCTTAGCCTAATAAACCCTCCTAACAACCAGATACTTGTAAACCAATCTCTCTCATTAATGTGGACATAAAGTTTTTGTTATGCATATTAGCTAACCTTAATTGGTGAAGAACAATTGGGATTTGTTAAGGGACGTCAATCTTATTTTTATTTTTTGTTACATTTGTACCCCGCGCTTTCCCACTCATGGCAGGCTCAATGCGGCTTACATGGGGCAATGGAGGGTTAAGTGACTTGCCCAGAGTCACAAGGAGCTGCCTGTGCTGGGAATTGAACTCAGTTCCTCAGTTCCCCAGGACCAAAGTCCACCACCCTAACCACTAGGCCACTCTTCCACTCCTGCGCTTAATGTACAAAAAAATCTTGTTGGCAGTGACTCATTGTTTGCAGGGAAGCATCCCAGGTGTATTGGTAGGGCTAGACGCCATAAAGTCTTTTGATCAAGTTCATTGGACATATCTAATATATAGGCATGGAGGGTTGGTTCCTACATGCTGTTAGAGCATTGTATATGAAACCCCAAGCATCCATATTAGTCAATAGTGTAGTTACTGACATATTTCCAATCCTGTAGGGGACATGTCAAGGTTATCCCCTGTCCCCATTGTTGTTCCTGCTTTATTCAGAACCACTTTTAAGGACTCTGAAAAATTATACACAAGTACACAGGGTATCTTTTTGCCAGGCTGAGATAAAAGTACTAGCATTTCCTGATGACATTTTGTTGGTTCTCGCTGATCCTCAGCATTTTTTGCCCAGGGCTCTGGAGTGTATAATGGCCTTTGGGAGGCTGTCACAATTAAACTTGTCAAAATCTGAAGTTCTTCCCTTCCAGGGCTCTGTGCGATGGATGCGGATGGGTAGCTTTCTCTTAATCTGAGCTCCATGATTTTTTTCTAGGGTTGGAGGTTCAATTTCATCCCATGATTGAGCAATCCAGTAGGTAATATCTTTTTTTTTTAACTGTAAATATTTATTAATATTTGTGAAAATGTTTTACACATGGCCATGTTACAGTGAACAATCGAACTACTAACAAAGGGAATCTCGTTACTCATACACATCCCCAGAATGAACCATCAAATGAGAAAACCCATCATACCTATAAACACAACTCCCATGCTTACAACACTAATGGCTCAGGGTCATTATTGTCACACCCTACGGCCAATATTAAACTTAAAAAAATCCCTGCTCTGAAAATATTGATAAAATGGTATTTTCCTCCCAAGAATATCTTGCAGTTGTCCTATTGATATTAGCATTTCCTGAACAAAAAGGTCTCTACAACAAACTAACCCAGCTTCTTCCAATTGAGCTCTCAATCTTGCAAAGTAATCTGTGGACCAAGTTCGGTAATCTTTCAGGAGACTAAAAGGAAAGATGCATCCATCTGCCCCATACTTTTTTATGCACCCCTGTCCTCACCACCCGTAGTGAAGACAAAAATACATGGGGGCTTACCATTACATCTGAGCCTGCCCCCTGCTTCCCATCAGGACCCTCCAAATATGGATACAAATGCACTTTCTCCAACACTACCCAACGGACCCAGGGGTCCTCCACGTAGTGACCCTTATGGCTTTTAAAACTTCCGCCTCATAGTAATGTTTCAAATTTGGGACCCCTACTCCCCTTCTTCCTTCAGAAGCATCAAAATCTTCCATTTTACCCTTGGTTCTCCCCCCCCCCCACCCCCAAAAAAAAAAAAAAAAAAAACCTCCACATTGTCTCCCACCTGCGAAAATACTTACTGGGGACTGCGATAGACAACTGTGCAGATGGAAACAAAAATTTAGGGAGGACCATCATTCGGAGGGTAGCCACTCTTCCCCACCAGGTCAATCATAACAATTTCCAGTGGTCTAAATCCTGTTGGACTTGGCCTGTAATCTTTTCATAATTAAGATGGAAAAGTTCTGCCATTTTGTTGGAGAGGACAATGCCCAAATATACGAAGCCATGAGTCGCTACCTTAAAGGGGAAAGCCTCAAAAACCGAGGGAGTGACATTAAACAGCAACGTTTCCGTTTTGTCAGCATTAGTTTTGAACCCTGAAACAGCTCCAAACCAGGCTAATTCTTGCATTAAATATGGCAAAGATTGCTGAGGGCATGCCATAAACAATAAGGTGTCATCTGCTTACAATAGTATCTTGTGCTGAGTATCCCGAACCTCTATAGGGGCGATGGAGGGGTGTTGCCAAATACAGGCCGCAAAAGGCTCAGTGGCAATAGCAAATAGTAACAGGGACATCAGGCAGCCTTGTCTAGTTCCCTTCCCTAATAGAAATTCTTCTGATCTTATCCCATTAACTAATATTGCACTTTTAGGTGCCATATAGAGAGATCAGACCCAGGAACCATAGATTCCCCCCTCCCCCATACCCATGTGTTACATCACATCAAACAGTCCCACTCGACTCTATCAAATGCTTTCTCAGCGTCTATGGCCACACACAACGCAGGCTCCTGTCTGCGCTGTATGACCTCAATAATATTAACGGTTCATCGCACATTAACACCTAATTGGCGTCCCTGTACAAACCTCGTCTGATCCGGATGGATCAGTTTAGGGAGTACAGGGTTCAATCTATTCACCAAAATCTTTGCAAATATTTTCATATCGCAATGTAGTAAAGCAGTGGGATGGTCCCTAGCACATTTCGAGAGATCTTTTCCGGGTTTGGGGAGGACCACCACATTAGCTTTATAGAATGACCCCTGCAGGGTGGTGCCTTCTTCCAATTCTCCAAATAATCTGGTTAAAACCGGGGAGACACTATTATTTAAGATCTGATAATACCCCGAGGGGAAGCCATCTTCTGGGAATTTCCCTTTAGACAAGTCTGAAATAACTCTACTAACCTCTGTCTCTGTATATGGGTACATTCAGGGCTGCTGCGTCAAACTCTCCCACATGCAGCAAATTTAAGTCCTGTAAGTATTGGCCAATGCCCTCTCCAGAACACTTGAGTTTAGAAGAATACAGTTTATTGTAGAACAATTGGAAGTGTTGGGCAATGTTTAACCACTCCGGATTTTGTAAGGATTTTGGTTACCCAATGCTCGCACTGCTGTTTTTCAGTTGCCACGCCAGCACTTTCCCATTCTATTCCCCCCTTCCATATAGTCCCGTTTAACCTTCCTCATTATATACTCAGTTTGCCCCTGATCATTAATGATGGGTATTTTTCATGCTACTTTTGAAAGAACGCCAAGTGTGCCATTTTTTTTTTTTAATTTTTTTCTTTATTGAATTTTTCATTTTTACAAGATAGACTTATAAATGGAAATACAGCGGTAAAATTGTCATAGGTTAACATTACCATGAAACAATTCAACATAATCTCAAACTAATAAGTATTTCAATATACCTAACAGATATTAACTATGAAACATAGTCTACTTTCTTAGACCACAACAATCAGAAGGAGGGAGAGGAGATAAAGCAATTAAGGAGATAAAAGAAGATAGACAAAAAGTAAATAGCCTGGCTCATATTCCCCCATCAATTTTCCATTTTCTTAATGTCTTCTACACATTTACTTGGATAGCTTTTTAGCATCTATAAACTTTTTTAGCTGGTCTGGTTCAAAAAATATATATTTATTCCCTAAATACTTGATACAGCATTTGCAGGGATAAGCCAGCAAAAAGGTAGCGCCCATAGTTTTAACCTCTTCTCTGTAAGCTAGAAACACTCTCCTACGATCCTGAGTAGTTTTTATCACGTCTGGAAAAATCCAGATTTTTTGACCATGAAAAAGTTTAGTAGCATTCTTGAAGTAAAGTCTTAATAATGCATTTAGGTCTTGCTCGAAAACAAAAGATATTAATAGAGTCCTTCGACAAGTTATCTCTGAAATAGATTCTTCCAGAAATGCTGATAAGTCTTTCAAGTTTATTACTGGACCTTGATTATTATCACATGGATTCGCGTTGGAGATTTTATCTGGTAAATAGTAAACTCTGTTAATAAGTGGTATTGCTAATTGAGGGTAAGCCAAAACTTCCATTAAGTATTTTTTAAGGAAATCCACTGGAGTAACTCCAATTTGAAAAGGAAAATTCAGTAACCTCAAATTTAGTCTTCTATTATAGTTCTCTAAATGTTCCAATTTTAAAGAAGTTTTCATTTTGTCTTTTATCAAAGCATCCGTGACAGATTTTAGCGATGTTATTTCAGTTTTTTTAGCAAATTGTTCAGTCTTAACAGTTTCTAAGGTTAATGTTAAAGAATCAAGCTTATTTACCAGCAATGCTGTATCTCGAGAAGTTTTTGTGACCGTAGTTGTTAGTTGTTGAATTGCTGCCCAGATAGAGTGTAGAGTCACCGCTTGGGGAGCTTGAAGCTCTATGTTTGAACCATCTGCATCCTGGGGAAGAGTTCTACCGTCTGAGGCCCTTTGGTTACCGACTTCCGGTCCCATCGAGTCCTCATCGCTCATCCGAAGGGCTGCAGGGCAAAGCGGCGGATTAAGCTCTGGCGGGGAAAGTGATGTCTCCGACCCTAGTGGAAACGCCGCTTCTTCGGCGGATCCAACAGCGGGTTTCCTCATGCCAGTATCCACAGGAGTGCTCGTGGCAAACTGTAGGAGCGTTCGCTGGCCCGGAGGGAGTGATTGGGCCGACGGTAAGACACCCTTCACTGCACCTTTTCGCTTTGTATGCGGCATAATGGAAAAAGGTAATAATTGAACAGAGCTCAGCGTTAGCCTCCACAGAGCCTCAAGCTCGAGCCGCCATCTTGACTCCTCCCCCCAGTCTCATTTATTTATTTATTTATTGCACTTGTATCCCACATTTTCCCACCTATTTGCAGGCTCAATGTGGCTTACAATACCTGTAATGGCAACGCCATTCCAGGTTACAGAAATACATTTGGTGTTAAAAAGATGACAAGAGTAGTAAACTTAACATATCGATCTGATCAGACAGTTGAAGAAAAAAAAAAAGACATTCATAATGAGGGACGCGTAGTGGTGTGTTGTAGTTAGTTATGGATTTTTGTGGTAAGCTTTGGTGAAGAGAGAGGTTTTCAACGATTTGCGGAAGTTGGTTATTTCATTGATTGTTTTTAGGTGTTTTGGTAGTGCATTCCACAACTGCGTGCTCATGTAGGAAAAGCTGAACGCGTGTGTCAGTTTGTATTTTAATCCTTTGCAGCTGGGGAAGTGCAGATGAAGATAGGTACAAGCAGATCTTTTGGCATTTCTGGATGGGAGGTCCACTAGGTCAAGCATGTATGACGGGGCGTCTCCGTAAATGATTTTATGGACTAACGTGCATATTTTGAAAGTTATACGTTCTTTAAGAGGGAGCCAGTGCAATTTCTTTCTTAGGGGTTTTGCACTTTCATATTTTGTTTTTCCAAATATGAGTCTAGCTGCGGTGTTTTGGGCTGTTTGAAGCTTTTTGATAAGCTGTTCTTTACATCCAACGTAGAGTGCATTGCAGTAGTCCAAGTGACTTAGTACCATCGATTGTACCAGATTTCGAAAAATGGCTCTTGGGAAGAAATTTTTTACTCTTTTGAGTTTCCACATGGAGTGGAACATTTTCTTGGTTGTATTCTTCACGTGGTTTTCAAGAGTGAGATATCGATCTATGGTAACTCCTAGAATTTTCAACAAGTTAGAAACGGGGAGGGAAAAGTTTGATGTGGTTATGGTGGAGAAGCTGTTTGTGTTATGTTGTGAGGTAAGTATAAGGCGTTGTGTTTTTTCTGCGTTGAGCTTCAGCTGAAATGCATCTGCCCAGGAGTTCATGATGTGGAAGCTTTGGTTGATCTCGTTAGTGATTTGCTTTAGATTGTGTTTGAACGAGATATAGATCGTAACATCATCTGTATATATGTATGGGTTGAGGTTTTGATTATCTAGCAGCTTGGCTAGAGGAGTCATCATTAGGTTAAAGAGGGCTGGTGAGAGGAGTGATCCTTGGGGAACACCGCATTCAGGTGACCATGGGGCTGATGTCTTCGCTTTAGTAGTGACTTGGTAAGATCTCGTTGTCAAGAATCCTCTAAACCAGTTAAGAACGTTTCCTCCAATTCCAAAATATTCCAGAATGTGTAGAAGTATTCTATGGTTGACCATGTCAAAGGCACTGGACATGTCAAATTGTAGAAGAAGTATGTTATTGCCCATTGCAATTGTTTGTTTGAACTTATTTATTAGAGTTACCAGTACTGTTTCGGTGCTGTAGTTCGATCTGAATCCTGATTGAGATTTATGCAGGATTGAGTGTTTGTTTAGGTAGTTAGTGAGAGTTGTTTCGTCACTATGCCTTCCATGAGTTTGGTTGTCAGCGGGATCGATGCTACTGGGCGATAGTTGGTTAGGTCGTTGGTAGATTTCTTTGCGTCTTTAGGTAGGGGAGTAAGTAGAATATTTCCTTTATCTTTTGGGAAGAGACCCTGCTGTAGCGTGTGATTCAGGTGTCTTGTGAGGTCTGTTTTGAATTGTTGGGGGACAGATCTTATGAGATTGCTGGGGCAAGCTTTTAATTTGCATTGTGATTTGGCATAATTTTTTAGCATTCGAGAAGTATTATCGATTGATAGTGTGTCAAAGTTAGTCCATGTTCGGTCAGCTGGGAATTCCCCAGGTAATGGGTCTAGACATTCAAGGAGGTTTTCATAGTCAGTTGTGTTGGTCGGTAACATGAGTCGTAGCTTTGTAATTTTCTCTTTGAAGTATTTCGCTAGGTTGTCTGCTGATGGGGTATCTTCGTTGTTAGAGGTGATCAGAGTGGTATTCAGTAGTTTGTTTACAAGTTGGAATAGTTTGTGTGTATCTTTGTAGCCCAGTCCGATTTTAGTTTTATAATGAGATCTTTTGGTTTTTCTAATGGCGTATTTGTATTTTCTTAGTAATTGCTTCCAGTCGTTAAATGCAGATTCGTCTTTTTTCTTGATCCATGCCCACTCCAATCTTCTGACTCTTGTTTTAAGTTCTTTAAGTTCTTCATTACATAGTAACATAGTAGATGACGGCAGAAAAAGACCTGCATGGTCCATCCAGTTTGCCCAAGACAAACTCATATGTGTATACCTTACCTTGAATTTGTACCTGTCCTTTTCAGGGCACAGACCATATAAGTCTGCCCAGCAGTATTTCCCGCCTCCCAACCACCAGTCCCGCCTCCCATCACCGGCTCTGGTACAGACCGTATAAGTCTGCCCTCCCCTATCCTCGCCTCCCAACCACCACCCCCTCTTCCCCCCCAACTGCTCCGCCACCCAATTTCAGCTAAACTTCTGAGGATCCATTCCTTCTGCACAGGATTCCTCTATGCATATCCTCTATGGTTCATTGAACCATGGTATTGAGTTTTTTCTATGTGAAGTTCTAGTTTGAAGTGGTGCTATGTGGTCTAGTATGGTTTTGCATCTATTGTCCCAATCCTGTAGAAATTGGGTTGAGTCTGTTGGTGTTGTCCATTCGTTATTATAGAGTTGTTGCCAAAATGTTATTGGGTCGATTTTGCCTCTTGTGGTGTATGTTAATTGTTCTTGTTTATGTTGAGAATTTTTTTTCGTTCGCCAGTAGAGGAAAATGTTTGCTTTGTAGTGGTCAGACCATGGTATGGCTGTCCGTTTTATGTCTTTTAGTGTGATGTTGAGTTCCGGTGAGAATTTGTGTGTAATGATGTCTAGTGTGTGTCCTTTCATGTGGGTGGGTTGTATGTTTGGCCAGTTGAGTTCCCAGAGTTGAAGGAAGTCCTTGCATTCGATTACGTTTGTTAGGTTGGTGGTCTCCAAGTGGAGGTTGATGTCTCCTGCGATCAAAAGGTTTTGGGCAGAGAGACAAGTATTCGATATGAAGTCCATGAAATGTGTTTGGCAGTCTTGCTAGTTGCCTGGTGGTCTGTAGAATAGGATGAGATTTAGGTGGTCTTGTAGGGTTGGGTGATTGACTCTAACTGAGGCGATTTCGAGTTGGGGAAGTAGTGATTCAGCTGTTATTGTGATGGTGAATTGGGATTTATATATTATAGCTATGCCTCCTCCTCTTTTTCCGTTTCTTGTCCAGTGGGAGATTTTGTATCCTGGGGGGCATAACTCTAAGATTATGGGGTCTTTAAGGTCATGGATCCATGTTTCACTTATGAATAGGAAATCGAGGTTGTCTGCAGTGATCCAGTCTGTTATTATAGTAGTTTTGTTAACTGCAGATCTAGCGTTTATATATCCCATTTGTATTAGTTGGTAAGGTTCAGTTGGGTTCGAGGTTGTAATAATTTTTATTAGTTGTCTATCCTCTTGATATTTAGGTTTGTTTTGTTCTTTATTGTCTTTCTGTTGGTTGTTTCCGTGGGAGGTGGGTTTTCTGTACTATTGTTTAATCTTTTGGGTCGGTGAGTTATTTATGGTGTGTGTGCAAGGTGTTTTTATTGTAGGTACATTATTGTCTGTGAGAGGAGTTGTCAGTGTGTGGTGGATTAGGAAAGGCAGTAGATTATTAGGAGTAGTTTATTCGTGTTCATGTTGTTCTTGCCTGCACTGGCTCTGAGCCTTCTTCACCCTGTCTGCCTGTTGTAACAATACTTCCTTCATGTAAGCCTTGCCTGCATCCCATAGTGTCCCCAAACTGACCTCCCCTGTGTCATTCAATCTCAGGTATTCTGCCCACTTCTACTTCACTATGTCTTGTGTTGTTTGTTTTGCCAGGAGACTCACGTTAGCCCTCCATTGTCTCCCAGTGGATTGCATTTGCTCATAAACCACCTTTCCAGTAACTGGGGCATGGTCAGATAAACTGATTGGATGAATAGTAATATCTCTCCACTGTTCCACCTGGCATCTGTCCACCCACCACTAGTCCAATCTGGAATATGACAGGTGTCTCCCTGAATACAAGTGAATTGATGCTCCATGGGGTTGTGCACCCTCCATACATCTTCCAGGGCATTGTTTTGCAAGATCCATTTCAGGACTGCGTTTTCTCTGATTCCTTCCTGCTACGTTTGTGGGTCCCATCCAGCTTACCTAATGCTACATTCATGCCCCCCCCCCCCCCTATAATAGATTCTCCTTTCCCCTGAAGCCTAATTTGGTTGATAAACTTGGGAAAGAATGAGTTTTTAGGGCCATTTGGGGCAAACACGTTCAGCAAAGTAAATTCCCATTGATTTTTCCTCCCCGATACCCAAATATATCTTCCCTGTTTGTCTCTCCCTGAAGCATATTCAATAAATGGCACATTTTTATGAACCAGTATAGCAACTCCCTTAGATCTAGACCCCCCCCCCCCCACCCCTGTAGAAAAATAAAGCTTTGACCAAGGCTCCCCTTTGAGTTTCAGCATTTCCTTAGAGTTCAGTTTAACCTCCTGTAGTAGCGCAAAGTCCACTTGAAGACCTCGTAGGTGCTTGAGAATATGTTTGTGCTTATTAGGGTGATTCAACCCTTACACATTTCAGGTAGCAAATTTAAGCCCACCCACTATTATTGGTAAAACATCTCCACCAAACTCCCCTTCTCCCAACAGTAGAAATTCCCCTTCCCTGAAAAATCCCTCCAACCCTCTGCATGCCCAGCACATTCTTGCTACCCTCCTCCCTTCCCATTCCTCCCAACCCATCCTTGCCAACCTGCTTCTCCCCCAATCCCCTTCCACACTTATCCATAAATTACTGTAACTTAAATCACATCTCCGCTCACATGATTCAGTGCATACATGTTACGGCTAATTTGGACTTTACACCTGGACTGACACAAGAAGTTTTTCAGACTTGGCGAGATAAGAGCAAACCGGTCGATATTCAAAGCGATTTAGCCAGCTACTGACCGGTTGGTTGGGACGAGCCGCTAATTTTCAATAGCACTTAACTGGCTAACTTTAGCTGAAATTTGTGGTTAGCTCCTAACTCAAAGCCAGCTATGTTAGAGGTGTTCTGGGGGCGGAGTCAATATGTGGCCACTTAAGAGCTGATACTCAGCCTGTAAATGGCCAGGTTTAGCTCATAAAAGCCTGTCATTTTTATGCACAACCCCATGGCTACTTAAGTGCTGAATATTGACTTAAGTGGCTATGTGTTAGCTGACTCAAAAATAACCGAACATTCAAAGCCAAGGCCCTTTCAGCTCTACTCGTACATATGGTAATTATTATGCTTTCATTTTTTTTTAACTGCTTTGGCTTGTTCCATGCAGGAAAGGCTGTCTGTAAGTGTGAAATAACACCTTCCACCCCATCTGTTTTAACAGCTCCATCTCCAACATCAGCATCTCACAATACATCCTGTTCCATGAGCCTTTGAAATAGCATGTGAGAATGAAATAAAGCAGAGGTTGAATTTTAGGCCTTAGTGAGTATGCACCACATAGCGCATGGAGGATATACTATGCCATTCCTTCCCACCGGCTAAGGCAGAATTAGCATGTGCTGTTCTTTCCTAAAAACTGGCTAATGTTTTCTTGGACCAGTTTTGCTTATATGGTAAGTTTTAGAGCTTAGGCATACGGGCTTCAGAAAATGCAGCTAACTGATTAGTGAATCCTGATTGTAAATTCTCTCCAGACATATAATGAAAAGAGAATTTCAGATACCAACTTATCAGTTGCACTCATTTTACTGGCCCGAGGGACTGTGCAGATTAAATAGCAGAGGTAATACAGCTGAAGATGCAGAAAGACTCACAGTAGAGCTGTGTGCAGATTTGAGCATGTGGCTTCTACCGCAAGCATAATACCACAGCATCAGGAAGCAAATTGCATGCAAATGTATATGTTTCAAACCTGTGGCGAATGTAGGGGGAGTATGCTTGGCTGCGCACAAGATTTTGCGGTAAGCGCAGTTTCTTGAGCTCATGTCCAAACCAAAAACAAAAATGTCAGTACAATCAGTGCTTGTCTTTCTATGCCTAAATAAAAGCCTTGCACAAATAGTTTCCATTTGAAGTTTTTGAGAGGCTCATATTTAGACACAGAAGAGCAAACACTGATATATGCTTTCACCTTCTGTTTTGTTCAGACAAGTGCACTTGTTTGTTACCTACCATCTGCCTTTAAAACTTGCCCGGGCTTCCTTCTGCTTGCATAACCAGACAAAAACAAAACTTTAATCAGTGGCTTAGCCATGGGGGACCACAGGGGGCTAGGCCCCTTCCAACATTGTGGCAGCCAATACATGGCTGGTGGGGGTGCTCAAGCCCTGCCAGCCAAAGAGATTTGCAATCGGAGCACTGCCCATGCAGCCTGAGCAGCAGGAATTCAGAAAGGTGCTCTTGCCACTGAAGCTGGCACTTCCGTTCATGTACTTGAACTGAGTATGCTCGGAAATGCTGGTGTCGGAGGCTGGAGTACACTACCCTGCTTCTCAGGTAGCACATGCAGGGCTCCAGCAGTGAAACCGGCTGGCAGGGCTTGAGCATCCCCGCCAGCAAAGGTATGATCCAGGGGCGAGGGGCACGACAGCAGGGAGGGTACAGAGAGAAAATGCTCTCCCCCCACCCCAGTCCACCCACTGGCCCCCTCCCAATCACCTTCTGGCTATGTCCTAGACTTTAATGTGAAAGATGGACAAGAAAACTTTCCATGCTACCCCAGAAACTCCCGGAAAAATTCTCATGTTGTGCATGCATTAGAAGTGAGTAGTGTACTCTCTGCGTACCACAGAATACCTAAATTGCCTCATCAGCATACATTTTAATACAATTTGCACCCTAACCACTAGGAGTGGCCTAGTGGTTAGGGTGGTGGACTTTGGTCCTGGGGAACTGAGGAACTGAGTTCAATTCCCACTTAAGGCACAGGCAGCTCCTTGTGACTCTGGGCAAGTCACTTAACCCTCCATTGCCCCATGTAAGCCGCATTGAGCCTGCCATGAGTGGGAAAGCGCGGGGTACAAATGTAACAAAAAAAAAACAAACCAAAAACAAAAAATACCCATGCACAAGTTCTCTCTGCATTCCTTGGTGCATACAACTAGCATTCAACCCTCAGTAAGCGTGCAGCTAAGCCTGTGATTGCTTTCTGTATCGGTCTCCCAGTAACAGAGACAGCCTGCAAGCCTTCAGTAGCAGAGAAAAAAAACAAAAAAACAGCACTAACCCACTACTGTGTTTAATCTGCTTCCATAAACAGTAGTCTTGCACAGAATTGCAGTTATAACCCTGACAACTGCACTGGTTGGACTCTATGGGCCATTATCTACTGTGAATACTGGGACTTCGTAACAGCAGAATTTTCCATGCACTGGTTGCAAACAAAACTGACATAAAATTTCCTGATCTTTGACCAGCTGAAGCCCCTGTTGTTATCTTGAGGCAAGTGTTTCTGAAAGTTGTATGAATGGTCAGTTGCCAGGTCATTACTCATATTGCTCACTTGTGCTAATTCAGTTGCTTTGTGTGTATGTTGGCATTTGCCCAATATAATTGTGTAACCCTTCTTTGCAGGCATAACATTTTATGCATAGATGTAGGCACTTATAAAATTGCCCAGGAGTGGACATGCATAATGTGCTATCAATGCATGTGTAGACATTCCTAGGAGTGGAGGTTGTGCATTATGGCCAACTGAAAAATGGGCACTGATCACAGGGAAGACCATGCCTTAGAGCAGGGGTTCTCAACAGAGGTGTAGCCAGACCTTGATTTGAAGAGGGGGCACATTTTACCCCACCGCAATCCCACATACATAGGAAAAAGGAAACCCCTGGCAATGACTTGTGCTGCCCCCTTACCGCCAGGTTAGCACGGGAGACCTGATTGCCACCTCAATGGGTGGCAGTAAGAGCTCCCCCACTGCATGGCCACGTGGTAAGAGTTATCTCACCGCATGGCCATTTTTTATTTTTTGGCTTTTACCAGCTGTGGAAAAAAACAGCCCTGGCGTGTGTGGGTAAAATGGCCCCTAGTGCAGGGCCCTTTTTCCCTGCAGCTTGGTAAAATTACCTCTACATTATTTATTTTAGTTGGTTTTAATTTCTTATATACTACTTGCAAGCCTGAAAGTGATTGAAGTGGTATACATTCAGGTACAGTAGGTGTTTTTCTGTCCCTGGACTATTCAGAATCTTTCTACCTGAGGCAGTGAAGGATGAAGTGACTTGCTCAAGATAATAAGGAGCTGTAGTGGGATTTCAACTGTGCTGCCCGATGCATTATTGGACTTAACTGCTTGACATAACGTTTGCTACTGAACTGTACAGTGTACAGGAAGCTTTCTGTTTGTGAACCCACCATATGACCCCTAATGCGGACACCTTCTGGATAGAGGGCCATAAGAACATAAGAATAGCCATACTAGGTCAGACCAATTATCTGTCTAGCCCAGTATCCTGCTTCCAGCAGTGCCCAATCCAGGTCACCAGTACCTGGCAGAAACTCTGCTTCCTCTACTTAGAGTCTCTGCCTCTTCATGTTATGGTTAAATTTTATTTAAGATACCACTATTCATAGTATGCAGTATAGTAGTTTGCAATAAAATAAATAATGGAAACAGAAAGGAACTTTAATAGTAGACAGGACAGGAGAAAAATAGGAATAGTGTCAGTTATTCATGTCTATTTGGTGGCCACTCCACTCTTTCACTTGTGACATAACTTGGATAAATAGATTCACTGAAAACTCATAGGTTGTCAAGGGTGGGAGATTCTAATAGCATTGGTGCAAATTTACATGGAAAAGTTATGCCTGCCTCGGATTAGTTGTAACTTTCTGCACAAGTTTTTGGGAAGGCAATTTTATAAAGTCGCATAGGTGTATATGTTACCAACATATACATGTATGTGCCTATAGCCTAGTGCCATCCTGTTATAAAATTAAATATAAGAACAGCCATACAGGCTCAGACCAATGGTCCATCTAGCCCAGTATCCTGCTTCCAGCAGTGGCCAATCCAGGTCACAAGTACCTGGCAGAAACCCAATTAGTAGCACCAATCCATGCTACCAATCCTACGGAAAGCAGTGGCTTCCCCCATGTCTATCTTAATAACTGACTATGGACTTTTCCTCCAGGAACGTGTCCAAACCTATTTTTAAAACCAGATATGCTAACTACTGTTACTACATGCTCCAGCAACAAGTTCCAGAGCTTTACTATTCTTTGGGTGAAAAAATGTTTTCTCCAATTTGTTTTAAAAGTATTTCCATGTAACTTCGTTGAATATCCTCTGGTCAGCGGCGTACCAAGGGTGGGGCGGTGGAGCCGGTCCGCCCTGGGTGCACGCCGCTGGAGGGATCCAGAGAGCATCTGCGCGCCTGTCGGCTCCGCTGGTTCCCTGCTCCCTCTGCCCTGGAACAGGTTACTTCCTGTTCCGGGGCAGAGGGAACAGGGAGCCAGTGGAGCCGAGAGCCGCGCGGCTGCTCCCAGCAGCTAAGAATGCAGCCGGGGTGGGGGGGGGGGGCATCTGCGATCTGCCCCAGGTGGCAGCTGACCTAGGATCGTCACTGCCTCTGGTATTTGTACTTTTTGAATGAGTGAAAAATTGATTCACCTCCACCCCACTCATGATTTTGTAGACCTCAATCATATCCCTCCTCAGCCATCTCTTTTCCAAGATGAAGAGCCCTAACCTCTATGAGAGCAGTCCCATCCCCTCTATCATTATGGTTGCTCTTCTTTGAACCTTTTCTAATTCTGCTATATCTTTTTTAAGATTAGGTGATCAGAACTGAACACAATACTCAAGGTGAGGTCGCACCATGGAGCGATACACAGGCATTTTTTTATTACATTTGTACACCGCGCTTTCCCACTCATGGCAGGCTCAGTGCGGCTTAGGTACATATTTGTGCCTGTGCCTGCAGTGGAAATCGAACCCAGTTCCCCAGGACCAAAGCCCACCACTCTAACCACTAGGCCACTCCTCCACTCCTATATATAATAGTTTTAGTCTTATTTTGCATCCCTCTCCTAATAATTCCTAGCATCCTGTTTGCTTTTTTGGCTGCCGCTGCTGCACAGTAGAAAGATTTCAGCGCATTGTCTACAATGATATCTAAGTCTTTTTCTTGAGTGCTGACTCCTACCCTATATGTATGTACTTTTGTGTGTTAAATAAATATATAATTTAGGTTGTAGCTGGTAATTATTAACATTAGAATAGATAACCACAGCAGATAAACATATTAATGCAGCCCAGAAAATTTAACCTGTGGCAGTAGAACAGCAGAGCTAGTATTTCTTAAGGGTAGATTTTATTACAGTTTGGGTAGGATCCTAATGTTTTGTATTCTTAATGGTTTTGGATGGAGGATGTCATGTTCCACAACTCAAGTATTGAACAGAGTCCGAAGTGGCGGTCCACGGTTCTTGTCTCACCTGTTATATTAGAACTTTACAAAAAGACAGAAAAGGAACATTGCGTTCGGCACGTTTGTAAACAGAAGTGTCTGCTCTGTGAGCATCCTCAATCGTTTTTTCTTTTAAGTTGGGGTGTTTTGTGAAATGATGTCACATTTGAAGCGATCCCTCAGCTTCTTTATATTTACACAGGGTATTAAACGATGAATTTATGAGACTTAGGTGTGTCCACCAAGCCACTTCCCAAAGCTACGACCGTCATCTTCTTCTTTCCAGACCAGTCTGGGACTTGTAGTTTTACTGCCACGAAGGAACTACTACAACCCGCCTCCGCTCTGTTCCGGTTGGTTAGGAGTCGGCTCCTTCTCTCCTCGGCGGCCAACCACCTGGGTCATCTGTCTTCATCTTTCCCCCCTCTGTCTTCGCTCCGCCTGTCTCCGAGTCCAGCTGGTCTGCTCTCATTGGCATAGCGCTTGTCCGTCAGATGGTTGGGAGCCAATGAATCAGGGGGCGGTGCCCGCGTCGTCCGTCTCACTCACACACTGCTTCTCACAGTCTGAGACCCTGAGCGGCGGGTGGTGGTCGTAGTGGGTGAGAAACGTCAGCCTTACGTTCTCGGTAAGTGCAGCGGAACTCCGGTAGTCAGCGTCACTTTTAACTTACTGCGAGGAGTGGCGCGCAAGAATTATAAATGCCAGAATGTGGTGAAAAACCGGGGCGGTTAGTGTGGTGCCTTCAGGCGCCTTATTCTTGGGCCGGGACGGAGCCGTAGGGACGTGTCTCGCAGAACTTGAATTGGGTTATCTTCTTTAGTGGAAAATGTACAAGGGCCTGATCCAGTACTGTAGTGCAGGGTTGACACTGTTACCAGCCTAAGATAAATAAAGAGCACGTGCACTGACCTGAGGGGGAGGTGTCAGAAAGTGAGACGGGGAGGGGGAGGGGGTATCAGGCAGTCTGAGACTGTTAGTGGGTGCAGTCTTGCATAGTTGAATAAAAATCAAAAATGTCCACCGCTTTCTCTCTGGCACGGTGCTGTGCACTGATCGTTGTTATACTGAGTATGTTCGTACATACAAAAGTATTTCTTTTTCACTGTAGTGCTGAAGGTGGAATACAGTTTTTAAAGGCATTACATTTAATGTACACCAGAAAAGAGGCAGAGGTTCCATTTCCCCCCATCCAAAACAAATATACTGCCACCTTCTGATCATTCATAACCCTCCACCCCCCAAAAAAAACAAACAAACCAACAACACAGATCATTGACATGCTTTGTAACATTCATAATCTTACTTGCTCATTCCATTTTTTAGAACTGATGAAAGGAGTACCTGTTCCTAGACCTACTACTACTTATCATTTCTATAGCGCTACAAGGCATGCGCAGCGCTGTACACCATACACAAAAAAGACAGTCCCTGCTCAAAGAGCTGGACAAGAAGTCTGTTAGATGTCACTTTATAATAGCTATTGGTTTCTTAACATTTTTGTATTTACAGCATGATAACCCAGGACTGGTTTTAACCATCAGTAGACTGGGCAGATGCTTAGGCTGCAACTTCTTGGGGATGTCAAACAAAGAGCAGCTGCAATCAAAGCAAAATAATAGGTCCTGCCATTCGCACAAATGCAAATACAGTGCAGTCTTGCTGATCTGACCATCCAGTATATCCAACCAGAGGCGTAACCAGACTTGGTATTTTGGATGGGCCCTAACATGCGCACGTGCACCCTCCCCCCCCCAACCACACACCACAAATATCTTTCGGAGATGTTTTTTAAGAACATAAGAGAGGATTTTTTTTCACCTACCTCACATCTTCTCCCTCTCCTCTTTGATGTCTCCCATCTGTGCTCCTGTATGTGACCTCCGTCCCTCCCTGATGTTGGTACAGGCGTCCTCAATGCCTGAAGCGGTTTATTCTCGCTGTTTGCACCGGCCCTGCAGGCTTCTATCAGCTATGTCCTGCCCTCGCTAATGTCATTGCCTGTTTCCTGTTTAGTGGAACGCAGCAGATGGAAGCCTGCGGGGCCGGCACAAGCAGCAAGAATAAATCGCTGCGGGCACAGAGGATGCCTGCACCGACACTGGGGAGGGAAGGGGTTCAGAGACTGGAGTGCAGATGCTGGGATGCTGCAGAGGAGAGAAGGGAAGAGAACAGTGTGGTGCTGCAGCTGGGTAGGCCTGTGCCCACCCGTAGCTACGCCACTGTATCCAACAGTGATGTCACATGGCTTCTTTTTCTGTTTTCCTGAACCTTAGACTCTATTTTTACCACCGTTGTGAGTTGGAACCCTGCTTTTACTGTCTTTGTTTCTTCATTGTTTGAGAGGTTATCGTTTTCCATATAGGTCAGTCCAGTTTAGGTCATACAATCAAGACTTTACTGTAATTTGTCTTTAATTTATAAGTATATCCTAAAGCCCTATTCTCGTCCGTTTTCATCACTACTGATCAGGTCAATCACACGTTACACAAATACATATTGTCTGCTTGATGATACATGCCCTATTTATCTCCTCAAGTCAGCTCCCAATTTATTCTTACATCATTTGCATTTGAATCTTACTTTGATGTTGTCTCAATGTTTCTTTTCCTCTGACAATGGCAATAATATTTTGACCCAAGGTAGCCTAAGTATAGTTTCCAACTATAGACCATTAGCCTCAATTCCTCTTCTTGTTAAAGTAATAGAAGGACTTGTCATGTGCCAACTTATGGAGTATCTCCAGCTTCATGTCACTTTGCATAGTTCACAGTCTGGTTTTAGGCCCTCTTACAGTATTGAAACTGTGCGTACCACCCTCCTAGCTAACTTTAGGAGAGAATTTAGTTTTGGCAACAAAATATTGATACTTCAATTTGATCTATCCAGTGCCTTTGATACTGTTGATCATAATATTCTTTTACATATTCTTGACTATTATGGAATCTGCGGCGTTGTCCTGAAATGTTTTTCTGGCTTATTAAGATCTAGGTCAGATCTAGGTCTTATCAAGTCAAACAATCAGGTGTACTTTCTTCCACTTGGTCTCCTGGCTGTAGGGTCCCTCAGGGTTCCCCTCTTTCCCCTGTCTTGTTAACATTATGATGATACCTCTTGGTCATTTTTTAGAGCAGCCATTCCCAACCCAGTCCTCGGGGCACACCTAGTCCCATCAGATTTTCAGGATATCCACAATTAATATTCATGAGTTAAATTTGCATGCAAATCTTTCAACGTACATATATGCTGATGACGTCACTATTTATATCCCATTCTCTAAGGAATTACTTGACATAACTCACATGATTAGGGATAAAACGTAAGGAATGATAGGCTTCTAATTTCAAACTAAAAGTTAACATGGATAAAAATAAATTTATAATTGTAACTACCTGCACCATTCTATGAATTTTAGTAACTTTACTATTAAGAACAAAACCTATTCCCTTGAGTCAGCAATGAAAATCTTGGGAGTCACAATAGATGTTTCCTCACCCTTGAAAATCAAGTCTCTAAGTTGACCTCAAGTGTCTTTTATTTACTTTGGAAGCTAAAGAGTTTGAGACCATTTTTCTCTAAATCTGTCTTTCGTACTTTGGTTCAATTCCTTGTCCTCATCATATTCGACTATTGCAGTTCCATTTATGCTGGACTTAAAGGTTGTCTGCTCAAAATACTGCTGCTTGTCTTATATGTAGATCTCCTCGCTTCGCCAAAGCCACTCCTCTTTTATATGAGCTACATTGGTTACCATAAGAGATTAGAATATCTTTTAAATTATGTGTTGTCATTCACCAAATTCTGTTTGGTCAAGCCCCATCATATATGAATAATCTTACTGAATTACCCCCTCGTAGTTTGTTTCATCTAGAGAATATCTTTTCTTACACATTTGAAATTCTCTTCCTAAATCAATCAAGTTTAAAGGTGATTACCTATCTTTTAGAAGTCTTCTAAAAACACATTTCTTCAGTCTGGCCTTTCTGTGTACAAAGAACTCTATTTGAATTTTATCCACACCCTTTTCTTAATCTTGTTTCCCATCTAGTCCTGCCTCATTATGCTCTCACCAGTCCACCCTTAAATACCTTTGTCCTAGGCCTCTAGGCCTTCTACAGTATCAGAACACAATTAGAATGCCAACCTGAGCAGGTATTTAAATGTTAATGGTTTTCTCCCTGTGTAAGGGGTATCTGTGTATATGTTGCCAAAAATACTGCTGAGTTCAGAGCCTAAACAAATCTCTCTCTCCTTCCTTCTATTGCTGACTGTAGGGAGGTTAGCTGGGGTGTCACTAAATATAGAGTGTGTGACCCTGCTAAGCTTTTCAAAAGCACATGCCAGATTTGTCCTCATGAGGTGGTATTTGGGTCAAAGGCCTGACTGTTATGTTCCTGGTTGTTTCTTTTGAGGCTTCAGCATTCATGTGTGCACGTCTTAGGTGTGACAGGATCCATATCACCCTCTTCCCATGAGGTTCTGTGACCTGTGTTCAGATGTAGATAACTATGGTCAGCTTGCTCCTGAATTCTTCAACACCCTCCCTCCTTGAGGCATCTTTGAAACTGTTTCCATTAAAACAAACAAACAAAAAACCCTGAAAATGCTGAACTAAAACAAGTTGTGCAGTAGTAAATAGAAATCCTGCTCCCTGAACCTACTACCTATGTGCTGAGTGTTATAACTGAGGAGAGCTAGTAGGATGGAAGCTACAACTGCCAACTTTTCAGCTGTCAAGGCATTTACTTGTGCCCAGCAGCCTCTGCCAGGATGTTGAGGTCCTAGGCCAACCTGAGGTTATGTAACTCGTATCAAAGAAAGGCCTAGGCATAGCCTTATTCACAAATGACTCGATATTTCAAAGGATTTATATTCTAACTTTGAGGTATATCTCATTAATTGGTCTCTTTGAAAATTTGCTAGGCGTGAGTGCATACATTTTTACTCAAAATTTCACCAAACTCTTAGGAGTATAGAAAATGAGTGACAACAGGGCGGATTTAGGAAAAGAAGCTTAGTACTGATTTTCAGCATTATGTTCATAAATGAATGGCAGGCCTAAATTAAGGTTAATTTTCAACTTCAAAATTAGGCTCCTGTTGAGTCTGAAAATTATTTAGGAGCTCACATTTTTTTTGAATATTAGGCCCAAAATGTTTCCCCTTGTAGATGTGGAAAGCTTTTTTTTTTTATAAGTCTCTTGTGGCTTGTTATGAAATGCTGACTGGCACAAAAGTATGTGCTATGACTTGATGGTGCATACTTTGCCAGTAAATGTGTACAGGAGTGGAGTTTAAGTAGAGCATAGGCAGAATGTGCAGGTGTGCACATAGATTATAAAATGTGTTTTTCTATGTGCATATGTGAATTTAGGTATGGACAGCTATGCCTACTTGAGAGCAGGTTCAGCTGTCTGCATCTGCAAGGTAGGAACAGTTTCTGCTGCGTACGTTAGTATTTTATAGATATACCTACACTTGTGTCTTTATAAAATAGCTTTTACTTGCTCTTTTAAATCAGGCTTCCTTATGAAGTTACCCTTTGACTGGGAAAGAATCCATAATGAGTCACTCTTCAATGTCATACTATTGTCAATTGGAGCCAGACGTGCTCAGACTAGACTTTTTACTTCAGAATCAGAATTTAATTTGCAAAGTTGTCTGTGCTGCACTGCAAAAATTATATATATTAAGTACCTTTTAATAAATTAATTTATAACTTCCTAGTTCTTACAAGATGGACAGACCTTTTACAGATTAATGTGTGTTTTTATTTGTGAGTGATGAGTATATATTTTTTGCAACTTTAAGAGTCTGAGAGTATTACTGTGCCAGTGAATCAGCATTCACTCCTCCAGATTACCCTGTTACACACAAAATAGACTCCAGGTAGTAAACAGCTAGGTGAAAATGACAAAAACAATAAATAGCAAAGAGAAGCAGCTCGCTAGTTAGCGCTGGAGCTGGTTTAAAATACTTGGGCCTGAACTTAAGTAATTTTGAGATGTGTTTAGATTGGTGTGCTAAGATTTTTCAATTTCAGAAACTAACATTGATTCTTGATAAAATGTGCCCAGAAGGTCAACATGAAGGGGAGGAAGAGGTTGTGCAAACATGGTAATAGTAGAGATTGAACTACACACAAGTGATGAGTTTTTATGTCATACAAGAAAAAATGAATGCATTACTCAAAACTGGAAGGCCTACAACAACTGTGCGTTTAAATGTTAAGGCTGGCATAATGGCAAACAAGGGATGAACAATAACTATGTAAAAACTTCCACAAAAGTGTGGCATTCATTTGCAGCAAGAGATACTATGAAAGGCTACATGAAGCAATAGAGAACAAATGTATTAAGATGGTTTCCCACTGAAACATGAGGAAAGAAAAATAGATGACTTGCTGGATGTTTTGGCAGCTTATAAAATGGCCTGAGTTTGTCATTCCCGTGGCTCCAGTTTGGGATTAATTTAGATCCTGTTCTTTTGGAAAAGCCCACTTGTGATATAATTGAGCACCATATTTAACTATCTCCTGCATTTCTTATTTGACAAATCTTATGTTACTGATGTCTTGAAGTGTGACAATTCTTGGATAACTGAGATGCCACAAAGCCATGCCCATGACTGAACCTCAGAATAACTTTCCATTTCCTGCCATAATGCCTAACTGTGGAAGTTCATGGCATAGGGTTACAGAAACGAGACAAGTTTTTTGTCTCTTCCCTTGTTACACTGATTCAACTCTGATTTGGAAATGTGAGTCATAGTAAGTCTAAAAATTACATCCTAAGCATTTACCTGAAAATTGAGCTGTGCAGGGGCACTTGGTGTTCAGAAGCTCCAAGCACAGGAAGAGAGGGAAAGGGTGCATACTGATGGATGTGGCACTGGGATTCTTTCTGTGATTTTTTTTTCAACTCTGCAGTGCAGAATTTGTCTGCTGTTTTGCTCGAGGGTGCTTGAGAAACATGTTTGCAGAGCTCCAATTTATGCACTAAAAATCTATAGCTTTGCAGGATAAGGTCAGCAGAGTACGACCTGAGTTTTGCCAGAGGCTGTGTGAAAGGGAAGAGATGAGATGAGGTTATTTGCCATTGGATATAATAACCTGTTAAAACTTGATGAAGCAGAATGTGAAAATATTCTTCCCAAAGAGGCCTCAGAGTTGGATTCAGCAGATTAACATGCTTATTCCTTACCAGACCAAACATGTTTTATGTTAAGCAGTGGTGTAGGATCTGGCTATTTGGGTTATATAATGCTTCAACCTTATGCAAGCATTTTCAGATTGCTAAGTTTCATTTTGTTACTGTGAAAGGTTCACTATGTCCGGTTGTGGATCCCACAAAGTCCCATTTAGACTTCAAAGTTTACATGACTCTGACAAAAGGATTCAGTATGCTGCCAGACAGTGAAACAGCAAATCTGTTGGGCTGATTCTTACTTCTGTGGCACTCAGAAATCCTCATAGACCAAAACAATGCTTGGCTAAGAGCTTTTAGTGAACTGATACGTTGTGTGTACAGTACATAGGTATTGTGAAGCAATCTGTGTAGCATAAGGTTCTGGTCCTGAGGCATACTGAATTCTCTGTATGTTCTACTAAGTTTATGGAACCAGACAAATATGGCTAAGGATTTGTCTTGACCCAATGAATGATAAGTGATCAATGGAACCTTGGTTTAATACATGGCTGCTGTTTATACTTCTTACTGTGTATGACAGATGTCGGTGTTCTAATTTATCTTCTAATTTTGATTTGTCTGTTTCCTAAGAATATTGGCAGCATCTCAGTCTTCTATGGAATTAATTTTGGCATCAGTACTGCCTTTGACAAGCAGATTAGCTTTGTTCAAGGTTTGTGTGTATAAAAAAACCCAAACACACAAAAAAAGCAACAACCCCAGCCCAAGCTTTGAATTACAAACTCCTAATGACCTCTTTTACCTGTGTGTGAGAGGCGTGTGATTTTTTTTCTTCTTTTCTGCCTTCTGCACTGCACAGGGATAGCACTGATGTCTCCTTATTCCTTATGAAATAACATAGAATGCCAGCATCTGTATTCTGAACATATCTGTTTACCATCTTGTTCCATCCTTCGTTAATGTTATAAGCTATGTGGTAATTGTTTCTCTTTTTTTAATAGGACTCCTGTCATTTCTGCCAAAGTGAGCAAGTCTGGTATGGGTAATGGTATAAAGGAAACTCAGGTGGGTTTAAAACAGAATGAGCCTCAGGCCCTCGTACCCTCTGCTACACTGCAGACTGAGGTAAGCACCATGGAGCTGCAAACTTTATATTCCAGTGCAGTGTCCCCCTCTCCCACACCTCTAACTAACACTTTTCATAACATGGAAATCTTCTGTGCTTTCCAACCTTTTGTCCAAAACTTTTAGAGTACACAGCGAGATTTTTTTTTTTTTTGGCAGACAACAGAACAAAACGGCAGTTACCTGAATTCTAGCTATTGTTTTGCTAGTATACTAATGCCTGTAGTATGAAAGTAAGTTCTAGATCTAGAGGCTGATTTGGATTTAGTGGCTTAGATGTGGTTCATGGAGAACTGTGACTGGGATATAGTTTTAACTGGCTATAGTCTGTTCAGGAAAGATGGGGTAGGAAGAAAGGGAGAGGGAGTGGCATATGTTAAAGCTTAATATTACTTGAAAAACATTTTATTGATGACAATGCAAGCAACCAACAGGAGATCTAGACAATAAGAACAGTAAGCAAAAACAGAAAAATTATACACAATTGAAAATGGGCACATAAGACATCTTATCAGGCATTTTACATTAAAGTGAGCCTCCCCCCCCCCCCCACCCCTACCCTCTATTGTAAAACTAGCAAAGCATAGAACAAAACAGAAATACACAACCAAAAGTAAGACCCAACCAGACACCAGAATAATCACATTATCTCACAATACTCATACATAACCAAAACACCCACCATGGAGGGTCTGGATTGTTGTAACGCTCCACAAGACGAAGTACTGAGTTTCAGCAAGACAAGAACCACCCCTGGCTGTCTCTGAAAGAGAAGTGGGGGGGGGGAAGGAAGAATTAACCCTGTGGCACCTGAGAGAGCACCCAGTTGATTGAATATATGACTCTTCTTTTTTTTTTTTTAGATAGTGATAGGAGGAAGTGCAAAAGTGGCATTGTGAAACCGAAAGGTGAAAGGTAGGCATAAGCGCCGACTCCGTGGGTGCTCGAGCACCCCCAATATTTGGCCCGCCGGAACCGGAAGTTCACAGCCAGGAGCCAGCCCGACCCGCGCTGCCCGCCCTCTTCTCCCTCAAAACGGTCCTCTGCCTGCTCCTCGCCTTCTTGCGTGCCGCCCAGAATTTAAGTCATCTTACCTCTGGGTTCTGGCGGCAGCAGTGAAAGGCAAGTAGGCTCGGCTAGTCGGCGCTTCAGCCTTCCTTCCCTTCTCTCTCAGCTCTGCCTCTGGTCCTGCCCTTGCGGAAACAGGAAATGAGGACGGGACCAGAGGCAGAGCTGAGAGAGAATGGAAGGCAGGCTGAAGTGCCGTCTTGCCGAGCCTACTTGCCTTTCACTGCTGCCACAAGGACCCAGAGGTAAGATGACTTTTAAATTCTGGGTGGCACGCAGGAAGGCGAGGGCAGGCGAAGGACTGTTGTGGGAGAAGAGGTTGGGCTGGAACTTGGAGGGGAGAGAGGGGGGAGGGAGGCCTGGAACTTGGAAGAGAGGGGGGCCTGGAACTCGGAGGAGAGGGAGGGAGGGGCCTGGAACTCGGAGGGGGAGGAGGAGGGAGGGGGGAATGCAACCACCTGTGAGAAAAAAAAAATTCAGCACCCCCATCATTTGAAAAGTTGGCTCCTATGAGGGAAGGAATGTGTAGAAGCTATAAGGATAAGGCAGAATTACTCATATTTCTGTTCTGTACTGCTCACAGATGAAGGGCCGGGATTGGGACTGCAGAAGACAAACATAAATAGGAATGGAGCTGTGGTAGACACTGAATAATTTTCAGAGGACTGTTGTTTGTGAGGAGCTAGCTAAGCTAAAGCCAGGCAAAGCGATGCGGCCCGGATGGCATACATCCAAAGGTACTGAAGAAACTTAGAGAAGTTCTGGTGGCTTCACTGGCTGACCTTTTCAAAGCTTCTGCAGAGTTGGGAGTGGTCCTGGAGGACTGGGGAAGGGTGGTTGTGGTCCCTCTTCACAAAAATGGAAGTGAGGAGGAGGTTGGGAACTACAGGCCAGTTAGTCTGACCTCTATGGTTAGTAAGTTAATGGAAACGCTTCTAAAATAGAGAATAGTGAGGTTTCTGGAATCCAATGGATTGCAAGCCCTGAGGCAGCATGGTTTTACTAGTGGCAAATCTTGTCAGACAATCTGGTGTTTTGACTGTGTGACTAGAGTTGGATTGAGGGAGAGTGCTGGATGTGGTGTACTTAGATTTTAGTAACGCCTTTGGCACAGTTCTGCATAGATGACATAAATAAACTGCGTGTCCTCAGTATGGGCCCTAAAGTGACTGAGTGGGCTAGAAATTGGTTCGGTGAAAGTCAACAAAGAGTAGTAGTAACTGGAGTTCACCCCGAGGAAAGGGAAGTTTTACCAGTGGTGTGTCACAAGGATTGATTCTTGGTCTAGTTCTTTTTTGACATTTTTGTGAGCAATATTGTAGAAGGGCTGTCTAGTAAGATTTGCCTCTTTGCAAATCATAATCTGCAATAGGGTATCTGCTTATGGTGTGGATAAACATGAGGAGGGACCTAGCAAAGCTTGCATAATGGTTCAGAATTTGGCAGCTAAGATTTATTGCTAAATTTAGGGTCATGCATGTGATCTATAAAAACCTGAGGGGAGTGATAGAGTTCAGGGGGTGAAGTACTTCTGTGCATGAAAGAAGAGCAGGATTTGAGGGTGATCATATGTTGACCAAACATGTAGAATAGGTGATGATGACAAAAGCCAGAAGAATGCTTGGATGCATAGGAAGAGGAATGGCCAGTAGGAAAAAGGTGGTGGTGATGCCCCCTGTATAAGACTTTGGTGAGATCTCATGTAGAGTACTTTGTACAATTCTGGAGACCACACCTTCCAAAGATACTAACAGAATGGATGTAGTTCAGAGGATGGCTGCTAAAATGGTTGGTGGTCTTCGTGATAAAACGTATGGGGACAGACTTAAAAATCTTAATAGATATAGTTTGGAAGAAAGGTGGGAGGGGGGATATAATTAGACATTTAAATACCTCTGTTGCATAAATTCACAGGAAGCAAGTCTTTCAATTGAAAGGAAACGCTGAAATATGGGGGCATGGGATGAAGGTGAAAGGGGACAGACTTGGAAGTAACATGAGGATATACTTCATGGAAAGGATAATGGATGCATGGAACAGTTTTCCAGTGGAGATGCTAGAGTGGAAGACCATATCTGACTTAAAAAAAAAAAAACGTGGGATAAGCACTTAGTATCTCTAAGGCAGAGGAAGAGATAGTAGATGGTGTGGATGCACAGACTGGATAGGCTGTATGTTCTTTATCTGCCATCATTATTTCTGTTTCATGTTGTAACTGCTGCTTTGTGTGCCTTTTGGAAGCAAAGCACTTCTGCCGCTTAAGACCAGATTACTGAAAACTTTCCAGGATTTTGACTTTTGCCCTTTGTACCCAGCTAGCCTCGTGCACTACCAGCCACCCTCCTCCCCCCCCCCCCCCACCACCAGTCCCACACCACCCATTCTTAGCAAGCCAGACTCGGCCACAAAGGCTGAAGTTGACTGATCTCTGAAATTATTCTTTACTGTGTCTGAATGCAATAGAGCATGACGGACACATCTCAGGTGATCAGAGTAGAGAGCTGCACGGGGACAGAAATCCAACCCATCCCCATTCATCCCCGTGGGGAATCTAACCCATCCCTGCCCGTCCCCACTGGGAATCTAACCTGTCCCCGCAATAAGTTAACCTGTCTTCACTCAGTCCCGCAAGAATTTAATGGTACATTAAAAAAAATTGCTGTCGGCTCTCTCAGTCTCTCTCTGGGTTTGAGCCACAGCACTGCAGGCAAGGAAGGAACAGAAGTTGGAACACTCTGGTGCGCACATGTAAGACTTCTCTGCTTCACTGGCATTGTGTGCTAAGAGATCGCCACATGTAAATGGCAGTAGGTCAGGTGATATCTGATGCTCGTGCCTATGTCAGCTGAGGTCTGCGCATCAGTCCGGGAGCAGAGAGGATTAATAGTAACATAGTAAATGACAGCAGATAAAAACCGGATCGGTCCATCAGTCTGCCCAATAGTCACAATCATTGTCAAGTCATGCTTAAATCAACAATGAATGTTGATATTACTGGGGGGGGGGGGGGGGGGGGGGGGGGGGGGGGGGGGGGGGGGGGGGGGGGGGGGGGGGGGGAAATACAGAGTTGATCAAGTGGTGATATGCAGTAACTAAAAGAGAGATTGTCTGATGTATCAACGTTCAGATACCAAGATATACAGAGGGGAGTATGTTCCTGGTGGTTATTTGTAAATGTAACTGAATGGAAAAGAAGCAAGTTAAAGAAGTCGTTTAGTGAATATATTGAGACACATTTGCGAGATAGTTATAACAATTGATGTTTATTTAAGGTCACATAGTTAAGCCTGTTAATATATGTCAAAATGTAAAACTGGAAAAGAAATTAGACACAACAGTGGATTAGTGTGTATATAGAGGCACAATGGTGGGATAGTTATAACACTTGATGTTTACGCTATGTTACATGGTTACGAATGTAAATTTATGACAAAATGCAATAAAATGTTAAAGTAAAAAAAAAACAAACAAACAATGAATGTGATATTATATACCTGATTATGGTCTTTCTTGGCGTTTCTGGACATAGACCATAGAAGTCCGCCTGGCCCTATCCTTATGCTCCAATTGCTGGAGTTGCCCTCGAAGCCCACTCCAGCCTATTCATCTTCTCATTTGCGGGACACAGACCGTAAAGTCTGTCCAGCACTGTCCTCATGTTACAGCCACTAAAGTTGCTGTCTAAACCCTTTCCAACCCATCCTAAACCAGATTGCCATATATTATTATTGCATTTGTACCCCACATTATCCCACCTTTTTGCAGGCTCAATGTGGCTTACAGAGTGTTGTAATGATATAGTCGTTACATGATTTTAAATACAGTTGATAATAAGCAGAAGGTAAAGAGGTTTTAGATGGAAGGTGTTGGGTAAGGTCGTGTGAGAGGTGTTTTTTTGATGTACTTGGGTGGATTAAGGAATGATTTGTTTGATTAAGGATGTTTTTTGTAGGCTTTGTTGAAGAGATGTGTCTTCAAAGCTTTGCGAAAGCTGGTTAGATTATTCATGGTTTTCAGGGCCATGAGTAATGCGTTCCAGAACTATGTGCTTTTGTACGCAAAGGTAGTAGCATAGGCCTGTTTGTCTTTCATTCCTTTTACAGCTGAGGAAGTTCAGATTGAGGAATTTGCGGGCCGATCTTTTGGTGTTTCTGGGCGGTAAGTCCACTAGGTTTAGCATATAAAGTGGGCATCTGCGTGAATGATTTTGTGTACGCTCGTGCAGATCTTGAACTCAATTCGTTCCTTGAGACTATACAGGTATCCCAGTATCAGCCAGAGTTGCCATCTAAGTGTCACTCGACACCATCATAAGTACATAAGTAATGCCACACTGGGAAAGACCAAGGTCCATCGAGCCCTGCATCCTGTCCACGACAGCAGCCAATCCAGGCCAAGGGCACCTGGCAAGCTTCCCAAACGTACAGACATTCTATACATGTTATTCCTGGAATTGTGGATTTTTCCCAAGTCCATTTAGTAGTGCTTTATGGACTTGTCCTTTAGGAAACCGTCTAACCCCTTTTAAACTCTGCTAAGCTAACCGCCTTCACCACGTTCTCCCGGCAACAAATTCCAGAGTTTAATTAGTGTTTGGGTGAAGAAAATTTTTCTTCCGATTTGTTTTAAATTTACTACACTGTATTTCATTGCATGCCCCCTAGTCCTAGTATTTTTGGAAAGTGTGAACAGATGCTTCACATCCAACCTGTTCCACTCCACTCATTATTTTATATAACTCTTATCATGTCTCCCCTCAGCCGTCTCTTCTCCAAGCTGAAAAGCCGTAGCCTCCTTAGTCTTTCTTCATAGGGAAGTCATCCCATCCCCGCTGTCATTTTAGTCGCCCTTCGCTGCAGCTTTCCAATTCTGCTATAATCTTCTTGAGATGCGGCGACCAAGAATTGAACACAATACTCAAGGTGATGTCGCCACCATGGAGCGATATAACGGCATTATGACATCCTCACACCTGTTTTCCATAACTTTCCTAATAATACCCAACATTCTATTCACTTTCCTAGCCACAGCAGCACACTGAGCAGAAGGTTTCAGTGTATTATCGACGACGACACCCAGATCCCTTTCTTGGTCCGTAACTCCTAACGTGGAACCTTGCATGACGTAGCTATAATTCGGGTTCTTTTTTCCCACATGCATCACCTTGCACTTGCTCACATTAAACGTCATCTGCCATTTAGCTGCCCAGTCTCCCAGTCCTCGTAAGGTCCTTCTGTAATTTTTCACAATCCTGCCGCGAGTTAACATCTTTGAATAACTTTGTGTCATCAGCAAATTTAATTACGTCGCTAGTTACTCCCATCTCTAAATCATTCATAAATATATTAAAAAGCAGCAGTCCTAGCACAGACCCCTGAGGAACCCCACTAACTACCCTTCTCCATTGTGAGTACTGCCATTTAACCCCACTCTCTGTTTTCCTATCCTTCAACCAGTTTTTAATCCACAATAGGACATTTCTTCCTATCCTATGACCCTCCAATTTCCTCTGTAGCCTTTCATGAGTACCTTGTCAAACGCTTTTGAAAATCCAGATACACAGTATCAACCGGCTCCCCTTTGTCCCACCGTTTGTTTACTCCTTCAAAGAATTGAAGTAAATTGGTCAGGCAAGATTTCCCCACACAAAAGCCATGCTGACTTGGTCTCAGTAATCCATGTCCTTGGATGTGCTCTGTAATTTTGTGTTTTTAATACTAGCCTTTACCATTTTCCCAGGCACCGACATCAGACTCACCGGTCAATAATTTCCCGGATCTCCCTGGAACCTTTTTTAAAAATCAGCGTTACATTGGCCACCCTCCAATCTTCCGGTACCACGCTCGATTTTAAGGATAAATTGCATATCACTAGCAGTAGCTCCTCCGCAAGCTCATTTTTTCAGTTTTATCAGTACTCTAGGATGAATACCATCCGGTCCAGGAGATTTGCTACTTTTCAGTTTGCTGAAACTGCCCCATTACGTCCTTCAGGTTTACCGTGAAGTCAGTAAGTTTGTCTGACTCATCCGCTTGAAATACCATTTCCGACACCGGTATCCCCATCCAAATCTTCCTCTGTGAAGACCGAAGCAAAGAATTCATTCAATCTCTCCGCTACGTCATTGTCTTCCTTGATCGCCCCTTTTACCCCTCGGTCATCCAGCGGCCCAACCGAGTTCTTTGGCCGGCTTCCTGCTTTTAATATACCGAAAAAAATTTTACTATGTTTTTTGCCTCTATGCTATCTTTTTATTTATTTATTTATTTATATTTTAATTACATCAAGATCATCTTGAATACAGATAAGACGATTTAGTATCTTAAAACAAAGATTATCAAGCATAAACTTTAAGGAAATTTAGAAACAAGAATAAAGATCCATTACTCGTCTTTAGTCCACAATTAACAGGGGATTATCACAATTTTAAGGAAACCTGTAAATTTTTTAGAAGCCAACTTCTAAAATCAAATCATGTTGGCCGGTATAAGCTGTCCAGGCTATACAAACTTACTATGGGGTTGAAGTTACTATTGTCCCTGGTAATGGCTGCAGTGGATCTCCCAACTTTGCTTCTAAAAAGGAATTCAATTGGGTTGCCTCAAAAAATACATACTTAATTGAATTTATTTTTATCACACACTTGCAAGGAAAGTTCAGCCAAAATAATGCCCCAAGTTGCATTACTTTTGGTCTCAATTTAAGAAATTCCTGTCTTTTTTTCTGCGTAGTTCTAGAGACATCCGGGTACATTCTAATTTTACAGTTAAGGAAACCTGGTCTTTTATTAAGAAAAAGTTGCTTAAGTATCCAGTCTCTGTCCGGTTGGAGTATGAAAATCACTTTGAGTGTAGCAGTTGTCAAGCCCACATTGTCTCCCTCAATAATTTGAGTCAAGTTTAAGTCCAAAGATTGAGCATTTGCCTCCTCTTTTTGTAATAGTTCTTTCTTCCGAAACGGTTCTACATAGAAAATCTTTGAAATTGGTGGCTGTGATTTTTCTGGAATTTTTAGAACTTCTCTTAAATACTGTTTGAAGGTTATCAATGGAGAAATGGCAACCTGTTTGGGAAAGTTAATCAGTCTAAGAGCATTTGAACGTTGGTAATTCTCTAGTATTTCCACTCTATTTGAAGATACAAGTTTTCTTTAATTAAATTCACTTGAATTTGCTGAGAGTTTTTTATTGCTGAAGAGTTAATTTCCACCTCTTTGCCCACAGACGTCAATTTCTTATCTATTTCAACAATCTTTTCAGTATCACAGTTGAGTTTCTTATTTAATTGAGAAAACTTTTGTATAAATAAAGTTTCTAAACTTACAAGTGCTTCCCAGATGTTGTCCAAGGTAATTTGTTGAGGCTTTTCAGGCAAAAATGACCTGTTTGGAATATCCAAAGCAAGAAACGAAGAAAAGGCTGGTTGACTTCCCACTGCTCCGTGTTCTTCCTCAGAGGCAACTTCTCCTCCCCCACCTCTGCTGTTTGCACAGCAGGATTCGTCGGCGTCTCAGGCGTCGACCCAGTACCCGCGCCAGGAGACCCCGTCACGTCCTGCGCCTCAGGGAGTCTCCGGACTGAGTTCAGCGCCACGGCCGGCATAGGAGGAGGGATCCTCATCTCGGGGCTGAAAGATGTTTCTTGTTCAAGCTGAGGGAACGGGAGACCTCTCCCCAAACCCTCAAGCAGCGAACCAGACCCCGTCGGCGTGCCCGGCAGAAGGAAGCGATCCATAGTCACAGCTCAGGTAAAAGGAGAGTAGCGGGTCCTCCTCGCGATTTACCTCTCCATTTAGGCATAATTTAGAGGTATCAGATAGCAAAATAAGGAGTTACGAGCAAGTAACAGCGGAGCTACCTTCCAAGCTTATTACTCAGCCGCCTAATGCTGTCTTTTGTTCGTAGTCCCTCTTGGCCTTCTTTATCTGCGCCTTGTATTTGCTTTGACACTCCTTATGCTGCTTCTTGTTATTTTCAAACGGTTCCTTCTTCCATTTTCTGAAGGCGTTTCTTTTAGCTTCCTTCACCTCACTTTTCAACCACGCCGGCTGTCTTTTACACTTTCGTCTTTCTTTTCTAATTTGCGGAATATATTTGGCCAGGGCCTCCAGGATGGTATTTTTGAACAGCGTCCATGCCTGTTGTACAGTTTTTACCCTCTCAGTTGCCCCCCTAAATTTTTTTTTCACCGTTCTTCTCATTTTATCATAGTCTCCTTTTTAAAGTTAAATGCTAACGTATTTGACTTCCTGTGTATAGTTACTTCAAGGTTGATATCAAAACTGATCATATTATGATCACTGTTATCAAGCGGCCCCCAGTACCATAACGTCCCTCACCAGATCATGCGCTCCACTAAGGACCAAGTCTAGAATTTTTCCTTCTCCTCGTTGGCTCCTGCACCAGCTGCTCCATAAAGCTGTCCTTGATTTCATCAAGGAATTGTACCTCTGTAGCGTGTCCCGATGTTACATTTACCCAGTCTATATTTGGGTAATTGAAGTCACCCATTATTATTGCATTGCCTATTTGTTTGCGTCTCTGATTTCTTTTATCATTTCTGCGTCTACCTGCTCATCCTGGCGAGGCGGACGGTAGTACACTCCTATCACCATCCTTTTCTCTTTTATACATGGAATTTCAACCCACAATGATTCAAAGGTGAGATTTGTGTCCTGCTGAATTGTAATCTATCTGAGTCAAGGCTCTCGTTAATATACAATGCTACCCCTCCACCAGTCCGGTCCACCCTATCACTACGATATACTTTGTACCCCAGTATGACAGTGTCCCACTGGTTATCCTCCTTCCACCAGGTCTCAGTAATGCCTATTATATCCAATTTTTCATTTAGTGCAATATATTCCAACTCTCCCATCTTATTTCTTAGACTCCTAGCATTTGCATGTAGACATTTCAGAGTATTTGTTGTTCCTATTTGCATGATGCTTAGTACTTGACACTATTGATTTGCCATCTTTTGTCTGATCTTTAGTTGTATTTAAGGGCACCTGGTCCTACCAAGGTCTGTTGTGCAACCTCACTATCCAGAAACCCTATCTTCCCTGTTTGTGAGGTATCCTTGCAAGATACCTTATCCCGAACCATGCGCTTTTGAGCGACTGTTGGCCTTTCCCCATTTCTAGTTTAAAAGCTGCTCTATCTCCTTTTTAAATGCCGATGCCAGCAGCCTGGTCCCACCCTGGTTAAGGTGGTGCCCATCCTTTCGGAATAGGCTCCCCCTTCCCCAGAATGTTGCCCAGTTCTTAACAAATCTAAACCCTCCTCCTGCACCATCGTCT
Source organism: Microcaecilia unicolor (assembly GCF_901765095.1). Lineage (NCBI taxonomy): Eukaryota > Metazoa > Chordata > Amphibia > Gymnophiona > Siphonopidae > Microcaecilia > Microcaecilia unicolor. The sequence continues at coordinate 76,260,227 of NC_044041.1, read as the reverse complement.
CATCCACGCATTGAGACTCCGGAGCTTTGCCTGTTTCTTTGGCTCTGTGCATGGAACAGGTAGCATTTCAGAAAATGCTAACCTAGAGGATCTGGATTTGAGCTTTCTACCTAAGAGCCTAAATTTGGCTTCCAGAACCTCTCTCCCACATTTTCCTACGTCATTGGTACCCACATGTACCAAGACTCCTCCCGAGCACTATCTAGAATCCTATCTAGGTGACGCGTGAGGTCCGCCACCTTCGCACCAGGCAGGCAAGTCCACCAGGCGATCCTCATGTCCACCAGCCACCCAGCTATCTATATGCCTGATGATCGAATCACCAACTACAACAGCTGTCCTAACCTTTCCCTCCCGGGCAGCACTTGGAGACATATCCTCGGTGCGAGAGGATAGTACATCCCCTGGTGTGCAGGTCCTGACTACAGGAGTATTTCCTACTTCACCAGGGTGATGCTCTCCTTCTAGGAGATCTCCCTCCTCCAAGGTAGCACAAGGGCTATCAGACTGGAGGTGGGACTTCTGTACAACATCCCTGTAGGTCTCCTCTATGTACCTCTATGTACCTCTGCAGCCATTTAAGTTTAGGTTTTTTATAACTTCCATTCTCCGAGGACAAGCAGGCTGCTTGTTCTCACGACTGGGTGACGTCCGCGGCAGCCCCACCAACCGGAAAGAAGCTTCGCGGGACGGTCGGCACGCAGGGCACGCCACCGCGCGATGCGCGGCCGTCTTCCCGCCCGTGCGCGGACCGCTCCCGCCGTTCCTTTTTCCGCGCCTGGAGAGAGTCGTGCTTTGCCGCTCTCTCTACTTCAGCCGCCGGATTCTTGCGATCGCGTATACGCGGATCGCGCTTCGTTTAATTTCCTTTTAGTATTTCTCTGTTACAAAAAAAAAAAAAAAAAGAAAAAAGACTGCGCGTGTGGAGCACGCGCTCCCCTTTTCCCTCGCTTCCAGCGGGGACGCCTTGTTGCGGCCTAGTGGCCGCTCGGTCGGCTAGTTTTTTCGTGGTGTGATTTTAGCCACCATTGCCGACTTTGACTTCGCCGACGCGATTTTTCCGTCGATGTCCTCGAAGGTCCCGAGTGGATTTAAAAAGTGTGGTCGCTGCGGCCGGCCGATCTCGCAGACCGACACCACGCTTGGTGCCTCCAGTGCCTCGGGCCGGAGCACAATCTCAAGTCGTGTGCGCTGTGTCTCGGTCCTCCGGAAACGGACTCAGGTTGCGAGGCAAGTTCTGCGGGACCGTCTTTTTGGAACTTGCGCCGGCCCCTCGACGTCGACCTCGACGGCATCGGTATCGAAGGCCGGATCTTCGGTACCGGTATCGATGCCCGAGACATCGGCACCGATGGCAGCGACCCCAGGAGAAACAGGTCCCGTCGGCCCGCCGGTCCGCCGGTGAGAGTGGGGTTGAGAGGCCGCGTGGGCTGTCGGCCCCGGTCACTCCCCTCAGCTCGTGAGCCACGGGACCGAACCCTGTCGGACCCGGTACCTCGAGACCGAGGGGGATCGACCTCCTCTCCTCCATGCCCTCCGGCGCCGGTGACGTGCACCGGAAAAAGGACAAGAAGCGCCGTCACCGGGAGCCCTCGGTTGCACCCTGAAGGGGAGTCGACGCCGAAGCGTCATCGTAGAGAGGAGAGATCTCCGTCGGTGGTGGAGGTACCGACGCGTCGGGGTTCCGGCACCTCGGTGCCGTCTCCTGGCCCCCAGCAGCTTCTGGCACCGACACCCTTACCGGCCCCACCGCCTTCCCGGCAGCGGGCCTGGACGAGTGCCTCAGAGCCATCCTTCCGGGGATCCTGGAAGGGCTGATGCGCCAGGCCTGTGCCGGCGTCGGGGGTGCTTGCGCCCCCGGCGCCGATGACTGTGGCGCCGGCGAGCTCTAGCCCGGCGCCGGGGCTGTCGACACCGCCGCCGCTTGCGGTGCCGGTCTCGACCGCCACGCAGGTGGAGTCCCCGTCGACGTCGATGGAGGGAGCTCCGTCCCCGCCGGCGCGGGAGTCCACCGCTCGACGACACCGAGGCCTCGGTGCCTCGACGTCGAGCCGGGCCCGGTACCGGGACTCAGCTACATGAGCTAATGTCCGATACCGAGGATGAGGACTCGTGGGGGGAAGAGGAAGACCCGAGATATTTCTCCTCAGAGGAGTCTACGGGCCTTCCCTCGGACCCCACGCCAATCACCGGAGAGGAAGCTCTCACCTCCTGAGAGTCTCTCCTTTGCCTCCTTTGTGCGGGATATGTCCATAAGCATTCCCTTTCCCGTGGTCTCTGTGGAAGAGCCGAGGGCCGAGGATGCTCGAGGTCCTCGACTATCCATCACCACCTAGAGAGTCCTCCACGGTACCGCTGCACAATTTCCTGAGGGACGCTGCTTCGGAACTGGGTGCGGACCACTAACTAACCCCACCATTCCCAAGAAAGCAGAGGTCCCAGTACAGGATCCACTCTGACCCAGAGCTCATGCGGCCCCAGTTGCCCCATGATCAGCGGTCGTGGATTCTGCTCTCAAGAGGGCACGGAGTTCGAGGGATACCGCCTCGGCGCCCCCGGGGCGGGAGTCTCGCACTCTGGACTCATTTGGGAGGAAGGCATACCAATCCTCCATGCTCGTGACCCGCATTCCAATCTTACCTGCTCTATATGAGCATCCACATCGGACCAATGTGCAACAGCTGGCGGACCTGGTCGATAAGCTCCCGCCGGAGCAGTCCAGGCCTTATCAGGAGGTGGTCAGGCAGCTGAAGGCGTGCAGAAAGTTCCTGTCCAGGGGGATTTTTGACACCTGTGACGTGGCATCTCGTGCTGCGGCCCAAGGTATAGTGATGCGCAGGCTCTCATGGCTGCGTGCCTCTGACCTGACAACCGCACCCAGCAGAGACTGGCTGACGTCCCCTTGCCGGGGGGATAATATTTTTGGCGAGAAGGTCGAGCAGATGGTTGACCAACTGCATCAGCGGGAAACCGCTCTCGACAAGCTCTCCCACCGGGCGCCTTCAGCACCCGCCCCCGCGGGCGGGCGTTTTTCCCGGGCCCGGCAGGCTGCACCCTATTCTTTTGCGAAGCGTAGGTACAACCAGCCGGCCCGAAGGCCTCGTCAGGCACAGGGACAGCCCCAGCGCGCTCGTTCCCGTCAACAGCGTGCGCCTAAGCAGCCCCCTGCGCCTCCACAGCAAAAGCCGGGGACGGGCTTTTGACTGGATCCATGGGAACATAGCTGCCCTACAAGTGTCCGTACCGGACGACCTGCCGGTCGGAGGGAGGTTAAAATTTTTTCACCAAAGGTGGCCTCTCATAACCTCCGACCAGTGGGTTCTCCAAATAGTGCGGTACGGATACGCCCTGAATTTGGCCTCCCTGCCTCCAAATTGTCCTCCGGGAGCTCAGTCTTTCAGCTCCCATCACAAGCAGGTACTTGCAGAGGAACTCTCCGCCCTTCTCAGCGCCAATGCGGTCGAGCCCGTACCACCCGGGCAGGAAGGGCAGGGATTCTATTCCAGGTACTTCCTTGTGGAAAAGAAAACAGGGGGGATGCGTCCCATCCTAGACCTGAGAGGCCTGAACAAATTCCTGGTCAAAGAAAAGTTCAGGATGCTTTCCTTGGGCACCCTTCTGCCAATGATTCAGAAAAACGATTGGCTATGTTCCCTGGATTTAAAGGACGCATACACTCACATCCCGATACTGCCAGCTCACAGACAGTATCTCAGATTCCGCCTGGGCGCACGGCACTTTCAGTATTGTGTGCTGCCCTTTGGGCTCGCCTCTGCCCCACGAGTGTTTACAAAGTGCCTCGTGGTGGTAGCGGCCTACCTACGCAAGCTGGGAGTGCACATGTTCCCTTATCTCGACGATTGGCTGGTCAAGAACACCTCGGAGGCAGGAGCCCTCCGGTCGATGCAGTGCACTATTCAACTTCTGGAGCTGCTGGGGTTTGTGATAAATTACCCAAAGTCCCATCTCCAGCCAACTCAGTCTCTGGAATTCATAGGAGCGCTGCTGAATTCCCAGATGGCTCAGGCCTACCTTCCCGAAGCGAGGGCCACCAATCTCTTGGCCCTGGCTTCGCGGACCAGAGCGTCTCAGCAGATCACAGCTCGGCAGATGTTGAGACTTCTGGGTCATATGGCCTCCACAGTTCATGTGACTCCCATGGCTCGTCTTCATATGAGATCTGCTCAATGGACCCTAGCTTCCCAGTGGTTCCAAGCCACCGGGAATCTAGAGGATGTCATCCGCCTCTCCACCAGTTGCCGCACTTCACTGCTCTGGTGGACCATACGGACCAATTTGACCCTGGGACGTCCATTCCAAATTCCGCAGCCCACGAAAGTGCTGACGACGGATGCATCTCGCCTGGGGTGGGGAGCCCATGTCGATGGGCTTCACACCCAGGGTCTGTGGTCCCTCCAGGAAAAGGATCTGCAGATCAACCTCCTGGAGCTCCGAGCGATCTGGAACGCACTGAAGGCTTTCAGAGATCGGCTGTCCTGCCAAATTATCCAAATTCGGACAGACAATCAGGTTGCAATGTATTACGTCAACAAGCAGGGGGGCACCGGATCTCGCCCCCTGTGTCAGGAAGCCGTCGGTATGTGGCGTTGGGCGTGTCGGTTCGGCATGCTTCTCCAAGCCACGTACCTGGCAGGCGTAAACAACAGTCTGGCCGACAGACTGAGCAGAGTCATGCAACCGCACGAGTGGTCGCTCCATTCCAGAGTGGTACGCAAGATCTTCCGAGAGTGGGGCACCCCCTCGGTGGATCTTTTCGCCTCTCAGACCAACCACAAGCTGCCTCTGTTCTGTTCCAGACTTCAGACACACGGCAGGCTAGCGTCAGATGCCTTTCTCCTTCATTGGGGGACCGGCCTCCTGTATGCTTATCCTCCCATACCTTTGGTGGGGAAGACCTTACTGAAGCTCAAGCAAGACCGCGGCACCATGATTCTGATAGCGCCCTTTTGGCCCCGTCAGATCTGGTTCCCTCTTCTTCTGGAGTTGTCCTCAGAAGAACCGTGGAGATTGGAGTGTTTTCCGACTCTCATTTCGCAGAACGACGGAGCGTTGCTGCACCCCAACCTTCAATCCTGGCTCTCACGGCCTGGATGTTGAGGGCGTAGACTTCGCTGCGTTGGGTCTGTCTGAGGGTGTCTCCCGGGTCTTGCTTGCCTCTAGGAAGGATTCCACTAAAAAGAGTTACTTTTTCAAGTGGAGGAGGTTTGTCGTGTGGTGTGAGAGCAAGGCCCTAGAACCTCGTTCTTGCCCTGCACAGAACCTGCTTGAATACCTTCTGCACTTATCAGAGTCTGGCCTCAAGACCAACTCAGTAAGGAATCACCTTAGTGCGATTAGTGCTTACCATTATCGTGTGGAAGGTAAAGCCATCTCTGGAGAGCCTTTAGTCGTTCGATTCATGAGAGGCTTGTTTTTGTCAAAGCCCCCTATCAAGCCTCCTACTGTGTCATGGGATCTCAACGTCGTCCTCACCCAGCTGATGAAACCTCCTTTTGAGCCACTGAATTCCTGCCATCTGAAGTACTTGACCTGGAAGGTCATTTTCTGGTGGCAGTTACTTCAGCTCGTAGGGTCAGTGAGCTTCAAGCCCTAGTAGCTCATGCTCCATATACTAAATTTCATCACAACAGAGTAGTGCTCCGCACTCACCCAAAGTTCCTGCCGAAGGTGGTGTCGGAGTTCCATCTTAACCAGTCAATTGTCTTGCCAACATTCTTCCCCAGGCCGCATACCCGCCCTGCTGAACGTCAGTTGCACACATTGGACTGCAAGAGAGCATTGGCCTTCTACTTGGAGCGGACACAGCCCAACAGACAGTCCGCCCAATTGTTTATTTCTTTCGACCCTAACAGGCTAGGGGTCGCTGTCGGGAAACGCACCATCTCCAATTGGCTAGCAGATTGCATTTCCTTCACTTACGCCCAGGCTGGGCTGACTCTTGAGGGTCATGTCACGGCTCATAGTGTCAGAGCCATGGCAGCGTCAGTGGCCCACTTGAAGTCAGCCACTATTGAAGAGATTTGCAAGGCTGCGACGTGGTCATCTGTCCACACATTCACATCACATTACTGCCTCCAGCAGGATACCCGACGCGACAGTCGGTTCGGGCAGTCGGTGCTGCAGAATCTGTTTGGGGTGTAAATCCAACTCCACCCTCCAGGACCCGAATTTATTCTGGTCAGGCTGCACACTCACTTAGTTGTTCTTCGTAGGTCAATTCCTGTTGTTTCCTCGCCGTTGCGAGGTTCCATTGACCTGGGTTCTTGTTTTGAGTGAGCCTGAGAGCTAGGGATACCCCAGTCGTGAGAACAAGCAGCCTGCTTGTCCTCGGAGAAAGGGTATGATACATACCTGTAGCAGTTGTTCTCCGAGGACAGCAGGCTGATTGTTCTCACCTACCCTCCCTCCTCCCCTTTGGAGTTGTGTGTTTCATCTTTTGCTAGTCATTCAACTGGCGGGAGCGGTCGCGCACGGGCGGGAAGACGGCCGCGCATGCGCGGTGGGCGTGCCCTGCGTGCCGACCGTCCCGCGAAGCTTCTTTCCGGTTGGTGGGGGCTGCCGCGGACGTCACCCAGTCGTGAGAACAATCAGCCTGCTGTCCTCGGAGAACAACTGCTACAGGTATGTATCATACCCTTTTTCTAATTAGTAATTCTCTGTGTTCATCCCATGCCTTTTTGAATTTCATCACCATTTGTATCTCTACCACCTTCTTAATGGAGACTTTCCGCATCTGTGCTGTTAAAACAAGGAGGAGGAGACAGCACTCAAAGAACTTGGTACTTGGTAGGTGGGAGGCTGGCGCAAGTGCAGCTTATACTTCCATGAGAACCGCACAGGAACTGCTTTCGTCCCCACGGGAACCCTGCAGGAACTGCTTTTGTCCCCACGGGAACCCTGCAGGAACTGCTTTTGTCCCCACGGGATCCCCGCAGAACTGCTTCCATCCCTGCGGGAATCCCGCGGGTTCCATGGGATTCCTGCAAACCCCGTTCCCATGCAGGTCTCTAGCAGAGTCACACAACAGAAGGGTTACTCAGCTAGGTGGCACTGGATGCCCATTCCCTGTCTCTTACTTTCCCTTATTTCTAATCCTTCATTCTCTTTCCATTCAGAATTAATTCCCCCATATTAATATGTATTAAACAACGTGCACCTTTTTAATTTTTTTTAATTTTAACTTATTACTGGTAATATAATTGTACTGTCCTTGCTTTTAGTCTAATCATCAGAGATCTAGGGAGGATCAGTACAGATCTCAACTATGGATATGAGTGACAGATATCGACTAGAGGGCCCCTTCAAACAGCCTCAGTGCTCCTTTCTTCCTAGAAGCAAGAGAACTGAGCTGCGGAAGCAAAATCCCCATTTGTGTGTGCTGCTACCTCTTATAAACAGAGCTTTATTTTGCAAGCTGTTAATTCAGCTGAGCAGTACAAATTTGGCACCACTTTATAATCTCTTCTCGCTTTTCCCAGCAGCCCTAGAATAGAGAAAGTGACCTGCAAGGGTGGGTTATTAATATCTTATTTCCTATAAGCCATGAGTAAAACACCTTAAGAAATTGGACCCTGCATTTGCAACTTGAGGTTACATAGGTAATGTAGCATAAGTTGAAATGTGAAGCCCACAAGCAAACTTTGATGAAGGCTCTCCGTAGTGTAGGGAGTAACTCCCTTCCCTTCCCACACCTCAGCAAGATTGGTCTGAGCTTCAGTGTTGTCCTACTGCCTCATGTCATCTTTAATTATTCAGTGCCACTACTGCCTGCCTCCCTCCCTCCCTGAAATCGGGCACAGAAGTGTTTAAGTGCATATCTGCTACAAGGCCTGAGTTTGCTTTTCGATGTTTGACACCCGTAGATTTTTCCAGTTCTGCCCATGAAACTGTGACCTGCAGATCTGAAAGCAAATCATAGAAAGTTTGTGTCCTTTCCCACCCCTCCAAGTGGAGTATGAAGCTGTGGTTTATGTTGCTGAAATATGTGTTCAAGGCGATTATAAACTAGCGGAATCAGAAGAAGTTTGGATAAGTTCCTGAAGGAGAAGGCTAAAAAAAGTTATTAGCTAAATAGATGTGAAAGTCATTGCTTTTCCATTGAAATAAGCTGTAAGAATCTGATCTCTTTTGGGATCTGCTAGGTACCTGTGACCTGGACTGGCCATTGTCAGAGACAGATTGCTGGGCTTAGTCTGACTCGGCATAGCTGCCTTAACTTACGCTAAGTATGGATGACAGCACAGGAGCCGGTTTGAGGTTCTTGTGACCTCCTGTCTTGTTTTGGTAGGAGAAGGGCCTTCAGTGCAGGTATATATAAAAAGGTAGAATGACCCATTGACTCCTCCAGTCTGCCCAGTAAATTCTGCCCAGCTGTCAGCCATAAATCTTGATTATCTTTAGGATACTGTTCCTTGTACAAAAAGGCTTTTGTCTGATTCCTCATAGGTTATCTACCGGGATAGATGTCCACTCCATACAAGATTTCATCCCCAGTTCAGCACCTATCAACCACTCCCCCAACCACTTTGCTTTACCACTATTTTCTATAATCTTGAGAGCAGCATAAAAGCCTAAGAATTGCCATTCTGTTATTTGCTATATTAATAAAAATGTATTGATACAAGAAATTGCCATACTGGTTCAGCCTAAAAATCCATCAAGCCTGACATCCTGTCTCAGACAATGACCAATCCAGGTCATGAGTATTTGTTAAAATTTGATATAGCACCCTATCTGGACAAGCAGGTTGGGGCGGATTACAATAAATAAAATAATATATAAAGCAGAGGAAAAAGAAAAGAACTCCAAATATGACAGGAAAGCCTTAATCGTATCAGTTCAACCATACTCAACTAAACAATAGAGCATAAACTAAGGGGGGAGAGAAAAAAATTTACACAGTAATATTCTCTACTGCTGAGGCCCAAAACCTTGAGGAAAAAAAAGAAAGTTTTAAGTAATGACTTGGAAGGTCTTATAGGACGTCTCGAGTTTATTTGGGGTTTACTACCCCATCCATATCGCAAGCGTAAGTACATCTAGTCGGCTTACTTGCTAAAAAGAAAGGAGTAAGGGTGTCTAGACTGAAACAAAGGAATTGGGGGGGGGGGGGTGGAACTACAATATTGATAGGAAAGTTGGGGAAACATAAAAATGAGGGGAGTTGCTGCGATCCAGATCAACCCCTTGGAGGGGGTGTTTTACATATAGGCATCTTGGAAAGGAAAGTTTTTAAATTCATTTTGAATTTTGAAGCATCGTTTGTTCGTTATCGTTATTAAACTCTTGAATTCATTGCCGGAAAATGTGGTGAAGGCGGTTAGCTTAGCAGAGTTTAAAAAGGGGTTGGACGGTTTCCTAAAGGACAAGTCCATAAACCGCTACTAAACGGACTTGGAAAAATCCACAATTCCAGGAATAACATGTATAGAATGTCTGTACGTTTGGGAAGCTTGCCAGGTGCCCTTGGCCTGGATTGGCCGCTGTCATAGACAAGATGCTGGGCTCGATGGACCCTTGGTTTTTTCCCAGTATGGCATTACTTATGTACTTATGTTCACGCAAATGTTGTGGAAATACAGTGCGGAATGCCTGGTAGATTGCTATTCTAGGGGAGGGAAGGACCAGGCGGTGAGAGTCAGGTGACCTAAGTTGCCTAGTCAGAGAGTATAGGGAGTTGTGAGTGAGAACCAAAATGCGGGACAACCAGTATAGTATGCCCTATGTACTAAAAAAAGAATTTTAAAGAACGTTCTAAAGGGAAAAGGCAACCAATGAAGATGACAGAACAAAGGAATAATACAGTCAAAAGTGAAATCAAGATAAACTCAAATAGAGTGAAGTTTGCAGAGTGAGCAAAAACCAGACTTGACAACAGTTAAGAATGCTGAGCAAAAGATAAATTAGTCAAGAATTACTACAAGATATCATAAACAACTGACCGGAGAGCAAATTTGTTCAAACAGCAAAAGAGGGATGGAAAGAATAGAGTGCACCAGTAATCCAACAGGCTATTGTTTTAATAGGATTAAGAACCAATCTGTGATCAGTGAGCCAGAGTTGTATGGAGTGAAGACAGGACTGCACGTGAGAAAGATCAGTGTTGTACTGGGAGAATGGAAAAACCTCTAGGATATCATCTGCATAGATATAAAAGCTCACATTGAAATTCTGAATCGAGGAAGTCAAGGAACTAGCAGGATCCTAGGGAACAAATCCATTCTCTCTTATTTATTTATTTATTGATACATAGGGATAGTCTACCATGTTGAGATTGTCACCCAAACGTCTATCTTCCTGGATCCCTGTGGTCTTGCCCCCAATTTGAGTTTGTGGTCCCCCAAGGTTTGTTGATTTGGCTGTGGGGGGGAGGTTCCCAAGCCCCACCAACAGAAGCTTTCCTGTGGCGATATTTGCGAGTATCGCTGCAAGAAAGCTTCTTCTGGCGGGGCTTGGGGACACCCGCCAGCCCAGGTATGTGGGGTTATGGCGGGGATCGAGAGCAGCGGGAAAGTGGGTCTAAATGTGCCATCTCCCCACTTTGGGCTCATGCTCCCTCCCAAATCGAAGTCTGGCTTTGCCTTTGCAGTACCCTATTCATGTAGTGGGCTTTGTTTATAGATCAGCTCAATGTTGGAACTCGCTTCCTCTTGAATTGAGATTAATTTCTGGTTACCTGAAATTTTGTAAAATGTTAAAAACTTATTTATTTTCTATATACTTAGGGGAAGGTTTGAGTTATTTTTTCTTGGTTCATTGGATGTTGTAACTTCCTAGTTTTGGCCTACTTCTTTAAATAAGTACATAAGCACATAAGTAATGCCACACTGGGAAAACCATCGAGCCCAGCATCCTGTCCACGACAGCGGCCAATCCAGGCCAAGGGCACCTGGCAAGCTTCCCAAACGTACAAACATTCTATACATGTTATTCCCGGAATTGTGGATTTTCCCAAGTCCATTTAGTAGCGGTTTATGGACTTGTCCTTTAGGAAACCGTCTAACCCCTTTTTAAACTCTGCCAAGCTAACTGCCTTCACCACGTTCTCCGGAAACGAATTCCAGAGTTTAATTACGCGTTGGGTGAAGAAACCTTTTCTCTGATTTGTTTTAAATTTACTACACTGTAGTTCCATCGCACGCCCCCTAGTCCTAGTATTTTGGAAAGCGTGAACAGATGCTTCACATCCACCTGTTCCACTCCACTCATTATTTATATACCTCTATCATGTCTCCCCTCAGCCGTCTCTTCTCCAAGCTGAAAAGCCGTAGCCTCCTTAGTCTTTCTTCATAGGGAAGTCGTCCCATCCCCGCTATCATTTTAGTCGCCCTTCGCTGCACCTTTTCAATTCCACTATAGCTTTCTTGAGATGCGGCGACCAGAATTGAACACAATACTCAAGGTGCGGTCGCACCATGGAGCGATATAACGGCATTATGACATCTTCACAACTGTTTTCCATACCTTTCCTAATAATACCCAACATTCTATTCACTTTCCGAGCCGCAGCAGCACACTGAGCAGAAGGTTTCAGTGTATTATCTACGATGACACCCAGATCCCTTTCTTGGTCCATAACTCCTAATGTGGAACCTTGCATGACGTAGCTATAATTCGGGTTCTTTTTTCCAACATGCATCACCTTGCACTTGCTCACATTAAACGTCATCTGCCATTTAGCCGCCCAGTCTCCAGTCTCGTAAGGTCCTTCTGTAAGTTTTCACAATCATGTCACGAGTTAACGACTTTGAATAACTTTGTGTCATCAGCAAATTTAATTACCTCGCTAGTTACTCCCATCTCTAAATCATTTATAAGTATATTAAAAAGCAGCGGTCCTAGCACAGACCCCTGAGGAACCCCACTAACTACGGGCCTCCAGGATGGTATTTTGAACAGCGTCCATGCCTGTTGTACAGTTTTTACCCTCTCAGTTGTCCCCCTAAGTTTTTTTTTCCACCGTTCTTCTCATTTTATCATAGTCTCCTTTTTTAAAGTTAAATGCTACTACTACTACTATTAAACATTTCTATAGCGCTACTAGACTTACGCAGTGCTGTAGAAATTAACATGAAAAGACAGTCCCTGCTCAACAGAGCTTACAATCTAAATTGGACAGACGAACAGACAGCTAGGGTGGGGAAATTGCAGTTGTAGGGGTGATAAGTGAGGGTGTTGAGTAAGAGAGTCATGGTTAGGAGTCGAAAGCAGTAGCAAAGAGGTGGGCTTTAAGCCTAGACTTGAAGACAGCCAGAGACTGAGCCTGACGTACTGGCTCAGGGAGTCTATTCCAGGCATAGGGAGCAGCGAGATAGAAGGAACGGAGCCGGGAGTTAGCAGTGGGGGAGAAGGGGGATGTCAGGAGACATTTACCCAGCGAACGGAGTTCACGGGGAGGAGTGTAGGTAGAGATGAGAGCGGAAAGGTACAGAGGAGCTGCGGAGTGGATGCACTTGTAGGTCAAAGGAGAAGTTTGAACCGTATGCGGAAACGGATAGGGAGCCAGTGAAGCGACTTGAGGAGAGGGCTAACGTGAGTATACGCTAACATATTTGAATTCCTGTGTATAGTTACTTCAAGGTTGATATCAAAACTGATCATATTATGATCACTGTTATCAAGCAGCCCCAGTACCATAACGTCCCTCACCAGATCATGCGCTCCACTAAGGACTAAGTCTAGAATTTTTCCTTCTTTCGTTGGCTCCTGCACCAGCTGCTCCATAAAGCTGTCCTTGATTTCATCAAGGAATTGTACCTCTCTAGCGTGTCCCGATGTTACATTTACCCAGTCTATATTTGGATAATTGAAGTCACCCATTATTATCACATTGCCCCATTTTGTTTGCGTCTCTGATTTCTTTTATCATTTCTGCATCTACCTGCTCATCCTGGCGAGGTGGATGGTAGTACACTCCTATCACCGTCCTTTTCCCTTTATACATGGAATTTCAACCCACAATGATTCAAAGGTGTGATTTGTGTCCTGCTGAATTTGTAATCTATCTGAGTCAAGGCTCTCGTTAATATACATTGCTACCCCTCCACCAGTCCGGTCCACCCTATCACTACGATATACTTTGTACCCCGGTATGACAGTGTCCCACTGGTTATCCTCCTTCCACCAGGTCTCAGTAATGCCTATTGTATCCAATTTTTCATTTAGTGCAATATATTCCAACTCTCCCATCTTATTTCTTAGACTCCTAGCATTTACATATAGACATTCAGAGTATGTTTGTTGTTCCTATTTGCATGATGCTTAGTACTAGACACTACTGATTTGCCATCTTTTGTCTGATCTTTAGTTGTATTTAAGGGCACGTGGCCTACCACGGTCTGTTGTGCAACCTCCTATCCAGAAACCCTATCTTCCTGTTTGTGAGGTATCTTTGCAAGATACCTTATCCCGAACCATGCGCTTTTGAGTGACTGTCGGCCTTCCCCCCCCATTTCTAGTTTAAAGCGGCTCTGTCTCCTTTTTAAATGCCGACGCCAGCAGCCTGGTCCCACCCTTGTTAAGGTGGAGCCCATCCTTTCGGAATAGGCTCCCCCTTCCCCAGAATGTTGCCCAGTTCCTAACAAATCTAAAACCCCTCCTCCCTGCACCATCGTCTCATCCACGCATTGAGGACTCCGGAGTTCTGCCTGTCTCTTGGGCCCTGCGCGTGGAACAGGTAGCATTTCAGAAAATGCTACCCTAGAGTATCTGGATTTGAGCTTTCTACCTAAGAGCCCTAAATTTGGCTTCCAGAACCTCTCTCCCACATTTCCTACGTCATTGGTACCCACATGTACCAAGACAGCGGACTCCTCCCCAGCACTATCTAGAATCCTATCTAGGTGACGCGTGAGGTCCGCCACCTTCGCACCAGGCAGGCAAGTCACCAGGCGATCCTCACATCCACCAGCCACCCAGCTATCTATATGCCTAATGATCGAACCACCAACTACAACAGCTGTCCTAACCTTTCCCTCCCGGGCAGCACCTGGAGACATATCCTCGGTGCAAGAGGGATAGTTCATCCCATGGTGGGCAGGTCCTGGCTACAGGAGTACTTCCTACTTCACCAGGGTGATGCTCTCCTTCTAGGAGACCTCCCTCTTCCAAGGTAGCACAAGGGCTACCAGACTGGAGTGGGACTTCTGTACAACATCCCTGTAGGTCTCCTCTATGTACCTCTCTGTCTCCCTCAACTCACCAAGTCTGCTACTCTAGCCTCAAGAGAACGGACACGTTCTCTAAGAGCTAGGAGCTCTTTGCATCGGGCACACACATATGACATCTTACCAACTGGGAGATAATCATACATGTGACACTCAAAGCAAAAGGACTGGATAGCACCCCTCTCGCTGCTGGACTGCTGACTCCATCTTAGTGTTTTGAGTTTTCAATAATTTAACTTGCTACAGTATTAAGGATATTAGCCTAATATAAAAGTGTCTTTTAGTTTATATAGTATATTGTGTGATTTATTTAGTGTTTCCTTCTTAGATGGTATGAAATGTATTTAAAACTCTGTAAGAGCACTCCTTGTTACCCTAATTAAAATAACTGACTATAAATGAAGAGTTGTCCTAGGGGAGGGTGGGTGGAATGCTAAATTAGATCCTGCAGTGTCTGTTAGATTCTATCTGTTAATGCTGTGGTACAAGCTTTTAAAACTAAGTGGAAAAGACTATGGAGATTAGTTGTTAAAATTTGCTTTTTATATTTTTATTTTTGCCTAACACTAACCTACAATTCTTCCTTTAAACCCCAATCTTAAGTTCCCAAAGCACAAAGCAAAGTGGCGTTCACTTACCAGACAAATGTCCTCTTCTCTCAGAACTTCTCAGATATATTGTAATCTGCACTAATCCAGTAATGGTTTGTAGCCAGGGGCGGCCCGACCATTAGACCACCTGAGGCGGGGGCCTCAGGCAGCACTCTTCAGGAGCGGCATCTGATCTCCCCTTTGCGGCATTATCCGGCAGCGATTCCCATACGCTGCCCTACACTGGCATCTCCCCTTCATGGTGCTACCCAGCACCCATCTCTTCCCTTTACTGCGGCCGCCTCTCTGATGTAACTTCCTGTTTCATCAGAGGCTCAGGCAGCCACAATAAAGGGAAGAGACGGGTGGCAGGGCAATGCCTGCAAACGGGTTGGAGGTTGGAAGGGGGGCGACATCCTAGCTCCGTCTTAAGTGGCATCTTCCCTTGGGCCGGCCCTGTTTGTAGAGGAATATAAATTTAATTTAATTGACACAGACCTGTTGGTTTGGGGAGGTTTAGTCTTTTGTACCTCAGAACCTGTGGTGTCACTTAGGAGAAATAAAGAGGCAGAAAATGGAAACATAACCCAACTCTTGCAACTTCTCTTAAGGGAGTGAAGCAGTGAGGGTAGGTATTATTTCCAGTGCTGAAACCTCCCAACCCTGTTCTCACCACTGGAATAGAATGACATGAGGCAAGGATGTAAAGACCAGCTTCATTCTTGGTGAAAATCCTGCACACCCCAGTTGATAGTGGGGTCTTCTCAAGTTGTGGATAAATTATCCTTTCATTGTCTTAGTCTCCTGATGCTTCTTGTTAAACTCCTGCCTTTATCAATAAGCTGCAGATTGAACTACTGTTACCTTTCATGGAATGAGCTCCCGACTGACCCAGAAAAAATACTTGAGGGTGGGCATGCATGTTAAATGAACTTGATACCATGGTTTAGCTCTATTGCGGACACTCTAAATGTAAAACCATTATGTTGCTCTGTGGCTGCAAGGTATTCTGTCTAGGGAACTTCTCAAACCTATCCTGCCATCATTCCATGTGGCCTTGATTATGCCAAAGCCAGTATTTTGAATGTCCCATGCATGTTAAAAAACAAACAAACAGGAAGGTGGACAATCTGCAAGCGCCAGGCAGTAGGAAGACAAACCAAAACTAGAAGTAGTCCAAAAACAGTTTTATTGATAACGTTACAACACTTGAGGAGTTAAATACATGTGCCCAGCATGGCTGTGTTTCTAGATATGGGCAAGTGGTACCAGAAAGGTGTGTGTTTGTAACAGCTAATCACCAATTGATGAAAGCAGACTCTCTTCCTCACTCTGGGGTTGTGTTGTAAACTATTTTTGGGCTATGTCTAGTTTTGGTCTGCTCTTCTCCAAGAATGTCCAGTACAATGCTGGACAAAGTTCTTCCAGATCAACAGAGAACAAGTCTATTTTTTCAGAAGTCATGATAAAAGAAGAACCATCTAAAGCTCTCCCTGCACCGTAGAGGAAACAACTAACAAGGTCATTTTGTCTTGTAGTGCCTTTAATCTTTTTTGTATTTGGAAAGATGTCGCCAACTGTCTGGCAGGGAGAGGGACACTTGAGCAGTTAATGGAGCTATAAAATTCTTCCTTTGGTTTATAGGGAACCAAGGATGACAAGTCTGTGATCCACTCCCTGGTGTCAGGGGCACTGGCTGGTGCTGTTGCCAAGACAGCTGTGGCACCGCTGGACAGGACAAAAATCATGTTTCAAGGTAATATTGTGTACTTGGGGTGAAGTGGGAGAGGTGAGATCTGTAGTGTCCTTAGAAAGATTCTGGCTAGTCCTGGCTTTTAAGGCAGCCAGCTTGCTACTGATGCCATGGATGACCTCTGTGTTCTTACTGCAGTGTAATCCCTGTAACTTGTGAATTCTGCTATTCTGCACGTTTGTTCTTGTTGCCTCCTTTGAGTGAAAGTGAAAACCTTGCTTTCCATACTGTCCTTACCAGACCAGATCAGTCCAGACCTGTGGGTGTCTGTCTACTAGCGGATGGAGAGAGAGAGGGAAAAAAGTAGTTCCTTGTGATTCACTCTATAAGGCACCGTGCAAGCACAGGAATTCAGTATTTTCTCTGTCTCCTAGCGGATATCACACCGTGCAGGTTCTGGGCTTGATTGCCCTGTCTGAGCTTCTGAAACAGTTTCTGCTAACCTACTTCAAGGTTGGAAGGAATCCTTTAAAAAAAAAAATACTTAGTGGGTTCTGAGTCTTTCTCTGGTTCTACCCTCTCTCTTTTTCCAGGATTTTTGGAGATGGGATGGTTCTCAGATGAAGTATAAGCAGGGTGTTTGAGGCAGGCTACTGATCCAGTTTAAAGGCTGGCTGTCAGTAGGGCGAGGGGTGCTACCTCCTGTTATCAGAGTTTTAAGATAACACTGGGTCCCAAGTGCCTTCCTTCCTCCCTCCCCCACCCCTCCACTCCACTGTAGGCCATCATAGGAAACAGCAAATATACATTTAATGTTTTGTTTATGTAAAATATAGGAGTAACTTTCTCATTCATGGGGGTTGTTTGGTTTCCTTTCAGCAGGCTGCTAAATTTTCAAACACATGCTCAATTCTCTTCATAAATGTATGTGGAGAAAGTACCTAATGATTATGGGCTTTGGCAGCAGTTTTTCTCCAGCATTGCGTGTGGTAGCAGCCATGGTGGTATGTTTTGTTTGTTTGTTGTTCCCCCCCCCGCCCCCCCCCCCCCCACCACACACACCCACACCAGAAATTTTGTCAGGCAATGATGCTGTGTTTCTGTATGCCATGACATTTTTCTTCGCTGATGGCAAGGGTCAGCAGTTTGTGGACCAGCTGTTCTAATGGCTCCATTCCCCTCTGCTTTTGTGTTCCCAACCTGAGTGCGCCTGGCCATGGGCTGTTAAGCCACTATGGCCACCCGAACTGGGTGGAATTTTGATCACCACTATTCAGGCCTGCTCGAATGCCAGGTGCCCTCTGCACAGTGAATTTCTCTTCTCTGACTGCCTTACAAGTGTTCCTCATGTGGTCCAATTAGGACAGGGAGGCAAACGGCAACCGTCTACGGCTGTGAGACTGGAGATTAGAGGCTTAGTTCAGTTCTAGGACAGCAGATGTTTGCAAAAAATAAAAATAATAAATTGCAGAGTTCATAGGGAGACAAGATGTTGACTTGATGGGAAGACATAGTAAGAAGAGCTCTGATGATTTCCTCAGCGATTGGGGGAAAAGTGTAAAGGGAAGACCAGGAAGCTCCCATCTGAGGCCCAGGTGATTCTCCTTTACCGCCAGTCGACCATTCTGGAGCTCCTTACCTCCAAGTCTGTTTTACCGTGGCCAGTTCTGCTGAAGCACTAGAAGCAGAGCTTCTTGGAAATAACCCATATTTGGAAGATAACGTAGTTTATTTCAACTTAGCCTCTTATCTTTACCTCCATACCTTTTTTTCCTTAATTAGTCCCTGTTGCTTCAAGGGTGTTAATTCTTCAATCTTGGTTCTCCCCATTTGTGGTGTAAGTGGCACACGTTTAGGAGGTTTAAAATGCAATTTATGCTTTTTCCTGTTTTGTATTGCTATTTTTGTGCTTTGCTGTCAAGTGTTTTGCTTGTATATCAGTTATAAATGCTAATAAAAAAAAAAGTGCAAATGCCTTTTCTCCCATGACCAATAATTGAGAAGTCTAATTACAAGATTGTCAGTTTCTTGTGTGGGGACTCAATACAATATAATTCAAATCTAGTGTCCCAAACACTCATCAGTAGAATACTCTTATTTGAATCATGACTTATCCACATACAAATGTTTGTCATATCCAAAGCTGCATTACAGTGTTAATTCACATACATATAGCCTTTTTCTAAGGGGATCATCAGAGTATCCTGCCGCACACACCAAAATGGTGATCGCCATTATGGAATAATGTAAGCCACATTGAGCCTGCAAATAAGTGGGAAAATGTGAGATACAAATGCAACAAATAAATAAAATAAAAAATATGGGAACTGAATCCCTTTGTGATAGTGGTGTGGCGCAAATCGTCATAGATCCGCTTAATATATTTTGTTTTATTTATTTATTAGCACAGACAACCCCATCAGCAGACACCCTTGCTAATACTTCAATGAGAAAATTGTAAAACTACGATTCATGATACCACTCAATACCACCGACCACAAAAAATTCATTGATGTTTGGACCCAACCCCGATGAATATCCAGCAGACCAAATCTGGACAAACTTCGCCATACTCACTGACGATACCATCACCCAAGTGATCAACAGGTTCGCCAAGTCTCACTTCAAACTGACATATGCCCCAATCCTATATAATAATTCTCACCTCCAATGTTCTATGCGTCTGTCTGCCTGTGTCCGTGGCTTTCTTCAGCGTTGGTCTGCTAGGCTCCGAAGCCCAGGCTGACGTCACACGCAGCACTGACCAACCACATGACAGCAGCACGAGGCCCCCCCTGCTGCCCTCTCCGTCACGCCCCCCCCCCCAAGGTCGCCACCGCTCCCCCCCCCCCCCCACCACCCCCCCGAGGTCGCCGCCAAGGCCCAGCCACTTTCCCTCCAGGCCCGCCCACCCAACACAGACCTGCCACGTCTCCTGCGAAACACGCTGCGCAAGCTCCCATTTCTGGCCACTGCTGCTTCTCCTGTTGAGCAGCAGCGGCTGCCTACAAAAACAGCTGTTTTTAAAAAGCAAAGCGCGGCACCACAGGCAACCATCATGCATTGGCTGTCAGCTCTACAGCCGTCCTCTCCCGCCTCTCACGTCACTGCCCTGGAACAGACTCCGGAGGAGCGCAGCGACTCTCTATAATCTACTACCAATGTCTACTCTACACGAATGAGCTTTATATGCAATACACTTTATCTCTCATTCTGAATATGAATTCTTTATACTTGACTGCTTACTCTACTATGTCAATCATGATCTTAATGTATTACCACTTGTATCTCTCCACTCCGGATAAATGGCGATCGCCATGACGGAACAATGTAAGCCCACTTGAGCTGCAAATAGGTGGGAAAATGTGGGCTACAAATGCAACAAATAATTAAATAAATTTACCGCCTTTTTGAAGGAATTCACTCAAGGTGGTGTACAGTAAGAATAGATCAAACATGAGCAGTAGGCAATTAGAGCAGTAAAAATATTCGAACAACAATACAATATGACAACACAATATGTACTAGAACAGTGATGGCGAACCTTTCAGAGACCGAGTGCCCAAACAGCAACCCACAATCTAATTATTTATCGCAAAGTGCCAACAGGGCAATTTAACCAGAATAACAGAACTTTAAAAGCATTTGGCATGCTTTTGAATAATTAATGTGATTTTTTGCTGTTGCAAATTAAAAGATCCCAGGTTCCAATCTAATTCATGTTTAATGTGGGATAAAATGCCATAAATAAGTAAATAAATATAAACTTTTAATGTTGAGCACCTGATTCTCAAAGTGGACATATTCCAAACACTATAATGAAAATAAATGATTTTTTCTACCTTTGTTGTCTGGTGACTTTGTTTTTCTGATCATGCTGCCCAGTATCCGATTCTGCTTCTATCTGTCCTCTTAAATCCGTTTCCAGGGCTTCCCTTTCCATTTATTTCTTTACTTTCCGCCTTTCTTCTTCATTTCTTGCCCTACATCTGTAAGAAAAAGCTGGGTTCTCCGCAGACTTGACTTTCCAGTGGATCCAGCTTCTGCCTATTTTCTTCATCCATTGTGCAGTTTTTTCCTCCTCTCTTCCTTTTCCCTCATCTCATCTCCCTCCCCTCCATCATGTCCAGCATTTCTTCTCTCTCCCTTTCCTCCCCTCCATCCACCATGTCCAGCAACCCTCCTCTCCCCCTGCCCTCCCCTCCATCCACACATGTCCAGCGATTCTCTTCTCTTCCCCTGCCCCCCTCTCCATCCACCCATACCCAGCGATTCTCCTCGTTCCCCTGCCCCCCTCCAGCCACCCAGGTTGTCTAGTGGATTCTTCGGGGCAGGCAGGAACGATCCCCAGTCTTGCCTGGCCGCTGCCGGCGCTGACTCTCCCATGGTGCTACTGCATCACTCTTCAAATGGCCGCCGAGACTTACAAGGGCGGCCTCTAAGACTTCAGCAGAAGTCTTGGCGGCCATTTTTAAAGAGCGATCCGGCAGCGGGGGAGGGTCAGCGCCAACAGCGGGCAGGCAAGACTGGGGATCTTTCCTGCCTGCCCCGAAGAATGCCTTCTTCCTGTACTCGGAGGGACCCTGTAGCTCGGGGGAGGGAGGGAGGAGAGCTGGCTCGCCCTCAAGAACAACTGGCTCTTGCGAGCCGGCTCCAGCACACCACTGGGTGGAGGGGACTGCGGTACCGGCCCGGGGAATTTTGTCCCCCCTGCACCCCCCTCTCAGCGGCCCTGGCAACGACGTGCATGCCAACAGAGAGGGCTCTGCATGCCCTCTGGCACGCGTGCCGTAGGTTCGCCATCACTGTACTAGAACATTATAATTGGTAGTGAGGGGTAAAGCAAAGTTGTAACATATAGATGAGTAAGAAAGTAGGAAGAATTAGAAAGTAAGGTGATTGATTGAAGAAAGTTGCACGTGAGGTCAGAGAGATGGTTAAATATTATCTCAGCTAGGGTAGGAGTGGATAAACATGTCCCGCTGCAGTATGTGAAGCCCGAGTCAATCCTTGTGTGTGTGTGTGAGTGAGACTAACAAGTTAGTTACTTCTTCTATTAAAGGCTTGGTTGAAGAGCCAAGCTTTCACCTGCTTCCTGAAGTAGAGGTAGTCTTGTGTTAAGCGGAGCCTTTCAGGCAATGCATTCCAGAGTGTGGGGGCTACTCCGGAGGAGGCTCGCTTGCGGGTATCACATCGTGTAATGTCTTTTGGAGAGGGTGTAGTTAGTGTAAGTCCTTGGGAGGACCTTAGTGTCCTTGGCGGTGTGTGGAGGATCATCCTATTCTTCAGGTACTCGGGGCCATTTCCTTTCAGGGCCTTGAAGATCAGACATAGAGTTTTAAATTTAGCTCTGTATTGTATTGGTAGCCAATGAAGTTTTGTTATTAAAAAAAAAATGTAATCTTAATTATGTCTTGAACCTTCATACTTCTAAAGCCAACAGTGGAATTGAAATGAGTAACACTTAACTGGCAGCGATTTTTCACCAGGGGAGAACCTCCGCCAACATGGCCACCATTTTCTTCCCCATGCAGGAGTGCTGTGCGATATGTACTTTGAACCTCTTCCCTGAAGAAGGAAATCAAAACCTGACCATGTTGGCAGAGGTTCTCCCTGGTGAAAAATCACTGCCAGTTAAGTGCTACTCATTTTCAATTCCACTGTTGGCTTTAGAAGTATGAAGGCTCAAGACATAATTAAGATTAAAACAAATAATAATAACAACAAAATATATTAAGCGAATCTATGACGATTTGCGTCATACCACTGTCACAAAGGGATCAGTTCCCATATGGTGTGTGTAGCAGGATACTATGATGATCCCCTTTAGAAAAAAGCTATATGTATGTGAATTAACACTGTAATGCAGCTTTGGATATGGCAAACATTTGTTTGTGGATAAGCAATGATTCAATAAGAGTATTCTACTGATGAGTGTTTGGGACACTAGATTTTAATTTCCTCCCATGACAGCATTTATATTCATGTCACTCCATACTGAATTTGGTCTTGGTATCTTGTGGAGAGTGTCTTTACTATTATGTTCATTCCCTCTTTATTCTTACATTCTGGAATGTGAATGGTTGCTCTGGCGTTTTCAGTCAGCGGAATGTGTAATTCCAGCATATCTTTTCGTTTCTTATTAAGGAGCTCTATAATTATTAGAAGCAGCCCAGCACTTTGTGGATCCTGTCCTTCCAGAATATTTCCTCTAAGGCCAGCACAATCCTTGGAGACATTTTATACAGGCCTACTTATCTTCATATTATGTATAGTCTTACCAGGATTCTCTATGGCCAAGGAGCTCCTTGGCTACTTGATAGGCCTTCACACTGTGTAATTACTTGTTCAGGTTGCCAGGCTTCCTAGTAAAGGAAGGTTACAGCCTTTCACTCCATGATGTGACCTCACCTTGAGTATTGCATTCAATTCTGGTTGCCGTATCTCAAAAAAGATATAGCGGAATTTATAAAAGGGTCAAAGCAGAGTGGCCAAAATTATAAAGGATGGAACTCCTCTCAAATGAGGGAAGGATAAAGAGGTTAGGGCTCTTCGTCTTGGAAAGAAGATGGCTGAGAGGGGATATGATTGAGTTCTACAAATCCTAAGTGGTGTAGAATAGGTAAGAGTGAATCGATTTTTACTTCTTTCAAAAAGTACAAAGACCAGAGGACACACGATTAAATTACATGGAAATACTTTTAAAAACAAATAGGAGGAAATATTTTTTTCACTCAAAGAATAGTTAAGCTCTGGGACTCGTTGCCAAAGGATGTGGTAACAGCGGGTAGCATATCTGGGATTAAAAAAGATTTGGACAAGTTCTTGGAGGAAAAGCCCATAATCTGCTATTGAGATAGACATGGGTAAAGCCACTGCTTGCCCTGGGATTGGAGCATGGAATGTTCCTGCCATTTGGGTTTCTGCTAGGTACTTGTGACTTGTATTGAGTCGATTCCCACTTCAGGCACAGGCAGCTCCTTGTGACTCTGGGCAAGTCACTTAACCCTCCATTGCCCCATGTAAGCCGCATTGAGCCTGCCATGAGTGGGAAAGCGCGGGGTACAAATGTAACAAAAATAAAATATTGACCACTGTTGGAAGCGGGATACTGGGCTAGATGGACCATTGTTCTGACCCAGTATAGCTGTTCTTTATGTGCCTATGCTTATTAGTGCTGCATAGCAGAAGAAGTGGGACTTTCTGATCACCAGAGGAAATGTGTACCAGGAAAATGTCTGGAGGCACAGGCTGTTCATGGAATTAAACTGTCCAGGTCAGGAGCTATGCTTTATTTTCCCAATAATTTGTATGTTGTCTTTAAAGGGGTGTCCTTTTTCATATCTTCATTCCTATGTGTTTGGTATTTTTTGAGCCTGCTGGTGTCTCTGGTTTCTGAACTTCTATCGTTTATTTATTTACTATACCGTTTCTAATTGCATTCACAAAACAGAACAGTTTACATCTTAAAAATAACATATTATATTAGAAAAAAACATATAAGAAATCCATTAATTTGATAGAAAATCACAACAAACTAAAACTTCCATTCTAAAAGATATAACAACAATGGGCAATCGTTCATAACAAACTGTATAAACAAGCATATTTTTGTATCCCAGAGTATAGTCTCTATTTTGGAAAATTCTCTCTCCTAAGTTTCTTTTAACTCTGGCTTAGCACCTTCTTTCTGGTGCACATTCTCATAATGGATATTAGAAATGGCTAGCTTTCCCTTTCCCTGGGCAGGGGTCCACACTCTTCTTATGGCCTTCGCCAGTTCAAACCAGCTTCTTTGTCTGGGCAAACCTTGGGAGCTTCAGTGGATTATTTATTTCAGGAATCTCTTTATGGTTTGGTATCTCCCTCTACATTGCTATTCTCCTTTCACAGTTCTATCCCGACCTTCTCTGGACTGCTTTGTTACATTCCACAGATCTGGACTGGTCTGATAAGGATGACATGGAAGGAAAAATTCTTACCTGCTAATTTTCTTTCCTATAGTTCTGCCAGATCAGTCCAGAAGACCAACTTGCTATAAGTTGCCTTCTCTGGGTATGTTTCCTTTTCTGTGCCTTCAAACGGGTTTGTCATCTGGCTTTTCTGTACTGCTACTAGGCTAGCTACTCTAGGAGGTCTGCAGTGGTGGTGTTCCTAGTTCAGCCATTTTTCATACAGTGGGCTATGCTGCTAGCACTTCATGTCCTTCAGCCATAAATTGCTAGGGGTGGTGCTTTTGTCAATTCTGCTATGTCACATGGCTGGCTAAACCTGCTTTCTTAGCAAAATACTGGAGGCACTGTAAGATCTTCAGGGTTCTCCTCTTGGCTGCAATGCTAGTCTTCAGGAGAAATATGCTGGATGTTCCCTAGTTATTTCATGGGAATATGTTTGTGTTTTTTTTTTTTTCTCTTTATATACCTTTTTGGCGGCAATAACCCAAATTCTATATACGGCGCCTTAAGTTGTGTGTGCTGATTTGGCTGCAAGACCAAATTACATGCACAACTTGATTAATATCAGCACCAATAATTGGTACTTAAGCAATTAGCAGCACTAATGGGCTCTAATTAGAATTTACACGCACAACTTTTGAGGCATGTTCTATAACACGGTGCACGTAAATTCTGATGCGCACAGTCGAAAAGGGGGCTTGGAATGGCTGGGCTGTGGGCTTTTCAAAATACCATGCACACTAGTATAGAATACACCCGATCTGCGCCTAACTTAGGAGCAGGTATTAGACCTGGTCCTAGGTGGCATAAATGGGTGCACCTAAATTTTAGTTGCAAGAATGGTGCGTGAGCGTATTCTATAAACTACGCCTAACTTTAGGTGTAGTTTATAGAATCACGCTAACCACATGGCTTTACAGCTCTGATTTTTAAGGTGCCATATATAGAATTTCCCCCAGTGTCCTGATGGCAATATTGATCCTACAGTGGCAGTATTCTCCCGGCACAATGGCGTGTTCAGTACCATGGTGCACCCTGCACTATATGGGTTTCAGTGCTGCTATACTGGTGGCTCTGTATGGTTGCAGTGGTCACGTGCTCCCAACATGTTTGATTTTTATGGCAGTGCGTTCATGGCATTCTGTTACCTTTTTAGTAGTGAACTGCAGCCTCCATTCTGTTGTCCATGGTGATGGCAGACATCCAGCACTACCTTGTCACTAGGACTTGGCAGCAGGTTCTAGTTTGCCTTAAGTACCAGTGTCTTAGTAACTCAGGTTAGTAGTAGCATGGAATTCTTCCACTGTTATGTCTTGGAGAGGTCCTATCTACTCTGAATCCTCTTTCTAGCAGAGGCTTGTCTGCACTGGATTGTCTTTGGCGCATGTCAGTCCTACAGTTCATGGTAGGCAGTGGCAGACCTGGCAGGCTCTCCGTTGCCTTCAGGGCCAAGGCCTACCTATGCTACACTGCCTTCTATGGCAAGGCAAAGTTTTACCTGTGCTGCAAGGTCTAGCCCATACTACGTAGCCTTTGGTGGCAGTCAGGCCTGCACCATGTAGGCTTTGGGGACAATATCTAACCTGTAGTAGGTTGCCTTGGGTGGCAATGTCTTCCCTGCTATACGTGTCCTTTGTCAAGGTCTGGACTGCACTGTGGTCTTCAGTGGCATGGTCTGGCCTGTATGGCATTGCCTGCAGGGACATAAGCTGACCTGCATTACATTGCCTTCTTTGGCAAATTGTTACCCACACTACACTGACTTCAATGGCAAGGTTTGGCCTGCTCCATTGTTAGTTTGTTTGTTACATTTGTACCCCGCGCTTTCCCACTCATGGCAGGCTCAGTGCGGCTTACATGGGGCAATGGAGGGTTAAGTGACTTGCCCAGAGTCACAAGGCGCTGCCTGTGCCTGAAGTGGGAATCGAACTCAGTTCCTCAGGACCAAAGTCCACCATCCTAACCACTAGGCCACTCCTCCGCCTTTAGTGGCTAAGTCTTGCCCACTCTGTTGCCTTCATGGCAAAGGCTGCCTTGTTCTACATTGCCTACAAGAGCAAAGGACTTCTCTACACTGCATTACTTACCATGGTGAAGAGATGTGCATGCCATTGACATTGGTGACAACAGTTTATTTGAACTCTGTAATAATATTCAATAGCAAGGTTGTGTCTGCTAGCCCTTGCCTGCCAAGACTAAGGCTTCCCAGCGTTCCATTGCCTGCCATGCTAAGGGCTTGCCTACACAACATTGTCTTCTCTGTTACCTTCAGTAGCCATGTCTGCCTGTGCTATGTTATCTCTTCTGGCAAAGTTCTGTCAGCAGTAAGTTGCCTTCAGTATCGGGTTCTGCCAGCACTGGGTTGTCTTCAGTCACAAGGTGGTTCTCATAGGGTGTGCATTGTAGTAGTAGCATGCTAACTGCATTAAAGTGCCTTTTGAGGTCATGTGATAGTTTTAAGTGCTTTTTTTTTTTTTTGTCCATTCTGGAGGATTTTCAGTGCTCAGTGTTTCACCATTTTTACCTGATTTTTGCTGTGCAAGAACACCAGTGTTTTTCTACCCTTTATACTTCTGAGTTGCATTTCCAGATTCATCCTTTCGGATAAAGGAATGATATCCTGGGTTAACTATATTATGTATGACTCTTACTAAGGGTGATATCACTGCTTTGTCAAGAGAAATACTGAATTCCTGTGTCTACATGGTGCCCGTATAGGGCAAATCATGAGAAACTACTTTCACTCTCCATCTGCTAGTAGATGGACACAATACACTGGTCTGGGCTGGTTTGGTAGGACTAAAGGAATGAAATATAGCAAGTAAGATGTAATTTTTTTTCTTGCCTGTGGGGCTGCTCTAAAGTGAGGTCTAATGTATATCAGTGAAAACATGAGAGAACAACATGGCTTTCTCCAGGCTTATTCGGATCATACATCTGAGTTTTTTAATTCTTTGAATATATTTGCATCTGCTTTCTAAACTTCATGACTGCTGGCTCTGTGGAGAGGAGAGCACATCTCCTTTAAGCTGTAAGTGGGTTTTGTTTTGGGAGGTGCTAGTAATTACCAGTGAATGGTAAGAGGGTGTCTGCCAGGTATTTGTGACCTGGATTGGCCACTGTCTGAAGCAGGATACTGGACTAGATGGATCATTGGTCTGACCCAGTATGGCTATTCTCATGTTCTTATGTCAGATATTCCTGTGTCTGCAGTCCTTGCTGCTACTTGCAGTTTGTGGTATTCTGTGTAAGGCCTAACTATGTTTTGTTTTTGTTTTGTTTTTTTCTTGTCCATCTTCCAGTGTCTTCAAACAGATTTTCTGCCAAGGTGAGGCAAACTAAAAGGATCTTTTTTCACAGCAGACGTGTTGGCCTTGTGTCATTTAATCACTGTGTAGTAGGTAGCCTGTGATGGTAGCATATGAAATTCGAAGAAAATGGCACTAAAGAAATGTTATGTTCCTCACTCACTGGCTGCTGCACCAGAAACAACCAATCAACCACAGCAGACCAAAACTGGACCAGTTCAATCAAACTGAACTGTTAAACTTCCCTCAGCCCCTGAACATTGTGTTCTTTTAAACCCTCAAGTTTAAAATACAGAACCTGCAAATACACGTGGAGCAGGGACTTACATGAAATGAACAGCATATATACTATACTTATTTATTTTTTTGGGTAAGGGTAGTAATTTATCCATTTACTGATATAGTCTACCGTAATCCACTTTAATTAATCTGAGGTTGTGTACACCATAAGTGTCAAGGTCACCATCTTGTGGCCACTAGGTAGAATGCAGCTGGTTATTGGCTGCAGAATTTCTTTTCCCTTTACCTTCTTTTGTGTCTGGTTTTGTCTGCTAACAGTTCAGAGCTCTCACAAACTGACTGTTTCCAAGGGATGCTGTTTCGGAACAGAGAGGTTGCAAGCATGTTAGTTTGTGTTTTCTTATGCATAATGTGTAAAATTACTTTCTCCGAGGACAAGCAGGCTGCTTGTTCTCACATGTGGGTCGGCGTCCATGTCTGCCCAGAAAACGGCAAATATTTCTCCGCAAAATAAAAATGTTTTGCCCAGAGTCTTCTGGTGCGTGAATCACGCACACCACGCATGCGCGGACGACTTGTCGCGCGAGCGTGCCCCTTAGTTCTTTTTTTGTCCGCGATGAGGTGACAGGATTTTTCTGCTCTCCTCGTTTTTGGCCCAGGAACAGAGTCTGACGACTATTTTCTTTTTTTCTTTATTATTTTGTCATTTTCTAAAAAAAAAAAATTTTACTCCCATAGTTTCTTTTACTTTTTTGCCTATTTTTAAGTTTCCTTTCTTTTCGACCCGCGTGGTCGGGTTTCTCCCTTTTTGTGGCCTTTACTTTTTTGGCACAATTGCGTCGTCTAATTTCATCGAAGCCGTTTTTCCTTCCATGTCATCAAAGACACCCAGCGGCTTCAAACGTTCCTCGGTGTCGAGGCAGGTCCAATGTCAGAGTACCTTAAGAGAGGTCTTATCTGATACTGAACAGGAGCGTTTGTGGGAGTCAGAGGAAGATCCCAGGTACTTTTCTTCTTCTGAATCCTATGGGATTCCCTCTGAACCTTCCCCTCCACCAGAGAGGAGACTATCTCCACCGGAGAGTCTTTCCTTTTCCTCTTTTGTCCGTGAAATGGCTACGGCTATTCCCTTCCCTGTGGAGGTTGAGGATGAGCCCAGTACTCAGATGCTTGAAGTCTTGGACTATTCTTCTCCACCTAGAGGCTGCATAAGGTACTGAAGGAAGTCCTTATGTGAAACTGGTCGGCCCCTCTCTCTGGCCCCGTGATCCTGAAGAAAGCTGAATCCCAGTATCTGATCCATGGTGAACCTGGATTGATGAGGTCTCAGTTACCCTACAATTCTATGGTGGTGGACTCCGCCCTCAAAAGAGCCAGGAGTACTAGGGACTATGCTTCGTTGCCCCCAGGCAGAGAAGCTAGGACTCTTGATTCTTTTGGGAGGAAGACGTATCAGGCCGCTATGCTCGCTGCCAAGGTCCAATCATACCAGCTCTTCACGAGCGTTCACTTGCGGGATTCGATAAGGCAACTGTTTAGCTTGGTTGATGCACTCCCTTCGGAGCAAGCCGAGCCTTTTTGCCAGGTGGTCAGGCAGCAGGAGGTGTGTCGAAAATTCCTGGCTAGGGGTACGTTCAACACTTTTGATGTAGCATCCAGGATCGCTGCTCAAAGTATAGTGATGCATAGACTCTCATGGCTGCGTGTCTCTGACCTGGATCATTCTGTCCAGCAGCGAATGGCGGATATTCCTTGCCGGGGGGATAACCTTTTTGGTGAAAAAGTAGAGGATCCTATTGATCAGATCAAGAAGCATAATGATGCTATGCATTCTCTCTCTCACCGGGCGTCTTCTGCTACTACCTCCTCATCTAGGAGGTATTTGGGGGGAAGAGGAGTTCTCCCTATTCCTATCCTAGGCATAGGTACACCTGCTTCTCGACAGCCTTCCCAGGCTCAGCTCCAATGCGCTCGTTCTCGTCAACAGCATGCGTCTAAGGCCCGCGCTGCTCCCCAGCAAAAGCAGGGAACGGGCTTTTGACTGGCTCCAGTTAAGCATAGCCTCTGTAAAAGTGTCCTTACTGGATGACTTACCGGTTGGGGAGAGGTTGATATTTTTTCACCAAAGGTGGCCTCTCATAACCTCTGACTGGTGGGTCCTTCAAATAGTCCGGTCAGGATACACCTTCAATCTGGAATCCAAACCTCTAAATTGCGTACCGGGAGCTCATTCTTACAGTTCCCAGCGCAAACAGAGGAACTCTCCGCCCTTCTGAAGGCCCAAGCGGTTGAACCCATTCCACCAGGGGAAGAAGGGCTGGGATTCTATTCCAGGTACTTCCTTGTGCAGAAAAAGACAGGGGGGGGGGGGGGGGTGCGTCCCATCCTAGACCTGAGGGCCCTGAACAAATTTCTTCGAGAAATGCTCAGGATGGTTTCCCTGGGCACCCTTTTCCCCATGATTCAAGAAAACGATTGGCTATGCTCTCTGGACTTAAAGGATGCTTACACACACCTTTCGATATTCCCAGCTCACAGGAAGTATCTTCGATTTTGGCTGGGAACTCAGCACTTTCAGTACTGTGTACTGCCCTTTGGTCTGGCATCTGTGCCCAGAGTGTTCACAAAGTGCCTAGCGGTAGTCGCAGCATCGCTACACAGACTGGGAGTGCATATGTACCCTTATCTCGACGATTGGCTAGTGAAGAGCACCTCAAAGGCAGGCGCTCTACAGTCCATGTGAATGACTATCAGGTGCTAGAACTACTGGGGTTCGTGATCAATTACTCCAAGTCCCATCTCACCCCAGTTCAAAAATTGGAATTCATTGGAGCTCTGTTGAACACAGACAGCTCGAGCTTATCTTCCCGAGGCAAGGGCAGACAACCTTCTGTCCCTGGTGTCCATAGTTTGAACGTCTCAACAGATCACGGCTCGGTAGATGTTGAGACTTCTGAGACACATGGCCTCCACAGTTCAAGTGACTCCCATGGCACGCCTACACATGAGATCAGCTCAATGGACCCTAGCTTCCCAGTGGTATCAAGCTGCAGGGAGTCTAGAGGATGTAATCCAACTGTCCACCGACTTCCGGAATTCTCTGCAGTGGTGGATGATTCGATCCAATTTGACCTTGTGATGTCCATTCCAAGTTCCTCAGCCACAAAAAGTGCTGACGACAGATGCGTCCCTCCTGGGGCGGGGAGCTCATGTAGATGGGTGTCATACTCAAGGAGACTGGTCCTTTCAGGAAAAATGTCTTCAGATCAATCTCGTGGAATTGCGAGTGATCTGGAACGCTCTAAAGGCTTTCAGAGACCGGCTGTCCAACCAAATCATATTGATTCAGACAGACAATCAGGTTGCCATGTATTACACCAACAAGCAGGGGGGCACCGGATCTCGCCTTCTGTGTCAGGAAGCCGTCCATATGTGGCTTTGGGCACGCCGTCACAGCATGTTTCTGCAAGCCACTTATCTGGCAGGTGTAAGCAACAGTCTGGCCAACAAGCTGAGCAGAATAATGCAACCTCACGAGTGGTCACAGGACATGGGCGTAGCCTGCAAGATCTTCTGAGCGTGGGGCACCCCTTCGGTGGATCTTTTTGCCACACAATCCAATCACAAGGTCCCTCGGTTCTGTTCCAGGCTTCAGGCCCACAATAGACTAGCGTCAGATGCCTTTCTCCTTCATTGGACTCAAGAAAAATGTCAGGAAGTATTTTTTCACGGAGAGAGTAGTGAATGCTTTGAATGCCCTCCCGCGGGAGGTGGTGGAAATGAAAACGGTAACGGAATTCAAACATGCGTGGGATAAACATAAAGGAATCCTGTTCAGAAGGAATGGATCCTAAGGAGCTTAGCCGAGATTGGGTGGCAGAGCTGGTGGCGGGAGGTGGGGATGGTGCTGGGCAGACTTATACGGTCTGTGCCAGAGCCGGTGGTGGGAGGCAGGACTGGTGGTTGGGAGGTGGGGATGGTGCTGGGCAGACTTATACGGTCTGTGCCAGAGCCGGTGGTGGGAGGCGGGACTGGTGATTGGGAGGCGGGGATAGTGCTGGGCAGACTTATACGGTCTGTGCCAGAACCGGTAGTGGGAGGCGGAGCTGGTGGTTAGGAGGCGGGGATAGTGCTGGGCAGACTTATACGGTCTGTGCCCTGAAAAGGACAGGTACAAATCAAGGTAAGGTATACACAAAAAGTAGCACATATGAGTTTATCTTGTTGGGCAGACTGGATGGACCGTGCAGGTCTTTTTCTGCCGTCATCTACTATGTTACTATGTTATTGGGGAACAGGCCTTCTGTATGCATATCCTCCCATACCTCTAGTAGGAAAGACTTTGCTGAAACTCAAGCAAGACCAGGGAACCATGATTCTCATTGCTCCTTTCTGGCCAAGCCAGATTTGATTCCCTCTTCTTCTGGAGTTGTCCGAAGAACCGTGGAGATTGGAGTGTTTTCCAACCCTCATCATCCAGAACGAGGGTTCTCTTCTACATCCCAACCTCCAGTCTCTGGCTCTCACGGCCTCGATGTTGAGAGCTTAGAATTTGCCTCCTTGGGTCTTTCAGAGGGTGTCTCCTGAGTCTTGCTTGCTTCCAGGAAAGATTCCACGAAAAAGTGTTACTCTTTTAAATGGAAGAGGTTTTGCCCTAGATCCTCTTTCTTGTCCTACACAGACCCTGCTTGAATACCTTCTACACTTATCAGAGTCTGGTCTCAAGACCAACTCCGTAAGAGTTCACCTTAGTGCGATTAGTGCTTATCATCGGCATGTAGAGGGTAAGCCTATCTCTGAACAGCCTTTATTTGTTCACTTCATGAGAGGTTTGCTTTTGTCAAAGCCCCCGGTCAAACCTCCACCAGTGTCATGGGATCTCAATGTCATTCTCACCCAGCTGATGACTCCTTTTGAGCTACTGAATTCCTGCCATCTGAAGTACTTGACCTGGAAGGTTGTTTTCTTGGTGGCTGTTACTTCAGCTCGTAGGGTCAGTGAGCTTCAGGCCTTGGTAGTGCATGCATCTTATGTCAAGTTTCATCACAACAGAGTAGTCCGCATGCACCCTAAGTTCCTGCCGAAGGTGGTGGAGAGTTCCATCTGAACCAGTCAATTGTCTTGCCAACATTCTTTCCCCGTTCTCATACCCGCCCTGGCGAAAGCAGTTTGCATACCTTGGACTTCAAGAGAGCATTGGCCGTTTATGTGGAGCGGATAAAGCCCTTCAGACAGTCCGCCCAGTTGTTTGTTTCTTGCGATCCCAACAGGAGGGGAGTTGCCATTGGAAAATGCACCATCTCTAATTGGCTAGCAGATTGCATTTCCTTCACTTATGCCCAAGCTGGGCTGACTCTAGAGGGCCATGTCACGGCTCATAATGTTAGAGCCATGGCTGCGTCAATGGCTCACTTAAAGTCTGCCTCCGTTGGTTGAAGAGCTTTGCAAGGCTGCAACGTGGTCATCAGTCCACACATTCACATCGCACTACTGCCTTCAGCAGGATACCTAACGTGACAGTTGGTTTGGGCAGTCAGTGCTGCAGAATCTGTTCGGGGTTTAGAATCCAACTCCACCCCCCCCCCCCCCCCAGGCCCATTTTTGTTCTGTTCCAGGCTGCACTCTCAGTTGTTTATTGTGAAGCGTTGCGTATGACTGGTAGCGCTATAGAAATGATGTATAGTAGTAGTAGTAGTAATCTATGTTATGTCCTCGCTGTTGCGAGGCCCAATTGATCAATGTTCATTGTTTTGAGTGAGCCTGGTTGCTAGGGATACCCCACATGTGAGAACAAGCAGCCTGCTTGTCCTAGGAGAAAGCGAAGATACTTACCTGTAGCAGGTATTCTCCGAGGACAGCAGGCTGATTGTTCTCACAAACCCGCCCACCTCCCCTTTGGAGTTGTTACTAGTTTGTTGTATGCTTTTTGATTTAACTAAGGGGCACGCTCGCGCGATGGGCGGGAAGTTGTCTGCACATGCGCGGTGCGTGTGATTCACGCGCCAGAAGTCTCTGGGCAAAACTTTTTTATTTTGCTGAGAAAAATTTGCTGTTTCCTGGGCCGACGTGGATGTCGACCCACATGTGAGAACAATCAGCCTGCTGTCCTCGGAGAATACCTGCTTACAGGTAAGTATCTTTGCTTTTCTAATCCATTTTTTTCTGAGTGGAAGGTGTCTGATAATGAGAAGGGCACCAATGGATAATGCCTTCCCCCTTTATTTGAGTTTTCAGAAGTTATTTCCCACAAATGCAACAGATCCAGTCTGGGTAAAGCATTGCCTTTTGACTTTCAACATGAAAATAATCAGAGCCTTTGTTTTGTGTAGGAAGCCTATCGACTCATTTACCGCACATACCTGAATGAAGGTCTCTTCAGCTTGTGGCGGGGGAACTCTGCCACTATGGTGCGGGTGATTCCATACGCTGCCATTCAGTTTAGTGCTCACGAACAGTTCAAGCGCATCCTGGGGCATTACTGCGGCTCCCACAATAAGTAAGAATCTCTCTGCTGATGTGTCTGTGTGGTGGAAATTTGTACCATGCCAATGCTTTATAACTCTGAATGGTCCATAAATACCTACACATTCATGCCATATAATCCTTTTTACCTAAAGACCTTAGTTCAGAAAGTGCTTTCCTGATGATAATGCAAAGCAGAAGAAGCACGATGAGCCTCCAGGAGTGGGCTGGCATCCAGACTTTAATAAGGTCTTCCGTTAAGTCTGGATGCCAACCCTGGAAGCTTATGTACAAACAGTGTAACAGGTTCTAGTTCTAAGAAAGTTGATTTTATCCATGCTGCTTAACACTTAGGGTCCTGGGGACCTGCTGCTCACCTTCCTGTTTATACCTTGGGCTCATTTTATGACTGAGTAGTGTTGACTGTTCTGTTTTTAAACCCTCTACAATACATACGTGAACCATGAACAGATAAACACAAAAAAAGATATTCAAACTTATGAATAGCCTATTGAAAACCCAAAACATACTAGCATCGACTGAAACACCACCAACTGCAAATGAGCTTGCAAAACATTTTGAACAAAAAATATTAAAGGCAAGAACAAATCTTAGCGCAAACACAACATCAATCACAGACTTCCTACACGATGATGAGACCAACGATACTGCTACTACTACTACTATAACGATACCCACATCATAGCAGACAGAAACTAAGACACTACTGACAAAATACACACAATGCATACTGTATGCTAGATAATTGTCCCAATTATATGATGAAAAACCCACCAGACTGGTTCATCGATTGCCTCACCGAACACACCACACACGTGTTTTCGAATGGACAATTCCCATCTGACAAGGGTGACATTATACTCACCCTGATCCCTAAAAACACCACCACCACCATCAGCGACATCACAAACTATAGACCAGTAGCCTCAATACCACTACTGACCAAAACGATGGAGGGTCTGGCAGCACAACAATTAATGGAATACCTGACTCAATCCTCAGTCCTTCACAAGTCTCAATCAGGGTTCCGACCACAACACAGCACAGAGACAGTAATAACCACTTGGATAACAAAGTTCATATGTCTAATATTTCAAAGTCAGAAAATCTTATTACTACAATTTGACATGTCGAGTGCGTTTGACCTAGTAGACCACACAATACTAATGGCCCTTCTTGACAATATGGGAATTAGCGGAGCAGTGACAACATGGTTCAGTGGCTTCTAAGGACCAGATCCTACATTGTAAAGATGTCCAACCAGTTATCTTCTTCTTGGACCTCAAAATGCGGGGTACCACATGGCTCACCATTATCACCGGCACTGTTCAATATAATGATGACCCCACTCTGAAAAAAAACTGGAACAAATGTATCTCAGCCCATTCATATACGCTTACGATGTCACCACCTACATACCTTTTAACCACAGCATCACAGAAATACTAGACAAGGTCAAAAAAGGCCTGGACCTTATGGAACATTGGGCGACAACCTTCAAACTAAACAGAAAGAACTAAATTCCTGGTACTATTATCCAGCCTGTACAACCCCACAAATCACCAAAACTTTACAATCAATCACCAAACCTACAAAATCGAAACACAACGAAAAATACTGGGAGTCATTCTTGACAAACACCTATCTCTGGACAGCCAAGTATCTGCAGTTACATCACAGTGCTTAAAACACTATGGAAACTGAGAAGGATCAGGAACTATTTTCCTAGACAATCATTCCGGCTAAATAGTACAATTCATGATGCTATCAAAACTAGACATCTGCAATGCAGCATATGCAAGATGCAAAGAAAACACAATAAAAGCATTGCAAACGGTCCAAAATGCAGCAGCAAGGCTGATATTTAAAACATCAAAATATGAGAAAGCAACCCCACTACTTGTAATGCTACACTGGCTGCCAGTCAAGGCAAGACTGTTCTTCAAAATAAGCATCCTCATCTACAAAATATATTTGGTATGTCTCCTGAATATATGCTAGACCTAATCGTACTATCCTCAAGAAATGCAAGCCTGGAAACCAGAGGATACCTACTTCTCCACCTACTCAAATGCAAGAAATATAATCTACAAACTATCCACACGGCTGGATTCAGCTACCTGGGCTCCAAATGGTGGAGCTCAATACCAAAAGCCATAAGAAATATCACTAACTACCCTCCAGTTCGGAAAAGACCTGAAAACCTACCTTTTCAAGAAATTATATAACTAAACACATAAACTACAGATGTTCCACAATACTTTGTAACTGAAAAAACTACTGTAACTTCATCTAACTATAAAATTTGTGAGCTACTTTGAACCAAAACCTGTTTTTTGATAATAATGGGATACAAGAACACATAAATAAATCTCTGGGATGATTCCTTAGATCTGACAAGTCCCCTCATGAGAAACTCATCACAAACTTAAATCATGGGGCAGGAAGCAGTGTCCTAGCATAGAGGTCGAACAAATTCAGTTTTGGTTTCAGCTTCAGCACCGAAGCCAGCCTGAAATTCATGTTCAGCCTTGTTTTGGCTGAAAACGCTAATACATTTTCATCTGGAACCAAAACTTTAGACTGGCTTCCCTAGCTCCCCTCCCCATGCACACACCCCCCCCCCCCCCCCCCCGGGTCTACTGTCCATCCCCTGGTGGTCTAGTGGTGTGTGAGGCAGGAGCAAATCCCAATGGGGATGTCCATTTCCTCTCCACTGCCAAAATAGCTGCCGTGATCTCTAGCAGTGGTCATTTTGGTGGTAAAGAGGGCATGGGCAGGAGCCACTAAGGATCGTGCTTGCACCACCTGCCACTAGACCACCAGGGAATGGATGGTAGGCCTGGGGGGGGGGCTTCTAGGAGGGGGAACTCGTTCTATTCATGCATGGGGGAAGGGGAGGGAGTGGTGGCTTGTTCCGTGCAGGGGCCAGGCCAAGCTGTGTCCTGGCTGCCAGTTTCAGATTAGGCCGACACCAAGCAGCACATTTTGCATGCACAGTCAGTTTCAGTCAAACCCCAAAGAAATTGGTTTAAGTTGCCCTCTATCTTAAAGTGAACTGGTAACTAGCTAAAGTATTGGTAACAAAGGAGGACTAAATGGTCAGTTTCTCAAGTAGTGGAGCATCTTCGGGAGCTGTACTGGAACCATTGTTTGACAACAAAAATGATTCAGAGTAGTTCAGATATGAGCAGACTGATGAAATTGAAAGAGGACAGGGCAGCTAAATGATGGATGAAATTTAATGTAGCATGAAAAATATTGATTAAATGTGTACAATACTTGGTTACAGCCAATACATTGAAATTATCGACTTCATGAACAGGAGTGGCCAGAAGAGTAAATGTAATGCTAAGAATTATTTGGAAAGGAATTGAGAAAGACATGGAGACTCTTATAATGCCTCTGTGTAGCTCTGATATACACAGCTCCATCTTAAAAAAAAAAAACAACCCAGAAGGGCACCAAAACTGATAAAAGGGGATGGAACCACTCCCCTGTGTAGAAAAGCTAATGAGGTTAGAGACAGCTGTGAGGGAGTTCGATGGATCTCTATAAAATCCTGAGTGGGTGGAACAGTTATTTATCCTGTCAAAGGGCCAAGGATTAGGGGATACTCCTCAGAACTACATGGTAGCATTTTTAAAAATAAACTTAAGAGGATTACTTTTTTCAGCTCCGGGGCTTTTGGTACTGGAGGATATGGTCAAGGCAGTTACTATTTTTTATTTATTTATGAAACTTAGCTATTGCTTTGAACAAGTTCCTGGAGGACAGAACTATTAACAATTATTAAATAAGAACCCTACAACTAGGAAGGAGCAATAGGGAATGGAGGTTCCAAGGAGAGTCTGCTGGGTATTGCCCATGACCCAAGACATATACTGACTTGATGAGTCATTGGCCTGACCCAGCAAGCTCTGGTCTTAACCTTTTGTACATATGTTGAAGATTCCTAAA
The DNA here is from genome assembly GCF_901765095.1 of Microcaecilia unicolor. Taxonomy (NCBI): domain Eukaryota; kingdom Metazoa; phylum Chordata; class Amphibia; order Gymnophiona; family Siphonopidae; genus Microcaecilia; species Microcaecilia unicolor. Next base: position 76,221,812 of record NC_044041.1, on the reverse strand, counting down.
TACTGGTGCTTGTATGGCCCTCCATAAATCCCTACATATTCTTGCCATATAATCATTTCACTTCAAGACCAATGTTTCCTTTGAGCGCATAAGTGATGGCTCATACATTTTAAGAGCGTTGCTCACAGATTTTTACATGGTTGCTAACAAAAATGGTTTCTTTTGTGCTATACAGAAATGCATTGTTAATACTGGTGCTCAAAAATTGTTGGTTTTTAAAACTTGTTGCTCACACGAAATAAATTTTGCACATACCCTGCCATTACTTAGAGGAAACATTGTTCAAGACCCTTGGTTCAGAAATTGATTTCCTGATGATAATACAAAGCAGAAGAAGCACAATTAGCCTCTAGGAGTAGGTTTGCATCCGAACTTTAATAAGGTTTCATATTAAGTTTGAATGCCAACTCACTCTTGGAGGCCCATTGTTACCTGGTTCTCTGTGCTTTTGACTCCCTGTTAATGCAGCCATGATGCAAGGGACCTTTTATAGTGAATTGAGAGAATGATGCTTTTCATTGAACTGGATCCTCTGTTGTGCTGTAGGAATTGTTCTCCAAGGGCCAGCCTTGCTAAGGAGGCTTTCACAGGCCCTGATCCATCCCTATACTTACAGAATGGGGAAAAGCCTTAGTGAACACACTGCTTCTTGCATGTATGTGAAAAGAAAAACTGATTTTTTTTTCTGTTTCTGCTGACTCAGGGTGCTGCCACCTGTGCCAAGGCTTTTTGCTGGTTCTCTGGCTGGTATCACCGCTGTCACACTGACGTATCCCTTGGATGTGGTCCGCGCTCGCATGGCTGTCACACGCAAGGATATGTGAGTTATATAGCTCCCAGTAAAGAGGGGTTAAGGGATGTGCCAACTGAAACAGCTTTTTTCAGTTTTGGCCAAAATTTCAACTACCACCGAAAACGTCTTGAAAGCTTTTGGCCAAAACAAACTGCACCCAAAACTCATCACCTGGTTTCAGCTAACATTGGAACTGGAAACAGTTTGATTGTGTGACTTTGAACCATTGTGGGCCACTGGGGATTGTCTGAGCTTGCAGTCTACATCCCTCTGCTAAACCCACAGTATCCAAACCAGAACATAATTTAAATAGTGAAAGACGTATTTTACTTCAGGGCAAAATAGCCTCCAAAGACATGGTCTGCAGCTAATGAAAACAAACTAAAAGTCACCATGCTTTTACAGTGGCTGACTTTGCGCTACACTTGAAGTGATAGCTGACATATGTCTGCAAGGGGCTAATTTCTAAGGGTTTTTACCCCAAATTGTCAGGCTTAAATTCCTGCTAAAATTTAGTACCAAAAACATTTATTTGGAACACTCTGTTTACCATATAAACTATCATGCAAGGTCTTAACTGTATTACTTGCAATCGCAGTAAAAAAACAAAGAAGTTAATTCTCCCTCCCCCTTCCCCCCCCCAAACTACCTTATAATCTTTGGTGGTCTAGTGGTGAAATCAGGGCAGGATCAATGTCCCAGTTGTGGCAGCCATTTTGAAATTAGAGCCAGCATGGGCAGGAGTAAGTAGGAATCACTTTGTCCCCAATTACACCCCTAGACCACCAGGGATTGCAAAATAGGCTGGGGAGAGAGGGAGACAAACAGGACAAAGCACAAATTTTTGTCTTTCACCGAAAAGAGTCATCTTCAGCTGAAATTGAAAATATGGCCTAAAATTAAAATAACCTTCCATTACGTCCTGAGGATCAGTCCAGACTTGTGGGTTATGCCCATCTACCAGTAGGTGGAGGTGGAGAAGAGTGGCTGAGAGCAAATGCACAGTAGCTTTTAAGGCAGAAATCTGCTGTACTCTCTATCTCCAGCAGGCTGGTAGAGGCTTATCCTGAGTTGCTCTGAGACTGGTCTACTGAATTTGACCCAGTTGATCTGGGGATCGAGAAACTCTATTGCTAAGCAGCTTCAGTGCAAACCTGGTGATGCCAGGTCCCTTCCCCCTTCGCCGCATTCTCCTGCCTCATTTTGTGGGGGAGGGGGGAAGCAGCCGCTTTTGCCTCCAGCAGCTTATTTGGGGGTGGAGTGTGGAGCGATTCAGTCGCTTGGTGCCGGGACCTGTGGAATCTGTGACTTCAGTGGGCCCAGTAAGTGAGTACCGATGGGTGTCCAAGGTATGGGGGCCACCGAACAGCGTCATGAAAGTGTGCTATGCTCTTGTGGAGATGTGAAAGACAGGATTTAGTGGCCACGGATGCTTTGCCATGCCCAAGTGCAGATCAAAGGTCAGCAACGAGAGGAAGTTTTGGCGGGCTCTACTTCCACGGTGCCTGACCACATGGCGGCAGTCATTTCAGGAACTACACCATGCCTCTCTGCTACTCATGCGGGTGATTTTCCTGGGGTTCCTTCGATCTCTTCCCAGCACAGTTCTGCTCCTCTTGACATCTCCTAATCTTTGAGTATGTTATAAGGGGCTGAGGGGATCCCATTTTAGAGAATGACACAAGGATGGGGATAGAGCCTGTGGAGACAGAGACAAACTTTATCCCTGTGTCATTTTCTACTTTGAATCCTGTTAATTAACTGGACTGTTACTCATGTTTGAGTGATGCAGACAATATTTTGATTTTTTTTGGAAAAACAAGCAAACATGCTGGCCACAACTAGCAAAATTTGCATGGGGGATCTTGTCCATTCCTGCCACCAGCACATCTTCTAAGAAGATGACTTCTATTGCAGGAAAGACTGGAAGACTGAATCCTGAGATTGTTGCTGACTATTCATCCACAGATTAAATAATAACAGTGCTTCATAGGGCATATTTCTCTCCTACTAGGGCATACAGAACGGGTTGTATTTTGTACTCTTGGACATTTTAACAGGTTGGATTAGGATTCCTTGGGGTAGTAGAAGTCAGCTAGTGATGGGGTTGAAAGGGTAGAGGCTGGTGGTGTGGGAGGAAGGGGTTATTATAGTTGCTCATTGTATTATTTTCTATTTGTGATTTATAAACAACAGCTGCACAGCATATTGTTATACTTTATTAAAAAGATTTAAATATAAAATCAAGTGTTCAAGGCTTTTGCAGATGAGGACAGAGCCTATGGGGAGGGGGCAGGGACGGAGACAGAACCTGCGGGGATGGGATGGGGGCGGAGACAGAACCCACTGGGACAAACTTTGTCCCCGTGTCATTTTCTACCCCATTTTTGCCAGAGTTTGTCTTGTTGCTCTCTATCAGGTTTGCTTACTGAAGAGGTTGCAGCCTCCTTGTGACCCGGCTCTCCTTCGGCTCTCCTCAGAGTATGTCTTTTCTAAAAGGAGGAAACTAGGTCATTTGAGGGACCTAGTCTGTAGCTTCTGGTTGGGATTCAGACATTGCCCTGTCCATGGCCTCTGGCCATTCCCTCTCAAGCTGGTATGGAGGGGGATGTGGCCCTTATGGAAGGAGATGATCTACAGCAGCTAAACTGTTTCACAGGGAGGACCTTACGGCTTTTGTTATTGAAGCTCTGTAAATTTTGACTATTTCGTCTCCGGCAGCTCAGGTGCCTCCATCTTCTACTTTTATGTTGGACACAAAAAAGCCTCCCAAAACCTTCCACATACACAAGGCTATGCAGGAGTTCAGTTCAGTGGGATACTCCAGATTTGAGTCTAAAAGTGTTGCAGGCTATGTCTAGGCTCTATCCTATCCACCCTAATGAAGTAGATAAGTTTTTTAATTGCCTAGGGTGGACGACTACCATTCCAGTAGAAGGGGGTACATCTCTCAGAGATGTTCACGATCACAGGTTGGAGTCTCCCTTGAAGCTCGACTTTGAAGTTGCTGCCCTTTTATCTACAAGTTTCAATTTGCAGTTCTTATGCAGCTAGATCGTGTATTCCTCTTTGGAGTAGGGCTGTGTTCCTCCCTTCCTTGGAATCAAGGCTTTTGTATCTAGCGGATTTGTTGTATGATCTGCTCAGGGTGTGTGCTAAGCAAATGGCTTTGGCTGTTTCAGTGAAATAGTGATTGTGGCTCAGACACTGGGCAGCTGATGGACAATCCAAGGCCAGGATAGCGAAGCTTCACTTTCAGAGTAGATTGTTTGGAGAGGACTTGGAGAAATTGGTTAAAGATCTGGGGGATTTAAGACTTAGCATTTACCTGAGGACCAGTGTAAATCCTCCTTTTTCTTAGTCTCGCTTCCGTTTTCAGGAGGCCAAGAGTAATAGGTCAGAGAAGTCTAGTTCCTCCTCCTTTCAGAGACCCTGTTTTCAGCAGCAACAGTCTTCCTTTTGTGGTGACGAGGGCTTCCTCCATGAACCCTAGAACTTCTAATGCCTCGTGCCCTTCTCAGTGATGGGATTCCGTCTTGCTCCTCTGTGCAGGTCATCAGTGGTTGTCTTATGGCTTTTTACAAGGAGTGGTCCAAGATCACGTCAGACCAGTAGGTCTTAGATCATAAAGGAAGGCTACAAGCTGGAGTTTCTCTACCTGCTAAATTCAGCCTGTTCTTCTGGACAAGCTGGGCACCGGCAGGTACTCCATTTATTTTGTGGTCCCCAAAAAATGAGGTTCCTTCCAGCCTGTGTTGGATCTCAAAGGTGTAAACAGGCGCTCAGGGTTCAGCACTGCAGGATGGAGACTCTGCAATCTGTCATAGGCTCTGTTCAGCCTGGAGAATTTCCAACATCTTTAGATCTCAAGGAGACCTACTTCCACAGGCCTGTCTGGCTGCTTCATCTGCATTTTCTCCGGGTCTCAGGGCTCTCTACCAGTTCAGATCAATGCCCTTCAGTCTTTCCATGGTGCCACGGATTTTCTCCAAGGTCATGGTAGCAGCCTTTCTGAGGTGGCAAGGTGTTTGAATACATCCTTACTTGGACAACTGGTTTATCAGAGCCTCCTGTTATCAGGAAATCCTAGGCCTCTGCCAGAGTGGTAGATGTGCACTCCTTAGGCTGGGTAGTCAGCCTGGTCAAGAACCAGCTCAATCCCATTCGATATCTGTAATATCTGGGGGGTTCTCCCCAACACCAGGGAGGGAAAGATATTTCTCCCCTCATTGCACCAAGTCAGGCTTCGATCTGTTACAGTGCCTCCTTCATCCTCAACTCCCACACACATGGGATTATGTTCAAGTATTGGGAACCATGGCTTTCACCTTGGAAATTCTTCCTAGGACCAAAATACATACGAGGCCACTTTAGCTGTCGCTGCTTTCTCGCTGGTCCTCAGTTTGTATGGACTACAATGGTTGTCTCCCTTGGACTCTTCAGGTGAGGAGCAGTCTGCAGTGGTGGCTTTTGTCTGGCCATTCTGCAAAAGGGCCTTCCTCTAGCATCACCAGTGTGGATGGTAGTCACCATGGATGCCAGCCTCTCAGGCTGGGAGACTCACTGTCTTCATCTCGTGTCTCAGGGTCATTGGTCAGCGACGGAAGCCTCTTGGTTGATTAAACTATCTGGAGCTCAGAGCGATTTGGAAGGTATCGCTTTCCTTTCAGCAGCTGCTCCAGGGGAAGCTGGTAGGATTTGTCTGACAGTATGATGGCAGTAGCCTTTATCAACAGGCAGGGGGGCATGAAGAGTGCTCCTCTTGCCAGGGAGGCTGCTCTTATTTCAGTGGGCAGAGTCTCGTGTTCTCTCATTTTGGCGGCTGATATTGCAGGAGAGTTGAATAGAACACAATATTGAAGAGTCCAGTAGTATTACAAAGATGTATATTACTATTTTTGCTTAAAACAAGGGAAAGACCTCAAAACACCCAAACACTTACTTAAATTTTAGCGTCTTTCACGGGGGTTGTGGTATTCATCATTGATCTAAAAACCTCATGATATTTTTGTTGTTACTATTCAAATTTATTTTTATTTATAATTATCACTATTTTTTAAAAAAAAATGTTTTCTTCTTTATTTTCTTCTTAATTTTATACAAAACACATTCCTTTCCTTCTTTTTTCAACAATGACTGTATGTATAACTTATTTCATAAGAAAAAAGTTGAGCACTTAACTAACACCCGACCGGTGGCCAGACCTGTTTAAATTCCACGGCTTCCTCGGGGGCTGTGCATCGACGTGTGGACATTTCCAAAGGATGGTGTCATTCATTGCAATGATCACATTTCGTCCTGTTCACTGCTTGTTCAGCAAAATGTTGAACAAGCAGTGAACAGGATGAAATGTGATCATTGCAATGAATGACACCATCCTTTGGAAATTTCCACACGTTGATGCACAGCTAAAATTTAAGTAAGCGTTTGGTTGTTTTGAGGTCTTTTCTTCGTTTTAAGCAAAAATAGTAATATATGTCTTTGTAATACTACTGGACTCTTCAATATTGTGTTATATTTGATTTCTTTGAGCCACAGTGTTTTTTGTTCCTCTATTTTTGATACTTAGGAGAGTTGAATAGTCAGGCAGATTACTTATGGACTGGAAGCGGTGCAAAGAAAAGCTACGAAAATTGTATGAGATTTGCATTGCAAACCGTACAAGGAGAGACTTGCTTACCTGAACATGTATACCTTGGAGGAAAGGAGAAACAGGGGTGATATGATACAGATGTTCAATTATTTGAAAGGTATTAATCCAAAACGAACTTTCCATGTCATCATGCTGATCAATCCATAGACTGGTGGGTTGTGTCCATCTACCAGCAGGTGGAGATAGAGAGCAATCCTTTTGCCTCCCTATATGTGGTCATGTGCTGCCGGAAACTCCTCAGTATGTTCTCTATCTCAGCAGGTGGTGGTCACACACAGCAGCAGCTCTGGCTAGGTCTCCAAGCCTAATTTTTAGGTTTTGTTGAGTACCTGGGGTTGAGGGCTCTTCTTGAGCAAGTGCAAACCTGGTGGCGCCAGGTCCCTCCTTTTCTCCCCCCTCCCGCTGGCTCCGTAAAAAAAAAAAAAATAAAAAAAATTTTGGACGTCCTTAAGGGCGTTTATTTCGACGTTTATTTAAACGTTTATTGCAGCTACTCACTGGGACACAAGGTCGTTACAGCTCGGAGCGGGAAGCAGGTAATTTTTACCTTTTTATAGCGGGCAGTTGGTTCCCCGATCGATCTCCACGTGGCCTATGGCGTCGGAGGGCGAGGGCGCGAAGAATCGCTCCCTGGACCGCGTGTGCGCTTCTAGCGGGGATGCGGGGGTCTTAAAGTCTGATTCGCCCTTGTTGGGTGTCAGTTCGGAGGCCGGTCAGTGTCCCGGGTCTTCCTCCGGTGCGGCGGTTTTTCCCGCCATAAACGCCCATCCCCCGCTGCTCGCCTCCGCCATCTTGGCCGGCCACTCTGCTCGGACGGCTTCTTCTTGGGCCGCCCTTGAGCTGGGAGACGTTAATGCCATGGCCGCCCTTGATTTGGGCGACGGCAAAAAAGCGGCTAAAGTTAAACGCCGTTCTTCCCGCGCGGCTCCTTCGTGGAGTGTCGCGCCGGACGCCATCTTGGATGCGCAGCATGTTTCTCCCCCGCTCTTGCGAGCGCCGGTTGAGGGTGCGTCTAGGGCTGTGGCCCAGGCTGCTGAAGTGCACAGTCTGGGGGGTTTCTCCCCCGAGTTTATTTGCTGCTGCATCAGGCCTTCCTTATGCAAAACGCTGCCCCTTCTCCCTTGTCCGATAAAGGGATTGAGGCCCCCGGAAGTAAACGCCCTCGGGTGGATTCCCAGGCCTTAGAGGACTCTGTTTCCTCTGATGTAGATGAGGGCAGCGTATCTGAGTTCTCCCAACGGTCCTTTGGGGATTCCTTGGAGGAGACGGATTCCCGCTCGGATGGAGCGGATGACCCCTCTGCAGCGCGGATCTTTCGCTCAGAGGATTTGCCCAACCTGTTAGCGCAGGCCATGAGCATTTTGAAGATTTCCTCTCCAGAGGACGTCTCTCCCTCAGCCCCTGTTGGCTCCGCCATTATGCTGGGGACGAAGCGCCCGCCTAGAACCTTCCACGTGCATGATGCCATGCACACCTTAATTTCGGCTCAATGGGATGTCCCGGAAGCGAGCCTCAAAGTGGCTAGGGCTATGTCCCGCCTCTATCCTTTGCCTGAAAGTGAAAGGGAGGCCTTTCTTTGGCCTACCGTGGATTCTTTAATCACTGCGGTGACTAAGAAAACGGCGTTGCCGGTGGAAGGTGGCACGGCCCTAAAGGACGCCCAAGACAGAAGATTGGAGGCGGCCTTAAGGTCGTCCTTCGAGGCGGCTGCCTTAAGTTTGCAGGCCTCAGTTTGCGGCTTCTACGTGGCCAGGGCGTGCCTGACGATTGTGCAGCGGGCTTCCCCCTCGGATCCTTCCTTGAGGGCTGCTTGGCTTATTTGGCAGACTTACTGTATGATGTCTTGCGAGCCTCGGCTAAAGGTATGGCTCAGACAGTCTCTGCGCGGCGGTGGCTTTGGCTGAAACATTGGTCTGCGGACCACGCCTCTAAGTCCCGCCTGGCTAAGTTGCCTTTTAAAGGCAAGCTGCTCTTTGGGGTCGAGCTGGACAAAATTGTGACCGATCTCGGCACGTCTAAGGGCAAGAGGTTACCAGAGGTCAGGGCTCGGGCCAGTGCTCGCCCCGGTATCTCCAGAGGACGGTTTCAGGAAGCCCGTCGGTACCGCCCGGGCAAGTCGGGCTCCTCTGCCCCCTCTTCCTTCAAGAGGAACTTCTCCCCCAAGCAGCATTCCTTTCGCAGAGACCGCCGTCCCGGAGGTGCGCCCTCCGGTCCTCCCCCAGGGTCTCGTACCCAATGACGAGGTCCTGGTCCATGGCCCAGTGCAGATTGGAGGATGCCTGTCCTCGTTTCTGGGCGAGTGGACCAGGGTAACTTCAGACGCTTGGGTGCTGGAAGTCATCAGAGACGGCTACAAGCTAGAATTCTGCCGACCCTTAAGAGACGGGTTTGTACTCTCTCCCTGCAAGTCTCCGGTCAAAGCTGTGGCAGTGCAGCAGAACTTGGACAATCTGATCCGCCTGGGTGCGGTCGTTCCGGTGCCAGAAAATCAGCTTGGCAAGGAACGTTACTCCATTTACTTTGTGGTACCAAAGAAAGGAGGTTCTGTACGGCCTATCCTCGACCTCAAAGGGGTCAATCGGGCCTTGAAAGTTCGGCACTTTCGCATGGAGACTCTCCGCTCTGTTATAGCGGCAGTGAAGGCAGGGGAGTTCCTGGCATCCTTGGACATCAAGGAAGCGTACTTGCATATTCCCATCTGGCCTCCTCATCAACGCTTTCTGCGTTTTGCAGTCCTGGGCCGACACTTCCAGTTCAGAGCCCTCCCGTTCGGGTTGGCTACTGCTCCGCGGACCTTCTCCAAAGTAATGGTGGTCATCGCAGCCTTCCTGCGAAAGGAAGGAGTACAAGTCCATCCTTATCTGGACAACTGGTTGATCCGAGCCCCCTCTTATGCAGAGTGCGGCAAAGCTGTGGACTGGGTGATTGCTCTTTTGAGCTCCCTGGGGTGGATCATCAACTGGGAGAAAAGCCAGCTGCGCCCGACTCAGTCCCTGGAGTATCTGGGAGTTCGATTCGACACCCAAGTGGGCAGAGTGTTCCTGCCGGACAATCGGATTGTCAAACTTCAGGCTCAGGTGGACCAGTTCCTAGTAGCCTCTCCGCTTCGGGCTTGGGACTATGTGCAGCTGTTGGGCTCTATGACGGCCACGATGGAAGTAGTGCCCTGGGCCAGGGCTCATATGAGACCACTACAACACTCTCTGCTGCAGCGCTGGACTCCGGTGTCGGAGGATTATGCTGTGTGCCTTCCCTTGGACCCAGCAGTGCGCAAGGCGCTGAGCTGGTGGCTGAAGACAGACAAGTTGTCTGCAGGGATGCCTCTTGTGACCCCGGAGTGGATTGTCATCACGACGGACGCCTCTTTGACGGGCTGGGGAGCCCACTGCTTGGGAAGGACAGCGCAGGGGCTCTGGTCTCCTGCAGAGGCAAAGTGGTCTATCAACCTCCTGGAACTCAGAGCCATTCGGTTGGCGCTTTTGGAGTTCCTCCCGGTACTGGCGTTGAAGCCAGTACGTGTCCTGTCAGACAATGCCACGGCTGTGGCCTATGTCAACCGCCAGGGAGGTACCAAGAGCGCCCCTCTAGCCAAGGAAGCCATGAATCTATGCCAGTGGGCGGAAGCGAACCTGGAACAGCTGTCAGCGGCCCACATTGCTGGAGTCATGAATGTCAAGGCGGACTTTCTCAGTCGCCATACCTTGGATCCCGGAGAGTGGCAGTTATCGGCTCAGGCGTTCTTGGACATCACGAAGCACTGGGGCCAGCCGAGCCTAGATCTGATGGCGTCATCGGCCAATTGCCAAGTGCCGCGCTTTTTCAGCAGAGGACGGGACCCTCGATCTCTGGGAGTAGATGCTCTTCTCCAGCAGTGGCCGACGCAGGAGCTTCTCTATGTGTTCCCGCCCTGGCCCATGTTGGGCAGGGTACTAGACCGGGTGGCAAAACATCCGGGCCGAATAATCCTGGTGGGTCCGGACTGGCCCAGATGTCCCTGGTATGCGGACTTGATCAGGCTCTCAGTGGACGACCCTCTGCGGCTGCCAGTGGAGCAGGGCCTGTTGCATCAGGGTCCTGTGGTGATGGAGGATCTCTCCCCCTTTGGTCTTACGGCCTGGCTATTGAGCGGCAGCGTCTGAGGAAGAAGGGCTTCTCAGACAAGGTCATCGCCACTATGCTGACAGCGAGGAAGCGCTCTACTTCTACTGCTTACGCCAGGGTTTGGCGTACCTTTGCAGCGTGGTGTGAAGCAGGCTCACTTTCTCCCTTCACTGCTCCAATTTCTTCAGTGCTGGCGTTCCTGCAAGAAGGTCTGGAGAAAGGCCTGTCGCTCAGTTCCCTTAAAGTCCAGGTAGCGGCTCTGGCTTGCTTCAGAGGCCGCCTGAAGGGTGCTTCCCTGGCTTCGCAGCCAGATGTGGTACATTTTCTCAAGGGAGTTAATCACCTGCGCCCTCCTCTGCACTCAGTGGTGCCTGCGTGGAATCTCAACCTGGTGCTAAGAGCCTTGCAGAAGCCGCCTTTTGAACCCTTGTCGAGGGCATCTCTGAAAGACCTGACGTTGAAAGCAGTCTTTTTGGTGGCTATCACTTCAGCCAGAAGAGTTTCCGAGCTCCAGGCACTCTCATGTCCAGAGCCTTTTCTGCAGTTCACTGAGGCAGGAGGTACTATTCACACAGTGCCTTCCTTCCTGCCCAAGATTGTTTCTCGCTTCCATGTGAATCAGCAGCTCTGTCTCCCTTCCTTTCGTAGGGAGGACTACCCAGAGGAATACTCTGCTCTCAAATTTCTGGATGTGAGACGAGTCATCATCAGATACTTGGAAGTGACCAATGATTTCCGGAAATCGGATCATCTGTTTGTCCTGTTTGCAGGTCCTCGTAAGGGTCTGCAGGCTGCTAAGCCTACAGTGGCAAGATGGGTCAAGGAAGCCATTGCAGCGGCTTATGTGGCCGCGGGGAAGGTGCCGCCTATTCAGCTGAAGGCTCACTCCACTAGAGCTCAGGCGGCCTCGATGGCAGAGGCCGGGTCCGTCTCCTTGGAAGAGATATGCAAGGCGGCAACTTGGGCATCGGCCCATACCTTCTCCAGGCATTACCGCTTGACTGTGGCTGCTCGGGCGGAGGCCCGGTTTGGAGCTTCAGTGTTGCGGTCAGGGATTTCAATGTCCCGCCCTGGGTGAGTACTGCTTCGGTACATCCCACCAGTCTATGGATTGATCAGCATGATGATATGGAAAGTAAAATTATGTATCATACCTGATAATTTTCTTTCCATTAATCATAGCTGATCAATCCATAGCCCCTCCCAGATATCTGTACTGTTTATATTCTGGTTGCATTTCAGGTTCAAGTTTAGTCTTCAGTTCCTGTTCAGGAGGACTTCGTGTTCAAGTTTTTTCAATTGGATTCTTCAAGAGTTGAGACGAGTTTGTGTTACAGTGAGCTGCTGCATTCCTCTCCCCTCCGTTTTACGGGGCTGGATTGAGACATAAATTCTGCCGGTGCTCCCTCCCGCTTCGTGCGGCTGTAGAGCAGCTTTGTACCCCTCCCGCTTCGGCGGTGTTAGGGTCAGTCAGCTCCTCCCGCGGTTGCGGTTGCAGGATAAGCCAGATCCCCCCGCATCGGCGGGGTGGTGTCCCTCCCCCGCTCCGCGGGGATGAGCTGGACGGATTCCCCTCCCCCACTTGTGTGGGGATGAGCTGGGTTAATTCCCCTCCCCCGTTTCGGCGGTGGTGAGCTGGGCAGAGTGTCCCTTTGTGGGTGTAATTCTCTAAGTGCTGAGTCCTGTGGATGGAGCTTGGATATCGACATACTGAGGAGTTTCCGGCAGCACATGACCACATATAGGGAGGCAAAAGGATTGCTCTCTATCTCCACCTGCTGGTAGATGGACACAACCCACCAGTCTATGGATTGATCAGCTATGATTAATGGAAAGAAAATTATCAGGTATGATACATAATTTTACCTTTCCGGAGACGGGAAGGCGGTAGAACTAGAAGACATGAATTGAGGTTGAAGGGGGGCAGACTCAGGACTAATGTCAGGAAGTATTTTTTCACGGAGAGGGTGGTGGATATGTGGAATGCCCTCCCACGGGAGGTGGTGGAGATAAAAATGGTAATTGAATTCAAACATGCGTGGGATAAACACAAAGGAATCCTGTTTACAAGGAATGGTTCCATGGAATCTTAGCGGAGATTGGATGGCGACGCCGGTAATTGGAAACAAAACGGGAGCTGGGCAGACTTCTACGGTCTACGCCCAGATTGTGACTGAATAGATAGGGATAGGCTGGAGTGTAAATTTTAAGGGGCTTCGATGTTAGCTTCAGAACTTAGTACAAGAACAGTACTGGGCAGACTTCTACAGTCTGTGCCCTGAGAAAGGCAAGGACAAATCAAACTCGGGTTTACATATTTCTTTACTCCCAATTCCCTTGACAACTAATGTACCTTAATTGTAACAATACTCTGTTATTCTCTTACCGTTAATGACAGCTGTCATTGCGGCACAATGTAAGCCACATTGAGCCTGCAAAGAGGTGGGAAAATGTGTGATACAAATGCTGCAAATAAATAAATATAAAGTATCACATACCATGTAAAATGAGTTGGGCAGACTGGATGGACCGTACAGGTCTTTATCTGCCGTCATTTACTATGTTCAGCAGGAATGCTCTTGATCTGGGAGAGTGGAAAATCTTGTTGGAAGTATTCCAGCTTATAACTTTGAGGTGGGGGTTTCCAGTCCTGAACCTCATGGCAACCCAATGCAGTGCTCAGGCTCACCAGTTCTACAGCTACTACAGGAACAGCGTGTCAGAGGGTCTGGATGCCTTGCTTCACAGGTGGCCAACCACAGGTCGTCTCTGTATTCCCTCTGTGGCCAGTGGTGGGCAGAGTTCTTCAGTGCGTCTTTCATCACCCAGGCCTGTTAAGCTCCAGATCAGCCCAGAAGGTCCTGGTACGCGGACTTAGTTTGGCTTCAGATAACTACGTTTCGGCTTCTGTCTCAAGGGGCCTTCTCTCTCATGGTTCCGTAACAATGGAGGATCTATCCCCCTTTGTTACGGCCTGGTTCTGGAAAGGTCAAGATTGAGAAGGAAGGGTTATTCAGAGGAGATGGTCGCTTGCGCACCTGCAGGAGTGTAGTAGTCAACATCGACAGCGTATGCCAGGGTTTGGAGAACACACCATTTCTCCATTTAGTTCATCTCTGGCTCAGATTCTGGCATTCCTACAGGGTGGTCTTAAAAAAGGGTTGACTCTTAATTTGCTTAAGTTCAGGTCGCTGCTCTTGCTTGTTCCTGGGGATGTCTTAAAATTATTCCTTAGTGGCTCATCTGGAGGTGGTTAGATTCCTCAAGGGATTTAATCACTTGAATCCACCCCGTAAGCCTGTTTGTCCGGAGTGGAGTCTCTCTGGTGCTGAAGGGTCTACAGAAATCTCCCTTTGAGCCCATCCACAAGGCCTTGCTGAAAGGCCTTACTTTGAAGACTATGTTCCTGGTGACCATGTCTTCAGCCCTGTGCATCTCTGAGCTGCAGGCATTATCCTTTAGAGACCTGTTTCTTAGTATTTCTGTGGCTAGGGTTTACATATTTCTTTACTCCCAATTCCCTTGACAACTAATGTACCTTAATTGTAACAATACTCTGTTATTCTCTTACCGTTAATGACAGCTGTCATTGCGGCACAATGTAAGCCACATTGAGCCTGCAAAGAGGTGGGAAAATGTGTGATACAAATGCTGCAAATAAATAAATATAAAGTATCACATACCATGTAAAATGAGTTGGGCAGACTGGATGGACCGTACAGGTCTTTATCTGCCGTCATTTACTATGTTCAGCAGGAATGCTCTTGATCTGGGAGAGTGGAAAATCTTGTTGGAAGTATTCCAGCTTATAACTTTGAGGTGGGGGTTTCCAGTCCTGAACCTCATGGCAACCCAATGCAGTGCTCAGGCTCACCAGTTCTACAGCTACTACAGGAACAGCGTGTCAGAGGGTCTGGATGCCTTGCTCCACAGGTCGTCTCTGTATTCCCTCTGTGGCCAGTGGTGGGCAGAGTTCTTCAGTGCGTCTTTCATCACCCAGGCCTGTTAAGCTCCAGATCAGCCCAGAAGGTCCTGGTACGCGGACTTAGTTTGGCTTCAGATAACTACGTTTCGGCTTCTGTCTCAAGGGGCCTTCTCTCTCATGGTTCCGTAACAATGGAGGATCTATCCCCTTTGTTACGGCCTGGTTCTGGAAAGGTCAAGATTGAGAAGGAAGGGTTATTCAGAGGAGATGGTCGCTTGCGCACCTGCAGGAGTGTAGTAGTCAACATCGACAGCGTATGCCAGGGTTTGGAGAACACACCATTTCTCCATTTAGTTCATCTCTGGCTCAGATTCTGGCATTCCTACAGGGTGGTCTTAAAAAAGGGTTGACTCTTAATTTGCTTAAGTTCAGGTCGCTGCTCTTGCTTGTTCCTGGGGATGTCTTAAAATTATTCCTTAGTGGCTCATCTGGAGGTGGTTAGATTCCTCAAGGGATTTAATCACTTGAATCCACCCCGTAAGCCTGTTTGTCCGGAGTGGAGTCTCTCTGGTGCTGAAGGGTCTACAGAAATCTCCCTTTGAGCCCATCCACAAGGCCTTGCTGAAAGGCCTTACTTTGAAGACTATGTTCCTGGTGACCATGTCTTCAGCCCTGTGCATCTCTGAGCTGCAGGCATTATCCTTTAGAGACCTGTTTCTTAGTATTTCTGTGGCTAGGGTGACCATCTGGACAATTCCTTCCTTTCTGCCCAAGGTAGTTCCCCCCCCCCCCCCCCCCTTTCATATGGATTAACCTATTTTTCTGCCATCCTTTTGACGGGAGGGTTATGGAGTGAAGCTCAACTCCTCTTGCTTCCTTGATGTTTGTCAGACCCTTATGCATTTAACTGGAGGTTACTAATGATATTCATTGTTCTGACCATCTTTTTGAACTGATTTCCAGTGTTTGGAAGGGAATGAAGGCTTCTAAAGCTACTATATCTCTAAACCAATGGGCAAATCTCATCATCCTTTCTCCTCTTGGGAAATAGAGTGCCTCTCTGAATGTTAAAGCACGCTAGGGTGCTGTCTACTTCATTTGCTGAGGCTCAGACCACTTCCAGTGAGATTTGTCGGTCAGCTATATGGTCTTCTCTGCATACTTTTTTTTAAACATTATTGCTGGGATGTTTCTGCTTATGCAGAGACATCTTTCCAAGCATCTGTTCTTTCGGTGGGGGTTTCCGTGGCCCACCCAACTTGAGGACTGCTTTTTTACATCCCACTAGTCTGGACTGATCCTTGGGACTTGAGGTAAAAGTAGTCGGCTGCTAATATTGTCTCCTTTAGTCCCAAAGGATCAGTCCAGAACCTGCCTTTCTCAATATGTCCCAGTTGATAGTTGTGTTTTTCATGGTTTGAAGGCACTAAGTTCTGTTTTGTTGAAGGTAAATCTGTTTTTGTTTTTTTTTGCTTCCATTTTTCTTCTTCAGGTTGTGCCTTCGGCATTAAGGAGGCAGGAGTTCCACGATGTTTCCTTTTGTCTATACTGCTTGGATATCGAATACTGGCTGAGATACACAGGAGCCTTTTAAGGCAGAAATCTGCCGTACTTTCTGTCTCCACCTGCTAGTAGATGGGCATAACCCACTAGTCTGGACTGATCCTTTGGGAATAAAGGAAGGAAACTTACCTTTTGGCTGAACCTGAAACTGGGCAGAAAAAACTTTGGGCTGGTTTCGACATTGAAACGTAGAGAGGTGTGGTAGCTGTGTTAGTCCACTCTTAAAGGTTATCAATAGAAATCAAACAAAATAAAACATGGAAAAGAAAATAAGATGATACCTTTTTTTATTGGACATAACTTAATACATTTCTTGATTAGCTTTCGAAGGTTGCCCTTCTTCGTCAGATCGACGAAGAAGGGCAACCTTCGCAGGGCCGTGCCTAGGGTCTTTGGTGCCCCCCTGCAGACTATCAGTAGGCGCCTCCCCCCCCCCCCCCCGTGAAAATGATCACGCCCCCCCCCCCCAGTGAAAATGATCGCTCACCACTTGCCACACTGAAAGGAATTGTCAGCAATATTCTTAGAAACAAATTGCTATACATTGCAAAATAAGATAGCAGATGTAAATTCTCAAAGTGGGCATATTCCAAACGCTAAAATGAAAATAAAATTATTTTTTTCTACCTTTGTTGTCTGGTGACTTTTTCTTTTTCCGATCATGCTGGCCGTATCTGAGTCTGCTGCTATCTGTACTCTTAACTCCATTTCCAGGGCTTCCTTTACTTTCCTCCTTCTTCATTTCTTGCTCTATATTCATTTCCAGCAATTTCTTCTCTCTCCCTGGGTCCTGTCCTCCCATCCATGTCCCTCTCTGCCCTTCCCTCCTCCATCCATAGCCAGCAATCCTCCTCTCTCCCCTCCCCTCCATTTTCAGCAATTTGTCCTCTCCCTGGGCCCCCATGTCCATCCTTGTCCCTCTCTGCCCTTCCCTCCTTCATCCATAGCCAGCAATCCTCCTCTCTCCCCTCCCCTCCATTTCCAGCAAATTGTCCTCTCCCTGGGCCCCCATGTCCATCCTTGTCCCTCTCTGCCCTTCCCTCCTTTATCCATAGCCAGCAATCCTCCTCTCTCCCCTCCCCTCCCCTCCCCTTCCAGCAATTTGTCCTCCCTGGGCCCTGCCCTCCCATCCATGCCTCTCTCTGCCCTCCCATCCATGCCTCTCTCTCTGCCCTCCCATCCATGCCTCTCTCTCTGCCCTCCCATCCGCGCCCTGGGGCCTTTAAATCTTTTACTTCCGTGCCCCAGGCTGACTCTCCCCCCCCCCCCCCCCCCCCCAGTTTTCACTCTGCTTAGGCTGAATGCCTTTCCCCTAAAAGTCTTACTCTCAAATTAGCTTGAACCCACTTCTTACAGTTGCTTCCTCCTGACCTGTGGTGAGTTCAATTCCCAGCTGTTCCTTCCTGCAGCTTTCCTCTCTCCACACAGCTCTCAGGCACCCAGATCTCTCTTCCTGCAGCCCCTTCCGCCCACGTGGCACACAGCCAACCAGGTCTCTCCCCTGCAGCATCTCCATGCAGGCCCACCTCTCCGCAGCAGCGTCAGTGAAAGCGGAGCGCTGCCGACGTCTTCCTTCCCTTCGCGCTCTTGGTTCCCTCAGTGTCTGCCTTCTTCTGACGTCAGAAGAAGGCGGGACACTGAGGGAACCAACGAGTGCAAGGGAAGGGAGACGTCGGCAGCGCTTTCACTGACGCTGCTGCGATTGAGGTAAAAGATTTAAAGGCTTCTGCGGTGCAGGGCAAGGGTAAGCACCACGGCGGCGCCCTCCAGAGGTGGGCGCCCCCTTGCGGTGCTTACCCCGCTTACCGCATCGGCACAGCCCTGAACCTTTGAAAGCTAATCAAGAAATGTATTAAGTTATGTCCAATAAAAAAGGTATATCTTATTTTCTTTTCCATGTTTTATTTTGTTTGATTTCTATTGATGACATTGAAACGAAAACTGAAATTTGGTTGACCTCTACTCTCGAGGACCCAGACTCCGTTCTCCGAGTACATTCAAAGCTTCTTTTCTGTTGATGTCCTAGACCTGGGAATCTGAAAATGCCCTATTAGGTAAAATTCTTGCTGTGCCCCAGTACCTTCTGTTTTGTGAGAATGCCTGCTACTTCAGTTCGTAGAACTTTGTGGGAAATCAAAAAAAAAAATTGTCACCTCAGAAACTTTGGGGTTAGATTCAGCTAGCAGAACTCATCATTTCTTTAAACACTGGCCAGATATTCAATGCGAGGTCTTGTCTGGGCACCAGCAATTAATATCTGGATCTTTTTGGCATCTGGGAAGCTATCCAGGTACAGTCTACATTCGGTGCTATAACTGCATAACTAACCAGGCATAGGACAGCTAATTTATGCAGTTCAACGTGCCTAGTTAGCTATGTCTCTGCCCCTTGGGGTCAGAGTGGATATTCAGTGGCACTGTCCAATTAAATGCCTTTTGAATATCTGCTCCTGGGTCAGCCACCATGACATTTTTAACCCAGCAGGAGCTTCTCCTGCCCAGTTTAAAACGCTTTGAATATTGACCCCTTTGTTTTTACCAAAATAACATCTCTTCAGTATCCTCTACTTTACCCCAGTTCACAAATAATTTCAAAATGGACATTTTAAAGAATTAGGAAAACAGTTTTGACAGCAGGAAACAGGTTAGAAAACTCTTTGGGACCCTGTTGAAAATTGAGGCCCCTGGCTGCAGTTGAATTTTAAAGCGCCTCCCGCTGTTCTGTGAATAATTCAGTATTTCCCTGTGCAATAGGTACTGCAACATCATTCATGTTTTCATTCGAATATCACGAGAGGAAGGCCTACAGACTTTGTACAGGGGTTTTGCACCTACAATTCTGGGTGTAATTCCCTATGCTGGACTCAGCTTTTTCACCTACGAAACACTAAAGAAACTTCACGCAGGTAATTCTCAGCTTCTGTCTTGCACTTACCTGAATCTGAAAGCCTCAGAGGTTATTTCAATAAGAAATGAAGAAAACCTCAAAATCCCTAAATTAAACTAAAACTAGCCAGCCAGTCAGTGGGTCTTGTATACCAATGCTTCTCAGTCCTCTTGGAGGCACACCACATCTAGCCTCTCAGGTTTTCAGTACTACCAAGGTGAATATGCATGAGAGAAATCTGTATAAATTGGAGACCCTGTTTGCAGATTTATTTTGTGCATATTTATTTTTGTTATCCTAAAATCCTGTCGGGCTAAGTGTGCCTCCGAGGGTTGAAAAGCACTGTCTTATTACAATGCACTGTTGAGGTGTAACTATTGTAGCATGAGAAACATATACAAAGCCCTGAATACCGGCAGATGAGCAATACATTTGATCCCAGTAACTCAGTACAGAGGGACATCCTTGGATGGGGCACAGCTCCCAGCTCTGCTTCTGCACCCTGGCCACTGACTGCTCTGTTCTACAACACGTCATCAAAAGGAAAGACAAAAAATGTTGAAAGCAGTCAAAGCAGAGGAGCACTGAGAACAGTAGAACACCCAATATGGCAAAAAGGTGTTTATTGAACAGGCGACCTGACATGGCCACATGACAAGAATAGTTTCTGTAATTACCCCTACTCGGTCTTTATCTGACCCATGTTCATCTGGGGTTATTCGACAAATGATTGACAAAATTGTGTTGCCTTTAACATGTTTTGTTCTGCAGTTTGCAAAGAAGCTACAGTAAAGCCATTGTTAAAAAATGAGAAATTAAATCCTGGAAGTATGAGTAGTTACAGGCCCATTTGTGTGGTCCCTTTTTTGGAGAAAGTAATTGAGAAGGTTGTCTTGGAACAAGTTGAAGATTTTGTGGAAGAGAATCATTGTTTGAATAGACTTCAGTATGGCTTCAGAAAGGCTCAAAGCATAGAGACATTATTAATTTCAACAGTAGATACCATGAGGAGAGGTATGGCTAGAAATTTATGCTACTGTTTGATTTCATTGGATATGTCATCTGCCTGTGATTCAGTTGATGGAGCTATATTGTTGGCTAAGCTACAAAAGCTTGGTATAGGGGGTAAAGTGTATGATTGGTTTGCATCCTATTTGTCAGAACATGCTTTGCTAGTTCAAAGTGGAGGAAGGGTTCCTAAATCTTTTCCTGTTTTGAGAGGAGTCTCACAGGGATTTGTCTTATCTTCGCTTTTGTTTAATATTTACATGGCCCCTTTGTGTGAGGTTTTTGACACGTTGGATGTTGAGTACCAGCTTTATGCCGATGATGTACAATTTTTTTTTCCCCGATAGTATCATGGGGATAACAGTTGTCCTCACGTCTGATATCTTATATGAATGTAATTTGTCAATTAAACTGAAATTCTTGTGGTAGGGAAAAAGGAGGATGAATATTGGCCTTAGTTTCTTCGTGTGGGTGTAATTCTGGATTGTCGTCTTTCAATGAAAGAACAAATTGTTCATGTGGTTGTGAAATATCGAGTGCAGTATAAAGTTTTGAGTACTGTTCAAGTAATATATGGTAAAATGCCATAATATTTTTGGTCAAGTTTTTACTTTGCATCAGGAAGGTCTTTAAAATCAGATTTCTCCAAGTGCCTGAGTTTGCAGTTGGTATCTTCAGTACATTGTCTTTACTCAGATCTCAGCTTTCTCTATAGTGGGAATATTAATGTGGAATGCCTTGCCAGATCAGCCTCGCTTAACCACTAGTTTCCAGCAATTTAAGAAACTATTAAAAACACAGTTTTTTGTTCAAGCCTTTTTGTGATATGTATTATAGTTTTGGAAATTATGATAGCAGCATTTTATGTTATATTTTTGTTAATTGAAGATGTTTTATACTGGTATGTATGTTTTTATGAAAACTGCCTAGTTTATAGGCGGGTTAGAAGTGTTTAAAATAAATAACTGCCGATTTGAGTTGTTGATTTTACTTTTAAGACAGAGATCTGGTTGGTTATTCACTTACATTAAGTCTATCTGTGTGCAAACCTGACATTATGTCCCAATGCAGGCAGCTGCTGAAATGTGGCTGTATTGGTTCTTCTGTTCAGTAAACACCGTTTTGCCATACTGGTATTCTACTGTCCTCGGTGCTCCTCTGCTTTTTGACTGCTGTTCTGCAGCACTGCATCAAATCCAGTGTCTTCCAAGGCCTGCTTTCAGCTGCTGTTCTGCTCCACCGTTTCTTAGGCCTGCATTATTTACCTGCTGTTAGCTGGATTTTCTCCAAGGACAAGACAGAGATCTGGTTGGTTATTCACTTACATTAAGTCTATCTGTGTGCAAACCTGACATTATGTCCCAATGCAGGCAGCTGCTGAAATGTGGCTGTATTGGTTCTTCTGTTCAGTAAACACCGTTTTGCCATACTGGTATTCTACTGTCCTCGGTGCTCCTCTGCTTTTTGACTGCTGTTCTGCAGCACTGCATCAAATCCAGTGTCTTCCAAGGCCTGCTTTCAGCTGCTGTTCTGCTCCACCGTTTCTTAGGCCTGCATTATTTACCTGCTGTTAGCTGGATTTTCTCCAAGGACAAGCTTGCTTCAATCTTCTCACAAGTGGATTACGCTGATCCACATCGCCCGGTCCAGCATTTTGCCAAAGCTAAAAATAGAGCTTTGTGGCGCTTGAGCCACGCCCCACCGTGCATGCACGAGTGCCTTCCCGCCCATTGTGCGAATGCGGTCTCCTCAGTTCTCTTATTTCCATGTGAGGATAAGGTGCATCTTTTTTTTTTTTGTCCTCACTCACCTGGTTCTTGAGAATTTTTAAGTGCCTTTCAGCTAATTTTCTCATTTTTTTTCTTGTGGCTCCATTATTTGGGCCTTTTTTCCAACATGTTCTTTAATTTCTTTAGTTTTATTATGCCCGGTTTTAAGTTTTCTTATTTTTCCGTCTTCATCGAGCTGTTTTAGGTCCTCACTTTGGTCAGGTTCTTTCCTTTCTTTTTTCTGTGCCTTACCCCTGTAGGCACCATCACGTCATTTAGCCCATGTCTATGAAGACTCCCAGTGGCTTCAAGCGCTGTACCCAGTGCAGTCAGGCTATCTCTGGAAAAGACACTCATTCTTGGTGTCTGCAGTATCTTGGGCCCAACTATAGCCCTGTTGATTGTGTTCTCTGTCTTCGCATGAAGAAAAGGACCCAGGTTTCCCGAGAGGCTCAAGGAGAGAGAATTTTTGGAGCCAACGTTGGCATCGACATCGAGCATTTAAGTGGCATCGGGAGTGTTGGTAAGCATGGCTGCTTCAAGACCTGTGGATGCTGGGAGCAGTGAGGCGTCTCCACCTGTCTCGAGGCCTCCTGCTGTGCAGGTCCCCCGTGACCATCCATCGTTGGACCCGAGGAGGATTCAACGTCGTCTTCGGCACCGAGGAGCCTTGGTGATACGCTTTGGGCGAAGGCCAAGAAGCATCGTCATTGGTCACCCTCGACACATGGTGCCGGGAACTCCAAGGTGTTAAAGGATTCCGCACCCAAGAAGCATTGGCGCCAGGAGGATCGCTCTCCTTCCATGCAGGTGCCGATGCGCCTGTCTCCAAGCAGCCAAGATCCTGCTCCCGCGTCGACCCCAGCAGTTCTGCAACCGGCACCTCAGCTTTTCCCAGTGTCAGCCCTCGATGAGGGCATCTGGACCTTGCTCCCAGAGCTGCTGGATGGCCTTATGCAGCAACATGCATTGGTATCAGGGGTGCTTGCGCCTGCGGTTGGCCTCCGGTGCCACTTGTGGCCCTGATGTCGACTGCCACACAAGCTGGTACCCCATCATGTTGGTGGAGGAAGCTGGTTTGTCGATGCTGCTTTCTCGATGCTGCTCTTGAAGGCATGGTTCCTCGGCATTGAGGCAAATTTGGTCTTGGCAGTCCCATAGTGAAATACTGTCTGACACTGAGGAGGAGCACTCTTAGGATTCAGAGGAAGATCCTAGATACTTCTCCTCAGATGAGACTTATGGGATCCCCTTTGAACCCTCCCCTCCACCTGAAAGAGGGGTTCACTGCCAGAGAGCCTTTCATTTCCATCTTTTGTTAAGGAATGGCTGATGCCATTCCTTTTCCTTTGGAAGTGGTGGATGAGCCTAGGGCCAAGATGCTCGCGGTCATGGACTACACCTCTCCTCCTAAGGAAACTGTGACTGCCCCCCTTCACGAAGTACTCAGGGAAGTCCTCGTCTGGAACTGGGAGTACCCTCTGTTGGTCCCTGTTGTGCCCAAGAAGATTGACACCCAATATCAGATCCACAGTGAATCTGGTTTTGTTAGGCCTCAGCTACCTCACAATTCTACGGTGGTGGAGTCTGCTCTTAAAAGAACCAGGAGTACTAGTGACTATGCCTCCACGACCCCAGGCAGAGAACCTAGAACCCTGGATTGTTTTGGGAGGTAGATTCACCAGGCTTCAATGCTCATCTCCTGTATACAGTCTTTTTTTTACCAGCTCTTCACAAGCGTCTGCTTGCGAAATTCGGTATGACAGCTGTCGGACTTGGTGAATTTATTTATTTATTTAGATTTTGCTCACACCTTTTTCAGTAGTAGCTCAAGGTGAGTTACATTCAGGTACACTGGATATTTCTCTGTCCCAGGAGGGCTCACAATCTAATTTTGTACCTGAGGCAATGGAGGGTTAAGTGACTTGCCCAAGATCACAAGGAGCAGCAGTGGGATTTGAACAGGCCACCTCTGGATTGCAAGACTCCATGGTGTGCTCCTCCTTTTGGAGCACACTCTGGAGCACTCCACAGTGTGCTCCTCCCTTTGGAGCACACTGAGCCTTTTCACCAGTTGGTCGAGCAGCAAAAGTCCTGTTGAAAGTTATCGGCCAGGGGCATTTATGACACTTTTGATGTGGCATCCAGGATCTCTGCTCAAGGTATAGCAATGTGCAGACTCTCATGGCTGCATGTTTCTGACTTGGAACATTCTGTGCAGCAGAGGTTAGTGGATGCCCCTACCGATATCATCTCTTCTGTCTTCTGCTGGGTGCGTTCTGTATCCACCTCCTCATCTAGGAGGGTTTTTGGCAAGCCAAGTAGTGGTCCCTCTACTATTCTAGGTAGGTACACTCCTTTGGCTCGTCAGCCTACTCAGGCTCAGCCCCAGTGCGCTCGTTCACATCAACAGTGTGCACCTAAGTCCCTGCTGCTCCCCAGTCAATCAAGGAGCGAGCTTTTGACTGGCTCCAGCAGAGCATAGTCGCAGTAAAAGTGTCCATCCCGGATGACTTGCTGGTCGGGGGGGGGGGGGGCTCAAATTTTTTCAACAAAGGTGGCCTCTTATAACCTCTGACCAGTGGGTTCTTCAAATAGTCTGTCTTGGATACGCCCTCAGTTGGCATCTCAAACCTTCAAATTGGCCACCAAGAGCTCATTCATTCAGCTGTCAGCACAGTCGGTATGCATCCCATCCTAGACTTAGGGGCCTTGAACAAATTTCTAGTCCGATGGTTTCCCTGGGCACCCTTCTCGCAGTGATTCAGAATGATTGGCTATTCTCTCTGCACTTAAAGGACACATATACTCGCATCCCGATACTTCCAGCTCACCGGATGTATTTCGGCTGGGAACACATCATTACCGGTACCGCATGTTGCATTTTGGTCTCTTGTCAGCTCCCAGGGTCTTTACCCAATGTCTAGCAGTAGTTCCAGCATCGCTACGTAGACTGGGAGTCCATGTGTTCCAGTATCTCGATGATTGGCTGGTGAAAAGCAACTCAGAGGATGGTGCTCGAGAGTCCATGCAGATTACTATTTGGGTGCTAGAGCTACTAGGGTTCATTTTAAACTACTCCAAGTTTCATCTACACTCTGTCCAGCGATTTGGAGTTCATAGGAGCCCTCCTTGACACAGAGGTTTGAGCCTACCTCCGGGAGACTAGAGCGGACAATCTTGTCTCGCTGGTGTCCAAGGTTCGTGCCTCTCAGCAGGTCACAGCTCGGCAGATGTTGAGATTGCTGGGCCACATGGCTTCCACAGTGTATGCTACACCCATGACATGTCTTCAGTTGAGATCAACTCAATGTACCCTGGCTTCTCAGTGGTATCAAGCCACGGGGAGTCTACAAGATGTCATTCAAGTGTCCTTAGAGCTCATACGCTCTCTTCAATGGTGGACAATTCATTCCAAATTGACTCTGGGACTTCCATTCCAAATTCCTCAGCCACAAAAGTGTTTACAACGGATGCATCTCTCCTGGACTGGGGAGCTCTTGGTCCTCTTAGGAATTGAATCTTCAGATCAACCTCCTGGAGCTTCGAGCAATCTGGAACACGCTAAAGGCTTTCAAAGATCAGCTGTCTCACCAAATTGTTCTTATTCAAACAGACAATGAAGTTGCAGTGTATTACACCAACAAGCAGGGGGGCACCAGATTACGCCATCTGTGTCAGGAGGCCGTCCAAATGTGGCATTGGGCTCGCCAACATGGCATGTTCCTTAGAGCCACTTATCTGGCGGGTGCAAACAACACTCTGGCCAACAGGCTGAACAGGTGGTCTCTCAATATGGACTTGGCCCATAAGATCTTGTGACCTGGCTTGGCCACTTTGGAAAACAGGATACTGGGCTAGATGAACCATTGGTCTGACCCAGTATGGCTGCTCTTACGTTCTTATCTTCCGAGTGTGGGGCACCCCCTCAGTGGATATTTTTGCCACACAGATCAACCACAAGGTCTCTCAGTTCTGTTCTAGGCTTCAGGCTCATAGCAGACTAGCATCAGATGCCTTCCTCCTCGATTGGGGGACAGGTCTTCTGTATGCATATCCTCTGATACCTCTAGTGGGAAAGACTTTGTTGAAACTCAAGTAAGACTGCGTAACCCTAATTCTAATCGCACCATACTGGCTGTGGCAGATAATGGTTCCCTCTTCTTCTGGAATTATCCTCTGAAGAACCGTGGAGATTAGAGTGTTTTCTGATCCTCATCTCACAGAATGAGGGGTTGCTTCTACATCCAAACCTCCAGTCTCTGGCTCTCAGCTTGGATGTTGAGAGCCTAGAATTTGCTTCCTTGGGTCTTTTGGAGGGTGTCTCCCGAGTCTTGCTGGCTTCCAGGAAAGATTCCATTAAGAGGTGTTACTCTTTTAAATGGAGGAGGTTTGCTGTCTGGTGTGACAGCAAGACCTTAGATCCCCTTACCTGCTCTAAACAGACTGTGCTTGAACACCTTCTACACTTATCAGAGTCTGGTCTCGACCGGGTTCACCTTAGTGCAATTAGTGCTTATCAGCGTATAGAAGGAAAGCCCATCTCTGGACAGCCTTTAGTTGGTTGCTTCATGAGAGGTTTACTTTTGTCAAAGCCCCCTGTCAAACCTCCACCAGTGTCATGGGATGTCAACATTATTCTCACCCAGCTGATGGAAGTTCCTTTTGAGCCACTGAATTCCTGTCATCTGAAGTACTTGATCTGGAAGGTCATTTTCTTGGTGGCTGTTACTTCAGCTCGTAGGTTCAGTGAGCTTCAGGCCTTAGTAGTGGATGCACCCTTATACTTAGTATAAAGTTTCATCATAACGCACCCTAAGCTCCTGCCGAAGGTGGTGTCGGAGTTTCCATCTGAACCAGTTGATTGTCTTGCCAACATTCTTTCCCTGACCTCATGCCCATCCTGGCGAAAGCAGCTTGCACACCTTGGATTGCAAGAGAGCATTGCCCTTCTACATGGAGCAGACAAGGCCCCACAGTCTGCCAGCTTTTTGTTTCTTTTGATCCTAAGAGGATGGGGGTCGCCATCGGGAAATGCACCAGTTCAATTTGGCTGGCAGATTGCATTTCCTTCAGTTATGCCCAGGCTGATTTGGCTTTGGAGGGTCATGTCACGGCTCATAATGTTGGAGCCATGGCTGCGTTGGTAGCCCACGAGGTCGTCCTCCATTGAAGAAATTTGCAAGACTGCGACGTGGTCTTCAGTCCACACATTCAACATCACAATACTGCCTTGAGCAGGATACCCGACACAACAGTCTGAGCAGTCAGTGTTGCAGAATCTGTTTGGGGTCCAGAATCCAACTCCACCCTCCTAGGCCTGATCCAAGCTGCACTGTCATTCAGATTGTATATAGTTTCAGGTTAATCTGTGTTATGTCCTTGCTTTTGCAAGGCCCAATTTACCAATGTTTGTTGTTTTGGGTGAGCCTGAATGCTAGGGATTCCTCACTTGTGAAAAGATTGAGGCCTGCTTGTCCTCAGAAAAAGTGAAGATACTTACCTGTAGCAGGTATTCTCTGAGGACAGCAGGCTTCACATTCTCACAGTCCCTCCCACCTCCTCTTGGAGTCGTCTCCTTGGTTATTTTTACTTTATTTTTTGCTTTAGTATTAAACCGAGACCACGTTCATGCGACGGGCGGGAAGACAGTCGCTCATCCATGGTGGAATATGGCTTGCGCTCCACAAAGCTGTATTTTTAGCTTTGGCAAAATGCCAGACCAGGTGACACGGATCTGCGTCACCCACTAATGAGAATATGAAGCCTGCTGTCCTTGGAGAATATCTGCTACAGGTAAGTATCTTCCCTTTACTGATTGTACAGAGGTTCCTTGGAGCTTTTTTTATGCGAGAAATACATGCATATAGACTTGAAACAGGCAGGATAGAATACAGCTTTGCTTAAATTAAGCTCTTAATTGGCTGGCTCAGTACCAGTGGTAGCTTTATTCTGTTTGCTGTGCAGCATTTTGTGGGGTGGGGTTTTTCCCAGTTTTTAGACTTCATTTACAAAGATTAAGTCCCAGCTTTATGATAGTTAAAATGTCCAGGTATGTTATTCATCATATATACGTAAACACATTTTTCCCTTTAATTCTGTTCCTAGATTACACTGTTCGATCTCAGCCATCCCCAGTTGAGCGTCTGCTTTTTGGTGCATGTGCCGGACTTATTGGTCAGTCTGCTTCTTACCCATTGGATTGTGGTGAGGCGGCGTATGCAGACGGCAGGGGGTGACAGGTCATGCCTACAGTACTATCCTGGACACCATGAAGGAGGTGATCATAGAGGAGGGATTAGTGCGTGGCTTGTACACAGGCTCAGTATGAACTGGGTGAAGGCCCCATAGCAGTAGGAATCAGCTTCACAACTTTTGATCTCATGCAGATCCTTCTTCAGAAATTTCAACTACATGTACAGAGGGGGTGACTTCAGAAGAGAGCCTCTGGCACCTGTGTGTACATGGTATATAGTCTGCACAAACTATCGGTGACCTCTGTATGCTTGGAAAAGCTTTGAACTATTTTGTTTATACATGAGCCAATGTGTGTTTGCATCAGTACTGTACCTGGGGTGTCAGGGTGCATCCCCATGCATGTATGTATAGAAGGATTATGATGCTGTATGGTTTGACTATTTGGGCCACTGATGTTTTAGTCTTGTAAATTATTGATAGATAACCTGCACTTCTGTCAGCTGAAGGATTTTTTTTTTATTTGAAAGTGCCAGCAGGTGACCTCTGTCTCTTCTCTGTGTCTTCTGCATCTCATGGAACTGGTAGCAGGGATCTTTATACCAATGGCAGGCAGTGCCTTACTTGCTCAGAACCCAAAGGGTTAATAACTTGATTACTTAAAACTATATCACTACTCAAGCTCCCTAAAGGTTGCAGCCCTCTTGTTTCCTTACTTCATCGCTCTTGGTATTTTCCATTTTGGTCCAAGGAGATTAGTATGTTTTTGTGCTAGTCTTAAGGTTGAACACCAACTTTCAATCATGTCCCAGTCTGCACCCTCTATATATTAAAAAAAAAAAAACCAAAACCCTCTTGAGATCACCTTTCAACTACTTAATGCTTTCTTTAGCTGTATCACAATGGTGCAGACAAGGGCTGCACTGTTGGTAATCAGCTAGTATTCTAGAGCTGTTGTCTATGTTACATTTTGTGACAGATACTTATGCATTGTGCTATTTATAAACTAGAATGAAGCTTTTTTTTTTCTTCATTACGCTTGACTCCTGATGCAGGCCGAGCACACAATTCGTGTTGACTCCTTTTTACCAACCAATAGTTTCTGCACCACACTACTTGCTTTGGAACTTTTTCATCAGGGGGAAAAAAAAGTGAATAGAATCTAGAAAGAGAGAGGGGAATTGTCTGGTTCTGCTGGAGTATCTTCAAGCAAGACAAGAAGGGATGTGGTAGTATTTGTGTTTTTAAATAAGGTGTGGTGGAAAGAAACACAGCATGAAACATTGATGGTAGCTGCTGCCTAATCAGAGGTGTTCATACCAAGCTCCATTCAAATAATGGAAACCGTTGTAGTTTTTTGTTGCATCCATACCCTCTCCACCTCATCTTCACTTCCAGATAACTTCCCGAATACTGCTGAATTTTAATTTTGGGGCAGTGTAGAATGACCAAAGATGGCTTCTAGAGGTGTGGAGGGAAAAGCTCTGTGCCCTCATGGACACTGGCATGTCTCCTCACCTGCATGCTTGCTGACTCGAGTCAGTCCACTTGCAATATTAGACAGGAAGTCTCCAAGGACAGTTTTTTCCAGCTCCTTGGAAAACTGGAGAGAACAGCACTAGTTCAACTCATTTTTTATGAATTTTTTTAAAACACAAATATTGTATCTAATTACATATATTCTACGTGTATATATGAGATGTGTAGATACATAATGTACACATCCATATGATTTAGTTTCATGCCCTAGAAGCAGATGCTTATTAATGTCAGTGGTATAGAATTTTAAAACCCAAAAAGGGTCAAATTCTACAGCTACTCTCTCCCCTCCACTGCCCCCCTCCCCCAGTCATGGCGATTGCAAAGCATGGTCAGGCACAGGTACTTAAATAGGGAAGTGTTTAGGAACTGTAACATGGTGTGGGCCAGAAACAGTAGGTCACTTAAGCAGTGTCCACTGCTAGGCTGCTACTGTGTGAACAGGTGTGTAGGATATCTCTGCATGTGTGTACTGCACTCAGTGGCTCTGTCACACTAGGCTAGTTTCTGGATATGGTGACACTTGGTGGGGGGGGGGCCTTTTGCAGAAAGCTTTCCCTCACCTCCAGATACCCCAGCACTGACCAAACCTGTGTTCACCACATTCTTTATTGAAGTGAAAAAAATTGAATGTCACATTTTACTGCAAAAACTTAAAATGCACCAAGCATCATACATAATCTAGTAGATTCCATTATGACTCTGCCCATGCGTATTCTTTTTGAAGCAGAATAGAAGGCAAAGGGAACTTTTTTTCAGGTCACTTCTGACCATGCAGGCACAAAAGCCTTCAGGTTCTGTGGAGTTCAAAATAGAAATCAAAGCACAGGATGTGTTTCCTTCAGCTTAATGCAGAACACATCTGGAACTGTGCATTCCATGTTCTCCATGTGTGCTGGTGGTCTCCTGCAGCCAGGCCCAGGGTGCTTGTTTATAAAGTGACTCTGCATTTGAGAGACACTTCAAGTACTGTGTATTGTATAGTTACAAGTGGGTTATAGTATTCTGAACCCCACCAAGTCCACATGAATACCAGACTTCAGGCTGGATGAGGACAGTACAGTATTCCAATAATACAGCTCACTGTTGGGCCATATTTGGCTTTAAGCTCGTTTCCAGCCTGAGTGTCACTAAAGTATTAGGGGGGGCCTTCCACACAAACTGGGAAATTAGAGATGGAATCCAATTAAGATAAGTGATGAAAGAGGAGCTGTATAGAAGTGTAGGTGTGTGTGTAGTGTGCCCTAATGCCTTTTTAAGCCTTTGTATGTATTACATCAGTGTTTCTCATTTAAACTGCTTTTTGGTCTGAAATTGTATTTTAATGCCCTAAAGATATCTTTATGTACATTATATATACATACATAAATATATATTTTAAAGATATGTGCTAAGATGCATATTTAATAATAAAAACTAATGTTTATATCACACTTGTTTGTTTTTTAAGTGCCTGCCTTTATTTTCTTACAAGAACTGTTAAAGCAGTGCCAAAATGTGGCATACCCTGGTCTGGTTGGCTTGGTGTTGCTGTGCACTGCTCATATAGAGCAGTAAGAAAGTGGCCTTAGTGCACCTTTACACAGGTTTTTCCTGCATGCTAAGGCTGTTTGTACCACAGCAGTAAAACGGCCGGTTTTCTGTTTTTGGTATTAATAGCCAGTGCTAATGTCAGCACACTGCCATTAAAAACAATTGCTGTGTGAGCACTTACTGCTACCCATGCCTCCTCAACCCAAAATAGTTTTTTTTAGTGCATGCACATTTGGGACTTACTGAAGGATGCCTGAGCACAACCCCCAGTGAGCACACACTAGTGCTTACTACAGCTTTATAAAAGGACTCCAGAATGTGGCCACTGGAGGGAGCTGCTGTTCTAGCGGCTCCATTCCTTGCATGCAGAAAGAGCTGATGCTCTTATGGGCAGCCTTTGCAATCCACTACGGTTCACTTCTGATTTAAGTCAGGGGCAGTAGTGCGATAGGAGAGCAAGGAGAGAGCAAAATTAGCAGTTTAAAAAAATGACACAGCAAAGAGCCAAAATCTAGATACTCCAAAGCCTGCTTAAAAGAGAAATTCAGTTCTCAAATGACCTTTCAGCCATTTGGTGTATTTACCCAGACACCAGTCCATCACCAAGCTTGAAGCTACAGGACAGTATGTATCTTGGCCCTTATTTTTTTTTTTTAATGTTTCCAACTCTAATACATCCATCCATTTTTCACTGTGGCTTCATCTTTGCACAGCTCAAAACTTCAGGTCCAACGTGCTCAGCTGCTTCATTTCATAGATTTTGCAGATTTATAACCCCGGCAAATTTTCTTTGCCTGCTGTCTATATAGACTATCAGTCATTGTCCCAGCCCTCTTGGGTCATGTCTGGGCACCTCTCCAGAGGGGCTGCTGTCTGCATGTCTGAATAGGCCACAGCCGAGGCCCCTAGCAACCACCGCCCCACCACAGGCTTCAACACCAAAAAAATGCACATAATTAAGTGAAGCCAGCTAAAGAAGTCCTTCACAAGCCTGTGCCAGGCTTAATTTTGTCTGGCTGGAGAGAAGATGATTATTCTGTTAGTGAAGTGGAACAGTCACTCACTTTTCATGAAAATGTAATATTTGATACCTTCTCTGGTGTCTGGCACTACAGTTTTAAGTTCCTTTAGTTTGCTACAGCATGAGCACAAACTACCACAGTGACCATGTTTATAAAAAGAATGATGGATACAGAGGCTAGAAGTGCTGCCCCCCCCCCCCCCCCCCCCCGCACCTTCATACAGCAAGACAAAAAGCAACACCCCTTTCTGAACAAAGCCCGTGAGGAGGCTAGAGTGTGACAGGCTGCTTTGATGGCTTTTTATAGGCTGCTATTTGCATGGAAATTCCAGCCTCTAACCATAAGGGGGGGTGTTCTTCTGTATCCAATAATATACATTTGGGCAAATATTCTTTCCGTGGGAAAGTGCATGAAGGAGGGGAGGGTTCATGTCCTTTTATTTAACTTCTGCAAAGGTGGTGGGGAGAGGAATCCTCTGCTGAAAATGAAGGAACTAGTGTGATTTTTTTTTTTTTTTTTGTAATTTTTCATGGCAAAGCCAGGAGGGTTATGCTTATATCAGAGGTTTTAAAGAAAACATTCTGCCCCTACTCGGTGATAAAAAGGATTGGGGGAGGGGAGTTACTAATTGTCAAATGAATTGTTCAGCTGACACTCAGGATCATGAGTGGGCCATGAGACTGACTAATGGGCCAAGATCTCCCTGATACGTGATAGTCCAATCTAGCCAGCATGATGTACTTCAGTCTCCAGTGCCACATCCTAATATGTTTCCCTTTATTTTCAAGGTTTTTAGGAGAAATCATCAAAACAATATACTTTGTTTACATTAAGCCCTGAAGAAAAAAAATGTTCATGGTTTATTCAAGCCCTCTTCCCACAGCCCCAGCAAAGATTAAGATATATGTACATATCCTTCTCCCACGTAGGTGCACATATACACACACACACACAGACCAAAGCATCCCATTGGCAAACAAGTGGCATTGCCTTATTTTTACTGTACATTTAATTTCATTATTCAGGCTGATTCAGTGAAAATATCTCTCAAGGCCTGCCTTTAGTAAGGCACAGTTGCTATAGCATCTTTTTGTTAATCTTTGTCCTCACATGCATCACCTTAGTGGGATACACTTGTGTCTCTGGGGTGTAACACTATTTCCTTTTGTTATCAGAGCACAAACTCTGTGTAACAGAACTTTGGGAGTGGTAGAAACTTGTGTGACTGTATCTCTTGCATAGTTGCCAAGGCATAATGAAGGCTTTGCAGAAGGAGCAAGTTGTTCATAGCTGCCTTTAAGTGTGCTGTAAGAGGTTTTGAATTTCTTTTCAGACCTGCCTGAGGTTATGCTCCCTTCCACTGCCACTATGTGTGTACTAATAAACCTGTACTTAAGACCCAATAAGAGAGAAGCTCTCATCCAGGGGTGCGGAGCATTCACCAGCTACCCTTTCTAGTGCTACTACGATGCTACCAGGTACTGGTGGAAGTACAGCCCAAACAGGCTAGTGATGATCTGGCACAGGGACACCCACCAGGTCAGAAAGGCAAAGAGCCCACGGTAAAAGAGTGGGGTGAAGATCCCACGCAGAGCACTCATAATCTGTGCTACTGTTGCCTGAATGTTTACTTCACCCTCTTCTCCATCTGCTGCAGGTGCATCTGAGGTGTCTGGCACAGTCTCTATGATGGGGGAAGTAACTGGGAACACACCCCAAGAATAGTTACCTGTACGGCAAACAAAAATGAAACACTGCTTCAGGTTCAAAAAGCAGAGAAAAATTACAGTGCAGTGAGGGTAAAAAGCAGAAGTGACCCAACTGCCATGGAGCCACCTACAGCATAGCCTCATCCAAAAATGACTTCATTGCTGGAAGCATGCTCTGAACTGGCTCAGGCAGGACCACGCTTTTGGCACTACTCACCCATTGTCTTCAGAAGCAGTGTGGTGTGAAAGGTGAGAATAACTGGCGCTAAGTATTGCAGGGCGACAACAGTCAGATAGCAAAAAATACGTGAGATCTGGAAAGGAGAAGAAACCAGAATAGCTCAGGATGAACAGCGAGGCAGAGAAATTATAGTGTCAACATGACAAGGAAGATGTGCAGGGAAGCTGGGGGGGGGGGGGGGGGGGGGGGGTGTCAGGCAACGTGTGTGATTTAAGTATAATATGACCCCTGCATAAAGACACATCGCCTCCTCCCACTCCCCATGAACCTGTGACTCTTTTCCACCCCAGGCACCTTGCGCTGGATCTCAATGATGGTGATGCGTCCAGCCTCCCTCTTCATCTGCTGCACCCAGCGGTCAGCGAGCCCAAGGTATGCTTGCAAATGACAGCGTGTCATAGCACAGCGCAAGGCACAGAGCAGGACAATGGTCCAGAGGCGTACCGAGTTAAAGGTAGAATCGGACATCCTGTCCCAGCCAGAGGAGAAAGAAAACCTCAGTAACAGATTTAATAGATAAGTGCAGAAACAATAAAATCCCATTATAAACACCATGCTGTAGTTGAGAAGTTTATCACTCAG
Source organism: Microcaecilia unicolor (assembly GCF_901765095.1). Classification (NCBI taxonomy): domain Eukaryota; kingdom Metazoa; phylum Chordata; class Amphibia; order Gymnophiona; family Siphonopidae; genus Microcaecilia; species Microcaecilia unicolor. The sequence continues at coordinate 76,187,293 of NC_044041.1, read as the reverse complement.
TAAATGATTCCCCTCCCCACCTCCCACCCCCAGCAGCTGCCAGAGCTATGCACCTCTCCCTCTAGTCACAGGTGAAACACATCCTGACCGTCTCTTGTATTGTACAGTACTCTCACCCTGTTTGGTTGTGACTGACAGTCACATATGGGGAGAGTCAAGGTTTGAAACGAGATGCACCAGCAGCCGCCTCTCTTAGTACAAAGCATGTGCACAGTTTCTACTGATAAATAGGGGCTTTATAAAAAATGAATCAACCCCCTCCTTCCAATATTTATGATTTAATTAGTGCTGTGTGGAAAAGCTCCCCTCCATGGTGCACAGTGGAACAGTCCAGCAACTCCTGCCTTATGTGCTGGAAATTAGAGGGGGTGTGTGGCCTACCAAGCAGCGCAGCAATCTGATTCACTAAGATGATGATATGTATTTGGCATAATCCTGGTTCAGTAAATTTACAGCCTTCTGGCCTCAACACTCTAGGGATGCTGCTTGACTCCATGTCATAAGGAACAAGTTAATCCAGTCCTGGTTTTCCTTTAGTTCACGCATGGGCTTGTAGTTCTGATTTTTTTCCTGAGAAATCCATGCATGCAATGGAGTAAAACCAGAACTGGATTTGTCTGTTCCTTATGACATGAAATCAGATGACATCTCTCCAGTACACTGTAATACCAGTTTATTATAGGTCGGAGCAAATGAATCTCAGGAAACCATAGCCAGAATGCAGCCTCCATTTCCAGCCAGGTGTTTACATAACTGCACACAACCCGTATACTCACAGCTGGACAGACTCTTTGCCTAGAGGCGCCTGCAGCATGAAATCTCTGGTGATGGGTTTTATCCACAGCAACACCACAATGACAGGAGGCAGGAAGCTGGCATGAAGTAAGATCCTAGGGATCAGAAAGGGCTCAGGTTAGGAATCTGGGCAGCAAATCTCTAGGATCCCCTCCCTCTCTGTCACCCTATAGGTTTAGACCTTATTAGCTACCCAGAACTCTGAACCCAATATCACAATCAGAGATTGGGAATCGCCCTTAAGTGGTGTAACAGCTGAATTGCAAGGGCATTGAGCAAGTATTTTTACCTACCTGAGGTTATTACTATTGTAAACATTATCACATTCAGAATTTAAAAAATAAAGAAAACATTGGAGCATTTACACTGAGTTCTGGGTACTTAAAGCTCTGGATTTGGACTGGTACAGTGGGAGATCCCAGAGTCAGATGGGGTCAGAAAAGCTGCAGAGACAGGGTTCACAACTCCCGGGGTGGGGGTGGAGGGGAAGGCGCAGTTATTGGTCAAGCACCACAGCTAGTTGCTGGGTTTTTAAAGCCCATGATTGTGGAAGGCTCCCTAGCACATAGCTGCAATGACTAGATTAGGAACAGTCAGAGAGAGGCTCTGTTGAACTGGGGAAATGCCTAGATGGTTCTGAATAAAGGCTGGGGGTGAAGAATTCTAGTTCTGGTTCATATTGAGCTGGAGGAGAAAAAACTACCTTCAACAGGCTATAGAAGTTAGGGCTCTTCAAGTTGGAAAAGAGATGGCTAGTGGGGGATAAGATAGAGGTCTACAAAATCCTGAGAGGTGTAGAATGGGTAAAAGTGAATCGATTTTTTTACTCTTTCACAAAGTAAAAAGATTATGGGCCACTCAGTGAAATTACATGGAAAATCTTTTAAAACAAACAGTAAGAAATATTTTTTATTCATTGCCAGAGGATATAGTTACTGCAGTTAACGAATCTGGGTTTAAAAAAAGGTTTGGACAAGTTCCTGGAGGAAAAGTCTGCTATTGAGATAGACATAAGGGAAACCATTGCTTGCCCTGGGATTGGTAGCATGGAATTTTGCTACTATTTGGGATTCTGCCAGGTACTTGTGACCTGGATTGGCCACTGTTGGAAGCAGGATACTGGGCTAGATGGACCATTGGTCTGACCCAATATGGTTATTTTATGTTCTTATGTACCCTCCCCATCCTGAAAAAAATATACCTACTGCAGCAAGGGTCTATCTGCTGCCATCTTTAAAGCGTCCAGGTGAGTCTGAGCCAATCGCAGCCCTGGGAACGTCAAACATGCACCAATGACGGAGCAGAAAGCTACCAGGCTGAATTTAATGGCCAATCTGCTGACAGGGGCTCTGTAAATGGAAATACATAATAGGTTCAGCCAGGTAAGATACGCACAGCGTACAGCACACACACTCCAGAACCTAAACCTTCTACGCTGCCCTTAGGATCACTACAGCTGTATTTCATATTTATTTGATGCATCACAAATAATTCAAATCAGATCTAAGTGGTTTACATTTTAAAATTAGGGGAATCCTAAGGAATGAATTAAACAAGGACAAATAGGAAAGGTAGCATGATCGGGGAGAAAACAAAAGGACCCCCAAGGGTGTTTCTCTGACACCTGCTTCTCCACTTCCAACCTGGCAAGAGGCTTCTTGGCTTGGATTTGAGGCAATGTTTTCAGTGGAGCTTGCACTTGGCATGTGCAGCTGCAGTTCTCACCACTTCAAGGCACACTCCAAGTTTCCATGCATGCACTAAAATTGGTACAATCCAGCCCAGTGGCAACTTACAACCAATCCCAGCCCTGATGCTTCAGGAAGAACTCCAGATTCTCGTGAAGATTTGCAAACCCTGCAGATGCAAGCAAAAACAAAACATGAGGACAGTAGGATCTATGCTGAGGACCACTGAGGAAGGAGGTACGATGTAAGGCTCAAGGGGACAAGCATAGGGACCCAGCAGAGAAAATGAATCAGTCACCTCAGGAATGGAAGGCACAGATACAAAGCCTGTCACCTCTAGGACAGGAGGGCTCAGGCGATGGCACAGAGATAGTCTCTCACCTCTAGGGCTCTGGGGTGGACATAGGGATACAGAGCCTGTCACCTCTAGGACTGCAGATTTCAGGGAGTGGGCACAGAGCTATAGAGCCTGCCACTTGAGGGCTCGAGGGATGGACACAGGGATACAGAGCCTGTCACCTCTAGATCTGGAAGGATCAGGAGATGGGCACAGGGATACAGAGCCTGTTATCTCTAGGACTGAAGAGCTCATTACGTTTTTTTTTATCTTAAGGTTAAGTACTCTTTGTTTCTGAGCTTTCCTTGCTAGTTAACTGTGGGATTTGTGGTTCTGCCATTTACACATTGACAGAGAGGGTTACAGCAATGAAACAGGAGAGAGGTGTTCCTCTGCATTTAAGGAAACAGAAGCTTTTTAAGGTAAGGTGATCATAAAGCTCCACCTCACCACAGACAGTCTGATCCAGCCCTGGTTTCACCCCCACTGCATGCAGGGAGATGTAGTTCTAAATTCCATAATAAAATCAGGTGCTGGAGGGAGGGGGGATTCACCCTCTCCTTGGCAACCTGCTGCACTCTCATTTTGTTCATTAGTGATGCCACAGCATTGCCAGAGTGGCTGCAGCACCTTTCCTGGCGGAAGTTACTGACCAGACTCCAGCCCAAACTCCAGGTACTCTTCCCGCACAATCATTGTCACCATGGCAACCAGCAGGAAGAAGAATGCGAAGGTGAGGCAGACTGAGCGCTCTCCGCCTTCCTCTGAGCGGAAGTAATGGTGCATCACTGTGAAGAGCACCTTTCTGTGGGACTGAGGTCAAAGGCCATATTGAAGACTCTTCTAAACAGGCAATGTCTCCACGCTCTGCTTTCTAAATATATACTTGGGAGATATCTTGACATAGAGATACCACGAATGCAGAGATGGCAAACTACCCAGTTCCAGGCTGGAGATTTTGGGACAGTTCTGGAATTCAGACCACCCTATCCTGGTGCATTATGGGAGTTGCAGCACTGATTTCAATGGACAGGATCAGGTACTACAAATACCACACTGCTTTGGGATGTAAGTTCAAAACCAGGACTGGAACTAGGTAACTTGGCATCGCTGCAGATGAGGCAACCTAATGCCAGGCATGGTAGGCGGATTCAGTACTGGCTTCACCCAAGTGCAGCAATCCGAACAGGACCAGTCTTAGCAATTGCAGGGCCCTGGCCCCGCCCACCACCATAAGCCATAATTTATCAGAGATTAAAAAGAGGTTTAGAGCTCTCGGAACCCCCACCTCATCCATACCTTGATGTGCATCCACCACGTTTCAGTAGAGAGCAGAAGACAGTGGCAGCGATTTTCATATCCTGTCAGCTGCCGAGCCCAGAGCCTCCTCGCTGCTGCGTCCTGCCGCTGCAGAAGCAAGAAGTAACATCAAAATAGGGCAGGACGCAGCAGCGAGGAGGCTCTGGGCTCGGCAGCTGACAGGATATGAAAATCGCTGCCACTGTCTTCTGCTCTCTACTGAAACGTGGTGGATGCACATCAAGGTATGGATGAGGTGGGGGTTCCGAGAGCTCTAAACCGCTCGACAGTTGATGGGATATGAAAATTGCTGCCGCTGCCTGATGCTTTCTGCTGAAATGGGAATGCACATTAAGGTATGGAGCAGAGAGGTGTTCCAAGACAGGAGGACAGATGTGCCAGAGATGTGTGACCGCCCCTGTCACCCCCCGAGTCCAAATCACAAGCCCATGACTAAAATGAGGACAAATGCAGGACCAGACCAGCCTGAAAATTCAAAGCCAGCTGAGGACCCAATCAAAGCTCAGCTTGACTGAGTTCTTAGCAGATAATAGCAGGGATCTCTAAAGGGTTACCCCAGTGCATGCTGAGGCTTGCAGTCTTGCTTTTCCTAGGGAATGCAATGGGGAAATCAGAACTACAAGTCCCTGCATGCAATGAGGTAAACATAGGACTGGATCACCCCTGTCCTGCCAATCTGGATCCAATTGGCAGCCTTACTGAAGGGTCATAAATGGACATCCATAGGAGTTTGGGTCACTGGAACAGGCACAGTGCAGCAAGTGAAAAACTAGTCTGTATGGAGCCACTTAAAACTCAGATTCAAACCGGCTTATAGTACAGTCCTGGGCTCCCCTAAGCTGCCAATACCCTAATAGCTAGTTGAGTTTACAAGATATGCAAAACTGCGTGAACAGATTTGAATACATCACAGACCCCCACTAGGAGTGGCCTAGTGGTTAGTGCAGTGGACTTTGATCCTGGGGAACTGGGTTCAATTCCCACTGCAGCTCCTTGTGACTCTGAGCAAGTCACTTAACCCTCTATTGCCCCAGGTACAAATATGTACCTGTATATGTAAGCCACATTGAGCATGCCATGAGTGGGAAAGCGCGGGGTACAAATATAACTAAAAATATATATATATGTATATATATATATGTATATATATTGGCTTTGCCACCCAATCTCATCTAAGCTCCTTAGGATCCATTCCTTCTGAGCAGGATTCCTTTATGTTTATCCCACGCATGTTCGAAAATGGAAAACAGAATTCAAACATGCGTGGGATAAACATAAAGGAATCCTGCTCAGAAGGAATGGATCCTAAGGAGCTTAGACGAGATTGGGTGGCAAAGCCGGTGGCGGGAGACGGAGATGGTGCTGGGCAGACTTATACGGTCTGTGCCAGAACCGGTGGTGGGAGGCGGGGCTGGTGGTTGGGAGGCGGGGATAGTGCTGGGCAGACTTATACGGTCTGTGCCCAGAAAAGGACAGGTACAAATCAAGGTAAGGTATACACAAAAAGTAGCACATGTGAGTTTATCTTGTTGGGCAGACTGGATGGACCGTGCAGGTCTTTTTTTTGCTGTCATCTACTATGCTACTATGTTACTATATATAAATACATCTACTGCATTTACTGTGGACACACTGAAAACCTGACCAGCTGAAGGGTCCCCAGTATGGGTTGGAAAGTTGGGCTGGAGGCCTGGGCAGGACCTTAAAGCAGAGCTCCCTGTTGCTGCTCTGATCTCTTTCCTTGCTTTCTGGGAGCCCATTCAGAAATGACCTGAGTGTGATGGCCTGCAAGTGCCCCTCATGGCATCCCTGCAGAAGGTCTGGAGAGAGGCAGTTCAGCCTAAACAAACAGACCCACCCTCCAGCCTCTCACAATTGTGTGTGTGTGTGTTTTTTAAACAGTCTATAAAAATGTTCTGTAGCTGAGCAGAATGTGTAGAGACCCTGCAGTATCCACACCCCCTCCCAATCTCCTCTCAGCAAGACAGCTCATTAGACACATTTACAAAATGTTAGCCAGCCTGCTATTAGTCTGTGAATTCAGCCATGGAAACTCAGGCAGAAGGGTTGCTGCCTCACCCAGGACTGGTTTTATTCCATGTAGGCATTGACCTGTGGTTCTGGTTTTCCAAAGTAAATCCCTAAGGTCAGGGCAACACCAGCCTGTCGCAATGACCTGGGTAAGGCAGCCACCCTCAGAGTTCTGAGAAGGGCTGCGAGCTTTTGAGAGCTGGCTGGGAATTTTCATGGCCCATGGCAGGTTGGTAGCCTCAGCACGACACAGATGTCATGGGTATGAGAAGCAGCAGCAATTGACTCAGAAGGGATATTCCAGAGCACCATGATTCAGCTTTTACTGCACTCCACATGAAAAACCGTCAAGCTTTTTTCACTGGTAAATTTATAGCTTAAGCTCCCTATAGCACAAAGGGAAAGTGCTATCTATGGAATCACACCAGCGTCCTGCTGTGAAACTCCTGCGCCAGAAAGTGAAGGATACATTGAAAAGAAGACACTGAGCAAGCACCAGAGGACCCCAATATTCACATCCTTCAATGGGTCAGCAAAGCAGTAATAGACCTCTGTGAAGAGGTACACGACAGTGGCATACAGTGCAAAATCCACAAACCACTGGTACTCCAAGAAATAACGAAGAACTGGAAAACACAAAGAACAGGCAGGTTGCAGGCACTCCAAGTTTATTGAAGGACTTCCTATCCCCGTCCATCAGTGGGTATGTCTGAGCAGTTTACATACTAAGTAAATGGTTGGGGTCATGTGCAGACAATGACAACAGTGAGGGAAAGAGGATGGAACTACAATATCTGATAGGAAAAAGGAAGAAAAGAAAATACATTTGCGATAGGCAACAGAGGCATAGCCAGACTTCAAGTTTTGGACGGGCCACCGGGAAAACTAGATAGGCACATGCAGTCTCTACATCACCCCCCCCCCCCCCCCTCCTTGGCACCACAAAAATATGAAATACCAAAGTTGGTGGGGATCCCCAAGACCCACCAGCTGCAGAGTTCCTCCAGAGACAAGAACAGCTCCCTCACGCATACTTGGTTTTTACGCAAGACTGAAAACCGAGTGTGTGCAGCAGGGGGAGGCCAGCATGACGGCACAGCACATACACAGTGCCACAGGCTGGAGCAAATAAGGGAGCTGTTCATGCTGCTGGAGAACCTCTGCAGCAGCTGGGGATTGGGGATCCCAATCCAGCCATAACAATGGTGCTAGAATTTCGGGTGGGCCTGCGTCCAAAGTGGCTACGCCACTGAAGGCACTCATATGTCGGGGTAGTGTTCTCCAGTTTCAGGGGTGCTTTATGCTCAAAGTAAGGCAGAGATTGGTGTGGCTATGTGTGGGATCTTGTATGCTCATCTATTCAGCATAGTAGAGAGCCAAATGTGGAGATGGAGACGGAGACTGAGACTAGCAGCTGGAGTATATTCTTAGCACTCTGGACAAGAATAACTGGGCAGACGGGATGGGTCAATTTGATCTACAGATGATGGCAGAAAAGCACCATGGATATAGTACAGTAAAAGCAAGACTGACCATTTTGTCCCTTCTGAAGTGACTTACCAAGAGCATCCATAGCAGTAATGGGCTTTGACTCTAGGTGGAGGTCGATGTCCTTTGGAACGGACAGCGGTTTATCCTCGGCCACTCCATTCAGTCTCCTGAGAAACAAAGTAAAGAGAGGCAGCTGGAACCAGGTTTGGAATCCCCCTCCCTACCTGTACCTCCACCCAGCACTTCTGGGAAGCAGACCCTCTCACCTGTCCCTCCTGGGCTTTGGCTTCTGTTTCCCAGCTAGGGTACAAAGTTCTTCTTCTGAGGGATGTTTATACCGATATAAGCTAGTTTTAAAAAGCCACAAAACATCACAAATCAATTAAAAGTACAAAATGGTGGAATTAAGATGTAGGAATATTTATTTATTCAAAACTTAATATACCGCTGTAGCTGATGAACAGATCACAGCAGTTTACAAATAAATACAAAAGCATAGGAAAGGAAATACAATATGTGATAGAAAAGAAATCATACACACAAATAAACCACACAGCTACTTAAGCTTCTGCAAACATCTGAAAGCTTTTTTTTTCTCATAAAACTTTTCTGTGATGATAGTAAACAATATGCCACTTTTAGGTAGGAGTTGCTTCTGTTCTTCTGGGTATCTTGATGCTGTAGAGATGAACTTTTTGTATTTGTTCCTATGACATTTATCGTGAGCCACATTTAAACGGAACTAATTTTGGAAAATGTGGGATATAAATGTTGAAAAGAAAGAAGGAAACTTGAGGGCTCCTTTTACTAAGTGGCGGTAAGCCCCAAGCAGGCTTTCTGTTCGCTATACAGGAAGTACTGCCAGGCTACCGCAAAAGCTTGGCGGTATTTCCCACTCCTAGCGCGCTGGAGTGTACCCGGCGGTAATCAGGCAGTGCCGCACGCTGCCTGGTTACCGCCGGGTTTACGTGGGAGCCCTTACTGCCATCTCAATGGGTGGCAGTAAGGGCTCTCCCCCGAAATGGACGCACGTTAAGTGCTTTACTTTGCCGAGGCTTCATTTTTACCAGCTGCGGTAAAAGGGGGCCTAAGGGCCTCTTTTACCAAATCATGCTAGCGATTCCCGTGTGGCAAATATGATGCAGCCCATTCAAACTGAATGGGCTGCGGTGTATTTTCCGCATTGGGAATCACTAGCGCAGTTTAGTAAAAGAAGCCCTTAATTTTCTTCAAACAATGTTCTTTTTAATTCCTATAGATCTGTCCCATTGTAGCTTCTGGGATGAAACACCTTGTATGGCATGCATGCAGCCCCTGGGTCCTGGATGCTCAATAAAAACACATGAGGAGGAATGTCCATTTGCCTGAAAATGAACTTTTGAGGGTTCCCCCCACCAATTCAACCATTTCCCCCCCATTTACAGGGCTGATGTTAGAGGATAGTTAACAGGGCACAAGCCTTGCCAATGGGCTCTGGAGCCTCCTTCCTAGTTTCTGCCTGGGTCCAGCCCAGTTGTAATGAAATAATTTTTTTAAAAACCTGCCAGTCCAAGAGCCCAGCATCCTCTGATTGTCTTAAGATCAGCAGCACTTCTCACCTTCACTAGGACTTTGCTCTTCCCTTTAAGAAAGCAGAGTTGCCTAGTGGTTACAGGAGAACCAGCAAAGCCATGGTTCAACTCCTGCTTCTCCCACTCACTGGCCTTGAGTAAGTCACTTTACCCTCTATCACCTGCAGCGGAAACTAAAATTATAAACCCTTTGGAGAAAGGATCTACCTTATAATTTACAGATTTAGAATGGGTAGTGCTGATTTAAACCTAAAAGGCAAAGAATATTCAGTTCTTTGCCTTTTAGTTTTAAATCAGCAATAATTTTGAAAACGTTGGCTCCTATGACTGAGCACAAGGAAAGATAAAATTTGCATTAAATGTTTTGTTTCTAAATCCTGGTGCCTGCTCCTATCTGACTTTACAAACATTAGTATACACATTAAGACTCCAGAATTATATCACAAATACAACTTTTATTGCATCTATGTGTCTTTACAAACCGAATGACACATCTACAAAACACATACAAATACACCACCATTCAATCACCATTCACACTTCACCAGCAATAACAACCAGTATAAAGTACATGTAATTGACCATCAGAAATGTAATTCATGTAATATGGCTGTTACAGTGAACAAATATCCATCAGCAAATGTCCATCAGAAATAGACTGGTGCTTATCTTCTTATGTACTGTTCTTTCTACAGGCGCATTCAATAGCGCTGATGCATATCCTTGCTTGTGCTCCACAGCCGGTGTGACTCACAGTCATCAAAATCAACCGTTGCTTTCATTAACGCTTGAAATGAATACATCTGCTGAACTCAGATGGTACATTCGTGACGAATATGAAAAGTATCTGCCTTGATGGTGGTTTTAGTCACCCTTCACCTGTGACCTGCAACTGGTTGTAAAAATTGAAAACTGGCAATGTACCATCTGAGTTCAGCAGATGTATTCATTTTGAGCGTTAATGCAACGGTTGTTTTTTTCGGCACATTTGGAGATAAGAGGCTGTCTGTTCGACCTCATGTCCACAACCAATTGTTTCTGCATCTATGGATGAGCCGTTGTTTTCAGGATATCAACTGTATATTTGCTCTCATCAGCATATTTCTATTTTGGTAGTGGAGAATTATTATATAGCTCCTGAAGCAGCCCAGTTGGGCGAAACACGGCCTGTGTCGGGCTATTGTATGCATATTTTAACTTGGTTATATCAATAAAATATATTTTGGTTTATTAACGATCTGCTTTGTATAGTTTCCACCTTGGAGTTTGCGGATCGTCTGCCCCTTTGCTTTCTTGCACAAGCAAGGATATGCATCAGCGCTATTGAATGCGCCTATAGAAAGAACAGTACATAAGAAGATAAGCGCCAGTCTATTTCTGATGGACATTTGCTGATGGATATTTGTTCACTGTAACAGCCATATTACATGAATTACATTTCTGATGGTCAATTACATGTACTTTATACTGGTTGTTATTGCTGGTGAAGTGTGAATGGTGATTGAATGGTGGTGTATTTGTATGTGTTTTGTAGATGTGTCATTCGGTTTGTAAAGACACATAGATGCAATAAAAGTTGTATTTGCGATATAATTCTGGAGTCTTAATGTGTATATTTATGATATGACTCTGGTGGTTTAGCATTTCCCCTAGTTTGTAAGCTTTGTTTACAAACATTAGGCCAGATTATTACAGAGGTGAGGAGGTGAGAAACAAATTTCTTTGCTTTTCTTCTAAAGGATCTCTGAGAGATGAAGGTCACTTATTGCACTCTGGGTGCTAATGCCTGTGATATATTCCCACCTCATGAGATCTTTTTTATCACTATATTTTTCTATGCATGTCAGGAACGCTCAGCTTTTGCTTCTAGTGCCCTCTGTAAATACGACGATTATAAGAAGTTTTCAGAAAGGTCCAGCACGCACCTGCCATTGCACAGCAGCCAGCGAGCAAAGGACCAGTGTGGAGACATCCTTTGCATGATGCTGGCCATCAGCAGACTTACCACCAGCTGCACACCCATCACAGCCTGGCAAAGAGCACAAAACACACATGATTAAACCAAGCAGAGAACTTGTGCTACAGGCATCCGTCTGCAGTTCATGACAGAATGTGGGAAAACAAGGGCTGAATCGGCCAGTCAGGATTTCACCTGGCTCAGCTAGCAATCTCAGCACATTACAGCGAGCATTAGTCTGACTTCCAGTATGGGAATGGCTGGGTAGAACATTTAGAACAGCCAAGGTACGGGAGTGCAGAAAAGGCATGCAGAGTAGCTCGGCTATAGGGCTGACAAAGCACACTAGACCAGAATCTTGTGGTTCCAAATCTTTGAAGTGCACAGACGAGACGCAAATATATATGAGCACAGCCAGAACTGGCTCAGCATGTCTAGATAGTATGGGAATAGCTGATAAACTGGGCAGCAAGTAGGTTTGCCATCCGACAGACGGATCCAGTTCTGGTTCTACCCCATTGATTAAGATCAGAGAACCTGGATCTGCAACGGGCCTCCCCCTCCTGCACAGTCAGCCAGCCAGCGTGCAAAGCGTGCACCGTGCTAGTAGCAGCGCACCTCGGACGGGCCTGATAATTTCAGACTCACCATAGCCCCAGCTTTACCGGCACTCTACAGGCACAGGCCTCACACTCACGCCTAACTTTGCATCCACGTGCCCCGGAGCCACTGTTGCTCGGACGGGACACGCCCCCTTCGACCTTTAAACGCCCTCGACAGTACAAGCCAATCAGTAGCTGCAGAGATAAGGACCAGCAGGCTGAAGCCAATGGGACACTGGGGGTACAGCAGAGAGGCAGTTTCCGCATGGGGACTGTTTCACGACGGGAGTTGTAGTCTCTGGCTTTGGCGTACTGCCGCGCAGGGAGGGGGAGCTCCTGCAGGGATTTCGGGACAAAGCTCGGAGGGAAGTTCTCTAAGGGGGTCTTTTACTAAAGATTACCTCGAGTTATCTGCAGCAGAGCCCGTAGGAATAAAATGGGCCCTGCTGCAGATAACTCGAGCTAATCTTTAGCCCCTAAGTTTTATTTTAAACTCATTGTAAACTAAAGGCGTGCAGAGTAGGCTTTTAAGTAAGATAGATAATGGGCACACTAGTTAGGGTCAGGTTCTTTCCTTGCCGATCGTATAAAAATATCGTTAGTTTGCTGAAAAAGTCCGAAGTGTGCTAGCATTTCACAATGCAAAATTTCAAATCCAAAGTACCCTTCCTTGACACATGAAGGAGCTCGTTCAATATTGGGAGCGCTCAGCACCCACTGGCACCTACAGAGCGGGCTCCTATGCAAGTACCCAGTAAGGTTCAACTGGGAGAAGCTTTTTTTATGGGTAAAAGGTGATTTTTTTTTCTGCTCTGGGTATCACACAAATAAAAAATCTTGCATCAGTGAATACTGATTGTTTTCATAGACTAATCACCCTCCTGCTTCCTGATCTTCATTAAAACAAAAGTGTTATGCAGTTTCACAAAACGAGGGGTCCCTTGTTGGATATTTCATCCTATACTGGTTGGACTGCACACATGTACTGAAGACTTCAGAGTTAAGTCTGCTTTTTGCATAGTCCCCGGGGAATTTAAATAGCACAACTTTGTGCATGCAAATTCAGTCATATTCTGGATTTGCGCATGTTAATTAGTTAACAAACCAATCAGCACTGATAATTGCCACTTAAGCAATTATTGACACTAATTTGCATTAATTAGAATTTACATGCAGAACTGTCTAAGCGTATTCTACAAAGTGATGTGTATAAATTCTAAGTTGCATAGTTGAAAAGGGGGCGTGGAATGAGCGGGTCATGGGCATTTCTCAAATCTGTGCATGTGGTTATAGAATATACCTGGTCCTCGCCTAATTTAGGCATTGGGATTGACACCGAGCTTTACTTGGCGTAGCTTCCCACGACTAAATTTAGTTGCGCGGATGAACGCTTGGCGTATTCTGTAATCCACGTGGACATTTAGGATTATTCTATAAAGAATGCCTAAATTTAGTCATACTTTATAGAACACTCCTAGGTTATTTTTTTTTTGCGTGGATTTTTCAGGCGCCATATATAGAATCTAGCCCGATAAGTGGGTATTTTTTGGGGGGGGGGGGGGGGGGTCAGACCACTCTTCTGATACCATTGCCTTTTGCATGCACACACTGGCTTGTAGTGACTTTTTTTGTTTGACATACTGTGACTGTTCACACCTTTGTGGCAGTGGCGTAGCTACGTGAGGCCATGGGGGCCTGGGCCCCCGTAGATTTGGCCCTGGACCCCCCTGCCGAAGACCCTCTTGACCCCCCTTCCGCCGCCAACCCTCCCACGCCGCCGCCGCCGTTGGCTACCTTTGCTGGCGAGGGACCCCAACCCCTGCCAGCCGAGGTCCTCTTCTTCCAGTGCAAGGCTTCGTTCTGTTTCTGTGAGTCTGACGTCCTGCACGTACAATGTGCAGGACGTCAGACCACTGCACTGACCCAACCCCCGCCAGCCGAGGTCCTCTTCTGGCGCAAGGCTTCGTTCTGTTTCTGTGAGTCTGACGTCCTGCACGTACAATGTGCAGGACGTCAGACCACTGCACTGACCCAACCCCCGCCAGCCGAGGTCCTCTTCTTCTGGCGCAAGGCTTCGTTCTGTTTCTGTGAGTCTGACGTCCTGCAGGATGTCAGACTCACAGAAACAGAATGAAGCCTTGCGTCGGAAGAAGAGGACCTTGGCTGGCGGGGGTTGGGGTCCCTCACCAGCAAAGGTAGGCAACGGTGGCGGCGGAGGAGGGTTGGTGGCAGGAAGGGGTTGAGAGGGTCATCGGCAGGGGGGGTCAAAGTTGTTGGTGGTGACAGCAATGGGGGAGGGGTCAAAAATAGCGGGGGGGGGGGGGGGGGTCAGCGGTGCCAGGGGGGCTAAAATGTGCCCCCTCACCTCGGGCTCTGGACCCCCCTCCCACCAGTCTGGCTACGCCCCTGCTTTGTGGTGGAGTTTTTTTTTTTTATGTCGTTTGGCTTTTTTCTCCACCTGTATTGTGTTGTTTGGTAGTGAAAGTTAGTTTGCCTGTGATAGTTATCTGCTATAGTCCCAATTGTTGAGACTTTGTCTCAGAGGGGGTGTTTAGCTTTGAGGCTATACTTCCTATTTGTTTTCTTGCTTTTTTCATCTGTGCTGTTTTTATGCACTACATTTGAGTTTGTGTATAGGTCATATGTGTGCCAGCAAGTTGAGCAGGGAGTTTTGTTTTTTATTGTATGGTAGTTTGCCCTGCTTCCTCTGTGGATTGTGTATATTTGACATTTTATTTATTTTTATCTATTAGGATTTATTTACTGCCTTTTCAAAGGAATTCACTCAAGGCAGTGTACAGTAAGAATAGATCAAACATGAGCAATAGGCAATAACAGCAGTAAAAATATTCAAATAACAATACAAAGTATGGCACAGTATACTACGTACAATGTCAACACAATACGTCATAGAACATCCCCTGAATCGTCTTAAGCACCTTAGCAGGTGGAATCTTTCTATTTATGAGCTAAGCTGGTGCTTAAGACGATTCAGGGGATGGTCCTTGAGACAACCTGGATAGGTAACATATGATCATGTCGGACATTGAGTCCCCACTTTGGTTGATACGACATACAGTTTTAGGATAAGTATTATATTTTGTTAGAAATATTTGGGAAAAATCAAAAAGTGATATTTATTAAGATTTGGATATGTAAAATATTTGATATAAAACAAAACAGCAAAGGTGACTCACCCACCTTTTATATACTATCTTTTTCATGTTAAATAAACTCATTTTTACATTAGAAGCGTCGTCTACCCCCTTTTTTTTAGTCATCTTCGCTGTTTTGTTTGATATCATTTTTTTTGCGAAGACTGGTTTCTTCTGGTTTTTTGCAAATATTTCATATATACAACAAAGTTTTTGTTAGAAAAATGTCTGAAAACCGATGAAGAGGTTGGTGCTGTAAAGTCTTGCAGCATTAAAAGATTGCTGGCAAGTTACACCACTGAATTTCAGATGTTATTACGTTGTTTACTTTAGAAATCAGTGTGCCAGTATTGTGGGTACAGAGGTACTGGGTGGGGGGAAAGGAGGGAAAATATCACAAAAACATTGATGATAACAGCAAATGATATATTCATGCGAATATGGTTTGTTATCTAATGTGTCAAATGTTGGATTTAAAGGTTGTGTTGAACTTGTTGAAGCATCAATAAAAATTGTTGAAACATAAATTGAAAAAAGTTCTTTTTGGTGTGGGACAAAATTTAGGATTGTGTCATCAGCATGTGGCCATTAAAAAAAAATTAGCATATGAGCACTTACTGATACTTAGGGGCTCTTTAACCAAGCTGCAGGAAAAAGGACCCTGTGCTGGTGGCAGGGGCCATTTTTCCCACGCGCCAGGGCCCTTTTTACCGCAGTGGGTAAAAAAGCCCCCAGCACACATGGCCATGTGGTAAGAGAACTCTTACCATATGGCCATGCGATGGGGTGCCCTTACTGCCACCCATTGAGGTGGCGATAAGGACTCCTGCACTAACCCAACAGTAATGGGGCAGCGCGTGGCGATGCCTGATTACCGCCAGGGTTACCAATGCACAAGCCATTTCCGGGGGTTTTCTTTTTCCCCAGGAAATGGCACACGTTCGTGGTAGGACTACCGCTGGTGGCTGCGTTGGGCCGGCGGCAGCCTGAAAGAGCAATTGGTAAGTCCGCGTTGGGATTACCTCCGCTTTGTAAAAAGGTCCCTTACTTTGTAGGTGATAAGGGCTTATGTGCTAATCCTGCACTAATTAGCACATGATAATGTAACTGCGCTAAGGGACCCTTTTACTAAGCAGCAGTAAGCCTACCATGGGCTTACCGTGCACCAAACAGGAACTCCTGGCGGGCTACCGCAGCAGTCCGACAGTAATTCCCAACCCCAGCACGCGTCATATCAGGCACTACAAAACTTTTTTCTATTGTTGTAGCATCGATGTTTACCCATCATGCAGTGCCACGCTCTGCCTAGCTACTGCTGAGTTAGTGCAGGAGCCCTTACTGCCACCTCAATGGGTGGCGGTAAGTGCTCCCCCCTGAAGTGGCTGCGCGGTAAGTGGTTCACTTACCGCATGGCCATTTCTTGTCTTAAAAAAAAAAAAAAAGAGACAGCCTTTTACCTGCTGTGGTAAAAGGGGGCCTCAGTGCACATCAAAAACACTCACAGAGGGTAGCACAGGCCCCTTTTTACCGCAGTTTAGTAAAAGGACCCCCGACTGATTAGTGCAGAAGTGCCCACTCTCCACTCCCTGACACGCGCCCTCTATGGAAAAAACATTTTTAGCATTTGGTTTGAGCACGCAGATTAAGCTCTTTTGAGCAGGGACTGTCTTTTCTTCATGTTCAATTGCGAAGCGCTGCGTACGACTGGTAGCGCTATAGAAATGATTTGTAGTAGTAGTAGTAGTAGATTAGGCACTTACAGCAGGATGCCGGAATATGTCCTGCAGTAAGCCCTTTTAAGCTACGGTACACACACACCAGTGCTTACTGCAGCTTGGTAAAAGGACCCCTAAGTTTTCGACTGAAAATTCATCTTAATTTAGGGGTCCTTTTATAAAGGGGCGCTAGCATTTTTAGCATGTGCTAAATGCTACCGTGCCTTCGTAAAAGACCCTCTTAGGGATTAAAGGTTATGTTTATATTTTTTATTTATTTGTTACATTTGTACCCCACATTTTCCCACCTATTTGCAGGCTCAATGTGGCTTACATAGTACCGTAAAGGCTTTTGCCAGTTGGTTGATAACAAATACAAGGTTGTATTGTGGTCGAATTTGTTTGCTTAAATTTATGAGCCTAATGCTGAAAATCAGTGCTAAGTTTCTAAAGATTTTCTCCGATCTATCTCCACTCCTATTCCCATCTACTTTTTTTGCTCCTAAATTTAGAAGTTTAGTGAAATTTTCAGTATAAGGTAGGCACTCGGGCCTAGTAAATTTTCAAAGAGGCTAATTTAGGTGCCTAACTCTTAAAGGGCCTCTTTTATCAAGCCAAACTAGTGGCTCCAGGTGCAGTAATGCTGACAAAGCCTATTCACTTTGAATAGACTCCATCGGCATTGCCACATGGGAACTGCTAGCATGGCTTGATAAAAAAGGCCCAAAGTTAGGAGCATAAATCCTTTAACTATCAGGTCCCTTGTCTTTAATTTCTGTTCTGCTTTGTTAAAATTTGGGAGGTTTCGTTTTGCCAATGACAACAAAAAATTATGCTTCTAACTTCAGAAAATATAAACATAAACAACATTTTTTTGAAAATCAAAATGTAGCTCTTCTAGCTAATGCTGTGTCCCTTCCTGACTGTGCAGTTTGGGTGGGGAAGAGTCAAAAACAGATCAATGGGATTTTCTTTAAGCTTTCCACAAATACTTTTCTTTTTTTTTTTTTTAATTACATTTCAAATATACATTAAAGACAAAATGCACTTTGACAAGAAATTCAGAAAAGATTTCAAAAGAAAACACAATCTCAAATCTCAGAAAAGAACCTTAATCATAGTCCACTAAAAGGGAGGGGAACCAAGAATAGTCATTCCATGAAAAGATGGAAAATAAAAAAATAAAAATTAAAGGTAATAAGGTAAGATCATTCTCTCAAAACTGTCCACAAATAGTCAGGAGATGTATTTATATACACTGCTTTCACTGTGCGCAAATATCTCTCATGTCTGTTCATAGCGCTTGGGGACTGGGGTTGCCCACCCTAATCTAAAATGCTCTTAAACTAGAGAGCCTCTCTATGAAGGATTCACTTTTTCTTCCTTCCTCGGGTGGAATGAATTGTGGCTATGCTTAGTAAACTAAATTGATATCTTGAAGTCCACTTTGGATGAGGAAATCCCCAGGCTGGAATGTGGGCTCCAAGATGATGATTCCTGGTTAGGCCACTAGGTGTCGCTTTGAAACATGTTTGCCACTGACCACCAAGCTCGTGCCCATGATTGTTGGGTTTTCAGAGTTAATAGCTTCTCTTCTTCATCTGTGTTATAAACGTGTTTTAAAAATACAGATTTTAATATAATTTTCTCACCTGGCTGAATTTACTTAGGAGCCTGCCTCTTGCCAACATTAGCCCTAACAAATGGCCCATAAAATATCCTCCTCCCCATTAAAGATTGTTGTTCCTCCTCTCCCATTATTCTGTGGCTTTCATAAAGGTCTGAGATTCTTCTGTAAAAATTAACATATTATTTTTCTGTCTTTAGAAATCTGTATGGTACCCATTTCCTGATATCCCTCTGTACTAAGGGTGAATGGAAGGAGTAATTTGTAAAAGGAATAGGTACAGAGAATGTTAAAATACAGTATTCAGTCAATGAGCTAACACCATTTGCAATATATTTGAATAATTTGGTCACAGGCTTCCTCCCCCCCATAATGAAAAACAAAAATGAGCTTTAGCGATATATCAAATTTGATTTAATAAACATAAATATTTCTATCCCGTTTGGAAACAAGCACCCAAGCTGTGACAGAGGCTGTCAATCCTGAACTAGCTGTCTCTGTAGCCTGTGGACTCACAGACAGGATGATCTTCAACAAGCCCTTGCCTTTGGCATGCTCAATTACACTCAGATGTGGAGGTGGGGCAGGGTCTTTGGCACAGTGTGTGAGGAATGCAAATGCTCACCCTTTCCAATTATAAAAGATTGTATTACAAATAAAATAGTGAGGGGGGAAAGGGGTACCCAGGGTTTTGATGCCAGTAAGGGTTGATTCTGATCTGAGCTAAATGCCCAAAGACTTAGGACAACACTGCCAGGGGTAAAATACAAAGAAGTTAGGGAAGGCCAGTCATGTAGATTGTATGCATACATCAAACAGCATAAAGCATTCCTATTCCATCCCTTCAGTTACAAGAACTAGTTGTCACTCGGAAAGTTCTGTTTTGTACAGCAGTAGTGCCTGGGATGTCTTGGGTGAAACTGGGGCTGGAGGGAAGGGATTAGGATAGAACAGGAGCTGCCAAGAGTGAACACATCCTGAGCTTTGAAGGCTGAATTATCTCTGCAGAATCTGACGATGCTAGTAAATAATTTTTTTACCCCCCCCCCCTCCCCTCCAAAACCAATAAACTCTGGGTGGCTTTAACCAGGCAGCCAAGCAGCATTCATTCATTGATTTATCAATTTGTAACACACTTTCTAAAACTATAAGGATGAGGAAGAGCATATTACAGAATGCATCAAATTCAACACGCTGTCAAATGCAAGATGTAAGGTTTGTGCAGTGTATTTTATAGTAAGTAAAACAGTAATTATAATAAAACAAGATGAAATAAAATTCAGGCAGCAAAATATAGCTAAGATCCCGCAGAAGATCATTTTCATCAGCATGGTCTCGGCTCTAATCACATAGAGATACACTAAGGCAAGGCAACACAAGTGACAACAGGAAAACACCTCCATGAAAATCCAAAAGCATCAAAAAAAGCAGAGAAGACACAAGTAGCAGCTCTGGGAGATCCCACACAAGTAAATAACACCTTTATTGGCACCAGTATAGACCCTACCAGCAAAAACAGGAAAATAGGAGACCACAACAAATCCAGGCATACAAAGAAATGTTGATGAATGCAGCTCAAAGAATTGTAAGACTTAAAAAAGCCCTGGTGCAATTTAACAGTGGTGTTCTGTGGTAATTCTGTTGTTTATTATGACTTTTTAAAGTACATAAGTACATAAGTGTTGCCATACTGAGACAGACTGAAGGTCCATCAAGCACAGTATCCTGTTTCCAACAGTGGCCAATCCAGGTCACAAGTATTTGGCAAGATCCCAGAACAGTACAATACATTTTATGCTGCTTATCCTAGAAATAAGCAGTGGATTTTCCCCAAGTCCATTTTAATAATGGCTTATGGACTTTTCTTTTAGGGGGCCTTTTAGTAAAGATTAGCTCGAGTTATCTGCAGCCTGGCCCATAGGAATAAAATGGGACCTGCTGCAGGTAACTCGAGCTAACCTTTAGTAAAAGACCCCCCCTTAGGAAGCTATCCAAATGTTTTTTAAACCCCGCTAAGCTAACTGCTTTTACCACGTTCTCTGGCAACGAATTCCAGAGTTTAATTACATGCTGAGTGAAAAAAATATTTTCTCTGATTTGTTTTAAAATTTACTACTTTGTAGCTTCATTGTGTGCCCCCTAGTCCTAGTATTTTTGGAAAAAGTAAACAAGTGATTCACGTCTACCCATGCCACTCCACTCAGTATTTTATAAACCTCTATCATATCTCCCCTCAGCCGTCTTTTCTTCAAGCTGAAGAGCCCAAGCCGCTTCAGTCTTTCCTCATAGGAAAGTCGTCCCATCCCCTTTATCATTTTCGTCGCCCTTCTCTGTACCTTTTCTAATTCCACTATACCTTTTTTGAGATGCGGTGACCAGAATTGCACCCAGTATTCAAGGTTTTGCCACTTATTTTGCACCACGGCTTTTTTAAGCCTTACAATTCTTTGAGCTGTGTTTGTCAACATTTATATATGCTATTGCTCCAGGATTATATGCTTGTACCAATATTTAACATCTGCCAATGTTTCCACGACCCCTGAGGCAGGCAGGTTTGTCTTGCCGAAACATGGCCCCACGTCGGGTCTATAATGGTGCCAATAAAGGTGTTCTTTCCTGGATATTTACCTTTGTGGGATCTTCTCATATATACTCCCAGAGCTGTTACTTGTGTTGGCTTCTCTATTTTTTTTTTTTGTTGCTAAGGCAAGGCAGCCACAATTAAGTCCTAAAAGCCTGTTGAAATACCAGATCTGTATTTTTAAAAAATATTTAGCTTGTGGTGAGTTACATTCATGTACGATAGGTATTGGTTTTAAAAGCCAAAAGATCTAGGTTTAAACCGCTTTCTGGAGGGACAGCAGAAAAGTCTCTGATGCACCCAGCCTCAGGGATCGAGTCTGGGCATAAGAAATTCTGCCAGAGACACAGAATGGCTGAAAGCCCTTGATACATGATGCAACACAAAATTAGAGTGCTCATTTCCATCATCACTCCATTCTGTCCCTGCCCTGCCCCTCTCCAGTGTGAGGATGGAGCTCTTTGCATTTCATGAGTGGTGCAGCTAATTTTGGAGCAGATAGCTGTGGTAGGTGTTGGGCTTGAGCTGTATCTGCAGTTTTGCTGTTTGCCCTTCTTGCAAGCCTGACAGGCATTCCTAGATGGTTTTTTTTTAATCCAGATTGTGATTTGAATAATGATTTCAAGTAGCTGTCTGGTTCACCCTCACCCTGCTGCAGGGCTGGCATTCATCTCTTTCTCAGAAGCCCAACTTTCTCCCTGCTTTTCAATTACTTACAAAAATACCAAAGGCTCTGGGCTCAGCTCACTCCAACTGTCACAGAAGAAGTGTGGAGTAAGTTCAGTGCAGCATCGTAGAGTGATTATTCACATTTTAAAACTGTAACACCTATCAATGACACTGCTTTTCCAGATAAATTCATTTGACAGGCCAAAGACACTCCTTATATGTCTCCCTCCTCTTTTCAATGCTTTTATATAGCCTTCCTAAAAGAATTGTGTGAGTTTTGGCAGGTCCTTTTTCCTAGTAGGTTCCAGTGCTGCTGTGCTGTTTGTTGTCAAAAGCCTCTGTTTGCACCACAGTAAACACAGATTATATTAGAACTTGTGGATTTTGAAAGGCCCAGGTTTAGAACAGTACAAGTGCATACCTGCACAAGCCCAGTGGCTCTCGGGCCTGGGTTCAATTTCTGGCTGTACATCTAAACATGAAATATACACACAGAAAAAAAATGCAGGTCAGGTCTTTTGCTTCTTGGTTTGCCGGGCTACGGATGCTACAGAGCCAGCACACTTGGAAGCGGGGGGGGGGGGGGAACTGTAGGTCAAAAACAAGTGCACATTTCCCCCACAAGTGAAAATCTAGGAAACATGGGTGTTTTTGCAGAAAAGATTAAGAAAATGTAGAAAACAAAGGGATAGCACAGGAAATCAAGGGTCAGAGTTCATATTGATTAGGGAAAGGGAAATGGGACTTGATATACCACCTTTCTGAGGTTTTTGCAACTACATTCAAAGTGGTTTACATATATTCAGGTACTTATTTGTACCAGGGGCAATGGAGGGTTAGGTGACTTGCCCAGAGTCACAAGGAACTGCAGTGGGAATTGAACTCAGTTCCCCAGACTCAAAGTTCACTGCGCTAACCACTAGGCTAGGCTTAGGGTGTTTATCACAAAGGGAAGAAATGTGTTCAATAACTGTGGGACAGCTGCCCGACCCTCGTTCCCCAATTGAAGAAATGGGCTGGTTAAGTGTGCATATATGAGAAGCCAAGCAGCAGAGTATATCTGCCTCAATCATTCAAGCTCACACTGAGCCTGGAGTGGAGCAGCACACGGTGTGGATGTGGATGGTGATGGTCAGTCAAAAATATCCCTCAGCTCAACCCAAGACTTGTGCCAGGCAGAGAAGATGGCCTCGGCTAATCACAGCATCTCTTGGGATGGGGATGGTCCTGTGCTGTCTGCTGAGCCAGACAGCACCCGGTGACCTCCAGACAGGCTGCGACATCCATGCCACATTGGAATAAGGGGTCAGCTCCTGCCCTCTCTATATGGTTCATTGCTTGGTAGCATCCTTTTTTTTTTTTGGTGAACCAAGCTGGGGGAGGGAGGTTCTTCTCGCTACATTCTCTTTGCATGTTTTCACAGTGTTACCTGCTCTGTTGAGAAAAATGGTTAGCAAGAAAAGGAGCAGACCGTAGAAGAATTGTAGGCTTTATTCACTACTTCAGCTGCCAGGTTAAAAACCGTATCTTTGCCCTGGGCTTTCATGGACTCACTACATGAAGGCCCAGGTCAGAGATATGTTTTTTAATAGTTCCGTAAAGGTTGGACTTTTACACCAACTGGTACCCATTTGCCTCTGAGGCAGCCCCTTGGCGAAACATGGCCATGTCGGCTGTATATGTATAAAAGAACAGCAAAAAAGTAGCGAGATCAACACGACACTCCCAAGACACGGTGGGTATGAGTAATAAAATGTAGAATCTAGCCCAATATGGTTAGCAAGAAAAGGAGCAGACCGTATAAAATTGTAGGTTTCATTCACTACTTCAGCTGCCTCCACGCTGCTAGTTTAGCGACACTGGGGCTGGTTTCAGCTCCAGTTTTGAATGATTGTTTTTTTTTTTTTTATATTCAAAAGTATACAACAAAACCATCCTCTGATCCAACATTAAACGCATTACCTATATAATATTAGTTTCATATTGCTAATTTAACATCAATAACATTTTTCTCCCATAGCCCTCCCCCTCCTATCCCCCTTCCTCTCCCCCCAGCATTATGGTGGTATTACTTGTACTTCTCTCCATTGCTCATATGGATGCCATATTTTCTGGAACAATTGGAGGTGCCCCTTCTGCATAGCTGTCAGTTTCCACATTTGATAGAGATGATGCATTCTACCCTCTATCACCTGCATAATGGGGACCTCCTTCTGCCTCCAGGCTCTTGCCAGTGCAAGTTTAGCTGCTCCAAAGAGTTGAACAACCAACTTATGGCTTTGCAGCAGACTCTTCACGGGTCACATATGCAGTAAGCAATATTCAGCCTGGCAGGGGTACTCTATCTTTACCATCTCCCGTACCATTCCCAGGATCCCTGTCCAGTATGCCTGGGCCTTTGGGCACTCCCACTAGATGTGCATAAATGTTCCCTGCCCTCCACATTCTCTCCAGCAATCCGCTGAGATCTGCGGATAGAACTTTTGTAATTTATCCAGTGTATAATACCACCAATATAGGATTTTGTATCCATTTTCAACTAGCGGCTGGGCGATGGAGGGCTTCAGCAAATGCCTGTAGCTGCCTGCTCACCATTCCATTGTGTATTTTTTCTTAAGCTCTTTCTCCCATCTCCCTGTGTAATATTCTTGTGGCGATGAGAGAAGCAAGAGTGCCCTATACAGCTGGGTTATGCTGCCCCTACCCCCACCTCCTCTCATAGCTTTTTCCAACTCTGTTTCCACCAGTTCCAGCTCATCCCTTGCTCGCCTAAAGATATAATTCCTTAAGCAGATATAATATACTAAGTCTTTATCCTCTAGTCCATATTCTTCCTGCAATTCCTCAAAGGCTCTTATTTTCCCATTAACCCAAATCTGCCCCAGTTTATACAACCCTTTCTGAGCCCAGTTCTGATATGTTTTCTCCTCCATCCTCAAGGGGAATCCCGGTGCTCCTCGTATGGCCATCTGCAGAAAATATTTTCTTTCCAGGAAAACCTTTTTCCGTATTTGGAGCCATGTGTTTAGTAAGTGGCTTAACCCCACTGGGATCCTCCGTGCCGCGGCCAATATATCCCTCCCCGATCTCCATAATATGTCTCCCAAGAAGCGGGTACCCATCCAAGCTCTCTCCCAATGCAGCCACTTCTTGGTGACCCTCGGATCCCATTCAGCCAAGATCCTAAGCTGTGCTGCCTGGTAGTAAAGGTAAAAATTGGGGACTCCCATACCCCCCTTAGTTGGCATTTGAAACATCATGCTTCTGCGCACCCTAGGTGGCCTTTTCCTCCATATAAAGGCAAACATTTTTCAATTCAGCTTTTGAAAGAAGGCTCGGGGGATTGGTATTGGGAGAGCCAGAAACAGGTACAGCAGCTTCAGCAATAGCATCATTTTTATAGCATGAATTCTGCCCAACCACGATATTGTAAGACCCTCCCACCTATCTAACTCCTCAAAAAGCTATTTTACCTTCTTAGGGAAGTTCACCTGAAACAGGCTCTCTGTCCAATAGGTGATCATTATTTTATTCGGTCTGCGCCTTTTCTTGCTAACCATATTGGGCTAGATTCTCCACATGCTGCCGGATTCTATATAGCGCGCCTAGAGATCTGTGCCGAAATCCAGGCGTATTCTGTAATAATGCACTTAACTTAATTGGCTTAACAAGCTAATCAGCACTGGTAATAGCACTTAACAAGCAATAATGAGCACTAATTGGCAATAATTAGAATTTACATGCACAATTCGCTAAGCGTATTCTGTAATGAACTGCACCTAAATTCTAATGTGCGCAATTCAAAAGGGGCATTGCTATGGGGGGAGATGGGTGTTTTATGGGCATCCCAAAATTTGTGCTTGTAGTTATAGAATATGGCCCAGTGCATGTAAATCTATGCGCACATTTTCATTGGTGTTAATGGAGGTGCATAGTTTTCGGTGCTGGGATATCAACTAAGCATATTTTACATACCGCACCTAAATCTAGGCGCCAATTATAGAATACGCTTGGGCGGAAATGTTTATGACGTGGATTTTTTAGGTGCCTTATATAGAATCTGGCCCATGGTGCTTAAAAAATCGGCACCAACCCACCCCCCTCCTCCACCACCACTTAAGCAGTGTTCTTTAAGCCACACCTAAAGTTTAGTGTGGTTTATAGAATTAACGCTTAAACAGAAAGGTGGTGGAAATGGTGGCACCTAAATTTACACGTCAATGAAAACGTGGTGTAAATGCTTACACTTATGCAAAAAACAGAAGAAACCAGTCTTCGCAAAACCATAAATAGGATCACTTTCTCAGATCCAGCCTGACACGAGCCGTCAGACGCCAGACGAGAGAGCTAAATTGATCAGATAATAAGGTGAAAGATCCAAATAGTGAGCTTTTGGATAGCAGAAAGACTCCTGATGCAGGCCAGATAGGCCAAAACACAGCTGTGTTGAGTCTTGCTCACTGATTTTTTTTATTGTTTATTTATCCTCTTATTGCTTATTAAATCGTTTTATTGGATTCTCAACTGAAGCATCTTCCATTTTGATATTTTTGGTCATCTTCGCTGTTCTTTGTCTCCTAATGCTCGCGGTTAAACATATGCGTAGAACACCATTATTCTACAATTACGCACGTAACTTAAAACCATGCCCCCGATCTGCTTCGAAACGCCTATGACCCTCCCATTTCCATGCTCCTTTTTCAGGCCACACGTAAATTTTAGGCGTGGAAGTCCCAATTAAATCTAATTATGCCAATAATTGCTTGTTAAAAGCCAATTATTGGCACTAACTGGCTTATTATTCTGTTAAATTGCTTGCACAAATCAGGAACGTGCCTAAATTTGTGCATGTAATTTTGGGCGACTTTTATAGAATCAGGGGGATTGGGTCTTGCAAACTGCCTTATTGTTTCCCTAGTTAGAAGAATGAAATATCTGGAAAGGTTAAAGTGATGCTTTTTCTTTCTGACTTATGAGGGATGGGAAAAGTAACTCAAGAAACCGCTACAGGGCTATGCTATGTCTGAGAATCCCTGGAGCAAATCTATCTCTTTGGGCCCATGACCCAGCCGATTTTCTATGTAGATTTCCATCTGTTGAGGACTACAAGGGGATGCCCTGCTTTTATCATGTATATACGGTCTCCACGCTTTTCGAGCTGTATACCCACAGCATGATATTTATTTACTTTAAAACATTTACATTCCGCACTATCTAAAACTTCTAGGCAGATGGCAACTCACATTCATAAAAATCATGTCAACAGATTACAAACTTGCATACATAACAATGACTAAACAAGCAATAAAACAATACAAAGAGAAATTACATTAATCCTGCTTTATCCCATCTTCAATCTTCAAGCTCTACATCAGAAGGAGATAATTTATACATCAATAGTTTTAAGCAGATTCATTCAAATTCTCACCAAACGCCTGCTGAAATAATTGTTTTTAAAGCAATTTTAAACTTCTTTAGACTTGTTGAAGAATGTATATGAGTTGGCAGTTCATTCAAAAGTTTAGGACCTGCAACCAACATAAGATATATTCTTCCAGGGGTATCACCAAAGATGACCGAGGAGGCTGATGTAAACATAAATTTGATAAAACCACTACTGAGATCTTATTGGTCAACACCTTAAATGCCAGCATAAGAATTTTATAACATATTCTACTGACAACCAATGCAAAGAGATTAGCATTGGTGTAAAATGTTCAAATATAGATAACCCTTGAATCATGCGTGCTACTGCATTTTGAGCTGTTTGTAATGACTTCAAAGTCTGTTTAGATACACCAAAAAGTATAACGTAAGTAAAAGTCAAAATATGGAGTCATAATACTTTGAGCGACCATCCTAAAAGTGCCAGCAATTAAAAATGTTTTAAATGCCTTATAATTTTCAATTTAGAAAAAATGACTCCAGTCACTTGTCTGACCTGATCTTGCATTCTAAGTGCAGAATCTAGCATTACTCCCAACAACCATATTTTCTGAATAAAGAAGATTTCAAATCCATCATCACAAGAGATTTAGGGAAAGAAAAGACTAGGTAGCTAGACAAAAACATCACTTAGGTCTTACTCATATTCAGTTTAAAATGGTGAGATTACATGCATTGATTTATTATTTTTAAAGATAAGGCTAAAAATGTTAAAGTCTCAGTATAAGTCTTATTGACTTTCAGGGAAAATTGGATGTCATCTGCATAAATCCTGTATTCCAAATCTAGACTCCCAAATAATCAACATAAAGGTTTGAAAAAGATATTAAACAAGGTTGCAGCAGGGCCACTGAAAGACAAAGCCAGGCCCAGGGCAAAAACTTTTAAGGGCCCCCTGCCACCTCCACCCCCTGCCGCTGCTGCCCCACTCCTCTCCCATACCATTTTACTCCTGTCTTGTGCTGGGTTCCACACTGCTTCCCTGGGTGTGAAGGGAGGTTTCTGGTGGCAGGCAGAAGGCTGGCTCAGTCTCCTGCTCCTATGCCAGGTTATCAGGTTAATTCTGCTCTGTAGGCCTCCTTGGGTCCTTCTTCCTGCCATGTCCCGCCTCCTGTGAAGTAACTTCCTGTTTCTGCATAGGTGGGATGCAGCAGGAAGAAGGACCCATGGCTGTCAGAGCAGAATTAATGCCTTCCACCTGCCATGCAAAACTCCCTTCGCTCACTGTTGCGGCAAGTACAGTACCGGGGGGGGGGGGGGGGTTGCTGGTGCCAGAGCCTCCTTGGAGGCTATGCCAAGGGGAATGTTGCCCCTCCTGCCCCCCTCTTGATGGGCCTGGGTTGCAGAGAGGGCCAACCCTTGTGGAAATCTAGAACAAATATCCATAAATGAAGAACACTCCTGACCTTTTATCACACAATAGTAGTCAAAAAGGAAGCAAACCATTTCAATACAACTCCATCTATTCTTATTGCTTGTAATGCTGTAACAAAATGTTATGATTCACTGTGTCAAATGCAGCATGTTAATGAGGGGTGCACCCTAGGCACATTCTTCAAATGTTGGTTTTCTTTCTAAATCTCTGTGAAAGGGGCATTCTGTGATGTCTCATTTTTGCCCCACCCTGTAAGACCTTCCAAATATTGATTGTTAACAGCTCAGGAAACTCCATCTTATTGGCACTGGCGTAACTTCATGATCTGATTTCAGTATAATGGGGACACAGTGCTGTGACAAGTCTGACTGTATTTTTATTTATGTATTTAATGTATTTATTTGTTGCATTTGTATCCCACCTTTTCCTACTTATTAGTAGGCTCAAAGTGGCTTACATATGATTTTATTATGTGTGTATGTTGTGTTCCACTCTGGATAAGAGTGGAATATAAATGGTAATAAATGAAAATTAAATCAAATTAACAATGCCAAGTCATGGCTCTGCACACTGCTTGTCCTGGGATTTGTAGTATATGGAATGTTGCTACTCTTTGAGATTCTGCATGGAATCTTGTCACTCTTTAGGATTCCAGAGACTTGATATTCTTTGGGGTTCTACATGGAATGTTGCCTGATTTGGGTTTCTGCCAGGTATTTGTGACCTGGCTTGGCCACTCTTTGGAAAACAGGATACTGGGCTAGATGGACCATTGGTCTGACCCAATATGGCTAATGTTATGTTCTTATGTAAGTTTTGGGAATAAGCCCAAGGTGGAACTGTGCCAAGATTTGGCACAGCACTGTGGCGCTTTCTCAGCAGTAGTTTTGAAATAGCAGCCCCGCTTCGTTCATAAAAAGATTGAGGTGGTTTTTTTTTTCAGGTAATCCTTTTCTGGTCTTATTCCTACTTCTCCCTATTTTGATCCTGATAAATGTCCTCATTTTCACAGTATACAGTCCTGTTTTTTCCAGTTTCTTTTTTTTTCTCTCTTAGATCAAGCATTCCTTTGACTGACAAAGGAAAAGATTTCAATGATGCCCCCCCTTCTCTGTAAGCAGTGGGAGAAACACAGGCTTGATGAGTCTTTTTACCTTACGACAGAGTCTTTCGGTGATCCCTGTTATAACATCACATCACCAAATACAGTGGTGGAAATAAGTATTTGATCCCTTGCTGATTTTGTAAGTTTGCCCACTGACAAAGACATGAGCAGCCCATAATTGAAGGGTAGGTTATTGGTAACAGTGAGAGATAGCACATCACAAATTAAATCCGGAAAATCACATTGTGGAAAGTATATGAATTTATTTGCATTCTGCAGAGGGAAATAAGTATTTGATCCCCCACCAACCAGTAAGAGATCTGGCCCCTACAGACCAGGTAGATGCTCCAAATCAACTCGTTACCTGCATGACAGACAGCTGTCGGCAATGGTCACCTGTATGAAAGACACCTGTCCACAGACTCAGTGAATCAGTCAGACTCTAACCTCTACAAAATGGCCAAGAGCAAGGAGCTGTCTAAGGATGTCAGGGACAAGATCATACACCTGCACAAGGCTGGAATGGGCTACAAAACCATCAGTAAGACGCTGGGCGAGAAGGAGACAACTGTTGGTGCCATAGTAAGAAAATGGAAGAAGTACAAAATGACTGTCAATCGACAAAGATCTGGGGCTCCACGCAAAATCTCACCTCGTGGGGTATCCTTGATCATGAGGAAGGTTAGAAATCAGCCTACAACTACAAGGGGGGAACTTGTCAATGATCTCAAGGCAGCTGGGACCACTGTCACCACGAAAACCATTGGTAACACATTACGACATAACGGATTGCAATCCTGCAGTGCCCGCAAGGTCCCCCTGCTCCGGAAGGCACATGTGACGGCCCGTCTGAAGTTTGCCAGTGAACACCTGGATGATGCCGAGAGTGATTGGGAGAAGGTGCTGTGGTCAGATGAGACAAAAATTGAGCTCTTTGGCATGAACTCAACTCGCTGTGTTTGGAGGAAGAGAAATGCTGCCTATGACCCAAAGAACACCGTCCCCACTGTCAAGCATGGAGGTGGAAATGTTATGTTTTGGGGGTGTTTCTCTGCTAAGGGCACAGGACTACTTCACCGCATCAATGGGAGAATGGATGGGGCCATGTACCGTACAATTCTGAGTGACAACCTCCTTCCCTCCGCCAGGGCCTTAAAAATGGGTCGTGGCTGGGTCTTCCAGCACGACAATGACCCAAAACATACAGCCAAGGCAACAAAGGAGTGGCTCAGGAAGAAGCACATTAGGGTCATGGAGTGGCCTAGCCAGTCACCAGACCTTAATCCCATTGAAAACTTATGGAGGGAGCTGAAGCTGCGAGTTGCCAAGCGACAGCCCAGAACTCTTAATGATTTAGAGATGATCTGCAAAGAGGAGTGGACCAAAATTCCTCCTGACATGTGTGCAAACCTCATCATCAACTACAGAAGACGTCTGACCGCTGTGCTTGCCAACAAGGGTTTTGCCACCAAGTATTAGGTCTTGTTTGCCAGAGGGATTAAATACTTATTTCCCTCTGCAGAATGCAAATAAATTCATATACTTTCCACAATGTGATTTTCCGGATTTAATTTGTGATGTGCTATCTCTCACTGTTACCAATAACCTACCCTTCAATTATGGGCTGCTCATGTCTTTGTCAGTGGGCAAACTTACAAAATCAGCAAGGGATCAAATACTTATTTCCACCACTATATGTTTATTAGAATTTGCTACATCGATTTTTTTAAACACGTAAATCAAAGCGATGCACATTATAAAAACAAAATAAAATTAGGAAAGGAAGGCCATTCATTTATACTACTGACGCAGAAGAAAGACCAGGTCAGGCTGTGTCATGACGTGGAGTTTTCTGGCTGTCGGTGATCATATGCTGGGAGAGGAGCAGGAGACATCAGTGTTTCTTTCCTAGATATTAAATGGACAGCACAGGCACAAGGTGTCCTTCCAGAAAGGTTTCCGGGACTGAGCTGGGAACCCAAGTATGTTAGACTGTGAAAGCTTTAGGTAGGACCCAGGGACAGTGTGATCTGAGGGAGCTCAGGCTGGCTTTAATCGGGAGGGGACAGTTTAAAGTTAATAATTCACATAACTCATATTTTGGGAGCTTTCTCCTTCTTAAAATCATCTCACTCTGCATCCAGGCACCAGCCTTCCTTTTCACCACAAACCCACCCCATATAATTATATATTTTTTTGTGTTGGTGGATGTGGGGGACAAAAGCCGGAGGTGGTGGTCTCTGCATTGCATCACATTACTGAGGGAATTTTTTTTTTTTTTTATTTCATGCTCAGATGGGCAGCTGGCTGTGTGTATATTTTCCCTTTTGTGTGTGTGAGTGTCAGCGGCACCTTTACCATGACAAAAGGAGAGGGCCTGTGAACCCCTTGCTCTTTCACAGGAAGAATTAGAGGTCTGAATAGATGAGTGGGGGGGGGGGGGGGCTCCCTTGTACCCTCAGTCAGCCCCCTTCTCCAGTTAGCCTAACAAGCTGCCAACCCCACCCCCTATCTACCCTCCAGCAGTTAATCAGACAGATTTTATATATAGTTCTATGTCTGGCTGCTTTTTTGGGTTGGGAAGGGAAGGGGATGTCAGTTTCTCAGAAAGAGACATGGCAGGAGGAGAGGGCGGGGGGGGGGGGGGGGTAGATTCTTTGCAGCATATGGAGATTGCAAGACTCAAGCTTTAGTGGCGCTTTACATCATAACTTATTTTGAATCACTTGGGGTGTATTTGGCAAGATGGTTCTGGTTTACCCTCGAGTCAGTTTATAAACTCTTATCTGTCTGAATTTGTTTTTTGAAGCATTCAGCAAAACTAGATTTTCTTGGCAGAGTGGTTAGCCCAGGGATGGGCAACCTTTATACACAGACAGAGGGCCACATGAATGTCAGTACCCCACTACTGCCACCATTCTCACAGTTTGCTTTGGACAAGCTCATTGAACATTTTCTCCATGCTCTACCTAGCTCTGGGTTGTGTCCGATGGATATTTTTCTTCAGTATATGCTGTAATTGCTTTTACTTAAATTTCCTTGTTACTATAAACCATTTTGATATGTAGGTGGTATATCAAATCTAATCAAACAAAACTTTGATTTCATACTCCTGAATGGGGCCTCGAGTGTGAGTAATGTGGTTTAGTGTAGCCTCTTGTTACGATTTCCTTTCATTTCTTTTCCATAACAATGTGCTTTCGGGATGACTTTGTGTGACTGCCAAAGATGAAGGTTTAAATGATCCCCAAATACTCTTGTTGAGGGGAGTGAGACCCACATTATGACACTCTGTTGAAAACACTGACTCTTTAAGGCCAGAATTGGGCCTATGACCTCGTCAGCTCAAGAGGCAGAAAATCTTCCACATTTTTCTCCCTCTGACCTTTAGCTCTATTTTTAACTGGGAAATGTACAAATGGATTCAAGACAAATGGTGCAAATGATAGAAATTATCTCTCTAGGCATACAATAGAAAGAAAGACATTTTATTTATTTATTAGGGTTTATTTACTGCATTTTTAAAAAGAAATTCACATAAGGTGGTGCACAACAAGAACAATCTGGCTGTAGGCAATAGACAATTTCAGCAGAAAAATCTCTGTACCCAAGGAGGGGTTTCCCCTTCTGAAATGTACATTGGGTACGCTCACCTGGGGTAGCTGACTGGAAAGGCTGTTTGGGATGGTATAAATAAGGCATCCTAGAAACCCTCTCAGGACGTAAGAGGGTGGGAGGGGACTTCTGTGTTTAGATCTTGTGGCCCTCTCTTAAATCGCTTTTCAACTCTGTCTTTTCTCTCACCTCCGGCCTGTGTAATGTGGCCAGCTTCTTCTGCTGGGTGGTCTGTGGTCAGTCTGAATGTTGGATTAACGTGTGTGTTGGGAGGGGGGAGGAGCAGAACAACACTTTTCCACATGGAAACAGTCCTCTGAGCTTGACAAGCTTTGGCCATTCTCCCCTTCCCCCTTGAATTTTGGGAGAATGTATTGTGGTAGTAATATATTGTGGAATTTAAAAATAAAGAAATCTATTGGTTTTACTGTGGTGTTCTATTTGTAGTAAGTGAGAATGTGGGGTTCCCTCTGTCCCCCACCTTTCATTCAGTAAAAATGTCCAGCTACCCCATGGTTTGGCGGTGGCTAGATCCATGTCCTCTGACCATCCCTGGTTCTTTCTAAGGAGGATCTCCCGCTTGTGAAAAGAGCCAGGGAGGTAATGAGAATAGTTTATTTGGAAGCTCCTGCCCAGACAGTAGTAAGAGCCCCCCGCCCCCAGCACATACATCATGTGTGTTCCCAACCATGCTAGAATTGAAGGTCACCTAGCGGCTGGAGCCAAATACTCTGTGTTCTCTGAAACAGTGCAGTTATTTAGATATCTGAGTTGACAGTGCTGCATGCCTTTTGATAAGTCCAGTGTTGATATCATGGCTTTGGAAACATCTAGTGATGGTTTCCTGGATTCAGAACATGGGGGCGCCTGCTGGGCACAGAAGAGGGACAGAAACCAGAGGTGGTGTTCAGCAACCTCACATAGATAAGTCCTTTGGGTGTTCAGTCAAGAGCTATGGTTTCATACAGACTTTTCAAACTTTTCTTGGTGCCTTATTCATAGACACTTCTTTTTAAACTCTGCAGCTTGGTTTGAGTATAAGGGACTGGAGTAAGTCTTCAGAGAAGTAGGGGAGTGACTCATAGTGCACCAGTACTATTTCAGTTGATAACCGTTCACTTCACTGCATGGAAAGCACCTTTCTGAATGTCTCCACCTCCATGGTGTGCTGTGGGCCAGAAGGGGGTGGAGAGGCTCAGCAATCATGCCCTTGTCTTTCAAGAAATTGTACCAAAAGTTGAAGTAATTCCTGCTTGGAATGAGGTTGAAGAACTTCACAGCTAAATTGGACTGTGTCATCTCTGGAGACCTCGTTCATCAAGCACTGGAGAAGTAAATAATGAGAAAATACTTTTCTATCCTCAGGTGTAGGCTGCCTTCAGCCTCGTGTGTCAGATCTGAGCCCATGATGATCATCAGAGCACAGAGTTGAAAAATCCAAGGTGTAGATGCTCAATCCAGTGGCATAGCCAGACAGCCAACTTTGGGTGGGCCTTAGGCATAGGTGAGCATGCAATTCTCTCCCCCCACCCACCCATGACCCTGGTCTCTGCCCTCAGCTCCTCAAAATATATTTACCTGAGCTGGTGGAGATGCTAAGCCCCACCAGCCAAACATCTCTCCTGCCTGAGTCACGCCTGAAGAAGCACTTATTCAGCAGGTGCACTTTAGCAGCTAATGCTGACTCTCCTGCACATGCTCAGTTAGACCTGACTGAGCAAGTATGAAAGAGCCAGCATTAGTGGCTGAAGCTCACCTGCCGAATAAGTGCTGCTGCAGGCACGACTCAGGCAGGAGAGGTCTTCGGCTGGTGAGGCTTTGGCATCTCCACCAGTCAGGAAAGCAGAGGGGTCGCGAGCTGAAGATGAAGGGACCAGTACCCTGAGACCCTCCTCATGGCTATGCCACTGGTTCAAGCTGGTGTGCCCCTCCATATATGTGGTGAGACTTTCTGCATTCACAGCTGATGTAGGAACTTTCCAAACTGCCATTCGTATGGTTAACAGCAAAGCATGTAAAGTATAAGGAAACTTGGTTCAAATTCACTTTCATCATGTTTTTGCACTCCTTGAATCGCAGTCACGGTTCCTTTGCAGACTGTGCAGGATGAAGGTGTGGCTAAAATGAGCTTTGAGAGACCCCCCTTGTTCTGGTACCTCCCACTGCAGTGATGAGTACCTGCCCTACACAATCGACTCTAAAATCTAAACACCTGTGAACAAAGCGACTGAAAGCAATATAAAAAAACACAACCACATCAAAGGTTATAGAATTTACATTTATTTGAATTTCTTTATATATATGGTCAGTTGTGTTTCTTTAATCATTCTTTGTTTGTTTTTATTAAGCAAGGTTTATGTGTGCAGTTACAATAACGGATACTGAACATATGGCATGAGGTCTTTTTTTTAAGCATGATTTAACAGAGATATAATGATATCCAACCTTGTGATTTCAAGAAAGCATAAGGTACAAACAACGAGATGACACGGTGGAAGGACTAATCGGCAGCTGGGTCTGTCTCTGGCAGGCTGCAAGGCGTAACAAACATGCAGATGCTCAGGCACTTTGGTGTGTCTGCAGGCTGTGCATTCCTTGTATTGATCAGGTCACTGTTTGGTGGGGGAGCACCATCCGGAAACACCAGGGAGATGTAAGAAGTTGGATGTATGGGCAACAGCCAAGCTCATGATGGCAGCTTTTGGATTACTGCAAGATGTGGCTGGATAGGAGTGATACCCCACATTCTGTGACTTGCACCTGGGATATATCCTTGGCATCTGGACAGAAAAACTGGGCAGACCGGATGGGTCAACTGGTCTTTTAGATGTCATATATTGATGGCACTCTTTGGAAGTGATGTAATGATGGCATCTGACTTGGATAATTCTTCTCTATTGTTTGCGTTCTTCCTCCTGCCAATGGGAAGGAAAGAGATGTCAAGGCAATGCACACATCTTTGAAGACTAAGCCCTTGGCCCTCTGCTCTAAGCCCAAAGAAAGCTGAAGGAGGTGCAAATGTTACACAAAATATTTATCATTCAGAAAACTGTTCACTGAGGAGTAGCCTAATGGTTAGTGCAGTGGGCTGAGAACCTGCAGGGCTGAATTTGATGCTCCTTGTGACTGTGGGCAAGGCACTTAACCCTCTGTTGCCCTGATACAAAACAGATTTTGAGCCCACTAGGGACAGTGAAAGAACCTGCGTGTTAATATGTAAACTGTTTTGATTGCACCACAGAAAGGTGTTATATCAAGAATCTGTTAAAGAAACATAAAATTAAAATTTTGCATTGTATCCTGAACGAGGGAAGTAAGCAGCACTACAAAGATCAGTATTCAGTGAGAGGTTACCCTAGTTCTGGCCAGATATTCAGCAGGACTTCACCAGATCTTGCTGCTGAATATCTGCTCAGTGGTGCAGCACAGGCTGAGCTAGAAACTAACCGGGTTCCACTGATATTCAGGGCCAGCTAGTTATCCAGGCAAGTTGGACAGGATAAAAGGTTGGATTAATTTGCCTGCCAGCTATAACATCTCTGATTATTCCTTATAACCCTGTTCGCCTTTTGTGTTCTTCTACTCAAAATCAGTTGACCACTCCTGCTGTAGCTCACTCCAGACTTCAAAGTACTTGCCAGTCTGCTGTCTTTTCTCTTAGCCCAACTCTTTGGAACTCGTTGCCGTTCTCTCTTCGTACGGAATGGTCCTACCTACATTTCAGACTTGCGCTGAAGACTTATTTGTTCACTATTGAATTTGTCAAAGATGGAGGTTATGTTTTACAAAGTGGCGGTAAGCCCAACACGGGCTTACCGTTCACTAGAAAGGAAGTACCGTCAGCCTACCGCAGAAGCCCAGTGGTAGTTCCCACCCCCCCAGGGTGAGTCATATCCAGTGATACAAATTTTTTTTATTTTTGTAGCGCCCGTGTCTACCCAGCGGAAATTGGAAAGTGCTGCACGCTGCCTGTTTACCACTGGATTAGCGTGGAAGCCCTTCCCGTCACCTCGATGGGTGTCGGTAAGGCTCCCCACCAAAATGGCCATGCGGCCGCACGGCCATTTCCTGAAAAAAAGAAAGACCTACCTTTTACCCGCTGCAGTAAAAGGGGGCCTTGGCACGCGCCAAAAACATGTGCCAATGCCAGTGCAGGCCCCCTTTTGCTGCAGCTTGGTAAAGGGGGCCCCAAAAGTTTGGGTGATCTTTTGGATTCAGGTTTGATAATGTAAAATCAGGTATATCAAGTTGTGAATACTTCTTTTTTTTTTTCAACTTTGACTTCAGGGGCGTAGCCAGACAACAGATTTTGGGTGGGCCTAGGCAAGAAGTGGGTGGGCACCAAGTGTTCTCCCCTTCACCCACCATCAAAAAAAACTCTCAGTTGGTGGGAAAACGCTTCTTTCCACCTTAGCAGTCTGCAGCAGGCATGCGCTGAAAGCTGAGCATGTGCAGGTGCTGGTATCCTGGAGAATAGCGATTTCATTACCATCAGGGGGAAGTCTTCTGCTGGCGGAGCTTGGGATCCCCACCTGCTACCGCTAATACGTGTGCTGCTGTTGGGTGGGCCTGAGCCCTAATTGGGTGGGCCCCGCCCCCCAGGCCCACCTGTGGCTACGCCACTGAAGTAAGTTGAAGTCAAGGTTTCCTGCTTAAGATTTCAGGACAGTTGTGCAAAGTTTAATTTTGATGAAAATATACTACTGCAGTTCATTGTATTTGGGTATCTCATCATTTGGTCTTCAGACTTTGCAGCTTATTCAGAATGTTGTGGCCAAACTGATAACTAGAGTTTCTAAATCTGTTCATATTAGTCCTGTAATTGAAAACACTCCATAGAGTGCAGTTTAAAATCCCATCACTAATTCATCTGAGAATCTTTAATTGTTTATTTGGACTTTGCTCACACCTTTTCAGTAGTAGCTCAAGGTGAGTTACATTCAGGTATGCTGGGTATTTCCCTGTCCCTGGAGGTCTAACAATCTAAAGGGTCCTTTTCCTAAGGTGCGCTAAAAAAATGGGCTGCGCTAGTGTAGGCGCATGTTTTGGGCGCACGCAGATCCATTTTTCAGCGCGCCTGTAAAAAATGCCTTTTTAAAATTTTGGCTGAAAATGGACGTGCGGCAAAATTACCTGGTGGTAATTGGGCAGCGCCACGTGCTGCCTGGTTACTGCCAGGTTAGCGTGGGAGCCGTTACTGCTACATCAATGGATGACGGTAAGTGCTCCCCCCTGCATGGTCACGTGATAAGTTCAATCTTACTGCATGGCCATTTCTGTTTTCAGCCTTTTTACCTACTGTAGTAAAAAGAGCTCAGAGAGTGGGAAAAACACCCTCGCTACTAGTGCAGGGCACTTTTAACCATAGTTTAGTAAAAGGGCCCTTAAATACCAAAGCCTGGACAGGACCCGGCATTGACTATCCAGGAATAATGGTGGCCGTGGGCAGGAAAATGCTCACCATCACCAGCTGAATAATTTTTTGGAAGCTTTTTCTGCATAAAGCACAGGATACAGTGTGTTTGCTCTCAGTTTGGTATGGATTGTATGACTGCTTGTTTTAATCTCTTTTAGGTATGTTTTTATTGTAATCTGTTTTGGTCTAAGTGAAATTTAAATGATTAAAAATAAATAAATAAATAAATAAATATGTTGATAGGCTCATATTTCTCCCTTCCTGTCTGGTGTAGTCTTTCATTTTATTTTTTTGTTTGTTTTCATGTAACCCGCTCAGAATGGTGGATGGCATGGGATATAATTAAAAAAAAATTGGAAAAGGAACAAAACTGTGAAGACATTTGTGACAATAGACTGCCTGGCTCAATTCCCTGCAGAATTTTAAAACCACATGGAATGATGAGGGGAAAGAGGTGGAATTTGTGAAACACAAAATGGAAAATAGTAAATGTTTATTAATTCACCCATAGTCCACAATGAGTATTGCCATTTTCTATCTTTCATCCAAAATTCATGGAGTGGCCTAGTGGTTAGAGCACCAGTCTTGTAATCCAGAGGTAGCTGGTTCAAATCCCACTGCTGTTCCTTGCACACCTGGAGTATTGTGTCCAGTTTTGGAGGCCGTATCTTGCTAAGGATGTAAAAGAATTGAAGCAGTGCAAAGAAAAGCTACAAAAATGGTATGGGATTTGCATTACAAGACGTATGAGGAGAGACTTGCACATCTGAACATGTATACCCTGGAGGAGAGGAGAAACAGGGATGATATGATACAGACGTTCAAATATTTGAAAGGTATAAATCCGCGAACGAACCTTTTCCGGAGATGGGAAGGCAGTAAAACGAGAGGACATGAAATGAGATTGAAGGGGGGGGGGGGCAGACTCAAGAAAAATGTCAGGAAGTATTTTTTCACGGAGAGAGTGGTGGATACTTGGAATGCCCTCCCGCAGGAGGTGGTGGAGATGAAAACGGTAACGGAATTAAAAAATGCGTGTCTCTTTCTATCAGGTGTTCAGTGCTGCGTGCGTCTGGTAGCGCTATACAAATGCTAATAATAATAATAAACATAAAGGAATCCTTCGGAAGGAATGGATCCTCAGAAGCTTAGCTGAGATTGGGTGGCAGAGCCGGTGGGGGGAGGCGGGGCTGGTGGTTGGGAGGTGGGCCTTGTTCTGGGCAGACTTCTACGGTCTGTGCCCTGAAAATGGCAGAAACAAATCAAGGTTAGGTACAGTGGTGGAAATAAGTATTTGATCCCTTGCTGATTTTGTAAGTTTGCCCACTGACAAAGACATGAGCAGCCCATAATTGAAGGGTAGGTTATTGGTAACAGTGAGAGATAGCACATCACAAATTAAATCCGGAAAATCACATTGTGGAAAGTATATGAATTTATTTGCATTCTGCAGAGGGAAATAAGTATTTGATCCCCCACCAACCAGTAAGAGATCTGGCCCCTACAGACCAGGTAGATGCTCCAAATCAACTCGTTACCTGCATGACAGACAGCTGTCGGCAATGGTCACCTGTATGAAAGACACCTGTCCACAGACTCAGTGAATCAGTCAGACTCTAACCTCTACAAAATGGCCAAGAGCAAGGAGCTGTCTAAGGATGTCAGGGACAAGATCATACACCTGCACAAGGCTGGAATGGGCTACAAAACCATCAGTAAGACGCTGGGCGAGAAGGAGACAACTGTTGGTGCCATAGTAAGAAAATGGAAGAAGTACAAAATGACTGTCAATCGACAAAGATCTGGGGCTCCACGCAAAATCTCACCTCGTGGGGTATCCTTGATCATGAGGAAGGTTAGAAATCAGCCTACAACTACAAGGGGGGAACTTGTCAATGATCTCAAGGCAGCTGGGACCACTGTCACCACGAAAACCATTGGTAACACATTACGACATAACGGATTGCAATCCTGCAGTGCCCGCAAGGTCCCCCTGCTCCGGAAGGCACATGTGACGGCCCGTCTGAAGTTTGCCAGTGAACACCTGGATGATGCCGAGAGTGATTGGGAGAAGGTGCTGTGGTCAGATGAGACAAAAATTGAGCTCTTTGGCATGAACTCAACTCGCCGTGTTT
This sequence comes from Microcaecilia unicolor, assembly GCF_901765095.1. NCBI lineage: Eukaryota > Metazoa > Chordata > Amphibia > Gymnophiona > Siphonopidae > Microcaecilia > Microcaecilia unicolor. The sequence continues at coordinate 76,146,663 of NC_044041.1, read as the reverse complement.
GGAGGAAGAGAAATGCTGCCTATGACCCAAAGAACACCGTCCCCACTGTCAAGCATGGAGGTGGAAATGTTATGTTTTGGGGGTGTTTCTCTGCTAAGGGCACAGGACTACTTCACCGCATCAATGGGAGAATGGATGGGGCCATGTACCGTACAATTCTGAGTGACAACCTCCTTCCCTCCGCCAGGGCCTTAAAAATGGGTCGTGGCTGGGTCTTCCAGCACGACAATGACCCAAAACATACAGCCAAGGCAACAAAGGAGTGGCTCAGGAAGAAGCACATTAGGGTCATGGAGTGGCCTAGCCAGTCACCAGACCTTAATCCCATTGAAAACTTATGGAGGGAGCTGAAGCTGCGAGTTGCCAAGCGACAGCCCAGAACTCTTAATGATTTAGAGATGATCTGCAAAGAGGAGCGGACCAAAATTCCTCCTGACATGTGTGCAAACCTCATCATCAACTACAGAAGACGTCTGACCGCTGTGCTTGCCAACAAGGGTTTTGCCACCAAGTATTAGGTCTTGTTTGCCAGAGGGATTAAATACTTATTTCCCTCTGCAGAATGCAAATAAATTCATATACTTTCCACAATGTGATTTTCCGGATTTAATTTGTGATGTGCTATCTCTCACTGTTACCAATAACCTACCCTTCAATTATGGGCTGCTCATGTCTTTGTCAGTGGGCAAACTTACAAAATCAGCAAGGGATCAAATACTTATTTCCACCACTGTATACACATAAAGTAGCACATATGAGTTTAAATTGTTGGGCAGACTAGATGGACCGTGCAGGTCTTTTTCTGCCATCATCACTATGTTACTATGTTAATCTTGGGCAAGTCACTTAACCCTCCATTGCCTCAGGTACAAACTTAGATTGTGAGCCCTCCTGGGACAGAGAAATATCCAGTGTATCTGAATGTAACTCACCTTGAACTACTACTGAAAAAAAAAGGTGTGAGCAAAATCTAAATAAACAAATTATTTAGAGGGTGAGAAATTCTGTGCAGGTGTTAATTTTTTCTCCAGAATTCTATTTCTATAACCTCTGATCAATAGGGACCCTGCAGCTGCCTGTGCTCCCTCCCTGTAACAAATTAGAGGGGGAACAGAGGACAGAAGAGTCAGTCATACAGTGTCCAAGCTTAGAGGGGACTCTAAGGCCAGAGTCTAGAAATGTTAAGTAGTAGTAGTAGTAGTAGTAGACGGAATAGGCCAGAAGGAGTGGCGGAGTAGCATAATGGTTAGAGCACTGGGCTGACAACCAGGAAAGCACAATTTGAATCCTGTCGCTGCTCTTTGTGATCTTGGACAAGTAAATTAGGAGTCCTTTTTACTAAGCTGCGGTAAAAGCGTCAGCACGTGTTTTGATGCGCACTGAGGCCTCCTTTTACTGCAGCAGGTAAAAGGCTGTCTTTTTTTCTCAAAAAGAAATGGCCATGTGGTAAGTGAACCACTTGCCGCGCAGCCGTTTCAGGGGGAAGCACTTACCGCCACCCACTGAGGTAAGGGCTCCCGCGCTAACTCAACAGTAACCGAGAAGTGTGCGGCACTGCCTGATTACCACTGGGTAAGCACTGGCACTACAAAAATAGAAAATATTTTTGTAGTGCCGGAAATGGTGTTTGCTGGGGGGTGGGAAATACCACCAGAGTCCTGTGGCAGTTCTGGATTGGTGTGCAGCAAGCCTGTTGCCACTTGCCAACCCTGTTGCAAAAGGGCCCCTTCAGGCTGGATTCAGTAAATGGCGCTAAAAATTTGGTGATAAAAAAACTGGTGCTGAACGGTATTCTATAAAGGGTGCTCCGGGATGGTGATCTTTATAGAATAGCACGCAGCGCCTGGATCCGCGCTTAACTTTGGGCGCAAGGATCTATACCAACTGAAACCGGGTGAAACCCTGGCGTGCAAGCTGGGCATGGATCTGCACTATCTTATAACACTGCGCACGTTTTAAGAGCACGCCCCTGGCCCACCCATGCCCCATCCATCCTTATGCTCCCTTTGCAGATCCAGGCAGAAACACTTTGGCGCTATTCTATAAATGGGTGTGCAAGTGTGCTTTCACACAGATCTGCTATTTCTGCCCTGTTTCAGTGCTTTATATCTGTGAGAATGCTTTTTCATGCCAAAGATTCGCTACGCACCTAACGACAAGTAGATAAGTACATAAGCATCACCATGCTGGGACAGACCAAGGGTCCATCGAGCCCAGCACCCTGTCACCGACAGCGGTCAAAAGAACAAGCAATTTGTCCCGCCCATCCTAGAAATACTGCGTTATTTCCTCATCCATTCAATAACGTTCTATGGCTTTTTCCTCCAGGAAGCCGTCCAACCCTTTTTAGAAGTCCGCTAAGTTAACTGCCTTAACCACCTTTTCCGGCAGCGAATTCCAGAGTTTAACTACGCGTTAAGTGAAGATACATTTCCTCCGATTCATTTTAGATTTACCACACTGCAGCTTCATCACATGCCCCCTTGTCCTAGTATTTTTGGAAAGCGTAAACAGACGCTCAACATCGACCCGTTCCGTTCCACTCATTATCTTATAGACCTCTATCATATATAGAATGCGGGGGTTAATTCTCCATTGCCTCAGGTACAAATTAGTGACATAGTTATCAATGTTAAGATGTGTTTATTTTACCACTAACTTGTGCTATTTTTACTAATAACTAGGATTAACAGTAAAATAACACATCATAACAGTAGCCCATATTAGTGACTTCCTCCCTTAGGGGCCCTTTTAAAAGGGGCCCTGCAGCCATTTGCCACGTGCCAGGGCCCATTTTACCGCAGCAGGTTAAAAAGCCAAAAAAAGAACTGGCCATGCGGTAAGTTTGCATTTGCTTGGGGGGGGGGGGGGAACACTTACCGCTACCCATTGAGGTGGCGGTATGGGCTCCCATGCTAACCTGGTGGTAACTGGGAAGCGCATGATGCTGCCCATTTGCCAACGGGTAACACCCTGCAAAAATATTTTTTTAATATTTCCACTAGCAATGGAAATGGTGCATGCTGGGGGTGGAACTACAGCCGACACCTGCATTGAGCCTGTGGTGGTTCCAGGTTGCCACATGACAACCCTTTAGTAAAAGGGCCGCTTAGATTACAAGCCCACCGGGGACAGGGAAATACTTACTGAATATGAATGCAACTTGCTTTGAGCTACTGAAAAAGGTGCAAGCAAAATCTAAATAAATAAAGATGGTAGAAGGGCAATGGAAAGTAAGGAAACTCCAAAATTTAAAAGAGAATCATAACGTGAAAATGACCTCCCTGAAAATGGGATGTTAATACTGCAGAACAGCTACATCACAGGCAGCAGCGACACACACAGACAGATACCAGGCTTTCCCAGTCAATTTACTCTCACCTTTGTGCCCCAATGTCCGTTGATAGGTGAGCCTGAAATCTCAGGTCTGGTCCAGTCCAGTTCACAGAACAAAGTGTTTGGCACTGACTGATCTTCTTTCTGGGTGGGAAAGTGACACAAACACAGTTCTTTAATCACTAAGGGGCCGATGCACAAATTAAGACTGGTTCTTCTTGCCAGTTTAGCATTCATTTTATTCAGCGAGTGATGCACAAAGGGGTTCTGAATTGATCTTACTGTTCATGATAGCAGTCAATAATAATCCAATGCAAATGTATTACAACAAGCTGATTAGTATTAAAATGAGCATTCCGAACGATGAACAGCTATTGCGAGCAATGCACAGAAAGAAGCGCCTACCTTTAACATGCAAATTTTTATGGGTGATCTGGAGCTGTTGTAGCATGATGGCGACTTTTCAGCAGAGCAGTCTGCTGTCATACTGTAATAGTATTTGCACATGTGTGTTAAATATGCCACGTGCGTATGTCTCACACAGAACAGCACTGTGGAAAAGTTGTCATGGAACAAAAAAAAAGGCTGAAGCACTTTGTGGAGGCATGTCCATGGCACCCGCAGTTGGAATAAAAAGCTTGTAATAGAAGTGAATTTTAAAGATTGTTTTTCAACTCTGCCTTGACCGACAAGTGCACAAGGGGTCTTTATTTTTGATTAGAAGTAATTCTGCTTAAAAATGATTGTTTAACTTTGATTGTGTGAAAATAAGTTGGAATGTAGAAGATAAGACACAGCTCTAACTAATTTGGTATGTGAAGGGAGAGGTGGAGCCTGTTTCGAGTTCAGACTGGCCACCTGAACTGAGAAACATGTGACCACATTCCTACAGTGTGGCTTGTTTACCAAAACAGAGAAATTCTTAAGCATTCTGTAATTTTCCTTAGCTCTGAACATGAGTTCTAAGTCTATTAAAAAGGGGGGCCTTTTACAGTGAAGCTGGAAGCTCATCTATGGGTGGACGCATTGCATAGAACCAGACTCCTGGTCAAACTCTGACTTTGCTGAAAAAGGGGCTTCTCTCAGCTGATATAAAAAGCCTAAATGATGCAAGAACCAGTGATGAATGTATGTATATTATAGTGTAATATTGTTTCTTTTCCTGGTCTAAAAACTCCTAGCATTGCTTGGATGTAGGGACCAGTGATGTAATGATTGTTTATTGGTATTGTTTCTTTTCAGTTATAATCATTGTATATAGCTTAATCATTGTATATATATATATATACATCATTGTGTATTTTAGATTTTATAACCTCTAATAAAAGTCTCATTTACCTAATACGAATCCAAAAGAATCCACAGTAATTATTGAATAGTTTGTGTCAGTGAAGCAGGCTGTAAAACCAGGGCAGGACAAAGCTACACATGGCTTTCATACATGCAGTGGCGTTCTGACTCTAGCTGACACCCGGGGCGGATCGCCGATGCGACCCCCCCCCCCGGCGAAATGACACCTCTTCCCCCCCCAGGTAAATGACACCCCCCCTGGGTACATGCCGCTGGGGGGGGGTGCCGCGGCGCACGCCTGTTGCCCTGTCTCCGAGTTCGCAATTCACATGTGTTCACTGCTCCCTCTGAGTCTGCCCCGGAACAGGAAGTAACCTGTTCCGGGGCAGACTCAGAGGGAGCAGTGAACACATGCAAATTGTGAACTCGGAGACAGGGCAACAGGCGCGCGCCACGGCACCCCCCCAGCGGCATACACCCGGGGCAGACCGCCCCCACCGCCCCCCCTTGGTACGCCACTACATACATGCACATATAAACAATAATTCCCCCTCCCCCCGGGGTGTGACATTTGTCGTGGAACCCTACAAAAAGAAACTGTAAAAAAGTTGTCATGGACCTAAAAAAAAAACGGCTGAAGCACGTTGTGAAGGTGCGTCCATGGCACATGCATTGTAGCTTTTTTTTTCATGGGCATGCATACAGCAACGACGCTTAGCTAGTGACTGTTCTAAGCATGTAAAGCATGCACTGGGTGCTTTCCCTACTGAGCTGCTCGCTGAAATTGCGTGCAGCTTATTTGCATGTGATTTTCTTTGAGCATCACTTGCTATTTCGAAATCAGTAGTTTCAACCATGGATCTAAACGCACGCAGATTTTAACAGTGACTTTTGAGCATCGGTCCCTTAGTACAGGAGGTGGACTCTAAGGACAGGATAAAGCTTTCTTGCTGTCTCCAGTCAGAAGGAGCTCTTTGTGTTCATGGGATTTGAAGTTCTGTTTTTGACAACAGGAGACAAGAAGAAACCACAGCAGAATGGATTTCTTCTCTTTGCCTTGGTGATCCTATGTGTCCTGTAATTTAAACCGCTATGCAGTGCAGCAACAGTCTTCCAGGGATCATGCTTTCTGGCATTTATATATTAATTTGTGTCATGTACTGTGAGCTAAAGCTGAAATTCCTTTATTCTTAGGAAAGGGGTAATGATTCCTTGGGTGCTTTAAGGTGCATTAACTTTTTTTTATTTTCCACCTTGGATCTGTATGGTTAGTTCCATGTAGATATTTACAGAGTGGGTTGGAAGAGCACTTTGGCACTGTGCATGCAGTCCCTAGCATCACAAATTGCCACATTAACTGAGATTCCAGAAGTACAGAGATGGACAGATGGACAGCTAGACAGGCAGCCTGTGTCTGCTTCCTGAGCTATGTGGAAGCTTCCATGCTAAACAACCATAAAATTGATATTAGATTATTTTATTTAAAGGAAATGCTGTTTTAATTTTCTGAAATGGCTCCTTCAGTTTCTGCAGCTGCCACCTGCAAGTAATAAAATACAGTGAAATTGAAAGAAGAAATAGGAATGAATGTTATTGCTAAGGGGAGATAGTGTTGTTTGGATTACATGAGCTTCTCTGGGATTCCCAGCTCTTATACTAACTCTGTGTGTATCCTTCAACATGTCTCTCTGTGTCTTAACAGATAGATTTCCATCCTTGAGGTGGCTGCCTATTTTAATAAATACATATCTATTTATATATCCCACTAGTAAAAAAAGGCCCATTTCTGACACAAATGAAACAGGCGCTAGCAAGGTTTTCCTTGGAGTGTGTATGTTTGATAGAGTGTGTGTGAGAGTGACTGTGTGAGAGAGAGAGAGTGAATGTGCGAGTGTGTGTGTGTGACAGAGAGAGAGTGAGACTGGGTGCGAGTGTGTCTGTGAGAGAGAGAGTGTGTGTGTGAGAATGAGAGTGTGTGCCATGGGCCCTCCCTCCCTCCCTTCCTCCCAGTTCCAGGGTCCCCCTCCCTCCGAGTTCCAGGGTCATCCCCCTCGCTCCCTCTGAGTTTCAGGGTCGTCCCCCCTCCCTCCCTCCGAGTTCCAGAGTCATTGTCCCCTCCCTCCCTCCCTCCCTCCGAGTTCCAGGGTCGTCCCCTCCCTCCGAGTTCCAGGGTCGTCCCCTCCCTCTGCGTTCCAGGGTTGTCCGTCCCCTCCCTCCGAGTTCCAGGTTCGTCCACTACCTCCCTCCGAGTTCCAGGGTCGTGCGTATGCCTTGTAGCGCTATAGAAATGATAAATAGTAGTAGTAGTAGTCCCCTCCCTCCCTCCAAGTTCCAGGGTTGTCCCCCCTCCCTCCCTCACTCCGAGTTCCAGGATCATCCCCTCCCTCCTTCCCTCTGAGTTCCAGGGTCGTCCTCCCCCTCCCTCCCTCCGTCCCTCCCAGCTCCAGGGTTATTCCCTCCCTCCCTCCGAGTTCCAGGGTCATCCCCCCCCTCCAAGTTCCAGGGTCATCCCCCCTTCCTCCCTCTGACTTCCAGGGTTGTCCCCCCCTCCCTCCGAGTTCCAGGGTCATCACCTCCCTCCAAGATCCAGGGGACCGAGTTTCAGGTTCCCCCCTCCCTCCCTCCCTCCCTCTCTCCAAGTTTCAGGGTCCCCCTCACTCCCTCTCTCCGAGTTTCAGGGGACCAAGTTTCAGGTTCCCCCCTCCCTCTGAGTTTCAGGGTCCTTCTCCCTCCCTCTCCCCAAGTTTCAGGGTCCCCCTCCCTCCCTCCCTCCCTCCGAGTTCCAGGATCACCCCCTCCCTCCCAGTTCCAGGGTCATCATCCCTCCCTTCCTTCCTCCCTCCCTCCCTTCCAGTTCCAGCACCCCTCCCTCCGAATTTTAGAAGTCATCTTCACTTACCAAGTCAGGGTTACGGCGGCCGTCAGCAGCAGTAAAAGGCGTGCAGGCTCGGCCCTTCTCTCTCAGCTCTGGTCCCGCCTTCATTTCCTGTTTCCGCAAGGGCTCCAGAGCTGAGAGAGAGAGAGAGAAGAGCCGAGCCTGCACGCCTTTTACCGCTGCTACTGGCCGCCGTAAACCCGATAAGTGAAGATGACTTTTAAAATTTGGAGGGAGGGGGCCTGGAACTGGAAGGGAGGGAGGGAGGAAGGGAGGGACGACGACACCCTCATGCGTGTGAAATCGCGTCTCATTGCCTGGCAACTGTCACATCCGTCACTCCCTCCGGCTGCTCCTCTGCGGGAGGTGGGAGCCGGTGTCCATTGCGGCGAGGGCTGGCCTTCTTGAGGCCGCGGCGGAGAGCCAGGGCTCGCCGTGGTGATGGCCACCCAGTCCGGGGCCGAGGCCATAGGCCGTAGGCCGGTGATCGCGGCTTCCGGGGCCTCGATCGCCGGCTATGAGGTCCGTGCTTGCACCAGTGGAGAGAATGGCGCCGAGACGCAGTGGACGGCGTCTCCTCCACTTTCAGGCGCGGGAATCCGAAGCTCCGCCTTAGAGGAGATAGATTGGGAGGCCGATGCTGTAGTCCCGCCTGGGAGGTCGGACAGAACCAATCAGAAGGATTTCGTCAGTAACTGGGTTCCGATTGGCCGGCCATGTCGGCTGGGGCTGGGCGGTTGAATGCTGACAGTATTTAAGGAGCGGGCCTGAGACAGGACATTGCTTCAGGTTCTGTTTCCCGAGGCCAGTCTCCGTGTGTTCTAGTTTCCAGTTTGCTTTCCTTGCGCTCCTGGTTTTGACCTTTGCATTGTTCCTGGACTTCTCTGCTAGCCGCCTGCCTTGACCTATTGCCTGTTTCGACTACGCTGTGAGCTGCCTGCCCTGACCTGTTGCCTGTTTTGGACTCCTCTGTTTTCCACCTGCCCTCTTGGCTCCTGGTTCCAGTATTGGGTCAGTTTGTCAACCCCGCGGTTCCGGAAGTCCCGTTGGCCGCCCGCAGCTGGGGGCTCAACCCTCGGTGAACGGCGGTCGCCGCGGGTGAAGACTTGGGGTTGCACAGCTGTCCTCTGAGGTCCTTCGGGGCCTTGCGGGACCTAAGGGCTCACCTTCCTTTCAGACAAGACAGCAACTCTGCAGTGTTCCCTTCCAGTGATTGGTCACTGCTGTTTGTGACAAACCCAAAAGTGCGTGACGTCATTTCAGGAGATGGATACAGCAGGAGCACGAACCCGTCAAAGCTTCACTTTTACGGAGTCAGCTTCAGAACGTTGGAGGTGCTTTTTATTATATAGGATATGTTCACTCAAAGCAATGTTTTTCCACATTTTTTAAAAATCTTATATGGGCTGGATGCCAGGACTGCTCTAATTGGTGGTTTGGTGGGTCATTGTCTTGCCCACCCCTCTGTTCTCCTCTCCCTTATAATAATTTGTAATGCAGACTCCTTTCCACCCCTCTCCCCAGCCTGGGCTGTGTGCTGGAAGGAGCAGAACACAAGAGAGCTGTAGTGAGCACCTGACAGGCCTGGCAAAGTGGTTGCAGTTCCCTTCCGACAATATCTCCATCAAACCCGTCAGCAAGTCCAAAAAGGAACATTCAGTCGGCACCCCCTAGGTCTCGAATAATCTGTGTCCATTTTAGGCACATTTCTTCTGAGAGTGTGTTCACGAGAGGCAGAAGGAGGGGGAACAGAAACCCCCTCATTAACTTAATCATAATCTGTCCTTCTCTCCCCTCCGGTGGCATTGGCCTGTGGGTTTGCCTTGCACCAAGGCCTCCTTTCACCGCTGCCGGTAAAAGGGCTTTTAAAAAAAATGGGAATGGCAGTGAGGTAAGTGTAACACTTGCTGTGCGGTCATTTCCGGAAGGAACCCTTACCGCCTCCTAATTAGGAAGCGGTAAGGGTTCCCATGGTAACCAGGCAGCACACAGCATTTAGCACCAAGTTAGCTTTTATATAGATGCACACATGTTTTGTAATTTTACCTGTTTATTTATTTATTTATATGTGACTGGTTAAACCTTCTACTGATTTATTTTTATGTTGTTTATCTTAGTTCTTTATGCCCCTGATACAGCCTGTACTATTGGCGAAACATGGCCATGTTGGACATCTGACTGAGAACCCTGGGAGCATTATTACGACTTATTAAAGACCGCATTTTCTTCAGCAAGGTCTGCTTCTTGTCTTTTATTCCATGGTGGATATTGTGGACTGGTTGCCTTCTTGGTTTCTCACCCCTGCTCAACTTGTGCACCAGGATTTACATCAGATTAGTCGCAGGAATCAATGCTATGCTCTATTATATAAAGAGCCCTCATCCCGAACACCCTTTATAGAATAGCACTGAATTTTCCCAGGGCCTAATTTTCCCCTAATTTATTGGCTCTGGCCCAATGTGTGTAAAAATAAAAATGAATCATAGATTCAATGGCAGTGTGAATGGGAAAGTAGAAGGGGGAAGAAGCTGGGATGGTTTAGCACAGGCCTTGACAAATTGTATTTGAAGTTAGGAGCAGCACTTTACCAAAAACCGTGCAACTGATGTGGCCACATAAGGTGCCAATATTATTCCCAGCCCACTGTGTCCTTTCATTGGCCATAGTGAAGCGGGTGGGGCACAAGGCACAATTATAGCTTGGCATGGTCCTGCTTTGTAGCCAAGTCTAAAGGAAGGGAGTAGGGGAGGATCAATTAAATTCCAATGAATTAAAAGGTGAATGACCATACTTAAAGTAGTATTTATTAACAGACCAAAGAATAATGATGATAAAAATGTCCTAAAACCAATAAAATACAAAAACAGATTACCTGATTCAATTACATACGGAAAATAAGTTTGCAATACACATGAAAATGTTGCCAGAGTTGACACAGATCTGTGTTTCGGTGATAAACGTCTGCCTCAGGAGTCACAGGATCTAACCACTACTGTGTCTGACTTGAGTATAAGTAACTATTGTCAATGAATCAGAATGTGTTAAGCAAAACGGCAGAACAATCTGCAACCACTTCAAGGGTTAACAAACAGCCAGGCTGTGTGCTCCTAAAGCCAGCCATCTGAGACCTCTCTCACAATACCGCCTACTCCCCCTCAAAAAGAAGTTCTACACAGGTTGTTTAGGGCCTGAGTTACTAAAGACTATTTTCCCACTCTGTATTTATAGGAAAAGAAAGCTTAGCCTTTAATGTGATACAGCACAGTGCCAGCAGAAGCCAATGGCCTCTCCAGCTTCCACATCTATACTGACAGAAGTATGCTGATGACCCCTGCACCCTGCCCTAATCAAGTCTCTCTCTCTCTCTCTCTCTCTCTCTCTCGTTCTCCTGGACCCGTACCCCTAACAAGTCATCCACCCCTTTCAGATCCCTCAGCAAGTCACCCTGCACCACTCCCCATCTCCCTGTCACACCACCTCCCAGGCAAGCCAACAGCTGTTGCAGAAAGAAATACGGTATGTATCTTGCATCTGCTGCATCTCTTGCTAGTTGTAATCTGCAAAAACTCATTGGACAATCCAACACTGCATGGCTTAAAGATAACGAGATCCTCAACAGATCCAAGGCATGTGTCATCTTTCTTTCTTTTGCAACAGCAGCAGCACAAAAGGCCAGATGCCAGGGTTCAATTTTTAAGCACCCTGATGATATGACACCTGGTATTTGTCAAACTCTGGTTTAGGAGGACATGATGACACAAATGAAGATTATCACCACTGGGCTGGAAAATCACTAGCTCGGATCACAATCCCAACCCTCCTGGAATATTTGCCATTCAGCATGATAACCCTAAAACATGAAGACATCTTGATTCATGCATGGAAAATAGTCCTGCAGGTCTGAACTGAAACCTGTTCTAGGTATGAGTGGGAATGTTCTTCGCATACTGCCCTGCTCTGCCCAGGAGCCCTGCTCTCTATGCTGCTGCAGTCCAGGCAGTTGAACTTCTGTGCTGGTACTTCCAATGCTTCCTCTTCCCCTGTGGTGCAATGAGGCCTTTGAACCATGCTCTCTGTAGCACTAAACGTGCACAGTTCAAACACAGATGGACAAACTGCACAGGAGCAGGGGTACAGCCAGGGATTCTGGTGCCCCGCTACGAACAGATCTGCACTGCCACCCCTCTCCCCTGGAGCTGCCATTTCTGTCTCATACCACTCCTCCCCTCTCAGAGCTACAGCCACGGCAACTACCACCATCCTGCCTCCATTGTTCATGGTGTGAAAAGGAATTCTGGTACAAGTCTTGCGAGTCGAGACATGCACTGGAGTTTCTTCCTGTGCTATACAACTTAAAACAAAAGAGTTGCTGCATGGTGCAAACAGTGCCAATGCAACAATGGTAAGAGCAATGCTCAGGGAAACTTTTGACTCTTCCAAAAGTTGGAACGCCCAAGCCGTACTTATTGTGTTGTGCTGGCCCTGCATAGGAGGAGGAAGCAGTGGATAGTGCTACACCAGGAAGAAGCAGAAGTTACTAGTGCTCTGTCTCCTGGACTTCCCAGTGGAGGAAGTAGAGCTGAGGCAGGGCCAATGCAGGGGAGGGGGGCTCTTGGAGAGGAAGAGTGGCCCAATGGTTAGTGCAGCAGGCCTTGATCCTGGCAACCTGAGTTCAATTCCCACTACAGCTGCTCATGACCTTGGGCAAGTCACCTAACCCTCCATTGCCCCAGGTACAAAAACTTAGGTTGTGAGCCCTCAAGAGACAGAGAAAGTACCTGCATATGAGTACAGTGCAGCCATACATCTAGTAGCACTAAAGAAATGATTAGTAGTAGTAGCACTGTCACAGAAAGCCCCAAGACTGCCCAGAACTGAAGGAGTCACCACCCTGAGTAGCAGCATGTTTAAGCTCTGGCCCTGGCAGGAGGGAGGTTAATAAGGTAAATGAGCCAAAACTCAGAGACTGGGTGCTGGGAAAGGGGTGAGTGGAAATTTCTTTATTTGAAAATAAGGGTCAAACCACCAAATTGTAAGTGATACATTATATTAGTTCAATTAAAATGATCTTTGGCAAGTTTTTGAGAGCTATCCTGTCCATCAGGATGGTGAAGAGAGAATGCAGTTACACCAGGTTTAAATAGTACAAATTCATCCAGTTCTTAGGCTATCTGCGTTTGTAAGTAAAGATTAATGAATAGGAGTGGGGAGATAGATAGTAACACTTTACAGTTCACTAATAATGGATGAGAAAACCAATGTCTATTCAGTTCTTTTGTGTTAGTCTCAGAGTGATCATTCTAATTTCAAAGATTTTTCTCTTTAATTTAGACCCCCGCATTATCAACAGTTTAAGTGGAAATAGGCCCAGTTCCAACCCTAGCCCTACGGTCTACTCTCCATATAACTCCACATTCCACACAGGACTTCTTGGCTCACCTGCACCCTGATCTCAGGTAGATTAACCTTCATGGCGAGCTTCTCCCGGCTGTAGACATCAGGGTAGTGAGACCTCTCGAAAGCCCTCTCCAGTTCGTGGAGCTGGTAGGTGGTAAATGTGGTATGGTTCCTCTGATGTTTCCTCTTGGGCCGCTCTTCCTCGGCTGTGCCAGTCATGAGGTATCAGTGCCCACACATGTCCTCAGCTCATCCAGCTCCCTCTCACATTTACTAACAAACATGGTGATACCTGAACAAAGAACAAAATTTACACATGCTTAATATAATGCCATTGACACCCATGGTATAGAAGAGTCATTTACAATAAATATAGCAGTTAACCAGAGGGTGAGCAGGAAAAGCGGCAGCTGGGAGGTGGAAGGGGATATGAAGGGAGAAAGGAAACTGCAGGGACCTGAAAGCTCGTGAGCTGTTACTTGAACACGGTAGTTCAGATACCTCGGTCTTAACTGCTTTTTAAAATTTGGCATGTGAGGATTCAGTACAGATAATAAATTAAGGAATTCTAGAGTTGGGGAGCTAAGAAAGCAAAGCTTGGGGTTCCTAGATATCTCTAGAAAGCTACAGAAGGGGGAGACAAAGCTAGCAGTGATGCGTGGGAAGATTGAAGGGAGTGTGACTAGGCATTTTGAGATTACCAGAGTTGCTAGGTACAGAGCAATGCCTGTGTGAAATACTTGGTGAACTAGCACCAAGGTCTTAAATTTCAGTTGAGCTGAGACAAGGAGCCAATGCTGCTTTTTCAGGAGCAGAGACACATGGTAAAGGGTCATGTTCATGTTTATTAAAACTCTTGATATCCCGCCATTACTGAATACAGGTCATAGCAGCTCACAATAAAACAATCATAACATTTTTAGAAAAGAACACCAGATAAAAATAGGAAAGATATAGACCAGGTGTACAACAAGACATGAATACCTACAAACCGTAATCCACACTCCTTACCCTGACCATTGAAACAATGCAGATCCATTGGTTCACAAGGGGAAAAAACACTATTAAGAAGGACTTGAATTTAAAGAAACACCGAAGGCAAATTCAAAAGAATGTGCTTTTAAGAGGGCCTTAAATTTAGGAAAAGATCATTCAGACCTGAGATATGGTGGTAGGTTACTCCAAAGGAACAGAGATAAATAGAAAAAAGCAGAACTAAGATTGGACTTGTAGTGAGCTAGTTTTGGAGAAGGAAATACCAGACGATTAGAAACAAGAGAACGCAATGGAAGAGAAGGTGTACAGAAGAAAGATAAGATGGAAAACTGAGGTGAAGAGCCTGTAGGTAAGGCACAAAACCTTAAACCAACATCTAAAGTGAACAGGTAGCCAATGCAGATGAACAAAGAGAGGGGTGAAGTGATCCCAACATTTTGCTTTACAAAGAAATCATGCGGTGGAATTATGGAGCGTTTGGATGACGGAGGAGACAGGAGGAAATTCCACAACAGATTGTGTTGCAATAATCAATTTGAGATATTACGAAAGCATGAATAAGGATATGAAGAGTGGGGAAGTTCAAAAACTGGCTGAAAAAGCGGATTCGCAAATCCAGTAAAACCTCTTTTAATAATCTGAGATACTTGATGGTCAAAAGAAAGCCTAGAATCAAAGAAAACTCCAAGGTAACAAAATGGAGAAATTTGAATATCAACCAGGTTAAGAGGTACAGAAGGGGTGGAAAGTGAACCAGTGATCCAGCAGGCTATGGTTTTTAAGGGGTTAAGAATCATAATGTGATGGGTAAGCCAGTTTGAGAAAGATCGCAGACATGCCCGTAACGGTGACAGATCAGAGGTAAAAGGTGAAACTGGGTAAATTAAAAATATATATCATCATAAATGAAAAATGTTGTGTTGCAATCTTGTATGAGAAGGGCTAAAGGACTGAGAAAAATATTGAACAATAGTGGAGACAAAATAGATCCCTGAAGGACATCACAGTTCAAAGGTACAGTGGAGGAGACCAATGAAAAGGTAGAAACTGCAAAACATCTATTGGAGAGAGAAGATGAAAACTAACTAAGAACAGAACCTGTTATACCAATAGATAGAAGACAAACCAAGAGAAAAGAGTGATTAACCAAGTCAAAAGCAGCAGAAAGATCCAGAGATACAAGAAACACAACATTACCAGAATCTAAGGAAGAATGTTATTCACTGTTTAACACAGTCACAGTGGTTTCAGTGCTATGAGTAGTATGGAACCCTGTTTGGTGAGGGTGCAAGATAAAGTGCTGGTCAATAAATTAAAGCAATTAATCAAAGACAACTTGTTCGGTGATCTTTGAAAAGTTGAAATAAGATGATAATGCCCAGGAAGATGGGGATCAAGAGAAGAATTCTTAAGAATAGGAACTATTGCTTTCTTCCATGGTAATGGAACAGAACCAGTTGAAAGACTTAGACTGACCATATGAAATATTAAAGGAAGACGTCCATGCTTAGGTATCTCTATCCAGCTTGAATAGAGAGGGTCTAATAAAGAAATAATGAGGTGCATAGTAGATAGAATGATAGACAACTAAGTCAGTGAAGGAGCAGTCAAGGAGGACCAAGTGGCAGAATTAGTCGTACTGGTAGGTGAAGCTGAATAGGAAGACAAAGGTGGAAAAACAGGTGATATATCACCTTTCTGTGGTACAACCAAAGCAGTTAACATTTTTAATATGCAGGCACTTTCTCTGTCCCTAGTAGACTCACAATCTAAGTTTTTGTACCTGGGCAATGGAGGGCTAAGTGACTTGCCTAGAATCACAAGAAGCCATAGAGGGATTTGAACCCTTCTCCCCATCTATACTAACCATTAGGATCCTCCTCCACTGCACAAGAAATGAGCATTTTGAAGAAGTTTGACTGTGGTAGACTGGATGAGTTGAAGTTGTTTAATAGAGCTGAGAGGGAGGCCATGATAAAGAGCATTGCAATAGTCAATATGGGAGATAACAAGAGTGAAGATGGGTGTCATTGGATGGGGAGAGGGCAGGAAGGACTTGACTGAATGAATTTGGTATAGGGCAAAAAAGGATGAGCAGATGAGGGAGGTGGTCTGTGGTTTAAAGGAGAGTCTGGTATCTAGAAAGGCACCCAATACATGCACCTTGTCCTGAAAAGGCAAGGTGAAACTATTCATTAGTGGGGGAGAGCGAGAGAGCACATAGGTAAGGGAAGTGTATGGCCTCGCATTTTGCAGAATTAAGGAAGGGGCCATTAGCCATTAATCAATCAGCCACTGCCTAAAAACATATATAACTCCTCCATATATATTCAGAACTGTCCTACTATATCTGCTTCTTATACTATCATGTCTCTTATTATAATGTTACCCAAGATCCTTCTGTACCAATAATTGTATATTTTCTAACTGTATTTCCACTTATCACGATGTATTGTAAGCCACATTGAGCCTGCAAAGAGGTGGGAAAATGTGGGATACAAATGCAATAAATAAATAAATAAATAAATAAAAAGGTGGCTGAAGTGGACTGATATGCAATGAAGAAGAAGGAATTTGGATGTCATTGACACAGCAGTAGGGATTGCAGCCAAAAGACTGGATGAGCAAAGGAAAGGATGCTGAGATGATGTTAAGGGCTAAAAGAGAGTCCTAAGGAACTCCATAAAAAGACTGGATAGGGTGCATAAAAAGATGTCCTACTGGAGACCTGTTCTGAGATAGGAAGAAAACCATCACAATACAGTATTGCATATGCCAAGATCCTATGGAGGGGCATTTTAAATATATCTAAATCCAACTTTGGACGTTTTGCTGAAAATGTCCCAAAATCAAGTGGTGAACATGGCCATGATAGGACTGTGATAACAGGATGAGTTATATCATGATAGGACTAGTTATATCACAATAGGTCTTCTTATATGACAGGACTAGTTCTGTCACAGTAGTACTAGCTAAGTCACGATAGTACTAGTTATACCATGATATAACTAGTTGTGCCACAATGAGGGGCATAATCGAACGTCGCCAGCGAAATAGATTACCGGCGATCTATTTTGGCGGCGGTGCAACAGCTGGCCGGAACCGTATTATCGAAAAAAATGGCCGGCCATCTTTTTTTCGATAATACGGTTTAGCCCGGCCAAATGCCAGAGTTCGCTGGGTTTGAGATCGCCGGTTTTGTTTTTCAGCAATAATGGAAAAAAATGCCGGCGATCTCAAACCCGGCGAAATCCAAGGCATTTGGTCATGAGAGGAGCCAGTATTTGTAGTGCACTGGTCCCCCTGACATGCCAGGACAGCAACCGCGCACCCTAGGGGGCACTTCTAAAAATTAAAAAAATATATACAAATACCTCCCAGGTGCATAGCTCCCTTACCTTGGGTGCTGAGCCCCCCAAATCCCCCCCCCCCCAAAACCCACTCCCCACAACTGTACACCACTACCATAGCCCTTATGGGTGAAGGGGGGCACCTACATGTGGGTACAGTGGGTTTTGGGGGGGGGTTGGAGGGCTCAACACCACCACGTGTAACAGGTAGGGGGGATGGGCCTGGGTCTGTCTGCCTGAAGTGCACTGCACCCATTAAAAACTGCTCCAGGGACTTGCATACTGCTGTCAGGGAGCTGGGTATGACATTTGAGGCTGGCATTCAGGCTGGTAAAAAAAGGTTTTTATTTTTATATTTTTAGTGTGGGAGGGGGTTGGTGACCATTGGGGGACTACGGGGAGGTCATCCCCCATTCCCTCTGGTGGTCATCTGGTCATTTAGGGCACATTTTTGAGGCTTGGTCATGAAAATAAAAGGACCAAGTATACCCAGCAAAATACTGCTTAACGCCGCTTTTTTTTCCATTATCCGTAAAAGCCATGGGCGTAGACTGGGGGGGGCGAGGGGGGGCAATGCCCCCCCAAACGCAGGGCCGGCACCAGGCAGCTCTTCCTTCGCCCCGCCCTCTCCCCGTTCCTTCTCCTCCCTCCCTCCGGATCCGTCCCTCACCGACCTGATCTTCGAATCCTTTGTCTGCCCGGCATGCTAGCGCTCTCTCCCCTGCTGGTTCGCGCTTTAAAAATGGCCGCCGAGACTTCCAGAGGCGGCCTCGCGAGACTTAGTCTCGGCGGCCATTTTGAAGCGCGAACCGGCAGGGGAGAGTCAGCGCTTGCGGGCAGGCGAAGAATTCGAAGATCAAGTTGGTGAGGGATGGATCCGGAGGGAGGGAGGAGAACTGGCTCGCTGCGGGGGGGAGAAAGAACAGGGAGAGGGTGGGATGAAGAGAGGGCAGGGGAGAGGAGGGTCACTGCTGGACTGAGTGGATGGAGGGAAGGGGAAAGGAGGGCCACTGGGTATGGGGGCAGGGGAGAGGAGGGTCACTGCTGGACTGAGTGGATGGAGGGCAGGGGAAAAGAGGGCCACTGGGTATGGGGGCAGGGGAGAGGAGGGTCACTGCTGGACTGAGTGGATGGAGGGCAAGAGAAAGGAGGGCCACTGGGCATGGGGGCAGGGGAGAGGAGGGTCACTACTGGACTGAGTGGATGGAGGGCAGGGGAAAGGAGGGCCACTGGGTATGGGGGCAGGGGAGAGGAGGGTCACTGCTGGACTGAGTGGATGGAGGGCAAGAGAAAGGAGGGCCACTGGGCATGGGGGCAGGGGAGAGGAGGGTCACTACTGGACTGAGTGGATGGAGGGCAGGGGAAAGGAGGGCCACTGGGTATGGGGGCAGGGGAGAGGAGGGTCACTGCTGGACTGAGTGGATGGAGGGAAGGGGAAAGGAGGGCCACTGGGTATGGGGACAGGGGAGAGGAGGGTCACTGCTGGACTGAGTGGATGGAGGGAAGGGGATAGGAGGGCCACTGGGCATGGGGGCAGGAGAGAGGAGGGTCACTGCTGGACTGAGTGGATGGAGGGAAGGGGAAAGGAGGGCCACTGGGCATGGGGGCAGGAGAGAGGAGGGTCACTGCTGGACTGAGTGGATGGAGGGAAGGGGAAAGGAGGGGCATGGGGACAGGGGAGAGGAGGGTCACTGCTGGACTGGGTGGATGGAGGGCAGGGGAAAGGAGGGCCACTGGGTATGGGGACAGGGGAGGGGAGGGTCACTGCTGGACTGAGTGGATGGAGGGCAGGGGAGAGGAGGGTCACTGCTGGACATGGGTGGATGGAGAGCAGGGGAAAGGAGGGCCACTGGGCATGGGGGAAGGGGAAAGGAGGGTCGCTGGGTATGGGTGCTTGCAGGGCAAAGGGAGAGAAGGGTCGCTGGACATGGGTGGATGGAGGGCAGGGGAGAGAAAAGAAATGCTGGACATGGATGGAGGGGAGGAAAGAGTGAGGAAGGAGATGAGATGAGGGAAAAGGAAGAGAGGAGAAAAACTGCACATGGATGAAGAAAATAGGCAGAAGCTGAGGACCAGAAATGAAGAAGAAAGGAGGAAAGGAAAGAAATAAATGGAAAGGAAGCACTGGAAACTGAGTTAAGAGGACAGATAGCAGCAGAATCAGATACTGGACCAGCATGATCAGAAAAACAGTCACCAGACAACAAAGGTAGAAAAAAATTATTTTATTTTCATTATAGTGTTTGGAATATGTTCACTTTGAGAATCAGGTGCTCAACATTAAAAGTTTATATTTACTTATTTATACCCCCCCCCCCCCCCCCCAGGCTGTCTCCCCGGCTAAAGCCAGCTCTGCAATTTGGAGGGGGGGGGGCGCAGAGGGGGACCGGGGGGGAGAGTCTGTTGTTAAACATTTACCAGCACACCACTGCCTGCCGCCAAACCCGCTGCCTCTCCGATTCAGCTCTTGCTCCCTTCCTTCCTCCATATTAGCATAATTTGCATATACATATATGCAAATGAATATGCTAATATGCCCCGCCCCTTCCTTTGCCCCCCCAAATGAAACAGTCAAACTACGCCTATGGTAAAAGCCGGCCATCTGGTAGCCACGCCCATGCCTGCCCATGTCCCGCCTTCGCTACGCTGCCCTTGAACTTTCGCTGGCGCGGCGACGGGAAAGCAGCAATGGTGTCAAAAAAGCCGCTTTCGATTATACGGATTTCGCTGCTTTTGAGAGATCGCCGGCCATCTCCTGATTTATGTTGGAAGATCGCCGGCGATCACTTTCGAAAATAAGCCTGAATAGCACTAGTAATATGATAGGACCAGTTATATTGCAATAGTGTTGGCTATATCACAATGGGACTATCTGGGTCAAGATAAGACTAGCTGTATCACAATAGTACCGGTTATAACACGATAGTACTAGCTGTGTCATGATGGGACTAACTATATCACAATAACACCAATCATGTCATGATAGCACTAGCTGTGTCATGATAGGCATGTCATGGCAGTACTAGTTATATCACAATAGTACTGGTTGTACCATGATAGAACTAATTATATCACAATAGTACTATATCATGACAGGACAATTTATATAATAGCACTAATTATCACAATAGCAGTAGTAACATGACAGGACCAGCTATATCGCAATAGTATATTACAATGGGACTATTTATGTCATGATAAGACTAGCTATATCACAATAATACCAGTTATATCATGATAGCTATCGCTGTGTCATGATAGGACTAGTCATATCATGATAGCACTACCTGTGTCATGATAGACTAGGTATGTCATGACAGGATTGGTTATGTCATGATAGCACTAGCGGTGCCATGACTGACAAGGTATGTCATGATGGGATTGGTTATGTCATGACGGGCTAGGTATGTCATGACATATTAAAGAATTTTAAATATTTTGTTTACTTGTTTGGGTTGTTTTTGTTTTGCTCTTCTTATAAATAAATAAATCATGGTTCCCTTTATCACTGTGACTGACTCTGTTCCTTAGGGGAAAATTACTGTTTACAGAATTTAAAACACATTCTCTTTCTCCCATAAAAAATCTAAGTACAGATGATGAGTGTTGCTCTGCTCATCATTATCAGAGGTTGCCCTCCCCTCCCCATGCAAACGTTACACTGGCATAAACTAAGCACCAATACATTCAATATAGCTAGATTAAATTAGAAAAAAAATCTCCTTCCATAAATGAAATTTAATATTTGTGTCTATCATATAAAGGTGCATAGCTTTTCTTTTTTTTGCAAAAAAAGGTGTGCTATAAAAAAAAATCATGAGAGTCAAATTTACTAAAGCAAAAGAAAAATAAAAATAAAAGGAAACCTAGGAAGACTAAAAAGGCAACCTGAGGTTTTATGCAGCACCCCATAGCACTCTACAGGGTTCAAATAAGCTACTGGCCTTTTTTTCATACAACAGGGGCCTACTTGCCTCTTGCACTAGCTGGTGCCCTCCTCTCCTGCTCATTCCCAGTTTGGGTACGCTTTACATTCACTGTCTAAAATCTTTCTACAGAATTTGAGGACTAATGGAATTTTTATTTGCAGTGAGACCCAAGAACATTTAAGTGGTCCCATAATACCCAACTCCAACAGTTTTCCACCCCAAAAATATGATTGCATTATTTATTTCCATCATAATTACAAATTTTCTATGGCTTAGACAATTAGTAGTAGTAGTAGTATTATGTTTTGGGTATTGAGGTGATAGCCATGTTACTTGACCTAAGAAAATTATCATTTTGAATAACTCACTCCCTGGTGAAGGGGAGGTAAAGGTGCCTATATGACTGTGTGAGGAAAACGCTGGTCCCCATGCCTCTAGGACTTAAATTTCTGTGTTAGTAGTGACTTCGGGATTATTTTCTGATAGCTGAGGCTAATCACCCCTACCTATTTACCGATACTTCTTCACTGTACCTGTCACTGTAATAGTACCCCTATACTGTATTTGTTCACACCGGAGTCTGTAACCACCTCTCCGGAACTATGTAAGTCACTTTGAGCCTACTAATAAGTGGGAAAAAGGTGGGATACAAATGTAACAAATACATAAATATGTGAACTGCAAGTGGCCTGCACCAGCCACTGTTGGAGACTGGATGCTGACCTCGATGGACCATTGTTCTGACATAGAACAGCACCTCTTAGATTCTTATCTGACTGTTCTTTATCTGTATGCAGTCCATCGTGTTAAATACAAAACTTGAAAATAAGGGAATCTCTGACATTATTTACTAACCATTGATGCACAGTGTCATGTGTTTAGTGAATAGGCCTCGCTGCTTATAATGGGAGCCACATATTGTCATGGGCCACAGATGACTAAACAAAGTCATAGAGATTTAACTGTGATTTGTGAATGATACATGATGTGGTGCCAGTGAATGGGAAGACAGTTTTGCCTTTATTTAATGTTGTACTGGTTAGTGTTATTGCTAGAGTTATGCTGCTGTCTTAAAATAGGAAGGTAACACTTTGTTAACTTTGTCATTTCCCTGTCCAACATGTCACATGCACAAAAGCTGAAATATCATTTGCCCTCTGTTAACACATGCAAAATGACAAATGAAAAAGAAGAAAAAGAATTCTAGGAAACAAGTGTTTTTTTTTCTCTCCATGCTCTCTCCTGTTTCCTACCGAGTGGTTTTATTTGGAAAGATGGCTGTCAGCTGGGGCTGGCCACACATCTTCCACTCATCGCAACCTAGATTTTATTGTTATAATTATTATTATTCTAAATTTTGTTAGCAAAATAAATATGAGGCTCAGACTAAACGAACATTTGGTGGGTGTTTATAGATAGATAGATAGACAGACAGACAGATAGCGGGGTTTTAAAAAGGTCTGGACGGCTTCCTAAAGGAAAAGTCCATAGACCATTATTAAAATGGACTTGTGGAAAATCCACTGCTTATTTCTGGGATAAGCAGCATAAAATGTATTGAACATTTTCAACATCTTGCCAGGTATTTGTAACCTGGATTGGCCACTGTTGGAAACAGGATGTTGGACTTGATGGACCTTTGGTCTTTACCAGCGTAGCAATACTTATGTACCTTATGATATAGATATAGATATAGATATAGATAAGTCTTATATTATGCAACTACCTTCACAGTTCATTGTGGATCACATAGAATTAAAAGGCTAGAAACAACATCTAGGATTTACAAATTATTATTCCAAAGCAGTATATTATAACATAGTAAATGATGGCAGTTAAAGACCCACACAGTCCATCCAGTCACATATAGATAATACTTATGTATCCACTTCCCAGTTTGGTCCTGTAAGGGAGACAGAGGATATTACTGGAAGAATAAGCAAAATCTTATTTGCTGACCATGTGACACCGGGGTAGGGGGTGGCAACAATGTTAGATTGCAAAATAATGAAGTTAAGGGAATTATATAGACCTGCATCTGTACAGCCCCTCTCTTCCCTGCCCCCACCACCATCTCCAGCATATATAAAGAAAACATGTAACTACACAGACAAGAAAGATGTTTTTCTCCCTCTGTACTGAATGAGGGACCTGTGCTTTTTCAGGGGTGGGGTTATCTAAGGGAAGAAAGACCTTGGCTTGCCTTTCTCTCTCTACTGGGGAGTTCAAGGTTATATTCCATGGGAACCAATTTCTATAGTAGAATGGATAAACCTTAAAAGTCCTTCAAGCTGGGGGTGGGGGGCATGGGGAAGGAAATATCTGGATTTATAAAATTACTATAGAGCCTGGTTCCTGCTTCAAGGAGCAGAGAAGAAAAGAGAGGCACTCAGGTGCTCTGTAGAACTCCGCCAGGCTGCTAGAACCAGCTCACTCCTCCAGAAGTGGTCAGTTGTCCTTTCAGCCTATTCCCAAACCTATATTTTCTTTCCTTCTCCCTCCAAGATTACCAAGCTGTAGCACGTTCAGCTGTGCAATGGATAACGTGATCTCCTGATGCACTAAATGTAAAGGGGCTTGGGCTCCCCGATGGCCCAGAGGGGGTAAGAGGCTCGGGCTGGATTCCTGAGCCTGGCATCTGCTCCTGAGGACCTGCAGAGCTATGGAAGGAAATATTCATAACTCTTTAGGGCTGACTTCCAACCATGAGTCCAACTGTAACAGCATAATGGTATTAAGAGCAAATTGCTGCTGGGTTTGGGGGGGGGGGGTGTGCACAGGTCTGCTCCTCTTATTAGTAAACTCTTAGTGTAATGGCAGAGTTAAAGGAGAGGGATTAAATGCTGTATGTTTGGTTTCGGGGAGGGGGGGATGGTGGCACCCACAGGTGGCTGTGAATAAGCTCTGTGGGGCAGAACTGAAGTGGATTAATTCTTGGTAAAACTGGTCTGAAAATGGCTGAGAGGCAGGGAGCTGTTGAGTTTTTATTCCCTGCTCTGCACTAGATGGATTTGCTAGATCTTACTGGTCGAATTTACTGCAAGACAGCCATTAATTACCACATTTTTCTCCAGTTCTTCCCTAGCAGCCTTAAGCAGAGGGTCCCACACTCTTAGAGCCCCCCCCCCCCCCCGCTTAACTGAGTCAGCTTTGCAACTGGTGCCTGACCAAAAGTTAAAGCTTCTTTTCCCTTTCCATCTCCCTCCCTCTCCATCTTGATATTCTTGCTCCAGAACATAATGTAAATATGTTTAACTTATTTATTTTTATAAATTGTGTTTAAAAAATAAATATAAGCAAATGTTTAATTTCTAATACGGTGTAATATGTAAGTGATACGATGTAACAATGTAAACTAGATGACAAAGGGTTTTCTGTTTTTCCATTGTTCTTCCACTGGGGTCCAGGGCATCCCAGACTTATATAAATCACAAAGATTACAATAGTAGTCAGTGATTAAAGAATTCTGTTTAAATAAATAAATAAATCTCTGACACCTCATTTGAAATCTTAAGTCCCGGGTAGGGGGCCGTACCAAACTGATCCACACAGGGCCCAGCAATTTCTAAGAGGTGGCCCTGGGTGTAGTTTAAAGCTAACAGGTGGCCTAGAAGCATTGGGTGGGGGTGGGGGTGGAGAGAGAGGTGTACAGTGTAAGGAGGGAGGTGGTTGTCAACAGGACTTAAAACTCATGAATTCTCGAAAATGTTTCCTGTTTCTTTTTTAGGCTGGGGGAGGGGTCAGTGATCATCTCTGTCTCCTCTTGCTGTAACATAGTAACATAGTAACATAGTAACATAGTAAATGATGGTAGATAAAGACCTGTACGGTCCATCCAGTCTGCCCAACAAGATAAACTCATTTTACATGGTATGTGATACTTTATATGTGTGTTACCTTGGCCAGGATCTCTCTCCAGCTGCAGGTGGGGTGAGTTTCAAGACAGTCTTTCTGTAGCTTGCTGTTGGTCTCTTCTCTTTCTCAAGAGTGTGTGTGTGTGTGGGGGGAGAGGATCTCATGTTCAGGGTTGGTGAAAGCGTATTAGGTGCCTTAGCCAGGCTTCTGCCTCCCACCCCCTCAGTTAAATTTGAGCCATAAGCTCCTCCCCCACCCCAAGATTTTCATAATTGTTGAGTTTAATTATGATCATCTCAATATCATCATGCCGAAAATGAAAAGTACACGCTGATGGTTCTCAGTTTGTTTGGCTGTCAAGACCTAACGCTTTGCTTGGACTGCAGTTACTCTTGGGTATCTAAGGGTTAAGGTGGCCTTGCTCATACTAGTCTCTCTGGGGCCGATGATCAGAAGCAAACGTGGGTGCTAGAGGCTATTAACGCCATAGTAGCGGCCATGTTTGCTCCCATCCCATGACCAGAGCTGGTGAGCATGTGAAACAATGTGCTTGCTGGCTCTGACCGTAATTAGCATGCAAATGCATGCTAAAGAGGACATTAACTATTCCTCCCCAATGCTCAGCAGGCAGCATGCCAAACAAGGGCGCTGCTACTGCAGCAAAACATACGCCAGCTCGGAGCTGGTGTTAGGGTTTGCAGAGCATTGAAGAGGAATGGGGAGCCCTGTCCAGCATAGATCTGCATGCTAGCAGGCTTCCCCATCCCATCCCGGACAGAAAGACCCAACTTGACTGACCTCCCCCAGAAGGAAGACCTATCCTGACCCACCCAATGGAAGATCCCCAAGTACATAAGTACATAAGTACATAAGTAGTGCCATACTGGGAAAGACCAAAGGTCCATCTAGCCCAGCATCCTGTCACCGACAGTGGCCAATCCAGGTCAAGGGCACCTGGCACGCTCCCCAAACGTAAAAACATTCCAGACAAGTTATACCTAAAAATGAGGAATTTTTCCAGTCCATTTAATAGCGGTCTATGGACTTGTCCTTTAGGAATCTATCTAACCCCTTTTTAAACTCCGTCAAGCTAACCGCCCGTACCACGTTCTCCGGCAATGAATTCCAGAGTCTAATTACACGTTGGGTGAAGAAAAATTTTCTCCGATTCGTTTTAAATTTACCACACTGTAGCTTCAACTCATGCCCTCTAGTCCTAGTATTTTTGGATAGCGTGAACAGTCGCTTCACATCCACCCGATCCATTCCACTCATTATTTTATACACTTCTATCATATCTCCCCTCAGCCGTCTCTTCTCCAAGCTGAAAAGCCCTAGCCTTCTCAGCCTCTCTTCATAGGAAAGTCGTCCCATCCCCACTATCATTTTCGTCGCCCTTCGCTGTACCTTTTCCAATTCTACTATATCTTTTTTGAGATACGGAGACCAGTACTGAACACAATACTCCAGGTGCGGTCGCACCATGGAGCGATACAACGGCATTATAACATCCGCACACCTGGACTCCATACCCTTCCTAATAACACCCAACATTCTATTCGCTTTCCTAGCCGCAGCAGCACACTGAGCAGAAGCTTTCAGCGTATCATCGACGACGACACCCAGATCCCTTTCTTGATCCGTAACTCCTAACGCGGAACCTTGCAAGACGTAGCTATAATTCGGGTTCCTCTTACCCACATGCATCACTTTGCACTTGTCAACATTGAACTTCATCTGCCACTTGCACGCCCATTCTCCCAGTCTCGCAAGGTCCTCCTGTAATCGTTCACATTCCTCCTGCGACTTGACGACCCTGAATAATTTTGTGTCATCGGCAAATTTAATTACCTCACTAGTTATTCCCATCTCTAGGTCATTTATAAATACATTAAAAAGCAACGGACCCAGCACAGACCCCTGCGGGACCCCACTAACTACCCTCCTCCACTGAGAATACTGGCCACGCAATCCTACTCTCTGCTTCCTATCTTTCAACCAGTTCTTAATCCATAATAATACCCTACCTCCGATTCCATGACTCTGCAATTTCTTCAGGAGTCTTTCGTGCGGCACTTTGTCAAACGCCTTCTGAAAATCCAGATATACAATATCAACCGGCTCCCCATTGTCCACATGTTTGCTTACCCCCTCAAAAAAATGCATTAGATTGGTGAGGCAAGACTTCCCTTCACTAAATCCGTGCTGACTTTGTCTCATCAGTCCATGTTTTTGTATATGCTCTGCAATTTTATTCTTAATAATAGCCTCCACCATCTTGCCCGGCACCGACGTCAGACTCACCGGTCTATAATTTCCCGGATCTCCTCTGGAACCTTTCTTAAAAATCGGAGTAACATTGGCTACCCTCCAGTCTTCCGGTATTACACTCGATTTTAGGGACAGATTGCATATTTCTAACAGTAGCTCCGCAAGTTCATTTTTAGTTCTATTAATACTCTGGGATGAATACCATCAGGTCCCGGTGATTTACTACTCTTCAGCTTGCTGAACTGACCCATTACATCCTCCAAGGTTACAGAGAATTTGTTTAGTTTCTCCGACTCCCCCGCTTCAAATATTCTTTCCGGCACCGGTGTCCCCCCCAAATCCTCCTCGGTGAAGACCGAAGCAAAGAATTCATTTAATTTCTCCGCTACGGCTTTGTCCTCCTTGATCGCCCCTTTAACACCATTTTCGTCCAGCGGCCCAACCGACTCTTTGGCCGGTTTCCTGGCCAAGCCCTCCTGACAGAAGACCCCCTACCCTCCTGACAGAAGAGAGGTCTGGACCTCCAGTCCTCTGCAGTGGTCTAGCACCCCCCAAATGCCCCCATACCTTAAAATGATTGAGGAGGGAGTACAGTGGCACTCCCTCCTCCTTCCAGTGCCGTCTCCAAAATGGACTCCCTCCTCCGTCTTCAAGGTACGGGAAGGTTTGGGGGGGTGCTAGACCATCTTGGGGGGTGCTAGACCACAGGGGGGGGGCTAGAGATTCACCAGATCTCCACCCCTCTCTTCTGTTGTGGGGGTGGGGGGGGGTCTTCTGTCAAGGGGTCAGGTTGGGGTTTGGGGGCACTAGACCACCAGGGTGAGGAACTGGACCTCCAGCCCTCTAGTCGTGTCTGTGGGGAAGGGGTTGGGGGGTCTGGAGGTCCATCAAATCTTCAGCCCCTTGCATTGGTAATGTTTGACAGGTCTGGGCTTTTTTTTTGACAGCCCGGGCCTGTCAAACAACTTCTGCGGGAGGATAGTGCCTTGGGCGCATGCCCAGTCACAATCATACCACAGAAGTATCTCCATGATCGAAGCTAATAGCGTGCATAAATTTGCATGCTATTAGCTTTGATCATAGGGGCGTTATTTCCCTGTGCTGTTCCGGCGCTAATTTCACAGCGCTGTTTGGAACAGAACGGGGAAATTGATCATCGGGTCATCTGTGAGTGGGCATTCTCTTAGTGTGGCAGTTCTTCTGTCTCTCTCCCTCTCAGGCTGTCAGTCTGCCTGCCTTCTTGCTCCATTAGACTGCAGGACTCAGGGCAGGTTGCAGCTTCATTTCATTCAATAATGTACGTCACAAAAAATGCATAAAACATTCAAAATTCAAAAATACATGGCAACAAAACAAAACATTATGGCCCTCATTTTATAAGTCCTATTCACTTTTGATGGTTGCAGTAACTGGCACTTAAATGTTTAACTAAGTCCCATGTTATAAAGCCGGGGTATACACGTCTTAAATCCAAGCACATGCAACTAGCATGGAGGTTTAATCTGGGCATGTTTTGGATGGGATAAGGGCGTAGCAAGTTCATAGCCATTTATTCCCCAATTCAGAAGGGGACTAAATATCTGTGTGCTAAAAGATCAACGTTAGGAAGATTCTGTTCTAAAATACTGGTGAAACTTGAGACACACTGACTTTCATGTCTTAATTTCTATTTCTACGACCTGTCTAAAATCGAACAAGTTAAAATCATTAAACTACACAAACACAGTTGATTTTTTTCTAACTCAAGACAGCAAGATGGGCTGACAGCTGGCTTTACAAATGCACCTCCTACCTCCTCTAGACCCAGAACAAATGCCACACACCATTATCTCCTGGTGCTGGAAATGGGATGGGGGGGACTTGTGGAGGGCATCCTGGGCAAGGACTAGGCTAACGCCGCCTAGACAGTGCTGCATCAAAATCTGACTTTATTTTCCAGAGCCTGGCTGAACAAACACACTGTATGAAGAGATGAGTGAGAGGGAACAGCCACCCAAGTGAATAGAAAATACAAGCACGGAGAGATACAGAGAACAGAGTGCCAGCAAAAGTGCCAATATCATTTGGGTTAGGAATGAGAAAGAGGACTGGGGATCAGGGTGGAGGGAGATGGGCAGATGGATCAAGGCAGGAACCAGGTGTTCCACGTAGTAAAATGCCTCGATATGGTTTGCAGCCCAATTTAAGTCCTGGTTATCGGAACATTTTCTTCTTGTGTTAAAATCTCTAGCTAAATAAGCTTGCTGGCACAGAACAGAGTTTTAATTTATTAGTTTGTGAACAAAAGTTAAGGCTCCCCTGACCCCTGCTGAATAATGCATGAGCGTCAACTTTGACCTTGACTCCTCCTTTCATCCGCTGCGCAGGCATTCACAGCAGCTGGGCCTGGGCTGCCCCGACTGCTGCCTGATGGCTCGCTGTGCTGCTCTGTTCCCACGGTTACACCCACGCTGTTCAAAACCCAGACAAGTCAAGCTGCAATATTTATGGAATAGACATGCCCGCCTGTGCTCCTGTTTGGAATAAAGGCAGGGACCCCGAGGGGCAGCCGGGACTGTCCTAGGAAAAGGGGCTAAAATTAAACACCAGAAATTTGATATCATAGTTAACCAACATTAAAGTGGAAGCAAAGCTTTTCGGCCTTCCACATTATCATTTCCCCAAGCCAAAAGCACTAAACACGTTTGTTTTTGTTACACAGACAAAGGCACTTTTTAAGCCCATGAAAAGTGAACTGATTTCCAGGCATAGTACGTACCAAAAAAGTGAATTTGCAAATCATATAGATGAATATTTATGTATTTTTAGGAAGTGTAAAACAGTGGGAAAGGGGGTATCGGGAGGGGCTGACCCAAAATGTACGCGCAGCAATTTTGATTTTGCCGCACTTCCATTTTTGGAAAAAAAAGTGGCATTTTTGCAGGCGCACCGAAAACCTGCACCTACACTACCGCAAGCCAGTTTTCAGTGTGCCTTTGTAAAAGGACCCCTTAAACCTCCTTTGCCCCAGGTACAAAATAGATATATAATATGTAAACCGCTTTGATTGTAACCCCAGAAAGGTGGTATATCAAATCCCATCCCCTAAACAGCATACGAAGATTTGGGAAAGCATTTGTTTAAAATTTTTTCCTTTCCCTTTCCTGATTTCTTTTGTTTTTTCTTCCCATGTCTATATTCTTACAGACATGCAGGTAGGGAAGAAAGCAAAAAAGCCCTAAAGCACTTGCACTAATGTTCATTTCTGCTAGAAAGTGTGGCCTTTCAACTGCTATTTATTTCTGTTAAATCAGAAGTGACATATCTGGGTATCACATTGGAATTTTGGCTACCAATTCTGATAAAGACCTGCATTCTTTATGATGTGTATCTTGGGTGGTAGCACTCTTTCTTAGATCATTTTGGGGCCCTTATACTAAGCCATGGTAGGTACTAGAACGTACCTACCATGCACCAAAAATCACTGCTGCAGGACATGCTGAAGCGTCCCTCAGTAGTGTGCCGATCAGCACAAGCTAATCCCATGTTACAATATGCTTTTTAATTTTTAGTGCAGGAAGTGTGTCTAAGGGTGGCGAGCAGCTGTGCCCTACGCTAATTGGGTAGCATGGATACTTTGCCGTGCATTTCCCAATTAGCGCAGCCCTTACCCCTTAGTAAGGGCTCCCATGGTAACGGCCACACGCTAATTGGGAAACGAGGGGCCCTTTTACTAAGTTACACCAAAAAATGGGCTGCGCTAGTGTAGGCGCGTGTTTTGGGCACACGCCTTTTTAACATTTTTGCTGAAAATGGCCGAGCGGCAAAATAAAAATTGGCGCATGCCCATTTTGGGTCTGAGACCTTACAGCCAGCCATTGACTTAGTGGTAAGGTCTCGCATGTTAACTGTGCGGTAATCGTCTATGCGCGTAGGATGACGATTAGCACCCGGTTTCTGACGCACGCCACAAAATAAAAAATTATTTTCCAGCGAGCGTAGTGGATGTGCATCAAAAATGAAATTACTGCAAGGGCCACATGGTAGCCATGCGGTAACTCCAAATTGATGTGCCTTGGGCATGCGTAGACACTTATACGGCTTAGTAAAAGGGCCCCTTAGCATGTGGCCATTACGGGACAAAATACAAATGCAGCCATTTTACCACCATGCTAAAAGTGGCTGCAGTGCATGGTAAACCCGCGTGTTACAAATAACACCGGCCATTTTTCAGCACGGCTTAGTAAAAGGGTCCCTTCATTTTTACTGTTTATTTTTTCAATCTATTTTCTCAATGGGTTTACTAGAATTGATTTTTGAAGGCTCCTCAAATGTTTCAAAATGTAGTTGTATGGAGAATTTTGAATAAGAATAGGCTTATTCATATTAGTCTGTGTCTTTGAGCTACATTTGCTATCCATAAAGTACCGGATTTGGTTTAAGGTTATACAGACTGTATTTAACTCGTTGCATGGGTTGTCTTATTTTAATTTTGGTTTTGAAATCCTTATTGTATAGTTCTACTCGATCCATTTGTTTAAGTCATCTGAGTCTGCAGAGCAGGCAGGTAAACAGATTACCAGGAATACTTTATCAGATGATTTAAGGTCAATGCCAGACTTGCTGTAATCTTGCAAACAGGTTAAGGCTTTATTTATTTGATCCTGATAATTTCCATTGAATTGTGGCTGTGGTGTGATTATTGTGGAGTGTGTTTATGTGGATTCTTTTGTACGAATATGTTTGTTTTGCAGTCTTTTGTGTGTCAAAATGATTTTTATTTATATGTAAGCCTCATAGGACCTTCGGATGTGTGGTACAGAAATGTTCTACATTAAATAAACGTAAAACTACTTATATTTCACAGATTGTCCAAAGTGGAGTATAATAATAACATTTCTCTTTTTCTTTCTTTTGTTTCCAGCAGGGCAGGAGGTGAAAACAGAAAGTGAGGTAGGGAATGGCTGACTGCTTAGTTCTGATAGATGTAAGATTTTCTTTTTAATGTAGATAGGTGGGAGTCTTCTATGGAGTTTGCCTTCAGTCAGATGCTGGATCAGTCAGTAGCTAATACCACATAGGGCTGCCACTTTACTCCAGGCCAACAAAACAAACTGATGTGTTCTGCTTTTGTGCCATGCAAGGATTTGCAGTTCAGCCCCCTCCCTCAATTTTTCATCCCTTAGAAAATGTGCTACAATTCCATGAATGCAGTAGGACGAAAGTGAGAGAACAGGTATTAAAAAATGTGGTTCAGCTCACTTGCAGAATTTCCTTCCCAGGGAAGGAAACACGCTTTCAAAGTGAACCAAACCAGGACACACATCCTCCTACAGATATAACCCGCTTAAAGGGATACTTGTTAAAGGGTTACATTTTGGAGCCCATTTATAGGGGGCTGGATGGCATTGTCCCCCACCCCCTCTTGGTGGCCCTGCCAAAAGTATAGGAATGCAGAATTTTCCCTCCTGAGATCACTGGATGGTGGAATAAGTTTTCTTTAAAAGAGATAGAAGCAAACCTGTGATTATAATAATCTTTGAATTAAGATTTTCATCTCCCCTCCCCCTTTTATTGTTTTCTTTCCTATTGGTGAAAGAGGGCTCTTAGTCCAAGCATCTAAAGTGGACCTTTATGTCACAGCAGCTGCATTCATAAAAACTGGCTGTATTTAGACAGCGTTAATGTGTACACCTTCCTCCTGCCCCCTTGCCCACCCTACATCAGACTCCCAAAGCCATCAGCAATAAAACATTAAGGGGCCCTTTTACAAAGCAGTGTTAAAAAGTGGTCTTAGGGCTCCTTTTACCAAGCTGCGGCAAAAGGGGGCTGGCGCATGTTTTACACGCATGCTGAGGCCCCCTTTTACTGCAGCTGGTAAAAGGGAAGTCTTGCCTTCCTACAGGAAATGGCCAGGCGGCAAGTAAAACACTTGCCACGCGGCCATTTCGGGGGGGGGGGGGGAGCCCTTACTGCTACCCATTGAGGTGGCAGTAAGGGCTCCCGTATTAATACGGCGGTAACTGGGCAGCGTGCGGCACTGCCCGATTAATGCCAGGTACACTCCAGTGCTACAAAAATAAATACATTTTTGTAGCGCCGGAAATGACGGGGTGCTAGGGGTGGGAAGTACCACCGGGCTGCTGCGGTAGCCCGGCGGTACTTCCTGTATAGCGAGCGGTAAGCTCACGTTGGGTTTACCACCACTTAGTAAAAGGAGCCCTTAGTGCACCATTACATGGGTCTTTCCTGCGCGCTAAAGCCATTTTTAGAGCAGCAGTAAAATGGCCAATTTTAAAACATTTTTCTATTAACGACCACACGCTAAGATTACCAGTAGCGCGTGGCCATTTAAAAAAAATATTAGTAGGTGAGCCCTTACCGCCACCTCTTTTGTAGGCGGTAGGAACTCAGGAGCTAATCAGTTACCGCGCGGCAATGTAGCTGCACAAACTGATTACCACAGGCACGTCCACTCTTTGCCCCCCCACCCAGATAAACCCCCACAGTAAAAATACATTTTTAGCACATAGTGTGCGTGCGCTAACCCAGAACATGAGCGTGTCACGCAGTAAGCTGTGGTAAGTTTGGTAAAAGGACCCCTAAAAAATGTTTTAGTCAGGTTATGTTTCCCAGTTGGTCACAAGACAGAAAGCAGAAGCCTCTATGGATGGATCTATTCTGTACCATTACTTCGGCAATCCTGGTTTAAAATAAGCAGGGATCACATTTGTTTATTTGGTTTCCTTCCCTTTCCCCCTCATTTCTTTCCTGCTTGTGCAATGAACTGTGTGTTCTTTTTTTTTTCTGAATGAGAGGTTATGGTTTGCATTTAGAATGGGAAGCAGGTTAACCTGAGATCTTTAAATTGTTTCTCTGGCAAGTTCAGCCAGTAAGGTTGTGGGTTTGAGCCCTACATTGGTTGATGGGCCCTCATTTATTCTCGTTTTAATTCAGTCTTGCTTTAGGACAAGCAGTAGGAACAGGGTTAAGAGGCTGTGTGAACCCCCCCCCCCCCACAAGAGGTAGGGGTAGGGGTGGGGGGCTTTTGATGCAAATACGAGAATTTTCTCCTCTACTCACAGTGGTAAAGAATAGACATGGAAGACAGC
Organism: Microcaecilia unicolor; assembly: GCF_901765095.1. NCBI lineage: Eukaryota > Metazoa > Chordata > Amphibia > Gymnophiona > Siphonopidae > Microcaecilia > Microcaecilia unicolor. Next base: position 76,112,273 of record NC_044041.1, on the reverse strand, counting down.
TGGGAAGCCTGGATGGACCAATTAATATGGTGTCATTTATGGTGTTACTTTTGCTTTCTGAGGGGAAGGGGGTGTTTTCTCCATGTTTGCCCAAGCCCTGCGTAGAATTCTTGCATTACTATACTATGCATGTATGGTTAATAATGATAAAACTAGACCTCAATCCCTTTCTCTTGTACATGGATATACCCACATCGTTCTCCCCCTACTCACCACATATTGCCCCTTCTCTGCCATGAATACACATTTGATTCTGCTTGTAGTGACTAATTTTTGTCTGGTGCATCTTAAGCAGATCCCCCCCCCACACCAACGCTTTAAATATGCAAATAAGCCCTTGATTTATGGCTTGGAGTGTCTGAGACGGCTGTGCAGACTCTGGGCAGATGAGGGGAGATGCCTGTGATTTTTTTTTCCTAAACAAAGAGCGGCTGGGAGTGAGGCACGGGCAGTGGCAGCGTGTAGCAATTGTGGCTGGCACCTGGAGCTTGCTTGATTGCACGTCATGCCATTTAATGAAGGATGGAGGGCTGTCCTCTTGTCCCCACCTCCCTACCCTTTCAAATCAGTAGGGATGAAATCTACTGCCGCCCTAGGATTTTCAGAAGGTGTTTGTATGGTAGCTAGAGGCATTTTCATATGGTGTCTCTTGAGAGTAATAAATCCAGTGGGTTAGTTTTGTTCATACCCTTGAAGCCAGCTCTCTGGGTGCAGTGGGTGCTGAGCACCCCAGTATTCAGCAAGCTCCTGTGTCCAGGGAGGTGTAGACTGTATTGTGTTTGATACCCACAGTCATTTTGAAATGATGGCAACTCTGGTGCATATCATGACAGTAATGAACCTCATTCCTTAGCCAGGGTATGAAAAACTGCATGTGTGGAAGTACTGTGACTGTTTTCTTACCAAATGCATGTATACCACATCAAAACTTCCCCAAAATACATACTTGTTTATTTGCTACATTTGTATCCCACATTTTCCCACCTTTTTGCAGGCTCAATGTGGCTTACATAGTACTGTAATGGCGTTAGCCAGTTCCGGTATGAACAAATACAAGGTATGAACAAATATAAGGTGATAAAGTGGTAGAATGAGGTTCATGAATGGTAAATACATTGCGGGAACTTAGAGAGGGAGAGGAAGAGTTAGGATATGTCCATTACGGTCTTTGGTTATGTTATGTCGCAGGAATCAGTGCCGTAGCAAGGGCGGGTGACACCCGGGGTGGGTCGCCGCTACGCACCCCTCCCGGGTGCAGCATGGCGCCCCCCTCGGCGCCCCAACCCTCCGAAGTGCACCCTCCCCCCCCAGAGCGCATTCTTAATTGATGAAGAAGCAAAGAAGCGAGGGGCAGGCTGGAGGGCCGATCCGCCCCCGAGTCCACGTCGCTGGGAGCTGCATCAGCTCCATTGGTTCCTTGCTCTCTCTGCCCTGGAACAGGAAGTAACCTGGTCCGGGGCAGAGGGAGCAAGGAACCAACGGAGCCGACACCCCCCCAGCGGTGTGCACCCGGGCCGGACCGCCCCACCGCTCCCCCTTCCTAAGCCACGGGCAGGAATCCAGGTTTTTTATGTTGGGTCAGTGGGGTATGTGGATTACATATATATTTATATAGAAACATGAGGGGTAATTTACAGCTGCCCATGTTGATGAGAGGTCTGTGGGTACTTTTTATCTGCAGCTTTGTGCTTGTTTTCAGGGTTTAATTTGAGGGGGGATGGTCTGGAACGCAGTTCATCCATTTCTTTTAAGAATCTAGAGAAGCACAGGTATTTCTCTGCTTTGGCCCCTCCCTTTCAGCCACTGTACAGGGAAGAGGAGGGGAGGGTAAAACCTGGAGCAGAGCAAGAACAGTTCCTCTGCTCCCCAATGCAGCTCTTCCTCTCCTGCCCTGATACTTGACTCCCTAATGTAGCTCCATCTCTTCTGCCCTGATTCTCTACTCCATAATGCAGCTCCTCCTCTTCTGCCCTGATTCTCTACTCCCTAATGCAGCTCCTTCTCTCCTGCTCTGATTCTCTACTCCCTAATGCAGCTCCTCCTCTCCTGCCCCGATTCTCTACTCCATAATGCAGCTCCTTCTCTCCTGCTCTGATTCTCTACTCCCTAATGCAGCTCCTCCTCTCCTGCCCCGATTCTCTATTCCCTAATGCAGTCTCTCTTCTCTTGTGGACCATGGAATTCTATAGAATTCCACGCCTTTACCTAGCCAGCCCCTCCCCATCTCCATAGTTCCACCTAATTTTTTGTCTATAAATTAAGCCCTGACTAAAGGTATCTGTGTGCGCTTTCCCCATGAAAATTGTCTAGTGGGGATGTACCCACACCCATTCACCCTGGCACCCCTGCTAATCCGTGTGGGTAAAACATTCTGAAAATTCAAAAGTAGGTGCACAGTTTCAAACCCTAGCCCTAGGAATGGGTGTGGACCTAGATCCATGCTTTTACCCACAAGTTGGGCAAATAATTTTTCCAAATCTCATTTTTGTGAGTAAAGCATTGCTTTATCCAAGGGAATGGCTTTGCTAATTGCCTCAGAACCCTAAAATGGGTCCAGTTGCAGTAATGCGCAGCAGTAGTGTAGCCTGCAGTCTATTTTTTTTTTTGGGGGGGGAGGAGAGGAGTGAACTTGGGGGCACACATTTCTCCTCTGCTCTTCATCCCTCCCCCTTTGCCACAGAGGTCCCCTGCCCAAGCCCCTCTCCCCATGTTGCTTCAGTAGTGAGGAAGTCAGCGGTGTGCTTCCAGCTACTGACACTAGCACTCCCCGTGAATGCTCAATTCATGTGTCTGAACTGAGCATGTGCAGGGTGTGCCATGTCGGGTCTTAAAGCATTTGTTAAAAGGAAGTGGGAAGTGGACCAATGACTCCAGGAAGACAGGATACTGATGTATAAAGTACCACTTTATTCGTAGACTCAACACAGTACCGTGGGCTTACCGCAAGCTAAATCTGAACTACTGCTGGACTGACGCAGCTGCCAGCAATAGTTCTGGGTCAAGTGCACGCCATTTCTGGCACTCAGGAAATTTGACATTTTTTTCCTCATGCAGAGGTAACCCGGCGGTAATCGGGCATCATGCAGCTTAATAAAAGGACCCCTAAATGCACCCATATTCATTCTGAGTAGTAATTTTGGCCCCAAAGGATTTCTTGTTGATTTATGTTCAAATATTTTGATTGAAATACAATAAACAAAACATGTTAGTCACAAATGAAAGTATACATTATATACCTGAACAATGCTTCAACTTCGACACCCCAAAGGATTAATTTTTTTTTTAATCTGGCCATTTCCTCCTACTCCTTGGGCTTGCAGTTCAGTCAGGAGTGGGGCAGGGGTGGGAACGTCCCATATTTCTCTCTCTCTCTCTATATATATATATATGCCAATAATTTTCACTGTAACCACTAGATTAAGTGAGTTTTGAGGGGATATAAAACATAGAATAGGCCTCCACCCCCCATCCCTGATGGCTGTGAAAGAAAGTTCATGGCATTAGAGCTTGATTAGTTGGACTGAACTGGAAGCCCAATAAGTAGAAGAAAACAGCTAGATTAAAAAAATCCTTTGGGAACCAAAATAATAATAATAATAACAAAAACCTTATTACCCACACTAGCCTTCCAGTTCAGAGAGGTTTACAAAATAAGATACTGGTCAATACCCAGGAATTACAATAATAAAACCTATTAAAAAATAATATTTCCTACCTCACGTTCCACTTAACATTAAAGTAATTAGAGAATAAAAGGTATATCCCAATCCTCAACTCTCTAATTTAACACTATACTGAATTCAGTACATATTTCCTACATAAAAATGTTTTAATATGACATCTGAATTCTATGTAAGAGCTAGATAACCTGATTATATTTGAAATTTCTTTTCCGAACCTAGCTGCTTGAAAGGATAACAAATATTGAAAGATATTCAGCCTTTTTATACCTTTAGGGGAGGGGAAAGAAAAAAAGGTTATCATACCCCTTCCTAGAGTCCCTATTATTTATTGCTAACTTAAAATGTCCATGAAAATAAGATGGGACCAGTCTTATAAAGAAAACACGACAATTTAAACAAAATTCTGGTATCAGTTGGTAGACAGTGCAACTTAATATAGTATTGAGACAAATTGTTAAATTTCTTCAATGAGGAAATTAAACAAAGTGTTGTGTTTTGAATAGTTTGGAGCCTTTTAAAAAGTTGTTTTGAGCATCCCAACAATAGTCCAGTTGACTCAAAAATGATTGACTGCACCCTTGTTTTAAACTGGTCCTCCCAAAAGTATTTACGTATTTGTCTTAATTTCCTAAAGAGTTAAAATGTTTTCCTAATTAAACAATTTATTTGGGTCTCTAATGTTAATGTATTGTCTAAATGGATCCCTAAAACTTTAATACAAGACAATCTGAAGAAGAAGGGTTACCTTTGAAACAGAGGCATATCTGAACTTCGGTGGTAGGGGGGGCCAGAGCCAGAGTGAGGGGGCACATTATAGCCCCCCCTGCCGCCGCCACCCCCGGCCACCGCTGCCGACCCCCCTGCCGCCGTCACCTACCTTTGCTGGCGGGGGACCCCAACCCCCGCCAGCCGAGGTCTGCTTCCTCCTGCCGCTGCCTTTAAAAATATTCCTTCAGCTGGCGGGGGACCCCAACCCCCACCAGCCGAGCCAAGGTCTTTCTTCTTCATCCTCCGTGCTGTTCAAAGCTGCTGAATCCATTTTGGAGTCTGACGTCGCTGCACGTTGTACGTGCAGGACGTGAGACTCACAGGCTCTGTTTTTGTGAGTCTCACGTCCTGCACGTACAACGTGCAGCGACGTCAGACTCCGAAACTGGATTCAGCAGCTTTGAACAGCACGGAGGACGAAGAAGAACTTAAAAGACCTCGGCTCGGCTGGCGGGGGTTGGGGTTTCCCGCCAGCTGAAGGAATATTTTTAAAGGCAGTGGCAGGAGGAAGCGGACCTCGAGGGGGGGGGGTAGGGTTGACGGCGGGAAGGGGGTCCAGGGCAAAATCTGCGGGGGCCCAGGCCCCCGTGGCCCCATGCAGATACGCCCCTGCTTTGAAAGCTAATCAAAAGATGTATTAAGTTAGTCCAATAAACAAGGTATCATCTTATTTTCTTTTCTCTATTTTGATTTATTTCTATTTATTACCTTTAAAAGTGGACTAACATGGCTACCACAACATTTTACTCAATACAAGACGACAATTCATAATTTTTCTGGTCCACAGTTATTGTTGAAGGTATTAAATTCAAATGAATATCCAATTAATTTTGTTTTATCTGAATTTAAATTCAGTCTATGATTTGACATCCAGACTTCTATCAGATTCAATCTTGATTGTACATTCGATATCTCCAATTCAGACCAACTACTAATAGGAATTAGAACTGAAATATCATCTGCATAAATATAAGATGTTTCTCAAATTCAAACCCCAGTGTAAAAAAGTGTAAGAGTAATTCTTACCCAGAATAAATACTGGTGAATTCATAGTCCTATGTGCTGATATTTGAGCAATGACGTTATTGTAGCACCGATGTGCACCAGGCGGTAATTGGGCAGTGCCGCACACTGCCTAGTTACCGCTGGGTTAGCGTGAGAGCCCTTACTGCCACCTCAATGGGTGGCGGTAAGGGTTTCCCCCTGAAATGGCTGTGTGGCAAGTGCTTCACTTGCTGCATGGCCATTTCCTGAAAAAAAAAAGAAAGATCTATCTTTTACCCACTGTGGTAAACACGCGTCAAAAACACACACTGATGCCAGCGCAGGCCCCCTTTTACCTCAGCTCGATAAAAGGGGCCCTTTGTTTCCCGCACTAGAGATCTTGGAACATTCTGCACAGATTAACATTGGCGCAAGGCCAGTGCTAATTGGCTCTAGCACTGGCGTTACGTTCTGAGCATCGGCCCATTAACAGCATGTCAAGAACCAGACTTCAGAAGCCCAGAAATTACACAGCTTCCAGGAACAGGGAAATACTTGCGTACCTAAATTATAGACCTATAGGTAATATACTGCTGTTTACTAAACTAGTAGAGTCTAATGTGAATCAACAACTAACAAAAGTGTCCTTTTACCAAGCTGCAGGAAAAAGGGCCCGTGCTAGCAGCGAGGGCTGTTTTTCCCATGCACCAGGGCCCTTTTTACCACAGTGGGTACAAGGACCCTAGGCACACGTTGCCATGCGGAAGAGAACTATTACCATATGGCCATGTGATGGGGAGCCCTTACCACCATCCACTGAGGTGGCAATAAGGGCTCCCGTGCTAACACAGTGGTAACCGCGATGCCCGATTACCAACAGGTTATCGCCACGCAAGCCATTTCCGGAGGTTTTCTTTTTCCCCCAGAAATGATGTACGCTCGGGGCAGGACTACCGCCGGCAGCCACGTTGGGCCAGCGGTAGTCCCGAAAGAGCAAGCGGTAAGCTTGCATTGGGCTTACCGCCGCTCTGTAAAAGGACCGCAAGGTATCTGGAAAAAGTTTCTATTCTACTTCCATCGTGATTTGTTTTTCGTAGCCTCTACAGAGTCTCTCTTGATTATATTAGTTTCTAAAGCAAATAAATTATTAGCCAACGTGGCTCTGCTTTTCTCCTCCAGTTTGACTTGTTGGCAGCTTTTGATATGGTTGATCACAGTCTTTTAGTAGAGGGATTGAGTAATCTAGATATATCTAGAACAATTTTGGGTATCGGAAGAAAGATCTTATATGGTTAAAAAGTAAGGTGTTTTTTTTTGGTCATGGAGACCTGTATGGGGTTCCCCCAAGGATCCCCTTAATCACCTGTACTATTTAACACTTTCATGCTGTCACTAGGCGGTATTATGGCAGGAGAAGGTGAATTGATTCTTTCCTATGTGGATGATAATTTTATCTTGCTGACAGCCAATTCGTCTGTAGATGAATCTTTTGCTAATATCCTTAACTGTATCAGGAAGGTAGAATATTAGGCCATATCTATATGCTAAAATTGAATACTGCCAAAACTAAAACATTATGGCTGGGTAACGGCTTACTGCTCGCTAGAAGGGAAGTACCGCCGGGCTACCATAGCAGCCCAGCGGTAGTTCCCTCCCCCAACATGTGCCATTTCTGGTGCTGCTTGCTGACCGGTTACTGCCGGGTTAGCCCGGGAGCCCTTACTGCCACCTCAATGGGTGGCAGTAAGTGCTCCCTCCTCCTGAAATGGCCGCACGGCAAGTGGTTCACTTGCCGTACAGCCATTTCTTTAAGAAAAGCGAAACCTGCCTTTTTCCCACTGCAGTAAAAGGGGGCCTCAGCGCACATCAAAAACATGTGCAGATGCCAGCGCAGGCCCCCTTTTGCCACAGCTTCTAACAGGACCCCTTAGACTTACAAAGTTCTATAGAGGGGCATAATCGAACGTGAACGCCCATCTCCATGGGTGTCTATGTCTGAGAACGGGTACGTGAAGGGGTGGGCCAGACCGTATTTTCGAAAAAAATGGGCGCCCATCTTTTTTTTTGATAATACGGTTTGTGCCCGGCAAATGCATCGGATTTGTGCGGATTTGAGCTGGGCGGTTTCGTTTTTCAGCGATAATGGAAACCGAAGGCGCCCAGCTCAAAAACGAACAAATCCAAGACATTGGGTCGAGGGAGGGGCCAGGATTCGTAGTGCACTGGTCCCCCTCACATGCCAGGACACCAACCGGGCACCCTAGGGGGCACTTGTAACAATAAAAAAAATTAAATACCTCCCAAGTCCATAGCTCCCATCCCTTGGGTGCTGAGCCCCTCAAATCCCCCCCCCCAAACCCACTGCCCACAACTCTACACCATTACCATAGCCCTTATGGCTGAAGGGGGGCACCTACATGTGGGTACAGTGGGTTTTGGGGGCGGTTTGGAGGGCTCCCATTTACCACCACAAGTGTAATAGGTAGGGGGGGATGGGCCTGGGTCCACGTGGGTGAAGTCCACTGCACCCACTAACAACTGCTCCAGGGACCTGCATACTGCTGTGATGGAGCTGGGTATGCCATTTGAGGCTGGCAAAAAATGTTGTTAAAGTTTTTTTTTATGCTGGGTGGGGGTTAGTGACCACTGGGGGAGTCAGGGGTGATCATCCCCGATTCCCTCTGGTGGTCATGTGGTCATTTAGGGCACTTTTTTGGGACTTGTTCGTGAAAAAAAAGGGTCCAAGAAAAATGACCCAAATTCACGCTAAAAACGCCTTTCTTTTTTCGATTATCGGCCAAAGGCACCCATCTCACCTCGGTCGTTAAACACGCCCCAGTCCCGCCGTCACCACACCTCCGACATGCCCCCGTCAACTTTGCCCATTTCCGCGACAGATTGCAGTTGAAGACGCCCAAAATTGGCTTTCGATTATACCGATTTGGGCGCCTTTGCGAGATGGTCACCTATTTCCCGATTTGGGTCGAAATCTGGGCGCCTATCACTTTCAAAAATAAGGCTGAGAGTAACCTATGGAATTTTGTAAGTCTAAGTGCTTTGAAAATGAGTTCAATAGTGGACTCATGTCTGATTTTTGACTCTCGGGTTATGAATCAATTTGCTATATTGGTGCAGGCACTAATCTTGTCTCAGTTAGATTATTACAATCCTCTTTATGATTGCATTTCTGCTATTTTAATGAAAAAGATCCAATTACTCCAAAACACAGTGGTCAGATTAATCTTTAGACAAAAAAGTTCTGATCTTGTTACACCTCTTTTGCGTTCCTTTCATTGGCTGCCATTGAAAGCCCGTGTGGAGTTTAAATTAGCTTGCTTTGTTTTTAAGATTTGGGACAGTACAGCTTCCGAGCTTCTGTCTAGTCTGATCTTTCATTACTCAGTTCGATGTTCGTCTAAATTAAAAGATAATTCTATTTTACATTTTCCATCATTTAAATCTATTCGATGTACAAGGTCTTTTCTCTATCAAGCAGTTCATATTTGGAATGCTTTTACCATCTTTACTTACTCAGGTATCTTTTCATTTATGATTGTATACCGTCGTGTTCGGCGTGTCAGTATGGGCGGTATAGAAAGTCTGAATAAACTGTTATGCCATTTTTCATAAACAAATAAAAACATATTTGTTTCAAAAATATCTAATTTAGGGGTCCTTTTACTAAGGTGCGCTGAAAAATGGCCTGCAGTAGTGCAGATGTGTGTTTTGGGCGCGCGCAGAATCATTTTTCAGCGCACCTGCAAAAAATGCCTTTTTAAAATTTTTGCCGGAAAAAAAAAAAAAAAAAAAAAAAAAATATATATATATATATATATATGTGTGTGTGTGTGTGTTTCTGTGTAAAAATTGGGTTATGTGACTTATTTATGTCACAAAGTAGAGGAATATTAACTGTATAATCCTGCAAAATTTTAGCCTCAGATATGGACTAATTATATCTTTAAAAAATGAGAAACATTTATCAATAAAAAGTATGTTTTTTGGAAAAACTCACTTGAAAAATAGTTAACTTAAAACATCTATATCTCTGTAACCACAGGAAGTTATGGATAGAATTTTGTCCCTATAGTACACAAAACTTTCAAAAATGAAAGTGGCTAAAATGTACCCCTCCAAACTTTTATAGCCTTCATTTCTGACTCCACTTTTGGCACCTTTTTGCTCAGTGGGTCACACGTCAACACTTTCACTCATTGACCTGAGCTAGACTGGAACCCTGACTGTAGTAATTAGTATGGAATATACTTTGTGCCTACAGATAGTTATTGCAGGAGCTGAGCTCTGACTGGGTGTGCCACAGAAGGGACCAGACATTGCTTTATCTGGTGACGTGCCTAGACAGAGGGCACTGAGATAACCAGCACAGAGTGGCAGTTAGAATTCTAGTCTAAGCATCTTGCCCAACAGACTGGATGAGCTATTCAGGCCTTTTTCTACAGAACCTTCATTTACTACTGCAATATGTGTTGGTGGGGCTTTATCAAGGTCTATCAGCTCTGTGCTACTTAGTGAGACACTCTGTTTGATGTTATTTTGATTAAAATATTTCAGGATGTTTTGGGACTTTCCCTCCCATATCCAAGAATGTGTGAATATTCCTCAAAAATCAATACATTTGGACATAAATTCACCCTTGGTCAGACGACTTGCACCGTTTGCATAACTTCTCATGTCCACAGAAAGGGCTTATGAAACCCCTCTGTACGCTGAGTCATGATGCCAATTACAGGTTCCATTATAGTTAAAATCCCACAGATGCATGCCTGCCAAATTTCTTTCTCTACCTATAGCAAGGAAAGGGAAGAGATGACTCCCCTTAATGCGCTATGCGGCTGTAATTGTTTAACAAATGCTGTACTTAACACTCATTATTCCAAGTATATATTAAACATTTTTTAGCTGCCTTTTTAAGCTCAGGTTCTTTACATGAATGATTAGATTGAGCATTAATTAAGCCACATACATTATAAAATCCTTTTTGTGTATGTGTGGTTTTATTGGGGGGGGGGGGGCGCAGCAGCCGCAGCAGCGGCAACAATAAAGACAGCCAGTACAGCTTGACTCCAGGGCTGAATTAGCATATTTAAATGCAATTAATTCCAATTTGCATATTGAGCACATGCCAGGGCACCCCTCCCCCTCCCCCCAATTCTCCTGCATTCTTCTTTCCCTGGGAACAGGCCTGCGTATGATGTTTAGTGTCTTGGCACCATTTTGGATTCTCCCGTAACCGCTGGGCGGCCATTTTAAGACCAGGCGCCTGCATAGCCCAACCCTTTTATCTACTTGGAAAGCTGACTCCATCTGCCTCTAGTTCTGCTTTTCACAGATGACACATTTTCCTAGACAAAATGCCTTTTTTTTCTCTCTCTTGTCATTGTCACATGTTGCTGTTAGAAAGCAAGGAGTCGGTTTTCTTTTAATTTCTCCCTTCCTATTGCTATGTGTTCACACCAATCATCTGTAAACAGACTGCGATTGCTGAGGGCTTCTTTGAGCAGCAAAAGAATAGAAATAAAACAATAATTTTAGATGTTTTGAATATACAAAAATCTCTAAACAGAAGCAGAAGGCTGCTGCCTGAATGAAGTGTTGATGCACATCTACAGGGTGAGGCAAACAAAAAGTAACCTCCTACAGTTTTTTTGCTGTTTCTCAGCAACCGCTTGGAATTTCAAATTGAAATTTTACAGCTTTATTTGTTGTTACTATCTATGTTTATGTGCTGAGTGGAATGAAATTGTCTTTAAACACGGTGAAGTTACAGACTTTTTAATGTGACCACCCTGTGATTTTCAAAAATGTTTGCACTTAATGCAGTGCATTTTTTTCTAGGAAAAAAGGTGCCGGTACTCAAATGCGAGGCCACCCTTCATGACTGGGGTAATCACAGAGGGACCCACCCCACAATAACCAGGCCCCCTGCAACCAGTCACAGAATCTATGACAAGGCAGAATTGGTGTGTAGAGCCTGAGCTCTTTCATTAAAACTCGGGGACCATGGGTCAATTTTAGCAGATAATGGAAAAGGTGCCGGTACTCAGTACCCCCAAGTACTCCCTCAAAAAAAGCCTTGACTGTAAACCTACCATTATTTGAATAAAACCCAAAACAAAACATGGGATACCAGCTTACTGTTAATGACATTACAGTGACGTAGACATTTGTCTGGGACGCAATGTTGGAAGCCTATCACAAGCTCCACCCAAAGCCACAATCTCGGAACTCAAGGAAGTGCTGCAGATGATCTCCAGACAGCCTGCCACAGGGATCAATTGACAAAACTGTTAAGCAGGGGCGGACTGACTATATGTGCAAACCAGGCAGTGCCCGAGGGCCCAGAAGGTCTGGGGGGCGCAGTGCCTCTCTCTTCTACCACCCCTGCACACTACAGCCTCCCGAGCCTCAGTGGGCCCTCCCTGGGCCTAATTTGAAGGACCCAGGTGGTCTAGTGGTCTTTCAGAAGCAGAAAAGAACCCCACTCTTTCCTGTCTGCTGTGCAGCTCTGTCCAGCACTGCTGTGTCTTCAAAATGACTGCCGAGACTGCCAAGACCCACAAAACTGCCGTAGGAAGTCTCAGCAGCCATAAAGAAGAAGCAGCAGCACTGGGTAGAGCTGGGACGGCAGGCAGGAAAGAGTAGGGTTCTTTTCTGCCCCCCGAAGAGGCCACTAGACCACCAGGTCTCTTCAGGTAGGCTCAGGGGCTGTAGTGTGAAGGGGGGTGCTGGAAACAATGGTGAGTGCGGCGGCAGGAGGGGGGGAAATGACTCCTTCTGCTCGGGGGGCCCAGATCACTGTCAGTCTGCCCCTGCTGTTAAGAACTTCCCAAAGCGACTGAAGGCCTGTGTTAAAGCTGGGGTGGACACATTGAGCATTCACAGCGACTGTGAAATTCTGACGCATTGTTAATTGTATTGTTTGAATGGCATTATTTTACTGTATTTTAGCTTCAACATTTTTAACACAGAAAAATGGCTAGGTAGTAAAGCTAAAATGTCAGTAACATCAACATAGCTTAAGATAATTAAATGTTGTTTAATAGTAATATGTAAGTATGATGACTAAATAAATACATAAAATTTCTCATTGAAATTCAAAGCAGTTGCTGAGAAAACAGCAAAAAACTCTAGGGGGTTACTTTTTTTTGCCTCACCCGTTATATATTTAGTGTTGCTGTTGTGTTCATATTTTGGAATGCTGATTTTGAATCCTTAGCATGGATATGACTGGACATGTGTTGCTTCATGCTAGAGGTGCAGTCTGAGTTCAGGGTAACCTGATGGGCTTCTTGTCACACAGAATAACACTGAGCTCGTCTTTGTTTTTTGCCATGTTTCATTGGGACAGAGTGATCACAGTGGCCAAACAGGTACAAAAGGTGACGGTCAAAGCCAGAAGGATGCTTGGGTGCATAAGGAGAGGGATGACCTGCAGGAAAAAGGAGGTTATAGTGCCCTTGTATAAGTCTCTGGTGAGGCCCCATTTGGGGTCTGCGTGCAATTCTGGACACTGCACCTATGAAAAGATATAAACAGGGTGGAGTTGGTCCAGAGTGCGGCTACAAAACTGGTAAGCAGTCTCCGTCATAAAACATATAAGGACAGGCTTATAAACCTCAACATGTATACGCCGGGAGAGAAGGCATATGATAGAGATGTTGAAATACTTCAGTGGCGTTAATGTACGGAAGGAGAGCCTTTTTCAAATGAAGGAAAACTCTGGAATGAGAGGGCATAGGATGAAGTTAAGAGGAAATAGGCTTAGGAGGAACCTAAGAAAATACTCTTTCACGGAAATGGCGGTGGATGCATGGAATGGCCTTCCGGTGGAGGTCGTGGAGATGAAGACTGTGTCAGAATTTTAATAAGCATGGGACAGGCACATGGGAACCCTAGGAAAAGGAGGAGTTAGTGGTTACTGAGGATGGGCAGACTGGATGGGCCATTTGGCCCTTATCTGCCGTCATGTTTCTATGTTTCTATGCTACAGTGACTGGGGATAAGAGTGATAAAGGGGCAGTTTTGGAAATGTGCTGATGGGAGCAGTGTTGAGGGATCAGGTAGGAGCCTGGGGGCGGGTGCTGCAGGTTGTTTGTTTGGCAATGGAAATTTGTGTACTTAGGTACTCAAGGTGACAAATAATTAAACAGAAAGGGCCCGATATTCAGACCACAGGAGTTAGCTCGGCTAACCACTGAGGCTGGCTGAATCTGGATATTCAATGCCGGGCCATTTCCAGTGAAAGGCAATATTTAATGCCTTTCACTGGAAATGGCCCGGCATTGACTATGTTTATTTTTGGTCAGGTCAAACTTAACCAGCCAAGCCGATATTCAGTGCTGGCCGGTTAAGTTTGAACTAGCCAAAGATATTCCAGGTATTCAAGTGGCTAAATATGGCCACCAAACTCACGCTGAAAATCAGTGGATAGCTGGTTATATTGCACGATATAACCAGCTAGCTGCTAACCACAGGTTTTCAGCGGGTCATGGCCAGCCACGTCCCGCTTTGCAGATAGCAGATTTCAGTAGGGATAGTCAAACAATGGTCAGGCTGCTCCTTTTACTTCCTTAAGAAATAGTTGGCCAGGTAGACTTGGTATGATGGTGCCAACCTACATATTAAATTCTGGGTCAACATTCTATAGCTGTGATCCAACGTCTGCTTGGACAGAGCTCTCATAACTGACTTAGACTCTCCTACATTTTTAAAATGGTGCTTGTGGGTGGAAACTGAAGTGGTACATTGATCTAGACTCTGGATCCCACCCACAAGCACCAAAATATGCCAACAGCTAGCAGATATTAAAAAATGTAGGAGAATCTAAGCCAGTTAGACACCATATATATAGGATCCCCTTTAGATTACCTTGTTCGGTGCTGTGCAGACTGGGGCACATTCTTAATTTTAAACAACATGGGGACTTCTGAGCTCGAATCTCTATCTGTTCTGAGCAAACTCTGTACTCTACTGCTCTACAGCTTATGATAAGATTGATAAATAAAGAGAAATCCCAGCACATTACCTTCACGTTGCAAGAGTTCAGTCCTTGAGTCGCTGTGGAGTTGGTCTCCTTTTTGCTTGTGGAAGGAACCCAATTAGCAGGCCATATTTACCAGGAATCTTGTCTCTGTTTTCATGCCTAGCACAAGGTGGTGAGCCTTTCTTCACACAAGCCAAAGAGAAGCACGGTTCCACCTACTGAGCCACCAGCTAGCAACTATGCCCAAAATTGCCCCATTTCAGCCAGACAGTATGTGCAAACTAGAGAGTCAAAAGTTGGAACAGGTCTTAAAATGTTCAGTCTGCTTCCTATGGTTTCTCATTTTTAAGGTGGTTTCCCCTTTTGGATTCATGCTTCTGATGGCTTCATTTTGGCTCATCTGTCTTACTTTTGTGAAGGGGGTGCCCATAGACGTTCACGCAAGATCCAAATAGGGTCATATAGAGGAGGCATTGCTGTGGCTCTGGAGAATGAACAGGAGGTTACGCAGTATCCATGGTCTGTGAATTCCAGGCTTCCTCTTTCTTGTCATATGGACCTTTTCGGGTGCTTGGGGATGGGGAGGACGAGATATTACAGAGTTTGAATGGTGTGGAAACCAAGATGTCCCCTGCAAACACAAAACAAAACAAAGATAGGTGAGTGTGGAGTGAATCAGGAATTGCAATGGGAAAATTCACCTCCCTCTAGAGCAGGGGTTTTCAGCATGGTCCTTGGGACACACATAGAGGGGCATAATCAAAAGGGGCATCCAAGTTTTCTGAGGATGTCCTTGCAGGATGTCCCGGCGAAGGGGCGGGGAAACCCGTATTATCGAAACAAGATGGGCGTCCATCTTTCATTTCGATAATATGGTCGGGGACGCCCAAATCGCAAAATTTAGGTTGACCTTAGAGATGGCCGTCCTTAGAGATGGTCGTCCCCGATTTTCGGCGATAACGGAAACCGAGGACGCCCATCTCAGAAACGACCAAATCCAAGCCAGCATTCGTAGTGCACTGGTCCCCCTGACATGCCAGGACAACAAACGGGCACCCTAGGGGGCAATGCAGGGGACTTCAAAAATTGCTCCCAGGTGCATAGCTCCCTTACCTTGTGTGCTGAGCCCCCCAACCCCCCCAAAACCCACTCCCCACAACTGTACACCACTACCAAAGCCCTAAGGGGTGAAGGGGGACACCTACATGTGGGTACAGTGGGTTTGTGGTGGGTTTTGAAGGGCTCACATTTACCACCACAAGTGTAACAGGTAGGGGGGGATGGGCCTGGGTCTGCTTGGCTGAAGTGCACTGCACCCACTAAAACTGCTCCAGGGATCTGCATACTGCTGTCATGGAGCTGGGTATGACATTTGAGGCTGGTATAGAGGCTGGCAAAAAATATTTTTTTAGGGTGGGAGGGGGTTGGTGACCACTGGGGGAGTAAGGGGAGGTCACCCCTGATTTCCTCTGGTGGTCATCTGGTCAGTTTGGGCACCTTTTTAAGGCTTGGTCGTAAGAAAAAATGGACCAAGTACAGTTGCTCAAGTGCTCATCAGGGACGCCCTTCTTTTTCCATTATCGGTCGAGGATGCCCATCTCCGAATCATGCCCCAGTCCTGCTTTTGCTACAGTGCCGACACGCCCCCATGAACTTTGGTCGTCCCCGCGACGGGAAGCAGTTGAGGACGCTCAAAATCGGCTTTCGATTATGCCGATTTGGGCAACCCTGGGAGAAGGACGCCCATCTCCTGATTTGTGTCGAAAGATGGGCGCCCTTCTCTTTTAAAAATAAGCCTGATGGCCAGTCAGGTTTTCAGGATATCCACAATGAATATGCATGAGATAAATTTGCATGCACTACCTCCATTCTATGCAAATCTATTTCATGCATATTTATTGTGGATATCCTGAAAACCTGGCTGGTTAGGTGTGTCCTGAGGACTAAGTTGAGAACCCCTGCTTTACAGTTTTGGAGTACAAAATAAGGGATCTGGCTCCCTCCCCCAAAGCAGAGAGCACTATATGGGTCTCCCCCAAATCCTCAACAATGAGATGTTTTTTCTGTATCAACATGCTCTCCTCCACACAGTTTTACAGTGCATGAGCCTGGGATGAAGATCTTATCTTGTTTTCCAGCCAAAAGCAGAAACCAGTCTCTTTACACTGAAGATTGTGATTCCAGGAAAGAAGTCTGTTGCCCTTTGATTTATACTTCATTCGTTTGGATGTGTTTTTTTGTTTCAAATTGGGAGACAGAGACCTAGTGATAATCCCCAATTTTTTACTTGAATAATTACAAAATATGTTATTTTGTTACCACAATACCTGTTGAAAAATCACAACCTAGAAAGATGAGTCAGGAAGCTTATGTGATGATGTGGGAAGTAACTGATGAACTGAGTTATATAGTTTAGACCAGGGGTTCTCATTCCAGCCCTCAGAACACACCTAGCCAGTCAGATTTTCAGGATATCTACAATGAATATGTATGAGAAAGCTTACATACAATGGAGCTAGCTCAGGGAAATGTATCTTATACATATTCATTGTGGCTATCCTGAAAACCTAACTGGCTGTGTGTGTTGGAGGATTGGGTTCAGAACACTTGTTTTTGGACAGAAAGGAGAATGTTGGGGCATTTCTGCTCACAAAAGCAGGTGGAGTAGGACTGAAAGTAAGGAAGGTAGGAAGGGGTGGAAATAGGCCCAGTGGAGAAAGGGGGTCACGGGAGTGCAATAGGGAGAGGGGAGAAGAGTCAAGATAAAAAGACCAATGCACACAGAGATGTTGGTACAACAGCAGGGCACCCTAGGCCCCAAGCCTGCCTCCCTGATCAAGATTTAGATAACTGAGCTAAAACAAATCATGATCAGCCCAACATTACAGTGCAGTAAAAACACATAATTGGGCATCATACTTTTAAATATTATACACACATACAGGCAAAACAAAGTTTATCTGCTTCTATTTGTGTGTGACTGTTAGGGTCTACTGTTTAGCAAGGACTCTTTGCTGTCCCTTAGAAACTGCTGCTGCCCAAGGCAACTGCCTAGTCTTGTCTAATGACAGCAAAGCCATTTACGCTCCTCCCAAGAATCCCTCTGATTATGTAAGCCCAAGAGGCACACCAAAGATGATCTAATCAACTTTACCAACGCCTTCATAATGACCCCACGTAAACCTCTTCACGCAGCAACATAGCAAGACTATAATTGTACTGGACAACACGCAATCTTCATCCCTTCCGACCCTCCACTAATACCTCATACTATCACTATACAACTTGTATCTGTTATCAACCGACTAGGCAAACGCTTCTGACGGTACTATGTAAGCCACATTGAGTCTGCAAATAGGTGGGAAAATGTGGGGTACAAATGCAACAAACAAATAAATAAATAATGGTTAAGATGGCTCAATTAACCATTAAGGTAAGGTCACCAGGTCGGTCTCTCTCTCTTTAGATGTTTGGCATGCTATCAAGTGTCTAAGTGTGTGTGTGCTTTTTAAATATCAGGGGCCATTATGAGGGGAATTCTACACGTGACACTCAAAATTTGGTGCTAGAAAAGTCAGCGCTGAACACGATTCTATAAAGGACACGTGTCCTTTACAGAACTGCACTTAGCACCGATTCCTGTGCCTAACTTTGGGTGCCAGACTTACACCTGGTGTAAATGCTGACACCCGAGTTAGGCGTTCTGAGGCCGTATCATGTAACTACGTGCACAAATATTCAGAATGCCCCTGACATGCCCATGCCCACGCCCCTTTTGAGTTACATGCGCCATGCCTTATAGAATAGTGCACAGCCAGATACCCCCATGATCCTTTTACGAAACTGCGACAAAAGGGGTCTGCGCTGGCGTCGGTGCATGCTTTTAATGCACATCAAGGCCCCCTTTTACAGCAGTGGGTAATGGCAGGTTTCCCTTTTCTTAAAGAAATGGCCGTGTGGCGGTAAGGGCTCCAGCAGTAACCCGATGGTAACCGGCCAGCGTACGGCACTGCCCAATTACTGCCGGGTGGTACAAAAATGGAAATATTTAAGCAGCACCGGAAATGGCACACATTGGGGGAGGGAACTGTGGTAGCCTCGTGCTACTTCCCTTTTAGCGAGCGTGGGGCTTACCACTGTCTCATAAAAGGGCTCCAAAAATTTTAATGGGTGCCAGTTAACTTCAATATCAGGGCATTCTATAACTGGGCATGTACAGTTACGCCTGCCTTGTGTGCTTAAATGGTGCCTGAATTGACATTTATACATGCAAATGCACTACGCATTATTCTATAAGGGGAGCATTCGTTCACATTCACTTTATTTGATATACTGCCTATACAAATGGTCTAACAGGTTCACAACTGAATAAAATCTCAAAGGGGGGGGGGAGATGATCACTCTGGGGTCCTTTTTACAAGCTGTGGTAAAAAGCGCCCTGCGCTAGCAGTGAGGGCCATTTTTGCTGAGCACTGCAGCCTTTTTTTTTTTTACTGCAGCAGTAAAAAAGGCTGAAAATAGCCATGGCCATTGAGTAAGATTACCGTGTGGCCATGTGAGGGGGAGCACTTATCACCACCCATTGAGGTGGCGGTAAGGGCTCCCGCACTAACCCAATGATAACCAAGTAGTGTGTGGTGCTGCCCGACTACCACTGGGTTAGCACCACGCTAAAAAAATACAGCCTTATTATCCCAAATGCAGGAAATGGTATACACTGGGGCTGGGACTACTGCCGGCACCCACATTGGGCCGGCAGTAGCTCTAGATTTGTGTGTGGTAAGCCCACATTGGACTTACCGTCGCTTTGTAAAAGGGCCCCTCTGTTAGCTACAAACACATTTTATTTATTTATTTATTTATTTATTTATTGCATTTGTATCCCACATTTTCCCACCTCTTGGTAGGTTCAATGTGGCTTACACGGAACAATGGGGTGGTTACAAGGTATTGAGTGGCAATAACAGTTCAAAAGAGACAGTGATAGTCTGTAGAGGTCTCTTGCGAATGTATTGAATCAGGTTAAGACCTTAGAAGAATCGTTGTGGTTTATATGCTTCGTTGTTAGAGAGTTACAAAAAGTGTCAAGGTCATAACATGGTCGAATAAGATTAAATCATTGGTCAGGCTGGGTTGCTGTTCTAGAGGACAGTGGGTTTGTAATTCGTGGGGTGGGTTGGGTTGTAAATTTTTGAAGGTGTGTTAAGTGTTTTGGTCCCAGTTGGTCGTTGTGAGCTTGTGCTTTTTCTGTTCCAACTGTCTAGTTTGTGGGTCGCTGGAAGGTTAGATTGGTTCATTGGGGATGTGTTTTTTAAACAGACGAGCCTTTAGGTGTTTTCAGAAGGTTAGATAGTTGTCTTTCAGTTTTAGGTCTTTTCAGGGCTTTTTTTGAGGGGGTACTTGGGGGTACTGAGTACCGGCACCTTTTCCGTTGTCTGCTAAAATTGACCCATGGACCCCAAGTTTTAATGAAAGAGATCATGTTCTACACACCAATTCTGCCATGTCATAGATTCTGTGACTGGTTGCAGGGGACTGGTTAGGATGGGCCCCTCAGTGATCACCCCACCCCTGAAGGGTGGCCTGGCATTTGAGTACCGGCACCTTTTTTGCTAGAAAAAACACACTGGGTCTTTTGGAAGTGTATTCCAGGTTTTGGCACAGATAAAGGAAAAACTAGCTGCGAGAGTCGATTTGAATTTGATGTCTTGAAATGATGGGAAGTAGAGGGTGAGGTCAGAAGCGGAGGCAGGATGAGGCAGGTTGACGGCGCAGGGGGACTGAGAACAGACTTCCGCCAGCGCACATTTTCAGTGCAACTGGACAAAATAATAAATAGGCACCAGCGCCGGCAGAACTCCATTTGGGGGAGCGGTCGCTCCCCTGGCGCCCCACCTAGCTACGCCACTGGGTGAGGTAGGATCTTGCTGATTTGTTTGTGTTTCAGATTGCTAAGTCTATTAGGTTGGTCATGTAGCTTGGTGAGAGGCCAAATATTATTCTGTATACCAGCGAGCAGATTTTGAAGGTTATTTATTTATTTGTTACAGTTGTACGCCACATTTTCCCACCTATTTGCAGGCTCAATGTGGCTTACATAGTACCGTAGAGGCTGTTGCCAATTTGGTTGATAACAGATACAAAGTTATATTGTGGTCAGATGAGGTAGGTGTGGATCAAGCATCAAGGGGTCGACGGAAGTGAAGATTATAAATTGTCCAGTACGATCATTAGTTATGCTGTGTTGCTGGGATCTATGTTGGATCGGTGGGATAGGCCTTTTTGAAGAGGTGAGTTTTGAGTGATTTTCTGAAGTTTAAGTGGTCATGGATTGTTCTCACAGCATTTGGGAGTCCGTTTCATAGTTGTGCGCTTATGTAGGAGAAGCTGGATGCGGTCCACGTTATGTTATATTATGGTGGTACATGGGCACGCCTCCTCCTTACATGCACACTCTTAAAGAATACTATGTTGCATGTGCTGAACGCCACACGTAGGCATACCAACTTATGATAGTCATAGACCTACCGTAAGTGGGCCTGTCTACATATAAGCGTGTCAATGCCAATTTATGCTACTGTTCTATAAGTGGAATCTTGGCACCATGGTCTATAGCAAGCATAACTGTTCATGGCTAAATGTGACACTTTAGCACATAACTTATTGTGTACATGCTCCTTGCACTTATGTGCTAAGTGACTTGTGTGTTATAGAATAGTGCATTCAGCACTTATGCACATATGTGTGCATTGTATGCGTTTAAATGTTAGTACAGTGATACCTCGGTTTTCTTCGATAATCCGTCCGAAAACAATCAGTGAAATCCAAAACCGACGAAAACCGAGGCAAGAATTAAAAAAGCACAAAAACACTGGAAAGCAATGGAATTGTTTGGCTAGACGCACGGGGTGATGCTCACACAACGAGAAACAACGCCACACTGAGCAGGAGAACGCGCTTTCGCAAAATTAGCAGCAAGGTCATGTGGGCATGCCGATAAAATCTGAGACAAATTTCTTGCAGAAAAAATCAACAAAAACTGAAACCGACGATAACTGAAGTCAACGAAAACCGAGGTATTACTGTATTCTATAATATATGTGCACAAATAGTGCCTAACTGTAGCAGGGTGTATGTGATTGACCAGCATCAAGGCATCTAATTTCATATTTGTTTATATTATTTGTTACATTTGTATCCCACATTTTCCCACCTTTTTGCAGGCTCAATGTGGCTTACATTATGCCGTAATGATAATCACCATTTCCGGCAAGAGAAATACAAAACAGTTTAACATTAAAGTTCATAAATGATGAAGTAACTTGTTGAGTACGTTGGGTAGAAAGATCAATTCAAGCATGAGAGGTAAAGGGGTGATGCGTTAATGCCATATGCCATGTTATAGACTTACCCCCATATGTATAGTCTGCGGTGGGTATAGTGCTAGATGTTTCCTCCTATGCTGTGCCTATGGGCACTGTAGCAGAGAATTTAATTATAGATTGTACAGAAAAAGCATATTTATGGGTATCACAAAATGTGCTAAAAGTTAATACTGCTAAAACTAAAATATTATATTTTAGTAAATAATACCTGATAGTAGTGCACTCAGGACAGGGGATTGTTTGAGTTTCAAAACCACTTCTAGGGTGTTTGGTTTCATTTTAGATTCACAGTTGATGATGGAATGCCAAGTTAAAAGTTTAAGTAGAAGGATCTTTTTTAAAATGTGATAGCTTA
Source organism: Microcaecilia unicolor (assembly GCF_901765095.1). NCBI lineage: Eukaryota > Metazoa > Chordata > Amphibia > Gymnophiona > Siphonopidae > Microcaecilia > Microcaecilia unicolor. Next base: position 76,090,094 of record NC_044041.1, on the reverse strand, counting down.
GGGAAATTGGATCATCTTTTTTTCTGACCAGTTTAGGGTAATGGTTCAAGCAATCATTCTGCCTCAAGTACATTTCTGCAGTGTCCTATATGCTGGTATTCAACAGACTATTCAAGCTAGGCTGCAATTTTTACAGAATTGTGCTGCCAGATTGATTTTTTTGCAGTAAGAAGTTTGATCGTACTACTCCATTCTTGAAAGACCTACACTGGCTACCTGTTAGGGCTCGAATCGATTTTAAGATGGCTTGCCTGACATTTAAAATCTTTTATGGCTATTGTCCTTTGGACCATGTTTCCTTGATAATCAATCCGTCAATTCAATCGTCTACCTGTTCTAATTACTTGTTAAATTTAGGTTATCTGGCTGTCAATAAGATCCGTTGTAAGCGTTTTCATGATAGTTCTTTTAGCTATCTTGCTATTAAATTGTGGAATTCTATCTCAGTTCAAATATGGAATATAGATACATATTTAGAATTTAGAAAAGCACTGAAAACATTTTTCTTTGATAAATATTTCTGATTTTATAGCTTTTAGTCTGTATTTAATTTTAGTGTTACCCACTTTGATTTCTTTTGGATATAGGCGGGATATAAATGCCGGGAATGGAATGTAGAGTGGAAGTGGCATGGTAGGGCATTCTGGAGAGGTGTTGTTAACTATATATAGGGCTCAATAATCAGACTACAGGAGTTAGCCAGGTTGACTCCCGCAGTTGGCTCTGAGCCCGGATATTCAATGCCAGGCCATTTCCGGTGACCGGCATTGAATATCTGGGTGTTTTTGGCTGGTTTCAACCTAACTGGCCAAGCCAATATTCAGCTGGATGGTTAAGTTGAAACTGACCAAAGATAGGCCTGCTATTTCGGTAGCTGAATTTGGCCGCCAAACTTATCCAGTGATACACAGAATATTAGCAGATAGCTGGTTATATTGCATGATATAACCAGTTACATGCTAAGCACTAACCAGCAATATTCAGCAGGAGATAACTGGCAATCTCCTGCTGAATATTTCTGGATTGCCGGTTAAGTGCATTTTTTTTTTATGTAAATGATGTTCTGCATTCTAATCAATTTGGTTTTCACTCACATCACGACACCAAAACTTTATTGTTATCATTATTTGGCTTTAGTAAAGGGTCAGCATTTTTTATTGGTTATACTGGATGTGCCAGCTGCGTCTGAAACCATTAATCATGCCATTTTGCTTAATAGATTACAATCAATTGGTATCAAAAGCAAGGTTTTGAAATGGTTTGTCTCATACCTTGAGAATAGAAGATTTTGGGGCCCTTTTACTAAGCAGCGGTAAACCCACCACGGGTTTACCGCATGCCAATCCAGAACTACCGCCGGGCTGCTGCAGGAGCAATGCATGGTTTTTCTGCTCCTAGCAAATCTTGAAAATTCAAAATGAGCCAATAAATACTCAGGATAGTCACCACGTAAAACATGAAATAATGAACAAGAAAATTTAAACAAAATCCTGGCCTCTGTGGGGAGCCAATGAAGGTCCACATAGAATTTAGAAAACCTATCATATTTACGTAAAGAGTAAATTAACCTGACTGCAGTATTTTGGATTGTCTATAGACATTGAAGACCACACCTAGCTCGACAAAAGTAAAGCTTGAACTAGTAATTTAAACTGTTCAGTTTCAAAAAATGTTCTAATTCTTCTCAGATTCCTCATGAGAAAGAAGGAACTCTTGACCATGGAATTAACTTGTTAAGAATGAATGTCTATGAAGACATTTTCTATATGTTTGTCAGTATCTTGAGGGCAAAAAAGGACTTTGAGAAGAAATTAGCGTTGGAAGCAAAAATACATAGTAAAAATTTTTTTAGATACATTAAAAGCAGGAAACCGGCCAAAGAGTCGGTTGGGCCGCTGGACGAAAATGGTGTTAAAGGGGCGATCAAGGAGGACAAAGCCGTAGCGGAGAAATTAAATGAATTCTTTGCTTCGGTCTTCACCGAGGAAGATTTGGGGGGGACACCGGTGCCGGAAAGAATATTTGAAGCGGGGGAGTCGGAGAAACTAAACAAATTCTCTGTAACCTTGGAGGATGTAATGGGTCAGTTCAGCAAGCTGAAGAGTAGTAAATCACCTGATGGTATTCATCCCAGAGTATTAATAGAACTAAAAAATGAACTTGCGGAGCTACTGTTAGAAATATGCAATCTGTCCCTAAAATCGAGTGTAGTACCGGAAGACTGGAGGGTAGCCAATGTTACTCCGATTTTTAAGAAGGGTTCCAGAGGAGATCCGGGAAATTATAGACCGGTGAGTCTGACGTCGGTGCCGGGCAAGATGGTGGAGGCTATTATTAAGAATAAAATTGCAGAGCATATACAAAAACATGGACTGATGAGACAAAGTCAGCACGGATTTAGTGAAGGGAAGTCTTGCCTCACCAATCTAATGCATTTTTTTGGGGGGGTAAGCAAACATGTGGACAATGGGGAGCCGGTTGATATTGTATATCTGGATTTTCAGAAGGTGTTTGACAAAGTGCCGCACGAAAGACTCCTGAAGAAATTGCAGAGTCATGGAATCGGAGGTAGGGTATTATTATGGATTAAGAACTGGTTGAAAGATAGGAAGCAGAGAGTAGGATTGCGTGGCCAGTATTCTCAGTGGAGGAGGGTAGTTAGTGGGGTCCCGCAGGGGTCTGTGCTGGGTCCGTTGCTTTTTAATGTATTTATAAATGACCTAGAGATGGGAATAACTAGTGAGGTAATTAAATTCGCCGATGACACAAAATTATTCAGGGTCGTCAAGTCGCAGGAGGAATGTGAACGATTACAGGAGGACCTTGCGAGACTGGGAGAATGGGCGTGCAAGTGGCAGATGAAGTTCAATGTTGACAAGTGCAAAGTGATGCATGTGGGTAAGAGGAACCCGAATTATAGCTACGTCTTGCAAGGTTCCGCGTTAGGAGTTACGGATCAAGAAAGGGATCTGGGTGTCGTCGTCGATGATACGCTGAAAGCTTCTGCTCAGTGTGCTGCTGCGGCTAGGAAAGCGAATAGAATGTTGGGTGTTATTAGGAAGGGTATGGAGTCCAGGTGTGCGGATGTTATAATGCCGTTGTATCGCTCCATGGTGCGACCGCACCTGGAGTATTGTGTTCAGTACTGGTCTCCGTATCTCAAAAAAGATATAGTAGAATTGGAAAAGGTACAGCGAAGGGCGACGAAAATGATAGTGGGGATGGGACGACTTTCCTATGAAGAGAGGCTGAGAAGGCTAGGGCTTTTCAGCTTGGAGAAGAGACGGCTGAGGGGAGATATGATAGAAGTGTATAAAATAATGAGTGGAATGGATCGGGTGGATGTGAAGCGACTGTTCACGCTATCCAAAAATACTAGGACTAGAGGGCATGAGTTGAAGCTACAGTGTGGTAAATTTAAAACGAATCGGAGAAAATTTTTCTTCACCCAACGTGTAATTAGACTCTGGAATTCGTTGCCGGAGAACGTGGTACGGGCGGTTAGCTTGACGGAGTTTAAAAAGGGGTTAGATAGATTCCTAAAGGACAAGTCCATAGACCGCTATTAAATGGACTTGGAAAAATTCCGCATTTTTAGGTATAACTTGTCTGGAATGTTTTTACGTTTGGGGAGCGTGCCAGGTGCCCTTGACCTGGATTGGCCACTGTCGGTGACAGGATGCTGGGCTAGATGGACCTTTGGTCTTTCCCAGTATGGCACTACTTATGTACTTATGTACTTATGTACGTATGTTTATTTGTAATCCACTAAGAACTTTGGATTAAGAGGAATAAAAGTTTTTAAATAAATAAATTTAACCAGCCAGGAGCTGCTCCTGGCCATTTAAATGGTTTTAAATATCGGGTGGATAGATTAAATATATATATATAAAACATAATTTTGGCTTGGATGCAGAAAAACAGATCTAATCTGGTTTGGAGCCAAATGAATAAACTGTACATATAGGGACCCTTTTACTAAGCCACGTAGGTGCCTATGCGCACCCAATGAACGCCAAATCAGAACTACCCCCTGGCTACCGCATGGCCTGGGTGGTAATTTCATTTTTTATGTTCGCCCACTACGCATGCTGGAAAAAGTTACGGTACGTGACGCTAACTGGGCAGTAATCGGCATTGCACGTGGGCTGACACTTAACGCCCAGTTAGCACATGAGATCTTACTGCTAAGTGAACGGATGGTGGTAAGGTCTCAAGCCCAAAATGGTTGTGTGCTGATTTTCATTTTGTTGCACATCCATGTTCGGCCAAACAAAAAAAAAGGGCCTTTTTTGCAGGTGCACTGAAAAATGGACCTGTACGCCCAATGCACACGTCTGCACCAGCGCAGGCCACTTTTCGGCGCACCACAGTAAAAGGACCCCATAGAGCTGATATTCACAATTTCTATATATAACTATATATGTATGGTTATGCATTCAGTGGAACTAGGAACATCTAGATCAGATATATCAACATCCTACTCATATGCATATGTTTGTGATAGATATGGGTATCCAAAAAAAATCATATTTTTTACTGACAGGTTGACTGTCCTGTTCCCTTTCCTCATTCCACCCTGCACACAAAATACATCAGAACTACAAGTTGACAGACACCTTGGCACAAACCAGCATTCGATTGGCCTGTTAAAAATAACAATAATCAAAGCATTTGGCAATCCAGCCTCTGCACGCTCTGGTCCTGTCCATCCTACATTAGCAGTCCTTCATGGGCTGAGCTGGTACCTTCCAGGGTAAACTCTGAATATGCTCAGAGACACATGAGAAAGATGTTAACATGTGTACGCAGAGTTCTTATTTTTCATGCATTCTTCAGCTTCTGAATAGGGTTGGAAACCAAAGTGAGTCCAGAGGAAGGGTGTTGGGGGAGGGGGGTGGATTTAATTAGAAGCCAAGAGCCTTCCAAATTCCCATTGCTTTTGCAAAGCCCATCTGATGCTGGCTGTATAGACTAGCTGGGTAGAGCGAGGGTGGGCTGATAGAGATGGACAGCTCAGACACAATGAGCTATTCATGGGGGGCTAGACCCAGCTCTACTAGCCAGACACAATAGGGGGCTCCTGTATTGAGCACTTGTGTGTGTTGTGTCATTGGTAAGTTATTCTCTCTCTATTTCCCCCCCACCACCTAAAGCCTTTCTCTCTTCCATTGGATAATGGATTTGCATTGTGTGTCTGGCTGGGCAAAGACTGTAGAGGCACAGAATGCCCTGTTTGTCTAACTTGTCAATGGGGATTTGGCCAGGAATGGAAGGAGGAGGTCTTGGGCTCTTTTCCCTTCCATTCCCAGCAACATTGGACTTGAAGCCACCTCAACAAAAGCCATCCTTCTGCTTCCCCCATTGAAATTGAAATAAATGTGAAAGGCAAGCCTCTTGGTAAAAACTGTTACATGGAGAAAATAGCCACTTTCCTGCGCTGGTTGCAGAACCTTTTCCCCTCCCCTCATGGACGACTCATGTTCAAAAATATCTGGATGCTGCTACTAGCACCTGTCGAACATAGATCAAGCAGGCATGTACCCCTCCTCCCATGCCTAGGCACAAGTATATGCAGCACCCCCCCCCCTCCCCACCCATACACACACACATTCTAAGCACAAGAAACATTTTTAAGAGAGGAAACACTCCAGAAAAGCAAACCTATTCTGTGCCTAATCATGGAGGACACCCTGAAATCCCAATTGATGGGTGGAGGGGGCATCCCAGGAAAAGTTTGAGAACTACTACTCCTAGAACATGAGGTCAAGATCTGAGGTTTGCAGAGGGCATAATGAGTGGAAGGGGAAAGCCACCAGTTCAGTTTGAGAAATACTGTTCCTGTTTTGACTTTTGTCCCCTCCATCCCTTTCCATAGCCTGGGTCTCTGAATCGGCCTGCAGTTGTGGAGATCACAAGGCAGGGCTGTGACAAGTACTAGTCATGTTGGGTCCCCTGTGACTGCCTCTGGTGCATGCCTACATGTTCTGACAATATCCACCACAACTGCCCAGGAGCCCCAAGGGGCATTGGTACTCACTGAGGACAACTGTCTCCAATATAGAATGGCTGGGAGCAGTGCTTCGGTGAGCTGGGATTGAGAAAAGGTGGAGTGGAAGGAGTAAGAGGAAAGGCCCCTTATTTAACTGTAGGACTTATGGGTTTTGGGGCAATTTAAATTTTGATATGTGGTGTTGGCAGAGGCTCTGAACTGCTGGCAGTGCCAACTTGTAGCTTTGACAACACGATGGCTTCCATGGTTTTTGGATGGGAACTGTCAGCCAAAATCGCTTTCATTGATTGCAATAGGTCCTGAACCTGGCCATGTCTGTTGTGATTTGACTGACATATCAAAAACATGACTTAGCGGGCTGGGATCATCCTGGTCGTTGGAGGCGATTTCAATCTATCTGGGAACCATTTTGGTCAGAATGCGTAGTTGGGTTTTGAATTCTTCACTGTTTAATCTCAGTCATCTCGTATTTTCTTTTGTCTACTAGGCCTGGATAACAGTACACCAGATCTAGTTTGTGCTGGATATGGTAATAGGGGGAGGGGGTTAGGGGGGACTGGGGATTGGCTACCAGCAAAATGTTTACTCTGTTCATAATCTTGTGTGGTTCATTAATACAGATATAAAAATAAACATGGCTTATCCATATTTTGAAATTATCGGCCTTCTCCCCAAACACTTTTTTTTTGCTTCCATTTAAATAGTTAGGGCCTCTTTTACCAAGCTGCAGCAAAATGGGGGCCTGTGCTGGCATGAGTCTCTCTTTTCTGCAGGAAATGGTTGTGCAGCAAGTAAAGGGAAAGGGGACTTGATAAACTGCCTTTCTGTGGTATTTTGCAACTACATTCAAAGTGGTTTACATATATACAGGTACTTATTTTGTATCTGGGGCAATGGAGGGTTAAGTGACTTGCCCAGAGTCACAAGGAGCTGCAGTGGGAATTGAACCCAGTTCCCCAGGATCAAAGTCCACTGCACTAACCACTAGGCTATCCTCCACTTGCCGTGCCATTTGGGGGGGGGGGAGCCCTTACTGCCACCCATTGAGGTGGCGGTAAGGGCTCCCGCGCTAACCCAGCGGTAACCGGGCAGGGCACTGGATATGATGGCACGCTAGGAGTTGGAAGTACTGCTGGGCTGCTGTGGTAGCCCAGAGGTACTTCCTGTTTAGCGAGCGGTAAGCCAGTGTTAGGCTTACCGCCACTTACCTCTGACACGCCCCCATGAACTTTGGCCATCCCTGCGACGGAAAGCAGTTGGGGACGTCCAAAATCGGCTTTCGATTACACCGATTTGGATGACTTTGTGAGAAGGACGCCCATCTTCCGATTTGTGTCGAAAGATGGACGTACTTCTCTTTTGAAACTATGCCTATAAGTGTCAGTGCCAGGTCCTTCTTCTTGCCTCATTCCACCTTCTCCTGATGTACTTCCTGTTTCTGCTGCAGGAGGGGATGTGGCAGGAAGGATCTGTGGCGGAAGAGAACGTGTTAATACGCTAACCTGTGTCCCAGCTGGCACATATGAGCATGAGTGCAGAAAAAAAGACAGCCGACTCAGCATCAACTGAGGGAGCACTGCAGAGACACGGTTGCTGAGGATTAAGCACTGAAGAAGGCTTCAACAGCCAGGAATTTAGGTGTGGGGATTGGCTGAACACAGCTACGGAGTTAAGACTCGGTTCCTCAGCCAAGCCAATTCCAAAGCTCTCCATAGCATGTTTCCTCTGAGGGGGGGGGGGGGCTGCGGGTGGAGGGCCCAGGCAGAGGTGGGGCCCTCAAGATTGTTTTCCCTGAGCCAGGCTTTGTCTCTCAACGGCCCTGTGCTGAAGTGCTATAGTATGCAAATGCAAGGGGGTGGGGGTTACATGTGGGCAGAGCATGGGCTGGACATGGGCGTGTTTCCCACCAGGGCTGCTCAACCTATGGACTGGGTGAGACTCTGGCTCAGGGCCCCGCTGATAAGGGGCAGCAAAATCTCAGTCCATCATCTCTCCCTCTCTCTTCCTTCTTCCTGCATGGGGGGGGGGGGAGGGGGGGGAGGGGGGGAGGGAGAGATGCCTGACTGAGATCCGATATTTTGGTGCACTTTATCACAGGCGGGGGAGGGGGGAGACTTCATGGAGAGGGGGAGCTACCAGATCTCAGATGGGGGGGGGGGGGGGGGCGGGAGCACTGATGCAAAAGTTGAGCCAGCCTTGCTTCCCAGTTAACACATGCATCTTATAGAACACTATAAGTTACACTCAGCCTTGTCGCATTTTGGAGCGCTCAGCAGTGGCGTAGCCAAGGGTAGGCCTAGGTGGGCCTGAGCCCACCCACTTTGGGCTCAGGCCCACCCAGTAGCAGCACACCTATGGTGTGGCTGGCAGGGATTCCCAAGCCCCACCAGCTGAAAACTCCCAACAACTGTCCCTCCTACATACCTTGTAAATAGCAGATGGCATGCAGGTGAGACAAGGAGAGACCAAATCACCTGTGGGACAGGGAGGGGTTCTTCTGTCCACCCATCTTGGGTCCAGGCCCACTCAAAGTTGGGTGTCTGGCTACGCCCCTGGTGCTCAGTGATGCTACCTCTATTGGTATAACTGCGGGGGTGTAAATGTAAGGCATACCAATGCTGGGTTACACAAGTATTCTGTAACAAAATCTGGGTGCTCCCTGTGTGGCACGGGGATATGTACAGGGAGCTACCACTTGTAGAATTGCAGGAACATTGTGGCTCAGCTGCTGGAAGGTAGGCGCTGCTCTTTAAGATAAACCCTGTCCCATGGGTACGATACAGCCTTAGGAGAAAATCTATATTTCATAAAAAGTTCTTTTTCTCTGTGTTTTTAAGGGTTTTCTCTGGAGGTTCTTCATTTCAGCCTTTAGGAGGTAATTTTTATAGACTTCCTTCATGAGTAAAAGGCCTCTTATAAGATTAGGTCATGCCTAAAATTAGGCTCGAAAAGCAAAAAGGCAAACGGTCCACAATACCCAAGATGGAGAACAGAAGAGAAGCAGCCCTTTGAGAAAACAGTCTTTATTAACTCTTTAAAACTCCCAGGAGTCGCACAGTGTTGCCTGCCATGGCCATGTTTTCGACAGAAGCTTGCATCAGGGGCAAAAAATACAGCTACCCAGCTTGGGTTCGCCTGATACAGCCATCTGGCGAAACATGGCCATTACGGGCAATGCTGTTTGACACTTGGGAGATTTAAAGAGTTAATCAAGACTATTTTCTCAAAGGGCTGCTTCTCTTCTGTTCTCCATCTTGGATATTGTGGACCGTTTGACTATTGTGGACTAGATGATATGTTTAGGCATGTTCAGGGGAGAGGTTTGGGTGGAGCTGCGATTTACGCATATATTTTGTAATAAAATAAAAATACACACATACCTTGTGCCAGTGGTTTCCAAACCTGGTCCTGGAGGCACCCCAGCCACTCAGGTTTTAAGGCTATCCACAATGAATATTCATGAGAGAGATTTGTATGCAGTGGAGGCAGTGCATGCAAATCTCTCTCCTGAATATTCATTGAGGGTATCCTGAAAATCTGACTGGCTGGGGTGCCTTCAGGACCAAATTTGGAAACTACTGCCTTATGCACTAACATTTACACCTGGTTCAGGCCCAATCACCAATGTTAGCTTTCACAGACTAGGAGCTGCATCTGCAGAATTTGTGCTGATATTTTGTAACTACACATGGGCTACTATTGGGCTCATTTTCGAAAGAGAAGGGCATCCATCTTTCGACATAAATCAGAAGATGGACGTCCTTCTCCCAGGGACGTCCAAATCGGTATAATCAAAGATCGATTTAGGACATCTCCAACTGCAGTCCATTGCAAGGACATCCAAAGTTCAAGGGGGCGTGTCGGAGGCATAGCGAAGGCGGGACTTGGGTGTGCCTAACTCTTGGACGTCCTTGATCCATAATCGAAAAAAACAAGGACGTCCCTGACGAACACTTGTATGTTTTCACCCGGACCTGTTTTTCTTACGACTAAGGCACCTAAAGGTGCCAGAAATGACCAGATGACCACCTTAGAGAATCGGGGATGACCTCCCGTTACTCCCCCAGTGGTCACTAACCCCCTCACACCCTCAAAAAACATCTTTCAAAATATTTTGTGCCAGCCTCAGATGTCATACTCAGGTCCATGACAGCGCATGCAGGTCCCTGGAGCAGTTTTAGTGGGTTCTGCAGTGCACTTCAGACAGGCGGACCCAGGCCCATCCCCCCCACCTGTTACATTTGTGGAGGAAACAGCAAGCCCTCCAAAACCCACCAGAAACCCACTGTACCCACATCTAGGTGCCCCTTCACCTGTAAGGGCTATGGTAGTGGTATACAGTTGGGGGTAGTGGGTTTTGGAGGGGGGTTGGGGGGCTCAGCACAGAAGGTAAGGGAGCTAAGTACCTGGGAGCAATTTATGAATTCCACTGCAGTGCCCCCTAAGGCGCCCGGTTGGTGTCCTGGCATGTCAGGGGGACCAGTGCACTACAAATGCTGGCTCCTCCCATGATCAAATGGCTTGCATTTGGTCATTTTTGACATGGCCGTGTTTGGTTTCGAAAATTGCCGAAAGTCAGAAACGTCCAAATCTAGGGACGTCCCAATTTAAGGATTTGGACGTTCCTGACAGTATTTTCGAAATGAAAGATGGACGTCCATCTTGTTTTGAAAATACAGGTTTCCCCACCCCTGGATCTCGCTATTTTGCAAGGACGTCCAAATCGCAACTTGGACGTCCCTTTCGAAAATGCCCCTCTATATGTCTTTATAAAAATGGACACCTTCTTGCCCTATTACCTCAGGCACCCTGTTATTAGCTTCACATTAATAAAGTAAGGTGGTCACATATGCCAGATTTTTTTTTACCTGTGCAGCTGTTGCCCGCTGCCCCTCCTGTTTCCAGATGGAATGAAATCTTACCCCAGATTCCATATATGGCACCCAAATTTTAGGGCAGAGCGAAGATGTGAATGCAAATAAATTGTTTAACAAGCTATTAACTAGCAATTAATTGATGTTACCAATCAATTTTTGCAGTTAATTGGAAATAATTGGGATTTGCACATGCATCTGTCTGTGTGGTATTCTATTAGACCAGGTGTCTAAATCCTCTAGCTGCAAGTCAAAAGGGGGAGTGGCTAGGAGAGGGGCAGAAACGTTTTGAAAAGTTGCATGTGGTTTTATAAATGAGTACCATTTTCATGCCCAAATGAGTTGGGTGCTGGCAGTTACACCAGGTTTCAGCTGGTGAAAATACTGGCACCAGATTTTGGGTGCAGGAAAATCCCTCTTAGATTTGACAGCTGGCTGAGATCTTCCAATAACACAGTTGCAAGACAGCAGCAGTGGAAGCATTCAGCACTAGTGACCCCCCCACCCCCCCAAAAAAATCTTGCTGGTCACTTCTGACATACCTGTTTGTGAATGCCTGGTGCAGCTGGGGTGGGGGGGGGGGGACCAGTAATAGAGTTCAAGAAAGCCTGTGATAAGCACATTGTGATGGTTGGATATGACGAGCCGAGGGTAAAGCCTGAGACTGTTGGGTCTATGGCACTGTGTAAGGAGTAGAGAATGACATGGGAACGGGGAACTGCAATAATCACGGGGATGGGGACAGGGACAGAGCTCACGGGGACAGATCCCACGGGGACAGGGTGGGGACGGGGACAGATTCCACAGGGATGGGGCGGGGATGGGGACAGAGCCCATAGAGACGGGGACAAACTTTGTCCCTATGTCATTTTCTAGTTGGAAGGGTAGAGGGTGGTGGTGGGAAGAAGGGTTATTATAGCTGCTCATTGTTATTATTGTTTTCTATTTGTAATTTATACACAACAGTTGCACAGCATACTGTTCCTTTTTATACTTTAATACAAAGATTTAAATATAAAATCATAAGATTTCAAGGCTTCTGTAGATGAGGACAGAGCCCACGGGGACGGGGATAGAACCTGCGGGGATGGGGCGGGGATGGAGACAGAACCTGCGGGGACGGGGTGGGGATGGGGACAAACTTTGTCCCCGTGTCATTCTCTAGTAAGGAGCAAATCAGTGCACCAGTCTGCTGTGATATTCTCCATTGATTTGAAAGGCATAGACTGTAACTGACCTAGGAGGGTCTGGAAATGATTCAAAATCAGGTTCTCCCATATGGCAGCATGCTCCCTTCTAGACTGGACTGGGTCATCTTGATGGAAGCATTTCAGTGTTTCATCCTGTTATCTAGGAGCATTACTTAGGAGGGTGGCTGCTCAGGGTGGGGAAGCAGGAAACAAAAGGTTTGACGCATCTTCTTTTCATCACAGCTGCATCCTTACTTGTTTCTTCTAGATGGGGAGAAGCAGGGGGAATTGACATCTTTGCAGGCAGAGGAAAGAAGCCATTCAGAGGAATGTCAGAAGGTAGCAGAGTAATTATCTCATTGGGAGTTTAATACCCCTGCAACCTTGGGGGGGTGGAGATGGGGGAATGGGTTTTGTTGCAGGAGAAGGGATTATAACAGGCAGCCCGATGAGACAAAGAGCCCCTCCTTAGAGGGGGGGTGGCTCAGTTCCAGGGAGAGATGAAGGAGGCTGGGCAAGAGAAGCCAAACACAAGAAAAAGAGAAAGAAGATGGGTAAGGGAGTGTGGGGTTGGGAATGTGTGGTGGTGGTGGGGGGGGGTGGGTACTAAGGAAGCTGTTTGTGGCCCTCTGGATTTTTTTTTCTTTTGCTAATGATGCTTAATTCTCTCTGGTACTGCTCTGATGCTGTAGGGCCATGGTCCAATCGCTGTAGGACTGTGTGAAAGCTTGAGTTTTTGAGATGTAAGCCCAGTTCTCTGTCTGGACTTGAGGATGAGGCACTTCATGCGTCTATGGTTCCATTCTAGTACCCTGGTTAGGCCACTGACAATGTGAGTGTGGCAGACTGTGGGAGGAGCCAAGTCCAAAACTGGGCAGGTAGAATTCCCGGGCTGTCAAATAAATAGAAAGAGTTCAGACTTCTGCTGCAAGTGCTATCGGTTTCACTAGGATCAGCCAAGAACCCTGAAACAATGAGTGGTTAAAATTCAAGTCTTTACCTTGGAGAGATGAATAGGTTTCTGGAAGATCACCCACAGAGGGTGAGAAGTGTGACTGGAACGTGGCTCTCCAGGCTGGGTGAGGCCAAACTCTCAGCCATTGGCTGCGCTGATTTTCCATTTTAGTTCTAGGCACAAGATGTGAATGTGGATGTTATATCTTACAAAGATGCAAAACATTTCCTAAGGATCTGCCAGATGGCAGGTGGTTTGAAAGGTGAATTGTAGAAGTAAATCTCGGTATAACATAAAAAACTGTTACAATGGCCAGTTGCATGTTCCAGAATGGGAATGCATGAGGTTGAATAAATTCTGTATTGCTTGATCATTGCAGATATTTGGTTGACAAACAGGCAGAGTTAATCTCTTCTGAGAGTTGAGGGCTTCTTTTCTCAGCCTAAGAAGAGGAGGAAGGGAGGAAATGTACTGGGGGGGGGGGGGGGGGAGACCACACACACAAACAGGGAACAGCCACAGTACTTGCCCAGTATGAGTGGCAGCCAAAGGGACAAGTGATTTGGAGAGGCAAATCAGTCATAAAGAGCTAAAAGCTGCCAAGAGTTGTGGGGGAGGAAGAGAAAAGAGATGGTATGTGGTCAGGAGGGCAGTTGTAGGAGAGTCGCTGGCACAAGAGGGTTTATTGGGAGAGCTACATTAGCCCTTGTTCTCATCCTTTCACAGGAAATTTGGTGTAAAACCATGTAAATCCCAGTGAGAGGAAGGCAATCACCCATGTCTTATGGAATGGTGTGTGTGTGTGTGTGTGGGGGGGGGGGGGGGGGTATTGGAAGACAGGGATATGATAACCCGTAGATGTTTAAAAGAAAAGGTTTGAAGTGGGAAAAGTCATCTTATCACTTTTGTGGGAAACTTTTGGACAAATTTTAAAACAGATTTGATTAATTTATTTATGGGTTGATTGAACAGACAGAAAATGTCAACATTTTCTGATTTCACTGCATCTGTGAAATCTTCGTTCTTTTAAAATTGTAAACAACAAGGTGGGAGGGAGCAAAGCTAGGGCCAGTTTAAGAATTATCAGGTAACCTTGAACCAGCCTTAAAATGAGGTGGTTGCCTTGGTGACCAGGAGTAGGAGGGATATTGCATGCCCTATGCAATGACGTTATATTGTATAGACTGGAGGTGGGCCAGAGCAGGACTACCAAATGCCATGGGGTCTGCACCAAAAGCCCTGACCTAAGGATGTTAATATGGATACCCTAATTTGAGAGGAGAGATAAGAGGAGGGGAATATGTAATGACCCAGGCAGCAGAATGGAGTGGAACATTGAGGCCATGGCCTAACCAGCTTTGTACCCTATGTGGCATCAGCAACTAGTGAGCTTCAGGAGGGGGTGGAGTTTGGTTAGTAAGCTCCTCCTAACCAAAAAGTGTTCTACTGTCCCTGGTTAGGAGATGTTCAAATTCTTCAAATCAGCTGTCTAGCCAGAGAAATGATTTTTTGACACGGTCTGAAATAATATGGGTAGGCACTATCCATTGGTTTCACTTCCAGTTCTCCTGTTGGCCTGTGCTGCTGCCATTGATTGGGAGGGCCTGATTCCAAAGTGCAAGGGCCACGGCCCCCCTCAAAAATGAAGTTCTATCACTACTTTAGCCTCATAGCATGATCTCTTGTGCTAGATCTGGGAGTAACATCAGAAGAAACTGTGAGCTCATGGAGCAACTTCACGCAGGAGAGGTAGTAGAGACAAAAACAGCTTGGGATAAGCAGAAAGGTATTCTTAGAAATCAGGATGCAAGGGTGAAAGCCAAGATTGGGTGGCTATGGGTATAACGAGCTAGATGGGTTTGTTTTTGTGCTATGTGTATGCAAGATTTCTGGATGAAGGATGACCCAAACAGAAATCCAAGAAGTAGGGGTGGACGAAAAAATCTTCACAGGCAGATTTCAATAAAAGCAGCTTTATTCAGCACCACACTGGTGCTGAATAAAGTTGCTTTTATTGACCTCTGGCTGTGAAGATTTTTTCATCCACCCCTTCTTCTTGGATTTCTGTTTGGATTATATGTAGGGTTTTTTGTACCTTTGGGTTTGGTTTGGTGTACCAAAGGATGACCCAAAACATTCAGATGGAGGTGGCACTGGTGTGTGTGTGTGTGGGGGGGGGGGGGGGGGGGTGTGGGGGTGTGGGGGGTGTGGGGGTGGGGTGGGGGGGGGGGGGGTGAGGGATGTTCACTTGGCTGTGCTCTGCACACACTGTTCTCACTGAACATGCCTGCCATTGACCACAACCAGTTCCAACTTCCCTTCTTTCAAGCTAAATGTTTCATCTGACTGGTTTCATAAGTGTGTATTGATTTATAGGAGCTGCAATTTGAAGCAGAAAGCACCCAACTTAGAAAAAAGGACAAGCCAGCAGGGTCTAGCACAACAGTCTGATTTACTAGCTGCCTATTTCCCAGTAAAACCCATCCCTTAAATATAAGAGCTACTATTTTCCAGTACAAATACAATTAAAATAAGTCTTTGTGTCTTCACGGGGTGTCTCAGACCTGGGAGCAGGCTGAAAACACTGCAGGGCTATTACAGAGCTGCTGGGCTGACTCACTAGTCATAGATGGGTCAAATAAAGAAGTGCCTTAGGTTCAAGCTAGGATTGGCCAGATGAGGTTTGTAAGAGGATAAGGGGATATTAGAATACTCTGAGACCTCATTTGGAGTACTGTGTACAGTACTGGCAACCACCCGGCTGATAATCAGCACTATTTAACCATCCAGAAACAGTTTCTGGCCAGTTAAATATCACTTAACCGGCTAAGTGCTAATATTCAGTGCAAGATAGCCGGTTGCCTCTGCTGAATATTACCGCTTAGCACATAGGCCAGATTCTATGTATGGTGGCTAAGATCTAGGTGCGTCCAATTCACGTGCCTAGCGGTATTCTACAAGCTGCATCTACATTCAGACATGCTTTATAGAATAGCACATAGGCTGGGTGGATGCACCTAGATTTAAGTGCAACCATTTATACCAATGAAAAGCTGATGTACATGCCTGCACCTATATCTAGGTGCGCTCCCCCGAATTCTATAACCACGCACATAGATGTGATTGATGGCCCTGACATGCCCAGCCTCCTCCCATGACCATGCCCCCTTTGGCTGCACGTGTGGGAATTTACGTGCGTCGCTTTTTTGAATACGCCTAAAAAGAAGGGCATGTAAATTCCAATTATGCCCAATGAGTGTTGATAATTGCTCATTACCAGCCAATTATCAAGACTAATTGGCTCATTACTTTAGTAGCTCACGTAAATTGGCTGCACGCACAAAAGTATGCACACTACTCAGCGCACCATATATAGAATCTGGGGGATAGTGGCTATCTAGCTATATTGCGTGATATAACCAGCTAGCTACGATCATTCAGTGCATGCTGGCTAAGTTTAGTGGCCAAACAGAACCTCCTAAATAGCAGTCCTATATTTGGCCACTATAAACCCAACCGGCCAGCGCTGAATATTGACATAGCCAGTTAAGTTTAAACTGGCAAAAAAAACCCCAGATATTCAATGGCGGTGACCAGAAATAACCCGGTATTGACTATCTGGGCCCGGTGCTAATTGTGGGATTTAACTGACCTGCCTCCCACAGGCTGAATATCGGCCGGAACATCTTCAAAAGGATATACACAGGATGAAGTCGGTCTAGAGGGTGGTGCGTAAAATGGTCAGTGGTCTTCATCATAAAACAGATGGGGGCAGACTTAAAGATCTCAATATGTAAACTTTGCTCAGGAGACAGGCCTCTTTCAACTGAAAGGAACCTCTGGAATAAGGGGGCATAGGATGAAGGTGAAAGGGGACAGACTCAGGAGTAACCTAAGGAAATACTACTTTATGGGAAGGATGGTGAATTCATGGAATGGCCTCCCGATGGAGGTGGTGGAGATGAAGCCAGCATCTGAATTCAGGGAATCATGGGAGAAACACATAGGATTTCTAAAGGGGGGAGGGGGTATGGGATAGTAGAGCTTAGTAGTTGGTATGGTTGGGCAGGCTGGATAGGCCATACGGTCTTTATCTGCTGCCATTTTCTGTGTGTCTATTACAAGGATGCATCTCTGGGTAGTTGTGAACAAAAGCTTAAAGTGCCAGATCCCTCCCCTAGTTCAGACTGAGCTGGAAGTGCAGAGGAGCCTGCTGAGCAGTCTCATGGCAATTATTCTGCTGGGCTATGTGTATATATGGGGGAAGTTTCTATGTCTGTTACTTTTGCTTTGCCTATTCTGATGTGGGTAAAGCTGGTGCAAGGGCATTAACCCTGGATTCTATATAGCGTGACCGAAACTGTGTGTAAATCAGGTCATATTCTGGGTTTACTTAACAAGCCAATCAGCACCGATAACAGCCACTTAATAAGTAATTATTGATACTAATTAGCATTAATTAGAATTTACCCGCATAACTCGCTAGGCATGTTCTGTAAAGTGGTGCAGGTAAATTCTAATGCGCACTGTCAAAAAGGGAGTGTGGCCATGGGCATGGAATAGGTGGACCAAAGGTGTTCTGAAAATCTACATGCACGCTTCTAGAATAAACCTGCTCCGCATCTAATGTAGGCGCCAGTATTTACAGCAAGTCTTATTTGGCGTAAATGAATGTGCCTAGAGTTAGGCGCAGGCATGGCCACTAGGTGCATTCTATATACTGTGCCTAAATCTAGGCACGGTTTACAGAATACGTCTAGATGGAAATATTTTTGGTGCTATTTTTCAGGTGCCATATATAGAATCAAGTCCTAAATGCCTAGTTGAACCTTTAGCTCTGTGCCCCCCATCCCTAATTAACTATAAGACCTTTAGCACCACTCTTCCTGTCCCCCTCCAGACAAGTTTGATAATTACACTCAGCAATCATGATTGGTGCAACACAAAACTGTCCACTCTCCATGTATGCACTTAGTTCTTTGAGTTTCTGTTGGGACCTATTTTTTTCGCCTCGACTGCAGCTACTCTTTGCCAGCCTGCAACCCCCCCCCCCCCCCCCCGAGCTTCCTTGTTTCCTAAAGCTGCCACCCTAGGTGTCCACATGGTTTGCCAGATGGATAAGCCAGTCCTGATGGTGGGGCTCTCTCTGACCCTGTGTGGCTTACACTGCTCCTGCCCCACCTGAACCTGCTTATGTGGAGGAGGAAGGGGGATGAGGCTGAACTTGCCCTGCTGCTGCTCTATCTGTATCTTTTTTTTTGCCAGTAGACAGAGGGGCCTGTGTTTCCAGAAGTGGCAGTGTAGTAGCTTTCACCAGCACAGAATTTGTTTTAATTACAGGAACCTGCACACTGCTTTCACAGCCCTAAAATGAACCTCTTAAAAGGGACAAGTCAGAGCTGAAAAAAAGCATCCCTGCAAGACGTAATAGCCATGTTAGAGATTGTACTGCCATCACCAGGCTTTGAGCTATGAACGCTGGAATTCTATGCTGTATAACAGTTCTGCATTCCTTCCTGAGGGATTTTGTGTTCTGTTGCTAGCGTTCCATCTGTGTGTCTCTCCAGTCAAAAGGCAATTTCTGCCTTATTTTCACTCTGAGCTGTATTTGAGATAGGGTTGGCATTCCAGAGATGCCAAGTCTCACTCATTAGGAGTGTGTCACCCTCTTTGAGCCCCTTCTGTCACTCATTAGAGCCTCAGTGCCAGTGCACTGAACCTGATCGCTGCTTCCATGAGAGGCAAACCTATGAGAAGAAAATCCATGTAGCCCAACCAGCAGAAAGAAATCTGAACTCAGCTTCCTGCGTACATTGCCTCTTTCTATCCCATCCATCCTTTTCTTGTACCTATATGTGCTCTGAAGCCTGTGAGAATAATTTTAGCCTCTGAATGGAGGGGGGTTTTCATCCCAGAGAATTTACCTGCATAACTGCTTAATTATCTTAGCAAATTCCTTTGACAGTTGTCTCATGCTGCTTCCTTTCTGTCTGTATTCTTTCAGAAGCAAAAAACAATATGTCCTTTAAATCTTTCTAGATTTATACCCCAGTCACACCATCTAAAAAAAAAAAAGGACTTGCTATTTGGCCTTTAATCTCATCCTTTGGGTTGGTAAATATCATTCTTTGGGATGGTCCATTCTTGGTGGCATCTCTGAGATGATTCTTCTGTCTGGCTAATGTACTCTGGTGTGTGGTTTAAAGGGACTTACGGCAGGTTAGGGAGAACAGAATATGACAGCAGCCATCATAAGCTGGAATAAGATAGGAATGAGTGAAAAAAATAGACTGGTTACTGGGCGAGGAAGAGATTAGAGAGCTTCGTAGTTGATGTGGATGGAAATGAGGAAGTTATAATGCCTTTGTATTGCTCTATGGTGTGACCACATCTCGAATATTGTGTTCAATTCCGGTCGTCGTATCTCAAAAAAGATACAGTGGAATTAGAAAGGGTGCAGAGAAGGGCGACAAAAATGATAAAGGGGATGGGACGACTTCCCTATGAGGAAAGGCTAAAGCGGCTAGGGCTCTTCACCTTGGAGAAAAGGCGGCTGAGGGGAGATATGATAGAGGTCTATAAAATAATGAGTGGAGTTGAATGGGTAGATGTGAAGCGTCTGTTTATGCTTTCCAAAAATACTAGGACTAGGGGGCATGTGATGAAGCTACAAAGTAGTAAATTTAAAATGAATCAGAGAAAATGTTTCTTCACTCAACGTGTAATTAAACTCTGGAATTCATTGCCAGAGAATGTGGTAAAGGCGGGTGGCTTAGCAGAGTTTAAAAAAGTTTGGATGGCTTCCTAAAGGAAAAGCCCATAGACCATTATTAAATTGGATTTGGGGGAAATCCACTATTTCTGGGATAAGCAGTATAAAATGTCTTGCCAGGTATTTGTGACCTGGATTGGTCACTGTTGGAAACAGGATGGTGGGCTTGATGGACCTTTGGTCTGTCCCAGTATGGTAATACTTATGTACTTCTGAAAGATTGGATAGACTGTATAGCTTCAATCTGTTGTTATTTTATATATTTCTATGGTACTGGCAAACTGCTTCATACCCTGGTAAAAATGGAAAGGTTTAGAGATAGAGACAGTGTATTGAGATAGCTCTGAAGAAAGAAAGATGAAGGAGCACTTCAGGATTGGTTTTTGGGCCGGTTCTGTTCAATATCCCAGTGGAGGAAGTAGGAGGAAAAGTTAGTCTGTTACACAGGTGATACTTAGATTCTGTACCTATGAATCCTCCCAAAAAGGGGTAGAAAGTCAAAGGTCAAGGAGTGATTGATTCCTGGACAGCTAAGTTCCAGCACCGAAACTACAGAGTTTAAATACATGGGGTGCAAAAGTCAGTACACAATTAGGGCTGAGCTATCGAGGCCCACAAAACAGGACGATGATATCTGATTTCAAGGTAGTGACACAGTGCAACAAGGTGGTGGCCAGAGCTGGAGGGATGATGAGGAACATAGGGAGAGACAGGACCAGTGCAAGGGTATTGAGTGCCCTAGGCAAACCTTCAGTATTGCAATTTTAAGCTAAGCTGTCAACCTGAGATTTTGGAAAGCAAATTCAACTGGTGTGATCATGCAATACCACCCCTGCCAGAACACATAATTAGACATCATGTTTTGTAAGTATTAAAAATGCACATAATAAAGACAGGTTCCAAAAGTAATTGACCCAGGTGAATGGGCTATTTGAAAGCTGCCCACTCTCCCTGTGGGTAAAAGTATGCACTGATGATTCTTTGGGCTGGTGTGGTTGTCAGGACTTATTGATTTGCTTTGACTGCAGCTGCTCTGCCGTCCACATGTGCAGCGGCAGCCAAGAAAGCAAATAGAATGTTAGGAATTATTGGGAACGGAATGAAGAATAAAACAGAGAATATCATTCTGTCTCTATATTGCTCCACAGAGTGAGTGCACCTAAAATACTGTTCACAATCTGATTACCGCATCTCAAAAAAGATGCAGTTTAATTGGCAAAGGTACAGAGAAAGACGACCAAAAAGATAAAGGGGATAGAATGACTCCCCTATGAGGAAAAGCTAAAGAGGTTAGGGCTCTTCAACTTGAAGAGACAGCTGAGGGGAGATGAGATGGAGGTCTATAAATTAGTGAGTGGAGTGGAATGAGTTAGTTTATTGAATCGTTTGTTTACTCTTTTGCAAAAGTACAAGGACTATGAGAAATATAATGAAGCTACTAAGTAGTACATTTAGAACCAATTTGAGAAAAATTATTTCTTCACTCAATGTGTAATTAAGCTCTGTAACTTGTTACCTGAGAATGTGGCAAAAGAGGCAAGCTTAGAAGGGTTTAAAAAAAAAGTTTGGACAAGTTCCTAAAAGAAAAGTCCATAAGCCATTATTAAGATGGATTTGGGAAAATCCTCTGTTTATTCCTGGGATAAGCAGCATAAAATCTGTTTTACTCTTTTGGAATTCTGCCAGGTACTTGTGACCTGGATTGGCCACTGCTGGAAATAGGATACTGGGCATGATGGACTTTCAGTCTGTCTCAAAGGCGAAGCTTCTATACTTATATATAAGAGGTGACTTAGGGATCTAAATAAATTTACCAAGAGTAGAGGAGAGAGAATTCAGTGTACAAGAAACAAATCTTTTCCCATGGAAAGGAGCTTCTAGAACAAGGGGTTGTGAAATGGAATAGATGCAGGAGCAATGTTAGAGGAAAGAGTGGATAGCTAGATGGATGAAATGCCCTTCTGGAGTATGAAGTGGAGACTAAAATGGTAGTGGGCTTTACGAAAGCATGAGATGATCACAAATGATGAATCTTCAGTTATAAAGTGAGGACAGTGTGCTAGAATAGAAACTGAATCTGTCTAGCAGGCTGCAAGCACAGTAATAACCAGACGTCCTAGAGGAAAAGCAGGTGCTGATGTGTCTGGCAGGCTGCTACTTAGAGTGTGACCGAAACCAAGTTTTTCGGTTTTGGACAAAACTAAATCTGTGGCTGAAATTCACCACACAGCTTCAGCCGAAACTCACACCCTGACAGAAAATGGGCTGTATGGTACCCCCCAGACAGAAAGTGGTCCCTGCAGCCACCTCCGGCAGAAAGCCACCTTCCGCCATCCCACAGGCCTACCTTTGAAGTCCTGGTAGTCTAGTGGCCTAACTAGGGTAGGAGTAATACCCTGTCATTCCTGCCCCTGCCATCTTTGTTGTAAAAATGGCTGCCGAGACCTTCAGCGGCATCTTGCAAGACTACCTCTGAAGGTTGTAGCAGCCATTTTGAGATTGGAGCTAGCATAGGCCAAAACCAAAACATAGCTGAATCCAGATTTTGGGTTGGTTTCAACGCCAAGACCAAAATTCAGTCAACCTCTACTGCTATTCATGCTGACTGGATTGGTACAGCAGGTTTCCAAGATTATTAGTTATTTGCTATACCACCCACTGAAGGTTATCTTAGTGGTTTACAAAGTTTAAAATATAGAATAGATATCAGGCTTTAAAGTATAAGGCAAGATAAAAACATTTATGGGGGAAGGAAAGGAAAGAAAGCTGAAAAGGAACTTCATTCGTTCACAGAAAAGGTAAGAAAAGGGTGGCGAGAAAAGGAAAATGCCATGTTCCACAAACCAGCCCCAGGTAATTCATGTAAAAACATCTATAAGGCCACCGAGGATACTACCAACAGAAGGCATCATTATACAGAGAGGTTTTCAGTGCAACCTTGAATTTCTCAAGACGTTTCCAACTGTAAATGAGGAGGCAGGCATTCCATACGTTAAGGCCAGTAACAGAAAAAAAATGCAGTGATGGGTAGTATCATATTTAATCTGTCTAAAGGTGATAATAACTAAACAATTATGTTGGGTAGATCTAAGGGCTCTGGCTGCTGTGTAGGGATTAATAATCGATTGAGGAAAAGCAGGAGTCCAGACCTTTGAATCTTAAAGACCAATAACAGAATTTTACAGGTGATTTTGTGAGAGATAGGTAACCAATGTGCTGCCTTGGGTAGAGGGGTGATATGATTGATTTCTTGGCTCCCACAATCATTTTAATGGATGTATTTTGTATTAACGATGGTGTAAATATTTAGATCTAAGACCCTTATAGAATGTGTAACAGTAATCAAGTTAGCTAAGAACTGAGAGGTGAACAAGAGTATGAAGAGCTGATTGCTGGAGTAGAGGCCTGATTGAACAATCATACACTGTTTATAGAAGCTACACTGAACTTCTGATGAAATTTGGCACCAAACATTAAGACCACAGTTGAGAATAACTCCCAGAACCCGCAAAGAGCGTACCAGCAGGATCAGCAGATCACAAAGAAGTATTGAAGATGCGAGTACCCTAGTTTCCCCTTCTGATATTAGGAGGGTTTTTGATTTGTTGGGGTTCTGTATCAGTCTATTGGCATTTAGCCAATCAGCAATCTGTGTCAGCTGGATGGTGGGGCAAGGTCAAAAAAGGCCACAAGAGTCCAGCAGGCCAAATGTTTGGATAACAGCCTTGCTGTTGGCTCTCTGAATTATTATGGGACCTTGTGGTGAGTATTATTACCGTCATATTCTGTTGTCTTGATTTGTAGACTTTTTTCTGGGTGTGGTTAGGCATTGAGGTTTTTAATTTGAGTAGGTACCTAGTTTTAGTTATGAGAGTTTTGTTATAATGGCCTGTTATATGATTTAAGCTTCTGCCCAATTTGGGATTTTTGGAATGCAGAAGTAAATGCTTGGCAGCTGGGATATATCCTTGCAGCCTGGACAGGAATAAATGAGCAGACTAGGCTTAGGATGTACATTTGTCCTTTTCTTTTAGCTTACTGATGTTAAGAAATTCATTTTTTTAAAGTAGGTATGGGTAGCATTGCTTTAGCTCCAGAAAGGATCTGCCTTGAGTTTAACTAACCATCAAATTATCCCAGCTGACTTTGTACCACGCATCTTGTTCCCATCATACATCTGCTCTTGGTCCCTCATCTATATGGTAAGATGTATTGTAGAAAATCTTTAGCATTATTTCTATGTTCGTTGAATGTTCTAATGTTGCTTATTAGGTGAAGTGGAGGAGTGGCCTAGTGGTTAGGGTGGTGGACTTTGGTCCTGAGGAACTGAGTTCAATTCCCAATTCACGCACAGGCAGCTCCTTGTGACTCTGGGCAAGTCACTTAACCCTCCATAGCCGCATTGAGCCTGCCATGAGTGGGAAAGTGTGGGGTACAAATGTAACTAAAAATAAAATCATTAGTATTATGCTCGCTTTGTATTATATCTCTGGTATTTGAATTCCAGTGCTGTTAAATGTATATATTTTTGATACTGTTTCACAGTAGTTCTATTATTAGGTTTCAATTTACTGTTTTTAAGTTTACCTCATTTATTGTATTTATGTTTATTCTTGGTTATTTTACTATTGTTATGCTGTTAACAAAATCATAAGTTTTATGTTAAACCTACTGTACACCACCTTGGGTGAATCTCTTCATAAATGCGGTTAATAAATCCCAATAAATAAGTAAATAAATAAATACATAAAATTTTGTGAAGGTCACACTATCTCCTGGCTCCCATGCTGCTCGTGGGCTCTGTAATATCCCACTATCCTCCCCAGTCATTTTTAAAGCCATTTACCTGGGGAAACTGACTTCTCTGGTAACAGCCCCCACTTCATCTAGCTGAAGGTGAAAGCCAGGTTTCATAGCTGGATTGAGGGGATTTGTTTCCGGAGGCACATTTTTTTGGGTGGGATGAGACGCCAGGGCCAGTTTTCAGTGGCATTTTGTGTTCAGTGGGCACCTGCTTTGATGACCTACTTTTCTTGCCTTCACTGTGCAACTTATAGCAGAAATATCCAAGCCACCTTTACAACTGATGCTTCTAAAATTCTTTTTTTTTTTGTTCCCCATCCCCACTGGCACCCCCAACCCTTTCTTCTCACTGTCAGCAGACTTAGCTGAGAGGCTGCTTGCTGCCCCCTCTTCAATCCTGTGCTGTATTCACTGGTAATACACAGTGCATTTTTGATCAGATGCTTGTAACTTTGATTCCCAGGGACAGACGTTTTAAAAGTCACAGTTGTCTGGGCTGGAGAGGGAGGATGTATGTTGAAAATGAAAGCACTGTTGGTTTAGCAGCAGTGCAGTTGCATAGCCATTCATGATACGTGTGTTGTATATGCACCCCCTGTCAGTTGAGTACCACACTGCATTTCCCTCCCTCCTGCCTTCCGCCCATGGTCCTGCATTTCTCCCTTCCCGGCCCTGCAAAGCTCTTGCAATTCTCTCCCTCTGCTCTCCCCTCCATGCCCTAAAATCACATCCAGTCTTCATCTGGGCAGTGCCAGCAGTAGCGGCACGCATAGGCTGCTTGCGGCTTTAACAGTGACTTTCTCTCTGAACCATCCCGAATTCCCGCCCCTTCTGATGCAACTTCCTGTTTTCTGAAGGGTGAAACAGTTCAGAGACAGAGCCCTGGTGCAGGCCACAGGCAGCCTATGAGTAATGTTGGTGCTGGCCCTGTCCAGGCAAAGACTGAAGGTGATTTCAAGTTAAGGGGAGTGGAGGGCGGGGGAAACGGGGAGGGAGAGAATTGTGAGAGCTTTGCAGGCAGGAAAGGGAGAGATACCAGACTGTAAACCCAGGTGGAGTGGGGGGGGGGGGGGGGGGGGGGGGGGGAGGAGGAAATTGTGAGAGCTTTGTGGGCCAGGAAGGGAACTGAGAGATACTGGACTGTAAACAGGGGAGGGGGTGTGAGGAAATTGTGGGCCTGGCTAGAGACGCACTCTCTGTTCAAAATTCATGGCTATGCCACTGAGCAGGCACTTTAAAAGGAGCTTTGCTACAAAGGAAGGAGTGTTCTCAGCCTTTCAGACTGTGTGTGCACGCTAAATAAATCTACGCCTTGTGTATTGAACGAGTGCGCTGGCTGTGTGTGTATGTTAACATTGAACTGACCCCAACGGGTGTGACTCCTTCTCTCCACTGTCTCCTCTGGGCGTGGGAAAAAGGTCTGACCTCCTTTCATGGCTGCTCTGCTTATTCAATGCGCCAATGGGGACTGGTCCTCTTGCCCCCCCTCTCTCCCCCTTTCCATTCTTTCAAGAGCCTCCCTTTCAGAGCACCTGAAAAATTCATCTCATTATTCAGGCCCTAGCTGCATTGAAATACCACAGGGCCTGGGCTGCCTCCACAATCAATCTTGCTACAGAAGACCCTCCTCCCCCCCCCCCCCCCCCCATCATCACTGTCTGGCAAGTGTATGCCAAGGAGTTGCTTGGGGAGGAGTGCGGGGGGGGGGGGGGGGGGGGTAGATTTAGTCACACACATGGGCTCATTGTAGCGGTGTGCATTACAATGTGTTAACAGAAAAGAGGGAGAAAGTTACTTCAGAAACAAAATGTCCTGATCAAGCTGGAAATTAAATCAGGGTGTTTCCCCCTCAGTTTATTTTATCTTTTGGAAAAGTGCAGTGGACATAAAACAAATTTCAAAAAGTACCCCTTCCCTTCCTGCCTTATCTCCATGGCAAGAGATTTGTACAGACTGAAGTTTCTTAGTCCCATCCCCCACCCTCTCTCCCTCTCTCTATATATGTATATATATAAAATGTATATACCCATCTTGGGTAGTATAGCTTGTTACCCTACAGAATAATAAACAGCCCACAACGCAAGGCTGATAATCAGCATTTGGTGCAGTTTTGGCCTTTCCCTGCCTCTGCCCATCTGTCCGTCTGTCTGGATAGCTATAGCAGAACGTGGGTTGGATATTAACATCTCATTAATTCTAATCAGTAATCAATCATTCAGGGCCTATTCACTGCTTGCTTTTTCATAATGTCTGCCAGTGGCAACAGTGAGCTCCAGACCTTTCACAGGCAGCCCTTGTTCCAGCCGGACATTCTGGCTGGACCACGGTGTCGTAAGCAGGCAAGGATGCTGTGCCAGTGACCTTGCAGTGGCCTCCCTGTAACTGGGACAGATCTTAACTTTGTCACTTTGGGACTGGGCTCCAGACCTGATCTTCTGTACTTATAGCTAATTTGTGCGGGTTCTCAAGAACCAGCTAAGGGCCTGTTTGGCTCTCTGAGTAGAGAAATACAAAAATGTGCTTTCAAATGTAATATGTAGAAATATCTGAATTGCTGTTTTACAGTCAGGGTCTGGCTGGCCTGACTCAACATCCTTTGTACAGGGTTTCTCCATGACGTACGCTGCTCCCTCAGGGGTCAGTGCTCAAAACTACCGCTGGCGTTAACATGTGGTTAATGCTGGGTTTGAGCGCACGTTATACAGCGCAGAATACTCAGAGGGCTTGAGCGCCAGTGTTAACATACATGCTAAAGATGGTTGCAAATTGTATTTAAAAGTATTTAAATGGATGTTAATGGAGTCAGTAAGTATTTTTTCCCAATGCACAAATGAAAGTGTTGCAACGCACAGAAGGAAATGATGGCGCTAACGCCAAAATATTATCAGAAGGTTTTCGGGAAGCTTTCTTGTCACTTTCTCACATTAAACTTGTGGGTTTTGTCTTCTTTTGCAAGCGGAAGGAAGCCCGTGCAACTTGAAAGCGCTGATAGTGGGAAATAAGCATGTGTGCGAGTTCGAGCAAAAACAAGAGTGAAAACAAACATTGCCGCCTGTTTTTTTTCTGCTCTTAAATATGAGTCTTTCAAAAATTTTAACTACAAATAATGTTTAAAAACTGATATTTAAAAGTGCAGAAGAACAGAACCGATATGTGCTTACACTTCCAGGTTTGTATGGGCATGTGCACAAGAACTGCGCTTACTGCAAAACCCTTGTGCGCATATGCCAGGCGCGGTTCTCCCTTTACCATTCATTTGTTAGCACAAATTAAGCATGCATATAATTTGAATATGACTTCTTCTGAGCATAGCTTCACTACGGGGTCCTTTTACTAAGCAGCAGTGTGAGCGTGTCTTTTGGGCGTGCGCCGGGCCATTTTTTACTGCGTCCTGGAAAAAGGGCCTTTTTTTTAAGGAACTGAAAAATGGACATGCGACAAAATGAAAAACAACACGCGTCCATTTTCAGCCTGAGACCTTACTGCCACCTATTGACTTAGTGGTAAGGTTTCACGCACTACCAGTGCGGTAAGCACGCAGTGCGCATCAACTGCCATTTACCACTGGGTAAGCGCCTCACTATAGAAAATATTTTCTACTGTGTGTTTTCGGATGCGCCAAATTCAGAATTACCGCCTGGGGCATGCAATAGCTGGGTGGTAATGCCAATTTAGCAAGCGTTGGACACGCGTAGGCCCTTACACATGTTTGTAAAAGGGCCCTATGATCCTGTGCTGTTATTGCATTATAAGGTTTTGCATTGTGGGCTTTAGCACCAGGCTTTGAGCATCGGCCCCTCAGTGACAGTCAGGGGCATAGCTACGGGGGGTCACGGGGGCCTGGGCCCCCGCAAATATCATCCGGCCCCTGGTTTGGCTGGCGGGGGTCCCCAACCCTGCCCCTGCTCTTCTTTCTTCTTGCTCCTCCTGTGCACGCTGACGCAGGAAACCAGTGCTGAAGAAGGCTTCGTCCGGCGGGGGTTGGGGACCCCGCCAGGAAAGGTATTTGTTGGCGAGGAGGTGGGGGGCGGCGGGTGGCACTCAATGTGCCCCCAACCTCGGGCTCTAGCCCCCTCCCACCATCAGGTCTGCCTACGCCCCTGGTGACAGTCCTGTTACGTTTCTCTGGCTGAGCCTCAGCTATGGCACCAATCAAACTCTAAGGCAAAAACATCAATGTGAGCTACTGTTAGGACGTGCTATTTTACCACTAGTCCCATTTTATGCAATGAGACCTAGCTACTATATAAGAACATAAGAGTAGCCATACTGGGTCAGACCAATGGTCCATCTAACCCAGTATCCTGTTTTCCAAACAGTGGCCAAGCCACGTCACAAGTACCTGGCAGAAACCCAAATCTTGGCAACATTCCATGTACTACCCCAAAGAATAGCAGGATTCTGGAATCCTAAAGAGTGACAAGATTCCATGCAGAATCTCAAAGAGTAGCAACATTCCATACTACAAATCCCAGGGCAAGCAGTTGCTTTGTCTCAATAGCAGACTATGGACTTTTCCTCCAGGAATTTGTCCAAACCTTTTTTAAACCCAGATACGCTAACCACTATTACCACATCCTCCAACAAAGAGTTCCAGAGCATAACTGTTTGTTGAGTGAAAAAATATTTCCTCCTATTTGTGTTAAAAGTATTTCCAGGTAACTTCCTCGAGTGTTCCCTAGTCTTTATACTTTTGGAACGAGTAAAAAATCGATTCACTTCTATTCGTTCTACACCACTCATATGTCCCCGCATCCGTCTCTTTTCCAAGCTGAAGAGCCCTAACCTCTTTAGCCTTTCCTCATACGAGAGGAGTTCCATCCCCTTTATCATTTTGGTCACTCTTGTTTGAACCTTTTCTAATTCCGCTATCTTTTTTGAAATACGGTGACCCGAACTGAACGCAATACTCAAGGTGCGAACTGGGGTTAACATGTTTTAACGGTAGGCCATATTGATAAGTTCCCCCCCCCCCCCCCCACTCCACTCGACCCGTAGTTCTGACTTCCCTAAGAAAGGCAGGACGTCGTGTCCATAGATGTACAGTATGAGTCTGTTCATGTGACATTTAATATCAATAATATCAATTTAATATCAATAATATCAATGCTTAATATTCTGTTCTTACAATCAGATAATACAATCAACACACAGATGTAATTAAAAAAAAACATGAATATGAAACAGTGAAAGCTAAAATAATAATAAGTTATTGAAAAGTAAAATAAATCTCCTCCACTGACATCTAGTGCTCAAGACTCATCATGAATGTGCATACCGCCCAATCCTTCAAGGGCCCGATATTCAAAATAATCTCCCAGCCATTTAAATTGCCTGTCCAGGGATAGCCAGGCATTTTCAGTCACACTTAAACGAATAGTGCCACTGAAAATGCCCACTTACGCCCAGATTCTATATAGCGCACCTAGAGATCTGTGCCAATATTGTCGTGGATTCTATAACAATGTGCATAATTTAATTGGCTTAACAAGCTAATCAGCATCGATAACAGCTATTAACAAGCAATAATGAGCACTACTTGGTACTGATTAAAATTTACACTCACAACTCGCTAAGCGTATTCTGTAACAAAGTGCGCCGAACTTCTAACATGCATAGGTTATGGGAGTGGAAGTGGGCATTTCACGAGTGTTCCAAAATTTGCATGCGTAGTTATAGAATATGGCTCAGTGTGCACAAATCTACGCTCCGGGATATTTTCGTTGATGTAAATGGATGTGCATAGTTTTAGGTGCTGAGATATCAACTAAGCATATTCTATATACCACGCCTAAATCTAGGCACCGATTATAGAATACGCTTAGTAAGCACTGATTTCAGCACCAATTTTTTAGGAACCATATATAGAATCTCTTCCTTAGTGCTCAACTCAAAACCGGCTATTTTGGGCAAATTCTTGAGTCAGAGTTGGCACTTAGCTGGTTAAGTGCTGATACTCTGAACTTAACCAGTTACGGTTTTTCAGAGTTGGTTAAGTTCCAAATATCACACTTAACAGGCTATGTTTTAGCTGGCTCCTTATATCCAGAAATTCAATGCCAGAGGCCGAACATGGCTCGACATTGAATTTATGGAGTTAACACCAGCAGCTGTCAGCAAAATATTTATTTATTTGATTTGATTTATTGGGATTTATTAACCGCCTTTATGAAGAGATTAACCCAAGGTAGTGTACAGTACAGTTTAACATAAAACTTACAATTTTATTAACAGCATAACAATCATAAAATAACCAAGAATAAACATAAATACAATAAATGAGGTAAACTTGAAAACAGTAAATTGAAGCCTAATAATAGAACTACCATGAAACAGTATCAAAAATATACACATTTAACAGGACTGGAATTCAAATACTATAGATATAATACAATGCTAGCATAATACTAATGGTACACCTATTAAGAATGCATTAGACCATTCCAGAAGTGTAGCCAGGTTGAAGGCACAGGGGGAGCATAGAGCGGACTGCTGATGGCGCCGGCAGAAGTCCGTTTGGAGCGGCCGCTCCCCTAGCGCCCCCTAGCTACGCCTCTGGAACATTCAACTAACATAGATATGATGCTAAAGATTTTCTACAATACAGCTTACCATATAGCTGAGGGACCAAGAGCAGATATATGATGGGAACATTGATCACCACCGGCTGAATATCGGGCCACAAGTGTTTAAATATTATAAATCAATGGCTTCACTGTTCAGTTGCCATGGTCAGAGTTGCCTTCAAATGCCGGCTGCAGCGTCTAAATAAAACATGGATATTAGTGCTGCTATCCAGCTAGTGAGTGGTGCTGAATACCTGTGTACAGTGGTCAACACTGAAGTTGCCTGGCCAGTAGTGATAGCTGATTGTATAAAGTTAGCAAAATTGACAGAAGCAGATGGCAGGTTAGACTAACCAGTTTATTGAGGCAGGAGCTCTCAAGGACCAGAGTCCACTTCATTGGCAATTTCCTGTCATCACTTTATCCAGACAGTTATTTGGGTAGTGGGCTCAATATTGCTGCTTTCTGGCTACCTCCTCTACCCTCACTCCACTGCATAGTGCTAAGGATATTGGACAGCATTAGCTGGATGCTGCCACTGAGTACTGATAGCTAAGGCCTTTATGCGGATAATGGCAGTTATCCAGATAAACGCCTTTGAATATCAGGCTCCAAGTTTATGGACCATTACCGTAGCAAGAATTAGAGGAACATTAGATTTACTGACCTCACCTCGAAGGCCTGCATCGTGTTATTTCTGAAATGTTAGAAAACCAGAGCTTGGTGGCAACCTCAGCCTGGCAAGAGAGAGCTGTGTGAAGTCCTGGCATACCTCTGGACAAGGCTTCAGGGACCCCCCCCCCCCAAGACAACTTCAGCAGAAATACTTCCTGGCTGCAAGTGGCAGTGCATATTTATAGGTGAATGTGTCTTGGTTTCTTGACTCTGGCTGTTTTTCAGTGTGAGAAACTTTTGGTGTGAGATTTTGAATACATCTTGAGTAATTCACCAGCTCCTTATGAGTGGGATTCAGATGTGGGCCTCACTTAGGTGTGGGTCCTTTCCTCTATTTTCTCCTTATTTGCAAAAGCTGCCAAGGGCCCCACAAGAGACTCAAAGCAACTAAACCTCCTTCATTAGTAGCTACACTCTGTTGTTTTTGGATAAAATTTGATTTTCTGAAGGCTACTTCCTTGAAAACAAAATACCATAGCTGTGGTTTGTTTGCTTATTTAGGGGTGGGACAAAGGGTAAGACATTGATGAGTGTGTGTGTTTGTGTGTGTGTGGGGTATCAATTCAGCATTAACACCTGCAACATTTGGGTGGCATTGGGACCCCTCCATGCCCACCCCAGTGCCTATGACCTCTACTCAGATTAATTTCAAGAACAGATGAAGGTTTTCCTATCAAAGTCTGCAGAAATTAAATAATACTCATCAGAGTGCACAGCACAATTGGAGGATTTCATGCTGGAAAGAGATCGTAATTCATTAGAGACCTACTGCCTACATATTGGAATTATCTTCAACTGAAATACATTGGAATCATGGAAATCTGATGCACAAGTAGATATCATGGCTGAAGAACAGCAAATTCCCCCCTTCCCACTCATTAAACTATCCAGAAGTTGGAAAAGGCTGTACTGATGCTGTAGTGAAGTGTAGGGGGTTAGTTGTGAAGAGTCAGTGAGGCATGGAACAGCTGAATTAGTAAAATGGAGTCAGTATAGTATTCTGAGGAATAACAGTTACTTTTTACAAAGTCATAATTTCAGGGACTGGAAGTTCTTCTTGGTAATAATATTGTCTCACACTGCCTTGAGGTCCCTTCTCTAAGCCCTTTTCCTCCTCCCATCTACCACCCTCCACATTTGTCATTTTGGATACTACTTGAAAAAAAAAAAAGAAGCATATTTACAAAGCGTTTAATCCTCTGGTCTTTTGGTTAAGGGAGGGGGATAGCAAGCAGTGAGGTTCTGTCAGGGGGAATTAAGGGGAGAATCTCTTTGCATGAGTACTCTTTACAGGGAAACCCCCTACCCCACCAAGATCTCTTAAGCACCCTAACGGGATCAGACACACACACACAAAAGAGTGAAATTAGGGATCACACACACAGCCCATGCCACCTTCCCAAATCTTTATCTGCTTAAGGCGAATATCCTGCCAAATTGGATCAAGATAAAACCAGGCACTTTAACAGGATCCCCTCCTCTCAACTCTCATTTTGAATGTTTTTTTGTGGCCTATACTGAATTTAAACTGAGCTGTCCAGCCTGGAAACACTGTGTGAAATACACAGTGGAAGAAGCAGAGATTCCAATTTTTTTTTTTTTGATGGGTCCCCCCCCCCTACACACCTGCCCATGGCCACTCATGCTTTCACTTGAGTGACAGCCTCTGCTGTCCTGTACTAGGAAGCTCACCTTGGCTTTTGGGTGAATAAATACATCATACAGAGTGGAGGAGTGGCCAAGTAGTTAGAGCACCCATCTTGCCATCCAGAGGTGGCCGGTTCAAATCCCACTGCTGCTCCTTGTGATCTTGGGTAAGTCACTTAACCCTCCATTGCCTCAGGTATGAACTTAGATTGTGAGCCCTTCAGGGACAGAAATATCCAGTATACCTGAATGTAACTGACCTTGAGTTACTACTAAAAAAAAATGGCATAAGTAAAATATAAATAAATAAAATATGTCTCCTGAACCTCAGACAAGATAGAATGTCCCTGAGCTCTCACCAACCCCCTCAAATTCCAAACCTTTGTTCAGGATAGGAACAAAACCAGCATCAGTGTAATCAGGTCTGATTCAAAACTTCTGCAACAGATGATTTAAAAGTTATCCAATAAACTATAAGAGAAACATTTCTTCACTTTTTCATCTGCTAAGTGCTGTGGCTCCACCCCCAGCCCCCATGATGCTATGATAGAATGGGTGCATTTTGTCCCTGAAGACCCAGTTGAGGAAGGGGGGCTTATGTGTACTCTGCAAAGTTCAGAAACTTCTCCATCTCTGGAAAATCCTTAATTGCTGGATTTCATAGTCTA
The DNA here is from genome assembly GCF_901765095.1 of Microcaecilia unicolor. Taxonomy (NCBI): domain Eukaryota; kingdom Metazoa; phylum Chordata; class Amphibia; order Gymnophiona; family Siphonopidae; genus Microcaecilia; species Microcaecilia unicolor. The sequence continues at coordinate 76,055,931 of NC_044041.1, read as the reverse complement.
CCCTGTATCCAGTCTTCTCAATACACCTTGGATAATTTCCTAAAAGAAAAGTGCATAAGCCATTATTATGATGGACTTGGGAAAATCCACTGCTTATTTCTAGGATAAGCAGCATAAAATCAATTTTACTGTTCTGAGATCTTGCCAGGTACTTGTGACCTAGATTGGCCACTGTTGGAAACAAGATACTGGGCTTGATGGACCTTCAGTCTGTCCCAGTATGGCAACGCTTATGTTCTTATGTTCCTGGTACAGCTACCGGATTCCCTGAGAACTGAAATTGGAGAAAAAAGGTTCCTTGATATTTTCTTGGCTGCACTTGTTCTTAAAGCATGCATAACCTGTTAGTACAGATTGTTAGATCAAGGTTTGAAGAGAGAAGCTGAAAAAAGTACATCTGATTTGCATGGAGGGAACGGAATATTTCACTCCCACATTATTATGCATGTGTCTGCTTTACAGATGAGGCCATCTGCTCCCCAGACAAGGCGAGACAGACTCTTCCCTTTTTTGAAGCAGGTCATTCACCAGCTTTTGCTGGAATCTCCAATAACCGAGGGGGGAGGCACACCCCAGGTGGCAGTCGGAGACTGGCAGCACCTCTCCACTGCTCCATGGGGGGAGGGGAACTTGCCACCCCTTTTCTGAAGCATCCTCCCCCCTTCTCAATCCTTAAGGCATAAAATTAGCTAAGGGAGAGAAGGAGAAGGAGATGCAGGGCACTGAGGACCTCACTTTCTGTTTCTAAGTCTCAAATGCTCTTCACTATAAAAGAACTTGTGAATCTCAGCTCCAGGCCTAGGGACATAACTAGATAATTAGTGAAAAATGAGCTTTAAGTGCTTCATTCAAAATTACTTCCAAAAACTAGATTTCACTCATGCCCACCAATTCTCTCTCTTCTGTTCTAAATAGCAATATAAAGTTTACCCTACCAAGGACCATAGCTAGGGCAGGATGTCTGGGGCAATGCCCCAGGAGCTGAATTATTTTAGGACATTTCCAGTTCTGCTTTGTGGGGAGGGGACGGATGCTGTGCCATTGTGTTTCCTGTAGCTCTCTGGTACCATCCCCCTTTCACCCACCCCAGATCTTTAGCATATGTTAAACAGGGATCCCATCTTCCTTTTAACTATCAAAGATCTCCTCTCTCCTGTTAGGGATTAAGATGCCCTCCCGGGGCGGAGCAAGATGGTGACGGTGATACTGCTCCACGAGTAACTCCGTGGTGTTGTTAGAGTTAAAACCTTTTCCGCAAGTTCTTTTTTTCTTCTTAGCACGTTCGCTTTGTTTAAAACAACTAGCGTGATAATGCCGCACTCGAAGAGGAAGGGCTCTGTTAGAGCCGTGAGCCAACCAGCTTTAACTTCAACACCTAACCAACAAACTATGGAGAATTACCTCGTGCGATCCACATTAACAGCAACAGGAGGTCCTGCTGAGTTATCGGACCAGGGAGAATCCGTACTCCTGGGACAGGACGTTTCATTGTCCCCTCCATTGCATTATCCTCCTCCGCAGCCGGCAGAACCTGAGAGTGGGGGCGGAACCAGTGATCGCGAGAACGAGAAGAGAACCGCACAGATGGGGCCTACTCTTGGCACTGCTGCCGAGGCTCTCTGTTTCACAGAGACTTCTAGTTCAACTTTAAAGAATCCGGGAAGGGGTTCTTCTGTGGTGGTAATGCTAGATGCGATTTGGGAGACGTTGCAGACTGTGATGGCATCGACTGGTAAAATTGAAGATCTTGTGAGTAATGTTCAGGAATTAACCCTATCTTTTTCCTCTATGAAAACTGAGATAACAGAAAAAATTAATAACTTGACTGCAGAAAATGTTAAATTGAAGGAAACCTCATTAAAGTTGGTAAAGGATACTTCTTTGATATTTAATAGACTGGAATATTTCGAAAATTACAACAGGAGATTGAATTTTCATTTATTAAACTTTCCATGTACTCCAGTCTATACTCCATTGGAGATGTTCAAGAGATATTTGACTGAACATTTAAAATTTTCCTCAGAGAATATACCACCGTTGAATAAAATTTACTATTTACCCACTAAAAAACAAAATAACGAAAAACAACCACAAGAAGATTTAAATGAATCAGCTTTGTTGGAATCCTCATTGTCATCTACAATGGAGAGACAAACATTATTAGTCTCATTTATATTTCAGCAAGATCTGGATTTGGTTGGGAAACTGGCCCTGAGACATTTGCAAACTCCATTTTATGGAGGTAAAATCTGGGTATTTCCAGACGTGACAAAAGAAACCCAGGCCAGAAGAAAAGAATTCCTTTTATTGAGATCTGCTACGATAGCTTTGGGAGCGACCTTTAATTTGAATTATCCATGCAAGTGTAATATAAAATATCTCGGCGTAAAATATGTTTTCTTTATTCCTGATCATTTAAAACAATTTATAGAGCAGAAAAAGTATTATAATGCCGGTCTATGTAACACATTCTGAACAGAACCTGAATGATAATAAGGGAAAATGAATGTGGATATTTGTTAAGTTTTTCTTTAGAATATATGTTAGAGTTTGATCTCCTAAGGAACGGCTCTTAACCCCCCGTTTGGTGGTCTAATATAAGTCATATAAATGATTATGATGTTTTCTTGTTTTCTTTTTTCTTATATGAAAATTCTTGACTGTTTTATTCTTGTTCAAGTAGTAATGCTTGTAAATTAATGAAAAATGATAAAGAATTTAAAAAAAAGATGCCCTCCCGATCCCAGCTGCCCCAGAGACTTCATACAATAATATTCAGCCAGTTGGGTAAGAAGGTTTCCACACTCCCCCTTCCCTTTTCAGCATGTTGTACTCTTGCTGGTATGACCTTGAATTTCTACCAACGGTCAAGCTGGATACCTACTTCCAGCATAGCTCTGCCAGACCTTGGCGAGCGGAGTGAAAGTCCTTGCACTTGAAAGACTGGAGAAGGGGGACCAATATTCTTCTCCCTTCTTTCCTCTCCCCCCAGCGCACTCTTTCTGAAATGAAAGCTGTCCTTCACCGCCAGGAAAGAGTTGAACAATTCGATCATATATGCAGTTCTGCAGCCTCTCACCCCTTCAGGCCTCAGATTTATCCAGCTGGCAGAATGAAGTCTGACGTCTTTAGAAACATTTGCAGTCAGGCTTGCTCGGCAAACATCATTTTCTCAATCCGTCCCCGGGATTTGCTGAAGAACTGTAGCTTTTCCATGACCATGGCAATACATTCCAGAGTGAAAACCATTTTATTTACTGGTGCCTGTTCAGTGGTTATTTAGAAATGGCCCAGAGTTAAGCATAAGTGTGTGGTTTTTTTCATCTTCCCCAGCCTGGGGAAATACTTAAGTGTGGGGGCTTTCACTCTTTCCATGAAATGAAGCTTTTTATCATAAATATATTTTGTACTGTCGACTTTGGAGGTGAGCTGGTTGTCTGAGGCACTGTCTGTAAACTTCTGTCCAATCCTGTGATTCTTGGGTTCCAAATCTAGTGTGGTTGATTCTGACATTCATCCTTCCGAGTCACATAAAATGAGGAGCCAATTGTAATCAGAAGATACTATTACTATCCGCTGCCTGGAATGAGCCCTCTTGTCCAAAGCTATTCAAGTATTGTGGTAACAGGTATGATCTCTTCCCTCCCGACCAGAAGGGACATGGAGGGATTCATGCAGATGAACAGAAGAGCCTTGAGAAATGACTGGTTGAGCATGCGGTAGCTGAGGAGTGCCTGGCACTTGTGTAATTGGGTCAGGATGAGAACATTTACATTTTATACCTGAATTCACTAGATGTTTTGTGAGATCTTCTTACTGTGATGAAATGCAAAAGATAGCTCCAAGACCAGATGGTATGGATAGACTTGAGCTCAAAGTCTGGGTTACAGAAACAGATTTGTGAGAGATTAGTTCAGAACTCATTTTGTGACTCCTCATCTCAAATACATTCTGCAGGAAATATGAACTGCTAAGCTCCATTTCTTATGGGATGTGGGCTTTGTCCCGGTTTTCTGTTTGGTACCCTGGTGCTATCCAGTCCAGAGACAGCTGCATGTTTAAGAAGCCTATAGCCTTCATGCCTATTTCTCTAATGAGCACCTATAACTTCCGCTTAGGACTCTTTCTGTTTTCAGTAATAACTTGAGTTTAGACAGTGCAATCTGTTATAAATCTGAATATTTTTCTAGAAAATTACTGGCAAGGAAAGGGTCTGATGCTGTGGCCCACGGTACTCACTGGACCCACTGCCCGCCTTGAGCATCATTGCACAGGGCCAGCACAAAGGCATGAGGTACCCTAGATATACCTTCACCTTTGCCCTCTCCCCCCCCCCCCCCGCAAATTTCCATTAGGCCCTTGGGTGCCCCCCCAGACCTGATAATCATGGTCATTCTAACACTACCTCTACAAAACCATTCTTGTAAAAATGAAAAATAGGACATTGATGTCTATTCTTATTACTTTTGGATAAATTTTTCTATCTGATTATTACTGCTAAGTTTTTACAGTATTTTAGGTAGTTGTGTTTTTACATAATTCGTAGCGCCAACAGTGGTAGCAATGTCTTATAAGCTTCTTTTGTTAGGCTGTGGAGATGGTGTGCATTTCCCCCGGCTTCAATATATGGTGTCCAATCCAAGATGTGCATCCAACTACATTGGCTAATTGGGTACTAATTGGCACCAATTTGAATTTGCACACGCACCTCGCTACGCACCATTCTATAACAATGTGCCCCAAAATCACATAGTGTGCAACCCAAAAGGGAGCGTGGCCATAGGAGGTGCATGGACGGGTCAGGGGTGTTCTTACAATTTGCACTCAGTGTACCACAGATGTGCGCTCAAATCGAGTGCCGGGAATTACACCTGGTTTCAGCAGTCCAAATTTGGGTGCTGAAATAGGCACTCAGGCTACCTTATAATGGGCACTTATCTTTGAGTGTTTATTAGAGAACAACATTGAGCATCATTTACAGAATCTAGTCCCTTGTGTGTTGCTAGTATCTTGGCATAACATCGTACTAGTGTACACCGCTTCGATAGCCTTCAGGCTTGCAGGTGTCTTTATATATTCATGTACAGTAGGTATTTTTTTTGTCCCTGAAGGGGTCACAATTAAAAATAAAAAGAGCCGAAGCTGGGTCCCTTAGCTCACAATCCACTGCGTTTCCATTGGGCTACTCCTCAGACCTTCATGCAGCTCTGTTATGAATGTCCATAATGCCTGAAGCTGTCACACAGCCTGGTATCCCTTGCTGGTTTCACATTCAGGGGAGGGAGGGGGACAGCAGCCACTGGGGGGGGGGGGGGGGGGGGTTAAGAAGGTGTCCTGCCTTAATCTCTCAAGCAGAGCACCTAGACATAGCAAGTACCAGGTCTAAATACAAATGTACACCTTTTTAGACATTGACATCCTTTCCCTTTCTGTGATTGGAGTTGGACATCCATATTTTAGGCCTTCCCTAGTCCTGCCCAAAACACACCCAGACCATGACTCCTTGCCATATGGATGTACTGCAGCGTTAGAGATCCATATCCTGCCTTTGTAAAATTGGGATTTTAGACATCCATGAATTATGGATGTCTAAATGCTAGTTTTCAGACATCCAAAACTAGAATAGAGCATCTAAAATAACCACCTTTCTGTTGTCTGCTCAGAATGGTGGATGATGCCCTTGTACAAGTCATTAGTGAGGCCCCACCTGGAGTATTGTGTTCAGTTTTGGAGGCTGTATCTTGCTAAGGAAGCGAGAAGAAACAGTTCAAAGAAAAGCAACAAAAATGATATGGGATTTGGACCAAAAGATATTTGAGAAGAGACTAAAGAAACTATGTATACACTAGAGGAAAGGAGAGATAAGGGTGACAATGTACAGATGTTTAAATATTTGAAAAGTATTAATATACAAACAAATCATTTCTGGTGAAAGGAAAACAGTAGAACTAGAGAACATGAATTGAGGTTGCAGGGGGGTTGACTTAGGGGTAATATCAGGGAGTACTTTTCCATGAAGAGGGTGGTGGATGCCTGCAGTGCCCTCCAAAGGGAGGTGGTGGAGATAAAAACGGTAACAGATTTCAAAAATACATGGGATAAAGACAAAGGATTCCTATGCGGAAAGAGAAATGGAAGCAAAACAAAGCTTAGCGATGCTTGGACGGTAACTCCAGTACTTCTGAAATAAGGCCAATGCCGGGCAGATTTCTATGGTCTGTGCCCTGAAAATGGCAAGGACAGATCAAGATCAAGAATATATATGCTATATTGCATCATAAGCTAAGAGTTTATCTTATCGGGTAGACTGGATGGAGCATGCAGGTCTTTATCTACCATCATCTACTATGTTACTATGATGAAAACTATAGAATGTTTTAAAGATAAAATATTAATATTAGTTAATGAAGGGGATGGAACACCTCCTATATGAAGAGAAACTAAGCAGGTTGGGGTTCTTCACAGACAGAGAAGATATGATAGAAGATTATAAAATTATGAGTGGGATTAAATAGGACACAGTTGTTTTAACCTGTGAAACACACAAAAAAGGAGAAAACTAGAGGCCAGCAGATTGAAAACAAATTGTAGAAAGTTTTTTTTTTCTCCAAGTGTGTTGTCATTAAGCTGTGGACTCTATGACTGAAGGATGTGGTCAAGGCAACCGAGTGGAGGAAGGGTAGTGGTTAGAGCACCGGTCTTGACATCCAGAGGTGGCCAGTTTAAATCCTGCTGCTGCTCCTTGTGATCTTGGGCAAGTCACTTAACCCTCTATTGCTTCAGGTCCAAATTTAAATTATGAGTCCGACAGGGGAATATTCAGTATACCTGAATGTAACTCGCCTTGAGCTACTACTGAAAAAGGTGTGAGCAAAATCTAAATAAATAAACATAGTGAAATTCAAAAGAGGCTTGGACATGTTCCTGGAGGAAAAGTCCAGGTAGACTGGGAGAGCCATTGCTCATCCCTGGAAATGAGTTATGGGAAATAGATCTGTTTTGGGGGATCTGAAAAGTACTTGTGACTTGAACTGGCCCCTGCTAGATAGGATGCTGGGCTCGATGGACCTTGGTCTGACTCAGCATGGCATTTCTTGTGTTCTTATGTAATTTTTTTATGTACACACAAAAGAAGACAGTTTCTAAAAGTCATTTGCCTGGATAAATGAGCTCTTAGAAATGTCCATATTCGCCCTGAGGGTGACCACCTAATCTGCCTGATTTTTACACCAGCCTTGCTTTCTCGGAATGGCAATTGCCCCACTTTAAAATGTTTGTGTGGCTCTCTCTGTGGTGGGTGGCCTGGATGCATGTTTTAGGAATAAAATGGATTCAGAATTTCATTTATTGGATTTACAGTTGGGTAAGACTGAGGCTGGAAAAGTGACTGGCCCAAGATATTGCAGCAGACATAGCAAAATGCAGTCTGTTTCTAATTGGAAGGAAGGAGCACCTGGAAAAACATAAACTATAGACCTTTCATGTTACCCAGTTTCAGGAGACTTTGGGGTGGTAGAAATCTAGGACTGGTTTTCTCCTAATTCATTATGGACAGGAATGGCTTAACCCTTAGGCAGATAAAGTGGTTGCCTAGGGCAGCAGCTTCAGGGAATGTCAATAAGCAGCTGCAGTCAAAGAAAAATAATGGTCCAGTCACAAAGTACTGTCAGTACACACTTCTACCCATTTCCTCAGGTAGAGGCTTTTAGGACTTGCTCTAATTGTGCAAAGTTTAGTTTTAAGGGTGAGAGCTTGACCTGAGGATCCCACTTAACAGATTAAGCACCATTTATAGAATAGCGGGGGGAGGGGGAGTGACTTTATTTCTAGGTCAGGACATAAATGGTGATGGCAGTCTTACAGTCTGAAAGTAAGGTGCTGTACTGCTGATGGATCAGTACTGGTGCCTGGCAGACTGTGCTGTGGCATGGAGGCAGTTGCCTAGTGGTTAGAACAGTGGACTTGTTATTTAAGAGGTGGCTGGTTCAAATCTCACCACTGCTTATTCACTTCACCACCCATTGCTAGAAGTACAAAATGAGGGGCCCTTTTGGAAAGCCACAGGAGGGCTAACATGAGGGGAGCATGTGCCAAATTGGCATTACCACCGGGATAGTGCTTGTGTGCGCCGAATCTTGCAGTAAAATAACATACATAGTAAGCAACGGCAGATAAAGATCTGTACGGTCCATCCAGTCTGCCCAACAAGATAAACTCATTTTACTTGATATGTGATACTTTATATATATAACCGAGTTTGATTTGTCAGTAGAAAATACTTTTCTATCTTCTACCATGGGGGGGGGGGGGGGCATTCCCGGCGGTAATCGGCAGTGCGGCCATGTTGGCACACACTGCATGGTTACTGCATGGGTAGCATGTGAGCCTGTACCGCTAGGTCAATGGCTGGCGCTAAGGATTCAGGCTGTAAATAGGTGGACGCTAGTTTTAATTTTTGTGCACGCCCATTTCCTGGCCCATTAAAAAATGGCTTTTTTCCCCAGCCATGGTAAAAATTGACCCAGCATACGCCAAAAAGATGCACCCACACTACTGCAGGCCACTTTTTACCTTGGCTTTGTAAAGGACCCCTTAGTATGCAAACAGTGATTCCTTGCACTAGGGTCAATCAGGAGCCTTGCACTTACCCCCTAGGGAAGAATACCTCCATGTTAGAGGAGGTGGCCATTCCCTTAAGCTGCCACTCTAGGCAACCACTTCATCTGCCTTGTCTCCATACAGACTGAGGAATTGAGGAAACGGGCCTGTTACCTGCGGTAACATAAGGCAGCTTATCTCCTTGGGAGGGGGGGACTCCAGCTGCAGGTACAGGCAGGTGAGTAACACTGCAGTATCAAATAGGGCTTTACTGAATATTCATATTCAATTTGATTCGGCCCCAACTAGTGCCCCAAATACATTATTCGTATTCGGCCGAATAGTGATTTAAATTCAAATATGAATAATCCGGGGCTCTACCATGCTAAATCCTACTGAAATAAACACTTGATCTCTGATTTCATGTTGCTTCTTTTATTAATTGTTACGTTAAAGCTCAATGCCCATTATTTGTATTCGGTTTTCAGCTGAATAATATTTGTCATTATTTGAATTTGGCCAAATAGTACAGCTCTAGTATCAAATGCCCCTCTCCCCTCTCTATGGTAGGCACATGGGTGCAGGTAACTATCTATGGCGCTACAAAGTATAAATGGCAATGTATAACCAATAGGCAAAGGTTGGTCCCTAACTCACATATACCATGGTCAACTCTAAAACTTCAGTGCCCACTTTAGAATATATAATAGACAAATGGAGCTAATGGAGAGCATGACTGTAATCAAGGTCTATGTTTCCCACCTTTGTAGCTCATCCACCAGCTATAGCACCCCCAGACCTGCTGCCACAGGGATGAGCCCAGAGACCCCTATGGAGAGGGAGGAGAAGGAGGAAGAAGAAGAGGAGGAAGTACAAGAGACTGGAGTCAAGGAGAAGGAGGAGGAAAAGTTTCAGACAACAGCAGCCCCCACAGCACCAACTACTTCCACCCCAACTGCCCACCCCAGACCCCATGTGCCACCCCAGGAGCAGCTGGAGCCTCAGAAGGGGCTTGTAATCTCTGAGGGGGAGGACAATGGCCTCCTGCATCTTTCCCCATCCTCCCCAACACAGAGAGCTGAGGTTCTGGCAGATCCAAGGGCAGCTGCAGCTGCAGGTACAACTGTTCCTTGCCCTGAACCTGCCACTGGAACTGAAGCTGTGCTGAAGAGGATGGGATTAATGTTTGAGGCCGTGGACCAGCAACAAAGGGTCATGGAAGTTGCTGTGGCCAGGACTGAGCAAGCTCAAGGACACATACTATCTGCCCTTCAGCATGCTGGGATCCTAGGACCCAATCCCTCCCAGGACCCTTAGTCTGTCCTACCTCCTGAGCAGCTCTTGGGGGACCTCCTTCCTTCCCCTCTGCCCACAGTGATCCTTCACCTTTCCCTCACTCCTTTCATTAATTGTAAATATGCTACAAAGATTATTCAAATGTATGCTCAAAAGATGTAATTTTATATGAAAGTTTGATTTTGACATGGGTGTCCTGTGCTGTCATGTCAATGCTTATGGTTGCCCTATCTGATATCAAGGTTCTGAGGCTAATACATTAGTTTCCTGCCCACTGTGAAGAGCAGAAAGGAGGTAGGGGTAAGCATTGCTGCCACTATGCTCTGACTGATGCATGTGTCACCTGCAGGGTTTACAGGTATTCCCACAGTAGCACCACATGCTGGATCCAGGGCTGCTGTGAACCCCTATCAAGCTTCATCCGCATTTCCATGGAAACAACTACTTCAATGACCATGTCTTGGACTGGACCCAGTAGGTAGGCCAAAGGGCAACAATATCCACACCATACAAGCCCCACAGTACAAACGTGCGCCCTGCACAGACCAAAAGATCAAATACTTGAGCCCACAAACAAAAGCTTGAGAACAATTTGCTCAGGACCTCGGTGCCAAACCTGTACTGAACCCAAGTCCATGCAGTCCTACAAATAACTGAGGTGAGCAGTGACGTGAGGGATGTATATCACCCACCTGACTATTATATAACTAAGTAATTAAATCAGTCACACATTAGACATGAAGGATTACTTCTGAAGGCTGAGCCTATCATTTATGGATTATTGAGATGATTCACTATAATAGACAAGGAAACTCCAACACTATGGTGTTTGATTGTGATAAAGGTACATGTGGGTTTTTGCCTGAGTGAATTATTGAATTTATGAGAATTCCCCCTCCCCCAATCCATTCTGTTGAACATAGGACGGTGTATCGCTTAGTTCACAGTATCACCACCTTGTCATAGGCTGCACGGCACCTGTCTTGAATTGCTCCTAGGGCCCATAGGGAAAAAGTGGAACATGTATCACAAACTTTAAAGGGGTCTGCAGTGTCCAGGAAAACAGAATGGAAAAGTGTTCACTTGATGAGTTTTATAATCTTCTGGTGTCTGACCACGCCTGTCAGTTCAAGAGTAATATGGTTCTGCTGACACATATGTTGGAGAATGGGGAACTTTGTAAAAGCCCCCAAACTGTAAAAAATTACAATTTTTCACACCTCTAATGTTCCCTTCTCAGCTGTTGTGTTGTCTGCTACCTATGCTCATATGTCAGACTTGCAGCCCTCTCATGATCTGAATCATGCTGGATGGACAGATCTAATGGGAATCCCAGGCAATTCAAGCCATGACACGGCTGAAGCATGTCTGGGTGGTAGACTCTCCCCACACAGCTTAAGGGGAACACTGCCCACAGCATTTCCAAAGGTCCCTGCATATCCCTTGAACTTGCTTCCTTCATTGCCTATGGTCTAGATTTTTTAGATGGGCATGCAGCTCTTGGCTCCTGATAACATGCATATTTTACAGTGATGTTACTGTGTTTTCCTGGCCCATGACCACATTCTCTTCCTACAGCCATGTGCCTAGCTCAGAATCAACAGTAATGCTTTAGACTGGCAGCAATGAGCATGTGCACCTAGAAAAAGCAAGTGTGCGTGTGCTCTCCAGCAAGTGTGTGTGTGCACTAGTCGCACATGTACTGACTCACAGCTCTGCTTTACAATTACAGAGGCTTATTTACCTTTTCTTAAAACTCATTTTCTCTAAAAAAAAAAAACGGAGTGTTCAGCCACCAAAGGAAGGGATTGCCATGAATAGAGCAGAGGTGTAGGGCAAAATTGTTGCCTTTGTATTGTTCAATTTTTGTTCCATTCACACTAGACTGTCATGATGTATATTTATTTATTGCATTTGTACCCCACATTTTCCCACCTCTTTGCAGGCTCAATGTGGCTTACATATATATGCTAAGGGATAAGCAAATTAAAAAAAACAAACAGGAACGTCAACTCCTTGCCCCCATTTCTCCCCCTCCCCACTCCCCTACAGAAAACACACTGCAGTAAATGAATGGGAAGGGTCAGTGCAAGAGTATTAAGCACCATGGGTAAACCTTCAGCCTTACCCTCCCCCCTCCAATATCAACTATCAGGCCCTCTCTAGTGGGTGACATGACGTTTGATATCACACTTAATATCATTATTATACGAAACATCATATATGATTAGAAAACACTGAAATTCATGTTGGATAATGGGTGTGCCAGACGATGGTAAAAGAGTTAAAGGCACGATTGCCTGGAGAAAAAAAAATTCTGTGGTGCCACCCTTCCTTTGGTGCTCTAAGCACATGCTTATTTTGAGTAATGGTTAATCCAGGGCAGGGCTGAGAGCATTCTGTATGTGCCTGTGTGTGCGCATATGCACACAGGCATGTGTTGAGAAAAAGGGGTGAGAGCTGACGGGAGGAAGCAGTTCCTGTTTGGATTCTATTTGATTGCACTGGTATAAGTTGCCTTTGACATGTATATGAAAAGCAACTAGGAAGTAAAGCACAATCTCTGGAAGACAGCAACCACTGCAAATTGGATGCATTCTGCAGGGGGCAGGGTCGTATTTAGTATAATACACAGAGTCTACCCTGCATGGTAGGTGCAAGCCTTACTACCAGGTTACCCACTCACTTCCTGCCTTGAAGGCCCTGTGTGTTATTGGGCCTCTGAATAATCTTCACATTGGCCTACCAGCAAAAGAGATTGTTGTAGAGTAGGCGGTTTCAAGACCACATACAATAGGATCTCCCCTTCCTCCACGCCATATGGGTTGCACAGCTGAGGAATGAACTAGTTAGAAGAAGCTTGTGCTGCTGGAAGATGAGTGGAGATTCCATGTGGATTGCCCCTGTGGAACCAGAGCAAGCTACAGGGTACTACTATGTGCCTATTATTGCAGCATGGAGGAGCGACCCCTTTGAACCCAGTCCTGCAGCTCTAGTTTGGAAGAAGATGGAGGAGTCTAATATATAATATAGAAAGGGAAGACTCAAAAATGGAACCCTGTGTAAAAATATTTATCCTGAACATTTGTCATTATCCAGTCCAGGTCTACACCCTCAGTGCTCCAGATAACAACGATAAGTTAATCTCTCCACAAGGTAAAGAGTTGGCTCTTAAATCATGTATGTATCAGTTGCCTGAAACAGAAGTTACATCCAAGGCTTTGCCATCAAACTTACTCATCTTGGCTGGACTCTGTCCCTTGAATTACCTCTTTGGCTGTTCCAGGAAAGGAGGTTGTACTACCGCAGGCTCTATCTCAGGATTCACTGACTGTCTTTACACTGTGATATGGTCCTTCACCCCTGCATTCCCGACTGTGACCTATTGTCTGGTACCCCTGATGAACTGACTCCACTGAGGGTTGGACTTAGGAGGAGTCTTGTATGGATAGTACAGCATTTTTCAAAACATCATCAAATAATAAATATTGCCCTATTTTTGGATTCCCGTTCTGTGTGAGCTGTGGTGCAAGTATATCATTCTGGGGCTTTATTTTTTTTTAATAAAGTAGTGAATATTTTTGTGAAATAAGCTCCTTGATGAGATTCAACATGAAACTAACTGGTCAATATTCAGCCAGCAGCAGTTAGCATTTTTAAAATGCTTACCATCACTGTCTAAATGAGTGCTGAATGTTCAATGCTAGACCATATATATGCAAGTTCGACCATTAGTAGTAGAACCACGAGACTTCCCTCAGAGCTCAAGGTGGCCATTTTACAGCTGGAAAGGGTTTGCTCCTGTCTGGCCTACTCCACTAGACCACCAGTGAGGGGTCTACAGGTGGGTGGGTAAGGGGGGTCTGTTCTTGGGGGGACCACTCATGTTTGGGGGATGGGGTGACTTACAAGGCTGGAAGACTGGGCATCCAAATGGCAGATGACAATTAATATGAGGAAGTGCACAGTGATGCAAGTAGGGAAGAGAAACTCAAATTATAGCTAAATGATGTAAGGCTTCATGTTATGAGCAACCACCCAGGAAAGGATTCATTGAAACCCTCTGCTCAGTGTGCAATAGTAGCTAAGAAAGGAAATAAAATATTAGGAATTATTAGGAAAGGAATGGAGAACAAAACTGAGGATACTATAATGCCTTTGTATTGCTCTCTAGTGTGACCACATCTCGAATACTGTGTGCAATTCTGGTCACAGCATCTCAAAAAAGATATAGTGGAAATAGAAAAGGTACAGAGAAGGATGATGAAAATGATAAAGGGGATGGGATGTGAGATGACTTCCCTATGAGGAAAGGCTAAAGTGGCTAAGGCTCTTCAGCTTGGAGAAGAGACGGCTGAGGGGAGATATGATAGAAGTCTATAAAGTCTTGAGTGGAGTGGAATGGATAGATGTCAATCACTTGTTTACACTTTCCAAAAATTCAAGGACTAGGGGGCACACAATAGTAGTAAATTTAAAACAAATCAGAGAAAATATTTATTCACTCAATAAGTAATTACGCTCTGGAATTCAATGCCAGAGAATGTAGTAAAACAGTTAGCTTAGCAGGGTTTAAAAAAGGTTTGGCTAATTTCCTAAAAGAACAGTCCATAAGCCATTATTAAGAAGGATTTGAGAAAATCCCCTGCTTATTCCTGGGATAAGCAGCATAAAATCTGTTTTATTGTTCTAGGATCTTGCCAGGTACTTGTGACCTGAATTAGCCACTGTTGGAAACAGAATACTGGGCTTGATGGACCTTCGGTCTGTCCCAGTATGGTAATGCATATTCATTGCCAGCACCCACATAGCTAAGCAGGCAAAGTTGTGCACTCCAGTGTGCCTGCTTAGGTGCCAGCAATGAATGTTGCCAGCACCTGCATAACCTCTAGCTCCTCCCTGACTCTGTCCCTGGAACGCTTCACTGCTGCCCAGATTAGAGTTGGCTGGTTCATGCCAATATTCAATGGCACTCCCTGGCTAACTGCCATTGAATATTGGCGGCTGGCCCACGGAGCACATTGTAAGCAGTGCTTGCTTAAATCACTTTGAATATTGTGCCTTTTTTTTAAACATTTTAGAAAGTTGCTTAAGACTGTTTCTGTAGAGATATTAGACTTAAGATTTGTTGATGTTTTTATCTGTATGCCACATGGGGTTGGGCTTCTAAATTAGCCCTAGTAAACTTTCAAAGAAACCCAGTCCTCAATTTATGCTTCTATTTTCAGGCTCCTAAATTTAGGGGATTAGCACATTTTCATCATTAAGCAACTCAAATTATGCTCCTAATTCTAGGGAAAAGAATGGTAGATCTAAATGGAAGAGCATAACATGCAAAATTCTGAATTTAGGTTCATTTTCAGCTGAAAATTGGGGTTAAAATAAGGAGTGCTGCTGGTTGAATATCAAACCCATTGTTTTTACTACTGATTCCTGGCTTCCTCCTATATGATGCAAACATTTTGAATTCTACTGATTTGTGACAAATATTTCATGGTACCTGTACCTGTCACTAAGGGCCCTGTTTAGTAAGATGCACTGGCGTTTTTAGCGCATGCCTTAAATTAGCATACGGTAAAAGCGTTTAGCGCACACTAAAAACGCTAGCGTACCCTTAGCACTGCTTAGTAGACAGGACCCATAATTTTATAATACTCTTTCTTACCGATAAATGCGTCAGTAATATTGTACCTCACTTGGGTATTTTAAAGAAGTGAACAAAAATTCTTTGAAATAAATAAATATATCGATCCCTCTGATAATGCCTGGCTATGTTGCCACTACTTATCGCTGGCAGCAGTACAATACTCAGGCATCCATTTCTACACTGTACAGAACCTTGAGCATATTTTCCACTTGATAGGGCCTGGATGCATGAAATGTTTTTCCCATAGATATAAAACAGAAAAAAAGCCCTCTTAGTACATTTTGACAAGACTGGCTCCATATTTTGTTTTTTTACAAGAAACTGATCCCATCCAGGATCTGCCTCTCAGTATAAGAAATAGATGCTGTCAGCGAACCTACCCTCACTAGTTGTGATGGCACAGTGGTGCTGTAAAGGAAGGGTGAACCTTCCAAAAAATGTCAAACGTGGCGCAATGTGATTGAAAATGAGCTGCAGTAGTTCAAGCCTCTGTTCCATTTAGAACCCACTGGAGTTGTGCTGTTCCTGCAATAACCTTAAGAAGGGAGCACAGTGCTGCAAAACTAGCCACAGATGTATCAAGGTAGTCTGATAAAAAGGTCTGATCTGCATCTTATTTGATATTTAGAGCCATGTTTACTGAGGCTTAGCTTAGCCTATGTGCTAACAGACATTAGCATGTGTTAAGTGCTTTGCAAGTCATAGGAATAGAATGGGTCATATGGCACTCAGGTACACTGCTAAAGGATTATTTTTTTATTTGTTGCGTTTGTATCCCACATTTTCCCCACCTATTTGCAGGCTCAATGTGGCTTACATTGTTCCGTCATGGCGATCGCCATTTCCGGTATGAGGAAATACAAGTTGGTAATGCATGCATGTTCATAAGAGAAAGCAGATTATGGAAGGTTCGTTATCAAGATCAGAGCTCTGGTGTTGTAACATTAACGTTCATTCGTAATGATTGTTAATGCAAGCAGGTATATGAAGATTTGGTTTTCCTATTTTGATTTGGTTTTGATTATCCTATGTGCGTGTGCCCTTTATAGCGGTGTTTTCCAAGTCCAGTCCTGGAATACCCCTTACCAGTCAGGTTTTCAGCAGGGCCGCCGAGGGATTGAGCTGGGCCCGGGGAAGGGACCACAGCTACCGCTGCCGCTCCCACAAAGACTGCTTCTAGTCAGACTTAAAAAAGGGGGCCAGAGCCCAAAGTGGGGGGTGCACATTTTGCCCCACCTCTCTGTCCCCGCCGCAACACCACATACCTTGGCTGGCAGGGGTCCCCAAGCCCCACCAGCACTGTACTCTGCCGCATTGCCTGGCCTGCAGCTGCTTTTCCTCTCACGTTGCTCATGCTCATTTCATCATGTGCAATGTGAGGGGAAAAGCATCCGCGGGGCAGGTAATGCAGCAGGGAACAGCACTGGAGGAAGGCTTCCGCTGGTGAGCCTTGGGGACCCCCACCAGCCAAACCAGAGGCCCCGATGCCCTGTATCTGCTCCTCCCCAGCCTCTAAGGGGAGGCCCGGCACCAGAGTTTTTTCTCTCCTGCTCCTGTCGGGACGCGATCATCTGGGCTCTGTCAGAAGCAGGAGATGGACAGACCCTGGTGCTGGGCCCCCCTTGGAGGCTGGACCCAGGAGAATCTTACCCCCCTGCCCCCCAACTCTGCGGCCCTGGTTTTCAGGATATCCACAACGAATATGCACGAACTTGATTTGTATACACTGCCTCCATTATATGCAAATCTCTCTCATGCATATTCATTGTGGATATCCTGAAAACCTGACCGGCAAGGGGCACTCCAGGACTGGACTTGGGAAACACTGCTTTATAGAATAGCACACAGTGCCAATTCCAATGCTCTAACGTTAGGCACCAGACTTGCGCCTGCTTCAGCACCATTCGTGTATATGACCCAACACGGGGCCGTGTTTCAACAAAACACACCCATCTGCTTCAGGGGTCTTACAGTAGATACACAAAAAAATAAGGGGTCGGTGCAGAATAATACTTGTGTTTGTAAAAGCACTGACTCGAAATTCAGTCAGACGCCATCAAACCCGCCAACAGTGAGCAAAAAAAGGGTGTGTCACATCGAAACACAGCCCCATGTCGGGTCATATAAATGAGTGGTGCTGAATAAAGTTTATTACAACTTACTTCTGGCTGGAAGATATGTGCACATGTGCAGAAAGTGCTTAGGTGGATTTTATGCATTTACATGTGCACTGGGAACCCCGGGTGAACTTTTAGCCTTACCCCTCCACTCCACCATCAACTTTCAGGCCCTATCACAGCACATACATTGCGAATGTGTGACATTACTTTTGATATCATGACTTTTGATACATATTTGTGCATGTAACTGGTGTATAAATGTTACTATCTATTTTATAGCAATAGCATTAATCCCGTAGTGCGTATTAATGTCTGTCAGTGTGCCTTAAGCTTTAGTAAACATGATCCTTACTTCTGTATCTTCAGATTTGCTGACTCACATGTTCTAACCTAAGACTGGGTTGTTATTATTATATTGGATCTAGATCAGAATTCTTCAAAGATGAGGAAGAGCATCCCATGGGTCCCTACTTCAGCTGTCCATTAAAGGGACCAGAACCTCAGAAAGCCAATACAAAATATCAAAGCCTCCAGAAAAATAGATGTGCCAATGGTAAGAGAGACACAGAAGGGAGATGAATTAGTTCAAGTTTCACAGCTGGTAGGAGCAGTACTGGGTATCATGAAGCTTACACTGAATGTGGATTTCTCTAGTGCTATCAGAACTCAAAGAGTCTATACACATGCAACGCTTTCATAGTATATAACAGGATACCTTTACGGAATGTACTACAGTCTATATAGAGATGCATCTTGCCCCCCCTCCCATGAAAAGAGGTGTGTGCCACACATTCTGGGTTTTGTTTTGTTTCCAAGAAGGGTAGTAGAAGGTAATATAGCAGGAATATGGATACTAGGAAATGTTACTAACCAATTCAGCATTTTCCGAGTGGAGGAGTAGCCTAGTGGTTAGTGCAGCAGACTCTGATCCTGGGGAACTGGGTTTGATTCCCACTGCAGCTCCTTGTGACTCTGGGTAAGTCACTTAACCCTCCATTGTCCCAGGCAGGGGCGTAGCTAGGTGGGGGCATGGGGGCATGGGCCCCTGCAGATTTAGCCCTGGCCCCCTGCTTTCACCCCCCCCCCCCGCCGCCGATGACCCTCCCATGCCACATTCGACTCCTGCCGCCGCCAAACCTCCCCCCGCCACCACCGTCAGGTACCTTTGCTGGTGTGGTCCCCAACCCCCACCAGCTGAAGTCCTCTTCAGTGCCGGTCTCCAGCGGGTTGCTGATCTAGATTCTGTTTCTGCGAGTCTTCAGGACTCACAGAAACAGAATCCAGATCAGCAAACGTGCCGGACTCGGAGACCGGTGCTGAAGGGGACTTTGGCTGGCGGGGGTCGGGGACCCCCGCCAGCAAAGGTACCTGGTGGTGGCAGGGGAGGATTGATGGCGGTGGGAGGGGGGTCAAAAGGGATGAGGGAGGGGCGGCAGTGCTGGGAGGGGGGGCTAAAATATGCCCCCTCACCTCGGGCTCTGGACCCCCTCTCCCACTGAAGTCTGGCTAAGCCCCTGGTCCCAGGTGCAAATAAGTACCTGTATATAATATGTAAACTGCTTTGAACGTAGTTGGAAAAACCACAGAAAGGCGGTATATAAGTCCCATTCTCCTTCCCTTTCCCTATCTGGTTATGGTTTTTAAAATACCCTGAAAAGTGTCAGGTCAGCAGAGCAGGTTACTACATATCAACTAAACTGCTCCTTCCAGACTTTTACAGGCGTGTGTGTATGGGGGGGGGGGGGGTTACCCCCATTTGAGCTAAGCCACTCACAGGCCGATGCTCAGAACTCCCACAGTAAAGTCAACAGCACAGAACTGAAACCGCCAGTGCAGCATAGAAAACTAGCTCACCAATGCTCAAAGAAAACGGAATTCAAATTATACCTGCACTATAAAAGTGAATGCGGGGGGGGGGGGGGGGGGGGGGGGGAATGTGCTTGGTGCATGTGCAAGAGTTTTGCAGTAAGCTCAGCTCTTGTGCGCATGCACCGGGCAAACCCAAAATCAAAGCACACAGTGCCTGTTTTCTGTGCCTTTAAATATAAGCTTTTCAATTTGTTTTTACACGGAAGGCGCCAATGTGTACTTTCACTTTTGCTTGGATTCGTGCACATTTATTTCTTAGCGGGCTTTCTTCCACATCCAAAAGAAATCAAACCCATCAGACTTTAAAGAAAAAAATTGTGAAAAAATCCTGTCTTCAAACACCCTAATGCCTGCTCCAAACTGCCTGGCATTAGTACTGCGGCTTCGTTTTATGCACTGTTCTAGAAGCATTTGGAGGGAATTGGAAATGACCTCATTAAATTCATTTGACTACATTTGCATGTTATTTGCACTAATCTTCGGCATGCACATTTTCTCCAGTGCTAGAATCCTCTGAGCATCCTGCGACCACTAATGCTGGCACTAGTCCGACGCTAATCGCTTCTAGCGCTGGCATTACATTTTGAGGATTGGCTTGTTAGTTTCATGTTGCCATTCTATTAACTTAAAAAGCAAAATAACCTTTTTCTTTTTTGTTGGGGAAGGGGAGGGGGAAGAGAAAAAAGTAAGACCCTCCCTCACCTTCACATGCTGCCTGTCAACTTCAAACACATTGATATTCAAAATCCTAAAGACAACCCTCCCCCAAAGGGAATCTAGAAACTTTGATATTACATAAGTGCATAAGTATTGCCATACTGGGACAGACTGAAGGTCCATCAAGCCCAGCATCCTGTTTCCAACAGTGGCCAATCCAGGTCACAAATAACTAGCAAGATCCCAAAGCAATGCATTTATAGCAAAGTGAAAACTATTCAGGGCCAAACCCCGTTCTTTAAGTGAAGAGCTGTTTACTTCTATTTCACCACAGGGATGGAATGAGGTAATGCAATATGATTAAATACTTAGGTACCCTGCTTGGGAAAAAGGCTCATTTTCAATCTGCTTTCTTGCAAACCTTTACAGAAACAAACCTCCAGGTGAGTGAAGCTTAGTCCCATCCTCAGCTTTAAACACTTTTTTTTCTTACACCCTAAAGGTCAATCACCAGAGTCCATGCAAGAGTAGTGGGCAACCAAGTCAAACCTCCAGCCTTACACCCCCCTCAAGCAACTTTTAGGCGCCAGCTCCCCCCCCCCCCCCCCCAAGATTTTTTATAATTAAACTCAACAAGCTTGATCATCCCACAAAAATGGAGGTTAAAGTAGGTATTGATGATTCTTTGAGTTTGTGTGACTGTCAGGACCTATTGAATTACTTAGACTACAGCTGCTCTTTATTGTCTCAAAGAAGCTGCTGTCCTAGGCGACTGCCTAGCCTTGCCTAATGGTTGACCCGGCCCTGGCAATGGCTCCGGATACTTTATTTGTTTATTGGAAGAGGAAATTGTTGATGGTTGATTTAAGGAAGTCAGGTTTTTAAATTTCTCAGAACCAACAGAGTCTTCAATGAAAGCTAGACAAGCCCAGCGACCTTCTAACTCCGTTTTCTGCCCCCCCCCCCCCAATTAAAAAAAATAAAAGACAAGGGACGAACTCCAGATCAGTATTCTTCTTGCAAAGCACTGCTCCGACGCTGCTGCTGCTCCTGCGGGAGGTCCTGGATGCAGACACGGCACTAGCTCTGCCATCGCAGCTCATTGAATCCGGTTTTACATTCGGTTTTCTAGCTTTATGACATCAGATACACTCATACAGCTAGATAACCAAAGAGAAAAACGAACTCGGCTCTGGCAAACCCAACCTCTTGTGTAAGCCCTACATGCTTGAAAAACAAAACCACCGGGAACAACACTCTCCCCTACCCCATGAACAAAAATAAACCCCGTAGCCTAAGTATGAAACGCGGAATATATCCGCCGTAGTTAATGCAATTACAAGCTAAAAAGAGACACTCAAAATGCACAGCGTCCTCATTTTCCAGTGCAAGTTTAAGAAAAAAGCAAACGTTAACACCAACACAGCTCTGCCAATATCCCGAGATAATACGAAAAGCAAACTCTCTCTTCTAAAGTCAACAGTCGGTAAAGGCCAAGCCTTCTGCAGCCCGGACCTGCCCCCCACCCCCCGTAATCCGAGTGAGGATGGAACCGGTAACAAAACTCTGATAGAGCAAAACCACTCTCCGTTCTAATAAGCCCAGTCTTACTCCATTCTCTAAACAAACAGATTCATCGCAAGCAGCAAAACAGCGGCTTCAAAATCCCGAGGCTTCTCCGTTCACAGTGGCAGCATTGTTAAAAGCAGTTCTGAGATCCTCGCACCCCAGTCCCACAGAAGCACAAAACAGACAATTTAAACATTTTAGAGGAGGAAATACCTGCTTTGGGTTCTGGAGAGAAGGGGGTCTTCCTAAATTCACTGCCCAAGTCAAACTGCAAGAAGGCACGATCCGGCTCATCCAGCTTCTAGCAGAGGAGGCGAAAGGTTGTTTCAGCTCTCCACAGCTCGACCCAGTAAACGGCCTTTCCCCCCCCCCCCCCCTCTGCACCGCCCCCCGGAGGGGTGGGGGTGCAGCTTCACCCTAAACTTGATCCCTTTTTCTTCTCGGAGAAAACGAAAGAGGCGGTGGTGGCTGTTTGAGCTGGGAAAGTCTGAGGCTGAAAGGAGGCTGAGGGGCACAAGGGCTGAGCTGGGGGCAACCGGTATTGAATAGAGCCTACTTCTGTGCTGGGACAGCCCAGACAGGGCCAGAGGTCATCACAGCAAAGCAATGGTGATGTCACCAACCCTGGACTTGGTGATCTACACCCTGGGTAAAGGGAAGTTTGCAGAGCACTCTTAGGAATATGTGTGGTGTGTCTGTACAGTGTGTAAATATAATACATAAAACACACAGGTTGCCGGATTATGAATTTTTTTTAATTCGTGTGTAATATACGTGTACACAAATACGACTTTTACAATGTTTATATCCAGCCAACCCCATGCTGTTGACTCGTTTAAGATCCGGCTTCTGTTTAAATCGTGACCCGATTCTTTTCCAACACTGTTGCTTGGTGTGAGACTTAGGGGATAACCCTTCCTTCCTTAAGAATCTTTTTCAAGCACTCAGATTATAGTCACACGGGTTATTATTGTTTAATTATGTATTTTATGTATGGTTATAAAGAATTTTGCAATGAGACTGAATGCATTTTAAATCCAAAAAACTGTGGTAGTTGCTAGACTTTCAACACAAATCATCCCTCTCTGAACCTCAGTGAAAGAGTTTGCTCGATATTTGGGGGAGGGAGATATTTTGCACCCCAGTCTCCCATCTCAAGCCCTCTCCCCCTCCCCGTTTGCAGGGACAATGCTAACCAAATCCTCTCCACGACTGTTTCTCCATATGTTCTTTTCTGGACCACTTTTCAAGTTACTTTTCGTTCCTGTGTTGCCATTAAATATTTTCAGATATTTCTAAAGAATCCCTCCCCTTTCTCACGCGTTCATCTCACGCAAAAATAGATGGAGGGGGGAGGTGGAATTGGAGACGGGGGGGGGATTAATAATTTTAATCTCAGATTTCCTGACCAGTAAAAATGTCTATGAACAGTGTAAAATTAAATACAGGCTTAAACAAAGCTGATTCTCCTAACAGAAGATTTTAAAGCAAAAGCAGATCGAGACGGGCCTGCCTTATGGAAGCAGAAAACGAAACTCCTAAGACCAAGACCTCACAGCTCCCTCTCCAAGATACTTTTGGATGGGTGTGAAACATCTCAGTATTTCACGTTTTACTCATTTTGGCGAAAATGCGGAAATATTACTAACAACCTGAGAATTAGACGTCTTAATACAATCCCACACGATTCACCTCACTAAGGCTTCGTGTCTGTAACCTTCTTGCTGGAATGAAGGGAGACATTATTAAAATAAACGCCAAATAGGCTTAAAATGTCCATCCTTTTTTTTTTTTTCATTTTTATCTATTTAACTGCAGGAGAAAATTCCACCTTTGCAAGGTGGACTGCATTAAACCAAGTAATAGTAATGGTTTAACGCAGGCAGGGTCTCCCTTCAATTTAACCCCCTCCCATCCCACCTCCACCTTTTCCTCCTCTTCCTCACTTTGGTCAGAAGGGGCATTTTAAGTAGGTGACCCTCTTAATAGGTGCTTGCACCCTTTCCCCTTTTTTTGAATCTCACCAAGGATGCTTTTGAAGGAAACTTTTTTAAATTAAGGGGTAAAGGGGGATGTCG
Source organism: Microcaecilia unicolor (assembly GCF_901765095.1). Lineage (NCBI taxonomy): Eukaryota > Metazoa > Chordata > Amphibia > Gymnophiona > Siphonopidae > Microcaecilia > Microcaecilia unicolor. The sequence continues at coordinate 76,032,097 of NC_044041.1, read as the reverse complement.
TATACCATGTTCACGAGATCATACCTGAGGGATATAAATGATCCTGAGATAGGTCTAAATGCAGTGCCAATAATACTGCGTAAGCTTTTTGAGGTCTAGAAGACCATTTTGACTATTGACTCCAACGTTTGAAACAGCTGTACATTCATGAAACACGTGAATCAATAATAATAATGTGGTCCTACATTTGGGCCCTAAGCATACGGATCTAGATGGCTAATTCAGTTGTACAATCTGGCCTCTTCAAAGAGCCATCAAAGTAGACAGAACTCTTTTGGCATAATCTGTAAAATGGATAGTATATACACCATCAAAATAAAACTCCAAACTTATAAGGTATTTGGTGATGACGATTTTAATGTGTGTGCCTACTATGTATCATATTTGTCTCCTAATGTATCACAGGTAGGATATTGTGTATATTTTGTATAGTGCTCCTCCCAATTTAAACTCATTTGCATGTGTACACAGCAGGGGTACCTGCTCCATTCCTTACCCAGGAAGTTGCAGGGTGTGAATTCCCTTATATATAATTGTCTTTATGGTAACGTGTATTTTTCTGTACCATACCTTAATTGCCTGATTATACAGTATTCTAGAATAACCCATAATGAGTTCCTTGCTGTTGATATTTTTAATGGTAGGAGAACATATCCATAACTTCATGTTTATAACCCTTCCTGCATTTATACGAACTATAGCACTCTTACAGTAGCTGAAGGAATCTGGTTACACCTGTACAAAGATTCGTTCATTTTTTTTCTTCGATCCTTAACAGTCATATTTTTCTCTATCAAAGTTTGCATGAGGTGAGCCTAAAGGAAAATAGTTATATTGATTAACTCTCCTAAGTTTCTCAGGGGTTCTCCCGCCAATGCTATTTCCGTTTGAACTTCTTTTGGAAATATTAGGCCCTTTTCCTAATTATATTACAAACAAACACAAGTTATCTGTGCTATTTTCGATGTTCTGAGCAAATAGATAATGTTTAATTACAATTTTAACTGTAGGAGAAATATACTGGAGAACCTAAAGGTGAAAATGTGTGGGTTCCGCCACAGATAACATATTGAAGTTGCTTATTATTTTCAGCGGGCCTCGGTTGTCTCTCTTCATAGTAAATCCAAATATTTTTATGTATTATGTCCAGTTTAATGTCTTCATTTAGAGCGGTCACTTCCGTTTTAATCGTCATAACAAGACCTCATTATCATTCCAGGATTATTAAATGTAAAAATACATCTAGCCATCTTTTTAAAATGAAACTTTTGATATCAATTACCCTTGCCTCCCCCCCCCCCCCAGGTAATCAGTGTAGATACTTATCGCCAATAGAGTCCACTAGGTTTTGTATTTCTAAAATTATTCGGCTTCAGGCCATTCTCTGACTCTAGAGAATTTTAAAGCGATATTACCTCTGAAGAGAATTTCTTTTTCGATTCGTAATCCAAACTTTCTTTTTCATATTAAGAAGCCGATGTTAAAATGTGCTTGTTAAATGGTAATTAGTCAATTTTGTTTACCGATATTGATAAGTTATGCGTTTAAATTATTTGTTTCTCTTTCTGTGTAGGTCTCCCGTATTCAAATGTTTTTATGCCAATGTGCCCAATGCCGATAAGTACATTTTTGTCTATCTATATATATACAAAATTTTCACATCGGCACTGGACACACTGGAATAAAGACATTTGAATAAGGGATATCAAAATGTATAGTACCTACACATTAAAATGAAAACGGAGCTGGGAGGCAAATACGGATCAGAAGAGACGCAGAGTAAAGATGTGAACCAAAAAAATATAGATATTAAAAAGGAAATGTGAGAAGCCCATATTCAGTTCCGCCTGAAATACAGGATAAGGACTGGCATGAGACTGGCCCTGAAGGAAGATCACGATGCAGGACATTGGAAGGAACGGAACAGGGCCATAGGAAGAACACAGGGAAATGGGCTAGCTTGTCCCTTTTGGACGGTCTGGTTCTATCTTTCCTCTTAGTACAGAAACAACATTGATAGCCTGCTTGAGCTGTCAGTACCACCAGGATATGGCCTAAAATGTTATTTCCAGGAGAATTTACTTCCTTCCCAACTTCCCACCCCCGTTTTTCATTTTTGCATCAGGCAGAAAGCCTATTTGTAGGCCAAACAGAGAAAGAGAGATGAGGAATTCATGAGAAAATTAATATTTCTGAGTAAAATCGGTCTCCCCATTGGCAAGTAGTAGTAACAGCCTTCTTTGAAAGTGTAGCAGAATTGGTAGGTACTTGGCAATATGGTTAATCTTCTTTGTAGCACTACCCATTCTTGCTTTGTGAAACTTATATGGATTTGAGTCCAGGAAGCAGCCCGTGCAATAAGACTACCCTCTCCAGTCTTGGGTGTTGCCTTTCCCGTCTATCACGCCCGGTTTTAAGGCTGTAGGTATGCCGAGAGCACCTGTCATTGTACCTGCCACTTAATTCCTGCAGTTGGAAACGGGAAGCCACGTTCATCCCCCGCTTAAACCAAACTGTACAAGGCGGGTAATCAAGAGACAACAAATCTGCAAGGCGATAAAGCAGAGCCATAAGGGGGAAATCCACAAATCTTCTATTTCCGCCGCTGCTTCTTGTCCATTCATGTAAATATTTGAATTGTTTGACAGAAGAAAATATTACCATTCTCGTCCGGCAACAGTTATACACTATTTCAAGTTTACATAGATAGTTCATTAGCACTGATATAAATATTTAGGCCTCGGCTTCCAGCAGTAGAAAGAAAGAGATTTTTTTTAATGCAGTTTTTTTTTTCAATACAGTACATGTCACAACTATGGGCACAGACTGCTCTCTGAATAAGCCTTTGTGTTAATCTTCCACGTTGAGGATCTCTTTGGAGAGGTTTGTGTCTAAAACTGGCGATCCTTTGCTATCTGTAGTCCAGTTTCAAATGTGCTAGGAGGGGTGGGGGAAGGGGGAGAAAGCTCACTTTCTTTCTCTCTCTCCTGTGATCCACAAATTAGTGGACCTCAAGAGCTCAAATACCAAATGAAGGTTCGAACAGGTTGGGATGCAGAGCCATGCATTTTAGAGTAGGCTGCTGGTCTGTGTCCAAAAAATCGGAAATACTGACCGCATAATAATGTACATTTATAATGTACAAAATTCAGTGCGCGAATTTACATTGTTTATTGGAAGTGTGCTAAAAAATGTATGTATAAACAATTTTATAGTGTTGGTGTGTACATGTCATTAGGTGTGATTTAGCGTAATGTTATATATTCTGGTATATTTCTAAATGTAATACGTGCACTATTTTTGTCTCTAAGTCTGACCAAGCTGGTTATTTATGTAACTGTACTAACGTTCGTTGCACCTCACCTAGGCCCATCTTAAAATGGCTCAAACATTTTTTTCTATAGCAATTATTGATTTAGGTCTGAGCTTATGGGAATGGATTTTAGTAGCATATATACTCATACTGATGAGAAGCAGGGTTATAGCACCTGACCGCCCGCCCCTCTATAGGACCGCCTGCAGGTGTCATGGCTGCGGCTCCCTTATTCCACTGACTGTACAAGGATCTTGATAGGAGTGGAGCAGAGCACATTTTCCATGGATTTTCTCCAATGTGCAGGTTGGATTTACAGTGGAGCTTCATTAGACTTCATAATTAATCAAAGCTAGGAAGCATCCTCATTAGTACAGAAGCACCTGAATGGACTGATTCAGACACATTTACATGCCAAGCATGCATATAAGTCCTGTATAAGGAACCGACATGGGCCAGTAAACCCAGTGGGTCTGTCAGGATGACTTTCTGGATTATACCTGCTCGTTCTCCTGTCTGTTCAGGTTTTTCGGATTTATAAAGCTCCTCTGCATACCATCCCTGTTCAGCAACCAAACACTGAAAAGAACCCTTTTGTGAATCTGAAGAGGATTTTATTTTTGAAAAGGCACCCTATGCATTTTGCAAAGAAAAATTCCCAGAGCAATTAATATAATGGTACCAGCAATAACACGAGGCTAAGCGATTATTTGCTCCGGTTCAGAATCCCAGCTCGGGAAACCACTGGGAAGCCCTCCCCCAAAACAGCATAATTTTAAAAGAGCTCGTTTTGCAAAGATTTTGGTCACGAACATATAAAGGTGAAAAACAGTAAAACAAAACAAAACAACAAGCAAACAAAAAACAGGGTCAAGTTAATACCTTACAAGAATGTGTGTGTGTTTATATATCTCTATCTCTATATCTCTATATATATCATTTCACATAACCTACATATACAGATTATATACATGGTGTGTGTGTGTGTACACTGTGTAGACATTTCTGAAAGCACTGAGTGACTAAAAACTGGTTTACAGAAGGATTACAGCAGCTCATAGGCTGCTGTAATCCTTATTCTCTCACTCCATTTTGTTTTCTGAAGTGATAGAGATTGAGCTTGAAACACTTTCTATTAGTTTCCCATTTAATTTATCCTGCTTGTCTACCATCGTATCATACCTGCAGTGTTCATGAAAAACAGTCTTGCAAAGAAGTTTCCCAAAATACATTAATTTAGTTTTCCAAAGTTAGCCATAAGTCAAAATGAATGCTTATATTCCTTTCCTTACCCCACCCCTCCCCCAATCCGAATGATGTAATTGGATTACCTTGATTCCCCGTGCCTTTCCAAGGTAATTAAGAAGCAAGGCACTTCTAATTAGTCCAGGGATTATATAATAAGAAAGGCAAATGTGCTTTGAACAAAGCAAAGAACAGCCGAAACAGCAATGGAAGACTGCAGGGGAAGACTGCAGAGAGCAGGAAACGCTACAAGCCACAAGCTCAACAGTGTCGTGACACACGGTGAGGGCAGTGGAGGTTGCTGTCTGTGGTACTGAAAATGATTTGTGCTTTGGAGTCAGTATGGTGTTATTTCCATCTAGTTCTTTGACATTAGCACTGTAGGTACGGGATTGAAAAGCTACGCTTCTCCTTGTACAAATTAACGTTGTTCCTTTTTACCTGCTATAGTATCTGTTTGGCCTGCTTGAGCAAAACAGCTACCAACTTTCCTTTCCGAATTTCTGTGACGGCATTGACTTGGAGGTGAAATTGATTTTAAAAAGATCATTTGGATCCCCTACCTTTGTTTACTATCATCTGAAATCAATCATCTTAATATTGGAAAAATATAATTAGAAGGCATTATTTACCTCATATTTTAAAGAAAAAAATGGATTTCCTTATTAAGTGTGTAACTAATATCTGATAGAATTATATGGTGTTTTTCTAGTTGGACCGATTTTCTCCTGTTGGCGGCTTGTCAGTATTACTACTTAGTTCTGTGGTAGTAGAGATCATCTATAGTTAATTATGTTTATTTTATTTAACCAGGCCAGTCCTTCAAGTAGTGCTCAATGTATTTTGAAGATAATGTGAAAAAAGTCAGATTTTATTATCCGTTAGAGGTAATTTCCCTATTTCTGCTTGCTCTTGAAAGAACCCTCTCCCACCTAAAATGTGATATATTTGAATCATAGGGCCTGAGTTTAGTCATATAGTAATGACGTCAAAGGCCAGCTCATCCATTCATTCACAATTCTATAAGGTTCTTCTCATAAACCCATAGTAGAGGAAACATCTGTGATGTATCTATCTACATTGTGACGTTGACGTTTTAACGCCCTTTTAACTTAATACATATAATTTTCTTTCATTCTAGTAGAATTTTATATTCCAGATAAACAGTTGAAGCACAAATATATTCTGTACTATGCCACATATGTGTTCTGAGATTAAATAATTCTAATGTTAGAAATATGGCCAATAGACTAGAGAGAAGACGCTTATGTGGCATCCTAAACTGAAAGCAATTATAATAAATATATTTAAATCTATACTGCATAAGATATGAAGTAATGTTTTCCCCATTGCATGTGAAAACTGCACATAGTCAAATCAGCAGTTCCACAAACGTGGGTGACGTCAGATGCATAAACCCTTTAAATGTCTTTAAGTAGGGCTACAAATGGACGTTGAGAAAAATCTGCTGCTATGCAACCTATGGCCTGATATTTTCATAGCGGTGCTGTTTCCATCCCCCACCCCAAAAGGAGAAATGCACAAATACAAACTGAAATAAAAAAATTGCATTCAATATAAGGGGGTGGAGCAAGGAAGCTTTAGACAGAGAACAAAACGCATCTCTTACTTTTGTGCCTTTGTTGGTGAGATCGTGCCCAAAAGTTTAATATATTGTGTGAATATTTACCTAGCAATTACTGAAGCCCATCTCTGAAGGTGTGTGTGTGTGTATCTATCTATCTATCTATCTATCTATCTATCTATCTATCTATCTATCTATCTATCTATCTATCTATCTATCTATACATACACACACCTAGCAATTACAGAAGACCAACTCTGAAGGTATGTGTGTGTGTGTAATAAATTTCTTATTTCTTCAGATAGCATGTCTTTGCTTGTGTTCGTTGCAAATTCTTAGTATTTACGTCTTAACGCAATACTGTGTGCACACATCCGGAAGAGACGCAATGTCCGACGTGTGTGTGTGTGGGTTTTTTTTTACCGTTCCACAAGCATAGGCAGCAGAACGGGTTATTGCCCAGCCCTACCAATTTTTTTTTCTAACACAACATCAGCAGCCAGGTAGATGGAGGATAGAGACAGAGCTTGGTTTATTTGATCTTCCCAAACAAAAAGATGTAGGCTGCCTCTGCTTTCAATGTCAAAGGCAAATAGAAGAATGCCAGTATATTCCAGAAATTCACTCTCCATCCATTTTAAGCAAGAAGCTTACTGTCAAAGCCAGGCAGACTTCAAAGCAACATGAAACTGCTCGGGGTTTCCTAATTTTGCCTTTCCGTGAAAGAGTTAAGGCGTTCCAAGAAATGGGAGGAGGGAGGCAGGCAGGCAGGCTCTCTTCTGCCAATGCAAGTATGCAGATGGATCCTGCAATCATGTTACCGTAAAGGTATCAGCGCATGTCCTATGGCAAGCATTTTTAGTCTAGGAGATAAGTCACTGTTCCTTTCCTGTACAATTTTAGGCCTGCATACGTGACTTTGAGCAGGGAAATAAATGATCTGTGGAAATCTTGAAATCAGCTACAGTAGAATTATCGTGAAACCCTGAACGTGAAACAGTGCCGGCTACACTCCTGCTGCATCGACTGCATGTCATATCATTCACTCTCAAGTGAAGGAGATCTTAAGCTACAGAAGCATTAAATACTTATTGAATTATAAGTTTCTCAGCCTGCCCTGACATCCAGCTGCCGACCAATTTCTGTAGGCAAACCTATCCGAGTTTAAATAAGTGACCTATTTTATATCTTTTGCAAGAGCAGCCGAACATCTTTTTGGTTGGAGGGGTCAAGCAAAACCAATCTCCAGCCCCAGCCCAAAGCTGTCTAGTTGCTGAAGCTGTGTAAGGCAAAATATTGGTAGGGCCCTGGCTCCTGTGGTCCACCTCATTCCACCTGCCTATTTTTTTTTAGTAAGGCCAATGTCTGATCATTTTGCTTCCTTTTTTAAATTTCTTCTCCACCTGTCAATTATGTTATGTGCAGATCAGTGTGTTATGCACATCATTTAAGTAAGAATCGTGTCATATTTCTCCATTTATCTTCACATTTAATATTGTTTCATGTGCATGTTAGGAGAGGAATCAGAATATATCCATTAGAGCAATCATATTGGTCGATTGGGTAAACACGCCCTGGGTGATATCAAGTAACTTAGTCAATCCGATTACATTATGTATTCAAAGCAATTTTAGTATTTTACACCGTGTTCCGTTAACCGGTTGCTAATTTAGGGAATCATGGATTTTCTAAACTTGTAAGTAGGCTCAAACTATGTAACTCAAGCAACCTCAAATATATGGATAGCCTGGTGTCTGTAATAATTCTGCTCCTGAGCACCCTGAGCGATCAGAAACCATTAGCACGTGCGCTAAATACACAACATATGACAGAAGATTGCACAGGCGCAAATAATTTTCATACTGTACACGAGACCTGTATTATATCAGTTGCATATCTAGTCATTTCATCCAAAGAAAGCACCCAGATCAAATTTACCTTAATATCTGTTAATGAATGAAGTCCTCTATTGACTGTACCTGAAAATAAAGAAGAAACAGAGGGTAGTGCTAAGAGTCAGTGAGTGACGTACAGTATTCTGTAAGATAATTGTCGAAGGATTAATAAGTAACTTTCCCAGCAACTACGGAACACTTGGCTTCTCGGGGTTCTTTTACATGACTAACCAAGTAAAAACACTGGTATTTCCACAAACACATCTCCTCTGCTATCTGCGTATCAAAATGATCAGAAAATGCTTTAAAAAAGAGACTGTAAATTGTCCCACACCTTTCCGTATAGCTGACTAAAGAGGTAAGCCAGACGGTTAAAGCTTGTGTTTTGTTGCTATTATCTCAGTAATAAGGCAAATGAAAATGTTTACAGAATACCAGAAAGGACCAGGAAAATGTCACGTACAGTAAGGAGGACATTGTTTTCTCTTGTGCTTTCAATTTATGGTTAGAAAAATGCGCGCGAGAGCTGGTGTGTATATGGGAAATAATGATTCTTAGGCCTGCACTGGCAGATGCTGAGCGGATTCAAATATTGGGTGTCCCCTGTTTTCTCTTTCAAACGTCTTATTTCTTGTGCATTGTCATGCAAAATATACTTTCTGCAGAGCAGACTGAAGTGCAGTTGTGGGTCCAGAATTCCAGGTGTAGAATACAGAACACAGAGATTTTACGAGCCATCATGCTGTTCTGATCAGACTGTTGCATTATTTTGAGTTCATTCTATTGGTAAATCTGTGCAAGAGAGAACTCACAATATCAAAAGCTGAAGAAAATACGCCAATAAAATTCCCTGAGCACTAAATAATTGACACGAAGATATGAACAAGCAGTAACACTGGAACTCTATCTGTATGTGGTGGCTGGAAGGGGAAACTGCTGGGCGACTATGCTTAGTAACCGTGTAGCAAACCGTGGCCTTCCACTTCACCCAGCAGGCTAAACCTATGAGTCTAGTTGGAACACATGTTTCATGCTTGTGTTAAAAAGACGCTAATTCAGAAGAAGGGGTTAGTGTGATAAATGTAAAAGCGGTGTTTGTGTGTATATAATAAAATTATGGCAGGGTTAAAGTCAATGTAATCAGTACAGAGAATGAAAGAGAAGCTGAAATAGCAACACCCTGAAGTTAACGTTTAGTCACTGGAAAAATTAAATAGCACAATATAATATTGTTTTCCAAGCTCTACTAAATGTATATATTTTAATCAACAAAAGCTGTTAAGTCCACCCTGAGACACAGGCTGTAGAAACACCAGTGTGTTTTAGTACAGGTCTCACGCTTTTTTTGTTTGTCTGTTTGTTTTTTTCTTGAGTACTAACACTTAAGGCTTCAGGGAGGTGATCGCTGAAAGGGAAACCTGGATAAAACTGCAGTTTGGACAGAACCGCAGAATTCTCACCAGCCCACTTAACTGGATAAGGGGGAAAAAAAGCTTACACTGATCCTTAAATGCATCAGGTTTACTACATCCCTGCTTAGCTGTAAACAAAAGTTCCACCAATTAACATTAGCTTAAATATAAACAGGGAGAGGGGAAAAAAATACTGTTTTTACTTACTGTAGTGCCAGCATTTCCTTCCTCCGCAGCAAGCCAGGTTATAAAATCGGTCTTGTCTTGTAAATTTCCCCAGTCTTCTCTTTTGTGCCCCATTCCAATGGAGGCCTGATTAATTAATTTCACACTGTAGCTACAGAGGAAATTTTCCCACAAATAAGTGACCGAGAAAAATGTGGTCCCCAAAGAAAGGAATCAAAATCAAGTTCAAAAACGCGCAGGGAGAAATTACCATGACAATAAAGTCTGAGTGAAGCGAGGACTTGAAAACAAGAGGCTTTGGCGTCCGGGCAGCCTCTTCTCACAGACCCCTCAGCATTTTCCCAGGGTCTTCAACAATTACGCAACTGTTTGTCTTAGAGGCTTGTTTTATGATAAGATGGATAATAGGTCATTAAAACTTGGATGCAGGAGGGAGAGTGCTGCAAGTTGGCAGTGAGTTATATAGCAGGTAAATTTTGCACTGAAGGGAAATAAAATTGCTAATATTAAAAACAAAATGAAAGCTAAGAGTTTTTATGTGAATAAGGAAAGTCACTTCAGGAAAGCCTATAACTTTAAAAATGATTAACCAGCTCCTAATATTTTGTAAGAGAGTTAAAAATGCTACTTACTTACTTACTTGCTTGCTGGTAGGAAAATTTAAACTTAAAGTTGCATTTAAGTAAGTCCAGAGGCACCCTCAGTAGCAAATTTTTCTGAAAGGCAAACCCATCTCCCCCAAATCAAGTTCTACGTTAAAGAATAGACCTCTTGGTGAGTCACGGGCAGGCTGCTTTGTAAAAGTCCTTGAACATTTAGGGGAATTTATCTCAAAAGGGCTGTTTACTTGTGCTTCAGTGAGCTGAGACAGAAACCGTGTACAGTAGGAAGACCTTACTTCCCAACTCTATGGCTATCAACTCTCCCCTCCCCCAGCCGCCGCCACCTCCTCGCCTCCCCCCACCCCAGCTTCAGTCCAAGTCTTCCTCCCCACCACTACACACAAACTCATTTTCTCACAGCTCCCAGAGATAAGAGTCTGGACAGTTACTTGAGGTCCCCGAAAGTGCTCAAGCTAAGGAGGGACGTGTGCAGAAATCCAAACAGCCCGAGCTTCTCGGTCTTTGTCCACTCTGAATTGAAGTCCATTGTTCCATCCCTGCATGAACTGTTATTCTCTGCTTTTTTTTCACGCCTTTTGGTCTCTCCCCCTACTCAATGCCATAGAAATAACATACGATCCCTCATTAAATCCAAGAAAAAGGAGTGAGGTGGGGAGGGGGGGGGGAGGGCAGACCTGGGGTAAAGCTGACCGTGCAACCACCTTGTACTGAAACTGAAGAAATCATTACCTTTCAACTTAGACGAACTTGAGTATGCAGAGTTTATCCGTACACATAGCATGGTTATCTAGATCCGGATTATCCCTGTGGTCCAAGTTCAAACTTTTGCTAAGGTTTACAGATGAAAGGCTACAAGGACTCTGGGAAGGATAGTGACACTGTCTTCAAGGGGGTTGCTGTAACTTTAAGATCTGGAATGCCAAGGAGGGAAAAAAACTCCAATTGAGTTGCAACTGTTCCAGCACAGATTATGATGGACACCTTCATTCCAAGTATTAGAGCTGAGAATGAAGAAAATAAAGATGTTCAGAAGCAGGAAAGGAAGAGAAGAAGGGATGAAACCCGGACAGCACCTCAGATCTGCATCCTTAATAACCTGAGCACCACACTTAGCAGCGACTAAGATGAAAGGCAGCTCAGAAGACTTGTACACAGCTTGGGCTGGCTGGGAATGCTCAGCAAATTCTGACTGCAGAAAACCGAACAGAAAGCAGCAGCTGGAGCAGCAGCAGCGAGAATCTTCAAACCCCCCAAGCAAGAAAAACCAAACACAAACATCTCCAGATTCCACATCCACGCAAGGGGCGTGTGTGTATGTGAGGAGGATGGGGGCATCAGTGCACCCCCCAGGCATATATCCAGAAGAAAATGGAGAGACTGCGAAACCCAAGGAAGAGGTGCTGTGCTCCAGAGAGGAACCTGCATGGGCAGTATTGGCAGCTGAGCTGTGGGTCACGTTGCTTTACGTGGGGTTAAACAGATACGTCTGCTTATATCCAATAAACACCTCTGCCAGTGAATGGAGAAACAGGGGCAATTTTATTCTGGCTTTTTTGGTGTGGGGGGGGGGGGGGATCCCGTTGCAGCTCCTCCAGCAATGACAGCTGCCTGCTGTCTTGCACCCTGCACCCTTGCCAGATGTTGCCGAAAAGATAGCACATAGCTATTTTGGTACTGAAGAAGGGGAATAGCCAATATTTTTATTGAGGTGGGGGGGGGGGGAGGGTGCGCGTGCTTTCTCCATATTTGACTACGTAAAAGGTTGCGTCCTGACGTCAGGGAGCTTGATAGGTTAGCTGGATTCATATTTTAATGCTTTTCCCCCAAGGTGGATGGGAAGGGGAAAAGGTGGTGGCGCTGCTGATGGTTAGGCTGGGGGGGGGGGGGGGGGGGGGGCGGGTATGTCTTAGGATGTCTCCTTATTTCACCTGCGATCTTAGGAAATATAACTTAGATTAAAGCCCCTGCACAGGCCTTTTTGTTGCGGTTTAATAAAGCCACAGATTTGCTATTTGGGAGGGGGGGGGGGTGAAATAACTCAAGTTCTGTGTATTCTTAATTCTGAACTGCATATTGGCCATACTTTGTTTCCATGTAATAGAAAAGTGAGCCCACTTATTAAAAGGCTAATTGGGCAAACTAAGGTTTGCACTATTAGTGTTAGCTGCTCTGCTTTAATCGTACTGGTGACACATGATTTTGTTATATAGGGCTGACATAGAAACAGAGAAAACAGTATTGAGCCCAGGGAGTGCCATACAGCCATTTGAACAGCATTTTGACACAGTAATATCGGAGGCATCCATATTTTTCTACCTTAGCTTAATGTTTTGGATGAAATCTCTAGGACTGTGTATGTGTTGAGTTTTTAGGTCTCTGTTGCACATATGCGAAAACGTTCATTTTTGTGTGTGTGTTTTCGGAAATCAAACTATCCACGTACGGCTTCTGTACACAAGTAACCAGTCATGGAAGAGGAGGCTTTTAAATGGACATTAGGATTTTAGGTTTTTCTTTTAATTTCATGTTTTTCCAAGTTAAAAGACACATGCAGTGACGCTCTTTCCAGGTCTGTCGTAGAATATTGGTTACAGCCTTTTCTAAGGCGAATGGGCACTTGGGATGGAGGGGCTGTGAACGTCAGTCTGCCACCACTGACAACAGGAACACAGGGGAACCTGCGTTTTAAGCCCATGTTAAATGTCTGTTAAACATGCTAGCACGATTAAGGAGGCCTGAAAACCCTAACATGCTTTTTTTTTTTTTTAAGATTAGCTCTGCACAAATGGTTAAAAAAAAGTAGAATTGTTCAATCTGTGAAGTAATATGGACGGTTCCCAAAATATCCCTCCTAGCTCCCTAAGTTTCCTTAAGGGTCACAGTGGCCGTTTTAGAAGGTGGACAGTTTTGGTGTCCAGAGATCAGAGCAAGAGAACTTGGCTGACTGGTGCACGTGGCACTGTTCACCTTTCACTTGGTGGCCTGGTTATGGCTATACTTTTATTTGTGCAGGGTACAAAGTATGAAAGGGAATACAGAAACAAAAAATCTGACAAAATACGTAGAGAGAGAGAGAGAGAGAGACTGTTTACAAACTGCAGCTCATCAGTATCAATTATAAATTGTGGGGTGTACTGTTTGTGACATTAAAGCTTTGTCTAAAACAGTTCGAGATCAGTTCAGGGGAAGTTTGAGAGTGTGATGTGGAGTGATCCAGAGGTGTAATTTGAAAAGTCAGACTGGATGTGTACACACATTCATTCATTCTCTCTCTCTGTAATACAGGTGATCTGTAGATACATTGGATATATCACAGAGCTCCAGTAATGGTCTTGAAATACCTCTAAAATATCGAATTTCTTTTTAAAAAGGACTACGATTCTTATTTCATTTGCAAAGCCTTTTCACCATCCTGAAGATAGTTGTGTTGTTTAGGTAACCGTGTTAAGAAACTCCATGTATTTCATTTTTGGGATAGAAAGAAAGCCATGTGTTCCTTTTAGGAGCTCAATATATAATGTTTGGAGTGTCCGGGTCTCTGAGTGAGTGATGTAAGCATTAGGCCTTTGTGCTATGTGGAGATTATCTATAGATAGATAGATAGATAGATAGATAGATAGATAGATAGATAGATAGATAGATACTGCCCCTTTAAGATTTACAATTAGTATTTTGTAGACTTATACTACAAGGATTTGTGGAAGTATCTCAGTAAATAGAACTGTACAAGACTGCCCTCATGCCATGCTTTGAGGCTTGTTTTATTAATTTCGGCATTCAGTAGAGCTGGAGAGCAAAAATTATGTAGGTATTTTTAAAATTGTCTCAGGGTAACTGCTGCTGCCAGCACATTTGCATATCATTATAACATGCCATAATAATGCAACACGTTTCAGATTTTTATTTTTGCTATTTAACTAACAAAATGATGACATATGAAGACATTTTTTAAAGTTACCAATTAAAGGGGAATATTTTAAAAACAAATATCTTCTAAATGCTTGCAGTAAAATGTCATTTAGAGCAGTAGAGGATTGGATTATATAAGTATTTAAGCTATATACAGTATTTACAGATTATCTCTTAAAGAAAGCTTTTTTTTTTTATCTTAAGTCCACATCATAACCTACAAAGAGTTCTTTTTATTTTTCCCGGCTCAATATATCGACTATTAGAGTTCATAAATCCTGGCGAGTTTTTCACCTTTTCTGATTTCTTCTGTATCTCTTTGGCATGAGTTAAACTGTGATGTAATGTCCATAGCATTAAAGCTATAAGGCTATTTTTATACCTTTTTTAAGTTACAATTTTTAAACTCACGGTGGTGCTGTGGCTTTTCTCTGCATTTTGCAATAAACATTTGTTTCTCTCTCGAGCTAATTGACTTAAAAGGAGTGAACCAGAGTGTTTTGTTTATAATACTTTGTTTGTTTGTTTGTTTATTTATTTTCACTTTTGAATCTTGACCGGCTTCATGATTTAGGAGTGGCAGGTTTGGATTCTGGAAGCTGGAGTTCTTGACAAATGTGTTTTTAGATATGACAAGGCAAAAGAAATTAACTTCTTAAGAGTGTATGACCAGATGCAAGATACAGACTTTTAGTTCAGATTTTTTTTAAAGATTTGTTTTGTTCTTTGCATCTTTGGAACCTCACAGATTTTTTTTAATGGATGGATCTGGAAATATTTAATAAACGATAGGTTCAGCCTTACCCCATCACTTGTTATACTTTATGCCTAGGGAGCTCTTAGGAGCAATCAACATTAATACAGACTAGAATCTGACAGCTTAGGTACTATGCAATATGGTTTTAAGTTAAGAAATGTGTCTGGTTTAGCATTTCTGAGCCCAGAAATGTCTGGCTCCCTGGTGGCTTTACATATCATCTAATTTAAAAACGTGTTTTAAACTTCAACTTATCAAAATTGTTAAGCTGCATTAATGATAATCAACATTATTGTCAGATGAAGTGTGTAAGCACACGTCACAGCTTCCAAATGAATTTATTTCTACGTGTTTATTTTTTGGGTAATATGGATGAAGCCAGAGTATCTAGACAGACTCTTTAATAGCTAGAACCTAAATAGTATAATATTTAGACATGTCCAGATTTTAAATATCTGAAAAATGTAAACTGCTATATAGAATACACTTTAATTTTCTTAAAATACTATTTACGAATTGTTCTAAAAAATATTCAGATAACGTCTGTAATAAATATATCTTTATATTCATCCTCTTCGTTGCTGAGCATCTAGATGACAAATAGTTTTCAAATGTGTGAGTCCACTATTGAAAATGAAATGATCAGCAATGCTGAAGTGCTACGTTTGACGTTAGTTAATACATGATTCGAGCATCATGTTAAAACAGACTTTACCTTTTCTCTCGGATCCGCTTTATCTTACTCTGTGAGAATAAGCTACAATTAAATCCAGAGAGTTTATAATTTGTTGAAATAAGTCCTGCCTAAAATTAGTTATCGCTTTTAGGCCATCAGTTTAAATCCTGCTTAAAACGTGCACCTAAATTATTGGTCAGTGCTTGAAGTGTGCGTCTTTTTGTCATTTATAGGTAACTGAACTTTTGTAAATATCTCTGAATGATTGGACCAGCTTAAGGGCTAAGATTAGTGTATATCCATACATTATTTTTATTTTAGCTCCGATGAATATAAAATATATTCTGCTTGATAACATGGTGGCCGCAGAAAATAATTATGGCAGGTTTTCTCTGTCTGACCTGTAATTATATGCTATAGTACCTGTACACAAATAAGAAATCGCATAGAATTTTTCTCAAGACCTGTAAAGAAATCAGCTCCTCCCCACCATCCTTCTCTGTACATGGCTGAGTTCAAAGTGCTGAGAACAGCGACATCTAAGGGTGGGCGAGCGGAATCGTGTTTTTCTGCACTGCTCCCAGAACACTACTGAATCTTCCTTCCCCTTCCTGGCATCGGCAAGTGACAAACAGGAACAGTACAGAACGGAAGCTCGAACTGACAGGGGCAGTTTATTAGGCCATAGTGAAGGGCCAGGAACGCTTAGCATTATCTGGTAGATGAGTCTAGTACGGGGGCTATGGCAATGATAAGTTATAGTAGCAGGAGATGACAACATGAACTTGAGCCCTTACTGAAGGAGAGATCAGAATTTGAGAAACGCTGGAAACAATCCATTTGCAAGGTTGCTTTAGTTAGAAAACGTCTGACTGGGGGCGAAGGTTGTGTGAAGGAACTGTGCCTGGTAAATGGACAGCAACGAGTTTCAAGCAAACATTTAAATAATGTTGGGGGTGCTTTTACTAAGCTGTGTTATTTATTTATTTGGATTTATTTACCGCCTTTTTGAAGGAATTCACTCAAGGCGGTGTACAGTAAGAATAGATCAAGCATGAGCAATAGGCAATTTCAGCAGTCAAAATATTCAAATAACAATACAGAGTATGGCATAGTATACTACTTACAATGTCAACACAATATGTAATAGAACATTATAATTGATACTGAAGGGTAAAGCAAAGATGGAACATATAGATAGGTAAGAGACAAGAGTTAAAAAGTAGGTGACTCATTTAGATGAAGTTGCACGTGAGGTCAGAGAGATGGTTAAATCTGATCTCAGCTAGGGTAGGAGTGGATAAACCTGTCCTGCTGCAGTATGAGCAGCCCCAGTCACTGCTTGCGTGTGTGAGTGCGACTAACACTTTTTAGTTAGGTCTTCCATTAAAGGCCTGGTGTTAGGCAGGACCACCGAGAGACTGGGCCAGGCCCGGGACAAGGCCACCCCTGGACCCCCCTACCCGAGGTCGCCAGCCCCCCCCCCCCGCCACTGGGCCCTCTCTCCACCCCTGGGCCCTCTACACTGACCTTAAGCGCCTCACCTTCAAAAGCGCAGCAAGCAGCGGCAGACCACTCCTTCCTTCCGTGTCCCGCCCTCGCGGAAGTTACATCAGGCGAGGGCGGGACATGGAAGGAAGGAGTGGTCTCCGCTGCTTGCTGCGCTTTCGAAGGTTAGGCGCTTAAGTTCAATGCCAGGGAGTGATGGAGGGCGGGCTGGACTGCGGCGGTGGCGCCAGGCCCCCCCCCCCCAGAGGCCCGGGCCCGGGGAATTTTGTCCCCCCTGTCCCGCCCTCTCGGCGGCCCTGGTGTTAGGTGCTAATACATGCCTAATGCAGCTTAAAATGGCTTTACCATGGGACCAGCTCAGGAGTTATGCAGTAACTGCCAAATGTGCCTGCCAATGAATATTTTTTTGAGGGGGTATGTCAGAGGGTTGAGGTAATCACTTAGTGCAGCTACATTACTGGATAGCATATGAGCCCTTACTGTCTGCAAAATGGGTGCAGTAAGAGCACACTGGTAATTTGACAAAATGGCCACTCCTAATGGCAACATTAGCACATGAATCCAAAATCATGAATGAATGTTGTGCATCTCAGAAATAGTATGTGGACTCTTAAGTAGTTCAGATTATTTTAGTTGCAACAGACTCTCGTGTAATCATTGGCCAAAAACCTCCTTCAATATTTTTTTAAAACCAAGTCTTTACTTATATTATCTCATAATTATTTTCAACTGTGTCATTTTTGTGGAAAAATTTTTTTTTTTTAAAGTATAACGTATCAAAAAGCACTTATCTCAACAAATCCCATGGGGTTCCCGTTTCACCTTAGCGTTTCTTCACGGGAATTTGCGTGCTCAAAACATTTTAGTGTCTTTGCAGCTCATTCTGCCTCATATTATTGACCAATGATTACATGAGTCTGTTGCGACTAAAATAATCTGAACTGTTTAAAAGTCCACAGACTATTTCTGAGGTCTTTTCCTTCTTTTTGATGCACACCATTTATTCATGTTTTTTGGATTGCTGTGTGACTATTGATGGTTTTGTATGAATCCCCTTTTTTGATTTTCTATTTAATGTTAGTACATGGCCACTAATATATAATAGGATGGAAGTGTAGGGAAAACCTGCATAAGGGGTGCAGTAAGCTAAGGCCCTTTTGTTTTGCAGTATGTTCAGTCAAATAATTGATACATTTTGCTAACAGTTTGGAATATGCATTGCATTACACCTTGTATAATAACATCACAGAAAACTACATTTTTGTAACACACTCTCTCTGGAAGTGAAACAACTGAAAGTGAATATTTTGTTAAATAAAATATGGCTACTAATTTATTTTCCAGAACCCTGAATAGATTGCTGACTGGGGGTTGTTTTACTAAGCTGCTGTAAAAAAAATGGCTTTAGCGCGCTCTTGCACAGTTATTTCCTGCATGCTAAGGTCATTTTTACTGCAGCCATAGAAATGGCCTCTTCCAATTTTTTTTTGCATTAATGGCCATATGCTAATGCTGTCAGTGCATGGCCATTTTAAAAATTAGCACAAGTTCACTTATCACCACCCATTTTGTAGGCAGTAAGGGCTCAGTGGTGACCCTATCATTAGGCCAATTGAGGCGGGGCAAGGGCCTCAGGTGGGACTCTTCATGGAGCAGCATCTCACTCCTTTCCACCCACCAGGCTGGCTGCAGTCTGGCTTCTCCTTCTTCCTTCCTCAACCCCCTTCCCCATGTACCTTCTTTTTTGGGTTTCCAAAAGTCATCGTCATAGGCAATGACTCCCATAAGCTGCCCTGCTGCCGGCACTGGCTTCATCTCCGTACTGCAGCCCGCCTCTGAGGAAACAGGAAGTTACATCAGAGAAATGGGCTGCAGTAGAGAAAAGAAGCTGGTGCCAGCTGCAGGGCAGCAACTGGGAATCGCTGGTGCTGACAAATTTTGGAAAACCAAAAAAGAAGGTACATTCGGGGAAGAGGGTTGAGGAAGGAAGGGGGGAGATGCCAACCCGTGGCCGGGCAGGGGAGGGAATTGGGAGAGGGAGAGATGTTGGTTGGGGGTGGGGGTGCCATCTCATCCTTGCCTCAGGTGGCAGATTGCCTTGGGCTGCTCCTGTAGCTGTGTTAACTGATTTTCACAGGAATACCCACTCTCTGTCCCCAGACATGCCCCCTCAAAATATTAATAATATTCTTTAGTGCACCGTCAGCCTGCACACGTTTGGCACTTACTGCAGGATGCCTGAGCGTGTCTCATGGTACAGCATTTTAAGCTGTGTTAGGTGCACATTAAGCACCTAACATAGCTTAGTAAAAGGGCCCCAAGGTTAAACCTAGCAGATTCCATTTATTTTTGTTTTGCTTTGAATCTAGTGATATTTTAACAGTTCAAGCTTTAATTCCAAACCCTTGAGGAGGGAAAACTAAGGGGTTCTTTTGCTAAGCTGATTTAGGTGGTAATGCACGCCTAATGCAGCTTAAAATGGCAGACCACGTGATTCGCTCAGGTGTCCTGAGGTAACTGTCAAATGTGAGCATGCTAGCCGTGTGGGGGGGGGGGAGGGTGGAGAGTGGGCATTCCTGTGCTAACCAGTTACTGCATCTACATTACCACACACTAACTGGTTAGTGCACAGATAGGGCCAGATTCTGTATATGGCGCCCGAAAAATCCACGTGGAACAAATTTCTGCCTAAGTGTATTCTATAAGCAGTGCCTAGATTTAGGTGTGGAATATAGAATACGCTTAGTTGATATCCCAGTGCCTAGAACTACATACATCCATTTACACCAAGGAAAATGTGACGCAAATACCATCATGCAGATTTAGGCATATTCTATAACAGTGCATACAAATTTTAGAACACCCATGAAACACTCATTTCCCCACCTGTAACCACGCCCCTTTTTGGCCGCACACCATTAGAATTTAGGTGCTCTGCGTTGCAGAATACACTTAGCGAGTTGTGCACGTAAATTCTAATTATTGCCAATTAGTGCTCACTATTGATTGTTAAGTGCCATTATCAATGCTGATTAGCTTGTTAAGCCAATTAAGTAATGCGCAGTATTATAGAATACACAGAACACTAGGCGTGAAATATAGAATCCAGGGGACAGTGTGTGTGCCCTTACCACCTACAAAAAGGGTGACAGTAAATCCTCACATGGTACATTTTCAAAATGGCAACATTAGCACATGGCATGTAATACTAAAATTACAAAATAACCATTTTTATGCAGACTAAGGCCGCTTTTTACCACAGCTTAGTAAAAGGACCCCTAAGCGTCAAGCTATCCCATATATATTTTTCCTTATATGAGGCCTCATTCATCAACTTTTTTCCCTCAGTAGACACAGAATGGGAAAAATAGTTTTAGCAAGTCAAAACCTTAATACTTATGGATAATTATGGTTATTCGTGCCGCCTACCTTCTACTACAAGAAATAATTGGTCTTGAATGAATTAGGAAGGATTTGAAATGCTCAGGTAGAGAGGAATGCATGACTGCTCAGTCATGAAGCTGTCCTGCAACCTTCATTTTCAAAATATTGCCTTAACTAACATTCAACCTTTATTTTCAACATAATTATTCATTCTCTCTGTGCACCTAAAATGGGGTAACCTGCCCTTGTTCTCATTTTCCTCATTACAAAAAAAAAAATCTCAGATTCATCAACATTATCACTATGAAAGTGCTGCTTGGGAAAGTGTTGGTGTATTTGACTGGAATGTTTTGATCAAAATGCATTAACCAAGACTTTTCTGTTGCCGCATTAGTTATGAATGCATTTACATTTTTTTTGCAAAACAGGGGTTCTTGAAAGAGAAGTGGTGGTGGAGAGGCATCTGGTAGAATTCTTAAATTCTCTTAACTAAGGGCCAAAATGCACAAGTTTACCGTGCTTGCAATATTTGCTTTAGACTGGTTGTAGCTGGTCTAAAGCAAATGTTATTTAGCGTTTAATGCACAAAGTTCTGCATCCCTGTTACCATTTGCCATAGCAGCTGCCCATAACACTATTCAAATGTATTACAAGTTAATTAGTATTAAAATAAGCATTCCAAGCAATGCACAGTCATTTCTATAAACTGAGCACCTACCTTTTATGTGCAAAATTTTCCAGCAAGTCTGGATCTGTCCTTGTAGGGGAATGACCCGGTGGAGCAGTCTGCTTGCTAGATGTAGAATACTTGTGTCAAATTGCCCAGCCCTCGGCAGACAAGGGCTAGCAAATGTAAAAAAACACCCCCCCCCCAAAAAAAAATAGTTCAACTGAGCAAAAGATTCACCGGACAAAGCATTTTCTTTGTAAACTTACCTCCACCCCAAATTCTTAAGTTACCATAACTGTTTTGCAATAGCCTTCTAAATGAAATAAACAAGATTTTATAGCTTAAACGTGCATATACATTTTCTCTGTTTCAGCTGCTCATGTGCACCATAGGAATGGAAAGCCGAACTTTGAAGGTGGAAGTGCATGCGCAGAACATCAACGCTTACCAAGAGATTGTTCTGCGCATGTGCTAGGCGCTTTCCATACCGAGCCACTTACATATTTTCCATGAATCTTATTTGCATGCGATTTCCTTTGAGTATCGGTCGCTCAAAATGGCTAAGTTCAACAAAAAGAACATAAGAATAGCCGTACTGGATCGGACCAATGGTCCATCTGCTTCCAACACTGGCCAATCCAGGTCACAAATACCTGGCAGAAACCCAATTGGTAGCACCATTCCATGGATATAAACATGCACGGTGTTTAACGGTGACTTTTGTGCATCAGTGCAAGGTTAGTGTTAGACATGATGGGGCCCAAATAGGGTCAAATTTAAGATTTTGGTGCCCCTAAGCAAAGTCAGACAGCAGATCCCAAAGGGGATCAAACATCCCAGACAGAGGGGCTCAGGGCCGCTGAGGGGGGGGGGGGGGGGGCAGAATTTCCCAGGCTCGATCTCCAAGGGGGGCCTGGGCCCAGTGCAGGCAAGCTTCTTCCTGCCTGATTCTGGAACGGATCTCTCTGCTGCTGCATGCCGCCCAGGATCTGGATGATTGCATTAACACGACATCACATTGGGTTTTTTTTTATTTGTTACATTTGTATCCTACATTTCCCCACCTATTTGTAGGTTCAATGTGGCTTACATAGTACCGGAGAGGCCTTTGCAATCATCTGGGTCCTGGGCAGCACGCAGCAGAAGCAGGAGAGGACAGCAGCAGTCGGTAAGGGGGCAGGTGGCGCAAGTTGGTGCAGCAGCACGGCGGCGGTCTGAGAGTGTAGGGGTGGCGCAAGTGCAGGGGAGCAGTGCAGCAGATGCGGCGGCAGCCCAAGTGGGGGGGGGGGAGTACGGTGGTTCTGTCTTGCCTCGGGCCCGGCTGGGTCTCTCGGTGGTCCTGGAGGGGCTGATGCTCAAAACTAACACCAGTGTTATGAAACAATAAGTACGTGATTTGCACGCACTTTATTTTGCGCATAATGCTCAAAGGGCTGGAGCGTGGGTGTTAACGTGTGCGCTAAACATTGCTGCATATTGCATTGAAATGCATTTGAATGGATGCTAGTGAGGTTTGCAATGCTCAGGCAGCAGCACTGCAATCCCAAAGCAAATGGTGGTCTCTAATGCCACAAACTTACCACCAGCTCATGGATAGGGTAGAGGGGTTTGGGGAAGAATTTTTTTGTCAATTTTCACATTAAACTGCTGGTTTGTCTTATTTTGGAAGTGGAAGGAAGCCTCTGCAGCAGTGGCATAGCCAAGGGTGGGCCCGGATGGGCCCAGGCCCACCCACTTTGGGCTCAGGTCCACCCAGTAGCAGCACACCTATGATGTAAGCTGGCAGAGATCCCCAAGCCCCACCAGCCAAAAACTCCCAACAACTGTCCCTCCTGCATACCTTGTAAATAGCAGATGTTCGCCTGCAGCGACTGATACATACTGGTTTCACCGGCCCCACATCCTTCTCTCTGATGTATTCCTGCCTATGTGGAAACAGGAAGTTGCATCAGAGGGAAGGTTGTGGGGCCAACATGAGCAGTGTGTATTAGATGCTGCTTGCTGCTGGTGAAAATCTGCTATTTACTACTTATCATTTCTAAAGCGCTACTAGATGTATGCAGCGCTGTACGTCTAGTAGGTATTCGGGGGAGGGGGATGTTTGAGAGAGCATGCAGGCGAGAAAGGAAGAGACCAAATCACTTGTGGGACAAAGCAGAGTTCTTCTGCCTACCCATCTTGGGCCCAGGCCCCCCCAAATTTGGGTATCTGGCTACGCCCCTGCTGTGCAGCTTCTAAACACTGATGGTGAAAAACAGACATATGTGTGTGAGTCTGAGCAAAAGTGAAAGAACACATTGGCCCCTGTTTTTCTGCACTTCAATATGAGCTTTTCAAGTGCAAACCAAGTTTTGAAAAGCTCATATTTAAAGGTACAGAAGAAAAGCGCTGAGGTGTGCTTGCACGTCTGTTTTTGTCTGGGCATGTGCACAAGAGCCATGCTTACCCTAAAACTTTTGTGCACATATTTATTTTATTTATTTATTAGGATTTATTTACCACCTTTTTGAAATAAGTCACTCAAGGCAGTATACAGTAAGAATAAATCAAACATAAGCAATAGACAATTACAACAGCAAAAATATTCAAATAACAGTAGTATACTACTTACAATGTCAACACAATACGTAATAAAACATTTTCATAGACAGCGTAGGTTATAAGCTTCCTGAAGTACAGATAGTCTTGTGTTAAGTGGAGCCTTTCAGGGAGTGCATTCCAGAGCGTGGGGGCTATTCTGGAGAAGGCTCGCTTGCGGGTATCACATCATGTAATGTCTTTTGGAGAGGGTGTGATTAGGGCTACGCCTTGGGAGGACCTTAGTGTCCCTAAAGGTGTATAGAGGATCATCCTGTTCTTCAAGTACTCTGGGCCATTTTCTTTAAGGGCCTTGAAGATGACATAGAATTTTAAATTTAGCCCTGTATTGTACTGGTAGCCAGTGAAGGTTTTGCAAAAATGGTGTGATGTGGTCACGTTGTTTGCAACCTTCCATTAGTCTTGCTGCAGCATTCTGAATCAGTTGGAGCTGGTGCAGACCCTTTGTAGTCAGACCATTGTAGAATGCATTACAGTAAACCAGTCTTAATGTTATCATGGCATGCACAACTGGGATAAGATTTTCCTTCCCTTGTTTTCAGTTTAATAGCATGAATTATCTGTCCATAAAATTTGATTGTCATTTGCTTCAAGCATTGGTTAGATACTTTTCTCCACTGCTGTGCTATAGGGTTTGCATTGTGGGCTTTAGTGCCCAGGCTTTGAGCATTGACCCCAGAGTCAGGGAGGAACAGAGAAGGCTGGTATTGCTATGGTGGCTTTTCTTTGGTTTGCACCCAGGGCAATTGCTCTGGTTATATCCTCTCATTCCCCTCCCCCCAGGCCCTGACTAAGGATATAACACTCTCCTTACACGGGTACAGCAGCATAATGGAGGAAAAACAGAACCTAACAGTCCTGCCCTATAGTGAATGTGCTAGGAATCTTCTTAACAGTCTCAAAGGAACTCTGAAAGTTTGTTTGTTTGTTTTGTTACATTTGTACCCCGCGCTTTCCCACTCATGGCAGGCTCAATGCAGCGGGCAATGGAGGGTTAAGTGACTTGCCCAGAGTCACAAGGAGCTGCCTGTGCCCAGAATCAAACTCAGTTCCTCAGTTCCCCAGGACCAAAGTCCACCACCCTAACCACTAGGCCACTCCTCCACTCTGCAGAGACCTAGTGAATAGCCCTTGAAGGAAATTTGTGGAGATGAGATGCACTCTCGAGAAAGATGTGCTAAGATTTGTCTTGTAGACTTTGGAGAATCTTTTTAAGGTATTACCACCTCTCCAATATTTCAAGTAGCATTGTCAGTTTAGTTTTAAGACTGCAGTAGGTGGACTGTCTTTCTTTACTAACAAAGGACTCAAATACAAATCCTCCTATTTATCCAGCTTCTCCTACTTAAGCGCACAACTGTGGAACGCACTGCCAAAAGCAGCAAAAACTACGCTCGACCACCTTAATTTCCAGAAAGCACTAAAGACAGAATTGTTCAGAAGAGCATACCCCACCGACCCAACATAAAATACCAGACACTTGCAACACAATGTAATCACGGACCGTAATGGACATTACCTGACTCTTCCTCCCCTCTCCCTCTCTAAGTTCCCCCAATTGTACATACCTCACATGTACCTCATTCTACCACAATTCACTTTGTATTCATTCAAACCATGTATTTGTAGAGACCAAAATCAGCTAACACCGATAACGGTAATATATAAGCCACATTGAG
This sequence comes from Microcaecilia unicolor, assembly GCF_901765095.1. Classification (NCBI taxonomy): domain Eukaryota; kingdom Metazoa; phylum Chordata; class Amphibia; order Gymnophiona; family Siphonopidae; genus Microcaecilia; species Microcaecilia unicolor. The sequence continues at coordinate 76,006,656 of NC_044041.1, read as the reverse complement.
CCTGCAAAAAGGTGGGAAAATGTGGTATACAAATGCAACAAATAATAATAATAATAATGTAAACCTGGTTAAAGTAACCCCAAGAAAGGACCATGTCTAGTTGATAGAGCTGGATAGATGTGAAGGGATAAATGTTGAAATGGGTGGATACATTGCTTCCTTGCTCAGTGGCAGCCTGTTTATCTGGATTTTGTTAACCTTTGGTATCCCAGATGTTGCTGGAGAGGGGGAGTTGGAGTGACAGCTGTCCCTGAAATACCTTTCCCGTCATCCCTAGAATCGGAGGGACCTCTGTACTTGCTAATCTTTTGGCAGTCTATCTCCTAGCTGGGAAGCTTTTCTCTTTGGTGTCTATGGAAATATTTGCCTAACTGGTTCATATGAATTGTCAGATCTACATAAGCTCACACTGATATATTCAGCTTTTGAAGTCAGCTCCCTAGAAATTCAGAGTGCCATAACAGATTTTTGGGATTAATAGCACAGTAACATTTCTCTTGGATTTTGGTTTTCTTGTGGCATTTTTTTTCCTGGGATCTTTTGTGCACTTCACTTTGTAATATGTCTTTCCTGCATTAATCTCCTTGTATACCTGTCATGGATTATAATGAGGGACACAAGGCTAAACCCTCTTTTCTCCTTTAAAATTGTAATAATAACATACAAGAAGAATATAAATATTATTATGTAAATAATTGAGACCAGAACAAACTTGCTTGGTATAATAACAGGCTGTTGCTTTGTTTATCAGTGATAATAGAACCTGAACTAGAAAACCAGTGACATTCTTATTTAGAAATAACAACCTGACTACCTGCCATTTCACAGCAAAGTGCCACAGCCAAATAACCTAAACTACTATTTTTACCCACCATAGCAGCAAGGCTAACCACTGTAAATGTGGACCTCCCCACCTGTATTGAGGTGTGGCCCAATGCTGTGAACACTGAGGCCCTACCCAGAAGGACCTCCTTCTGCACAGGCTCTAGCACTGGTAACCCCCCCTCCAAAGAAAATACCTTAAGGCCATAGGGCAGCAGTGAAAACAAGTGGGGTTGGGAGTGTAGGCAAGCAAGCTGCCTCTGAGAAGCAGGAAAGTTCCTGGTCCTGGGTGGGGATGGCTTTAAGACAGTGCCACTGTCCCCCCCCCCCCACCACACACACACACACAATCCCCTGAGAATCACCCCAGTTGGAGGTGGGTTCCTGCCAACCAGCAATTCAAAAAAACAATAAGCCAATCAGGGTCAACCTGCACCCTTGATCAGGACCCTACCCGAGGCTCACCCCGCCCCTACCTTCAGCAAGGCCCAAACCTATGCTTGCCATGACGATTGAAATGGGGAAGGGGGGGGGGTTAGCTTGTCTCCCTGTTAAAGAGATGGGCTCTGGATCCACCATTGATCTTGGGTACTTCTATACATTTTGTTTTTTAGTAGGAAAATTCAGGCTATACTGGTAGATTCAATCATACCTAAGAAAGAGCTTTACTGAATTGTGAGTATTCAACTTCCTAATTAGAAGCAGCGTTTTGCAAGATGAAAGCTCCTACAAAATTCATAGGTGGAAAGGAGGGAGGATCTGATTTCAGACACTGAAAGTGGCATCTCTTTCTACTAAATAAATCGTATCCAATCTACTCATCAAATAAAGACAATGAAAAGTCTATTATAGTTAAGCCCCTTGATATTCAAACTCTTAGTTATCTTCAATCTATATCTTATTATCAATATTTACATATTGCGATGTATCTGTATAATGCATCAAAAGGAAGCCAGGGGGATAACACAACCATCTAATGAAATCCCAAGGTGGCAAGATAACATAGGACTTTTCATTGAACTAGCAAACCAGACCAAAAGTACTGCATTTATCTGATAGTTATGTTATAAAACAAAAGTTTGCAAACAGAACAAAAACAAAGGGGAGGGGTGGCTTGAATCGTATGCTGTATACCATCAAAATCCTACCAGTTCACAAGTTTTGAACCCTAAACTCAGCTGGTCTAACTTATATTGAGATCCTTGTTAAGGGATGGAGTCCCCTAGGGAAGCAGAATCCTCATAGGTTTAAGTAAATATAACAATAGTTTTAATACATTCACAGACACTGCAGTTATACGATATAATTTTTTTAAATTCCCTTTTACCCACAGAGAATGAAACAAGTAAAGTAATGGGGTTTGATGAAAGAAGATTTGAGCAAGAATTATTGAGCAGGATTTTTGTTTTGTTTTGTTTTTTAATATATGTGGGAACTTCATTTAAGAGTTTCCTTTTGCATGCCTCGAGCAGTGTCTGGCACAAGATTTCCCACTGACTGCTGGTAACTGGAAGCCAGTCTGGTGGACCTCGGGGTACCATTTCTTCTTTTAGTACTATCTGAAATTGCTGGTTTTCCATTACGTATTTAAATAGGGAGCTATGGGAATGATGCCATCCTATCCTGGGTGTAACAGGTTAGCAGAATTCAGGCAGTAAGCTGACACGAGAAGGTTATCAAGAACGAGTTAAAATAGGCTCTTGAAAAGGGAAGGTGGGAGGAAGGTAGATCTGGAAGTGGCTGTCTGAAAATGTCACTACTTCTGCAACAGAAGGCTGAAATCAGTTAGACTTCTGATTTTCATTTTCAATCTGTCTATTTACAAACTAGACTAAACAGCATGCAATCCTATACCACGAGAATACGATTCTACAGGTTTCCGAGCTTTATAAACGGCCAAAGATTCGCAAATGACTTGAGGTATTTGGTGTGGTAAACGTTAATAAAACATTTCTTTTATTAATCAAGCGTCTGCATTACTCAGAAAAAGTGATGAGAGAGAGAGAGGGCCATTGAAATGGCCCTCCAAATCTCCCCTCTATACAGTGAGAGTTTGGGGTTGTAGGATTGATTACTCATACTATTTAGGTGGATATTCCTTTAATGATACGTCAGTGATGCCCAAACTCTATAATTCTGCAAATCTAAATGCCTTATAAAGATTACTTTGTAATTATGTAGTGTAATTGGCTGGCACTATCTCTCTTTCTTTTTTTTTTAACACTACAGGAACATACGGACAATCTCTGCTATAACTTTCAAAAAATACTGGAGGACGTAGAAGAGGGGCGGGTGGGAAGGTGAGTGACTTGTTACTGAGGTTTGTAAGAGAGAGTTTTCATATTTCTCTCACTCTCTATGGGGGGGGGGGGGGGGGGAGGAGGCATTTTTATTATCATAGGAAGCCAGTTTCAGAAATGAAACTTGGCAGGGAATAGTGGACCCATTTCCCCTTCTCCCGTTCGGAATGCGGCTTCTATTTGGACACACAATTGATGGGTTACCCCAAAACACAGATAATGCTGCCCCATACCTGCTCTTATAGATTATGATTTTATTTTTACTTAAAGGTTACCATCCCTTTTATAAACCAAATTAAAAAAAAAATTCTGTTGAAACACAATCAGCATCTGATTGAAATTAAGATCACATTTATGAATTAAGGCAACTTTGCAACTGAGCGGAAAACATGGGTTCTAAGAATGTTAATTGAACCCACTCTGCATATTTTTACGAAATAAAAACAGTTTTGCAAACAAGGAACAGCTACTGCTCTTTTCATATAAAGCTTCCATTTTCCATATCTGGGAATAGAATTACATATAATTTTCTGAATAATTTGACATTTTTGACTTTAAGAAGGCACCCATAAATGGAATATAAAAACAAACCAACCCCCCCCCCCCAAACAAACAACAAAACTTTAAACCCGTCCTAAATGGCACATTGATGAGTATAATATGTCTTGATTTCCTGATCGATGGGTCTGAACATTTAATGCAAAGGATTATTAGTTTAAAAAGGTGACACTGGAGAGCAATCGGTGACCTTTTTTAACTTTCAACTCCCCAAATAACATCAGAAGTTCTTGCAGATATGCAGATGACAAGCAAAGAGAGAAAACTGAAGTAATGCCTGTTATGTATGGTGATGTGCAACTGTACCTCCGTAATCAAAACATCCTAAAACGATTTTAGCTACCTCTAGATTTGACTTATACTAAGCAGTGGTCTCTCCAAATGACTTTCTCATGATCTGACATTGTACAGTTTTTACCTCCATTGCAGCTGAATTTCCTGGGTGATAAAGATGACTTGCCATACTAGTCCAGTTATCTTTACTCATAGCTGAACATTACTTTCCAAATCCGATCACAAATGACACAATTAAAAAAAAAAAAGATCTTGCCCACGTCTTGGTGTGTGTTTTTTTTAAATTTCTTACGCGTATTAAAACTTTGGTTTTTATAGATACCTGAAATTTGGTATTTGAAACACCTCGATCAGATACATTAAAGTTAAAGCAGACACTTCTGGCACAATTTCTTCAATAGTATCTTTCAGTATCAATAGCATAGCATAGCATACATATTCCGAAAAACCACATCATTCTAGGGCATGTGAGGTAACCCCTCCCCCCACACCTTTTTATGTATTTAATTTTCTGTTTAAAACATGATTGTTGAAAAATTTCTACAACCTTGCTTTGCATATAATAATTAAAAACCACAGTGAAAATCCTGCATAGCAAAAAAAAAAAAAAAAAACTATTTCTGGGCCTCTGAGGGTGGGAAATAGCTTTTCTCCCTTTAGGTTCCATCCACTATAATCTAAAAACCAGACTATTTACACAACAGAAACCAGTATATACCTAAAGAACGGAGAAATTAGAGATGAGTTTAGTTAAATGGCACTTTTCTTTTTGTTTAAAACAAGAGTACTTAAGGCCTTCCCTATGACAGAAATCTCCAGCATTTAAAGAAACGACTGAGTTCAACATTTAATTAACATAAAAATAAGATCTAGCAACTTTCAACAAAACTGTTTGTAAGAGCAATTTGTGAAAAAATATGTTTTTATATTTTTTTCACCAGGTATTTTTGTGGATGTAAACCTGAAAAAAAAATCCCTCAGCTGGTACCAGTTCTGCACCCAGGTTCAAAATAATGAATATAAGTTCAGACAGGAGTTAGCAGAAACCTTGTGGCATAACCTACTGAAAAGGTGTGAACTAAATCCGCATAAAAATAACTGGACAGGTAGACCCTGCCTCCCTCGTTCCTCCCCAATCTACACACCAAACCCTTTTTGAATTTTACAGAGGACAATTTTTTTTCATGTATTTTTTCTACTTTCTGCATAACTTCAGAACAAGAAACTTCCAAAGGCCCCCAAAAGAATGAAGTTGAGAAACGCGAACAAACATATCTTGTTTTCAGAACACTTTTCAACTTATACATACTTACTAGGCAAAAGTTTTCTCGGGCACCCCAGCGGATTCTGCCTGGTCTAGAAGGACACGTTTAATGTGCTTCTTTCATGTAACTAACCCATGGGCTGAGCAATATGTTAATGAGGAGTGGCACCAAATCCCAGACAAGCGTTTACAGTACAGACAAATCTATACGTGCAAACAATGTTCTATGAAGTCGTGTCTCCCCCATAGAAAAGGGGGTGGGGCAGCTGAGGTCACATCTGTCAGAGTTTCCCCGTCCCCACATTGCCAAAGGACACCAATGACATCTTTACAGATTAAAATAGACTTTTTGGGGAATCTGTTGATTTATCTGAAAGACTAGAAAAGATGTCGTGTCTATCTTTTACACTAATTATCCAGATTTCATTTTAAGAAATCCAGCTATTCACTCATTTTTTAATATTTAGAGATTGTCCAAACATCTACTTTTATCATTTTAATTCTTTCACTGTTGCAGATTTCTATGCTTGAGGTTGTCTCATTTTTCCCCTCTTTATTTTGACGTGTCCTTATCGCCTATTTTATCTCTCGTTCTCTTTTCTTTACGTCCTTCTCCGATTCTGTCCCTTGAAAACAATTTAAATAGTATCGCCATTAAAAGTCAATAGCTGTCAAACTCGATGGGGCAAATGTGAATGAAAATTCTGGACACATTGGTGTTGCATTTCTAAAGCTTGACGTTTGGGTGCGAGGTAAGGACAAAAGTTGACATGGCCGTCCACTGCTTTTTATTATTCCTAAAGGAAGTGGGGGCTTTTGATCGCTGTGGACAGGCCAAGGCACAACGAAAATAAAGGAAATATTCAGTCGTTGCAGTCAGGTCTATCATTAGATGCATCGTAAACCATTTGATCTTTCTCTGAAAGTTGTGTCAAGCCTTTGTTTTGCTGAAAACATTACTATCAGTTTCTCTAAAAAAATTCTAATGAACAATGGGCACAAGGAACAGAAGATTCTACGTTTTTAGTACTTACTCATAGCTACAATATCACAGGTGAGACCAAGTTATATAAGCGGATGTCAATTGAAACTGGAGGATGCAAATCCTTTTTTTACAAATTCAACATAAAACGCTACAAACTGGGGACAACTTAATATTTCTTTCTATGTTAAGGATATCAGAAGGATCCTAGGATATAAGGAGACCACATAATATACATCTACCTTGTACATTTAAGGGTCATCAAATGTAATTTAAATTATTTTGCTGATATAGCTCTGTTGACCACACTGGAATTCAATGGTAGAAAATAAAAGAATTGTGATGAAAAGGCTAGATTTTGATTTTAAAAAGGTAAAAATATAAATGGGTTTCAAAAGGTGAATCTAACGAGATTAAAATAAAAAACAACAACATTTTATTCAGTACCAAAAACAGATTTTAGGGAAAAAAAAGTACCAAAAAAATGTGAATAGGTCTAATTTAACATTAGCCTATTTATATTTTTACCTTTAAAAAAAAAATCAAAATCTAGCCTTTTCATCACAATTCTTCTATTTTCTACCATTGAATTCCAGTATGGTCAACAGAGCTATATGAGCAAAATAATTAAAATTACATTTGATGACAAATTTACAAGGTAGATGTATATTATGTAGTCTCCTTATATCCCAGGATCCTTCTGATACCCTTATTATCGAAATAAATATTAAGTTGTCCCCAGATTGTAGCGTTTTGTGTTAATTTTTTTTAAAGGACCTGCATCCTCCAGGTTAAATTGACGCCTTTTATATAACTAGTTCTCACCTGTGATACTGTAGCAAGTATGAAGAAGTAGTATCTCCTATGCTCATTAAACTGTTTTAGAAACACCAAATGGTGTTATTTACTCAGTTTAAGTACAGGCAAGTGATTGCATGATCTCATGACTCCAGTACTAGGATAAATGAAAATCGCATCTAATTTGGCGCTTCAGACTTTACCTATAAATGTTTCCAAAAGTGTCTCGATTTATAGGCAAGAATAATTTGAGGAGGTCATTTCTTGTCTAAGACAATCATTCCTGCCTGCTTTCCCTCCTTTGGTAAAGGACCCAGTTCCTAATATACTTGGCAGTACTTTTTCTAACTCTGGGGTATCCCTTGTGACTTCATGGGGTATGGATACTGGTTTTCAAGTGTTTACACTTCAGGTTTAGCTTAAGGGACTCTGGACACTGTATCCTGTAAAGAACGGTGCCCGCAAAAGTCTTTTTCAATAATGCAACCGAAGAAACGGAGAGAAATCGTTGAAAGTCTCGCCTTTAAAAGTAAGGGGTTGTGAGCATAAGAAAAGGTGTACGATTTGTATCCCCTTTCAAAAAGAACTGGTAAACATAGGATAAATAGAAGAAAGGAGAACTAGGAATAAGACTGAAATATTGCACATTGATCAGGTACAATAAAGTGAATAAGCAGGACTGATAATACTGCAGTAGAAGCAGCAATTTCTTTCTGATTGTTTCTATTGGCGGAATATAGAAATATCTGATCTGTTCCTATCATTTTCCCATATTTAACTGTCATATCATTTTATAATATAGTCTATCTTAATTTCACTATTTCCTCGTTTGCCTTCACACTTTTTCTGAATAGTGCTTTCCTGTATTTTTCACAGGAGAGAGAGAGAGAGAGAGAGAGATGACTTAATACCGCCTTCGGATAATTCTCTGAAATCCCTACCTATGAAAAACAAAACAAAAACATGGTCTCCTGACTCCCTTCTGTTTTAAATACTAGTTAGTAAAGTTTTGCTACCCCTCCACCAAGTTAAGGTATGATCTCTGATTTGAACGGATATGTCTGTGGGTAGTATTAATCGGTGATAGCCTATTGTTCTTTAGAGTTGTAAGTACCACAAAGATAAAAATATTAAGTTTATCTCTGTGGTACTTACAACTCTAAAGATCAATATTATTAGTTTTATTAGTTAAAAAAAGTGGCCAACACGACCAGACTCCCCATCTTATTCTTCGCCTGACGTGGTAACAGTTAAGATGAAGCATCTTGACTTGGGAGAACAGTGACGTCACGGTGTGACGTCAGCACACTTCTCTGCGAATGATCCAGGAGTCGTCTCTTGGAAACTGTGGCAAAGTAACAAAGTAGCAAACATCAATTCAACAGCAGAGCTGCCAGGTTATCCAGTTCCAAGAGAGAGATTTTAGGCCAGTCTTCGCATCCTGGTGCATTATGGGACATGTAGCACGGATCTCAATGGGTAGAATCGGGGACTACAAATCTCACACTGCTTTGGGATATAGATTTGAAAACAGGACTGACCAAAAAGTCTCCCTCTTGGAATAAGGTCGTGAAGCTCTGCATCTACTTTTAAGCAAAACTGAAGATGCTGTATTGGCATGCAGGTAACTGTGCACACGTTGTTGCCTGCACGGGATGGCATAGTCCCCCCCCATCTCTCTGTAACTTCATGTCAAAAAGATTGTTAGGTCACTTTGCCAGGCCTTGCAAAGCAGGTCCTCTCAGTCTTTATTCTTGCTTGTGGAATTAATTTTATTTAAGCTTGGGTTTGGTTGGGTCTGTATTTTACCCTTGTCTTTTTGGACTCTAAAGGCAGAATATCTTGCCAAATTTGAATTTTGCCCAATACATTCAGGTTATGGAAGGAGTCTATTTGGATGATAGGTGAAGTAATCAAAAATAATCGGCACAGCTCAATGAGAGAGAGAGAGAATTCACAAAGATAGCTGGCAACATCTGCCATCCTTTCCTACCAAACTTCCTCACAAAGGGCTATGCACCCACACATTTACGCTGGCTTTATATGCCCTGATCCCCAAATCCTGACTATATTCTTTCATGCTCAGTGTAGGAGTACGTTCCATTTATTTTTCCACATTTTGCATTCCTCCTAGGGTCAAAATGACAAATCAATTTTAAGAAAACCATTTGGGTGCTCCTTTTCATTCTAAAAAACCTTTACACCTCTTTCTCTTGCTGATATCCGCTCCCCTCCCCCACTGCCTCAATTATTCCCTGCCTGGTTAATCCTCATAGGTGCTGCAGGGGCTGTTTGAGTAAGGTAGGGAGCTGACTGGAGTGGGCTTCACTTCCCTCTGGAAGACAAATTCAGGCAACAGCACTACATTTTCTGCCTAAAGATGCACAATGGGCCTCCGATAAATTGTATGGAAGCTGGTGGTTAGTGCTGCCTCTCCTCACTCATAGTGGGAGCAGGTTTAAAACCTGAGCACAAAGAAGGGTTACTGTCAGGATCGCCAAGGGCCAACATTTTTTAATATTATTATTTTTGCTCACCCAAACTTGAAACACATTTGTCCAAGTCCAGGTGACGGGACAGGATGATGGTGAATGGACGTCCAGCATTTGTTAGAGAAGGAAAAAAATATTTTGTCTGCATTTCTAAATCCTTTCTTCAGCATCTGGCCTTCACCATACAGCTGATGGTGGTATTTATTGATGGAAAGGATCTGGAAGCGTGGGAATGAATTAACAATACAGAGTTAGCAGGTGGAGACAGGAAACGTGGACTCTTTTCATATGAAAAAAATTTGATTCTTTTCTCTATTTGTGGTTGAATGAATTGAAAACAAATTTATTTGGAGTTAAAAAAAAAAACCCTGCAGCACATGCAATTCTGCGTTGGAAATGGAAAATTATAAAATGAAATGGGAAAGTGCTCATTTTATGAGTATGTCCCTTAATACTTAGAAGCTGATTTCTAACACAATTTGAGCTCCCCCCCCCCCCTCCTCCTTCCACATTAAACACCAGGACCTTGACTCTTTAGCATTTAAACCAGAGCTTTTCAACCCCAGTCCGCTGGACACGCCTAGCCAGTCAGGTTTTCAGGATATCCACAATGAACAGGCATGAGATAAATCTGAATGCAATTGAGGCAGTTCATACAAATTTATCTCACGCATATTCATTATGGGAATCCTGAAAACTTGACTGGCCAGGTGTCCTGAGGACTGAGCCGAGAACCATGGATCTAAGCAAATTATTTCTGGTTTTGTTTTACACTTTACGCAGATCTGATTCCTGGTGAAATGTTTTCTGGATGTGGGAACAGCTGCAGCAAACATTTTAATGCCTCCCCCTCCCTGCCTTTTCCTTCAGTCTGCCTGGTCTACTGTATGTTAACCGATTTCTGACATTCCCTGGCAAAGCACTTCATGCCACTAGGTTGCCATAGCAAATGTAAATCTTATCCGCAGAAAGCAGAGAAAAGTCTGATTAGCATATATTCAAATAAGGCAAGGGAGAAAATGCAAAACCATACATCATGCCAGCCTTTGTGAACCAATCGGGCCCCTCCCCCTCTTGTCTCCCTCTGTCCCAGCCAGATCTCAGCGTTGGGCTTCTTATCTTGCAAAGACAGGTTATGGACTAGTGTCTGGATTCCTTTGCAGTCTGTAAAGCTCCAGCTAAGACCCAGACACCCCTTCTGAAAAGCCAGAAATATCTGTCACTGCAGTCACAATAGCGTTGAAGGCTGAAAAGATCTTTTCCCCACAGCTTCTGGTGCTGGTAGCCTCTGTGATTGAATTATGGGGCGAAGGTGGGGGTGGAGGGAGGCAGAGGACATGGGGTTTTACAGGATCTATGAATCTAATGGGCCATATCTAGAACTGTCTTACTATGGAAGATAAACACAGGATTGTGAATTAAAGTTTGATGCTGCTCAGAAAACATGCTAAAATTAAAACACAGAATGGGACAGGAAGTAATTTTTAAACCTATTTACTAACCGCATGCTTGGATGCCTCACTTATATATACTATCTGCTACCACATTTGCTTATTTCCGATCTGACGAAGAAGGGCAACCTTTGAAAGCTAATCAAGAAATGTATTAAGTTATGTCCAATAAAAAAGGTATCATCTTATTTTCTTTTCCATGTTTTATTTTGTTTGATTTCTATTGATAACCTTAAGAGTGGACTAATACCGCTACCACACCTTTCTACTTGATAGATAAAGAAATTTGTCACTCTACCTAAGCAGTAATGGCCCCTGGACAGGTCATTTACTGGTGATCAGGGCTGTCCCTAGAACCTGTTCTTTTTAGCACTGGATTACTGTGTGCAGAACACCTTTTAGAGGTGCATAAGTACATAAGTAATGCCACACTGGGAAAAGACCAAGGGTCCATCGAGCGACAGCAGCCAATCCAGGCCAAGGGCACCTGGCGAGCTTCCCAAACGTACTAACATTCTATACATGTTATTCCTGGAATTGTGGATTTTTCCCAAGTCCATTTAGTAGCAGTTTATGGACTTGTTCTTTAGGAATCCGTCTAACCCCTTTTTAAACTCTGCCAAGCTAACCGCCTTCCCACATTCTCTGGCAACGAATTCCAGAGTTTAATTATGCGTTGGGTGAAGAAAAATTTTCTCTGATTTGTTTTAAATTTACTACACTGTAGGTTCATCGCATGCCCCCTAGTCCTAGGTGAAATAGTTGACATAACCCTTAAATTCGCTATTTGTGCCCCGACTCCCCAACGCTGGGACTGCTGAGGGCTGAAAGGTAAGGTGCTGGCTCCCTCCACTACAGCAAGGTTCCAGTAATGTGTGAGGGGAGAGACTAAAGTGCCAGGATCCTGACAAGATCACATGAAAATAGATTGACATCAGGGAGCCCTGAAAAATAGGCTGCTTCTAGGAAACACTGCACTAGACTGAGGTAGTAGTTTACTTTGCCACAACCACACATTTTTATAATGTGGAGGTCGCCATACCTATAGAGCAGGTCAAGTTTGAAATACAATGCATAGGACTGGACCTTGAGCTGTATAGACCATATGACCACAGAAGGCGTCATAGCTAATGTCTTCCAACAATACACATACAACTACAGCCATGGGCAAGCAACTTTCAAGTTATATGTAAAAGAGCATGACACACAAGACTACATTCAGTAAATGGCACCCAGATTTGGGTGCTGAAAAAAAATGCGCTCTGAGTTGGATTCCATTTATAGAATAGTGTATAGAGCCAGGATCTGCGCCCAAAGAGTTACACTTACTGAAACCCTCCTCTGTAAATTAGGCACAGATCCTCTGAATTCCATAATACTGTGGCACATCTTTAGTGATTGCCCTGCGCCACCCGCGTGCCCGTCCCATGATTATACTCCCATTCCAATTACATGTGACAAGATTTGCATGCACAGCTTTATAGAATAGCACTTAGCTATATATAAAATAACATGAACAACAGCTATATGGCCACAGAAATACTATATACTAATTGCTGTTGTAACCAGTCCCCAGAAATATACAAATATTGGATCTTCAGAGGTAAGCTTCCACTTAAGCCATCAGCTTTGATAATAATTGAAGTAGGTGTATCACCTTATCTCTTCATCAATCCCAATATTTTGTTAACTTTTTATCATATCTTCTTTTTCTTTATATTTTCTTATTTTTTTCTTTTTAATTCTTAAAATATATAACGTTCTTTATGAACATATTTAAAGCATGTAAGGCTGACATGCGTTACTTCTAAGCAGGTTGCGAGATATACCGCATGAAGATTAAGGGGAACGCCTTGAAACAGGGCGAAACACGTGTCGGCACATTTACCCCTTCTCTATAGCTCAGATAAGTAACTCTTAGCTTACATGCTTTAAATATGTTCATAAAAACTTTATATATTTTGAGTATTAAAAAGAAAAATATAAAGAAAAAGAAGATATGATAAAAAGTTAACAAAATATTGGGATTGATGAAGAGATAAGGTGATACACCTACTTCAATTATTGTCAAAGCTGATGGCTTAAGTGGAAGTTTACCTCTGAAGATCCAATATTTGTATATTTCTGGTGACTGGTTACAACAGCAATTAGTATATTGTGGAGTGGAGGAGCGGCCTAGTGGTTAGAGCACAGGGTTTGAAATCCAGAAGTGGCTGGTTCAAATCCCACTACTGCTCCTTTTGATCTTGGACAAGTCACTCCATTGCCTCAAGTACAAACTTAGATTGTGAGCCCTCCTGGGACAGAGAAATATCCAGTGTACCTGAATGTAACTCACCTTGAGCTACTACTGAAAAAGGTGTGAGTAAAATCCAAACAAATAAATTATATTTTTGTTAGCCAATTGTGCATGCAAATTGGGCACCATTTATAGAATCTGGGGCAATAGTTCCCAAGGCACCCCAGCCAGTCAAGTTTTCAGGATACCCACAATAAATATTCATGAGATTTGCATGCAGTGCATGCAAATCTCTCTCATGAATATTCATTGTGGATATCTTGAAAACCTGACTGGCTAGGGTGGCTCCAGGACCAGGTTTAGATCTGGGGGATAATTCATAGGGGTCCTTTTACTAATATATGATAATTTGTTTTTTTAACCACACCTTAAGTGCACAGTCTGTGCAGTAAATGCAGGGGGCATACCTTGCATTAACCACACAGGGCAGACAGTTACTGCACAGGTACTATGTTGCGTGCATGGGCACTCATAATCTGCTGCAGTGGTAGACACACATCCTCCAACCTCCCTCCCCAAACTCAATTACAGCCCATGATCACTGAATCCCTCAGTTGTCAAGTTCCATCACTGTAGCCAGAGATGCCAGATCCCCTGTCTGCATACCTTGCCCCATCTCGGCCCTTGATCCACCCCAGTCATTTCCATGCTATCTAGTGTATGGGGCAGGAATGATCCCCCCCCCCCTTCTGATCCTGCCCCAGCTTCAAAATGGCAGATCTGAGCCCCTAGGGGTAGTCTTACCATGCAGACTGAGCCCTAGCAGCAGTACCACAAAACTACTGCTATGGGTCAATGCCACCATTTTGAGCCTAGGGCTCAGCTGAGGCAGAAGTTACACTAGATATCAGGAGATGTGTTAGCAAGTGGCTAGTATGGGTCAGGGGGAAGACTGGTTTTCCTGGCTAGAGGGAAAGTACTTGGGGAGTTAGCCTCCAGAAATGTGACTACGCAACTAGACTGCTGGTAGCACAAATTCACTGACCATCAGCTGCTGAGGAGGAGGAGATAAAGGTAACCCCACTATGGTACCAACCGCACTAGCTGCACATCCGGCCACTCCTCCAGTCCACCTGTGTCACACCCTCGACTTGCTCCTCCTACTCAAATTAAATAGCTGGTGCAGGGTTTTTTATTGCACTGGCAGATTTTAATGTGTGGAAGCTGTTAGCCATTACTGTGTGTCCTCGTTAATGTCTACTGGGCAGTAAAATACACCCTGGCTGCTGAATTCAGCTTAGTAAAAGAGCCCCACAGGCTTGGTTCTGATGCCCAAAACCAAATCTATAAACTCTATGTATATGTTTAATGCAAAAAAAAAAATTACTCATGTCCAAATAAGGGCAATCTATAAATGATGCAAAACATGAAATATTCATTCAGCTATAAGATTGTTGTATATAATAAATGTATAAGAAAAATTAATGCAGACATTATTATGATAGGATTTAATTATATGTATTTTGGGATTTTATATTGTTTTATGGTTTGTTTTTTATGGATTTTATGTAATGTAAACTACCTTAATGGTATTTGTGCTAAGGAGGTGATGAAAGTGGATTCTGAAAAATAAAATACTTTCATGAAACTTCTTCATTGCCAGCAATGATAGGTGGGATAATGTGGGATACAAATGCAATAAATAATCATCTTTTTGAATAAACGAAAGCTTAACTGACCACTTTGTCTTTGAAGTGTTAACTAGCAGCTTGAATCCATAGAGGTGGTATATACATTTGTTTTAAATTAAACGATAGGCATTTCAATATATTATACATTGCAGATTGATCTTTATTCAGAGAGACAGTGTGGCAGTCAGTCCAAGATCTCCAAATGTTAATCTCTCTTCCCACCATGTAGGGATTCTGTTATGGGAGAATTAGAGTGCCTTAGAATAACAGCTCTGGGATTGGGGAACAGGCACAAGTCAACTTAAAATTAGATGAGAAATTCAAACTGCTATGAGAAAGGAGGGGGTAGAGAAGAAAAACATTTAATTGTGATGCTAATGCTGTAGGAAAGGGGTAGAAAGTTGGTTTATTTTTAGGCCCTGCGATGATGTATGTCCAATAGTGACATCTAGTGGCTAGCTGTGAAAACTGCATCCGTTGGTTCTGAGTTAATTAGCTAAGCTCGATTAGTAAAGGTACAAAGTTCATTTGATCTGGGGGATATCCCCACAGCAGTTATAATTTTCAGAGCAAGAAAAGAGGCCTTGGTCGTTATAAGAATTATGCTTATTGTACGCAATACACTGAAATCTTCCGCCCAGTGTGCGGTGGCAGCCAAAAAAGCAAACAGGATGCTAGGAATGATTAAGAAAGGGATGGTAAATAAGACCACAAATAATATAATGTCTCCGTATTGCTCCATGGTGTGACCTCATCTTGCGTACTGTGTTCAATTCTGGTCACCGTATCTCAAAAAAGATATAAAAGAATTAGAAAAGTTCACAGAACAGCGACCAAAATGATAAAGGGGAAGGGGAAATGGGACTTCATATACTGCCTTTCTGAGGTATTTTTGCAACTACATTCAAAGTGGTTTACATATATTCAGGAACTTATTTTGTACCAGGGGCAATGGAGGGTTAAGTGACTTGCCCAGAGTCACAAGGAGCTGCAGTGGGAATTGGACTTAGTTCCCCAGGACCAAGGTCCACTGCACTAACCACTAGGCTACTCCTCCACTCCCACTAATGGGGATGGAACTCCTCTCATATGAGGAAAGGCTAAAGAGGTTAGGGATCTTTGGCTTGGAAAAGAGATGGCTGGTGGGGGGGGGGGGGGGGGGAGGATATGACTGAGGTCTACAAAATCCTGAGTGATGTGGAACAGGTAAAACTGATTCAATTTTTCACTCTTTCAAAAAGTACAAATACCAATAGATACTCAGTGAAATTACATGTAAATACTTTTAAAACAAATAGGAGGAAATATTTTTTCACTCAAAGAATAGTTAAGCTCTGGCACTCGTTGTCAGAGGATGTGGTAACAGTAGTTAGTGTATCTGGGTTTAAAAAAAGGTTTGGATAAGTTCCTAGAGGAAAAGGCCATAGTCTGTTATTGAGATAGACATGGGGGAAGCCACTGCTTGTCTTGGCATTGGTAACATGGTATGTTGCTACTATTTGGGTTTCTGCCAGGTACTTGTGACCTGGATTGGCCACATTTGGAAGCAGGATACTGGGCTCGCTGGACCATTGGTCTGACCCAGTATGGCTAATCTTATGTTCAAGAGGTACTACTAAAAAGGAAGGAATTGGTCCAGAGGGAGCTACTGACTGTATTTTTCATCATAAAGCATATGTGGACATATTCAAAGATCTCAACTATCTACACTTTGGAAGAAATGCAAGCGAGAGGAGACATTTAAATACCCCCATTGTATAAATGCATAGGAGACCAGTTCCTTTAATTTAATCTAATGATGGTTGTAGATGCATACGAGTTCCCAGTAAAGGTGGTGGAGACAAGAACTGTATCTGAAGAAGGCATGGGACAAACCCAGGAGATCTCTATAAGAAAGGAAAGAATTCTAGAGCTGAGCAACCAGTGTGGATGAGCAGACTGGAAGGGCATATGGTCTTTATCTGCCATCATTTTCTACATTTCTATCTTTACTTGCTCATGGTAAGTAATGAGAAAGGCTAAGTCCTATTAACTACTTCAAGAGCTGCCTCTGAATCTGATTCAAAGGTTCTCTATGTAGTGATAACTGGGGCCATATAAGGCACAATAAAAGGCTATATGTTAGTGTTTGCCTCTAGAAAAGGGAAAAAGGATCAGAGCCTGACTGGTTTTTAAACTAGAGCAGACAGAAGCTGATCAATTTGGGCGGTTCCCTCTGATAAACAAACAAAAGCTGAGAAGGAGAAGCACACAGATGAGGAACTTGCTAGGCTCCTGTGGATCCTCAGGATAGACAAAGGGAGTAAATAGTTGACTAGAACATGTAAACAAGACATTTAAAAAGTGTAAAAGAAAAAATAAAAAAGGAATGAATTAAAGGCTATGAGCCCAAATGATCAGAGGCCAGGCACTTAAATTCCTAACCCACAAGTGCTAAATATGGAGGCAGACTGATTGTGCTCCACAGCCAAGATCCAATGGGACATGGCCATACTGGACTATAAAACATTAGGAAGGGTAGAGATAGAGGAACAACTTTTTTTGTAATAATAAGATATGCAAACAACTGAAATGCACAGGAAATTGTAAAGGAAGAAAGTGCTGTTGAAAGGGGAGTTGGTTTACAGACCTCCAACTTGGGCAGAACAGAAGAGAGATTGGGTTGAAGACATCCAACAGGCGGGAATGAAATTTTTGCCTCATCTCGAACGTCCCTTTGTTCTCTAAAGCCTTGGAAAAACTTGTTCATGTATAACTGTCCTTCTTTCACCCACCACAGCCCCAGCCCCCTCTCCCATCCCCAGCTGTCCTCTTGTCAACCCCCAGCCTTGTCCCAGGTCCAGCATTAGATCCCCTTCTTCCACTCTCACCCTCTGCCAGCATAAGCTCCCTTTTGCCATCCACTGCTTCACAACATCTTCCAGCCTCAGCCCACACATCAGATCTATCGCCAAGCCCCAGCATCCCCTCTCTCATTGTATCGGCACCTTTGAATCACCTGCAGAGCAACAGAAGCTCATCTTTCTGCTGCCACTGCGCTGCTTGCCCTTGGCCAGCTCTGGTTGCTGGCACTGCATGCTTGTTAAAATCAGAGAACTACTTCCTGTTTCTTATTAACATTTCCCATGTGGTTTCAAACAAATGCACATCCCTACTTTTCAGTCCTTAGAACCTTATGCAAATACTTGTGCAGCGATTCCTTGTGGAAGCTCATTTGCATATGGCCCCACATCCCTCTACAAAAAGCGATCTACAGGAAGCTTGAAACCTGGTTGGTTGCACAGCTGCTGAGTTTCAACACTAAGAAATGCAGAGCTATGTGGAAATCTGAGAAAGCAATAGATGATGTGGGGAGGGGGAAGAAAGGGAAATGGGACTTGATATACCGCCTTTCTGAGGTTTTTGCAACTACATTCAAAGCGGTTTACATATATTCAGGGTACTTATTTTGTACCAGGGGGCAATGGAGGGTTAAGTGACTTGCCCAGAGTCACAAGGAGCTGCAGTGGGAATTGAACTCAGTTCCCCAGGATCAAAGTCCACTGCACTAACCACTAGGCTACTCCTCCATGTAGAGAAGAGACCTCATCCCCTCAAAAATCCAGAAAGATCAGTCATTGTGGCCATAATAGAGGGTTGAAGGCCAAAATGATGTTTTTCCCCTCAGCTTCTGGTGCTTGTGACTTCTTTGATTGAATTCCCGGGTGGGGGGTTTGAAGGAATGGAGAATTCATCAGATGATTTCAAGATACAGTGCCACCAGTAACTAGAGGCAGAGGGATGATAAGGGGCATAAAAGGTAGTAATTATTCCTCACTTGGAGAATTTTGTCCAACTCTGGATGCATTACTTTTGGAAGTACATGAAGGGCAGTTTGGGATCTGCATCAAAGATTGATGTGGTGAAACATAAGAATCTACATCTGTATACCAGACAGGAGAGCAGGAATATAAAAGACATTACAAAAGCTGAAAGGCATTATTAATGTGTGGGAAGTAAGTCCATTGCTATGAAAGGGACATGAAAGTTGACAGAGGAACACCACCATAAGTGTAGATGGCTTACTTACTCTTTTTTTTTTGGGGGGGGGGAGGGAGGAAGGAAAAAGGGCAAGGAAGTCATATTGGTAGTGAATAGGTTGAAACTTGTTCAGCTTTAGCACCTGTTGGGCAGGCTGCAATAATTAGCATGAACTAGAAATATAAGACCTCGTGGCATGGATTGGTCAGGCAGGCTGCACAGGGGGTCCAACGGATGGAGGTTTAGGCAGTGGTCCCTCTGGTTTGAGTGGCTGTGTAGGTTGAGAAAGGTGTGCTAGGTGTGAACTAATGATCACGTGCCCTACACGGAGACATACTGTAGAAATGAAGAAGGGCTACAGAACCTGCTGAGAAAAGTGATAGCCTACCAGTGCTCTTGCAGTATTGGCTGGCAGCTGGGACAAGAAGTGGGAACCATGGAGGGGCCGACTGATCTGTTGCTGTCATCTGCTGTTACAAGAAAAAGAGCTGTCTATGATGCATCTACTAATAAAAAGGATTCTTTATTGGGGAACCAGCAGGGCCACTGAGAGGTGGGGGGGGGGGGGGGGGGGGGCAAAATGCCCTGCCAAGCTTCTTCCTGCCTGATTCCAGGACTGTCCTCTCCTGCTCTTGCGTGCCTCCCAGGACCCGGATGATTACATTAACGCAATATCACATTAATGCAATCATCTGGGTCACAACTTCTCCCGGCACACAGTAGCAGGAGAGGACATAGTGAGGAAACAGTGACTCAGAGACAGAAAGGTGCAGCTGCAGGGGCGCGCGAAGCGGTCCAGTCCTGCCCCGGGCTCTGCTGTGTCGCTCAGCGGCCCCGGGAACCAGCGCAGGCAGAGTATTATTTAATACATAAAAAATAGGTGTCTCACTATACTTATTCAACACTGTCACCTCCAAAATTATAAAAATTATCCAGTATATTCTGTTTATTTTTTTTTAAATAGGGCACCAGGGCAAAGTTCCAAAAAGGGATCTATTTTGACAAAGGCAACATGAGCACTTATGTGCCTTTATAAAATGGGCATCTAGAAGCAGGTACAGGTGGGCACCAGTCCTCTCACAAATGTACTCCTGCTCTAAAGCAGGTGTAATTCGTGCATGCTCTATGCATGTGTTCTTGTATTTTATAAAATGTCTGTACATTGCAACTCCTTCACCCCCAGAACACCTACTTACATACAGATAGCAGAGAAACAGGTTCCCTCTTTCTGCGTGCTTCTGTGCAATTTTATAAGAGCCCATTTCCATGTGTAAAGCACTTTACATGCAGACAAAAGCTTTATAAAACCACCCCAAAGGTTTTTTGTCACCATATTGGTCCCAAAGTTCATTCAGCAACACTGCTCATCTCCTATTCAGGGAAGAGAGCCCTGAGCACTCGTCTGTGCTACCAAAAGCTGAGGAGGATCACTGTGGTTTTCTTTGAAGAGTACAGGAAGTGACATCAGTGAAGAAATGCACACAGGAAGTTATGAGTCTGCCCTATTGCTTGGGTGTTCACAAGACATTCTAAGTCACGTTCAGAGGGATATTATAGCTTGGTGTGTAGCTAATAGTGGCTGTGTGTAATGTGCAAACTAGAGACGGTAATTCACAGAGTGGGATATGCAGTAGCAAATTTCATATCAGTTCAGTAACTAACAAGTTAACTGTGAGAGACAAAAAGCCATTAACCAGCCAGCTTTTCCCTTCCCCACCTCCTCCCAGAGTGCACTTGTGCACTTCCTTCCACATGGCATTGCAGGGTAGATCAAAGCAGTCTATCCAAAAGGGACATTATTATTTCTAAATCTCCTTTTTTCCACCAATGAAAGCTGAAGACATGTTGAAGAGGAGTCGCATAGCTCAAATCCTCCCATCATCATCAGACCATTACAGACACTGAGCCCTAATTCACAGAAGCAGAGACGGTAATGGCAGTTTGGAGTGTAAAGTCCGTCTTCTCTGCTCCATTTCATTCTTACTCTGCTCCATTTCACTCTTGGTGCAATCAGCTCTACTTTTCTCCTTACTTGACTACCAGGAAACCGTTTTTGCTTAGTCCAGGCTTTCTTGGAGTCTGTTTGGGCCTCCACAATCTTCCAGAGGAGGCTGTTTCCTTTCTGTAATGTCAGTCTGCACCAATCTGGACCCAGAGTTTACCACGCTTTGTCAGAATATTTCAGCAGGTTTTATGGACTGCGATGATGGGATGAATGGGAATCTCAAAATCTGTTCTTCCTCCTCAGAGACTGTTCCTGGGGACTGTGAAATTTTCTGCTGCCCTAGGTGTTGGGGGTTATAGTACATCTAAAACAACCCCTTCTCCTGCAGTCAAGAGCATTTTGGATCCAGTCTGTAGCCACGTGTCCATAGGAATCCTCCTTTCCCCCCTCCCCCCAAATTCTGCACCAGGAGCTAGTGCTATCTCTGCCAGCTATCTGAGAAGTGCAAACGCCGGGTGGGCAGGCTGGCCCTCTCCTCTGCCAGGGGCCGTGACAGGAGCAGGGAGTAGGGATAGCCTTTGGCATATTCCTCACGTTGGATAAGGTCCATGGCAGCCCGGGGTGTTGGCCGAGGCATGGTGGAGGCACAGTTGGTGACTGGGGAGGCACGCTCTGACTTTATGCTAAGGCTCTGCTGTTGGTGGGGAGGGGTGGTGGAGGCAGATGGAGGTTCCTCACTAGGCGGGATTCTACCTGGTGTGCTGAGAAAAAGAGGGAAAAGAGAGAGACAGTCAGCAATGTTTCAGCTGGTGAACACACAAAAGTAAAATCAGCAGACATGTAGGGACCTGAATAGGATGGGTAGACTCTTGTTTCAAACATCCTACCAGCAGTGTCAAGCTGCAATCTTGGAAGTCCACAAACCAGTAGGTTTTCTAGATATGAATAATGAATATGCATGACAAAGATCTGCATGGACTATCTCCACTGTATGTAAATATAGCTCATGAATATTCACTAGGGATAGACAGAGAGGATTGCAGTTTGACAGCTGTAGACCTTGCAGATGCAGAGAGAATCTTTTTACTTATTTGAGTTTTGTAGGCCAATTTTAACATGACCCATTGATAATATTCTTATTCATTTTTTTAACAAATAGCAGTCATAAAACTTGCTAAGCCACTGCTCTCAAGATAAATAAACCAAAGAAATAAATGTGTTTGTGGGGGATGAGAAAATGATGAACAACAATTTTCTCTGGAACAGATTCATCCAAAATACCATTTGTCCAGGGCCAGTGCTTCCGGCTGTAAGAATGAGTAAAAGATAAATGTCCTTGGGAAAATCTTATATTTAACAACACCCACGCCAGAAAAGGAACAAGAAATGCTGGGCCCCGGGGAGTGCCTTGGCTGACCAGTGGCACACAGGGGCGTAGCCAGACAACAGATTTTGGGTGGGCCTAGGCAAGAAGTGGGTGGGCACCAAGTGTTCTCCCCCCTCCCCCACCACCAAAAAAAATATTTCAGCTGGTGGGATAACACTTCTTTCCACCTTGGCAGTCTGTAGCAAGCATGCGCTAAAAACTGAGAATGTGCAGGTGCCAGTATCATGGAGAGTAGCGTTTTTGTTACCATCAGGGGGAAGTCTTCAGTAGGTGGAGCTTGGGATCCCCACCAGCTACCACTAAACATGTGCTACTGTTGGGTGGGCCCGAGCCCTAAGTGGGTGGGCCCAGGCCCACCCAGGCCCACCTGTGGCTACGCCACTGGTGGCACACCTATCAAAATGTTTGTCCTCACTGAAATTTGGACCCTTTCAGTTTTTGGAAAGCCAAATGTATTCAGGCCTCAGTAACAACTGTGGGAAGCTAAACACTACTACTACTAATCATCATTTCTCTAGCACAACTAGATGTATTCAGCACTGACCATTCTTGCACTGTCTTCTCTTCATTGGCATTCTTGCTCTGATAGAAGTTGAAGTCTTTTCCTATGCAATAAAGCTTCTACTCAAGGAAGGGGGGGGGGGAGAAATATGCCAGTATCATCAGTTTTAGACCCCGTGCAAGCTTCCTTTGAAGAGGGAGGCCGCAAGTAGTGGAGGTGATAAGTGCTGTCATAAAGAGAGCGGGACATGCTGCACAAAATGGTGGCTCCCAGTCAAGAGCTCTTTTCAAAGGAAGGCAAACTCAAGACCATTCATCTTTCTGGACTTAAAATGGCCTTGCAAGAGCAGCACAACACCTGCCCTACCCTCAGAGTGGAATGAGCTTCCCTGAATGCACGTGTTTTGGGAAACAGTTGAGAACTCATCTCTTTGGTATGGTATTTCAATAATATTATAGTTGCAGTCTTTATTGGTACCTGATTTTATCTGTTTTTGAGGTGAACTGTAGTGGAATATTATGTAAATGAGAATCTGATTAGATTTATATTGAAGAGTTTAGTTACTATAGGCTATGATGATTTATTGTAACTTTTGTAAGAAACTGGCAATAATTTTTACTCTATACCACAATGAGCACTATTTTATGTATTAGTAATATAAATTAATTACATTAGATTATGAAAGTATATAATTATGTTTTAAACATATTTTGAGGGAGGTGTGTTCAGTAGGATATGAAGTGTCCCAGTACAAAAGGGGGTGGAGGGGAAGAGACTTTGCATTTTGGGTGACAAAATATAAGAAAAACAGCATCATTTTGGCTCTTGCAAAAAGGAAGGAGGTAGGGACTGTGGCTCACTGGGTTGATTTTCATTTTCAGCAGCTCGCTGGGTTGATATGGTTATTAACAACTGTTTTGCTAGTGTTGGCTGTGAGAATCTTCAAAATCTCTTATTTCCAGAACTTATTTTTAAATTGTATTTGATTATTTGGGGGGGGGGGGGGCTTGGAACACTAGAAACAGTATTATAAACATTTATCTATTGCACCTCAGGTCAGGTGCTTCACCTTTACGGCTCACATGCTGAGAGGTAGCTACCAGGAAAATGCACAGCAACTCTCATGCAGTTGGCCCTGAAAAATTACCCTAAGGAGGGTCGGGAAGTGGTGAAGGTTTATGCAGTACAATGTGAGACCATAAGGTGGCAGCAAAACATTTCAAAACCAAAATACATATGGAATAAAACCTCATGGCATTTATTCCCTCCTCACTGGTTCTCCTTTTAGAGCAGGGGTGGGCAACTTTTATATACAGAAGGCCACATGAATGCTAGTACTATCAAGGTGGGCTGCAACATTGTACAGTTCTGGAACCAAAATTCAAAGAACTTCATAGACTTTCTGTGATCAGTAAATAAATAAGCAACAATTTAACTAAAACAATGGAAATCTGCTAAAGTGCCTATTTTATTTATTTATTACATTTGTATCCCACATTTTCCCTATTTCACCTATTTGCAGGCTCAATGTGGCTTACATAGTACTGTAAGGCGTTCGCTAACCGGTAAAGAACAAATACAAAGTGGTATTATGGTAGAATAAGGTTCATGTGTTACAGACTCAAGAAAAATGTCAGGAAGTATTTTTTCACGGAGAGAGTAGTGGATGCTTGGAATGCCCTCCCGCGGGAGGTGGTGGAAATGAAAATGGCAACAGAATTCAAACATGCGTGGGATAAGCATAAAGGAATCCTGTGCCGAAGGAATGGATCCTCAGGAGCTTAGTCAAGATCGGGAGGCGGGGCTGGTGGTTGGGAGGCGGGGATACTGCTGGGAAGACTTATACGGTCTGTGCCAGAGCCGGTGGTGGGCAGCGGGACTGGTGGTTGGGAGGCGGGGATAGTGCTGGACAGACTTGTACGGTCTGTGCCAGAGCCGGTGGTTGGGAGGCAGGGCTGGTGGTTGGGAGGTGAGGATAGTGCTGGGCAGACTTATACGGTCTGTGCCCTGAAGAGCACAGGTACAAATCAAAGTAGGGTAAACACAAAACGCAGCAAATATGAGTTATCTTGTTGGGCAGACTGGATGGACCGTGCAGGTCTTTTTCTGCCGTCATCTACTATGTTACTATGTATGTTACTATGTGTTACAGACACATTTGGGAATCATAGAGAGGAAGAGTTGCATTATGTCTATTACTAGCTTTAGTTTCCTTATGTAGCAGGGTTCAGGTGTTTAGGTTGGGTCTGTAGGGTATGCCTTTTTGAATAGGTTGGTTTTTAGTGATTTCCTGAAGTTTGGATAGTCGTAAGTTGTTTTCACGGCTTTCGGTAGTGCATTCCACAGTTGTGTGCTTATGTGGGAAAAGCTGGTTGCATAAGTTGATTTGTATTTGAGTCCTTTGCAGCTTGGGTAGTGGAGATTTAAGTATGTTCTTGTTGATACGATTGTGTTTCTGGTTGGTAGATCTATGAGATCTGTCATATATCCCGCGGCTTCGCCATAGATAATTTTGTGAACCATGGTGCAGATTTTGAAGGCAATACGTTCTTTGATTGGAAGCCAGTGTAGTTTTTCTCAGAGGGGTTTGGAGCTTTCAAAACGCATTTTTCCAAATATAAGCCTGACTGCCGTGTTTTGGGCGGTCTGTAGTTTCTTTATGAGTTGTTCTTTGCATCCTGCATAAATGCCATTGCAGTAGTCTACATGGTTTAGTACCATTGATTGTATCAGGTTGCGAAATGTTTCTCGTGGGAAGAATGGTTTCACGCGTTTGAGTTTCCACATTGAATGGAACATTTTCTTTGTTGTAGATTTCACTTGGCTTTCTATAGTGAGGTTTCGGTCTATTGTAACGCCGAGGATTTTCAGGCTGAGATAGGGAGGGTGTAGTCTGGGGTGTTTATTCACATTGGGTTTGTGGGTTTGTTCACATTGTATTGGGATAAGAGGATGAGACTGTGTTTTTTCCGTATTGAGTTTTAATTGAAATGCATTTGCCCATGAGTTCATGATGTTCAAACTTAGATTGATTTCGTTGGTGATTTCTGTCGGATCGTGTTTGTAAGGAATACATATTGTGACATCGTCGGCATAGATGAAAGGGTTAAGGCCTTGGTTGGCTAAGGACTTGGCTAGTGGGGTCATCATTAAGTTGAAGAGGATCAGTGATAGTGGTGATCCTTGAGGTACTCCGCAGTCTGCTTTCCATAGTGGAGTTATGTTTGTACTTGATTTCACTTGATATGTTCTGGTGGTTAGGAAACCCTTGAGCCAGCTAATTATTTTTCCACTAATCCCGAAATAATCCAGAAGTCTTAGTAGTATATTGTGGTTTACCATGTTGAATGCACTAGACATGTCGAATTGGAGAAGAAGTATGCTTTTTCCTGTTGTTATTTCCTGCTTGAATTTGGCTAGGAGAGTAATTAATACCGTTTCAGTGCTGTGGAGGGGTCGAAATCCTGATTGTGACTCATGTAATATTGAGAACTTGTTTATGTAATCAGCGAGTTGTTTGGTTACCATACTTTCCATCAGTTTGACTACCAGTGGGATAGATGCTAAAGGGCAGTAGTTTGAGATTTCATTTGTTTTCTTCTTGGTGTCTTTTGGTATTGGGGTGAGTAGGATGTTGCCATTTTCCTTAGGGAAGAGACCTTGTTGGAGCATGTGGTTTAGGTGGGATTGCGAATACAGTATTTTCAAAATTGTCAAAACTCTGATTAATGATGTTTTTTTCTGTGTATACCTCCCAATGGTCTTGTGGGCCGCAGAAAATTCAATGGCGGCCACATTCAGTCTGCGGGCTGCAAGTTGCCCACCCCTGTTTCAGACTGCTTCACTACTACTGGGTGCCTCTCTTTGACCATCTGACTGCATAGATCAGAGGTCCGTCCCATGCCTAGATATGCCCAATATGTTGTAGGTGAGGGCATCGCCAGCATTTCAGAATACTGGCCAAATGTAAGTTGATTCCAAAAAGCACACAGGCAAGTGATCTGAAAGATCCAAAACAGCAGAAAAGAAAAGCAGCCCCATGTGGTAAAATAAAACAAAATTTATTCAATGCAGATACATAAAATCAGCACGTAGCTTTCCTTTAACCGCTCAACATGGCCATGTTTCGCCCTCTCAAGGGTTGCATCAGGGGCTTAACATGAAACAAGCAGGAAAAGTCCAATGTTTTCCCTGTCTGGTTAGTGCAGTGTAGCACTAAGGTCCCGATGATCAGTTTCCCTGCACCATTCTGGACAGTGCTATAAAATTAGTGGCGGAACAGCGTGGGTAAACAACACCCCGATGATCAAAACTAATAGCATACAAATTTGTGTGGGCTATTAGGATACTTCTGCAGGCACAATCCTCCCACAGAAGTTGTTCGACAGGTTCAGACCTGTCGAACATACAAATGCAGGCTGGAGGTTGGGTGGACCTCCAGACCCCCAACACCCCCACCCCCAGATAGAGGCCCTGGTGGTCGTTCAGATATTGTCTAATCAGGACAGTTCCTACCGAGTATAAGGTAGTCTGAAACTTTATTGTCTGCTGGCAAACATAACTTAATATCCATCTGACTTTAAAAAAATTAAACAGCCCAATATATCCATATAAACCATTAGATGGATTAATAATAATAACCGGCCAGAAACGGCTCCTGGCCAGTTAAATCGCTTATCGGGGCTAACTGGCCATATTCAGTGGCACTTAATTGGTTAGTGCTGCTGGAAATATCCAGTTAGCGCCAACTCGAAACTGGATATTTTGGGGGCGTTCCGGGGGTAGAGTCAACACTTAGGGGCCCTTTTTACAAAATGGCAGTAAGCCCAATCCGGGCTTAACGCACACTAAATGAGAACTACTGTTGGCCCAACGTGGCTTCCGGCGGTAGTTCCAGCTCAAGCACGTGTGGCAAACCTTTTTTTTTCTAGACAAGCGTTGTGTCAGAGGAGACAACAAAGCACGCTCACCTTCACAATGGTCTTTCTAACGACCTCCTTTTGTTGAGGATTTGCCTTCATCAAATAGTTCTCAAAGGCATTTGGCATTAAGACTCCTGATGCAGGCCTAACAGCCGAAACACGACGTTGTGTCGAGTCTTTACACCTCAATAAACATCTTTATTTTTATATATCCTTTCAGTCTTTGGAATCCTTGGTCATCCTCCCACTTTTATTTTATTTCTTGCTGTTGTCCGTGGGGCGTCTAGAGTTCTCCGCCTTTTGGCGGATATTTTCTCTCTGGTAATCGGGCATCGCCACGCACTGCCCGGTTACTGCGAGAGCCGTTACCGCTACCTCATGGCCACTCAGTAAAAGTTATTTATTTAATTAATTATTTATTCGTTCTTGTACCCCATATTATCCAAAAACAGGTTTTGGTTCAATGTGGCTTACATTTATCCATTAGAGAATGTTACATTCATTTGCAATTATCATTACATTGCAAGCAATGATAGACCTTTGTGTTCAGAGTGATTATCCGTAAAATTTCTTGAAGAGGTAGGTTTTTAGGCCTTTCCTGAACATTAGGTACTCATCAAGAGTGTAGCCAGACTTTGGCGGGAGGGGGGTCCAGAGCCCGAGGTGAGGGGGCACATTTTAGTCCACCCCCCCGGTGCCGCCGACCCCCCTCCGCCATTGCCAACCCCCTGCCGCCACCACCAACTTTGACACCCCCCCCCCTGCCGACGATCCTCTTGACCCCCCCCCTTCCCGACGACCCTCCCCTTGCTGGCAGGGGACCACAACCCCCGCCAGCCAAGGTCTTCTTCCTTCGTTCTGTTTCTGACGTCCTGCAGGACGTGCACATTGTACGTGCAGGACGTTAGACTGAGAAACAGAACAAAGGAAGAAGAGGACCTCGGCTGGCGGGTGTTGGGGTCCCCCGCCAGCAAAGGTAGCAGACGGCGCGTCGTCAGCGGGAGGGGGTCGAGAGGATCGTCAGCAAGGGGGTCCAGGGCCAAATCTACGGGGGCCCAGGCCCCCGTGGCCCCACATAGCTACACCCCTGATACTCGTTAATGCTTCTTATGGCCTTGGGGATCGAGTTTGACCATTTAGAGCCCAGGTAACTAAAAACCAGCTGTGTAGATTGATTTGTATGTTATGTTTTTGCACTTGGGCAGGCGTAGTAGTAGGTAGTCTCTGGCTTCTGGGTGCGCATTTCTCAGTAAAAGTCAGTCCTATATTTATGCATTTTGCCAGGGCCCATTAAGCGCTGAATATCGCTCTTGGTTATGGTTTTGCCAGTCCCATAAACCCAGAAATTCAATGTCAGAGCCTGAACATGGCCCTGCAGTTTCTGGTTATAATGCCAGTGATGGTCAACAAAGCTCTGAGTGCCACCAGCTGAATATCGACCACTATCTGTTTAGCGTTTTAATTTAATGGTGTGTGATATATTGCCTTTCAGTGAAAGCAATCAAAGCAGTTTAAATCTAAAAACTCAGAAGAGGAAAGGAAACAAAGATACTCTAGGAAAGAACAGAAAGATCAAGAAGGGATAGAGAAGGAGGGGGGGGGGGGGGGGGGGGGAGGAAGGAGAACTGCAGCCAAAGCACGCATCTACTGTCCAGTATAGACCTGTAAGGCTTAATATCATAAGAATAGCCATACTGGGTCAGACCAATGGTTCATCTAGCCCAGTATCCTGTTTCCAAACAGTGGCCAAGCCAGGTCACAAGCACCTGGTAGAAACCCAGTTAGTAGCAACATTCCATGGTACCAATCCTGGGGCAAGCAGTTGCTTCCCCATGTCTGTCTCAATAGCAAACTATGGATTTTTCCTCCAGGAATTTGTCCAAACCTTTTTTTAAACCCAGATACGCTAATCGCTGTTACCACATTCTCCGGAAAAGAGTTGCATAGCTTAACTATTCACTGTGAAAAATATGTCCTTCTATTTGTTTTAAAAGTATTTCCATGTAACTTCCTTGAGTGGCCCCTAGTCTTTTGTACTTTTGGAATGAGTTAAAAATAATAATCCATTCACTTCTACTCATTCTACACCACTCAGGATTTTGAAGACCTCAGCCATATCTCCCCCTCATCCGTCTCTTTTCCAAGCTGAAGAACCCTAATCTCTTTAGTCTTTCCTCATATGAGAGGAGTTCCATCCAGAGGATTTTTTTTTTTCAAGACACATCTAAATTGTTTTTAGTTAAAATTGTGTTGAACCTGTTGTACTGAATGTAGAAATTTAGGGAATAATTTTGAAAAGGGATTTCTGTGTGTGTTTACGGGAGAAGCACAGGTACCACAGTACGACAGGAGGCGTTATCTTCTTCTTGTGTGTACTTTCCGGCAGGGAGTGTGCACTAACAACGCTGCTGAGAAAGGGGATGTGTGAAGGGAAACCGTACCTGCTGCTGAAAATGAGCTTGCATGTACATGGACCTGCTTCCCTGAGAGCTGTGAAAATCTGCCCCAGAATGGGTTGTTTTTGTGCGAACATTCAGAATGACACCTTTGTAAGCTGCTCCACATCAAGAGACTTAGGAGCGAGTGCCTACCGCATGGTAAAAGGGAACTGCCGCGGGTTGAACTGAGGTGGTCCATGGTAGTTTGGCCATCAGCATGCGTTTCTTCTCGTTAACAAATATTTTTTATTTTTTGGTGTGGAAGGGGTGACTGGGAGGTGGAGAGTAGGCATGCACTGTGCTAATCAGGTAGTGTGGGTACATTACTGCATGCTGCAGATTAGCGCAGCACAAGTACATAAGTATTGCCACACTGGGACAGACTAAAGGTCCATCAAGCCCAGCATCCTGTTTCCAACAGTGGCCAATCCAGGTCACAAATACCTGGCAAGATCCCAAAAACGTTCAATACATTTTATGCTTCTTATCCCAGAAATAAGCAGTGGATTTTCCCCCAAGTCAATTTAATAATGGTCTATGGACTTTTCCTTTAGGAAGCTGTCCAAACCTTTTTTAAACCCTGCTAACCTAACCGCCTTTACCACATTCTCTGGCAACGAATTCCAGAGTTTAATTACACGAGTGAAGAAATATTTTCACAGATTCGTTTTAAATTTACTACTTTGTAGCTTCATCGCATGCTCCCTAGTGCTAGTATTTTTGGAAAGAGTAAACAAATGATTCACATCTACCCATTCCACTCCACTCATTATTTTACTGCCTACTAAGTAGGTGGACGTAAGGGCTCCCGCAGTAATGGTCACTGCTAATTGGGAAATTAGCATGTGGCCATTGCAAAAAGATATGGAAAAGCGTCCATTTTACTGCTGCACTACAAGTGGCCACTGTACACAGAAAACCCACAAGCTGACAACAGCGCTGGCCACTTTTTAGCATGGCTTGATAAAAGGATCCCTTAGTATTAAGTTTTTTAGAAAAATGTCTTCAGAACCAGGGGTTGTAGATTTTTTTCATTTGGTGACAGTCAAAGTATTTATTTGATAGAATTAACCCTTTTAGTTTGCTTTGACTACAAGATAGGATTTATGTACAGTTGATACAAGCAGATGTGTAATTTGCTGGACTGATCCTGTCCTTTGGCTGCTCATTTGACAGCTCAGCTGTGGACCACTGAATCTACCTTCTGCCATGAGAGTGAGGAGACCACCAATCCTGCAGACAGTGAGATTTCCCCTTACCTTACTGTGGCGTGTGGTGGGGGTGCATCATCTTGTCCAGGTGGCCATGTGGTCAGGGCACTGGGATGAGAAAGTCCAGGATGAGGGAAGGAATCCACTGGAGGGTACTCTGCACATCAGAAGAAAGGGAAGTGTAAGACAAAGTTGGGGGGGGGGGGGGTGGAGAAGAATGCAAGGACAGACCAGACCAGCAGCTGAAATGAATAGGAGATGCACACACTTCCATTTAACAGTGTCACAGCAACCGGCTTCTCTGCTGTCGCCTGGCCAGACACAAAGCACTGTGGTACTAATTTGCCTTCCTCTAGTGCAGTGAGTTCTACGGTCTCTAGGATGGTTTAAGATCATTCAGTTAACAGGCAGAAAGCATTGTTATTCTTTTGAATTTTATTCCTGAACAGATTTTAGCATTCAAAGGTACTCAGTCACTCCAGCCGTTATAAATGTAAGTATATCAGGGTGCTGCTGTGCTGCTTGTCATATGAATTTCCACCCATATTTTTAAAATTATTTATTTACAGGTACCTGATATACTTGGATGAATCTCTTCATAAAGGTGGTTAACAAAGCCCAATAAATATTGGCTCTTAGGGTCAATACACAGTAGAATGGTTTACATTGAATTAAAATAAAGGAGGGATAAAGAAAAGGAGGTAGCGAGGAGATGGAGAAGGAACAATACAAAAGGGGAGGGCAGGGACAGACAGTAAGGAGAGGGGTAGGAACAAGAAAGGATTAATTGATGCAGGATCCCAATAACAGACTGTCTAGGATGGGCTGACGGCCTGCGGGAACAGCCAGGTCTGATGGCCTTCTTATTTAGAATACGAGGTTTTGGAGCAAAACTGGAAGGAGAGTGAATTCTAAAATGGGGCCCTACATATGAAAAAGAAGAAGACTTTGAAATAGGTAGCTGTAACTGTGCTGGGGAGGAAACAGAAAGACCTGCTTGAGAAGAATGAAGGGAACAGTGTCACACTAATACAGTGAAAATGTAGTTTGGACAGCTGAGGTACATCAGAAACTATAACACCTCCCTGGAGAAGGTGGTTTTGAAAGGCAGGGATATGTGGCCATTACAATTTCCTACTGGTGCCTTTATCATCCTTTTTTTTCCCCCAACATGTTTTTTTACCCTTTTGGTGGGCTCCTATTACTGGTTTGGGATCAGGGTGAAGAGGGGGAAGCCTTAAGACCCTCCTAAAGCCCTGTAAAACTTCACAAATACATCCTGTAGCTCTCAGCACTGACACGGGGCTGCACTTACCAGTGTGGGTGGAGGAGAGGTATGGGAAACCTGTTAGTCCATGAGTGGGCACGCTGGCATTTCCTGTGGCCACAGCTGGATTTCCTGTCTGCAGGCTGGAATAGACAGTCCTCTGCTAAAAGAAAGAAAATATTTTCCTGACATCAGTCCTTTTACCTTTCCCCTGCACACATTCTGCTGGGGGGGTGGGGGGGAGGATTTTGTGAACTATAGGAAGGGAAGAAAAAAAAATCCACATGCTCCAGTAAACCCTGGCCAAGGAGTACAAGCTACGGCCCCCCCACTAACTTTTCCTGACTGTAAGCAATGGCGTCTCCTGTGCCTGCATTACAGTGAAATTAAAAGATAGCATAGGATCAGTGGGTTGCCAGGTTAAAAAAAAATAGAGGTCCCCCTCCCCTATAATCCAGAAAGTAATAGACTAGAGTTAGGGGGGAAAAAGACAGGGATCCTGGGAAAATATGGAAAATCTGAGCCCTTCAGTTTACATGCTATTGGCAAAACCCATCAATCAGGCCTGCTTCCTAATGTACTTGAGTTTGTCTATGGCAGGAGAGGGCAACCTGCGCCCTATCACTGAATTCTATGCAGCCCCCAAGACCATGGGAAGCATACATAGAAAATGTCAATAACCAGAGTTCTTGCCAGGGGCGTATCTACGTGGGGCCACAGGGGCCTGGGCCCCCGCAGATTTCGCCCTGGACCCCCCTACCACCACCAACCTTCCCCCGCCGTTGCCGTGGGTACCTTTGCTGGCGGGGGTCCCCAACCCCCACCAGCCGAGATCCGCTTCCTCCTGCCGCTTTTAAGTTCTTCTTCGTCCTAGGCTCCGTCACTCCGTGCTGTTCAAAGAAGCTGGTGCTGCTACCTCAATCCACTTTCGGAGTCTGATGTCGCTGCACTTTCAACGACGTCAGACTCCGAAAGTGGATTGAGGTAGCAGCGCCAGCATCTTTGAACAGCACGGAGTGACGGAGCCTAGGACGAAGAAGAACTTAAAAGTGGCAGGAGGAAGCGGACCTCGGCTGGCGGGGGTTGGGGTCCCCCGCCAACAAAGGTAGGTGACGACGGCGGGGGGGGGGGGGGAGTCGGCCATGGTGGCTGGGGGGGGGGGTTGGAAATGGCGGCGGCGGCGGGGGGGGGGGCTATAATGTGCCCCCTCACTCTGGCTCCGGCCCCCGCTACCACCGACTTTCAGATACGCCCCTGGTTCTTGCCATTTTAAATACTGAATTTCACAAATAATTTTCAGAACAGCCACTCTAGCAGTTTGTTTCTCCATCATTTTTAGTTAAATGTTTATGCATTTATCACAGAAGGTCTACAGAGCTCCGTGCATTTCTGGTTCCGGCATTACATAATGTTGCGGCCCACTAGGGATGGTATTGACATTCATGCAGCCCTCTGTGTAAAAGGTTGCCCTCCCCTGGTCTATGGGAAGAGCAGAGAAATGGTGGTAATTTCATCTCTCGCAATTCCAACTCCCCACAAAACGCCAAAGAAAAGAAAGTGCCTCACTAAGCAGCCCCACCTCTGACCCCTAAACAGACGCAAACCTATCCCCATACGAGCCAGCTTGGTTGGCGCACTGGGTGGGCACCTCCAATACTGAGCAAACTCCTTCATTGTGTCATAGTAACATAGTAAATGACGGAAGATAAAGACCTGAACGGTCCATCCAGTCTGGCCAACAAGACAAACTCATTTTACATGGAATGTGATACTTTATACGTATACCCAAGTTTGATTTGTCCTTGCCGTTATCAGGGCACAGACCGTAGAAGTCTGCCCAGCACTCTTCTTGTACTAAGTTCTGAAGCTAACATCAAAGCCCCTTAAACACTCCAGCCCATCCATATGTATTCAGTTACTATCAGGGCATAGACCATAGAAATTTGCCCTGCACTGGTTTTGCTTCCCAATTACTGGCATTGCCACCCAATGTCCGCTAAGATTCCGTAGATCCATTCCTTTTAAATAGGATTCCTTTGTGTTTATCCCACGCATGTTTGAATTCTGTTACCATTTTCATCTTCACCACCTCCCTCCCGTGGGAGGGCATTCCACGTATCTACCACCCTTTCCGTGAAAAATACTTCCTGACATTACTCCTGAGTCGGCCCCCCTTCAACCTCAATTCATGTCATCTAGTTCTACCACCTTCCCATCTCCAGAAAAGGTTTGTTTTAGCGGATTAATACCTTTCAAATATTTGAACGTCTTTATCATGTCACCCCTGTTTCTCTTTTCCTCCAAGGTCGGCAAGTCTCTCCTCCTACAGTTTGCAATGCAAATCCCATACCATTTTTGTAGCTTTTCTACAAAAATATAGCTTTTCTCTCCCTGTAGTCCAGGGAGAGGTGATTTATATTGTACTTGGCACCCCGCCCCCCCCCCCCAAACAAATCATTTTGAAATGTTGGTATCTATGCCTATCCCACATTCCAAAATCCTAATTCTACCTCAGCTTTTACCAGGCTCTTAACAACAACCTATCTCTAAAAACTTACTAGTGGCCCTAAACCAACCTTATCCCAACTTCTCAAATTCAACCATAGGGCCATTAAGGGAGAGCGCCATAGGCGCCCCGTATAAGAGGCTTGGGGAGGCTAAGCCTCCCCAGCCCAGCTGTGACCTTCCCCGCGGCCCCGCCTACCTCCTTCTCTAAATGCAGCCCGAGACGACTCCCGAGTTCAAATCTTCTGCTGCCGCGTGCCGCCGCTTCTGTTGAGCAGCGCAGCGGCAGCCAGGAATGAGACGTACAGCCAGCATAACAGAAGAAGAAAAAGAAGCGCGGGGCCGCCCGCAGCAGCGTTCAGACATGCGCTGTCGGCTCTGCCGGTCTCTGCCCCGTGACATCAATTTCCCGTTCCGGGGGCAGAGGACCGGCAGAGCCGACAGTGCATGTCTGAACGCTGCTGCGGGCGGCCCCGCGCTTCTTTTTCTTCTTATGTCAGCGCTGCAGCAAAGAGGCCCGGGCCGGAGGGTGAGAAGAGAACGTAGTCACTGGTGGGAAATGGTAGGAGGAGAGAGAGGGAGAGCAGAGGAGAGCCAGGGGGCATGGATAAGAGCAGTGGAGAGCCAGAGAGCGATAGGGAGAGAAAGAGGGGCCATGGAAAAGAGCAGGGGAGAGCCATGGACATGGAATAAAGCAGGGGAGAGCCAGAAAGAGATGGGGAGAGAAAAAGGGGCCATGGAAAGGAGCAGGGGAGAGCCAGGGACATGGAATAAAGCAGGAGAGAGCCAGAAAGAGATGGGAAGCGAAAGAGGGGACATGGGCAGGAGAGAGAGAAGCTGCTGGGGAGAAACTGGGGGAGACCCTAGCTGTCAGACTGAGAAATGCTGGCTGGATGAAAGGAGGGAGAAAGAGGAAAAATGCTGGAAGGAGGGGACAGAATGAGGGAAGACGCTGGTAGGGAGGGAAAGAGGAAAGACACTGGAAGGATGGGGTGAGAGAGGACATGCTGAATGGAAAAGGGTCAAGAGAGAGAACTGTCTAGAAGGAAGGGGAGATAGAGGGAGACAATGGACGGAAGGATTGGGAGAGGGTAATGGGTGGAAGGATGGAGAGAGAAAGAGGGATGACACTGGATGGAAGGGTAGGAGAGAAAGAAGGAAGGTGCTGGACATGGATGGAGGGAAGGGAAGTATATGCACATGGATGGAGGGGAGTGAGGAGAAATGCTGGATATGGATGGAGGAGAAACTGATGAATTTAAGAGCTGGATCAGGATACTGAAGGATAGGGACAGGGCTACATATGGTAGACAGGACGCATAAGGACACAGGAGGATGGTGGACATGGTGAGAGAAAAAAATATCAAATGGAAAGAAGACGCTGCATAAAACAGAAGACACTGGGACCAAAGCGAATAGAAAAACTAAATGATCAGACAACAAAGGTAGAAAAAAGTATTTTATTCAGAATTTATTAACTGGAATATGTCAGCTTTTGGAAATTTGCATCTGTGATGTTTTGCATGTAAGTTTCAATTTTTCTAGTATTGCTGCATGCTGAGTCTGACTTCTTGAGGTAACTTTCCAGTTTAGTATTTTGCCTTCATATCTGTTGTGTCATGTGTTTTTCATGTGATCAAGGTGCAGTATTCTGCTAGCGTGTAGTATTTTCAGCCCTTTTTGGGGTTTTTTTGTTTCACTAGGTTGTGCACTGCTGTTTTAGAGCCCGGTGTAATTACAGTGCTGCCTTTTCATGCATAAGGTTGTAGCTTGTCCTGTCCTTGGAATTAGTACTGTTATGGTTTGGTAAGGTTATGAGTGTGCTTTTGCACAAGTTTGTGTATAGTGTTTTGCAGTGGAGAGATTGTGTATTGGCCTTACTGAGGTGGCACCAAATCATCAGAAAGGGTTTTAGAGCCAAAATCATGACACACTACCTCTTGAAGGATCCACATATAGTCATTCATAAAAGGAGCTAATTGTGAGCACTTTCCACACTAAAAGGGTGTTTTGTGGCTCTACATGAGAATTGTGATATTATGATCCCTTGTTTCATATTGTTGACGGTCTGCATTTTCCGTATGGGTGGTATATTGGTTTATTAGGGTCTGCCCAGTGTTATGGTACAGTAAGGTTTCTGAGTGTGTTTTTGCACAAATTTGTGCATTGTGTTTTGCAGTTGAGCAATTGTGGTTAGTACATGCTTTGAGCAACCACTTTATTTTTTGACATACGATACATATTTAATATCTAAATTTAATAAAAGGTATTAATTGTGACTTATTTTTTACTTTTTTTTCTATGTTGTCAGACAATTATGAATGCAAGCCCCCCCTGGCCCCACCCCCTTTAGCCTCCCCAAACAGTTGGGCCACCGACCGCCTATGGAGAGCGCTAAGGCTTCTGACCAATACTGGCAAGGTCAGCAAATGATGGAGGTGAGGTCAGATGCTGCTAAGGTCAGCAGAGGTTAAAGCTGGGGTACTCACCGCTGAGGTCAGGCTGCCCTTGGCATTTGCTAGACTGCTGTGTAAGTCCAGACGACGACTCTCGCCTCCGAGGTAAAGAGGAGGAGGGGTTTTGCTAGCCATGCTGAGGTTGAGGTTGCCATGGGAGAGTAGTGGGTAATTAACACCTGAGGAAAGATGGATCAGGAAAGGGGGAAGTTAGAAGGTGAGATGTTAAAAGAGCAGAAGACACAACATTTCTGTGCTCCCTGCCCTGCAGACACTTCATGGACTCCTGGAGGAAAACAGTGAAATAGTTTGGTTTAATGTTGCTGAAGGTCCTGTAGAAGTAAAATCTGCCATACTTCCTTACTAAGGTACCTTCGTCCTGAACAGCTCAGCTCATAGGTTGTGATCATCTCCAGGGTACCCAGAGACCTCCTTGCACTCATCAAACTACCTGGATGCAGTGGCCTAGCAGGGGGGCTGCCACCCGGGGCGGGGCGGTTCGCCATTGCACCCCCCCGACCAGCTCCCGCGCCCTACCTTTAAAAAGAATATCGGGAGGCGAGGCGCTGCCCTGCACGTAAAAGAAATGTGGACCGTCGGGCCTTCTCTCGCTCTGTCTGTCCCACCCTTGCGGAAATAGGAAGTTGCGTCAGCGGAGGGCGGGACAGATACAGCGAGGGAAGACCCGATGGTCCACATTTCTTTTACGTGCAGGGCAGCGCCTCGCCTCCCGATATTTTTTTAAAGGTAGGGTGCGGGAGCTGGTCGGGGGGGGGGGGGGTGTCGATTCGCCGAGGGGGGGGGAGCTGGCAGGGAGCACCCCCCCCTGAGCTGACACCCAGGGCGGACCGCCCCTCCTTGCTATGCCACTGTCTGGATGCAAAGTACAGGATGAGCCCCCTGGCTGTTGGGGGGGGGGAGGGGGGATGGGGAGGGAATCAGAATGAAACTTCAGCCTTTGTGAATCAGGCAAGTTAAGTTCCAGCTGCTGGTATTT
Organism: Microcaecilia unicolor; assembly: GCF_901765095.1. NCBI lineage: Eukaryota > Metazoa > Chordata > Amphibia > Gymnophiona > Siphonopidae > Microcaecilia > Microcaecilia unicolor. The sequence goes on along the minus strand of NC_044041.1, from coordinate 75,968,115 downwards.
TCCGTTCCAGGGTGGAAACCCCTCTTACTGTAAGGTCTGTTACAGGGGGAGGGGGTGGAGGATTTGTGGCTAGGCTGGATGTGTCAGGCCTTAGATCGAGGTTTTGTACAGGAAGTGGGTTCTTGCAGCTTCAGATCAGTGGAATCTCAGCTGTGCATGGGAGGAGCATGATAGGGTCTCTGTCAGTCCGGGACATGCACACATGATATACACACAGACATACAGTATAGACCTAACATGAACTAAACAAAATGAAAAAAAACAAAAGCAATCAAAATGCATAGACACAGACTAATGTATAGAAAGGAAGAGGGATGTTCTGAATCAAGAGCAGGTGATCTAACTAGTCTGCTCTGCAATCACAAGGCTTACCAATCTCGTCACTTCCCAGTTCCTCCCTCCACTAAGGTCCCTTTTGAGGCTGATATTCAACTATCTGTTTGCAAATATGGACCTTTTGTGTCTAGGCCACATATACTTGAATTATTTTCTTTTTAAACCAGCAGTTTCCGCCTGCCCTGGGAGCCACACACCAGGGCTCCTTCTGGAATAGAGAGTTAAACGGGGACAGAAATCTAACATGCCCCACCCATTCCCACGGGAATCTAAGTCATCCTCACTGCAAGTAATCTCCTCCATCCCCACCCCTGGCCCACCCAGCCCCGCCCCACTGCATCGCACCTCATTTCACAGTTACCTTGACTTCCCTCCCAAGAAAACCAGATTCTATAAACAGTGAAATAAATAAATGCATTTTCTTCCATACCCTGCTAAATACAATTTTTTTAAAAAGATGCACATTTCCAAAAAAATAACCATCCATGAGCAGCATGTCCCCCTCTCCTCTCCATTCCCTTTCTATCCCATGTGCTCTATTTTTTTTTTGTTACATTTGTACCCCGCGCTTTCCCACTCATGGCAGGCTCAATGCGGCTTACATGGGGCAATGGAGGGTTAAGTGACTTGCCCAGAGTCACAAGGAGCTGCCTGTGCCTGAAGTGGGAATCAAACTCAGTTCCTCAGTTCCCCAGGACCAAAGTCCACCACCCTAACCACTAGGCCACTCCTCCACTCCCCTTTTCCCTTCCCCCCCCCCGCCCCGCCAATATGTCCCCCTTACCAAACTTTTCTAGCCCCCTCCCTCCTTGCCACCCACGCCCCCCATGCACAGCTCCATCCATCCACCTCCCCTCCAGCCATGGGTGCTCTCCCCAAACATACCTCAGTACATCCTTGTGGTCTAGTGGCCTCTTAGAGGTAGGAAAGATCCCCACTCTTTCCTGCCTGCTGCCGCTGATCCTCTCGCTGCTGCTGTTTTTTTAAATGGCTGCCGAGACATCAAGTGGTGGTCTCACTAGACTTCCACGGAAGTCTCAGCAGTCACGGCCCACACCTGAGCTGGGAATTGAACCCAGGTCTCTGTCAGGCAGTACTACTGAACCACCAAGCCCATGTTCACAAGCTTCACTCCTGCCACTTTGCTGGCTCCTTTCACCTCCACTGTAAATTCTTGTTCAGCTGTTCACCAACACCTCAACGAAAAATACATTTCCCTCATTCCTTTACAGTTTCCCTCCCTTCAGCTACATAAGCGGATCCCCCGTGTCCTTTATCTGGTAGCACATACACAGGGGCACCACAGAAATCCATCTGCCTCACTGAATCTTTTCAGTGTATCAGGGGAGGGGATCTATACCTGGTTGTAAGGACCCAGGAGGGCGGCCAGATGGATGTCCATGTTTCGACACAGCAGATTTGAAGTGCAGAGGTCGAGTCTGGTTCTGGAGTAATCCATTGGACCCACTGAGCACAGCATCTGGAGGGAGATTGCTGGTGTATGTAACTTCATGACCAGGTAGCGAGGCAGACTGCAAGGTAAGAGTTATGATGAGAAGTTTAACACAGGTGCGACTGCCACAGAAAACCATGCACTAATATACTAGACAGGTGTGTCCCACGACACTCACATATAATCGCTGGCGGGCCATGCTCAGATCAACACCCTCATTCAGTTTTCGGTATTTCTCTATATGCTCCATTCCATCGTCAAGCTCCAAGCCTGGACCATCAAGCCCTAGCCCCTTCCTTTTCAGGGTCTGCTGAGGAGAAATTGGTAGTCATTAGCTCACATAAACAACATCTGGACACAACCCCATGAAAAAAACCCATCTATTCCCCAACTACCCAACCATTGCAAATCCAGCTGTGCACCGACATACGTCAACCCTGCTGCTTCCTCCAACCCCAACACGTGTCTTGTTTTGTAACTGCTCTCACAATCAAAAAAATCTTTCCAGAAAGGTGAAAATCTATCCATGTGATATCCGGTCAGAATTACAGCCACAGTAGTAAGGTACTTTAAGTCTTAGAAAAGGTCTTGCAGAAACTGTGCCTGTGAGTTTAACCATTCCCTTTACATTTTTTTCACCTGTGCAAGTGAAGCCTGGTTTTACAATATGTAGGTACAGCTAACCAAACTTTGTCCTAGAAATCCAGGTGGCAACCATAGAGGATCCTTTGCTGACACACAGTATTTGCATGATGCAGGCACCAGGTTCCAAAAGTACAAAGACTAGGGGACATTCGCAGAAGTTACTTGGAAAAACATTTAAAACAAATAGGTGGAAACATTTTTTCACTCAACGAATAGTTAAGCTCTGGAACTCTTTGCCGGAGGATATGGTAACAGCAGTTAGCATATCCGGGTTTAAAAAAGGTTTGGACAAATTCCTGGAGGAAAAGTCCATAGTCTGCTATTGAGACAGACATGGGAAGCAACTGCTTGCCCTGGGATTTGTAGTATGGAGTGTTGCCACAATTTAGGTTTCTGCCAGGTACTTGTGACCTGGTTTTGGCCACTGTTTGTAAAACAGGATACTGGGCTAGATGGACCATTGGTCTGAACCAGTACGGCTACTCTTATGTACCTCTAGGATGTCAGAGTTGGTGCGGCTCTCGTGGGGCTCGCTGTATTCTGTGTACTTGAGCAGAACCTTGTCCATGTCAGTGCTGGCATATTGGAAGAGGCGGTTGGTGCTGTTGAAAATAATAAGAGCAATCTCACAGTCACAGAGAACGCTCAGCTCATACGCTTTCTTCATCAAGCCAAACTTCCTCTTGGTGAAGGTGACCTACAGGAAAAGAGGTTGAATCAGCACGAGCAACTTCACTGCCAAGGTGACCCTGAAAATACACCAGTGCCCTCCAAGTCTTTTATGATGTGAAATGCAGCCTCGCATATCCTCAAGACTGTAAAGGTGTCAGTTCATTAGATCTTTACCTAAATACCCAGCACCATTACATCAAATGCAAAAAACTTCACCTGACGGTTGCGCTGGTCCAGAATTCGTGAAATTTGTATCTTCTTTCGACCCATTTTCATGGATTATTGTTATTGGTTTCTGAAATGAACAGAAAAGGAATAAATGTTTTATATAATGAAAAAAAAACATTTAAGGGATTAGATCACAGAAAACGCTACACAAAAATATCCATCGGATGTGTTTTAAACTTTTCTATAATGTACTATTTTGCTAGTGTATATGCTTGTGCTATTTTTGGACTACACTGTTTTATGTTTTTCCTATGGCTTTTACTAAATTTCCTATCCCTTCAGATTTAGAGTCCTTCCCATCCAAATCAAAGATGGCTGCCAAGCATGGGATGTTCACGTCACTGGCAAATGGTGTGCCAGTGTTCTTTTTCTATCCCTATGACACCAACACAACATGCGAGGGTCATCAGGCTTAACCAGTGGCAAGGCCGCCATCCAAGACTCAAACATGTCTTTATTCCTTTGATCCCACTGACTTAATAATATAAGTCCTCTCTAGCCCGACACAAATCCACCCTGTCTCAGGAAACCTTGAGGCCATGCAGGTCCTTCATAAGATAAAGCTGCTTTAATGCCATGATGACATATCTCTTGGCATCAGACTCAAATAAAAACTCAGACATCCAGCCTGATGTCATGTTGTTGTTTTACAGAGACCCGAGATATACGTTGATGTGATGTTAAATCAGCTTCATCTTATGACGGACCTGCATGGCTTCAAGGTTCCCTGGGCTCACTCACGGCTGTGCCACAGGAAGTTGCTCCAAAAACAAAATGGAGGAAAGCGGAATTCTATCAACTCCAGCTCAGTCACCAATTTCCACTTGAACTATCTGTTTGGTTAATCACACTGAACATTGACCCGATTAAGTTTAATCAGCTATTGGGATACCCAGTCCTCAGCCTCACAAGGGCCTTCCTGTACTTTCTCACAGTCTGCCCATGTTTTTTAAAATCTACTTTGAATAATTTTGTGTCATTTGTAGAGTTGCTTACCTTCTTCACCGTTATTTTAAATAAGGACAGATGCCCGAGACATTCTCCCATTCACATCTCTCAAGGCCCCCCCCCCCCCCACTCCCATTATAGGAGCAGCGAGAGGCAAATCCAGACAGGATGCAGCATGTGACCTATCCAGACCACACAGGTCCCCTTCTTTACATAGGACACAAACAGTAAACGCTTCTGCTCTGAAGCAAGTTGCTTAAGGCTGGGGTTTTGAAAGCTATTTTTACCCATTTTGCTTGACTTCAGCATCTTAGAAATAAGGAACTATCTGCTGTTTGGCTTGGTGTGGTGGAGAGACAATTTCAATTTTTTTAAATTAGTATTTTAGCTTGTTTGGACTCAATACGTGTCCAGTTCAAGAAATAGCTTGCGGAAAAGCTAAAGAAAAAAATTCTGTCCTTCACTTGTTTGCTGTATGTAGAACTCATGAGCACATGTTATAAAATTTCCATGCAGATACAACAGTGCTTAGCAAGATGTACGTACAAATTTAAATTGTCAATTAATGGCAGTAATTGATTGATAGCACCCATTAGCGCTAATTTACTTGCATGCGCATCTCAGGATAGCGTGCAACTTTGCGTTCGAATTTAAATTGTCAATTAATGCCAGTAATTGATTGTTAGCACCCATTAGCGCTAATTTACTTGCATGCGCATCTCAGGATAGTGTGCAACTTTGCGTTCGGAAATTTGTGCGCCATTTCCTGAATCCGGCCAAAACCAGAAAAGTCTGTCTGGCATTGGCCTTTGTTCCCAATTACCACCTCGGGACCCATCTCCAGGGATCTCAGTTTATTTATAAGCCTCCTAGGAGGAACAATATTAAAGGATTTCTGAAAACTAGTTCTCTGGTCACCCAGTCAGAGATCAATCAGGTTTATTTAGCACAATCCTCCTTTGGTAAAATCATGTTGCCTCAGATCCGGGGGGGGGGGGGGCAAAATTCCCCGGGGCCTGGCCTCCTAGGGGGCCCAGCGCAAACATGGCTCTCCTGCTCCTGTGCACCCCAGAGCAGAGTTATCGTCCTATCGCATTAACTCTGCTCTGCTGGCCCCAGGTCCTTCTTCCTGCCACGTTCCACCTCCTGTGCGAACTACTTCCTGTTTGGATGCGGCAGGAAGAAGGACCTGTGCAGTACAGCAGAGCAGGAGAGGATACAAGTAAGCAGGCCCAGAGAGTGGGTGTGTGTGGGCCCAGGGGGTGTTTGCCCCAGGCCCGGCTTTCTCTCTTGGCGGCCCTGCTCATATCTTGTAACCTATTGGATTGTAGAACATTCACCATCTTCTCCTTCAGCAGTAACTCCATTAGCTTTCCCACCACTGAGGTAAGGTTTACTGGTCTGTAGTTACTACCTCTTCTTTGTTACCATTTTTGTGAAGAAAGACCACATCAGCCTTTCTCCAATCCTTGTCTCCATTGTACACATCCTTTAGATGACCCCCACAGAACCTTTTGAAGCTCTTTTAAATAAAAGGCTGGCACCTGCTGGGCAAGAGTCAGTATTTTAAAAAGTGCAGCAAATCAGAATGCCCCTTTCTCTGTTTCTGGCAGATGATCAAAAGCCCCGCGCTGTTCCAAACAGCGCTCTAAAATAGCACTGGAACAGCACGGGGCGCTATTAGATCTATGATCAGAGATAATGCATGCAAATTTAAGCAGCACAATTATCTCTGATTCTGGGGTAGAAGTGCGGGAGAATTGTGCCTCAGCATAATCCTCCCACACTTGTTTGACAGGTCTGGGCTGGAGACCAATGAAAAGAGAAGGACGTCCATCTTTAAATTGGGACGGCCAAATTTCAAGGGGGTGTCGGAGGTATAGCGACGGGGCAGTTGAGGACGTCCAAAATTTGGCCGTTTCGACAATGGGCAGTTAAAGGCGTCCAAAATTGGATGTTTCTATGAGAAAGACGTCTTTCTCATAGAAACATCCAATTTTAGATGCCCTTAACTGCCCATTGCCGAAACGGCCAAATTTTGGACGTCCTCAACTGCCCCGTCACAGAAACAGCCAAATTTTGGATGTCCTCAACTGCCCTCGCTGGCAGGTTTGCTGTAGGGGGGAATGGGGGCCTGCCAGCATGCTTGGCAGGGCTCACCATTCCTCCCCAATGATCTGCAAACCCTAATGCCAGCTCAGCGACCCAATCTTTGGCGCGCTGGACGCTGATCATTGGGGATGAATGCGGTTAAGCACTAATTAGCATGCATTTGCAGGCTACTTGCACTAAGAGCCCTGTTTAGCATGCATTTGCATGCTACTTGCGCTAAGAGCCCTCGAGCGCATTGTTTCACATACTAGAGGGCTCTGATCATGGGGTGGTAGCAAACGCCGGCGCTGGTATGGCGCTAACAGCCTCTAGTTCCGGCGTTTGCTTTTGATCATCTGCCTATTAAAGAGTGAATGTGACAGGGTTGCTCAGGATTTTTAATGTGCTTGAAGCTCCCTGGTGGCAGACATCATTTGCAGAGTGCCACCATTGACGGCATAGGACGGTGAATCTGATTGGTTCACCCAGTTTGTGTCATACTGACCATGACAACACATCCTAAGGTGTTTGGCCAAATCATATCTGGGGATTTGCTGATGAGTTGCAACAGTGGTTTAGAATACAGACGCGTGAAAACTTACAGGAGAGCAATATTCAAACTGTGCACCTCAGTACAAAGTCCACGGATAACTTATCTCCAGATTTTATGCCAAGTCTGTGTGGATTTTCACTTTAAAGCTTGCTGCAGGTATGTTACTTATAGACATTCAAAACTGATTTTTGTGGGGTAGATTTTCCACAGTAAACAGCATGCATAGGCTTAAATACAATCTGCCATTTCTTCCTGATCCTGCCCAAAACATAACTCTCAATGCAGCTGGAAGAAAGGGAGTATGAAACTGTGCCTCTGTTTTTAGCCATACTGGAGAGAGGGAAGATTTCTGTCAATTTACCCATGTAAGTGACTTTGGAAATCGCAAACGTCATTTTACCAAGAAGTTGTCACCTTGGGTAGAGCAAAGACATTAAGCATTACTCTTTATACCCACCTTCAAAACACTGCAGACATGGGGGACATCTGCCTTTTGAACCCCAATCCTTTAAGGGTGAAAATGGAGCTTTAGACCTTACCTGTTGTACCGCTACACCCAAAAAAGAAAGGCTAAATCTAAAAATACAAGACAAGTTTTATTGTACCTAAGATGAAAGTGTAAAGCGTTTGGTTACTATTTGCATAAGTCTGTTCCATTTACTGGTCTCTGCTATATTTAGCTGACCATCCTAATTTTAATACATGGACGGAAATTAATTTGTCATTCCCATGACCTTGGCTGCTTCTCTCTTTCACCAAGTTACTGCCCTGGTAGGGTGGAGGAAGCAGAGCAAGCGTGGGCCAGAACGGCATGGATATCCCCAAGCTTCTCTGATGGGAATGGAGCCTCCAGGACTTGTCTGCATTCCCCGGGGAACACACCAGCTAAAACTTTGCTTTCCTAGGTTCCAAACTGGCCCAGACTGCTGTGTGTCCTGTGCCAGCACTACTCCATCTATCTACTGTCTCTGACAGACATCTAAATTTGTTGTGGGGTCCTGGTTCTGTCTAGGTTGCAGACTTGGAGGCAGTGGTTTGCCAAGTGGTCCTCTTGGGGTAATATCTCCAGATGGGCTAATTGTGCACATACTGTGACAGGAATTAACCTCATCCTATGTCAGGGTGCATTAGAGATGATCTCAGTCTCTCAGATTCACTGCTAATGCTCATCTCAACAGGTGTACTGTTAAGCTATGATATGCACAGGCAACACATCGAAGTGCACTTGGAAATCCCCCGTTTTGGAGTTTGCTGGTTCCCTTCTTGCTGGTAACTGAAGCATCTTTCAGAAATGCCTCCATGTCAACGGGTGTTCCCCCCAGCACTAGAAATTGTGAGATGGATAAGAAACTGGCACTCTGTCCCCGATTTCTCTCCCCAGGCTTCAGACAGGAATGCACAAGCAGTGCATTTTTCTAGCAAAAAAGGTGCTGGTACTCAAAATGCCAGGCTGTTCTTCAGGGGTGGGGGTGAGCTGATGAAGGTTGTCAATCATATAGCCAGGTCTAAAAATGGGAGACATGTAGTTGGGCTTTTATCAGGAGGTACTCAGGGGTACTGAGACCCGGCATCTATCCCACGATAACTAGACCCCTGCAACCAGCCACAGAAATCTATGAAAAGGCAAAATTGACAAAAGGGTCAATTTTAGCATGTAATGGAATAGGTGCCGGTACTCAGTACCCCTGAGTACCCCCTGATAAAAGCCCAACTACATGTCTCCCATTTTTAGACCTGGCTATATGATTGACAATCTTCATCAGCTCTGGCATCATCATCCATATAAAGATTGCTCCAGCTCCCCAATAGCCTAATGGCTAGTGCAGTGGCTTGAGAACCTGGGGAACTGGGTTCGATTCCCACTGCAGCTCCTTGTGACTCTGGGCAAGTCACCTAACCCTCCATTGCCCCAGGTACAAAATAAATACCTGTATATAATATGTAAACTGCTTTGACTGTAACCACAGAAAGGCGGTATATCAACACCTATCCCTCAGCTTTGCCACTCCAGGGCAGGGTAGCTGTTAAAAGATTCATCTAGAGTACTGTTGAAATGTGTTAATTATGTACAGCTAAGAGCATCTCAAATGAAGATGGATACAGCAGTCACCAGCAATGCAAACATCTGGCCACAGGCAAAATCAGGACATAGGATGTTTTTAACCTGAGTAAAACTGTAGTAATGGAGAATGAAAGCCTAGTGGGGTTCTGCAGTCTCCTCAGCCAGCTTCCCTGAAACAGAAAGCAACCCTTAAGAAAGGAAGAGAGATCAGATCTGAAATGCCCATCCTGAGGAATCCCCTTACTATTCTCCCTTTATCACCCTCGAACACTGGTCTTAACCTTTCTTCTGTTGTGCCACACAAATTCACAGCTGGACAAAACCAAATCCTAAATATTCCATTCTTAGAAATGATTTCAGGGAAATATAAAATATTCTCAAACAATGTAAAATAAAAGTTATATAATTCTCTTCTTGAAGAAGTTATAATCTTCACTTATTTTATCAGTGAGAAATCTAAAACTGATGTGTTGCGTGCAGTTTTTCGATATGGGGTGGAATGGTAGGCAAATTAACACTAAACTTACTGTCAGCTTCAAGAAAAATTTTACCCATTCTAGAGTTTACACAGAACTAGGATGTTTCCCCTTACAGCTTGGCATACAAAACAAATATTTATTCAAATTCTGGTGTCACCTCAGTAACAGCAACACAAAATCCCTTCACTGCCACAAGCTGTGAAGTAACACAAAACCCTCAAACATGCTACCCAGAAACTACGTCAAAAACTGAGACTATGGGCAGCAGTCCTGCAACATTTCAAGTTGGAACTGTTGGTGGCAATCATCATTGAGGGTTGGGGGGAAGCAGAAATAGGGACCAGTTATGGGGATTTCAAGTACCTGACTCTGCTTTACTTAGCAGGGCCACCAAGAGGGGGAGCGGGGGGGGGGGGGCAAGATTCCTTGGGCCTGGCCTCCAAGGGGAGACCTGGCTCCGGCAAGGTTTTGAGGGAGCAGAAGCTTCTTCCTTGCTGCCCGCCTGTTTCTGGGTCTGTCTCTTTTGTGCTCCTGTGTGTCAGGACCCAGAAGATTGCGTTAAATACTCATTCAGTCACTTGGAATTAGCTCATATTCTTATGCTGACAATTTTCTGCTTATTCACTATATGGATCCGTTATCCATTGATTTAAAACCAATTTAGAACTGTCTCCAAGAGGCAGCTAGTTGGCTAGCCGAAAGTCACCTGGTACTAAATCCAGATAAGACATAGCTTCATAGTCCAATACCCTTACTTACTCCGATATTGTTCAACAGGCAGGTTACTCCCGTACCTTTCTTTAAATATTTAGGGGTGACCATTGACTCTTCCTTTCCTTTAGCAGTTACGTTCCGTTAGAAACTTGCTAGATCAAAAAACGCATTATGTACTTTATCTTATGCCTATGTCACTATATGGTACGATTACTGTAATATTATTTACACTGGTATAACCAAATCCAACCTGAAATGTTTACAAACTATTCAGAACACAGCAGCCCATGTCATCTGTCGGGCATCTAGATACGATAGGACCACCCCTCTTTTGGAACACTTTCACTGGATTCCCATTGAATTTAGAATAAAATTTTAAATCCTTACACTAACCCATAAAGTACTTCATACTGCCACCCCATCCTTTCTTGCAGCCTTGACCATCCCTTACACACCTGCCCACACTCTCCGCTCATAACAGACTGGTCTTGCTCCCACCTTCTAAAGCAAGATGGGAATCCACTCGCTCATCAGCTTTCTATTTTTTATCCCCAGCATTATAGAATTCATTGCCTAAGCCTATTAAACTGGAGGAATCATATTCTCATTTTTTTGGGTAGTGCTTAAAACACACTAATACCAATACATTTTCATCACCGACTGAGTTTTTGACTGGCTGACTACACAGGTCTTTAGTAGTTTTAAATTGTTGATGCCATTATTTGATGTGTGTTTGTTGCTTAAGTTGATTGGTTTAATCTTTTAGTGTGAAAGTTTTGTCTGTCTTCTATCCTATTTTAAATGGAGTTCTAAGTAGTTTTAATTTATGTGAATTTTATTGTATTAACATGTAAACCATTCTGATTTGCCAAGCAATGCGATGGTATAGTAAAATAAAATAAAATAAAATAAATGAGAAACGATTAACTGCACAACGCCATACACTGAATGTCAGCATGATGGGGTCTGAAGTGGAAAGATTCACCACCAAATGCTTTCACTTTTCATGTCCTCTCCTCTAAGAGCAGAGCTGGGTTTAGAACGGTCAAGAAGGAAGGTAAAGTGAAACAGACAGAAGCAAAGGCAACTTTAGAACCTGGACCTGTACAAATAAGTACTCAAGCCAGCAGAAGAGTTGGGATTGAAGCCCAGGAGTTCTTGACACCTGATCCTAAGCACTAATCACTCATCTCCTTCATTTAACTGTGCAATTACCGATCTCACATCTGTCTTTCACTGTGACTAACCATAGCACTATGTTAAGCCCCGAGGAACTTCTAGCATGAAAACAAGGGAAAACATTATCCCTGGCAGCTGGTGATGCTCCTCCTTCCCAGGTTAGGACCTCAAGGGATATGTATCCATTGGTCCTCACACTCGGTCTCATGGAGCATGGCAGTGGTGCCCACAAATACAGGTGATAAGATGCCCCTCGCTCTCGTTCTCCCTTCCCTCCAGTTCAGGTCTATGCAACATGTGCGTGGGTTGCATCAGTCTTCAGACGCAAGGCTCCCAGGACAGCTCATTAGAGGGCCTAGAAAGAAGGGAATATGCAGAAGGGTCCTGGGCTCTGAATTTCCCTGAGGAGTGGCACATAGCTGTCACCGTGAGAAAGCCTGTCGCATTCTTAGGCAGCAGTGAGACCCATGCATTAACCATTGCCCCCGCATCTCCGGACACCTTTGAGCAATGGTGAGAAGAAGAATTCAGCAGGACTGGAGCTGATAGCCACTTGAGGCTATAATCAAGCTCTCTCATAGATTTCTGGGCTGTATTCATTTCAAAGTTTAAACTGTATAAATACAGTAAGCTTTTGCAAATGAATGCTGGGTTGACATGATGAGGGCAATGATTTTTGACCTTATAGCACATGTTTCATGCGTATTGTATTAGACAACTTTAGTTTCAAAATTCATCGCTGTTTTGTGATGGGGGGGGGGGGGGGGGAATATACAATAGGTTTGATGCATAGAAGGGAAGGGAAAAGGAAATGGGACTTGATATACCACCTTTCTGTGGTATTTTGCAACTACATTCAAAGCGGTTTACATACAGTGGGGGAAATAAGTATTTGATCCCTTGCTGATTTTGTAAGTTTGCCCACTGACAAAGACATGAGCAGCCCATAATTGAAGGGTAGGTTATTGGTAACAGTGAGAGATAGCACATCACAAATTAAATCCGGAAAATCACATTGTGGAAAGTATATGAATTTATTTGCATTCTGCAGAGGGAAATAAGTATTTGATCCCCCACCAACCAGTAAGAGATCTGGCCCCTACAGACCAGGTAGATGCTCCAAATCAACTCGTTACCTGCATGACAGACAGCTGTCGGCAATGGTCACCTGTATGAAAGACACCTGTCCACAGACTCAGTGAATCAGTCAGACTCTAACCTCTACAAAATGGCCAAGAGCAAGGAGCTGTCTAAGGATGTCAGGGACAAGATCATACACCTGCACAAGGCTGGAATGGGCTACAAAACCATCAGTAAGACGCTGGGCGAGAAGGAGACAACTGTTGGTGCCATAGTAAGAAAATGGAAGAAGTACAAAATGACTGTCAATCGACAAAGATCTGGGGCTCCACGCAAAATCTCACCTCGTGGGGTATCCTTGATCATGAGGAAGGTTAGAAATCAGCCTACAACTACAAGGGGGGAACTTGTCAATGATCTCAAGGCAGCTGGGACCACTGTCACCACGAAAACCATTGGTAACACATTACGACATAACGGATTGCAATCCTGCAGTGCCCGCAAGGTCCCCCTGCTCCGGAAGGCACATGTGACGGCCCGTCTGAAGTTTGCCAGTGAACACCTGGATGATGCCGAGAGTGATTGGGAGAAGGTGCTGTGGTCAGATGAGACAAAAATTGAGCTCTTTGGCATGAACTCAACTCGCCGTGTTTGGAGGAAGAGAAATGCTGCCTATGACCCAAAGAACACCGTCCCCACTGTCAAGCATGGAGGTGGAAATGTTATGTTTTGGGGGTGTTTCTCTGCTAAGGGCACAGGACTACTTCACCGCATCAATGGGAGAATGGATGGGGCCATGTACCGTACAATTCTGAGTGACAACCTCCTTCCCTCCGCCAGGGCCTTAAAAATGGGTCGTGGCTGGGTCTTCCAAAACGACAATGACCCAAAACATACAGCCAAGGCAACAAAGGAGTGGCTCAGGAAGAAGCACATTAGGGTCATGGAGTGGCCTAGCCAGTCACCAGACCTTAATCCCATTGAAAACTTATGGAGGGAGCTGAAGCTGCGAGTTGCCAAGCGACAGCCCAGAACTCTTAATGATTTAGAGATGATCTGCAAAGAGGAGTGGACCAAAATTCCTCCTGACATGTGTGCAAACCTCATCATCAACTACAGAAGACGTCTGACCGCTGTGCTTGCCAACAAGGGTTTTGCCACCAAGTATTAGGTCTTGTTTGCCAGAGGGATCAAATACTTATTTCCCTCTGCAGAATGCAAATAAATTCATATACTTTCCACAATGTGATTTTCCGGATTTAATTTGTGATGTGCTATCTCTCACTGTTACCAATAACCTACCCTTCAATTATGGGCTGCTCATGTCTTTGTCAGTGGGCAAACTTACAAAATCAGCAAGGGATCAAATACTTATTTCCCCCACTGTATCTACAGGTACTTATTTTGTACCTGGGGCAATGGAGGGTTAAGTGACTTGCCCAAAGTCACAAGGAGCTGCAGTGGGAATCGAACCCAGTTCCCCAGGATCAAAGTCCGCTGCACTAACCACTAGGCTACTCCTCCACTCATGTAAATATGTGATAGAAAATGGCAGCAGATAAGACCATATTACCTATGCTATCCAGCTGCTTGGCTCTACAATTTCTTCTTCTCCCTCACATGTTGGGAAAATTGCTCCTCCTCCACCCTTCTTACTACAAGTAAAAGCACAAGAGCAGAAAAGTGACTGGAGTTATGTCAGGATAGGAAGGGATTTTGGATTTAGCTCATGCCTTTGTTGTAGCCCAAGGTGAGTTATTCAGGAACATTCAGAGTCTTTCAGGGCTGTGGAAACAGCAGAAGTTTCAACCTGAAGAACATTGGAGCAAGAAGGAATCAGTTCAAAACAGAAGCATGAGGGAGCTGTGTCCGCAGGGAAAGCAAGGTGGATACACAGAGTGGCCTCCCTGAGGGAAGAGCTGGGGGCAAAAATGGTAATGCAGTTGAAGAAACCCTGAAATAAGATGTGATGAGGTGCAGGAAAAGCCAGGATCATCTCCAGACAGACTGATGAGACTTACGGTCTTCTCTGCTCTCAGAGTTTGTATTTCAATGAAAATGAGAAGGGGGGGGGGGGGGTAACCTTCCAAAGCATCTCTGTGGGTAAAACACTGCTTTGTACCAAGTTTTATAAAACTGGCTGCATGAAAGGCAGGTAAACTTACTAATATTTATTTATTTATTTATGTATTTGGATCGTACACTACCAGTATACCACCATCTTACCCAGATGAAGAGGAGGGGTTCACAAATAAGAACATATCCTACTGGATCAGTGACCAAGCCAGGTCACAAGTACCTGGCAGAACCCCAAAACATAGTGAGATCCCAATCCATGCTATTGACCTCAGAATCCCAGCATAACAGTGCATACGTACTGGACATGTGCCCATGTGCTATTCTGTAAATATATGCACATCTTCCAGAGTGTGTATTTTACAGCTGGCTGTACACATGAGAGGAGCATTCTGTAAGTTAAATGTGTCACCGGCACCTAAGCACATACACCTAAATCAGCTCTATGTGCATATTTCCAGCTACACAAATATATAGGTGCCCTGGTACAAAACTTAGGTCATGAGCCCACTAGGGACAGAGGAAGTACCTGTATACAATATATGTTAACTGCACAGAAAGGCGGTATATCAAATCCATGACCCCCTTTATAGAATTTCCATTACTCATAATCAAGGAATTTGCCTGAAGATGGCTTTTCCAGTATAGCAAGTTTAAAAACAAACAAAAACCCAAAGTTTCATTAGTCTGCGGTATTCCCTTGTTACTAAAAATAGTGGGGCTGTGCAACTATGGAATGAAAAAGAATTAAACACTACATGAAACTTACAGCTCCTGCCAGATCTATGAAATTACTAACACAACACACGTGAGCATGCACACACTGATTTTGCAGGTGTGATTTAGTGTCAAAGGGGGAGATTCTATATATGGCACCTAAGAAATCTGCGCAGAAATCATTCCCGTTTAAGCGTATTCTTTAAGCAGCGCCTATATTTAGGCGCTGTATATAGAATACGCTTAGTTGATATTTGAGTGCCTAAAACTACGCTCATCCATTTACACCAAAGAAAATGTGGTGTAAATCCTAGCATGTAGATTTATACGTACTGGGCTATATACTCTATGCACGTAAATTTCGGAATGCCCACGAAATGCTCATTTCTCCACCCATAACCATGTCCCTTTTTGCCTGCTTGCGTTAGACGTTTGGCGCACTTTGTTACAGAATACGCTTAGCGAGTTGTACACATAAATTCTAATTAGAGCCAATTAGCGCTCATTAGCTTGTTAAGCTTAAGTTATGCGCATTGTTATAGAATCTGCGCCGATTTCTGTACGGATCTCTTGGCACGCTATATAGAATCTGGGTGAATGTGCTTTATAACTTAACAGCCCTTTTTCACACTGTTTGTAGTAACAAAAGCCCTTATTAAAATATTCCCTGTCTCCAGCACTGTCTTACCCCCTGCCCCAGGAGTCTTGGTGGAGATTGGGTGGCGACGCCGGTAGCTGGGAGGCAGGACAAGTGCTGGGCGGGCTTCTACGGTCTGTGCCCTGATCTTGGCTGGGTGGATGTGGATTGGCTGGAGTGTAGGTTTTGAGGGGCTTCGACGTTAGCTTCAGAACTTTTAATGCAGGAGCGGTGCTGGGCGGACTTCTGCGGTCTGTGCCCTGGGAGTGGCAGGGACGGATCAAATTCAGGTATACATGTAAAGTATCGCATGCCATGTGGGATGGGTTTGTCTTGTTGGGCAGACTGGATGGACCGTGCAGGTCTTTATCTGTCGTCATTTACTATGTTACTATGCTGTGCTACTATGATATACCTGAAAAAGTTATTAGTATGAATTTTTTCCACTGAGGCAAGTTTCTGTTTGTATTCTCTTTTGGCCTTCTTGATCAATGCTTTGCATCTAACTTGCCAGTTTTTTTCCAAATTCTAAAATTTATTCTTTTGACTCTGATAGCCTCTTTCACGTTTCCCTGTAAATATACTGGCTATCGTTTTTCTCTTCTTTCCACCTTTTCCCCCTTCCTCCTTAAGCTCCCCATTATATCAACCATACATGAACCCTATTCTAATGCAATAACACCTTGTATTTGTTCATACCGGAACTGGCGAACGCCATTACGGTACTTTGTAAGCCACACTGAGCCTGCAAATAGGTGGGAAAATGTGGGATACAAATGTAACAAATAAATAAATGAAATGCACTTGGGATTGAAAATAACGTTTTGAGTTAGATATTTTCATGCACCGATCAAACCCTCATGTTTCATGAGCATAAAGTAACAGAAAAATGACTAGCAGATACAATGTGTTAAAATGACCCCTCCCCAGAGGGAGAGTATAAGTCTGCACTACAATGTCACGTTACCATGATTAGACATTCCTGTTAATATACCCAGAAGTAGAAAATGACATGGGGACAAAGTTTGTTCCCATACCCACCCCTCCTACAAAATATCATTCATACAAAAAGTGAGCAGAACTAGAGGGCATGAATTGAGGTTGAAGGGGGGCAGGAGTAATGTCAGGAAGTATTTTTTTTTCACGGAAAGGGTGGTAGATACGTGGAATGCCCTCACACAGGAGGTGGTGAAGATGAAACCTGTAATGGAATTCAAACGTGCGTGGGATAAACACAAAGGAATCCTATTTAGAAGGAATGGATCTACAGAATCTTAGCGGAGATCAGGTGGCGATGCCGGTAATTGGAGAGTAAAACCAATGCTGGGCGGACTTCTACGGTCTGCACCCTGACTGTGGCTCAATAGATATGGATGGCCTGGAGTGTAAATTTTAAGGGGCTTCGACGTTAGCTTCAGAACGTTTAGTACAGGAACAGTTTTGGGCAGTCTTTTACGGTCTGTGCCCTGAAAAAAGCAGGGACAAATCAAACTCGGGTATAAAGTACCACATACCATGTAAAATAAGTTTGTCTTGTTGGGCAGACTGGATGGACCGTTCAGGTCTTTATCTGCTGTCATTTACTATGCTACTATGTATGTATGTCTTTTATTGAAAATGATGGAACTAGTTTGAGTTTGCAGGGATGGGGTGTCCCCATGTCATTTTTTTACCAGGAAGTTTTCATGGTCTTACCTTAATCTGACATTGTTAAAAAAAATACCAAAACCTCTTTAAATTGTATAATTTTGCTTAAATGAACCATTTTGAATTATGTTTTAATTCTATTAATTTCCTTTTATAATGCCTCTCATTTATTCATACATGAGCAGTGCAAAGGGCAGGGTCTGTCTCTTCTGTGTGTTTCTAATATGCTCAATACTTCTAGCACTGCTACAGAACTGAGACTGTTGCATGCTGTTAGCTACCTTGCACTGGGACCTGTGATAGGAGGGTCTGTTAGGGCTAATGGTTTAACCTAGGCAGTTAGAACATGGCTTTTCCTTTCCTTTCACCCTCATACATGCTGAAACTGTGTCGTCTCTCAGTTGGAAGGAAAAAGTGCAGTGTCTGTGCAGTACCGCATTTACGGGGTAATGTTATCAGAAAATATTTATTAGTGTATATTTCTGGGTCATTTACATCACAGCAAAAGCATCTAAACTTCCTATTTGAGGCTCTAATTACGAGGTGCCCTGAGAGACAGTTAAATCTCCTGGGGTGTATAATGTTTCCACGCTTTGCTTTTTTTTTTTTTTTTTGTTCTATGGTTGACACCCTGCAGTTCCTTACACTGCTGAACAATTAAATCTTTCCGAAATAAAAACAGCTTCTTAAAGTGGCAGTATTGAGTGTCTCCCTCAGCATCTGGGCAGCCTAGTCTATCATATCCACTACACATAACTAAACTGTGGAATCTGATGCATGGTCACTGTGACCGGCACAACAGGATTCAAAAGAGGCTTGGGCATGTTCTTGGAGGAAAAGTCCAGGTAGACTGGGAGAGCCACTGCTTATCTCTGGAAATGAGCTACAGGAAACAGATCTACGTTTGGAGACCTAGAAGGTCCTTGTGACCTGGACTAACTGCTGTCAGACACAGGACCTTGGTCTGATGCAGTACTGCTTTTCCTAGGTTTCTAAGACAGAAACAAACCGGCATGAAAAGCTGCAGAAAACACCCAAGGGTATTCAGTATGCAAGAATTGGGGTTGAATAATTTCTCACAAACGTCTGCTATGTTTTCTGACTTTTATGTAATTTCGCATAGTGATTTTTCTTTTTTTTACTTTAGTGGGGAAAGATTGAGATGGAACTAGATTGCTTTGGACAGAAAGGGGGTTTATCCAAAGTAGACTTGTTGAAATGACTTTCAGAAGCAGCTCGTTTCTCTTCCTTTAAAAAAATAAAAACCCAACAAAAAACAAAACAAAACAAAAAAACTACCCTGGGGTTTTTCTGTTCTTTGAAATACCTCTCGAAAGCAGATGAAAACATGGATTGTTACAGCTTGTTATCATGGACTAGTACTGTAATGGGAGGGGGAGAGGGGATATAAACTACAAAATAACTGTATTACTGTTTTATTTTAATTTGCACATTGTAATCCGCTCTGCAAAATCATTTGGTTGACAGTTACCTGCTATTAAATTAAAAATAAATTAACATGATTTGCAAAGCGTTGAAAAAAATGTCCCCCTTTCCAAAAAAGGTGAAATGGAGCAGAGCTCAATCTACAGTCCTGCTGGACCAGTGGGTTTTTGGTCAGGGCTTTAAAAGTTGTTCTGAACTGAAAACAGTATTAAAGGTGGTTTCAAATGTGCTGGAAGCTATAAATAGGACAGTCAGACTAGTGTCCGGCTGCATGGATAAAATAGAAACAGCAGCTTGGCTGATGGGTTGTATATTAATAATCTGCTTCTGCCATGCTTGCATCGAGATAGCCTCTGCTCTGTTCTTGCGCCGGAGTCTGGACAGTGGTTTTTAAACACAGTGAAAGGCAGCACGTTGAGCTGTCTATGCTGAAGCAGCCATTTTGGTGATCCTTCCTAAAAATAACCCCCTACTACCCACTAAAGCAGACATTAGCAAAACAGCAAAGAAAGGCCGGGCCAGACCAAATAAATGGATGGATGGGACCAGGCAGGTTTCAACGTGATGGTGATCCTAGAAAAGATCCCATTAATGGGGGAAGCCATAACACAAACCCAATGTGTGATGTCTTATTGTGAAGCCATTAAGTAGATCCCTCTCTCATTGCTCTGTTTTAGTAGGGAGTGTTAGGCAGAAGTCTGCCTTTCTATGGTCTCTGCCTTGATCGTGGCTGGATAGATTTGAACGGGCTGGAATGGAGCTTTTCAAGGGCCTCGATGACAACTTCAGAAATTTTAGAACAAGGGCAGTGCTGGGCAGACTTCTATGGTCTATGCCCTGAAAATAGCATGGACAAATCAAGATCAGGTATACATATGTTTTATCACCTCATACCTTAAGCAATGAGTTTATCTTCTCGGGCAGACTGGATGGACCTTACAGGTCTTTATCTGCCATCATCTACTATCAGGCTCATTTTCAAAGCACTTAGCCTCCCAAAGTTCCACAGCGCTGCGTATGCCTTGTAGCGCTATAGAAATGCTAAATAGTAGTAAATAGTAGTAGTAGTAGAAACCTATGGAACTTAGCCTCCCAAAGTGCTTTGAAAATATGCCTCTATGTATGTTACTATGATCTATGCAGCACAGCTGTTCTTGGCTCCTCCAGTCTATATCTGGTCAAGGAGCCATTGTGCAGGTAACAATGACAGGGGCTGCTGATACCTTCTAGACCAGTCAGGTTTTCAGGAATTCCCCAATGAATATGCATGAGATCTGTTTGCATGTACTGCTTCCATTGCATGCAAATAAATCTCATGGATATTCACTGAAGAAATCCTGAAAACCCAACTGGGTTGAGGACTAAGGTTGCCTACCCTTGGTCTAGGCTAAATCAGGTTACTGAGTGAGGCATGAGCTTTTGAGGGCAAGAGGTCACCAGACTCGGTTGGTTTTGCTACTCCAGATAAACACAGCTTCTCTCTCTCCCTCCCCCTTTGAATTTCTCTGATTGGGTGGCCTTTTCATATATCAGAGAGTCACCATGCTCACTTGGTCTCTTTCTTATCCAGGGTCAGAGGATGGTGTGATCAGAGCAATGTGAATAGAGAAAGTACCCCTGGGACACCACCAGGGTGGAGGAGTGGCCTAGTGGTTAGGGTGGTGGACTTTGGTCCTGGGGAACTGAGGAACTGAGTTTGATTCCCACTTCAGGCACAGGCAACTCCTTGTGACTCTGGGCAAGTCACTTAACCCTCCATTGCCCCAGGTACAAATAAGTACCTGTATACAATATGTAAGTCACATTGAGCCTGCCATGAGTGGGAAAGCGCGGGGTACAAATGTAACAAAAAATTATGATGAAGGATCACTGTTTGCCAGCTGTGATTTTATAGAAGGTCCTAGTGCTTCTGTGACATCTTTACTATATAGTGGCAGAGACCTTCAGGAATAGTGGACTGGGATATTAACTGCTGTCTCCACTTCTGCTGTCCCAGAGAGGTAAACATGTCAATCCTGAGGCTTTCCAATGCAAACTGTTTCTCCCTGTGACCAGGAACAGAGCAACTGCTAGATTACAAAGCTTTTGGTGAATTTTGACATCGCTTCCTGCATTTTACAGTGTATTTATAGAACAAGTCAGTGTGAACCGTGTAACCCAGAGCCATATCCACAGGAAAAAAAAAAAAAAGATACACGGTCTGTTGTTCAGCAAGAAAAGCCGAAACAAAATATTGCAACTTTTAATAAGTTTACATTTATACCATTAACTGCAGAACATTAACTGCAGAACATTTCTGCCACATGGATTTTCACTTATTTATTTAAAAGATTCATAGGCTGCTTTTTCTTAAACAAAAATAGCCTCGTTCTCATGTCTCCTCTTAGCAAGAGGTGGCAGAAATTAAAGTAAACTATTTGAGTTAAATATGTATTTATTTATAGAGACTGCTTTTAAAACCATGGAGCACTGACAGAGCTGTGTGCGTTGGGCCTCAGTAGTGGAATAGCAGGGGGTACTGCAGGGCAGGAGTGAACTGAATAGACAAGAGTTTATATGAGTGAAGATCTCAGTATTGGACTAGCAGGTGTATCACAGGGCAAGGAGTGAGGTACACTGACAGAACTGTATGTGTGAGGAGTATTGGTACTGGAATAGCAAGGGTGCTGCAGGGCAGGAGTGATGTGAATTAGCAGGTCTGTGCCTGTGAAGGGTCTCATGACTGGAATAACAGGGGGTACCATAGAACAGGTGTGATATATACAGGCAGAGCTGGATGTAGGAAGCCTTCCCATAAATTTCTTTGAAATGCAGTTATTATTTTGAATGAATAAAATGATTTAAATAATTTTTTTTCACTTACCTTTTCAATTAATGTGCTTTCTGTGCTACTCCCTCTTATTTACACTGGAAAATGTTCAGCACAAGCTATCAGACGAAATATCACCACCTATCTGGATTAGAAAGAAAGAAAAGAAGAGGCAACGTTAAAGTTGCAGGAGGTCAGTATAAGCAAAAAAAAGCCACTCACCAACAATTTATTTATTAAACTACAACCATAAACAATGGTGGAGTTCTAAATGTCCACTCAATTAAAACATTGTCATGCTCCCAACATGTTTTGGCACCTCTATGCCTGCATCAGGGGTAAATCTGGTAGTTAGTCTAGGACGTAGGACCTCTCCATTGGCATTCCTAGGCTGGCTGACACCCGGGGCGGATCACCAATGCACCGCCCCCCCCGGGTGCATTTTTACCTGCTGGGGGGGATGCCGCGCGCCTGTCGGCTCCGAGTCCACTCGTTCCCTGCTGCTCCCTCTGCCCCGGAACAGGAAGTAACCTGTTCCGCGCAGAGGGAGCAGCAGGAAGGGAATGAGCGGACTCGGCCAACAGGCGCGCGGCACCCCCCCCCAGCGGCTTGCACCCGGGGCGGACCGCCCCCACCTTGGTACGCCACTGGACCTCTCCTAAAATAAAAGGGACACAAATCAAAGAAACTTTAAAAAAAAACAGACAAATCTTAAATAGACATAAACATGTAGGACAGAAACCAAAACAAAACCAAAAAAATGTTTTATTCAAAACTTATTGAGAAGGCAGAAGGAAGAAAAGAAAAGAAGCACAGAAGAAGGAAAGACCCACAACCTGTACTCACTTGTTACACACTCCGGAATCTTAGGGCAGGGGATCTGCAGCCAGTCTGCTTTTCAGGATACCCACAATGAATATGTATGAAAGAGATTTGCACACAATGGAGGCAGTGTGTGCAAGTTTATCTCATACATATTGCAGTGGCGTAGCCAGAAGGCAATTTTTGGGTGGGCCAACAGGTTGGATGGGTGGGCACTACAACTTTTTTGAAAGAGAAAAAACAGCAACCTGATGCACCCATGCTCTGTCCCTACCGTGCTCCCCATAACTTCAATGACGGTAGCAGTGCAAATCCAACATATTATATTCACAACATTAAAAATAAAATAATTTTTGTACCTTTTTGTTGTCTGGTCATTTTATTTTTCAAATCATATTGGTCCCAGTGTCTGATTTCTGCTTCCCCCTGTCTTCTCTTAACTCATTTGCCAGAGTCTCCTGTCCATTTGACATTTCTTCTTTATCCATGTCCATCATCCATCTCCGTTTTCCTATATTTCCTTGTCCAGTATCTCCCCTGTGTTCATATCCCCTCATCCATCATCATTCCTCTGTGCACCTATGCCCAGCATATCCCTTCTGTGTTCCTATCTGTGTACCCTTATCTGCCATCTCTCCCCCTCTCTGTGTCCAGCATTGTATTCTATTCCACATCCCCCTCCCCCCCTTGTCAGGCATTGCCCCCTCTGTGCCCATATGCCATTGCCATCCCCATACAGTATCTCACATTTGTGTGCCTTTCCCCATACTCCCACCTAATGCCCATCATCTCCCTTCTGTATCTGTACACCTCCCTATGTCCCCTTTCTCCCTCCTCCACACCAATGTGTTCCTCTCCTCTCTGATCCCACCCCAACCAGCTTCTCTTTCTCTCTCTTTCCTTCCCCTTATGCATCTGGCTCTTTCTCCCATTGTGGGTTCAGCATTTGACTCCCTCTTCCTTTATCCCCTTGGCCAGTATCTCTCTCCCTTCTCTCTAACCCCTCCCTTAGGTCTAGCACCTTTCTCTCTTTGCTCCAACCCTCCTTGCAGGTCCACATCTCTCTCCTTTCCCTTCAGCTATCCCCTGCATATCCAGCACCTCTCTTCCAGCCCCCCCCTACATGCCCAGCACCTCTCTCCCTTTCATCCAGCCCCCCTACATGTCCAGCACCTCTCCCCTTCATTTCAACTCTCAGCATATCCAGCACATCTCCCCTTTCCCTCCAACCTCCCCTGCAAATCCAGCACCTCTCCCCTTCCCTCCAACCTTCCCCCTGCAAGTCCAGTACCTCTCTCCCTTCCGTTCTCTCCAACCCCCTGCCCCTCACAAGTCTAGCACTTCTCCCTTCCCTTCAGCCCACTCCCCTTGCAGGGCTAGCTCCCCATTGTCTTACCCTCCCCCCCCCAACACACATCCAGAAATCTCCCTTCCCTTGCAGTGCCAGCAGAGACCACTGTCTTCCTCACTCTCTTCCCCCCCCCCCCCCAGTGCTTGTATTCAACACTATCGGTGCTGCATCCCCCTGCACCTCATAGTCTCCCACCCCCGCTGCAGCACTTGCAATTTGCACATACTTCAGCGATCCCTCTTCCATTCTCCAGTCCATCAAATCTCCCCATTCTTAATCCAGCGTCTTTCCTTCCCTGCTCCCGCCACAATCCGACGTCTCTCCCTCATTTCAAATTTCCCGCTGCGCTCCCGCGTCCTCCTACCTTCAAATTCGACGCTTTCGATCGTCCCGCCTCCTCCGACCTGCTCTGGGACCTTCCCTTTGCCGCGTGCGTTCCGTTCTGCGTAAACAGGAAGTTGAATCAGCACGGCAGAGGGAAGGCCCCGGAGCAGGACATGACGCCGCGTCTGTAGCTGTCAGGCAGCGCCGTCGCCGAGCAAATTACAAGCGCTGCCGCAGGGGTGGGAGGCGGCGCTGCGGTGGGGGTGGGAGAAGGTGAGCCGGCGAGGAGAGACGGCGAGGGACTCTGGATGGGCCTGAGACAAAACTGGGTGGGCCTGGGCCCACCCAGGCCCACCCGTAGCTACGCCCCTGACATATTGTAGATATCTTTAAAATCTGAGTGGCTAGGGTAGGTGTGTCCCAAGGACTGGATTGAGAAACCCTGCCTTAGGAGAGAACCTTTAAAATTCTTATGGCTGTTCATAATGAGCTCCATGAATTCATTATATATATTGCTACAAAGAAAAAACCACCACCTATATATTACTATTAATCATCACCACTAAACCCTATGTGGGTGCATGATATAATGTTTTAATTGACCGGACATTTAGAATGCCACCATTGTTTATGGCTGCTGTTCTAATTAATTATCACACCTACTGGCTGTTGGTGAGCTGCTTTTTGGCTTGTGTAGACAGATACACGACAGCTCTCATTTGATAACTTTTTTTTGCTTTGGAATGTATGCGAAAGTAAACATATTAAAAAGTGGTGCAGTGAACTGAAAGGGGAAAGCCAGACTTCAACCGGAGTGTCTAGCGCTGCACCTGGAGTGAGACTGAGCATGTTAAATGAGATCTTATGGGCCTCAGCTAATATCACAGGGGCATTTCTATATCTGCTGTCCTAAGTGATGGGCAGTCATATATTACTGGTAATAAAAATAACAAGCAATTGTAATGATTAGTTTCATGCAAATGTACTGAAAGAATTCTACTCATTCTTTTTCCACTAATGAGTCATAGAGGACCAAATTCTATAAATAGCTCTGAAAAATTGGCGCTGAAAAATAGTGCGCTAAGCGCTATTCTATAAACAGTACTGAAAGTTAGATGCCGTATATAGAATACACTTAGTGCTGGGATCGGCGCCTAACTTTAGACATGAGGATTTATACCAAGTAAACCCTGGAGTAAATCCTTGCATATAAATTAGACGCTGATCTCCCTTACTCTGTAACAGTGTGCATAAATTGTAGGAAAGTCCTTGACCCTCCCATAGCCATGTCCCTCTTTTTGGAGCAGTGCGTAAATATTTACATGTGGATCCATACGACTAAAATGTGTGCATAAATTTAAATTAAGGCCGATTAGTGCTGATAATTAGCACCTAATTATCGACATTAATTAGCTCGTGATTCAATTAAATTGTGAGCACAAATTGGGTGATTACCAAATTTTCGCATGCAATTTTAAGGGCCATTTATAGAATTTCAGGGATAATGTCTCATTACTTTATATAGTCACAGTAACATTACTTTTATTAAACAACTGTAATATATTACATTTCACAGTAACAACTTATTACTAGTTACTTATTTAATAAAAGTAAGTGTAATATATTACTTTTACAAAGTAACTTGGGCAACACTGGCTGTCTTGCTCTGGGTCAGCTGCCCTTCATAAGGGCAGACATAGGCGCCCCGTATAAGAGGCTTGGGGAGGCTAAGCCTCCCCAGCCCAATCGTGGACTTCCGACTTCCCTGCTGCCCTCACAAGCGCAGCACTTTTGAGAGGCAGCTCTGGCTCTCCCTCCTTCCTTCCTTGGTTCCCGCTCTGGCTCCCCGATCAGCAGCCCCCCCCCTGTGCGTTTTAACCTTTACTTTCCGACGTGGCAGCGACGTCAATCAATGAAGAAGAAGGCACAACAGGCTCGCTTCCAGCTTCTCTCTTCACACAGTGTCCCGCCCTCGTGGGAACAGGAAACGCATCATCGCTGATGCTGAAGGCGGGACACTGTGTGAAGAGAGAAGCTGGAAGTGAGCCTGTTGTGCCTTCTTCTTCATTGATTGACGTCGCTTCCACGTCGGAGAGTAAAGATTAAAACGCGCAGGGGGGAGGGGGGGGGCTGCTGATCGGGGAGCCAGAGCCGAAATGAAATTCGTATAAGTGTATTCTATAAAGTATGCCGTAATTCAGGGGTACTTTATAGAATAAGCCTAAAATTCCATGCTGTATATAGAATACACTGAGTGCGGCTCCATGCGACTAAATTTAGTTGTGGGCAAGTAAAACTTGGTGAAAATCCAGATATCTAAATTATGCATGGAGTGGGTATATTCTATAGCACAATGCATAGATTTTACAAATGCCTATGACCTGCAAGTTCCATGCCCACTTTCCAACGCGACTTAGAATTTACATGCACCACGTTAGAGAATATGCTTAAGACAATTCTGCACATAATTCTAATCAATGCCAATTACTGCTGATAATTGGTTAACATCCAATTATCAACGCCGATTAGCTTGTTAGCCAATTAGCTTATGTGCATTGTTATGGAATGTGCTTCGATTTCCACATAGAAATCTCAGCTCAATATGCAGAATTCCAGGGATGGGGTCTCGTTTACGAAGCCATGCTAGTGATTCCTATGCAGCAACTGAGACGAAACCCATTCAGTTCCTATGGGCTTCCTCTCATTTACCATGCGGGAATCACTAGTGCAGCTTTGTAAAAGAGGCCCATAGATTGGAACCATATCATGAAAAACCTCAAAAGTTAATACCAACATTTTGAAAATATAATGGACTAGTTTATGCAGGTACATAGGTTGGGAACTGGAAGCTCCTGCAGAAATCACTGAGACACTGAAGGAGATGTCCAAGTGAGCAGTGATGTCAAGTCAGTAGTGCCTGGCGAAGGTATGAACGCACTACCAAAAGCCTTGAAAACTACATACGAACACCTACACTTACGGAGATCACTAAAAATTTATCTATTTAAACAGGCACACCCTACCAACCCAACATAAATGCCTGACCGATGCTACACATCAAAAACAAAATACGGTATGGACATAACACAATTCTTCCGTGTACATGCCCTTATATGGGTATACCACATGAATAAACTCTATCCCATCTCATGTGGCTGTATCACATGAACTTTATCTCATCTCAACATTATTATGTATTTGTTTACACCGGAGCCTGCAATCGCATCTCTGGTACTATGTAAGCCACATTGAGCCTGCAAATAGGTGGGAAAATGTGGGATACAAATGTAACAAAATAAATAAATAAAAATAAATACACGGGGACTCTCAAGATGGGGGTAGCAGAAGACAAGTCTTTATTAAGGAACTAAGACCCGACACGGCTCCATGTTTCGGCAGACTGGCCGCCTGCTTCAGGGGTCACAAGACTTTTAACGAGCTTCTGCTCTGTGCATGGTACTAGAGAATGACACGGGGACGGGGAACCGCAGTAACCGCAGGGATGGGGAGAGAGCCCACAGGGACAGGGAACAAACTTTGTCCCCGTGTCATTTTCTACTTTGAAGCCTGTTAATGAACTGGACTGTTATTTATGTTTGAGTGATGCCTACAAAGATATTTTGATTTTTTGGAAAAACAATCAAACATACTGGCCACAACTAGCAAACTTTGAATGAAGGATCCTGTACATCCTGCTATCAGCACATCTTCTAAGAAGACAACTTCTATTTCAGGAAAGACTGTGAAAGACAGGAGAGCTAGATTAAATCCTGAGATTGTTGATGACTTCCTATTTATCCACAGATTAAAAAAACATAACAGTGCTTCATAGGGCATATTTTTCTCCTCTAGGGCATATAGAACGCGTTGTATTTTATACCCCTGGACACTAAGTGTGAATTAGGATTCCTTGGTGTAGCAGAAATCACCTATTGTTGGGGTTGGAAGGGTAGATGGTGGTGGTGGGAAGGAGGGTTATTATAGCTGGTCATTGTTATTATTGTTTTCTATTTGTAATTTATACACAACAGTTGCACAGCATATTGTTCCTTTTTATACATTAATAAAAAGAACAGTAACGGAATTCAAACATGCGTGGGATAAACATAAAGGAATCCTGTGCAGAAGGAAGGGATCCTCAGGAGCTTAGCCTAGAATGGGTGGCAGAGCTGGTGGTTGGGCAGACTTATACGGTCTGTGCCAGAGCCGGTGGTGGGAGGCAGGGATAGTGCTGGGCAGACTTATACGGTCTGTGCCAGAGCCGGTGGTGGGAGGCAGGGATAGTGCTGGGCAGACTTAAACGGTCTGTGCCAGAGCTGGTGGTGGGAGGCGGGACTGGTAGTTGGGAGGCGAGGATAGTGCTGGGTAGACTTATACAGTCTGTGCCAGAGCTGGTGGTGGGAGGCGGGGTTGGTGGTTGGGAGGCGGGGATAGGGCTGGCCAGACTTATACGGTCTGTGCCCTGAAAAGGACATTACAAATAAAAAAGTAGCACATAGGAATTTATGTTCTTGGGCAGACTGGATGGACCGTGCAGGCCTTTTTCTGCCATCATCTACTATGTTACTATGTATTTAAATATAAAATCATAAGTGTTCAAGGCTTCTGCAGATAAGGACAGAGCCCATGGCGATAGGGCGGGGACGGGGTGAGGACAGAGACAGAACCCATGGGGATGGGGCGGGGACAAACTTTGTCCCTGTGTCATTCTCTGTATGGTACCTAAAATGATGTATGTATATACAGCATAGAGGACCTCCAGCGCAGTACAGTCCCATATAGAGCAGTGGCTCATTAAAGTCTTGTGACCCCTGAAGCAGGCAGCCAGTCCTTTGAAACACGGACCCATGCTGGGTCTTACTTTGGTGCCTTAATAAAGTTGTCTTCTGCTACTCCCATCTTGAGAGTTGTATGTCACTACTCCTTCTTGCATTTTGTTTCTTCATAGAGGTTCCTTCCCGTTTACCTCATGTTTACACAGGGGCTTACATGTCTTTATGAAACAGCCTCATAAAGGCTGCCAAAATCGTGGCTCAGGAACAAGTGTAAGCAGCCGGACATGAATATTTTATTCCACACGCTCTGTCCCCCAAACATGCCTACACCTGCTTGCTGCTACATGTACCATAACATGCTTAGGGACTTATTCTATTAAATTTATGCTCCTAAAATTTTTGCTCCCAAATTACGAGCCTAATCTATGCTCCAAAATAGATTGCGCTTGTAATTTAGGAGCATAATAGAAATAGGCCCTTAACCTGTGGGGTAATTTTAGAAAATTGCCTTTTTATGTTTATGTTTGATATACTGCCTTTATAATACACATGTCAAAGAGGTTAACAAAATTTTAAAAAGTAAAAAAAAAATAGAGTACAAGAAAAGGAAACACAGCATTATGACAGGAAAGAAAATGGTCAGTCAAAACCAAGCAAAGAACATACGCACAAGAAAAAATGATTTAAAAAGCTATCATTCAGCTCTGTACAACCACACGGTTACTGGGGCAAGCTGTCAGTGGCCAAATTAAAGGCCCATTGGAAAAAAAATGGCTCTTAAATAGAGTTTTAAATTTAGAAAAGGAGAGCTCTCATCCGAGTGTGGGGGGAGGAGAGGGCAAATGGTTCCAGTGCTTGGGGGCTAAAAAAACTAAAAAGCAGATGACCGCATAGATTTGTGGTAAGCACCAAACGATGTGTGTCTAAGGAGCAAAGAGAGTGGGAGGGAGTGTAGGGGGGATTACAACAGAGAAAAGAGAGGTGTGGTAGCCGTGTTAGTCCACTTTTAAAGGTAATCAATAGAAATAAAACACGGAAAAGAACATAAGGTGATACCTTTTTTATTGTGTAAAAAAAATGCAACAAAGACTGCTACATTGGAGAAACAAGTCAGATACTAAAGAAGAGATTTAATTTACATAGACACCATATGAAAAATGCTAGTACCAATAAGGATGTCACACCTGTGGGGCAGCACTTCACAAAACCAGAACACTGTACCAGTGATTTCATGGTAAGAATCCTGAAAGGGAACTTTAAAACAATACAGGAACGTAAGACCTTTGAAGTCAGAATGATTAAATATTTTGACACCCACCAGACCGGACTTAACAAAGATCTGGGTTTTCTAGCCCATTATAAACCTTAAAATTGGACTGTTTTGTCACCCTCCTGTCTCTCACCTATTCACCCCCATCCTGTTAGACTGTCACTGAAATGCTTTGATGTTTCACTTATATATACTGTCATCTACCAACATTTGCTTATTTCCAATCTGACGAAGATGGGCAACCTTCAAAAGCTAATCAAGAAATGTATTGTTATGTCCAATAAAAAAGGTATCATCTTATTTTCTTTTCCATGTTTTATTTTGTTTTATTTCTATTGATTACCTAACAGAGAAAAGGTAAGAGGGGGAACCAGAATGAAGTACTTTGAGTGAGAATCAGGATTTTGAACCAAGCACAGTACGGAAAAGATAACCAACGAAGCTGGAGAAAAAGAGGGGTGATATAGTCAAACTTCTAGAGTCAACAAGTGTATCTGAGTTCAGGGCAGGCTGATTCATTCCTGGTTTTACAAATGCCGTCTATTTATCCCCAATGGCTTTGTACTACCCAACTTATCTACATATCTCAACTGCAGATGCCCCTTTGGCTACCTATTAAGATGTTTCATTGTATTGTACAAACAGAATTAGCATCTTTATCTATGTTATTTGAATGTATAACTATGAGGTGTTTCACTAGTATTGTGCTGACATTGTCAGTATCATATCTGTTATCGGAATGTTTTTCCATGCTATTATGGCATCGTTCGTGTTTTGCTGACATTCATCATATTTCTGCTATATGATTGTTCTACAGTGCTTTTAAATATGTAGATTTCTGATCCTATATCATGTTAGTCCTATTACTAGGATTCAATTTGTCATCTCCAAGTTGACCGTATTTGTATTCATGCTTTTATTTGGTTATTTTACTATTGTTACACTGTTAACAAAATTATAAGTTTTATGTCAAACTGTACCTGTCGTACACTGCCTTGGGTGACTCTCTTCATAAAGACAGTTAATTAATTAGTAGACTGATAGGGGAATAGATAAAATCAATCCATGCATGAAGAAGCCATGGCTTCATCCTGTGATTTCTAATCCAGGCTTACAACTGCTGGCATGACTTGGGATGTCTATCCAGAGACACTCCTCTCCCCCTCCTTGCTCAGCATCCTAGCTGATCCCCTGACAGCTGCAGACAGGTCCGAATGAAATGGCACTGCTCGAAAGGAGGGGACTCTTCAGAGAACACCGTGGAGGCGATTCTGTAACCTGGTGCCTCAATGAAGGCGCTATGATGGGACACGCTTAACACCAATTCTCTAACGGCACTTAGGTATGCTTCCGACAGATATTCACCCCGCAGGAAGCAGGCCGGCTAAGTGCCGCAATCGGTGCCGAGCCAGATATTCAATGCCACGCTGTTTCCGGTGACTGGCACTGAATATCCTTTTTTTTTTGTGGCCAGCTTAAACTTAACTGGCCAAGTTAAATATTCAGCGCTGGCTGGTTAAAGCCAAAGATAGGACTGCTATTTATGTGGTCTGATTTGGCTGCTAAACTTAGCTGGTGAAGCGCTGAATATTAGCTCTTAGCCAGTTAAGTGCTATTTACCCGACCAAAAGCCATTCCTGGATGGTGAAATAGCACTTAATATTGGGGTGGGGGAGGGGCTTAAGTCATTATAGGATACTGCATTGGTGACACCCCTTATGCCAGGTCAACAGCAGCTGTAAATGGTCATGCTTAGTGCGTCAAGCGACACATATGATAGTATTCTACAAGTCAAGGGTGGGGGAAAGGGTTCAGTCCACCCCAGGTGAAGGCAGTAAAGGGGTGCACTGACCAGTCATGCGGCTGTTGGCTCTGCTGGTCCTCTGCCCCCTCTGACGTCAACTTCCTGTTCTGGGGGCTGGGGACCAGTAGAGCAGACAAGCTGCGTGACTGCTCAGTGTACCCCCTTTACTGCTTGGAGGAAGGGAGGGCAGACAGAAGCGGCGGGAGGGTAGAGTGCGCCATACTGGGTGGCACCCAAGCTAGGTATGCCACTGGTTCTGCATGTTACTTAGCACCACACCCATGGTCCACCCATGCCTCTCCCATGTTTACATCCACTTGTAGCACTTAGGTACTTATAAGCAAGGTGCCTAGTGCACTTATGCATGAAATTGCCAATTCAAAGTGCATTTGATGCATGACACTTTTGTGCCCGACTGAGTATCATGACAAGATGAACCTGCCTGAGTTTTTAAATATTACTTGTGATAAAAGCAGAACCCTAGAAGAGTTTTGCTCTTTTTGTGAAACAGTCAAAGGGCATTTTGAGTCTGGCCTTGGTTTTCTACATCTTGACCTGGTGCCTTCTGATTTTTTCTTGCTCCGCTACTTGGGCTTCATCGATGATCAGCTCTGTTGGGAGCAGTGACCCATAGATACAGGTCTGAAAGCCAGGGCTATGTCTTGGTAGCATGCATGCATTAAAGTAAGAATGACAGAATGGCCCATCAAGCGCCTCTTGGCTACAAATTATTAATTTAAATATTTGCTAATTTATTGAAAACCTTTGCTGCTTTTGTGAGCCTCGGGTACACAAAAGAAAACTGTGTCATAAAACAGAGAGGTTGAAATCCAAGTTTACAATTAATTTTGTGTTTCCAAGATTCCTCCGGTGTATTCCTGCTGTTAGCACTAGAACAAAAGACAGTCAGAATGCTCTTATGGGTCTTAGGTCAGTTGTAAAAGATATTTTTATTCTCTGGGAGATTTGGGAAGAGCATCACCAATGAAAGGCCTCTGGCTGTGTGAAATCCCAGCATAGCTAATATGCAGAACCTTTACAGGTTAGTAGTAGTGGTGGTGGTGGGGGGGGGGGGGGGGAGAGATATATGAGAGAGAGGATCATAAGAGACCCCATGCACTGACAGAAAGTGGACTGAGACGGCATCATGGCAAAAGGATGGATTCCTTCAGCCTGCAATATGCATATCACCCCAGTAGACTCCAAAATACATCTTACCCAGCACTGTCAACATGTATGGGTGGACTTCGTGACCTTTCCACTAAAAACAGGTCTCTTTACTATGTAATGAGCTTGTTTCCCTCTCTAGTACATGGAGCTTCTCGGCAGGCATGCAACAGCCCCAAAATGGAATAAAATGTTATATGGGGCTCATTTTCAAAGCACTTAGACTTACAAAGTTCCATGGGTTACTATGGAACTTTGTAAGTCTAAGTGCTTTGAAAATGTGTCTCAATCTCTTTATGCTTTCCCAAGTCCACGGCCCCATTTCTTGATGAGTTACACTTTAAGAGAGTTTCGCTACTGGAATTATCAATCTTTGACTGACAAGGCTAAAGCAGCTTTTTTCAACGCAATATTTTTCATTTCTATAATAATGTATAAATCTAGAGTTTTTCAATTCCTGCCCCTCTACCAAATTATACAGCAGATAAATGGCAAATATTAAAGTGTTCAACAGTAATATATTGTGGGAAATGTTTTTTAAACCAATGAACAAATGCATAAATCTGCACTCAAATTTTGCCCACATATGATCTGCCAGGAATGGTATCTCTGAGAGAAAGAACACACTATTTCGGAAAATGGATAAACTAATGTCCAATAATCAAGACCGGCTGACACAACCAGTTCTAGTGTTATATATGAATAAAATGACCATTCCTTGCTATATGTTTAGCAATCCACGTGAAGAAGAGGGATGGGGAACTGTACGGCACCGCCTTACAACCCTGGTCATCTCAACAATGAGGCTCTGGTCCTGTGTATTTGATCTGGTCGCACAGAAGCCAGTGAATGGGTCTTTTCCGCATGAATACTAAGGATTCTTGGAAGGTAGAACATCCCCTTTCCATCAAATCAATGCCAGTTGCAATGGTGCCTAACTGTACCCTGAAGTGCATATAGTTTATTCAAAACTTAGTATATCGCTCAAGCTAATCACAGATCTGGGCATTTTGCAATCTAAGGACTCCTTTTACTAAGCAGCGGTAAGCCTAACGCAGGCTTACCGCTCACTATACAAGAAGTAGCGCTGACTACCGCAGCAACCCAGCGGTACTTCCCACCCCTAGCACGTCATCATTTCCGGAACTACATTTTTGTAGCGCCAGAGTGTACCTGGCGGTCATTGGGCAGTGCCATGGGCTGCCCAGTTAATGCAGGAGCCCTTACCGCCACCTCAATGGGTGGTGGTAAGGGCTCCCCTCCGAAATGGCTGCACGGCAAGTGCTTTACTTGTCGCCCAGCCATTTTCTGTAGGAAAGCGAGACTTCCCTTTTACCAGCTGCGGTAAAAAGGGGGCCTTGGTGCACGTGTAAAATATGCACCGACACCAGCGCCGGCCACCTTTTGCCGCAGCTTGGTGAAAGGGGCCGTAAAACAGCAACGAGAAAGAAAAGATAACTCACAGTATTCCATAAGTTATGTGCGTAACTTGGAGACACACCCACTCACCAGCCATATGTGTTACCCCCTCAAACTTATGCACTAAGGGTTGGATTCTATAAATAGTGCTGAAAAATAGACACCAGAAAAAATCAGCACCAAGCACGATTCAATCAACAGCACTTGCCATAATTGAGCTTAGCGCCGATTCCTGCTCCAAAACTAAGTTCCAGGCTTAGACCTGCTGAAACCTGGTGTAAATGTTTGTGCACAAGTTGGACACATTGAGCTAGTATTCTATAACTACGTGCACAAATTTTATGGGACGCCCATGGCCATGCCTCCTTTCGAGATAAATGCTACGGGGGTTAGGAGTGCTGCCTTATAGAACAACAGGCCAGCCAGATGCGTAAGCAATTCAAATGGGTGCTAATTTACTTCAATAATTATTAATTAGGATTTATTTACTGCCTTTTTGAAGAAATTCACTCAAGGCAGTGTAAAGTAAGAATAGATCAAACATGAGCAGGAGGCAATTTGAATAGTTTTACTGCTCTAACAACAATACAAAGTATGGCATGGTATACTACTTGCAATGACAACACAATACGTACTAGAACATTATAATTGGTAGTGAAGGGTAAGGCAAAGTTGTAACATATAGATGAGTAAGAAAGTAGGAAGAATTAGAAAGTAAGGTGATTGATTTGAAGAAAGTTGCACGTGAGGTCAGAGAAATGGTTAAATATTATCTCAGCTAGGGTAGGAGCGGATAAACATGTCCCACTGCAGTATGTGCAGCCCGAGTCAATCCTTGTGTGTATTGATGGTTCACAGCTCATTTGCTAATTTATTTGCACGCACATTTTGTAAGTGTGCCCAAATCTGGACACCATATATAGAATCTTTGGGTTAGTGATTTTGGTGCACGTTATGTTATGGAATAGCATCTAGCACATACGTTCAAAAATGCCACTATGTAGCACCAGTCACGCATGTAGGTGCTATTATGCCAGGGAACCCCAGCCAGTCAGGTTTTCAGGATATCCACAATGAATATGCATGAGATCGATTTGCATATCATGGGGCAGTATATACAAATCGATTTCATGCATATTCATTGTGGATATCCTGAAAACCTGACTGGCCAGGGTTCCCCCAAGAAAGGCTTGGGAATCATTCTATAACTCAAGTGCACAATTGGTGCTTTTTAAAAAAAAAATTATTCCTTCCTCTCATTCTTTGCAGCTAAGACCATCTGGTCTGTTGGGTACGAGTGAACCGTTGCTTGCCTTCAGTTACAGTTTAGTTCTGGGGTGAGTTTCTAAAAGGAAATGTCTGAATATAGAAGACAGCAACTGAAATCTCCTGTCAAGGACCAAGGACAGTAACATAGGATTCGAGGATAGACAACTGGAAAAACAATGCTCTGCATCTCCTCTAGATCATTCTTAGATCAAATCTAAAAGAGAGACCATTACCTGCAGAAAGCGCAGTACACACGGCCGTGTCTGGCACAAAGTTTCAGTATTCACTCCAGGAAATCTCTGCAATTCATTAAAGTGGGAGCAGGATGACAGCAGCGCAGCATAGCGTGGGAAAGAAGCAAGCTTTGCAAATGACAGGAAGGGGAGAAGTACAGAAGTGGTAGAACCAGACCCTCCTGTCTTTGAACTCAAAATACCCTGTTTGTGGCAGTGGATTTCCAAAACTTGCTATCACCTGCAAGGTGCTAAGAAAACACCACTATTG
Source organism: Microcaecilia unicolor (assembly GCF_901765095.1). NCBI lineage: Eukaryota > Metazoa > Chordata > Amphibia > Gymnophiona > Siphonopidae > Microcaecilia > Microcaecilia unicolor. The sequence goes on along the minus strand of NC_044041.1, from coordinate 75,931,638 downwards.
GCATCTCTGATTTATACAACCACATCAGACGCATCAGTATTTCACAGGCCATCATGTATATCACCTGGACCTAAAGTTATAAATTGTGCCAAAGCCTTTCTGGTCTCCTCAGAAGTCAGCTTAAAAAGTAACTTTATATCTCAGGGACTTCATCCAGCCTTATTTGGCGAGAGGGGGGGGGGGGGGCAGGTAGACAGGATCAACCATATGGTCGTCTTCTACCATAACGTTCTATGTGTAATATAAAATGCATATTAACTCTTAAGGAGAAACAGCACTAAGAAAACCCTGCTAAAAGTGGCAAATGGAATGTTTAGCTTTCTTTTTAGCTCACACCTTTTTTTGGTAGTACCTTTATCACATCTCTTCATGCTGAGAAAGACTGATTTAATGGGGGAAGGAAGACTCTACCAAGTACATGAAAGAAATGTACTTTCTTGCTATGAAATATCCTCAAAAAGTATTTCTGATATTTTCTAATTCAAATGTGTATTGCATTTATTTATGTGGGATACAAACACAATAAATAATAATAACTTATATCCTGCTTATCCAATACATCTAAATGGGTTACAACTTTCACTCATAAAAAGTAAAACATGACTCAAAAATAAAACAAACATATAACAAAAAATACATACAACATATAGCAACTCCTAAATTGTAGAAAGAAAGCAGAGTCCTTTAATAACCAACTTAAATTATTCAATAAAATTAGGGATGTACAAATTATTCTATGTCCTGCTTACATATTTCAACCTATTCTGTGTTTGACAATAATTGGACAGAATTCCCCGTCCTCTGGAGTTTAAAATAGATGAAGACCAGCAGCTATTTTCCCTCAGATTTATGTATCTGTACAGTGCGCCATCTGACCGATACTTGTAGGGTAAGAGGTCTCATCAAAAGCCGAGAAAAACTGCAGCTCAGTTCTGTGGTTCACACATTTTGCACAGAATTGGTCCAATTCATTTTTGAATCTGTTTTAAAGATTTCCCCAGCCCACCCCCCATCTCTATCGATAATGTGTATCTACATGCTTGGGACCAATTCAGGTTTGACTGTTGATCAGTTTTTATTACCTAGGCCTATCGTGAAAGATTCAGCCTTTTTTAAACACCAAACTAAGGGGACCCTGGCACATAGGCACCTACGTGCACTCCTGGCACATAGGCACCTACGTGCACTCAACACACTCCAAATTGGAACTAACACCCTGCTACTGCATGCCCCAGGCAGTAATTCTACTTTTGATGTGCACCCAAAACACACGGTAGAAAATATTTTCTATTTTCTACCGTGTGGCACATACCTGGCGGTGATTGGTAGTTTACGTACACGGGCCACTTACCGCCTGGTTAGCGCTTGAAACCTTACCGCTGAGTCAATGGGTGGCGGTAACGTCTCAGGCTGAAAATGGGTGCGCACTGATTTTAATTTTGCCGCAAGTCCATTTTTCGGCTACAAAAAAAAAAGTCTTTTTTCCAGGCACGCTGAAAAATTGACCTGCATGCGTTCAAAACACACACCTACACCGGCCATTTTTAGGTGCACCTTAGTAAAAGAACCCCTAAGGACCCTGTTTACTAAGCTGTAATAGAGGCGCATTAGCATTTCTAGCACGCGCTAACCGTATAGATGCCCATAATATTCCTATGAGCATCTACATGGTTAGTGCACGCTAAAAACACTACCACACCCTTGTAAAGAGAGCCCTAATTTTGTAAAAATTCCATATGCCACTGTAATATCACATTTGGACTATCACAACACCCTCTACTCAACATGTTGGTCAAGATGGGGCATATCTACAACAGGCCCAAAATGCCACTGGGAGGTTTTTAGTTTTGGATGGGCTAAGACACCGTTGCATCCTGCCCCAATATTTGACAGTTCCTTAATTGGTTAACAGTGGTGCATCAGGTCTGTTTTGAGATCTTGGTTTTAGCCTGTAAAGCCTTAAATACTATGGTCCTGCATATATCAAGTATAAATTGTTGACTTATCTTGTATGCTTTTGATGCTCATAGGGAGAGTGGATTTTGGTGCCCCTTTTGGTAAAGCTTTTCAATTTTCAGATGCTCATGCTTGCCATCAACCCTATGTCATTGACTGAGCTAACGCATTTTTTGTTGTTGCTTGTTAGTTGATCTACAATGGGAGTGGGAATTTGCTGCTCCGTCTTTGTGACATTTGGGAGATCTGTTTGTAGTGCATTTGTGTGTTGCTTCTCTGTTAGGTTTTGGTGTCTAATTGTTTTTGGTATTTTATATAACCTGCCCTTGGTGGCTTTTATACCTTGTACAAAATCCCAAAGTAAATATATAAATACTGAAAGACACTGAGTGATTGTGATTGTTTTGTTGATTGAAAAAGAAAAATTACAACCCTTTGGAAGGCAGAGGCTATAGGGGCTGCAGTCTGTGCACAGATTAACACATTTTAAGTTATCACCAACACCACCTAATGAAAACTCAATGCCACCGCTCTGCCCTGACACCCATGTTACAAAAGAAAGTGGTCAGTTCTTGCATTTGTACCCAAAATCATTCCATTCGGATTTTGGGTACTACTGCAAATGTTATATTTCTATTGCAAAAAAGTGTCAGCCCATCACCCTTGAATAAAAATCAGTCACAGCTGTCACTATCTTAGGTAGCTCCAGTGTGTAGTAATAAAGCAAACACTTTTCTTTTCTGGGGGGGGGGGGGGGGGGGGAACAGAATATCAGAGAGCAGTTTCCTCCTGCACTTTTGGGTAATCAGCACAAATCCAGTGCTACAAACCTTCATCCACAAGCACCAGCAGTGCCACCCAGCCACCAGGTCAACACCCAAAAACATTTTCTACTCCCTAGGCAGACTTTATTCCAGCAACTGTGTTGGTGCTGATAGAGAACTGGAATTTTTTTTACAGATACTGAGACATTTTCTCGCACAGTTAAAATAAAATGTCCCAGTATGGCAATGCTTATGTGCTTATATATGCCCTTGAGACTACACACAGGCCTTTTCCCAAACAAATATCACATCTGAAGATAAAGCAGGCGCTATCCTTTTACCCAACAGCTGATGTGGAGAGGCTAAGACACAAAAGGGGCCCTGCGCTAGGGGCGGGGGCCATTTTTACTGTGGATGCTGAGGCCCTTTTCACCACAGTGGGTGAAAAGGCTGAAAAAGAAATGGTCAAGTGTTAAGATTTCACTTGGGGGGGGGGGGGGGGGGGGGGAGAGCACTTATTACCACTGCTTTGTTAAAGGGCCCCACAGTGTGGAACAACAAACCCTATCTGGCTATCTCTCGTTTTTCATTCGTTCATAGGGTCACTAGGGCTATGTTACCCTGAACAGGTTATCCCCATAAACGCTTCCAGCACAGCCAGCAGCAGTTTGATACTACATTTCATGCCAGGAAGAGGGGGGAGGGGGGGGGTTGTATTTGTTATTATACGAAATGCCCTCTCGGCTCTATAACACTCAAGATGTGAAGGTCATTTACTAGAAAAGGCTCACCTCCTATGATTTGTATGCGTTAACCTTTATTTCTGCGCATTCAAGGGAACTACTGTACCAATTGAAACCACGAACATACAAACTTCGTACACGTTACTCCCATTCAACCTCTTTTAGAGAATACAAACACTTCTTTCAAAGTAATAAAAATAAACGCAGCTGTGAGATGAACGCGAAGAAGTAGTCAGCATTCCGTTTACCGATATCTACCCTTTACACGTGTTCGCTCTTTCATCGCCACGAAATAAAGGTACCTGCTAGAGAAAGGGAGGGAGGGGATTTGGCATTTAGCTCACGCCCTTTTCAATCGCAGCTCAAAGTGGGTTAGTATTCAGGTACTTTTCTACGTCTCCCAGAGTCCCATAACATTACCAACGCAATGCTCAGCGCAACCTGAGACCCGCATCCGGTTTCGCGGATCGGGAGAAAAGCTTTTGCCCACCTGATTGATCCGCGATCCACTGGCACTTTGGCTGCTGGAAACGTCAGGGGTGGGAAATTCACGAATCAAGAAGAGAAGTGAATGTATTAAAAGGGATCATTTGTTCTGAAGAGAAGAATCCAGGACCAGAGGTGTCATTAATGAGTGAAACTTTGCTCGCATCAGAGCGATTTGCAGCCTCACCTCCAGAGTCATTGTAGAGCAGGGTCTCTGGATAATTCAAAGCAGGAACAGATTTGCCTAGGTTAGCCCTTGATTGGCTCTTCGGTGGGGTAGTTTGCATAGCCTCGCCCACTCGTGTCTTGATTAGTGGGGAGGTTGAGGCGGAGGCTGGGGCTCCCGCCCATTTCCTAAGTGGGAGGTGCTGAGCCTCGAGCTTTTCACCTGTCAGTCCAGCCTTTCACCTTTCGCACGACCTCCTCGAGGAAAGTGCAGGAAGCTGGGGGCGGACGCGGACCCCTCCTGCAGCCTGGCAGGACATTGTGCCAGTCTGTGGTTTTTAAAACTGTACGCACTGGGGACACAGTGTCCCTGGCCTGAACCTCCTAGCCAAGGGGGCAGCCCCTTTGAATCAGACTGTTTGGCTTATAGGGAAATGATTCAAAAATAGCTAGGTCTGAGAGTGTGACCACATAAATTAAGATGGCTGGCCCCTACCATCCATATTATCCCACATTTATTTATTTATAATAGCATTTATACTCCACAATTTCCAACTTAGGTTGGTTCATTGTGTACATTAACAACGAGTATTAACAGACCACATAAAGCACAAATAATAGAGATACTGAAGGTTACAGAGGTAGCTTTTAGAAGAGTGGTGGTGAAACTCAAAAGAGGCTCAGTGATCTAGGTAATCATGAGATTACATAAACGAGGATCCCTAAGCAGGGCCGGTCTTAGGCAGAGGCGACCAAAGCGACCGCATAGGGCCCCGCACAGCGCACCTCAACTCTGCCTCGCTCGTGCCTCCACTCCGACCTCCGCCGCTGCTTGCCTTAGTCGCCTGAGATGATCCCCATTCCCGCGGCTCGGCCGCTCTGCTCCCGCCACCACCGGCGCGGCGCCCACCCCCGGCTTGGGCCTGCTGAGCCCGTCAGCTCCCAAGTCCCCGGACCCTGGCGAGTAACTGAGCGATTCCAGTGAGCCAGCCCAGGCAGTGATGGCCCCGCCCCTGACGGCAACGACAGACAGTTGCAGGACAACAGCTCACCTCCAGGCTCCAGCTTCCCGCTCAATGTCCTGCCTTCTGATGTATTTCCTGTTTCCGGACACGAGGGCAGGAGTCACTGAGCGGGAAAAGCTGGAGCCTGGTCGGAGGTGGTGAGGACGTCAGGTGAGCCATCGTTGCTGACGCCAACAGTTGTGCACTTATGCCAAATCGAAATCGGATTCCATGCAGGCAGGAGATCAGAAGTGTCTCTCTCATCTAACGACGCTTGCGGACGGTGCAAGGGTTGGAAATGTCTGCCTCCCTGAGAGGAATTTGGCCCAACAACATTAGTTGCTGGAGAAGCTGAGCAAGTAACATTTTCTGGCTTGGAAGAGGCTGTTTCTAACATATCTGGGTTATTTTCACATAGATCTGCAGATATTTCTCCTGATAAAAATTTGGATGGCAATAGCAGATTTAGCTAAAACACTGCTTCCAGTAATTAATGATATGACACCTCGAATTAATCATTTGGAAGCTAGACTGCAATCACAGGAAGAAAAGATTACTAAGCTAATGGAAATCATGAAGTAGCAAAATCTGATATAAAGTAGGTACAATCAGTTCAAACTATTTAGTAACTGATGTGGCTACTTGCCTCTCTGGTTTGATGGGTTACAGAGTAATAGGGGAATTTGAAAGTATTGGATCTTTTCTTAATATTTTTCCTTTATTCTCCTTTGTTATGAGAATTGGAACTACTAATTGTAGTGGACTTGAACTGAATAATTTCTCGGGAGGGGAGGTTTCATGATAGCATTGTGCTTATTATTTCAATCAGTTTTTTTGTACAAGTTTAGCTTCATTTGTCTTTATTTGAAATTTCATAAATAAAAAAATGTTCTAAAAATGGAATAATCTTATCAATGGGGTGGAGCTAGTGTGGGGGCGGAGCTAGGGTGGGGCAGGGCCAGAGTGGGGCGGGGCTAGTATGGGGCCCCACCAAATTGGTTTGCATAGGGCCCTGCACTTGCTAAGACCGGCCCTGTCCCTAAGTACATCCTGTGTGGCAGATGGATCCAACACCTTCATGTCTTCAAAATGGCTGCCACAAGGCGGCTGCAGGAAGTCTCAGAAGCCATTAAGAAGCAGCAGAACTAGGTAGAGCAGCAGTGGTGGTCAGGAAAGAGTGGGGTTCTTTCCTGACCCTGAATAGGCCACCAGACCACCAGGGCTCTTCAAGGTAGGCCCGGGGGGGGGGGGCTATAGTGTGCAAAGGGGTGCTGGAAACAAAAAAAGGGGTGGCCGGGGTACAATGACCCCCTCTGCTCTGGGGCCCAGATCACTGTCAGCCAGCCCCTAACTACCGCTGTAGAATTAACAGGGAAATAAAAATGGCACATCCAGTATACACATTAATGTGTTAGAAGAATTTGTGAATACAGAAAATGTCGGTTCTCCATAGGGTCTCCAAGTTTTATTCAACAGTGGACCACATAATCAGAAATCCATATTTGTGCAGGTAGCATGAAGATTATAACATGATCTATACTCAAAATCTGTGAATCTCTTTTGAAATTAGGCTGTCATGCCATGGGGCTCATTTTCAAAGAACTTAAACTTTCAAAGTTCTGTAGTAACCTATGGACCTTTGTAAATCTAAGGGCTTTGAAAATATACTCCTTCTCATCTACCAACTAGATCTGTAATGTTTCAAAATCATTGTGTGCTAGCTAGTTAGGTAAAAATGTTCTGATAATAATCTCAAATGTGCCTTACATTTGATGCCCTGCTACAACACAGTTGTGCCCAGGGTTTTATACGCGCCAGGGCAGCAAACTCTGTATCTGTACTATAGACCTTTTCACATTGGTGCAATTGGCCAGGGTCTTGGAAAGCTGAGGGGGTGCAGAATGCAGGGTAACATGTCATCACACAAAGCTGTAGGTGGAGTGGAAGCGGTGGTGGTCTGATTCATTGGCCATGTGACCTGGTCTGTGATGTGCTGGTTGTGTGTGAGGTGGGGTTTTTTTTCCATTGTTAAACAGAAAAGTGCTGAAAGTTACGTTATATCACCTGAAACAAATTATAGGATCCCAGTGTGCTGAACCTGAAGTAAAAACTGTGAATATCAGCCCCAATAAGTTGTTGGTGGGTTTTGGACGGCTCATCATACAATATAAGGGGGTAAGGTGAGATGTGTATCTGGGACCTTTTCTGTGAAGTTCACTGCAGCACCCCTAAGGTACTGCAGCTGCTGTGCTCGGATGTCTGTGTGGCCAGTCTACTAAGAATGCTGGCCCTCCAAACATCCCAATGGCTTGTTTTTGTCTGTTTTTCCCTTGGGTGTTTTTTTTATTCTCTGAAAATGGTCCAAAAAGATAGACACATTGAGCACAAAAACATCTAGCAAATGGCCATTTTCAAAACAAAAAGTTGGACGTTTTGCTGGTTTGAAAATGGTCATGTTTGCTACTGGATTTGTGGACGTTTCCTGCAAAACATCCGAAATCAGATTAAGACATCATATGGAAAATGCCCCTCAAATTATACAGCTACTTTGTAGCTCTTATTTAAATGGAAATTATGACATTCATGCCTGTTTCTACTGCACACTGTACAACAGGAAGAAAGCAATTTGTTTTAGTCAGTCTAAATGAAACATTATTTTGCAGGTAATGCACAGAGGCTTTCGGCCATTGCTTTACTATGCATGGAAGCAGTGACTGAAAGTCCCATGCTAATGAACTCATCAGTATTAAAATGAGCTCATTAGCGACTCCATGCAATGCACAAACAGCACACAGAAAACCCCTGCCCTAAGAACTAGAAAAATTACTGACAGCTCTTGAGCTGTCGGTAGTGTCCTGTGCTAACTTTCCTGTCAGTGCCTGAACATTGATTGACTTAGGCACTGATGGGAAGGGAAAGTCATGCCGTGGTCCCCTCCCCCAACCCAAAAAACCCCTAGTGGTCTAGTGGACTCCTCCTGATCCCCACCTAAAAAAATCCCCTGGTGGACCCCCCCACCCCCTAAAAAAATAGCCTGGTGGTACAGTGGGGTCACTGACCTGACATCCTGACCCCCCCCCCCGGAGGTTCTCCACCAGCCCCTCCCTAGTGGTGGTCTAATGAAATCCCACCCCCAGATCCCTCCACATATCTTTAGTCAGAGGCAGGAAGAATGCCTACTCCTTCCTGCCTCTGGGCCCACCCTCTTCAAGATTTGTGGCGCCCCCTAGTCCCTGCCCGGTGCATCCTGGGAAGCACCACATTTCTCTCCCTCAAGTTATTCCTCTCCAGAAACTCTGTAGGAGCACACAGGACCACCATACATGTAAAAAGGTCCCCACCTCCACCCACGATCTGAAACATTTGGAAACATAGCCTTGAAACAAACAGGTGTATATTACAATTGAGTAACAATTTTACATGCATTTTCTTGAGCTAATACACAGGAAAAGGCTTTCTTTATTTCAACAAAAATAGCTTTCCAGTCTCCATTAGTAAATTCAACCCCCTCCCTTTCTGATTATCTCTTATTTTTAATTTTGTAAACCGCTGTGTATATTCACAACCAAGATGTAGATGTGCTCTGTGTAGTGAAAGACATCCCAGCCTGAAACCCTTCTAAAAGACCAAGAATTTATGCACAAAAATCAGCAGGCTTGAAAAGAAATTTGTATTCTCTGTGTACCTGCCGCTCATCCTTTCAATAGCATACTGTAAGAGTTGCCCCAGCCAGATTATGTGATTTAGGATGTTGCTGAGGGCAGATGAAAAAGTGGAAGAGTGATGTGATGGATGAAAAGTAGTGTGGGATAGTCACAGATAGCAAAGAATGAAAATGTTACCATCAAAGTTGCTTATGTTGTTTCATTATAGCTCCCTACACTTTTGGAGAAAAACTCTCTTATTTATTTATGTTTTAAAATGGGGAGGGAGGGGTAACGTTGTTGGATATTTGACCTCACCGTCTTCCTAGTATAAACCAGGATTACACCGAGGCGCCAGTGCATCAAGGTCCCGGTAAAAAGACATATGCATTTAGATCCTTGATTGAAGTTAGCAATTTGAAAATAGCGAGTGATGCTCAAAGGAAATCGCATGCATATGAGCTGCACGCTATTTTATAGGCTGATGTATTAAAGTCCCGGTAATGCGTTTAAAACCATGATAGAAAGGGTGCTAGCACATGCGCACAGTAGTCATTTGCAAAGCTTTGGTAAGCGTCGCTATTATACGCATGTCCAAGAAAATCGCATTAGGTGTGCGTCCAAGGCGTGTGTGAAAAACGTCAGGCCATAAGGCGTCGACATGGTGAAGTGTCATAAAAGCCCATAGTTTTTACCGGTCTGCCATTTGCCATGCTATCCTTTGTGGTGATGTGGTAATCAGCACTTTTGTGCTTTGCAGCAGAGTATTGCGCTTCGTGCTTTTGTGCTTTGCTGCAGAGAATTGTGTTTTCACATTTATCCCCTCAATTAGACACATTTCCCCCCTACAAACAGCCTCTTTTTGTTACATATCAGCTGGGTCAGCCATAATACATCCATGTTGGAAAAGTTCGGCATATGCCCACGGGGATGAGACCCAAACTCTTCCATTTTCTGCATCACACATGCACAAAACACACACATATTTGTTGACAGTGGAAAACATGCACATCTTGGTTGTGTTCATGTTCATGGCATATTTGATATACACTTGACAGCTCCGCCGAAAAGCCACTGCCATGTTATGACAGCTCCATACCACCTGTAAAACTTTGCACGTTAAAGGTGAGCAGTCCTTTCTGTGAATAGCTCGGTAATGGCCATGCATGCATCGTAATGCTCATTTCAATACTAATCACCTCATTGGCATACATTAGCATATAATTCTTACATACTGCCGTCAACGGATCTCACTGTACCCCTTTGTGCATCTCCTGCTAAATACCTTGTTCACTAGACCAGCTGGAACCAGTTGAAAATTCATGTTGCTGGCACGGTAAGCTTTGTGCATCGGGGTCTAAGCCACCAGTTTGCCAATAACCTTTAGTATCTTTTCTCTCCCTTCGATTCTCTGTTTAAAATCCCACAGGCACCTTTAAAATGTGCATGATGTGATGTATATGTATAATTTTATGTATGCTTTGTTGTGCTCCACCCTGAATAAGGGTGGATTATAAATAATAAATCTAAATCTAAAATGAGGAGATACAGACCAGGACCCAACATAGCTCAGCAAAAAGTCCCATTCCAATGAACCACAACAGAGACACGCAACAGGCCCTTTTGACGGAATCAGGCTCCTCTAAATGACAAATTGATTTGGATTTTAGATTCTCTGCCTTTTCTGCTTTTCAATTCCTGTTTTGAGAAGTGGGTGTGGTACCTGTGTTAGTCCACTTTTAAAGGTAATAATTAGAAAGAAAAATAAAATGATACCTTTTAATTGGACTAACAATATATTTTTTTAGTAGTTTTCAAAGGCAATATCTTTTTCTTCAGATGAGAAATGAACAAATGTTGGCAAATGTCAGAAACTATATATGAAGCATAAAAAACATTCCAATTACAGTCTCTCAGGGAAAGGTTGTGTGTGTGTGTGTGTGTGTGTGTGTGTGTGTGTGTGTGTATAGGGGAGGGGGGGGGGGGTCAGAAACAGGGAAAGAAGGATGGGTGATCAGGGGGTGACAAAGCAGTATAATTTTATGGTTTATAATGTCATAGGAAACTCAGATCTTTGGATCTTTGTTAAGTCCTGTCTGGTGGGTGTCAAAGTATTGGAGGCACCAGTAAGGTAATAAGTGCAGAGAGTGGGGCTTTCTTTATTTCTTAATGAATGAATTAGATAGGCTCGATATAGCATCAATTTTCCCTGTGTAGCCAGGAAGTTTACAATATCCCAGCTCCAGAAGGGAAGCTATAGCCACTATCATGTGTTACATGTCCAAATGTTGGTTTGCATGTGGCCAGGGCCAGAATTAGATATACTTGGGCCCAGGGTAGAAATTAAGGAGAGGGCCTCCCCAAATCCCCTCTCCTCCCTCCGATCTCCCCACCCACCATTATCACCATTATAAAACAATTTTAAATTACTTTTTCTGTAATGCCTCTGGCCCTATGACAGCTCATGCACTGAGCCCACACTTTGTTGTACATTTTCCCTGGTGATCCTGTGAACCCTGACCCTCCCCCCCGAATCATTTTTTCCCTGGTGGTCTAGTGAACCGTATCCCTTCCCCTCCCTGCACCCTCCCCTTACTTACTACTGCCTTGGTGGTCTAGTGACCTCTTCCGCCTTCGGGGCAGGAAAGAGCCGCTGAGAGTTCACGTGACCTCGCAAGACTTCAACTCTCGGCGGCCATTTTGAATCGGCGCCGAGATCAGCAACAGGAAGGATGCATGCAGGGCAGCGCTCCAGGCAGGAAAGAGGGGACTCTTTCCTGCCCCGAAGAGGTCACTAGACCACCAGGGCAGTAGTAAGGTAAGGGAAGGGGGGTGACGGGGAGGGGGGTGATGGGGTGTGTGACAGGGGGCGGAACGAGGGCGTTAAAGGGGGTGGGGCAGGGTGTGTGGTGGGGGTGGGGCATGTGTTCTTTTGGGAGGACAAAATATGGTAACCCTACCCCTCCCCACGCCTTCCCTGTATCTGGAGGCAGGAAGGCAGGAGCAACAGATCCTCCCACCCTCGGGCTCGCCCAGAAAAAAATGGTAGTGCCCAGTCTCTGCCCAGTGCATTATGGGATGTACTGGTCAGGTCTAATCACTATATAAGGAAAAAACTCCTTATATAATGTTAAACCCCACCCAGTGCATCCCAGAATGCACTGAGCAGGGCCTAGGCACTTCCATTTTGTTCTGGGTGGCCCAAAGCAGGAGAGAGGAGCTGTTGCTCCTGCCCTCTTGCCTCCACCTTCTAAAGGTACAGGGAGGGGTACAGAGAGGTGCGTGGGGGAAGGGATCGATTCACTAGATCACCAGGGAAAATTTTAAAAAATGATTTGGGGAGGGTTGCTTGGGGTGGGGGGGGGGGCAGGGTCTACTAGACCACCAGGGAAAATGCACAAACAAATGTGGGCTCAGTGCATAAGAGTTGTCAAATGCATTTTGACAGAAGTGTCAAATGCATTTGAGAGCTCGGACTTTGCAAACAGTGATCGATGCACAAAGGGGGATTTGTTGCATCTCATTTGCATGCAATCCCCTTTGTGCATCGCTCGCTGTTTGTGAGTCGCTAAATTTTACCGAGGCAGCCGTAAAGTTAGTCTATAGGACACTTCGTGGTGCAGGCCCAGAAATTTGAGGAAATTGTTTTCTGGCTATCAGCCAGGGCAAAGGTTGAAGTCACCTCTTTTTAAAGCACTGACATTCCCTAAGAGTAGGTTAACTGAATTGAGGAATATTTAATTTGAAAGCTTTTTTTTATTCATTTGAAAGCTCCCCATAAGTAACCCGAGGTTTGTTTGTTTTTTTACCCCTGGGGGGTCAACACACCTCAGCCCTGAGGCTCAGGCAGAGCCAGGGACTTTCCTAAAACTGCACCCTACAAAAATTGAGCCTCCCACAGTTCCAAAGACGTCTGTCGCTCCAGAGCACCCAGACCCGTGGACTGTGGCTCACACCCCAGGACCCCCCAAAGGTTAAAAACCAAACCAAACCCGAGGCAGTCATAAACCTCACATTTGCTGTTATTTTCAAGTGTCTGCAAATATTTGTGGTCAAAAATATGGCGGCAAGCTCTGCCCACTGGCTCCAGCCCACAGAATGGGGCAGATAAGGCTCATGGAGGAAAAGAGCACCCACAAAAAGTGGAGGTGCACTCAATCCCTATGAGAATCAATCAAGCAAAGAAAAAAGGAATAGGGTAAGCTGGCTCTTTCTAAACAACGAGGGAGACGTATGTACAATTCCAGATCTGTATTGAACAATACCAAACGACTTGACACAGCTGCTGTGTTTCGGCACCAAAGCACCTGCCTCAGGAGTCTTATGATGTAATGACATGATATTTCCTCGTTTTCTGGTTTATAATGCAAGAAACAAAGTTAATGATGAAAATCTAAAGTCACACGATATACTTCTGTGGTCCGTCACATTGGTGCCGAAACACAGCAGCTATGTTGAGTCTTTTGGTATTTTTCAATAAAGATCTGGAATTGTACATATGTCTCCCTCATTGTTTGGAAAGAGTCAGATTACCCTACTCCTTTTTCTTTGCAGATAGGCTCATGCCATCTTCTGTCATAAAACCTCCTTGATTCAGCCACATTATCTTGTTAAATGCTGCTGAATATTGATGGTTGGGCTGGCTAGTGCCTGTCCTGCTGAGTTACATTGTTTTGAATATTGGGCTCTTATAGACTTTTCCTCCTAACTCACACAATTTATCTAAAGCAGTTTCCAGCATATAAAAAAAACAGGTAGCCTAAAAAATGAACATATAAAGTGGTCTATCACAGCCATAGGAGTAAACTTTTCAAAATTATTGGGGGTGCTAAACCTAACAGAAATGGCCTCTCCCTGGACAAAGTCAAGGAGTTTATTCAATATTGGGGATGCTCAAGCACCCAGAGAGCTGGCTCCTATGATCACAGTCAACCCCCTCCCCTGCTGCCTGACTATAACTCCAACCAGGCCAGAAAGCCAAATTCCTCTATTTGCATCCCAGAAATAGCCATGTCTGTAGCCTCTTACATAATCCAGTTCTAACCTTCTATCTTTGAGCACCAGCAACTCTCCTGGAAGGCTATTCCATAGGGCCAGAGCCATTACAGAAAAAGTTGTGTTGTGGACCCATGCTTTCTGCCATGCTGTTGCCAAAGACACACAAAATCTTTCCCTCATCCCCCACCTGGCTTGAACACAAACATCTCCCAGGAATATGCCAAGTCACCCTATCCTGAAGGTCTGTTCTTATGAACACACAAAAATTAACCGACACAATCTTTAAAGTGGGCCTGGTGTCTATCTTGATCCCCCAAAACAGCCACATTCTGAACAGCCTGAAATTGGGCTATAAGCTTAATAGCCCATTGCAGTCATCTAAATAGGGGAAGACTAAAGGCTTGCATTACTGTCCAGAGAGTGTCATATTACCTCACACTGGATCTCATTGGGCCATGTTGGTGATGATGTCACAGATAACAAAACACACACACTGAATGAACCAATCAAATGCCTATATAAAATAATATGATATACTGTATGTCCAAACTTGGCTGCTCCCAGGGGATTTGAAAAGAAACTGTACAGGGTTCAAATAATAAAAAATAATGTCATGCCCTTCACCTGTTTTCCGTGGTCTCCAGCAGCATTCCGTGCCAGAAGAATCTGTTCAATTTCTTGGAACTTTTGCACTTCCTTTTATAGCCCTGTAAGAGGGCGCTGACCGATGTCATGACTTTCTGTCTTGTGGAATATAAGGAAGTTCCTGACTCTACCGTGCCTTTGTAACGCATCTACCTTGTCTGGTGCAGAGTTGCAGCCTTGTTTGTTTATGGTTTATTGACGCTTGATATACCGCCATAGCTAACTAGTAGATCACAGTGGTTTACAAACAAAATAAAATAATACAAAATACAAAAGTCAGAAAAGAACTACAAATTTAGACAGGAATGGTAAACAACCACACCAGTTCATACAACTTTGGGAGAAGAGGGAGGAGGGAAAAGAGGGCAATAGAGAAAACAGGGACGAAGTGAGAGGTAAAGGTTCCAGTCCGTTCTACTTCCAGCCTCGTCCCAGCCTTTGTTCCAGCCTTGTTTCAGTCCTTGTCTTCAGCCTTGTAACCATCTTCATTTCCAGTCTTGCTCCAGTCTTCGTCTCCTGGTGGTTCCAGTCTGTGTCTTCTGCCCTGTTCCGGTCTGTGTTTTCAGTCTTGTTCCAGTCTGTGTCTGCCGCTCTGCTCCAACCCTGTTCCAATTTGTGGCTTCAACTGTGTTCCTGCTGATTTTGACTGTCTGACTTTCAGATCTCCTGGTCTTAAGGTTCCAGCCACTCCCTGGTCTTGACTCCATTGGGCCAGCCCCAAAGGGCTCTCTTAAGAGCCACTCTCCACCCTGACTTGTCGGGGCACCCCCAAGGGCTCTTTTAAGAGCCACTCTCTGATTTAGTCTTTGCCAGGGCGTGACTCGCCTGCCACCAGCCAGGGCCCACCTAGCCTTAGGTAGGCAGCGTAAAGACGACTGCAGCCCAAGGACTCACCTACCCCGAGTCGTGACAAATAATAATATTAAATAAGACAATAACAGCATTAAAGAGGGTAATATTCAGCCTACAATGGTCATGGGTTTTTGTTAAATGCCAGCCACTGTGGATCTTTTATGCCCAGATATTCAGCGCCAGTTTGTAACTGGGTATTCAACGGCTGCTGACACTTATCCAGGTAGCAGCAATATTTAGACCAGTATTCTGTAAAGCTAGGGCAGTCCTTTGGCTTTCCTAACTTCATCCAGATAGTTAGTGGACTGAATATTGCAGCTTACCGGGTAACACCCAGCTCTGCCTCTCAAACTGCCATGGCAGTGCCCAGATAATGCCACAGTAGTCTGACTAAATTTCCAGTGGCACTATCTGGGTAGATGCTACTGAAATTCTGGGTTTGATCTGGTCAGACGGAATTATCTGGGTACGAGCCGCTCCTACCCCAAAGAGTCCTGCTGATTCTTGGTTCCAACATATTCAGCTGATGCTGTGTGTCTGTGAATTCCTGAGTGCTACACAAAAGCTATAATCTTTTGAAATAAGGGGCAAGGAAGGTGAAGATGAAATGCTGAAAACAGGCACTTAGACAGAAGTGTGTTTATACACAGCACCAGCAATGGCTGAGGCCAGACATAGGACAATACCTGCACAGAACACTCAGTCTCCAGTACATCTGTCTCTCATCTGGCACTGTGGATTTTATACTCACTGCAGTACTCAGAGTAACATAGTAAGTGACGACAGATAAAGACCTGAAAAATCCATCCAGTCTGCCCAACAGTCACATTCATTATCAATTCAAAATTAAAATCAGCGATGAATGTGAGATTATATACTTGATCATGGTCTTTCTTTGGTGTTTCTGGGACAATGACCGTAGAAGTCCACCCAGCTCTGTCCTTATATTCCAATTACTGGAGTTGCCATCAAAGCCCACTCCAGTCTATCCGAATCCATCATGCCATTTGCGGGACACAGACTGTAAAAGTCTGCCTGGCATTGTCTTCACGTTCCAAATTACTGGAATCTCCGTCAAAGCCCTCTCCAGCCCATCCTAAACTGGATTGCTATATGGGGGACATAGACCATACAAGCCAGCCCAGCACCGGCCTTAGTTTTTACAGCAGCTTTATAGCAAAAGTCAGTGGCGTTCCTAGGCTGGCTGACACCGGGGCGGATCACTGATGTGCCCCCCCCCCCCAGCAAAATTACACCCCCCCCCGGGTGCAGCGTGACACCCCCGGGTGCATTTTTACCTGCTGGGGGGGGGGGGGGGTGTCGCGCGCCTGTCGGCTCCGAGTCCGCTCATTCCCTGCTGCTCCCTCTGTCCCGGAACAGGAAGTAACCTGTTCCGCGCAGAGGGAGCAGCAGGGAGAGAACGAGCGGACTCGGCCAACAGGCGCACGGCACCCCCCCAGCAGCGTGCACCCAGGGCAGACCGCCCCCACCACCCCCCCTTGGTACGCCACTGGCAAAAGAGATGGGAGATTTGATTCTGGAATCTTCTCTTCCAAACTAGGGACTCACCCACTGAGGTAAAGCTCCAACTCTTCAGTAGAGCTGCTAGGAGAAGCTTCTCTAGTCTCTGCTGGGTCACTACATACCAGGTGTGTAGCCAGACACCCAATTTTGGGTGGGCCTGGGCCCAAGATGGGTGGGCAGAACTCTACCTTGTCCCACAAGTGATTTGGTCCCTCCCTCTCTTGTCTGCATGCCATATGGTCTCTCAAACATCCCTCCTCCCCTGCATACTTTTTAAGTAGCAGATTTTCACCGGCAGCGAGCAGCAACTAATACACACTTCTCATGTTGGCCCCACAGCATGCATCAGTCGCTGCTCACTGCAGGCAAAGATCTGCTGTTTACAAGGTATGCAGAAGGGGCAGTTGTTGGGAGTTTTTGGCTGGTAGGGCTTGGTGATCCCTGCCAGTGACATCATAGGTGTGCTGCTACTGGGTGGGCCTGGACCCACCCTTGGCTACGCCACTGCTACATACTCCCTATTTCCTGTCTGTATATTAAATATGGGAACAGATGAACCAGTATTCAAAAGTACTTATACACTTACCCCCAAATTCTATAAATGGTGCTTAAAATTGCACATGGAAATTTGGGACTGTGTCCAATTTGCATGTGCAATTTAATTGAGCAATGAGGCTGTTGGCACCAATAATTGGGCACAAATTTGGATTTACGCATGCATTTTGCTATATGTTAGTCTATAAAGATGTGCACTTAAATCTTTTAGTGTACAGCTGAAAAGGGGGTGTGGCCATGGGAGGGGCACGGGCAGGTCAGGGGCAGTCACTAAAGATAAGTGTGCAGTATTATAGAATTTGGGGGATCTGCGCCTAACTTACACATTGGGGTTTGCACCAGGTTTTAGTTGGTGTACGCGCTTAAAAGTTGGGCGTGGCTCCCGGCCCTATGTGCTATTTTATAAACAGCACAAACCAAAAAAGGGTGACAGTCACCAATCCACAAGACCAAAGACTACAAGTTCTGAGGACATTCAGGTTCAATGTTTCAAACTATTTATTCATCAATAGTACATACAGGAATAACCCAACAGGGCCATGTTTCGTATCAATAGCCTTCATCAGGGATCCTGTATGGAATCGATGAAGCTATAACTCATATATGAACAGACAACTCTGTGGAAAACAGATGCTGAAATATGATATCCTGAGACACTCCAAACGCAGTAATCACCTAGCGGGCAGTATAACCTACCAAGTGGTGTTTACTGCAGTTGGAGCATCTCAGGATATCATATTTTAGCGTCTGTTTTCCATAGAGTTGTCCATTCTTATATAAGTTATAGCTTCATCGATTCCATACAGGACCCCTGATGAAGGCTATTGAGCCAAAACACGGCCCGTGTTGGGTTCTTCCTGTATGTACTATTGATGAAGGGTTTCACAGGCTATACAGATAGGTGAAGCTGTTGCTCTGCCCTCCGTTGGTAAGAAGCTGCACTTAAGTCATTTTGGATGTTTAGTGTCATTTACCAGGGCAAAGCCTGTGACACCCTGGTTAGTTGTTTATGTTTACCCCTGATGCAGCCTTATTGGTGAAACGTGGCCACGTTGGGACTTGTTTGAATAAAGACTTGTTTTGGACTTCACAGTGTCTACTTGGGTATTGTTCTGTTTGGTTGCTACAAGACACTTAATTCCTCTCTTTTGATTTGCTGTACTATTGATGAATACATAGTTTGGAACATTGAAACTGAATGGCCCCAGAACTTGTCTTTGGACTTGTGCATTGGGGACTTCTACCCTTTTTTGGTTTGTGCTTGCATCTTTGCGTGGAAGATTGTTGTTCTTCTTTCTTTCTCTGCACTTTTATAAACAGTGCCCAACCTGTAGTGACATTTAGAGACTAGCGCTCAGCATGCATTTTTTTTCGGCACCCAAATTTAGACACCATTTACCGAAATTACATCTTAGTGCTGTAGAAGTGCCCAATTCGTGACACTGCAGCAGCACTATATATCCCCCCCCCCAATTCTATAAAAGTCACCAAAGATTGTGCGTGCAAATTTGGGCACATGCCCAAATTGCGCATGCAATCTAATTGAATAACAAGCCGATTAGTGTCAATAACTGGCTTTTTAACAAGTACTAATTAGATTTATTTGCCATTTATATGTGTAAATTTAAGCACAGGATCCATACCTAACATGCATGCATTATCTGAAAAATGGGGTGCAAAAATGGGAGGGTCATGGGTGTAACAGGGGCATTTCTAAAATTAACGCACATTATTATAGAATAACGTGGATATGTGCCTAATGTAGGTGTGTACATTTGCGCCACGTTTCAGTTGGTGTAAATGGCCATTGCTAAAGTTAGGCATGACTCCCGGCATAAGTGCTATTCTATAAACTGTGCCTAACTTTAAGCATGGTTTATAGAATAGCGCTTTTTATGGCCCTGATTTATTTTTTAGGTGCCATGTATAGAATCTAGTCCATAGTGCTGCTGAAATTCTTACAATCCACCTGGCACTATCTGGATAGCAGGCAATATTCACTGTAGCTAAGCTTAATTTAGGCCAGCATAAAGGCACAATGAGGCTTGTTCAGTTGGGCTAAATTTGCTTGTTCTTGTTATGCCTAAACCCTAGTTGGTCTCTGGCTTGCCTTGCACTTCTTTATAAACAGGGATCACTACATCTCACAGCATTAACTCCTGGGTAGAAACAGCTCCATTTTTCTGTGCTTGTGCAATTGCCAAGGGGCTTGGCCAGGAATTTCTCTCTGGGAGGGGAGTGCTGTGCCCTCATTCTCCAAAGAAATATTAAAGTCCTTACGTTCTGGTATGCAGGACTTTCAGTGACAACTGTGTCTTTAGATGGTAACAGAATAATCATTTGTGTAACCCCTGTCATCATCTTCACACAGCAGTGTCCATGATAAGTCACAGGTCTACAATGTCCCCTTCTTCCTGGAGATTTTGCAGTCTAAGCCTGAGCACAGGGTCTACGCAGCCTACTCAGGGTCACAAGGAAAGTGAGGGAGAGGGGACGTAAAAGGAAATTCTTGTGAGAAACCTTGATCAACTGTTAGAAAGTCACAAAACATTTGTACATGTGAACAGGGGACAAGATAGAAGCCAACATCCTTCCTTCAATACACCAGAAGAAATTGGTAAAACTTCACTGAAAACATCAAAAACAGACAGTACAAGGTTCTAGTGAGGTCCTACCAGGAATATAGGCCATACTTCTGCTCTTCCTGTCATGACCAAGCTAAAAGAGCCCAGTGTGGAGAACAGCAAGTGACCGAGTTAGACTGGAAAAGTTCCCTCCCCAAGGAGGGAGTAGGATGTGATATAAATGTTCAGCAAAAACACCTGAAATGTTCAAACCTAGATATCATTTCAAAGTTGACTTGTGTTCTGTACCTTTGGAAAAGAGGCCCAGTATAGTTACATTAAGTTATATGGAAATTCAGTTTGGTTTTAAGGATGGATCAGACACCTGTGCTGTCAGGTTGTGTACCACAACAACCCTGAACATTTGAAAGAGAACAGTGCATAATTAGAAGACCTTACATGAAAGGTTAACAGAGAGAGTGAGGCACCACATCACTATGTAACAGAAAAATTTGGTATATTAAACGGCAAAGGTGTTTTATTATATAGAGGTTTCAGTAACATTGTACAATGCTGAGCTCTACAAACAGAGAGAGCGAGGGAGAGAGACCTATTGTCAGAATTAAGAAATTCAATTGGGACGCACTGAGACCCCCTGGAGAGCCCACTGTTTACTGTGTGGAGATGGAACTCTGATGCAACATGTACCCTGCAGTTACGTGATGGAGCAAGGAAGAGCTGAACGTGAGACCAGGTGGGAGAACTGTACAGGAAGGGCTTGTTTGTTAATGGCTTGAAAGTGAGAGCAAACCCATAGCTGGCATTAATGAGGGCAGGGGCTCTGGGAAGAGGGGCCCTCATTGATAGGGAGGGGGGAAGGGGGATAATATTTATTCCCTGTTGGTTAACAAATCATGCTGACTTGAGAGAAGCACACTCAAATCGGGACAGAACACTATCAAAGCCTTTCTGGACTCAAATCAACCTATACCGTCCCTTGAATCTGAACCGCCTAGGTTTCTGGAAATCTTCTGGGGGATAAGAGGTGGGAAGGTGTGCAGGATCTAAACCATATAGTTTGTGAAGGATGCTATAGGTGAAGTTCTTGCCATAATCACAGACTCAACTGATTAAAATCTTTGCTTATCTGTTTTAAACCATCCCTCCTCCTCCCAATACCCCCTTGCATACACATACAGTGGGGGAAATAAGTATTTGATCCCTTGCTGATTTTGTAAGTTTGCCCACTGACAAAGACATGAGCAGCCCATAATTGAAGGGTAGGTTATTGGTAACAGTGAGAGATAGCACATCACAAATTAAATCCGGAAAATCACATTGTGGAAAGTATATGAATTTATTTGCATTCTGCAGAGGGAAATAAGTATTTAATCCCTCTGGCAAACAAGACCTAATACTTGGTGGCAAAACCCTTGTTGGCAAGCACAGCGGTCAGACGTCTTCTGTAGTTGATGATGAGGTTTGCACACATGTCAGGAGGAATTTTGGTCCACTCCTCTTTGCAGATCATCTCTAAATCATTAAGAGTTCTGGGCTGTCGCTTGGCAACTCGCAGCTTCAGCTCCCTCCATAAGTTTTCAATGGGATTAAGGTCTGGTGACTGGCTAGGCCACTCCATGACCCTAATGTGCTTCTTCCTGAGCCACTCCTTTGTTGCCTTGGCTGTATGTTTTGGGTCATTGTCATGCTGGAAGACCCAGCCACGACCCATTTTTAAGGCCCTGACGGAGGGAAGGAGGTTGTCACTCAGAATTGTACGGTACATGGCCCCATCCATTCTCCCATTGATGCGGTGAAGTAGTCCTGTGCCCTTAGCAGAGAAACACCCCCAAAACATAACATTTCCACCTCCATGCTTGACAGTGGGGACGGTGTTCTTTGGGTCATAGGCAGCATTTCTCTTCCTCCAAACACGGCGAGTTGAGTTCATGCCAAAGAGCTCAATTTTTGTCTCATCTGACCACAGCACCTTCTCCCAATCACTCTCGGCATCATCCAGGTGTTCACTGGCAAACTTCAGACGGGCCGTCACATGTGCCTTCCGGAGCAGGGGGACCTTGCGGGCACTGCAGGATTGCAATCCGTTATGTCGTAATGTGTTACCAATGGTTTTTGTGGTGACAGTGGTCCCAGCTGCCTTGAGATCATTGACAAGTTCCCCCCTTGTAGTTGTAGGCTGATTTCTAACCTTCCTCATGATCAAGGATACCCCACGAGGTGAGATTTTGCGTGGAGCCCCAGATCTTTGTCGATTGACAGTCATTTTGTACTTCTTCCATTTTCTTACTATGGCACCAACAGTTGTCTCCTTCTCGCCCAGCGTCTTACTGATGGTTTTGTAGCCCATTCCAGCCTTGTGCAGGTGTATGATCTTGTCCCTGACATCCTTAGACAGCTCCTTGCTCTTGGCCATTTTGTAGAGGTTAGAGTCTGACTGATTCACTGAGTCTGTGGACAGGTGTCTTTCATACAGGTGACCATTGCCGACAGCTGTCTGTCATGCAGGTAACGAGTTGATTTGGAGCATCTACCTGGTCTGTAGGGGCCAGATCTCTTACTGGTTGGTGGGGGATCAAATACTTATTTCCCTCTGCAGAATGCAAATAAATTCATATACTTTCCACAATGTGATTTTCCGGATTTAATTTGTGATGTGCTATCTCTCACTGTTACC
The DNA here is from genome assembly GCF_901765095.1 of Microcaecilia unicolor. Taxonomy (NCBI): domain Eukaryota; kingdom Metazoa; phylum Chordata; class Amphibia; order Gymnophiona; family Siphonopidae; genus Microcaecilia; species Microcaecilia unicolor. Next base: position 75,909,043 of record NC_044041.1, on the reverse strand, counting down.
AATAACCTACCCTTCAATTATGGGCTGCTCATGTCTTTGTCAGTGGGCAAACTTACAAAATCAGCAAGGGATCAAATACTTATTTCCCCCACTGTATAATTTAAGCACATAGCATTCAAGGCAGGCCATATTCGATTTCCCCTATGGCTCCTGGTGACCCTGGGCGAGTCACTTAACCCTCCATTGCCCCAGAAACAAAAACTTAGGATTATGATCTCACTAGGACAGAGAAAGTACCTCCACATAACAAATGTAAACCACTTGGTTGTACCATAGAAAGGCAGTATATAAAATTCATGACCCTAAACACCTGATTTGCTGCAATGTACAGGTCAGGGCTTTGATGGATCTGAGATGCAGCGTGTACTGTACACTGAGTGACAGGGAGGCTGCAGAAAGAAATCATTGTCTGACAGATATAGTTCTGTGCCCAGGGGTGTGGGCACACTGCAGAGGTGATACAATTTGTCCTTGGTGGCCAATGAACAGCTCCCCCCCCCCCCCCCCGAACCCCTTTAACATCTAAGCCAATACAAAGGAGATTTTGGAAATTTTTCTGAGAAAAAGGTGCTGCTTCTGTGGAATCTGGTGTCATGATTCAGGATAGAAAAGGGACTGATATAGGTGCGCCTGGGCGGGGACAACATAGGGGAAGAGTGGCTGCCTAAAATTGAAGTTTAGTTATAGTTTATGTGGAGGAGCATAATCGAACGAAAACACCTATCTCCATGGGCGTTTATCTCTGAGAACGGATCCGTGAAGGGGCGGGCCGAACCGAATTTTCGAAAAAATGGACGTTTTTGAGCTGGGCGTTTGTTTTTTTTTAGCGATAATGGAAACTAAAAATGCCCAGCTCAAAAACGTCCTAATCCGAGCCATTTGGTCGTGGGAGGGGCCAGGATTGGTAGTACACTGGCCCCCCTGATATGCCAGGACACCAACTGGGCACCCTAGGTCAGTGCGGTGGACTTCAGAAAAAGCTCCCACATGCATAGCTCCCTTACCACGGGTGCTGAGCTCCCAACCCCCCTCCCTCAAAACCCACTACCCACAAATGTACAACACTACCATAGCTCTTAGGGGTGAAGGGGCACCTACATGTGGGTACAGTGGGTTTTGGAGGCCTCCCATTTACCAGCACAAGTGTTACAGATGGGGTGGGGGGGTGGGCCTGGGGCCAACTGGCTGAAATGCACTGCGGTACCCACAAAAGTGCTCCAGGGACCTGCATACACGCAGGCCACTAGGACTGGTTGCTGCTATATAACATTGGCACACCAGTTGACACCTGAAGACTAATCTCTCCGAAAACGTCCTTTATTGGAATAACCGCCTTTACTCACAGTTAACTGCAGAGCACAGGTTGTGCTCCACTGGCAACGAGTCTCCCTGGTACTGAGATGAGCAGTAGGTCAGAGCTGGCAGAATGCTGTACAATGCCCTCTTTCAGCCACATTCAAGGAAAGAACTAAGTTGTCTAACGTGGCTAACACAGGAAAGGGAACTAAAACTGGCTTACAAAAATGGCCACTACCGCATGGACTACAACAGGAAACACAACAGGGCACACTCTGACCCAGTAGGCAGGGGGAAAAGCACCATGGGAGAAGAGCCTACCAACTACCAACATGGTGAGAATGTAACACAAGCTAATGAAATCACGGAGCTCAATACCCTACACCCACCACAATGCAATGCTGATGTGACCCTGTACTGCACCCGAGAGCCACATCTGACCCAGGGAAAGGCTGTGAGAGGATCGAACACATTCTGCTATCATGCAGGTGGGTACGGCATTTGAGGCTGGCATACAGGCTGGAAAAAAAGTTTTTAAAGTGGGGTTTTTTTTGGTGGGAGGGGGTTAGTGACCACTGGGGGAGTCCGGGGAGGTCATCCCCGATTCCCTCCAGTGGTCATCTGGGCAGTTGGAGCACTTTTTTGGGACTTGTTCGTGAAAAAAAAGGGTCCAAAAAAAGTGACCCAAAATCGCGGTCAAAACGTCTTTTTTTTTTCAATTATCAGCTAAAGACGCCCATCTCTCCTCGGCTGATAACCACGCCCCAGTTCAGCCTCCACCACGCCTCCGACACGCCCCCGTCAACTTTATTCGTTTCCGCGACGGAGTGCAGTTGGAAATGCCCAAAATCGGCTTTCGATGATACCGATTTGGGCGCCTTTGCGAGACAAACGTCTATCTCCCGATTTAGGTCGCACTATAGGCGTTTTTCTCTTTCAAAAATAAGCTGGATAGTTTATTCACACTTGCTGTACTGCTCAAGGTGATTTGCAGGTCTGGGCGATTTACAAAACTAAAAAAAAAACCAAAGTAAAATTCAGAAATAATATATTGAAACACTCAGGATCTTAAAAGGGTCAGGGGATGGAAGGGGGGGAAGGAAACACAACACAGAATACGGGGTAGAAAAGAAGGGAACAGGAGGGGAAGGTGTTGCCCTGAGATGGTGGAGGAAACTTGGGGGCGTACAGGTGAGGAAAGTTAGATGTACAGGCTGCAATCTCCAGAGACATGGGAAAAACAAACTGGCAATGGATGATTCCAGCAGGACACAAGACATAAAAGACTCAAGGTAAGACCTGGGGAGCAGGGCCGTGCCTAGGGTCTCTGGCGCCCCCCTGCAGACTATCAGTTGGCGCCCCCCCCCCCCCGTGAAAATGATCACGCCCCCCCCCCCCATGAAAATGATCGCTCACCACTTGCCACACTGAAAGGAATTGTCAGCAATATTCTTAGAAACAAATTGCTATACATTGCAAAATAAGATAGCAGATGTAAATTCTCAAAGTGGACATATTCCAAACGCTAAAATGAAAATAAAATAATTTTTTTCTACCTTTGTTGTCTGGTGACTTTCTTTTTTCAATCATGCTGGTCCAGTATCTGATTCTGCTGCTATATGTCCTCTTAACTCCATTTCCAGGGCTTCCTTTCCATTTATTTCTTTACTTTTCTCCTTTCTTCTTCATTTCTTGCTCTATATCCATTTCCAGCAATTTCTCCTCTCTCCCTGGGTCCTGCCCTCCCATCCATGTCCATTCTTGTCCCTCTCTGCCCTTCCCTCCTCCATCCATAGCCAGCAATCCTCCTCTCTCCCCTCCCCTCCATTTCCAGCAATTTGTCCTCTCCCTGGGCCCCCATTCCATCCTTGTCCCTCTCTGCCCTTCCCTCCTCCATCCATAGCCAGCAATCCTTGCCTCCTCTATCCCCTCCCCTCCATTTCCAGCAATTTGTCCTCTCCCTGAGCCCCCATGTCCATCCTTGTCCCTCTCTGCCCTTCCCTCCTCCATCCATAGCCAGCAATCCTTGCCTCCTCTATCCCCTCCCCTCCATTTCCAGCAATTTGTCCTCTCCCTGAGCCCCCATGTCCATCCTTGTCCCTCTCTGCCCTTCCCTCCTCCATCCATAGCCAACAATCCTCTCTCCCCTCCCCTTCCCTTCCAGCAATTTGTCCTCTCCTTGGGCCCTGCCCTCCCATCCATGCCTCTCTGCCCTTCCCTCCGCACCCTGGGGCCTTTAAATCTTTTACTTCCGGTCGCAGCAGCGTCAGTGAAAGCGGAGCGCTGCCGACGTCTCCCTTCCCTTTGCGCTCTTGGTTCCCTCAGTGTCCGCCTTCTTCTGACGTCAGAAGAAGGCAGGACACTGAGGGAACCAACGAGTGCAAGGCAAGGGAGACGTCGGCAGCAGTGGCGTAGCTAGGGTAGTTGACACCCGGGGCCGGTCATTGTTTAACACCCACACCCCCCCCCCAAATCCAGTACTAGGCATACCGAGAATACAAAACACTCACGACCTATAGAGCAATTTTACCATACCATAAGCAGTCGTTTCTACGAGTCACACAAGGGAAAGGAAAGCATCTTAAACACTAGTGAGCACTAGAACATCAATTCACCTATTGTAAAACGAAAACAGACAGATTAGTACAGATCGTCGATCCTGCACAGTCAATGCCAACCGAAAGCCATGTCTTTTTCACAAATAGATACACCCTAATCCACTATAGAATAAGTAATCATAAACTTTCTATTTAGACAAAAATTAAACTGAACCCCTGATGCCAGACTCTGTATACAATGCAACACCACAGAAACAGAAACTGTCCCCTAGTACTGTGCAAAATATAAAGACAGCAGATGTAAATTTGAAAAAACTAACAAATACCAATCACCACTTTACAAATTAACAAATAGAAATAAAACAAATACAGAAAATAAAATAATACCATTTTATTGGACTAATACATTTAGCTTCCAGAGGCCAAAATCTCCTTCCTCAGGTCAATACAGTATAGTGCTGTTACAGTATCCTATCCTGATCTGAGGAAGGGGGTTTTGTTCTCTGAAAGTTAAGTCAAAATGTGTTAAAATTAGTCCAATAAAAAGATTACCTTATTTACATGTTCTATTTATAAACATTTATTAACACAGCTAAAATACTATATCCTAAAGCAAAATAATAAAAATATATATTTACAGTTTGTTGTCTTTGGTTTCTGCTTTCCTCATCTTCTTTTCACCGTCTTCCTTCCATCCAGCATCTGTCTTCGCTCTCTCTCTGCTCTCCAGTGTCTGCCCTCTCTAATGTCCCTTCCATCCACATCTGCCCTCTATTTCTGCTCCTTCCATCCACCATCTGCCCCAGTCTGCCATCTCTCTCTCCCCCTTCCATCCACCATCTGCCCTCTCTCTCTCCTTTCCCTCTAGCATTTGCCCTCTATCTCTGCCCCCTTCCATCCACTTTCTGCTCTTTCACTCCCTTCTATCCACTGTCTGCCCTTTCTCTCTGCTCCTTCGATTCACCATTTGCCCTCTCTCTTTCCCCCTCCCATCCATTCAGGGTCTGCCCTCCCTCTCACTCCCCATTCCATCCAGGATCTATCCCCCCTCTCTCACTGCCCCCTCTTTTCGGCTCCCAGTTCCCACCTGCGGCTGCCCCTAGTTCCAGATCCATTGATTCTCCCATCCACCCCTGCCCCAGGCATGACCCCATTCTCCCTCCTGCTCACTTTTCAGACCCCAGTTCCAGCTCCATGCCCCTTCTCCCATCTGTCTCCCACCCAGTCCCTTCTGCCCATCCGAGTCCCCCTCACCTCATCTGTCTCCCACCCAGTCCCTTCTGTTATCCAAGTGCCCCCACCCTCACCCCATCATCTGTCTCCCACCCAGTCCCTTCTGCCCATCCGAGTCCCCCTCACCCCATCTGTCTCCCACCCAGTCCCTTCTGCTATCCAAGTGCCCCGCACCCTCACCCCATCATCTGTCTCCCACCCAGTCCCTTCTGCCCATCCGAGTCCCCCTCACCCCATCTGTCTCCCACCTAGTCCCTTCTGCTATCCAAGTGCCCCCCACCCTCACCCCATCTGTCTCCCACCCAGTCCCTTCTGCCCATCCGAGTCCCCCTCACCCCATCTGGCTCCCACCCAGTCCCTTCTGCTATCCAAGTGCCCCCCACTCTCACCCCATCTGTCTCCCACCCAGTCCCTTCTGCCCATCCGAGTCCCCCTCACCCCATCTGTCTCCCACCCAGTCCCTTCTGCCCATCCGAGTCCCCCTCACCCCATCTGGCTCCCACCCAGTCCCTTCTGCTATCCAAGTGCCCCCCACTCTCACCCCATCTGTCTCCCACCCAGTCCCTTCTGCCCATCCGAGTCCCCCTCACCCCATCTGTCTCCCACCCAGTCCCTTCTGCTATCCGAGTCCTCCCCCACCTTCACGGTCACCCCATCTGTCCCCCACCCTCACCCTGCCTCGTCTTCTCCCTGCCACCCGTTTTTAAAAAGAAATTGCCGACGCGATAGCATAGCGAGCGCAGCACCTCGTGTGGAAGTAAAAGAAGCGAATCCGATCATCTCATTGGGCCTTCCTTCACTGTCCCGCCCTAGAGGAAATAGGAAGTTGCGTCAGAGGAGGGCGGGACAGTGAGGGAAGGCCCAATGAGATGATCGGATCCGCTTCCTTTACTTCCACACGAGGTGCTGCGCTCGCTATCGCGTCGGCAAATAAATTTAAAGGGCTGGTGCGGGGGGGGGGGGGTGCCAGGATGAAGACAGCGGGAGCGGCGGCACCCCCCTTTCTGGTGACACCCGGGGCGACCAAAAGATTTAAAGGCCTCGGCGGGGCGAGGGTAAGCTCCGCGGCGGCGCCCTCCAGAGGTGGGCGCCCCCCTGCGGCGCTTACCTCGCTTACCGCATCGGCACGGCCCTGCTGGGGAGTGTCTGCTGAATGGATCCTCCTGGATCACTAGTTACCTTTATAAAATTCCATTTATCTATCTACAAATATCATTTCAGGTGATGTTCCGCATTCAGGTGATTCTACTGTGTAATATTTGAAACACAAATGATCAAACATACTAAAAGTACAATAATTACACATCAAATCAGAACAATATTGATGCCCCACAACTCTTGTAAGATGTCAGATGGCCTAAGAGTCACAACTGGACTGCATACCATTCTTACCCCAAATGCCTGGTGAATATCTATAGCTTCACTTCTTTGCAAATATGAAAACGGTCTTTTCCGCAATCGAGTCTTGAAAGAGAAACTACTCCAAGATATGTAAGTCGGGTCTCTGCTAATGTACTTCTCCCTGAGAGCAGGTACATTACAGGTTGGGCATTACATACAAAATGTTCCCAATACTTGTTTCCTGAAAATGATCAACAACTTCTATCAGAATTGTGCTCCTAGATAGCAGCTTGCCACCTGCTTCCCACAATCATAAAACACCTGTCACTTGGATCCACCAATTAATCAACCAACCAACACATATAACCCAGGTCCACCAATCAGAAAGCACCCAATGTGCAAGTCTATCAATAAAAAGGCACCTGCAGTTTAGGTCTACCAATTAGAAAGCACCCACTGTGCATATCTCACCAACCCTCTTTAACCTAATGATGATACCACTAGCCAAGCTACTAGAAAATCAAAATCTTAACCCATACATATATGCAGATGATGTCACGATCTACATCCCGTTCAAGCATGACCTAATGGAAATCACCAACGAAATCAACCAAAGCTTCCAAATCATGCACTCCTGGGCGGATGCATTTCAGCTAAAACTCAACGCAGAAAAAACACAATGTCTTATACTCACCTCACAACACAATACAAATAAATTGACCACCATATCCACTCCAGACTGCACCCTCCCCGTCTCAAATAATCTGAAAATTCTGGGCGTTACCATCGACCGACATCTCACACTTGAAAATCACGTGAAGAATACAATGAAGAAAATGTTTCACTCCATGTGGAAACTCAAAAGAGTAAAACCTTTCTTCCCAAGGGCCATCTTCGCAACCTGGTACAGTCAGTGGTATTAAGCCACCTATTGCAATGCACTTTTCGCTGGTTGTAAAGAACAGACCATTAAGAAACTTCAGACAGCCCAGAACACCGCAGCCAGACTCATATTTGGAAAAACAAAATATGAAAGTGCAAAACCCCTAAGAAAAAAATTACACTGGCTCCCACTTAAAGAACGTACCACGTTCAAGATTTGCACGATTGTTCACAAAACCATTCATGGAGATGCCCCGACCTACATGCTAGACCTCGTGGACCTGCCACCAAGAAATGCTAAACGATCCTCCCGCACCTTCCTGCACCTACACTTCCACAGCTGCAAAGGATTAAAATACAAACTAACACACGCGACCAGCTTTTCTTACATGAGTACGCAGATGTGGAATGCACTACCAACTCACTTAAAAACGATAAATGAACTAAATAGCTTCCGCAAAGCTCTGAAAACGTATCTCGTTAACAAGGCCTACTACGAGAACCCATAACTAACTACAACACAACACCTAAACACCTTCCACTCAGAATGTCTTATTCTACAATTCCTTGACCAGATCCTCTTGCTTTCTCTAATTTCTTTGTAACACCAACTGTATTATTTACCCTGTTATGGTGATGCCATGACAGATCTTTGTAAGCCACATTTTGAGCCTGCAAATAGGTGGGGAAATGTGGGATACAAGTGCAATAAATAATAATAATAATAGTAATAATAATATCTATCAATCAGAAAGCACCTGCAGTTTAGGCCCGCCAATCAGAAAGCACCCACAGTCTTGCTGCACCAATCAGAAGGCAGCTGCATTTGGTTAGTCCTTCATAGTGAGCAATAAGTAACAGGGTACAGAATGGAAGCTATGACATCATTTTTATTTCATTAACACAGTTAATTGCAGACTTTTGCCTAATTGAAAGGACATGGTTAGATAAGGTGAGCTTTTAAGGGAAAGGTGCATTTATATATCTGTGGATAAAAGGTGTAATCCCCAGTCTCTGCTCTTGTCAGAAGATACACTGTTTTGATCTGAAGAGAATCTAATTACCGGCAAGGTAATTAGTGTAGCTCATCCTTCTAATTGATCCTTTAGAGCAGGGCAGATGGAACTCAATACAGAACATATTCTAGCCATCACTGAAAATTCCTCTATTATCCCCCTTCTTGTAATATTTCAGCCTTCTACCTACCCTGAAATTGATTTTGCTGCATTTTGGCACAGGGAGCTTGCAAAGAGTTAGTGGCAGTTACCTAGCATTGCTCTGTCCTTGGAGACAAGCACTTTCACTTCTTTAAGATGTTTATCCCCAAAACATTTATTTTCCTGCACTTCAGCTGTGAAAGGGTGGCATGGCGCAGATTACTACAAGCAAGACTAAAAAGGATAAACATTTACCTTTGAGGAGATCCGCTGTGAAATAATTTTGCCTCTCCTTTCCTCATCCTCTGCTAGTCCCCTTAGAAGTTCTGCAATCAGACCTGAATCTGTTCTCATGTGAATGTGCTTTCCCACTAAAGGGCTAATATTATCTAGAAATACACTGAAAGTGTCAGATTTCAAGGGGCGTGTCATCTTGAACAGAAGAGGGTGAGTCCATTTGTGGAACTGGGCTGATATATTTTGATCACTCAAACAGAGAGCAAGGGCACAGCATGCATCCATCTTGCACTCCAGTTCCGTTAAGAGAGGCCGGAGTCGTGCTCTGCGGGAGTCTCTGTTGCCTTTCCCGTAATCTTTCCACACTTTACTAGAGTATCCAACATTCTCTGCTTCACTATTTTGCTGGAATCTCACACATGAAATCCAAGGTCAATTATGTATCACAGGAGCCTTCAAATTTTTCATGAAATTCTTAAGCATAGCACCGATGTCATGCCCGTTGCAATCCAGGCCACACAGTTCCATCCTGACAGACAGAGCAATCCCTGTAAAACTGGGCTCCCAAGCAACTGTACCAAAGAGTACTCTTGGGAATCAGAGGAGAGTCACTAATGAGATCACCCAGCTCAGACCAGCTATATGGATCTATTCTGGTTATCAATAGAAATCAAACAAAATAAAACATGGAAAAGAAAATAAGATGATACCTTTTTTATTGGACATAACTTAATACATTTCTTGATTAGCTTTCGAAGCAAATGTGGTAGCAGATAGTATATATAAGAGAAACATCAAAGATTACTTTGACAGTCTGACAGAGTGGGAGGGTGGGGGTATGCATGGGGACATCAAAGCATTTCATTGATATTCTAGTAGGATGGGTGTGGGTAGGTGAGAGGAGGGTGATAAACAGAAAAATAAACAGAGAAATACAACTTTATGGTTTATAATGGGCTAGAAAACCCAGATCTATTCTGAAATCATTTCCTCTAAGTTATTATACTTTTTTCTCATTTTAAGCACAGATTAGTGTCAATATTGTCATCTACTTCAGTCGATGACTGGAGAACCAACCAGTTCCCCACAAAATGCAGAAAAAAACATAGGCCCATTATTCAGGTGATTTAAGCGGGCAGGAGAGGCTTCTACCTGCCTCAATGTAAGGGCCTGAAATCCAAATCAAGATGCGCCTCCAGACAGTTTCTCCTTTATATGCACCCAGCTATGGAACACAATTCCAAAAGACCTGAAACTCACAAAGAAGTACCTAAACTTCCGAAAAAAACCTGAAGACCCACCTTTTCAGGAAGTTCATCCCCACAGAACCGACTTAAACGTCCAGACTACTGAAACACAACCTAAATAATCACAAACATGGACAACAACAACACAAACTTTTTACTACCCAATTCTGCCCCATACAAACTGTAAATGTGAACTACGCAATCTCCAATCAATTGTACTATGCACTCTGTATTCATTTACTCCGGAATCTGTAACCATCTCTCCGGAACAATCTAAGCCACAAATAAGTGGGGAAATGTGGGATACAAATGCAATAAATAAATAAATAAATAAATAAATCATTCTCAGAAGGCCAGTTGTTGATATTCAGTGGCACTTTACTGGGTAGTGCCATTGAATCAGTGGCATAGCCATGGGGCCCTACTGTGATCCCTTGCTGTAGCTGGTGGGGATCCCCAAGCTCTGCCAGTTGAAGCCCTCCTTTTGGCCAGAACTCTATCAATCTGGGTAGCTGGTGGCAGTGCACCCAAACTGCTACCTCCATTGCTGGCCAACTGCTCAGTTTTCACACGTGTGCAGGCTTGAAAGTGGCAGCTCAGGAACACTGCCATCAACTGGCCATGGTGAAAGAATTCTGGCCGGGAGGAATTCTTCGGCTGGCAGGGTTTGGAGATCTCTTCCATCTCAACTATTTCTATTTTGAGTTGGGGAGAGGTGAGGGAGTGTGGCAGGGAGGGTGGGGGTAGGGGTGGAAGAAAAGAAGGGGATGGATTTTCATGCCCACTCACTTTGGGTTTACGTCCACCCTAAATTAGCTGTTTGGCTATACCAGTGCACTGGATATTCACACTAACCAGGCAGGAGAGGGGCATTACAGCGGTGGAGTTGGAGGGCAGATATGAGCACACCAAAAGCAGTCCTAACTATGCTCATTTCACTATATGGATGCTGACACTGTATCTGCCAGCACCTGCATAGTTTCCATGTACTTGTCTAAATATAGGAGTTGTTCTCCCCTCCCCCCTAACCAGGTCTAACCCCCCTCCCAACCCCTCTAACAAGGTCTGATCCTACCTCCTGGCTCCCTCAAGTCCCAGCAGCCCTCTGGACCTCCCTTAATAGGTCTAGTGGTTGTCAGGGATCCCTCTCAAATCCTAATTTGACCATTATAATCCATTATCGACATTCTACTATCCTTTATTACCTTGTTGTTTAATATGTTATCTATATGTTTCTATCCTATTTTTACACTGTTTAACTGTATTTTTTTTAATGAACTGTAATATGCCCTATGGAACTTGTAAGCCACATTGAGCCTGCAACTAGTGGGAAAATGTGGGGTATAAATGTGTTAAAAAAATAATTGAAAATGAATATCACAACCTCTAGTGGCAGTATCATGGTACTACCACTACAAGCTGTCCCCTAGCCATAGTACTGCGAGATCACTGCTAGAGGTCGTGGGAGACAATTTAAATCAGGAGCCACAAGCAGCAGAAGTGAGTGAGATGCAATCCTGCCCCTGCCCTGTTCCCGATAACCACTAGGCCTGTTAAGGTAGGTCCAGAAGACCTGCTGGGACTCGGGGAGAGGGAGCAGAAGGGGAGAAATGTGGAATTCCCTTATGCAGGTTCTGGCCGATATTCAGCTTGATCCACTTAAATAAGTGCGGCATACTCTTGGCTAGTCATGTCCTATATTCTACGCCAGTGCCCAGACATTGCCCAGCCCGTGGTGGTCAGAATTTAAAAAACATAGACCGATTAATATTTTATGCCATCAACCTTATTGCCATAAGGGCGCCTTTGGGATTCTGTGAATGAGCTTTGTTTTTTCTAGAAATGTGATTTCTTTCTGAAATTAATGAAAAAAAAAAAAGCAACAAAACCAGCCTGTTTCATTTCATTCCAACACAGAATCCCATCAAATGTTTCCTTTCTTTTGTTTTCTGTGGTAGCGTTATTTGCAAATAGACCAAGCCAAAATGGAAAATGAAACAAAAAAAAAGTGCAGTGGAGAAAAAAACCTGAAAATCCCTGAAAAAAAATGTATGCACACTCCTTATCTTTTCTCATGTATATTCAGAGGAAGTGTACAGGTTCTCTGAATTCCTTGTTACTTATAGCAGGGGCGTATCTGGACTCTGGCGGTAGGGGGGGCCAGAGCCAGAGGGAGGGGGCACATTTTAGCCCCCCCCCCCCCGGCGCCACCGATCCCCCCCGCCATTTCCGGACCCCCCCTCGCCACCAATGACACTCTCCACCCCCTCCCGCTGCCGCCAACCCTCCCCCACTGCTGTCACTTACCTTTGCTGGCGGGGGACCCCAACCCCCCGCCAGCCGAGGTCCTCTCTTCCATGTAGGCTGCGCCGCTGCAAGTTGCAATGCTTCTTGTTCTTCTGAGTCTGACGTCCTGCACGTACAACGCGCAGGACGTCAGACTGACTTCCAAATTCTGAGTCTGACGTTCTGCACGTTGTACGTGCAGGACGTCAGACTCAGAAGAACAGGAAGCATTGCAACTTGCATCCTGCACGTAAGAGAGGACTTCGGCTGGCGGGGGCTTGGGGTCCCCCGCCAGCAAAGATCGGCGACGGGTTGGTGGCGGGCGGGAGGGAGGGGGAGGTGGAGAGGGTCTGTGATAGGGGGGTCCAGGGCGAAATCTGCGGGGGCCCAGGCCCCTGTGGACCCACGCAGATACGCCCCTGACTTATAGACATTTCAGTGTCTGGGGTAGGCATCTGTGCTCCCCAAGACAGGATTTAGGGTGTCATCAACCGTAGCACTCTGAGAAGGGACTCCCTTCATCCAGTCATGAAGGACACCATTTCCAGTGCTCACATAGGTTGTCTCCAGCACGAGAGCTGGCCCAGGTATTCTCTCACTCTCATCCTTGTTTCTGCCTCTCTCCACCTCCTCCACTGACCCCCAGGTCCTCTTTCCACCCTCCTCATAAGAACATAAAAATGGCCATACTGGATCAGACCAATGGTCCATCTAGCCCAGTATCCTGCTTCCAACAGTGGCCAATCCAGGTCACAAGCACCTGACAGAAACCCAAATAGCAGCAAGATTCCAAACTACAGGTCCCAAGACAAGCAGTGACTTCCCCCATGCCTATCTCAATAGCAGACTATGAACATTTCCTCCTGGAACTTGTCCAAACCTTTTAAAAACCTAGATATACTAACCACTGATACCACATTCTCTGGCAACGAGTTCCAGTGCTTAACTATTCGTTGAGTGAAAAATATTTCCTCCTGTTTGGTTTAAAAGTAGTGAAAACAAAAAAAGGGGTGGGGGAAATAGGCTCTATTTAAACAATGGGGCAGACGTATAAATTAGTTAAAACAATGATTTTTATTGTGAATAGGTGACTCAACACAGCCGTGTTTCGGCGCCGTAGCGCCTTCCTCAGGAGTCTTCCGGATGTGCAAATATTCTTGAGATTTTTGCATCACCACTCGCTCGCTCTTAAGGAGGAACTGTGCATTTCTTTATGCCATTATCTTCCTGAGTGTTACCCATCTAACCACTGAATACTCCTTTGGAAGAAAGGATTGTGTATCCCTTAGTGTTTTTTCCCCAGTGTGCCAATCACCCCAAAGATTGAAACACTTCCGGAAGACTCCTCAGGAAGGCGCTACTGCGCCGAAACACGGCTGTGTTGAGTCACCTATTCACAATAAAAATCATTGTTTTAACTAATTTATACGTCTGCCCCATTGTTTGAATAGAGCCTATTTTCCCCACCCCTTTTTTTGTTTTCGCTTTTTTGTCCTGTGGGGATCAAGTGCACCTCCACACTCCGTGTGGTTTTTCTCTGTGTGGTTTAAAAGTAGTACCATGTAACTTCCTTGAGTGTCCCCTAGTCTTTGTACTTTTTGAAAGAGTAAAAAATTTGATTTACATTTACATATTCTACATCACTCAGTATTTTGTAGACCTCTATCATATCCCCCCCCCCAGCCATCTCTTTTCCAAGCTGAACAGTAGTCTTTCCTCATATGAGAGGAGTTCCATCACCTTTATCATTTTGGTCACCCTTCTTTGAACCTTTTCTATTCTGCTATATCTTTTTTTAAGATATGGCAACCAAAATTGAATGCAATACTCAAGGTGAGGTCGCACCCATAGGCGGTTGGTGAGATGCTCAAGTGGGCAGGGTGGGGCCTGAGTCCTTAATTGTCTGACAACGTGCAGAAAGAAAAGTCAGCAAAAAGTTGCAGGTAAAACATATCTTAATATCTACATTTAATAAAAGGTATCAAATGCTGAAGAATAAAGTGACAAAGAAAGTTAAACAGTGCAAACTTCAGTAAATAGGTCTCTTAGGCAACTGAATTAAAGTGGATTAAAAAATAGTATCAGTAGATGATCCCTCTGCCTATATAGAGGTCTGCAGCCACTTTGCTTCCTTCTCTCTCCCACTTTCCTGCAACCCATTTGCCCGTCTCTTTCTCTCTCTTACATCCCACCTGCCTTCAGCCTGTCTGCCCCTCTTTGTCACACACATATCTTCCCCCTCCTCTCCCACCCTCAGAGAGCTTGTTGATTTTGCTGTCTCATGAGACTGGGAGCTGCAAGGTCAACAGGTTCTTCATGAACCTTGGGTTGCTCAAACTGTGTGAGACCTCCATGGCTGTTGGAAGGCATGGGGGGTTTGGGGAGGGGATAAGGAAATGGCTGGACACCAGGGTAGTGGAGTGGAGGGAAGGAAATGCTAGATTTCTTTTCTTCTCTTTTAAATTGTAAAATGTACACCGCTCTGCTCTGCCTGTAGCAGTAATAGCGGCCTAGCAAGTCCTAATAAATAAATAAATAGACCAACATGTAGAGAACCAAGGGTAGCCCATCCAGAAGAGTGACATGTACCACCCCAATACATTAAACTGAAGGTCAATGAGTGAGGTTTTCCTCACAGAGCATTAAATGTATACATTTGAAATGGTGGTGAAGGGACTGAAGCCCATGGAAGGACTACTGGCTACTCTTATTGGCAAGTAATGCCTTCATGTACACGTAAAAATGGATTTCTGTATCATGGATGACGGTACATAGTTTAAACTCAATTTATTTATTTAGATTTTGCTCACACCTTTTTCAGTAGTAGCTCAAGGTGAGTTACATAGGTACACTGGAAATTTTTCTGCCCCAGGAGGGCTCACAATCTAAGTTTATTTCAATCACTTTTTTAGATTCTTTCATTTATTAATTTATTAGAATTTTGTTTTTCTTATTTGTATAAACCACATGCAAATCTATGGAAACAATTCAACTGTATTTAAAGATCCCTCATCTGACAGTATCTCGTATAAATTGAGGGTTCCTCAGTGTATGAAAAAATACTTAGCGGTTCCACCATAGTAAAAAGTTTAGGAATCACTGCCTTAGTCACACACAAAACCCAGATAGACCATCAACAAATATAAAACAAGGGATCACACATCAGTAATAGAGATGAAGCCAAAAAAAACTGTAAACCAAATGAAGTTAGACTCTGTACACAACAATAATAGAGAAATAGAAACTGAAATGCAAAACACCAGAGAGGTGCATTTCCAAAAACTGACATATTCCAAATAATACATTCAGAATAAAATACTTATTTCTACCTTTGCTGTCTAAGCATTTTATATTTCTATTTGCTTTGGTCCTGGTGTCTCTTTTCTGCTTTTTTTTTCCTTGTCTTTGCAGGGTCTCCTACCCATTTGGCATTTCTACCCTGAGTCCATATCCCTTCCCCTGTGATCAGCGTCCCTCGACATTCTGTATTTGCCTTCTCTGTGACCTTATCCCCTATATTCAACATCTCTCCTCTGTGTTTCTATCTTCATCTGTCCTGCATTTCCACCCTGAGTCCATATCCCTTCCCCTGTGATCAGCATACCCCCCCCCCCCCGTGTCCAACATTGTACCTGTGTGTACCTATTCTCTCTCTGTCCAGCATTGCTCTTTTGTGTCCCTATACTCCCTCAATGCCCAACATCTCTTCCATGTCTCCCTGACCCTCCTCTCTCTCTTCCCTTCTTCCCACATTCCCTACCCTGGGGCCAATATCTCCCTCCTCTCTTCTTCACCCAGCCCCAGCCCACTACCTCTCCCTCTTGGTTCGTGTCTTTCCTCCTCTCTTCCTCCTGGGTCCAGAGTCTTTCTTCCTCTCCTCCAGTCTCTTTTTTCCTTTCTTCTACTGCACTACCCCCTCCCCCAGGCTGGTCCAGCATCTATCTCTCTCCCTCTCCCTCCAACTCCTAGGCCCAACAGGAGGTTGCATCAGAAAGGGCTTGAAGCATCACTGAGAAGGCCTGAAAGGAAGCAGATTTAGTGGATATAGTGTACTGGCAGCGATGGAAAAAAATTAGAGGGACCGCAGGGAGGGAGGGAGGGAGGGAGCGAGAGAGATAAAGCGACAGATGCTGGAACCATCAGAGAAGGAAGGAAAGGGGAGAGATGTTGAAATCAGGATGGAGGGGGAAAGGAAGTGCTGGACACAGGGAGAGAGATGCAGGCACCTGGAGCAAGTGGCCCTGACCCAGACAACCCAATGAGAGTCGGGGCTTCTGGCTGGGGAAGCTTAGCCTCCCCAAGCCTCCTATACTGAAGGCTTATGGTCGCACCATGGAGTGATACAGAGACATTATAATAATCTTTGTCTTATTTTCTATCCCTTTCCTAATTATTCCTAGCATTCTGTTTGCTTTTTCTGGCTGCCACCATACAGAAGGTGGGCGACGAAACAGTGTGACAAGGCGGTGGCCGTAGCTAAAAGGTTGTTAGGCTGAATAGAGAGAGGTATGACCAGCAGAAGAAAGGGGGTGTTGATGCCCCTGTATAAGTCGTTGGTGAGGCCCCACCTGGAGTATTGTGTTCAGTTTTGGAGGCCGTATCTTGTTAAGGATGTAAAAAGAATTGAAGCGGTGCAAAGAAAAGCTACGAGAATGGTATGGGATTTGCGTTACAAGACGTATGAGGAGAGACTTGCTGAACTAAACATGTATACTCTGGAGGAAAGGAGAAACAGGGGTGATATGATACAGACGTTCAAATATTTGAAAGGTATTAATCCGCAAACGAACCTTTTCCGGAGATGGGAACGTGGTAGAACGAGAGGACATGAAATGAGATTGAAGGGGGGCAGACTCAAGAAAAATGTCAGGAAGTATTTTTTCACGGAGAGAGTAGTGGATGCTTGGAATGCCCTCCCGCGGGAGGTGGTGGAAATGAAAATGGTAACGGAATTCAAACATGCGTGGGATAAGCATAAAGGAATCCTGTGTCGAAGGAATGGATCCTCAGGAGCTTAGTCAAGATCGGGAGGCGGGGCTGGTGGTAGGGAGGCGGGGATAATGCTGGGAAGACTTATACGGTCTGTGCCAGAGCCAGTGGTTCGGAGGCGGGGCTGGTGGTTGGGAGGCGAGGATAGAGCTGGGCAGACTTATACGGTCTGTGCCAGAGCCAGTGGTTGGGAGGTGGGGCTGGTGGTTGGGAGGCGGGGATAGTGCTGGGCAGACTTATACAGTCTGTGCCCTGAAGAGCACAGGTACAAATCAAAGTAGGGTATACACAAAAAGTAGCACATATGAGTTATCTTGTTGGGCAGACTGGATGGACCGTGCAGGTCTTTTTCTGCCGTCATCTACTATGTTACTATGTTCTGGGGTGCTGATTCTTAGGGTGAAACCTAGCATCAAATAGCATGAACTGTAGGAGAGTGGCTGTTCATCCATTGCCAAGCCACATTTACATTTCAGTCATCTTTCCTCCCCCAAGATCCTTTGGAGCCTGGGGAGCTGCTTCTCTCACCTACTCTTACTTACAGCCCTGCTTATATGCATAGCTGGAAGGAAGCCCTCTGGAGGTGCTGAATGGCTGCCATGAAAAGTATCCTGCTGTTGACAGAGGTCACAGTGCAGAAGAGTCCTGTTTAATGGCACTCTGCCAGTCTCTGTTCTCAGTCACCATACAGAAGACAGAGCTTGGGTTTATGTCAGATGCCCTTGACATTAGCTGATCGGGGGTGGGGGGGGGGGGGTGGGGGGGGGGAAATCAGACTCTGGGCAGGGACAATTATCTTGGGTACTGTCCGCTGTTGTTTGGGAGTTACTGTTTTAATAAACATGTGATGCTCTGGGGCAAAAGTGCCTTTCTCCCCGGGGTGTTATCATAATTGGCAGTTTACATTTGAAAGAATGCTGATGCTCTTCAGAGATGTGGAAGCTGTAGAACTAGAGGACATGAAATGAAACCGCAAGGAGGGAAGCTTAAAAGCAACATCAGGAAACACTTTTTTTCACAGAATATCCTCCCGGTGGAGATGGTTGGGACAAAAACAGTGATAGAATTCAAAAAGGTATGGGATATAATCACAGTGGATCCTTATCTAGCAAGAGGGTGGGATCCAAGCAAATCATATTGCATAGAGAGGTGTAATAACCTGCATGGAGAGGCAGGAACAATCCTACACAAAGGCACAGAGCGGTAGGTACGACTCCAGCCACATTACTGGGCAGACCAGATGGACCGTGCTGGTCTCTATCTGGCATCTGTTCTAATGTTACATATATATTTCAGCTTTTTTAATACCTTGGCTGGTGGGGATCCCCAAGCCCTGCCAGCTGTGGAGACCCCAGGCTGTCTAAATAGTAGAGAGGCCAGCAATGTGCTTTCAGCAGCCAATGCTGGCACCTCCTGTTCATGCCCAGTTAAATATGCTGAGGTGTGGGTCACATTTGTGACCAACTTTTGACAGCTGCTCTCACTTTGTAAACTGCACTGAACCCTGGAAAGGGGATATAAGTACATAAGTAATGCCACACTGGGAAAAGACCAAAGGTCCATCGAGCCCAGCATCCTGTCCCCGACAGCGGCCAATTCAGGTCAAGGGAACCTGGCAAGCTACCCAAACGTACAAACATTTTATACATGTTATTCCCGAAATTGTGGATTTTTCCCAAGTCCATTTAGTAGCGGTCTATGGACTTGTCCTTTAGGAAACCGTCCAACCCCTTTTAAAACTCTGCCAAGCTAACCGCCGGATATTAGCGGTATACAAGAATTGAATTGAATTTCAAATTTCTGAGTCAAGGTATGCATGGGGACATAATCTGGTCCTCATCCCCTTCCGCCCCCATACACTTCCTATCCATCCCCATTCACTTAGGATTTGTCCCCTCCTGTCCCCCTGGTAGTAATGACTGTTTTGTCACCAGCACCAGGATACCAATGGATTTCCTGTCACCTGATCATGACCTAATCACTTTACCTCCCTGCTTCTCTGTCCAGTTTATCACAACAATGATGCTGTTTTCATCCTTGCAGGAGGTGATATTGTGCACCCAGGCCTTTCTTACCCCTAAAGTTGCTTTGTCTTTCTTATTTTCTTATTGGACTAACTCAGTGCATGTGTGACAAGCTTGAGAGCTTAGCCTACAAGAGCTCATCACAGATGGATTGTTAGTGCAGTAAAAAGGGCTCTCCTCCAGCTTATGTCTGAAAATGTGTTGGGATGAAAGGCAGTGATGAAATCCTGGGTTTCTGAATTCTAAGAAGAGGAGTGTGGTAGGCGTGTTAGTCCACTCTTAAGGTTATCAATAGAAATCAAACAAAATAAAACATGGAAAAGAAAATAAGATGATACCTTTTTTATTGGACATAACTTAATACATTTCTTGATTAGCTTTCGAAGGTTGCCCTTCTTCGTCAGATCGGAAATAAGCAAATGTGCTAGCTGACAGTGTATATAAGTGAAAACATTCAAGCATTTCTATGACAGTCTGACAGGGTGGGAGGATGGGGGTGGGTAGGAGGTATGCATGGGGACATCAAAGCATATCATTGATATTCTAACAGGATGGGTGTGGAAAGGTGAGGGGTGGGGTGATCAACAGAGACATACAGCTTTATGGTTTATAATGGGCTAGGAACCCCAGATCCTTGTTAAGTCCTTTCTGTTGGGTGTTAAAATATTCAATCATTCTGACTTCAAAGGTCTTACATTCTTGTATGGTTTTAAAGTTACCTTTCAGGATTCTCACTGTGAAGTCACTGGTACAGTGTCCTGGTCCTGTAAAATGTTGACCAACAGGTGTGGGAACCCTACTGGCACCAGCATTGTTCATGTGATGTCTATGTAAATTGAATCTTGTCTTAAGCATCTGGCCTGTTTCTCCAATATAGCATCCTTCGTTACATTTTTTACACTGAATGATATAAACCACATTGGAAGATGAGCAAGTGAAAGATCATTTACACCCTACAGGATCTGCACATCCATTGCGGTGGAGATTCTGTTAGAAAGCCTCTGGCTCCCTCTTGAGGACTTTCTAGTAATGTTGCACTCTCCAAAAACCAAGAAAAAGACAGTGCTCAAGCAGATGAGAATCCACAGCAGACCCAAAGGGGAACCCATCACTGACTGAGAGAGCAAAGTAAGGTCTCATGCCTGCCACATTAGGCCACTTGGATGTTTACAGACACAGGTCAACAAACAAGCTGTCGCCAAGATTTTTTAGTGCAGTGACTTCACACATTTGTGACCAGCCTTTGACAGCTGCAGTCCCTTTGATAGGCCAGTGCAGAACAAACCTGCAGGACACCAGGCAGGCCTGATGGGTCTGGGCAGGAGGAGTGACACTTTGTCACCCTTAGTCCTTGAGTCACACCTTGGATAACTGGGTTTAACACTTAAACCACCTCACTAGGTTGCAGTTCCCATAGTCCTCATCAGGGATGGACTGATCATTTGGGCAGTGTCTGGGGGCCCAGAGGCTCTGCCCAGATGCCTGGTGCACCACTGGTGATCTAGTGGCCTCAGCGGTGGGGGAACATGTTCTTTCCTGCCTGACCCGCTGGGCTGCTGCTATTCCCCCCTGCCTTGGTCGCTGTTTGCTGCTGACTGGGTCGCGGGTAATCCTTCCAGCTGGGCCGCAGCTTGTCCTGTTCACCCATATCCCAGATGGTGAGGGGCACGCTGTTCTCCGGCTCCACTGGCTCCACTGACTCCACGTCAAGCGAACCCAAATATAGTCTTTGCTATAGGCCCTCCGGCACTCTTCAGTACCGGCATTAGGCATTTAAAATCCCCCCCCCCCCCACCCGGTCTATTTTTGCACATACCCACGGCAGGAATATTCTTCTCTCGTTCAAGTGGTGGTGCTGCACAGATAATGAGCCGTTCTGCTGGTGAATGCTCCTCCCTTATTGCCACGTAGTTTCCTCTGATAGGTCCGTGTTACGTCAGCTAGCGTTGCCTGGGAACGGTTTTGTGATGGTCCTTTGTGTTTCAGAATGTTGAGGGTGTTTTTTCTGATTGGTCTGTCATGCGAGGGCGGGGCAGAGAGACATGGTCAGTGTTGTGGCTTCACCACCATGAACTGACGAACCCTTCAGGGAGTGACTGAGTGACTTCAGAACGTTGTCTTCAGAATGTTGAGGGTGAGTTTTATTATAGTAGATGTATATATTTGTGTAATGGGCACAATCTTCAAGAATCATTTACCCAGAGAAATTAGTTATATGAAAACTGCCCACTCTCACTGCAGGTAAGAGAATATGCTTTGGTTTTGTTCGGCTGTTAGAATCTATTGTTTAGCCTTGAATTCAGATACTCTTTGCCACCCTCAGAACTTGTTGCCTTAGGTTAATGCCTAGTCTTGCTTAATGGTTAAGCCAGCTCTGTGCATTAGTCAAGTTGCTGGAGATAAGTCTACCTGTTTCACGAGTAAGAAACGTTCCAGGGTATTGCTAAACCTAATGATGTCTTGTTCAGTGGCATGGTCAAGGTTGAAGTATCTCAACAAAGGCCAATAGGGTTGAATCTGTCTGCTATGATAGGAGAATCAGAGAGAGAATGGTGACCATTCAAGACAACAGCCAGAAGACAGTGAGTCACGGGTTGAGAGGGAAGGAATCTTGCTGGCCCTGGGCTCAATGCCACTGCTATCTTGAAGAAGGCTACTGGCCTACAAATGAAGGCCACTGTCGTTTCTTTATCTACAACATTAGCAAAATTCGCCCCTTCCTTTCTGAATATGCTGCCAAAACCCTTATCCACACCCTTGTCACCTCTTGCTTGGATTATTGCAATTTACTTCTCACTGGTCTTCCACTCAGTCATCTCTCTCCTCTCCAGTCTGTCCAAAATTCTGCAGCATGGCTTATTTTCCGTCAAAATCGTTATACCCACACTAGCCCACTCCTCAAGTCACTTCACTGGCTCCCTGTCCGCTTCCGTATACAGTTCAAACTTCTCTTACTGACCTTTAAATGCATCCATTCTGCAGCCCCCCATTACCTCTCCACTCTCATCTCTCCCTACATTCCTCCCTGTGACCTCCGCTCACTGGACAAATCTCTCTTGTCGTCCCTCTTCTCCTCCACTGCTAACTCCAGGCTTCGTTCCTTTTCTCTCGCGGCATCTTATGCCTGGACTAAACTTCCTGAGCCTGTACGTCTAGCTCCATCTCTACCTGTTTTCAAATCTATGCTGAAAACCCACCTTTTCACTGCTGCTTTTGGCTCCTAGCCACTACTCATTTGCCTCCCCCTTTGTTCCTTCTCACCCAGTACTTCCCTCGCCCTTAAATGTCTTGTCTGTCTGTATTATTTTAGATTGTAAGCTCTATTGAGCAGGGACTGTCTCTCTGTGTCAGGTGTTCAACGCTGCGTGCATCTGGTAGCACTCTACAAATGCTAATAATAATAACTTCCTAGGGCAACCTTCTCAAAGTCTGATGCACTAAACAGTGCCCCGTTTGGCAGCTTCTCAGTCAATAAAACACCTTCTGCTCTGCAGCAGGACACCACTGTTTTTTTCTGACCTGTATAGATAAGACAGACTGAGTGCATTTCTGTATGTTTTACACAGACAGCAATATCCACGTGTATTATTACAACACTGTCTACAGTGTTTATCTAGAAATATAGATGAAACAAAGAAGCAACAGTTTTGAGTGTGAAAATTGGTAGTATGTGACCTGGGAACTCTTACTAAGGCTTCTGGTGTCTCTGCTCACACAGTGATACTCATCATGTTTTCATAAAAGCTGCCTCCCCTCTGCAACATCATTACCTTTTTCCCCTTGAATTTTTACTTGTCAGACTGTACTGAATGTGCTGGAATTTAGCAGAGACACTGCCATAAGCAAAAGGTACCTCGAGACCTTCAGTGCCCAAACAGCAGATGGGACTATGAGCATTTCTTATCATAAGACTGACTTAGCAACAGAAATAGCCATGCAGAAGCACTGGTCCAGGGCCATCTCACCCTAATGAGCATCACCCAACCTTTCCAGAAGGCTTCTCATCCAGTTAATGATCAAGGTGAACCTCACTTAGATTCAGAACCTCCTAGGACAGGGATGAAGAAGTGAGAAGGTCTCACATGTTATAAACAGGCCAGGTTTTCAAGATATCTCTACTGAATATGCAAATCCCTTAAATACTACTACTACTACTACTTAACATTTCTAGAGCGCTACTAGGGTTACGCAGCACTGTACAGTTTAACAAAGAAGGACAGTCCCTGCTCAAAGGAGCTTACAATCTAAAGGACGAAATGTCAAGTTGGGGCAGTCTAGATTTCCTGAATAGGGGTATAGTGGTTAGGTGCCGAAGGCGACATTGAAGAGGTGGGCTTTGAGCAAGGATTTGAAGATGGGCAGGGAGATCCCTCTCTTTTTTCTAGTTACACAACTTGAATAATGGTGACTATTAAGTAACTGTTTGTTTATGCTTACAATATCTTTATTATGTCATATTACATAAGAAAATATTACCTAAGAAAATCCACTTTTACCTCAATTCTTTGTGGTTCTCATGCACTCCATTCATTCATTACTCTCACACCTGATCCTCACTCTATTACATTCAGTCTCTCTTTTTTTCTTGTATTCTATAACATCCACTTTACCCTAGGGGATAGACCCATACAAATTTCAAATTTTCTTATCTATTGCACAGAGTTTCTTGTACTGTCCTTCAAAATCAGTGTTCTATAACAGAACTCTCCAGATTGAGGTGCTACAATACCCTCAAACGTCATGTACTTCCTTCAGACTTGTTACACGAATTCTCTGAGCAAAATGTTCCTGCAGATCATACGTATTGCCGGATAAGGTCCTCCAGTCACTGTATCTTACTTCTTCCTCGGTGTTCTCTGTGGATTTCAGTATAATTCTTACATGCTCCAAATCCAATCACCAACTTGGTTTTCACTTGATGTGAACAAATAAATAGCACCACCCGATGTTAAACCCTATGCCATCGATGCGTTTCACACTGTTGCGCCTTCAGGGGTTCAACTACAACTGAACACACAAGAACCATAGACGTTCCCTATTCCTATCAATTCTTACTTACTTCTGTCTATTAAAAATAACTATTACGAATGTACCTTTTTTTAACTGGTCAGGCTGCTTCCACAGGATCGACCTCCTACAGGAGCCCTGGGACTATGGCGCTGCTGCTGGAGAACGCCAGCACATGCGCCCTCCTTAAATTAGGTGGTTTAATTAGCACAGCTGAGTGGAATCCTGGACTCATATACCCATCCACTCCACTTCTTTGTTGAGACCAGTGGGGATCACCGTGCGCCACTCATATATCAGGCGTTGTTCCTTAAGCATAATTTTTTGTAATATATTGCCTCCCAAGTGACCTCAAACTGCACTAAAACCACATAACAGAGATCAGTTATTGCATGATTCTGAGCCACCCAATGTTCCAATAGTGGCTTGTCAATCTTAGATAAACGGATGTTACTAAGGTGTTGAGCTAGACGGAGTTTCACTTTTTTGACCGTCTGCCCTATGTACTAGAGGCCATATGGGCATATGATGGCATATATTACGATATTGGAGTTGCAATCCATTTTATGTTTCAGAAATTTTTTTTATTAGTTTGATTTGGAATATATACCCAATTTGTCTCCCATACATACTGGCAATAAACGCAGTCCCCACATTTGGTGTGCCCTCCTTCCTGACTTTGACTGCCATCTCTATATAGTTTTGAATATAAGAGAAAAGGTGCAAGACTGTTCTAAAACAACATATTGAAGAATTACAGCTTGCGATGTTGGAAATATATTCAAAACTTAAAGTTCCATCAGTATGACTCTTCCAATAGTTGTAGACTTTACATGTCCAGTCGAAAATTTCTAAAATCTTCAATAAAAATCCTCAGGGGGAAGGAACTGTATTGTTGCTTGTTGGAGAAACCTTGGTTACTGGACAGTTTTTATTGAAGAATTCAAAAATGTTCGACCAGACATGTGGGGTCAACAACTATCGGAAGAGTCATACTGGTGGAACCTTAAGTTTTGAATATAAGAGAGAAGGTGCAAGACTGTTCTAAAACAATGTATTGAAGAATTACAGCTTGCGATGTTGGAAATATTTGTATAATACTACTAATATGAGTTATTGTGCAAGAAACTAGATATGAGGGAGAAGCAGTATGAAATTGCATGTGCTCACATAGTCAGGACGATATATAAGGGTGATAGTGATATGTATGAATGGTGTATATGAATGTGAGTGTGGGATTAATGTTAAGAAAATACATATTTATTAGGGATATCCTGAAACCCTGGCCTATTTGCAGCAGTCGAGGTCTGAACTCCTGCATCCCTGTCCTAGGACCATAATACAGGCCATTTAAGACAAACAAATACCCCACTGATGAGTGAAAAGCAAAAATAAAAGCCAAATGCTGAAGCCCTTTAAAGAAATGTTGCTGAGAATAATCAACATTTGGAGGACAATTTTCAAAAGCCATTTCCCTGTATAAATACCAATTTGCCTGGGTAAAAGGGCTGGATGAAAGCTGCCCACCTTTACCCATCTAAAACACCCCTGTCCCCCTTCCTAGTTTTTCTATGATGTGCATTTTTAGCCATATTAATGGGAGGCACTGCCAGTGGTGAGTCTTGGGCAGGATTAGTAAATAGTGCACAGGGCTGGTTTTAGATATGCTGGGGCCCAGGGCAGAAATTAAGGAGGGGGCCCCCCAATCCCCACTCCTACCTGCCCACCTCCTCTGATTTTCCCACCCACCATTACTACCACACATAAAATATTTTTAAATGACTTATTCACACAGAAACCACAGACAGACCTTCACCAAATACAAAACATAGGATCAGAAATTAGAAATAGAAATATGTATTTATTTTATTTTATTTATTAGGATTTATTTACCACCTTTTTGAAGGAATTCACTCAAGGCAGTGTACAGTAAGAATAAATCAAGCATGAGCAATAGGCAATTACAGCAGTAAAAATATTCAAATAATACAAAGTATGGCATAGTATACTACTTACAATGTCAACACAATACATAATAGAACATTTTAACTGACAGTGGAGGGTATAAGCCAGTGGCTCCCAAACCTGATATCCCAAAAACCTGACTGGCTGGGGTGTCTCCAGGACCGGGTTTTGGAACCACTGGTATAAGCAAAGATGGAACATATATATATAGATAAGAGAGTAAGAGGAGATAGAAAATAAGGTGACTAACTTAAGAATGGTGCACATGAGGTCAGAGAGATGGTTAAATATTATTCCAGATAGGGTAGGAGTGGATAAACATGTCCTGCTGCAGTATGTGCAGCCCATGCCACTCCTTGTGTGTGTGAGTGAAACTAACAAGTTAGTTACTTCTTCCATTAAAGGCCTGGTTGAAGAGCCAAGCTTTCACCTGCTTCCTGAAGTAGAGATAGTCTTGTGTTAAGTGGAGCCTTTCAGGCAATGCATTCCAAAGTGTGGGGGCTACTCTGGAGAAGGCTCACTTGCGGGTATCACATCGTGTAATGTATTTTGTAGAGGGTGTGGTTAGTGAAAGTCCTTGGGAGGACCTTAGTGTCCTTGGCGGTGTGTGGAGGATCATCCTATACTTCAGATACTCAGGGCCACTTCCTTTAAGGGCCTTGAAGATCAGACATAGTTTTAAATTTAACCCTGTATTGTACTTGTAGCCAATGCAGTTTTTGCAAAAATGGTGAGATGTGGTCACGTTGCTTGCAACCTTCTATGAGTCTTGCTGCTGCATTCTGAATCAACTGGAGCTGGTGCAGGCCTTTGTAGTCAGACCGTTGTATAGTGCATTGCAGTAATCCAGTCTTGATGTTATCATGGCATGTACAACTGGAATAAGATTTACCTTCTCGATGTAAGGAGAGAGGCAGCATAGCTGTCGCAAATAATAGAAGCAGCTCTTGAAGGTTGCTTGGATTTGGGGAATCAGAGTAAGTGTTGAATCTAACTGTAGTCCCAGATTCCTGACTTGTGATTTGAGGGGGAGTTTGTACTTCCCAAAAGAGATTTTGATGTCAGGTATATATCCACTTGTGTTAGGAACCCAGGGAAGCTTGGTTTTACTTGGATTCAGGCAAATTTTGTTGTGTTTAGCCCATTCTTGAATTGATGTTTGACAGGCAATCAGTTTATTCAAGGCTGTAGGTAAGTCAGATTCAATGGGTATGAGTACCTGCACATTATCCATATAGATGAAGACCAAAACTGAACTGGGAACCCCAAGAAGGTAAACTTGGCAAGTACTGCAACACTGAGAAATAAAAACAGAAATGCACTTCCTTTTGTACTGAACACAATTGGTTGCATAGCCATGGGGGGGGGGGGGGGGGGGGTCCCCTTACTTTGGGCTCAATACCCCCCCAAACTAGCCATCACCCTTGCAGTGACTGGCAGGGATCCCCAAGCCACATTAGCTGAAGACCATCTCCTCCTCTGATGTAGCAGCCAGAACTCTTCAAGTTCTGCAGCTGGCTGTTGTGCCCTCAAGCTGCTGCCACCACTGCTAGCCCCTCCCTATGCATGAATTTTCACCCATGTGTGCAAACGAAGAATGCATAGGGGTGGGCCAGCAATGGAAATAGCAGGTTGGGGACATTGTCGCTGGTTGCAGAGCTTGGAGAGCTCTGGTTGCTGGAGTGGCAAAGGAGAAGGAAGTCTTCACCTGGAAGGGCCTGGAGATCCCTGCCAGCTTAGGTATTTATATTTTGCATCTGGATGGGTTTGGGGGGGAGGGGTAGGAAGGGAGAAAATATGGAGCCCACTCACTTTTGGGTTCAGCCTTGCTCCTCCCCCCCTCCTCCAAATTTCAACTGTCTGGTTATGCCACTGAACACAATATAAAGACATCTGCAATGCACATATCCCAAACCCAAAGTTAACATATTCCAGTTAATACATTTAAAATTAAACACTTTTTTCTACCTTTATTGTCTGGTCATTTAATTTTTCTATCATGTTGGTCCAGTAGGGAAGCCAGGACATTTTATTTTACAGGGGAGTATCTTCCCCCACTGCCCACCATGCTGCTGCTGCTCCCCTCCTCAACCGTCTGACCCCTTCTGACACAACTTCCTGTTTTTTGAAGAGCGGGATGGTTCAGGGAGGAAGTCCCGGTGCAGGCAGCCTATGAGTGCTGCTGCTGCTGCCCAGGTGAAGACTGCAGCAGACAGGATATTAAGGTGGGGGCTGGGTCTGACAGGGGGTGTACACCACTGTATTGGTTCCAGTTTCTCTTCTCTGCTTTCCTGTCTGTATTCTAATTCTCTTTCCAGTAGCTGCTGTTCATTTGCCTTTTCTCCTCTCTCCTGTCTTCTCCTATACCCTCACTACATCTGTCTTTGACATATTGATCTTTCCCTTAAATCTCTTTCCTCTCTTTTTTCTTTTCTGCCTCTTTGTGCACTCAAGTTTCAACTTCTTTCTCTCCCTTCTCCTACTTTTAACTTTTTAGTGACCTATCAACTTTCCATCTTCTTCTCTCATTCCCTAGCTGTCTCATTTCCCATCTTACTCCTTCCCCAGCCTGCTATTCCTTCCATCTTTCATCTACTCCCCATGACCACATTTCTACCTTATTCACTATCCTCCTCTTGCTCATCATCTTGCCACCCCCTCATGTCTCTCCCACATGTTTCCACCATTTCCAGTTTTTCCCATTTCCCTCCCTCCACTCTTGTAGCCCAGTATCTCCTCTCCCTCTCCCTTCCTCATGTCCTCTCCCCCCCACCCCCAACGCTGGCCCTGATGATATGCTTGCATTGCATTTTTCAATGTATGTATGCTATTTTTCAGCTTACGTTAGCCTGCACAAGAAGCAGCTGCAAAGTCTACAGGTCAGTTGAACCCATTGATAATTTTCAAAAGGAAAGGATGTGTGGATTTTTCCTTTGAAAATAGGTGCAATGTCCATGTGGGGACTGTTTTGAAAATTACAAGACCAGGCTGAATGCATTCTTTTGTCATTTATAGCCTGCCTTTATTACAGAAACGACCTCTATTCCAGCTGCAGAATGTACGCCATAGTTAATAAGTAACCTGCAGAGGCCATATGGCCTTTCCAACACATTTTGCTGGGTAATAATGACATTTATTAAACAATTATCACATACCTCCTGGGCATAACAACACACCTGCCGAGCTCCCAATGAGGGAGACTGTGGCTCTGTACAGCTAGAATGGAGGAGAAATATGCATTCATTACTGTGCATCCAATTCGTTACCACACCTTAAGAAATTTAGGGGGAAGTTACTAGAAGTTGGCATTTTACTGCAGAAGTCATTAACTTGTGGTACTGCAGGTTAGTGACTCCTGCATTAAATGAGTAATGCACCTAGTGATCAGCATTGCAAACTGAATTATTCTGCTCCCTGGGAGTATTGGGCTAATGCTCCCAGGAGCCTTCTCAAAGGAGTATGAGCTGTATTAACAGTAACCCCTCCTTCTGCCCCACATGAACAGGTCCCCCAAACCCATCAAGCGCTTTTTGTAAACAGTTCAAAGACCCATCCCTCTAGGACCCCACCTGCTACCTAACTGAATAAATCCCTGGTGTTCCAGTGGAAGAGGGTAGGAGCATCCCCAGTCACTCTGACCCCTTATAGCTCCAGGTTCAAAGTGGCACCTATGACTCCCTAGCTGTACACTTGTGGTACTACCACTAGGGTTCAAGCTGCCATATAAGGATCTTTTGCACTTTGGCAGTTTGATCCATAGCAATAGTATAGTGAGATTACCACTAGGGGTTGTGGCTCCATTTTGAACTCGGAGCCACAAGAGGTAGGAGCAACTGGGGATTGATCCTGTCTCATTCCACTGACCACCAGGGATTTACTCATGTGGGCCAGGGAGGGGGGCCTACAGGGGGACTGGGTGGACCTACAGGTCTTTTGGAGGGTGGGGTCCTTGGACTGTTTCTAAAAGGTGCCTGTTAGGGGAGGGTGCTATTAATACAGCTCTGGCCCCTTTAAGATGGCGCCTAGGAACATCAAGTCACATGTTAGTGACCCAATGCTCCCAGGCAGGACAAATAATGCCAGCTTTGAGCTAGAATTATTTTTCCATGAATAATTCAATTTACATATCAATGAGGAGTTTTGCATATATTTGCATGCTTTACATCTCATTATTATGCACCCTGCAGCAGTGGTGTAGCCAGACCTGCTATTTTGGGTGGGCCCTTCTGACCTCCCCCCCTTATGTAGCTCAGAATCTCCCTTGCTCTTCCCAACTCCCCCCCTATAGGTATATATAGTGTGGGGAGTTTTTATACCTTCTCCTCTGCTCCCACATCCAACATCTCTTCCCACCACCTCCTCTGTCTCTGGTCACAACATGTCTGCATTCTCTCCCCCCCTCCCTCTCTCTCTGAACCCCCTGCCCTCCCCTGTGTGCCTCTGAGGTGTCATTAGTGGCAGCACTGATTCATATTCGCTACCTGCTGTGGCCCCTGCAGGCTTCTCTCTGCCATGTCCCACCCTTGCTGATGTCACTTCCTGTTTCCCCAAATACGATTGTTAAGTGCACTGATATGAATTTCTAAACAATTATTTTATATAGCCACTATTTTTGAATTGCTATCTTTTCAAAGAGTATGGACATTTGAATATGTATGGTGATTTGTGTTGTACAATGATTATAAAAGATTTGAGATGTACTGTCCATGAAATATCATGAGTTTACAAATGTCTCAGTGGTTATGAGCACATATCTACATTTGATTTATATATGAAGTGTAGGGTTATTTTTGCTATATATTTACCCTTCAACAATTTACTGTTTCCTGATGCACATTGAACTGAGAATGCATGGGGAGCGGGGTGGGGTAGCTGCTGGCATCGGGGGCCCACCTGTGACTATGCCACTGCCCTGCAGTAACAAAGTAATGTATGTTTAATGCACAAGAAGAGGCAAATATTGTGTGTTATTCCCTTAACACATGTTAGTAACTACCCCCTTAGAGTGTACAATTCTCCTAGGGCCCTTTTGCTAAAGTTTAGCATGTACTAAATCCCATGTGTCCCATAGGTATAAAATAGAATGTGCAGCAGTTAGCATATTCTAAGCTTTGGCAAAAGGGCCCCTTAATCTATGTAATAATCGCCCCCTTAGTGTGTGCAAAATTTACTTAATGCGTGTTTGCCTAAAAATTAATGCATAAAACAATCAATCTGTATGCATTAAAAAGTTCTAATACTCTTAGGGGCCCGTTTATCAACAGGTGATAGGGCTGCCACTGGGGTAGCGCAGGGTAAATTGACCCTACTGCCAGGCTTACCCAGGAGCCCAGCAGTAGTTCCAGTTTTCTAGCACCTGTGGGCGGGGAGTAGGTGTGATTGGTGGTAATCACTGTCCAATTACTGCTGAGTTACCACTGGAGCCCTCACCATAAGAGCTCCTGCAGTAAATGGCAATGCCAATTTTCTAAGTAGCGTACATTTACTGCCCTGACTTGGAAAATGCCCTTTTACCATCTGTGGTAAAAAGTAGGCTCGGTGCCCAGCAATCCCACATGCCAACACCACCGCGAGTCACCTTTTACAGCCGCTTGGTAAAAGGACCCCTTAACATTTTAAAATGTAGACAAATGTGGGAAATGAACTGAAAAAGCCTGAAAATTAGGGTGGAAAAAAACCCTAAAAAATCTGGAAATAAACCAACATTTTTTTGCTTATGCACATCCCTAAAATGGATTACTTAAACGACTGGAGGTTAATGAGCTAGGGTACAGTATACTGCTTTTATTAATATGCCTCATCTCTCCAGCGCTACCAGATGCGCAGTGTGAGAACAGACAAAAACGTAGGCACAGCGAGGCCTCTTTTATAACAGATTCTGCATTTAGACAGACAATGAAAAGCCCCTGAGAGGCAGAATGTGTGCGAGGGAGAGTGAAGCACATTGAGGCAGAGACCTCTTGGGAGGAAACGATGATAAAAAAATCATAAAATCGGTTCTGGCCAAAACTAATTGGAGTGCTCTCACATAAGAAGTGAGTTCTGGCACCTCTGCCACCTTCTATAACCACAGCTCAGTAGGCTGAACAGATTTTTGTTATTCTTTAGTATCAAACAGCAGCCACTATATTGAGAGCCTCGGCCCTAAGAGTTATGCTAATCAGACAGACCCTAGCCCTGGCTGAACCAAACTCACTTTCCCACAGTGCGGAAAGTTGGAATAATCTGGGTTTCCATGGGAACAATGGGAACATAATGAAATTGCAAAGAGAGGCTTAAGGGGAGCAGAGAGCCAGGGCAGGCCAGAAGCAGGGAAAACAAGGTCTGCAAGAACAATGCTGGGCCTTCTCCCCAGCCTTAAAGCTGCAGTACACCCACCTGCTCAGCTGCCACCTCTAGAAACTCAGCTTCTTACCCACAGGCAGCTAGCTGGGCACTCTGCCTGGAGGTCAAAATTAAACAAAACCGCATCTACTATCATCTAAGCAAACTAGCCCAAAGAGACCTGAGAGTTACAAGAGCAGAGAGAACTTCTGAGGGAGGAATTTCAGGTTGTCTTCCTTTTTATGGCCTCTATTTACTTATTCCAACCCCTATCCTTCTAATCAGTGATCCGTCAGGGATATCTTCAGTACTATATTGTCCTTGTTTTCTCTTACATTCTCTT
The DNA here is from genome assembly GCF_901765095.1 of Microcaecilia unicolor. Classification (NCBI taxonomy): domain Eukaryota; kingdom Metazoa; phylum Chordata; class Amphibia; order Gymnophiona; family Siphonopidae; genus Microcaecilia; species Microcaecilia unicolor. The sequence goes on along the minus strand of NC_044041.1, from coordinate 75,876,154 downwards.
TCATGTACCCATAGAAGCCAACTTTTCAAAATGATTGGGAGTGCTAAACTCAGTGGAAATTACCCCTCCCTCAAGAGTTTACATCAGCACCAACTAATTCAGAATGATGCAGCATGACTAACAGAAGGCTGCAAGCGAGGTGACCCAAAAACTACACTGGCTACCGGTATCTTACAGGGCTAAATTCAAGCTCCTCAAACAAAATGGGCCAGAGTACTTAAAGAATAGATTTGCCCTTTACATGCCTTAAGAATAAGTTTGCCCTTTACATGCCTTTGAGACCTCTAAGGTCCTCTCAAGGATCATCAAAAGAAATTGTAGGATGTGATACCCACCAGGGAGCATTCTCAGGAGCAGCCCCCATGCTCTGAAATTTACTTCCAGAGGGGCTACCTATAACTCCAGACTACCTCTACTTCAGGAAGCAAGTGAAAGCCTGGCTCTTCTCCCAAACCTTTAATACATAGGGTGACTGACTACACACTCATTCTGCACCTGAACTAACTTGTGTAACTTAGATCAATTCCTTATTTCTTGCTTAACTGTACAATGAACTTGCTTTGAGTTTAGCCACCCATCTATTTATCCCAACTGACTCTGTACCACCCATCTTGTCCTCACCTATATATATCTGCATTTGGTCCCTCAGCTATATGGTAAGCTGTATTGTAGAAAAACATTAGCATCATTTCTATGTTAGTTGAATGTTCTAATTCTTGCTTATTAGATGTATCATTAGTATTATGTTAACATTGTATTATATCTCTGGTATTTGAATTCCAGTGCTGTTAAATGTGTATATTTTTTGATACTGTTTCATGGTAGCCCTATTATTAGGTTTCAATTTGCTGCTTTCAAGTTTACCTCATTTATTGTATTTATATTTATAATTGGTCATTTTACTATTGTTATGCTGTAAACAAAATTGTAAGTTTTATATTAAACCGTACCTGCTGTACAGAGCCTTGGGTGATTCTCTTCATAAATACTCAGTGCATTTTTTCTAGCGAAAAAGGTGTCGGTACTCAAATGCCAGGCCACCCTTTGGGGTGTGGTCTGGGATGATCACTGAGGGACCCCCACCCCACAATAGCCAGGCCTCCTGCAATCATTCACTGAATCCATGACAAGGTGGAATTGGTGTGTAGAGCCTGAGCTCTTTCATTAAAACTTAGGGACCATGGGTCAATTTTAGCAGACAATGGAAAAGGTACCGGTACTCAGTACCCCTAAGTACCCCTCAAAAAAGCCCTGTAAATACTTCTCAAGAACCTACAGCACTGGCTCCTATGCAAGTAGCAGACCAGCTACTGCAGTGGCTCCCTGTAATGGAGTGGAGTGGCCTAGTGGTTAGGGTGGTGGACTTTGGTTCTGAGGAACTGAGTTTGATTCCCACTTCAGGCACAGGCAGCTCCTTATGACTCTGGGCAAGTCACTTAACCCTCCATTGCCCCATGTAAGCTGCATTGAGCCTGCCATGAGTGGGAAAGCGTGGGGTACAAATGTAACAAAAAAAATGATGTTCTTTGGGCAACCACTGGATATGACTAGAAAAGCAGTGGTTGGCTCTCCCTCTGCTCCAGGTGACCTAGAGACTCTGTATCACACCCAGCCAGACATCTTGCTTTTGCAAGCACAGTCCTGAATTCTCTCTCTCTCTCTCGTTGTTGAAACAATTCTAGTTCATTTTCATTGGAATTGTATTCAAATATTCTTTCCCAAAGCACAGTCACTCCAATATAGCACTAAAAGCTGGGTCACCCTGACAAGTACCAAAATTGGTCCCCACTGGCTATTTCTAAACCATTAGTTCAATTGGCTGGGCTAGTGACACCATATACACCACTTAAAAACCCAGCAGGCCTTCTAGATTTGACAGTCTTGTTACTGAAAAGTCTCCTGATAAGACACACAGCTATAGGCATCAGGTGCATCACCACAGTTTTCACCATCTGACCTCTCCACAAAATTGGGCCCCAAAGCCTTTCCAGGCAGTATGCAAAACAGCTTACAGATGCATCAGAAACCCAAGAAAACTAAGCAATTAAAGATTAAGGAGACTAAAAAAAAAATATATATATATATATATATACACAAATGCACACTGTAAATACGAAAAGTAGTTTTCATGCAGCTTCCCTTAGCTTAGACCTGGAGCCATGCAAGGGAATGTAGTGTGAATGCTTGAACCTAACATGTACTGCATACCGAGCTTAATCTTACATTGCTAATACAGAGAGAATAATATTGAGAATACCAAAAGACTTTGGGATTTGGATATATTTTACTTACAAATTATCTAATAATATTAAAAAAAAAATTAGAGAGCAACAATATCAGACCTTCAACGCCTTAACATTTAGAAATGTTAAAAAAAAAAAAGATCAAAACTTGGATACCCAGAATCTGAATACAAGACAGTGGAGTTTTACCTCCCTCTAACAGAGCCACAGTAAGGAGGGATCTGTTTGACCCTCCCCTCTCCCAGGCATCACATGTCCTACAAGAGACAGCTACAGTTACCCGGAAAAATGTCTCAAACTTACTCTCTTTTCTGTAGTGTCTGACCTCTCTTTAGTCTGGCACAGAGTGATGTTGTGTTGGGGGGGGGGGGGGGGGGGGGGGGGGCTTTAGAAAAGTTTTTTTTTTTCAGTGGATGTGCCAGTGAATGGTAAGGCACGGAGGAAGGAGGTCACGAGAGGATCTGGTCCCCCTTTGGAAGTTCCAGCATGCCTTCCACATATAGCCAGCACTCGCTCACAGTGCTCGCCCTGTTTGGGATTTTAGCAGCCGTGATGTCGGTGCTCTCCCTGCTCCTCATCTTCCAGATCCAGGGTGGGCAGTTGCTGGTGAAACAGGGCCCTTCCCCGGCAGGGTTCTCGGTCGCAGGGGCTGATGTCTTGCTGCCTGTCTCGGCAGTGCTGGCAGCCTTGTGCCTGTCTCTGAATATCAGCTGTCTCAGCATTTGCCTGCTGCACAGCTACTTTACCACGGATGTCTGCAGGGGAGATGCAGACCCTGACAGGTGAGGCTTCTAACTTCATCGCCAGGGTGCCCGTGTCACACTTAGAAGCTCCTGGGAAAAAACGATACATAATTAACATAAAAACTGGGTTGGAGGGAATGAAAAAGACGCTCTGGTACTGTAAAACGGGTCACTGCATTTACACGGAACTGAGGCTGGGGTGGGGGAGAGGGAAGGAGATACCCCAGTAGCAGGGATATCGGATTTTTCAGTCTCTCTAGGTTTATAGTACAACATTCTTAGAAGAGTGAAAGGAAAGATTCAGCGAGCAGGAAAGTTCAGTAGTTGGGTAAAAGTTAATGAGTGGCTGAGAATATTATTGCAGTAATATTTTGTGTGCACTATGGTGCATTAGTCTCAAGATGGTAGAGTTAATTTGCCACCTCATTTTCTCTGCGGATACTTATCCGCCACCAGAAAGGACTAAATTAATTCCCCCCCCCCCCCCCCCCCCCCCCCCATCCAGTTTCCTTCTTGCCCCTGCTGAGTCATGTGTGTGTTTTGGGGTTTTTTTTTAACATCCCAACCAGTGACTGGCAGGATGCACATTTCCAAATATATCCGTACAGCATTTACACATTGCTTCAAATCTAGAGGCACAAGAAACTCTAACGTGAACCAACCTGATCCCCTTCCCCGGGTTCTTCTGTTAAACGATAAAAGCAAAAACTTGAAAAGCTCTACCGATTGCTTCTTATGAAGCGAAGCCCACTCTTTTCTTCTCAACCAGTTGATGCTGAACAGCGTCCCACCCCCCTACAAAACACCCCACAATGAATAATCCACAACTCTTCTGGCACATCATCTAAAATGTAGGACCCCCCCCCCCCCCAAACAAACACACTTCTGACATCTTTACTTAAGGTACTGCCTCTGACCCTGCCATAAGAATTAACAGGGGTTATGAGACTTTCACCGCCTTCCCCTTCCCTCACAATTAAATACCACAAAATTATTTTAACAACAAAGATTGATTGAGACTCAAATAACTCCACATCAAAACAGGCATGGGAATAAAAGCAGACTACAGCTTTGTTTATTGGTGGAAAAAATTCTGTTAACCAGAGCTAACAAAAATAAGTCAGACTTATAATTTATATACTGAAAACAGGACTACCTGCTGTTAGCAGTTAGAAGTCTTAGTGCAACAAAGAACAGTGTATAAATATATTCCCTGCCTGCCATATCAGCTAGAAGTAAAGCGTAGGCCTAGGTCTACCATTCACCTCCTCCTGAATATTAAGGCCCTGTTCAAAAGGATCTCCTTTTGAACAGGCTGTAGCTCAGGTACCCCCCCCCCCCCCCCCACCAACTGCGACGAGTTCAAATACCCATGGAACACTCCCCAGCAACACAAAACTTCTGAAATAAGGGACAGCAGTGTGGGGGGGGGGGGGGGGGGAGGAGGGGGTAAACAAGCCACCTCCTGGAAGCAGGATCCTGGTCCAAGGAGAGGCTGGGCTTCAATATAGCCAAGAAAATCCCTCCGCGCAGCAAGAAGGAAATGCCCCGACTGGAGGAGGATTCCCAATAGTTAAACAAAATCTGCCCAATCAGGTAGAGATCCAAACCTTCCCTTTTGGCTCTTACCAGCACTTGAGCTGATGCTTAAACTGTGAACGACTCCATCATTCCTAGGCTTCCCTTTCAAGGCCCAACCAGAGTTCGCCATAGTTCGTCCAGGGGAAAAAGTGTGTGTGTGTGGGGGGGGGGGGGGGGGGGGGGGGGGAGAGTGGCTCATCCCACCATTAAAAGTCAGGCTCCGGCTGCCCCTTTGCCCACAGGCACATCCAGCAACACTCCACGGGAATAACGAAGGTGTTTTTGTGTGCACCAGGCCCTGAATCACCTACAAATGTATTTTCTCCATATTTGTATCTATAGCATTATACTTTGGCATTAAGGGGTTAATTCTAGAAGGAGCTGCTTACTTGTAAGTAGTTAGAAAGATGTGCAAATAGTGGCACTTTAGCCGTTTACACATGTAAATGACCTCTTATAGTGGAAAAGTACATGCCACAAACAGGTTCATGGCATCTATTTTGTCGGTGGTGCATGGGTGGAGTGCACAAGTATGCATGTAAATGATAAAATACTTTAATTTATGCATGTTCTAGCACACAACTAGGCCTGGGCATGTACACCAGCTCTAGGACTAGTGTAAGTGCTCATGCCTTAATCCTAGGATTCCACATAGTGCTTAAAATTGCATGCGAAATTCAGGCACATGCCCAATTAGCTCTAACTGGCCTAGTGGTTAGGGTGGTGGACTTTGGTCCTGGGGAACTGAGGAACTGAGTTTGATTCCCAATTCAGGCACAGGCAGCTCCTTGTAACTCTGGGCAACTCACTTAACCCTCCATTGCCCCATGTAAGCCGCATTGAGACTGCCTTGAGTGGGAAAGCGTGGGGTACAAATGTAACAAAAATAAAAAATAACTGGCCACTACTAATCAATTATCAGCACTAATTGATAACTATTAGAATTTAGGTGCGCACCTTGCTAGACATAATCTATAAAGATGCACACCAGGGGTGTAGCCAGACCTTGCGGTGGGAGGGGGACAGAGCCCAAGGTGGGGGACACATTTTGGTCTGTGGCCCCACACCCACTGTTGCAGCAAATAACTTGGCTGGCAGGGGTACCCAACCCCCACCAGCTGAAGCGTTGTCCAGCGCCGGTCTCAAGCGCCGCTGTTGCCTGTCCTGCTTTGTCTTCCCCACACATCCTGCACGCGCCTTTAAGTGAAATTGAGCATTCTCAGTTTCATTAAAAGGAGTGTGCCAGACGTGAAGGGAAGACAGAGCAGGTCAGCGGCGCTGGAGACCACCGCTGGACAACGCTTCAGCTGGCGGGGTTTGGGGACCCCCACCAGTGAAACCAGGGGCCCACAGGAAATTTAGGGGGGCCCAGGCCCCCCTGGCCCCACATAGCTATGCCACTGATGCGCACATAAATTCTAGTGTGTGGATCTGAAAGGGGGCAGGGTTATAGGAGGGACTTGGGCAAGTCATAGGCTTTCCAATAATTTGCATGCACTGTTATAGAATATGCCTGATTTGTGCCTAATTTAGGCACAGGTATTTACACCAGGTTTCAGCTGGTGCAAATCCCTGCACGGATCCCGGTGCTAGGCACTATTCAATTAGTGGCACTTGACTAGGAGCGAAAGTGCAGCAAATTCCAAATGACCAAGGCAGACAAGGAGTAAGAGCATCCAAAAAGTTTATTCACCAAAATAAACTGACCCAAGTGACCCTACACGGGCCATGTTTCTGCACAAGGCCTTCTTCACTCGCAGAGAAGACTGATTTCAATGGCATGCAGTGTATTGAGCTCCAGTATTCATTGGTTTTTACATTCTCTGCATTGCTCATTTACCCAAACCATATTGACCCCTGAAGAAGGCCTTGTGCCAAAACATGGCCCGTGTAAGGTCATTTGGGTCAGTTTATTTTGCTGAATAAACTTTTTGGGATGCTTCTACTCCTTGTCTGCCTTGGTCATTTGGAATTTGCTCCACTTGTTTTGTGCTTTCCTCTTTGTGGAAGTTGTGGGCCCCTCTTCCCCTTTGGTTGACCTGAATCGATGCGCCATTTATAGAAACATAATGGCAGATAAGGGCCAAATGGCCCATCCAATCTGCCCATCCTTAGTAATTTGGTCCTAAATGTATACGTGTTTTACATAAGTACTGTCAGACCTGTGAGTTCTTGTACCAAGTAGAGCGCTGCTGAGCCCAGTACTTAGACCAGGTTCTGCTTGGCGGCCGGACAACCCCTGGTTTCACCTGCACTGACCGCCATTCCCCAGAGGTTGAGCCCCTAGGTGTGGGTGGCCTGCAGGGCTTACGAGATGGAGCAGGAAGCGGGGTGATGAACGTGACAGCCAGACAGGCAGCAGGCAAGAGAGTGATCCAGGTACAGGCAGAGTCAGTAGGCAGGCAGCAGGTCAAGAGAGTAATCCAGGTACAGGCAAGGTCAGTAGGCAGGCAGCAGACACAAGAGTAATCCAGGTACAGGCAAGGTCAGTAGGCAGGCAGCAGACACAAGAGTAATCCAGGTACAGGCTAAGTCAGCAACAAAGAACAAAGTAGAGGAGAAGCACACTACTGAGCAAGTAACACCTACCAAAGTACAAGCCAAGCAAGGAGTCTAGGGAGATCTCAGCTGATAAAAGTGCTGGCGTCTGACATCAGCAAGGAGAAGGGGCACAACCATAGGACAAGAGCAGGGGAAGGAGGAACCAGAAGACCAATAGGAGAGAAGCAAGGGAAGCCAGGCAGAGGAAGAGCAGACCCAGGTGGGTGGAAGCAAAGCAATCAAGGAGCCTGGAAGCCAGACAGAAAGAGAGCAGAGCCAAGTGCATGGAAGCAAAGCAATCAAGGAGCCTGCAGCCAGAGAAGAACTACACACACATGGCTCAGGGCTGTGCCAATCAAGTGTGCGTGTCGATGGGACCCTGCGCAGCCCGAGGACACCGCTTGCGTTGAGGTAGGGGACATGACAAGTACATAAGTACTGCCATACTGGGAAAGACCAAAGGTCCATCAAGCCCAGCATCCTGTTTCCAACAGTGGCCAATCCAGGTCACAAATACCTGGCAAGATCCCAAAAAAGTACAAACATTTTATACTTCTTATCCCAGAAATAGTGGATTTTCCCCAATCCATTTAATAATGATCTATGGACTTTTCCTTTAGGAAGCTGTCCAAACCTTTTTTAAACTCTGCTAAGCTAACCGCCTTTACCACATTCTCTGGCAACGAATTCCAGAGTTTAATTACATGTTGAGCTAAGAAAGATTTTTCTCTGATTCGTTTTAAATTTACTTCATTGTAGTTTCATCGCATGCCCCCTAATCCTAGTATTTTTGGAAAGCGTAAACAGACACTTCACATCTACCTGTTCAACTCCACTCATTATTTTGTAGACCTCTATCATATCTCCCCTCAGCCGCCTTTTCTCCAAGCTGAAGAGCCCTAGCCGCTTTAGCCTTTCCTCATAAGGAAGTCGTCCCATCCCCTTTATCATTTTCGTCGCCCTTCTCTGCACCTTTTCTAATTCCACTATATTTTTTGTGAGATGCGGTGACCAGAATTGAACATGAAACATGAAAACCTGACTGGCTGGGATGTGTTCCGAGGACTGGGTTGAGAACCCCTGCTATAGAGTGATAAAGCTACTATATCTTTATCGCTCTTTAAATGCTGTTTCATACAAGAGCAGATTACTGGTACTCTCTCCTAGTGAAATCTGGAAGCGTCAGGATTCCCATTTTTGATCCTGCTTCTGAGGCACTCCTTTAAAACCTACAGATGCAGCCTCAATATTATATAATAAAGCAGTCCAGAGCCAGACATGCCAAGGGCAGAGTGGAATCTGGTTTTGAAAGTGAGTAAAACCAATGTTCAAGTATTTTGCTAAACTGTAAACTCATCTGGACTGTTTGTGACCTTATGGTTTTGGTAAGGAGAGTTTTATCAGTGTATTTGCACATGTTTGAGTGTGGAATGTTGCACACATCCTGAAGCTAAGAAAATATATATTTTTTATTAGTCTTATAACAGCTCACCTAAAGAATGGAAAGGCCCACAGACCTCTATTATACAGAAAGATGTAGGTGCCTACATGTCTTTCTAAAATTGCCCCACAAAGCTGCAGAAATCATGGCTACAATGAAACCGTAGACATTCACATGGGCTTGTGAGCAGGTGTAAATGTTCACACATAAATCACAACTCCACAGTCTGTCACTGAACATGCCTATTAAAAGGTCACACCGTTCATGTGGGGTAATTTTATTAGCAGGGTTTTAAACAGGTATACAGGCATATACCCATGAAAATGCCTTTACTATTCTTAAGTGTACGTATGGCCTAGTTAAGCAGGCCTCATCTCCTTCCCTTTGTTTAGCTCACTCTTGAAGAGAGAGCCCAGCACTCCGTATTTATATTTTCAGTGTGGTACAGCTCTGGGAAATATTACAAGACATTAGCTGACTGTTGTCCATGCCGGGAGGGGGACAAAACAAGTTTATTGCAGCAGTCAGCCACTGGAGGCTTTTCCACTCTTACTAGCAAGGCAGACATTCTTGGCAGATTCTCTCATTAGTAAACATTTCATAAAACTTATCTAGCAGTAGTTGCAATTAAGCATCCTCTACTTTCTTTTCTTCATGTGTTTTGGGACGCGGGCCTTGTAATGTTCTCGTAACTACTTAGGTTGAAGTGTTACTAGAGGCATTTCCCATTCCACTGCCAGGTTCCTCAGACCCCATCCCCACCAACTTACTTAACACCATCACTCCTACTGTCACCCCCCCCCCCCCATCTGTCATATCCTCAACCTCTCTCTCTCCACTGCAACTGTCCCTGACACCTTCAAGCATGCTGTAGTCACACCACTCCTCAAAAAACCATCACTTGACCCTACCTGTCCCTCCAACTACCGCCCCATTTCCCTCCTACCCTTCCTCTCCAAGATACTTGAACGCGCCGTTCACAGCTGCTGCCTCAATTTTCTATCCTCTCACGCCATCCGCGATCCACTTCAATCCAGCTTTCGCCCCCTACACTCGACGGAAACGGCACTATCTAAAGTCTGCAACGACCTGTTCCTTGCCAAATCCAAAGGTCACTACTCCATCCTTATCCTCCTCGACCTATCCGCCGCTTTTGACACTGTCAATCATAACTTACTTCTTGCCACACTGTCCTCACTTGGGTTCCAGGGCTCTGTCCTCTCCTGGTTCTCCTCTTATCTCTCCCACCGTACCTTCAGAGTACATTCTCAGAGTTCTTCCTCCACCCCCATCCCGCTGTCTGTTGGAGTTCCTCAGGGATCTGTCCTTGGACCCCTTCTTTTCTCAATCTACACCTCCTCCCTGGGTTCCCTAATCTCCTCCCATGGGTTCCAATATCATCTTTATGCCGATGACACCCAGCTTTATCTCTCCACACCAGACATCACTGCAGAAACCCAGGCTAAAGTATCAGCCTGCTTAGCCGACATTGTGACCTGGATGTCCAACCGCCACTTGAAACTGAACATGGCCAAGACCGAGCTTATTGTCTTCCCTCCCAAACCCACTTCTCCTCTCCCTCCACTCTCTATCTCTGTTGATAACACCCTCATCGTCCCCGTCTCATCTGCCCGCAACCTTGGGGTCATCTTTGACTCCTCCCTCTCCTTCTCTGCACATATCCAGCAGATAGCCAAGACCTGTCACTTCTTCCTCTATAACATCAGCAAAATTCACCCCTTCCTGTCTGAGCACACCACCCGAACTCTCATCCATTCTCTCATTACCTCTCGCCTTGACTACCGCAACCTACTCCTCACTGGCCTCCCAATTTGCCACCTATCCCCCCTTCAGTCCATTCAAAACTCTGCTGCACGTCTTATCTTCCGCCTGAACCGGTACACTCACATCACCCCTCTCCTCAAGTCACTTCACTGGCTTCCGATCAGGTACCGCATACAGTTTAAGCTTCTCCTTTTAACCTACAAATGCACTCGATCTACAGCCCCTACCTACCTCTCTACCCTCATCTCCCCTTACATTCCTACCTGTAACCTCCGTTCTCAAGACAAATCCCTCCTGTCAGTACCCTTCTCCACCACCGCCAACTCCAGGCTCCGCCCTTTCTGCCTCGCCTCACCCCATGCCTGGAATAATCTCCCTGAGCCCATACGCCAGGCCCCCTCCCTGCCCATCTTCAAAGCCTTGTCAAAACCCACCTCTTCAATGTCGCCTTCGGCACCTAACCATCATACCTCTATTCAGGAAACCTGGACTGCCCCTACTTGACATTTCGCCCTTTAGATTGTAAGCTCCTTGGAGCAGGGACTGTCCTTTATGTCAATTTATGTTAATCTGTACAGCGCTGCGTAACCCTAGTAGTGCTCTAGAAATGTTAAGTAGTAGTAGTAGTAGTAGTAGTGGTTGTTTACCACAGATACCAGCAAACTCACTTTCCAGCCACGTTGGTCAGTGCTGAAGAACTGAAGGAAACCCCTCAGAGTCTATCAAATACCCCCAAATATGGTATGGTAGTATATCTTGTAAGAGCTACCACTTACTAGAAAGAAAGTTCATTTTGATACGTTGGGTGGGAGAATTGTAGCAGGCGCTCAGAGATTTATTTCTCTCTTTAATAAAATTTATAGACCACTTAGTCCTAAGCGGTTTACAAATTTAATACATACATAATCCATAATACCAAACCCACATACACTCCACACTAGCAGACAGCTACAAGAATATGAGGTATTTGACTATGAAATTTTGATATGCCATCTTACGTTTACATCCCACATCAGGTATTTATTTATTTATTCATTGCATTTGTATCCCACATTTTCCCACCTCTTTGCAGGCTCAATGTGGCTTACAATATATCATGAATAGTGGAATAGATTAGAAAATAGTCATTTAGTGTTACAGAAGGATCTTGGTAGCATTATAGTGATAAAACATGTTAGTTATATAACAAGCAGATATTATAAGACAATTCTGAATGTATGTGGAGGAGTTGTGTGTATTTACGTTTGTTGATCTTTTTGGTAAGCCTTATTAAAGAGATAGGTCTTCAGTAGTTTACGGATGTTGGTAAGTTCGTAGTTCGTTTTTAGGTTGCGCGGTAGTGCGTTCCATAGCTGTGTACTCAAGTATGAAAAGGTAGACGCATGCATTAGTTTGTATTTCAAACCTTTACAGTTAGGGAAGTAAAGATTAAGATTAGCAGAGTGTAGAACTCACCAGCTCAGCCTGTCTAATAAAAAAATTAATTAAAATAATGATAACAAGGTGATACTTTCCCTTTCAATAACAGAGCTAACTAGGGCTTGGAGAGATCATTTTTACCTCCAAACCTTTTCAGTGTCCTAACCGCCCCATAGGCGCCCTGCATGAAATTCTGATCAACTATTGTACAGCACTCAATAAACACCAAGTAAAAGCAGACCGATCTAAAGACTGATTGCTCCAATTTACTGCTTGTAAAATTCTCTCTGGCCCAGCTCAACTCTTGATAAGTTCTTTCCTATATGAATATTGTAGTTCTTTTCTGTCTCTTCCAATTTTTTTATGTATCGCTCTGCTAAGTTAGTGAAGGCGGTATAGCAAAGGCTAAATAAACTAAACTTAAGATCGTCAAATTCAGGGTTAAATATAAAGAAAGAGGCAGGTCTCTTTTATATAGGAATAAACAGGGCATCTAAGCAGAAGATGGATGATACAGGATAAGAAGAAAAATGCTCACTCAACAAATAGTTCAGCTCTGAAACTCCTGTCCATAGTCAGCTATTGAGATAGACATGGGGAAGCCACTGGAACATGGAATCTTACTACTGTTTGGGATTCTTTCAGGTGCTTGTGACCTGGATTGGCCACTGCTGGAAGCAGGATACTGGGCTAGATGGACCATCTGTCTGATCCAGTATTGCTATTCTTATGTTCTTATGAGAATGCAGAAAGGCTGTCTGCTGTGAAAATAAACCCTTGAGACAGGCTGAGCTGGTGAGTTCTACACTCTGCTGAATGTAGAGAGCAGCAACACCCCCCCCCCCCGCCCTGTCCCAAAGAGCTTATGCACTACAGTTGGGACACTGGAAGGTCAGGTGCTCTAGGTCACACTATTGTGGTAAGTAAAAATCCTCAATTTTCAGATCTTAGCTTGCTTGGTTCTGGAGATGAGAAAGCTCATGGCCTGTCAAAAAAAAGGGAAGCACAGAGGCTTCACCTTGGCCAGGAGGGTCAATGTTACTTGCTGTGAAGAAGGAGAGAGCATTACAGCCCCCACCAGCAGCACTGGAAGGAACCTGCATCAGTGTCACATGGAGCTGCAGCTCACAGCTGACAAACCAAAAACCATAAAAAAGGAGGGAATTTAATATTATTTATTTTCTCTTTCAATGCCATTTCTCACCTGACTTGGGTAACGTGAGTGGCAATATCCCTCTGCTTTAATGAACCATTCCAAGCTCTCCCTCTCGTCACCTTCAGTCATTTTCCATTGTCACCTTATAACCTCACACCAGGGCCTACCAGAAATGTGCATATTTCTGCTTGCCAGGGGTTCCGCTTCTTGTCCTCCCCTCCCCAATTCATTAAGCTCCCTCTTCACGTAGCGTAAATCTTTCCCACGTCTGCGGCTGTCATGCTGAATTACTGTCCTAGGTTTTGGCTGTGTGATGAACACAGACCCAGACAAGGTCCCTCGTCCCTTTAATTACAAAAACAAGACAGATTAAAAGAAAAATACAAAGACTGCCCTCAAGTCTGCTCCTGGGTGTGTGAGCAGAGTTGCACTCTCAATTCAGCGCTCTCAATTCCTCCCTGTGAGATTTAGCTTACCATTTCTGCCTACTGTAAAATTTACCAAAATGTTTAGGACAAGCTCTACTAGTGCTTTTTGGACGCACACCAGTTCTTTTATTTCTGCCTGCTCACAACCTCTTTAACCACTCTCCCTTCCTGCCCTGCTTTTCAATTAATGGCATACAGGGCTGGCCCAACCATAAGGCAAACTATGCAGTCACCTAGCTGCACTGACAGCCACGCAAACCCAGAGAAACAACAGTGCCAACTTTTATCTGCGGGACGAATGAGCAACTTTCAAATAGCCCATTGGCCCTTTTAATATGGCTTTTGCAAATTACCCTCATTATATATCAACAAAATTTGACTATTTTAAAAGTATGATGCAGTGGTGTACCTAGCTTGGTTGCCACCCAGAGCACAGCACCCCCTCTTCTGGGTAGTAAGGGGATGCATCGAGCAGTCGCAGAGCCACAGTCTACATGAATGCAGCTGTTGGCTGTGCCAGTCCCCTGCCTCCTCCAACGTCAACTTCCTGTTCTGGGCCAGGGGGCTAACAGTCATACACATGTAGACTGTGGATCCACGACTACTTGATATATCCCCTTACTACCTGTACCTGGGACATATCACACCCACCGCTCTGCTCTTGGTACACCACTGGTATGGTGTACAAATATATGTTTTCACAGGATTGTTCTGGGGGCGATTGTGTTGGGATGATTAAGATCCTTCAGTTTAATTATCCAAATCTTAGGGGTGGGGGTCCTTTCCCTGAGGCAGCCCACAGCAAAACATGGCGCATGTCGGTTGCAGGTCCCATTAATAAGATAATATATATAAACTAGTAAAAAAGGCCTGTTTCTGACACAAATGACACGGGCGCTAGCAAGGTTTTCCTCGGAGTGTGTATGTTTGAGAGAGTGTATGTGAGAGTGACTGTGTGTGAGAGAGTGAATGTGTGAGTGTGTGTGTGTAAGAGAGAGAGTCTGGGTGTGAGTGTGTCTGTGAGAGAGTGTGTCTGTGAGAATGAGAGTGTGTGCAAGTGCGTATGTGAGACACAGTGAGTGTGAGAGAGAGAGTGTGTTTCCCACAGATACAGTGTGTGCGAGAGTGTGTGTGAGACACAGACTCTCTGTGAGACTGATTGTATGAGACCAAGAGAGTATGTGAGTGACTGTGTGACACATATTGAGCCTGCAAAAAGGTGGGAAAATGTGGGATACAAATGTAACAAATAAATAAATAGAGAGTGAATGTGATACAGTATGAGACAGAGTGTGTGAGAGTGAGAGAGAAAGACACTGACTGTGAGAGAGAGTGTTGTGTGACAGATACCTCCTCCCCCCCCTCCCTCTTTCTCTCTCTCTCTGGTGTCAGGCCCTCCCCTCCCTCCCTCTCTCTCTGGTGTCATGACCCCCTCCACCCTCACTCTCTGGTCTCAGGACCCCCTCCCCCTCTGAGGTCTCTGGACCCCCCTCCCCTCCCCTCTGGTGTCAGGACCCCCTCCACCCCCTCTCCCTCACCCCCTCTGGTGTCAGGACCCCCTCCCCCCTGGGGGGTACTGTTGAACTGGGATGAGACTGAGGCTGATCTCTTACCTGATTTGCGGTCCATTCTTTGATGTGGCCCATGCGGTGCTGTGTTTGGTGAGACGTGGGCATATCTGAAAGGGGAAGGGGAAAGGGAACCATGTGAAGCTAATTTGGTGTACTTGGCTCCGCGCGCACGTTGTTGTGGTGTCTCGCATGGGTGTGATGAGAGAATGAGCACTGGACCCGTGGAGAGTGGCGCTGGTGGCGGGAAGAGTCTACCTTAGTGCCGTGTCGATCAGCTGATCAGCGCTGTGGAGAGCGAGTTGCAGGTGGGCAGCGAAAAAGGAGACTCCACGGAGAGGCAGCTAAGCATTACTGTGCAGGGCGCTGAGCTCTGGCTGTGCTTCAAGGAACTGACCAATCCTATTTAATAGAATGCACCTCCAACATTCTGAAGCCGAGAAACCTCGTGTGGTTGGTCACTTCTGCTTGTGACGAACCCGGAAGTACGTGATGTCAATTCAGGAGATGGATACAGAGAGCAGGAATGCCTCAGCCATGCAGTCAGCTTCAGAATGATGGAGGTGCGTTTTATTATCTATATAAATAAAACCCACCTCAAACGTTCTGAAGCTCACCCCATGGCAGTGAAGCACTCAACTCCTGTACTGTTCAGAGTAGGCTAGGCTATGACCTATGAGGACCACTCACCCTCACTCATAGACCCGCCCTCCGCCACGCCCCATCTGCACATAAAACGCACCCTCAACGTTCTAAACCTGACTTTGTGGCTTCAGAGTTCGTAAGTTCGAAGCTCTGTAACCACTTTTAACAATCAGGTATCTGTGCCCCGCCCTCACGTCAAAACGTTATGACATCGAGGGCGGGTACTAATGACCACAACTACACTCGCCGACATAGGCCCCGCCCATCCCCCTATCCTCGCCATCCACACACGTCACTCCCTCCCTCCGATTTGAACACCCTCCCTCCCTTCCTGTTACTGCCCTCCCTTCGCGTTCCTTCAAAACCTCCCCCGAAGCCTCTGACTGCTACCCACCACCCCAGGTCGCTCGCTCACTCCCCCACCCAGGTCACCGCACCGCCCACAACTTTGCCGCTCCACCCACCTCCCCCCCCCCCTTTTCTAAGAATGCCCCACGCCCCCTCCATTGAACTAACACAGCCAGTACCTCAGAAACGCAGAAGTACAGAACATCGCTTCTCTTCGGCTCTTCTTCCCTCCCTGTGTCCCGCCCTTCCGGAACTTACGTCACACGAGGGCGGGACAAAAGGAGGGAAGAAGACCCGAAAAGAAGCGATGTGCTGTACTGTTGCGTTTCTCAGGTATTGGCTGTGTTACTTCAATGGAGGGGGCGTGCGCCGTTTTTAGAAAAGGGGGGGGGGGGGGGGCGTGTGCAGCGGCAAAGTTGTGGGCGGTGCGGTGACCTGGGTGGGGGAGCGACCGACCGACCTGGGGTGGTGGGTAGCGTCCACAGGGACGGAGGAAGGCGCGGAGAACCGGTGACCGACGATCTCGGGGGCTGGGACGACTGCACAGCTCTGGGGGAGGGGCATGGATGGCCTGGCCTGCTGCCATGCATCGGAGGACAAACACCTTGCTAGCGCCCATTTCATTCGTTTCAGAAACGGGCCTTTTTTCCTAGTATAGGATAATACACAAATCTTAAGGAGAGTCAATATTAAGACAGTTGATTGGACAAACTGGGCCGATGACGAAAGAGGTGAACCACAGGACTGTGATCCTGTGTGAAATGAGTCACCACTGAGGTCCATAGGTATATAACTCCCGAAATGTTTGTGAAACTGCTTGAGTTACATACAGCATGGGAGTTATCAGTATAGGGTGCTGGGTATATTTTTCCAGCAGGCGTGGCATGTGTTAGGCGGGAGGCAATGGGAAGGGGCCATGCGTAGAGACTCCTTGCAGGGCTTCATTTGCATAAATCACTAAGAAGTTGAAAAGCAGGGATCTGTGTGAAAAACCATAGTTGCTCAATGGTAGGACTGGCCCTGCTTTCAGGCGCACAGCCTTGGTCTCAACAACATCTGCAGTCAGAGTACTTGAAATCAATGCCTGAGCAAAGAAAAAGCCGACTACTGTACCTATCTATTGTGTACATGGTGCTGAGTGTTTTATCCAAAGGGCAAAGATTGGTTATATATAATATTCATACAGATAAAATATAAATATATATGAGAAGAATGGATGCAGAAAGGGAAAAGGCACGAGAGAGAAAAAGAAAACAAGGTTTACAATGGAAAGAGCACAGACTCAGATGGAAGCAACAGTGATGGACAAAGAACTGGGTTTCTCAAAGCTGCAGTGGTAATACCACTGTTTTGGACTCCAAACAAAGGTGCCTGTCTATATTTTCTGTAGGAGACCATCCTCATGCACTCAGATAACTATGGTCTAGTCACAGTGATACTTAGGAAAAACCATTACAACCAAACACAATAAAAGAAAACACAATTGTAGCTGCTGGTGAGGGCTGAGAAGGGGAGAAATGCATTAACTCTATCCCTCGACATCTGTGAAGACTCATAAAAACTCAGCTGCTACTGTTGCTTGGTTTTCTCCTCAAAAATGCCCATAATTCCTTTTGTTTGTTTTCCAGAGGAGTCTGGTTCTTAATGGACAGCCGAATCATCCGTCATGCTGCGATCGGCCTGTTCTGCTTTGGAGTTGCAGTATATTTGGCAGGTAGAGTTTGCTTCTTACCTAACAATGGTGAAATTAATGATAGAGAAATGGAGAGGTGAACCATAGATGCCTTTCACACAGAAAGTCTTAGATTCAGCTCCGACCACATAGAAAAACAAGGTCATTATTTCGATTCCCTGACATGATTAAATTGCTGCCAATGAACAAGCAACTCCCCCATCCATCTAGAATAGTCAAACGGTAAATTTGGACAGAAATCTGTCCATGGTGCTCATCTGATTCTGATGAAGAGGTCCATAAAGTACAATCTTTTAAAAATTGTATAACACCTCATAATACACTACTCCAAAGATGGTGAAAACACACAATGCAGCATATGAAGAAAAACTTACCTTCTGAGCTAAGAAATAGCGGGGCTTAGGGCCCTGAATATTTTTTAAATAGTTTTATTAAGAACAAGAATATCATACCTGCCAATAAAGAAGTACAGCTAGAAAATATAACACAAAATTCTCCAATCCCAACCCAAAACCCCACCCCATCACTCAGTATGAAAAGCAAACCATCCCCTCCCCTTCCCCCAGAACCAAAGAAACCAGCCCACTCCTCAGTCTACAATGGAGGCAGAGAAAAAGGAGAAGCCGACGACAGAAGTATTATCCATCTCTAGACAAAAGCAATCAAGAGCAACCCATGCCCTCTTCAGCCAAAATATATGTTCCAAACTTTATGAAAGGATTGAATATGTCCATTCTTCAATGCAGTCAACTTAGTCATAAGACAAATAAAATCTAGTTTAAAAAAAAATACTTGATCTGTTGATGGCATGTGCTTTTTTTTTCCGCAGTGCACTGCTATTAAAAGTTTGCTTACTGTATAAAGGTAGCAAGCCAGTTTATGCAAGTCTGGCTGGACACCTACAGTCTTCACATGGAGTAAGCAATGCCATGGTTGCAGGGAATAGCATTCTGTGGTGATCGTGGTTTAAAGGTCTAACACTGACTGCCAAAAGGTTTGAATCTTTGGACATTGGAGACTTTTACCATATCTGGTGGCAATCTTACCACAGGCTCACCAACATCGTGCTGTGCCCATTTAAAACATTTTATAAAGGCGAGCTGGGGTGAAATACCACCTGTAGAGAATCTTATAACAATTTCCAACCCTGGGAGTTGCTATAGACACTTTTAATAATTTCTTAAAAATCTTTTCCCAAGTACCATAGTCAAGTGGTTGGTGAATGTCAGTTTCCTACTTAGCCGTATAGGTTAGTATAGGAGTGGTATGGGAAAGTACAGCCTGATAAAGGCATGATATTCCCCCTATGTGGGCTGCATCTCAGCACTTGCTCAAGCAAAGTTTCAGGTAAAACAAGTTCACTCCTAGCCCATCTGGTTATCAAGTCTCTAATTTGTCTGTATGCAAAGAAATCCTGGAGTATCAACCCAAATTCCTCTGAGATCCTCCCATGAAATAAATTCTCCTTCCTCCCCTATTTGTCCCAAGGTCCAAAAGGAGTTATTTGTGTATAGACTAAAAGTACCTTGAGGTATCCCTACAAAATCTGTTAGTGCACAAAGAATTGGAGTAGAAAGGAAATACCATCGCTCTGGAAACCATGTCAAGTGGCAGGTGAGCCAAGTCATGAAGAGGGTATGTCATTAAATTAGACAGGGGCTGAGCTAAGGCCAAAGCTCATTGCATGGTACCATCCACAGCGGGGTTCTCCCCAAATATGCTTGCTTCATAAGGAGCCACGGCTTAAGACTCTTCCTGCAGCCATGCTGATATAATCTGAAGTTCAGCTGCCATATGATATACTTCAGAATGTTTCTTTGGCTGGTATAATATCCTCAGACTAACCCCAGGGGGCTTCCTAGACCACATATACTGAAATACTTAAGCTTAAGAAAAACCTTTTGGAAACTGGGATGGGGAGGGCCATAAAGCGATACAAACGTTTGGGTGCAGGATCCTTTTTACAGCGTGAATCCTCCCTAGCCAAGATAAGTTAAGATCTTCCCAACAGTCCAATTCCCCCAACAACTCCTGAAGATGCATTGGGAAATTAATGGCAAAGAGGTCAGAAACAGAGTGGTATAAATGCACTCCTAAGTATTTAATGGAGGTAGCCACCTAGCAAAAGGGATAGGGATGCTTGCTCAGAAGTTCTTGTTGGAATACCAGGATGAAACCCAGACAATGCTCCAAAGCCATTGAAGAGGTGATCACCTGTGGCAAGGAAGCAGTGGGATCTGTTAGCAAAATCAGAATGTCATCAGCAAACATTATTTTAAAGCCGTGCCCCCCTATAATTCCCATTATATCCTCATTAAGTCAGATAGATTGAGCCCTTTGCACAATGGAGAGTGCACAACCTTGTCTAGTGTCCCTGTACAATTCAAATTCTGCCAAATAAGTATGATTAATAAATTAGCTAGAGGCTTAATATACAATGAATGGAGCCATCCCAAGTAGTTACCAGAGATACCCAATTTGTCCAGGACTGCAAAAAGGAAAGGCCAGTACACCTGATCAAAGGCCTTTTCGGCATCAACTGAAAGCAACAAAGCTTGCTCTTGTGATTTAGAAGCAGCCTCGATCAGATGTCGAGCCCCAGATGTCTGTCTCCCAGTTATGAAGCCCATCTAGTATGCAGCAACCAACTGAGGCATGTATTTATGGAGACGCTTAGCCAATATCTTAGTAAAAAGTTTTATAAATCAGTACCCAAGAGCAATATGGACCTATAAGAGGCACAATGCTAAGAGCGGTCAGCCACCAGGAGTGAGGCAAAACAGTGTCGTGTGTGATGGAATTAAACACTTTGGTCAATAAAAGGGCTAGATATTGTTTATAGCATTTATTTTATTTTTATTACATGTGTACCCTGTGCTTTCCCACTCATGGCAGGCTCAATGTGGCTTACATGGGGCAATGGAGGGTTAAGTGACTTGCCCAGAGTCACAAGGAGCTGCCTGTGCCTGAAGTGGGAATTGAACTCAGTTCCCCAGGACCAAAGTCCACCACCCTAACCACTAGGCCACTCCTCCACCTTTATAAAGTGGTGTCCATCTTTGCCTGGAGCTTTCTGCTGGGGTAAATTCTTAACAGCCCAAAGAGTTTCCTCTCGCTTAATAGGTTTAGACAGGACAGCTGTCTTAGTGTCTGTGAGGCTAGGCAATGGGATCTCATGCAAAAAGGAATTGATGTCCTCCAGGGGTGGTGCAGCTTCAGGAGTACAAAGATGGGAACAGAACCGTACAAACTCAGATTGTATGTCAGACTTCTTTCTCCCACTCGATTCCTAATTTGTGAGATATCATTGCAAAGGCACTGCTTGCGTAACAGATGAGCCAGCAGATGGCTGGCCCGATTTCCAAATTAAAAGTACATTTGTCTGGTGCGCTGCAGCCCTTTATTGATATAAACTAACGCCAAGTCCCGAAGCTGCACTCTTACCTCATAGAGATGCTATCTAAGCTAGGGCTCCCTTGACTTTGTTGTTTCCGCATGTCTAAGGTCTGTACCATATCACGCAGCCCCGCCTCCTAGGCCGCTTTCCGCTTTTTTTTTCATGTGCTTGCAGGGAAATAATTTTCCCACACATCATCACCTTTAAACCTTCCCATACAGGTAACAGGAATGACATCAGGGGTATCATTAATATTTAAATATTCTACTAAATCTTTCTCCAGTTCTTCAACATAATTATGTTCAGAAAGAAGGGTGCCACTGAATTTCCACTGACTCGGCCTGGGTTGCAATATAAGCATGCTTAAACTCTCAGTAAGGAGTGCATGGTCTGACCAGGTGTGAGCATGTATAGATACATCCCGTAGATGAGACTGAATAATAGGATCACCTAGCCAGAGGTCAATTCGGGAATATGTATTGTGGGTAGGGGAGTAAAAGGTATAGTCCCTACCCCGAGGGTGGACAAGACACCAAAGGTCCCCTAAATCCCAGTGTGTGAGAAAGCTTTGAAGGTGCTGTCTAACCCCTTGGGAGTACCGAACATCCCTGGCCGAGCTATCCAAGTCAGGACAAAAGGTCAAATTAAAATCTCCCCCTATAAGCAAGCATCCTTCTCCGTTTCAACAATAAAGTGGTAAATTACATGATAAAATTCATCTTGGTTAGTATTAGGTGTGTTCAACAACGTCAGAACAGTTTGCTGAATAGAATCACTAAAACATATCTACCTGCAACATCTCTAAGTACCTTATTATTATTTATTTGGATTTGCTCACACCTTTTTCAGTAGTAGCTCAAGATGAGTTACATTCAGGTACATGGTATTTCTCTGTCCCAGGAGGGCTCACAATCTAATTTTGTACCTGAGGCAATGGAGGGTTAAATGACTTGCCCACGTTCACAGGGAGCAGCAGTGGGATTTGAACTGGTCACCTCTGGGTGTCAACACTAGTGCTCTAAACAGTAGGCCACTCCTCCACTCCACGAGAGACGCCAAGTGATCAATATTTCCATCCCACTCATTTTTGTATTTTGGGATGTGTTAAATGCCAAGTATTGTAACAGAATTTATCCTGCAAAAGTAGGTGCTCATGCTGTCGCAAAAGGAGAGTCTCTTTTCTAAAGTAAATAGCCACCAGGAGGCATGTAGCCTCTTTAAACAAAAGGTGGCACTTATTTGGAGTATTAAGATCCTTAACATTAAGGGTCATGAAACTAAGCCCGCTCATACTAATAAATAGAGCTGAGTAGTGCTATACCCAACGTGTAAAACAGTCCTAACTCATATATAAGATATACATGTCCCAAAACAACAAGTGGCAGCCTAAAACTCCCTCCCACCCCCACCCCACCCCACCCCATCCTATCCCATCCCACCATAAAACCAGCTAGCATAGGGAGGAAGTGAAGTGGTCCATCATGTAGCCTGAGGATTCAAGCATCAAATGAATCAAAATCTCCAATGGCCAATCTCTATTGGAGCCAACAATGTTACAACAATGTGCCCTACCAAGAAGTAAGACACCCCTGAACACAGTTAGGCAAAGTAGGATTAAATCCACTGTAAGCAATAAATATCACTCAGGTTGGGCTCTTGGAAGGCATCTTAGTTGCCGATTGTTGTCTGGTCAAATGACATTTCCTACTTTGCACCCTCTGCCACTTGGGGTATGGCTTAACCATCAGGTCAGACCCCGAAGAAGTTGATTGAGATTGCTGTTTATTAGTTGGCTCACTCTCCAAAACTGCTAGCGCCTCTTCCTTAGGTTTCACTTGATGTAGCTTTCCTTGGTAATAAAAAGCAAGCACAAAATGATGTTGCCATTTCTCTCATAGTTGCTGTGTGTGAAGAAACAATGTGCTTTAAGCCTGAAAAATGTATTAGATATTTTCCTGTTTTAATTATACCCTGAAGTGTATTTCTCCTATTTGGCCAGCAGGTGGCATTTCTTTGCTGTAAAGCTGTTACAGGGAACTGAATGTTCTTTTCCTTTAACACAAGCAGGAAGCAAGCAGCAGTATACTTTTAAATCTTGTTGACTGGTCTCTGATTGGTCTGGAGTTTGAAAAATTACCCAGTAGTACTGGCTGTTGCTTCAGTCTTAGCCTGGGAGAAAAGAAAGACAGATCTCTTTGCTAAGGCTCTGTGAACATATATATGTCCTGATCTTCCCAGGTACAGTTTAGACAATATGCAAATGTTTAGTTTTCTAATGATCCATTTTTCAGTTACTTGTTACTGTTTGCAGTTTATTTTATTTTTTTTATCATTGTTCAAGTGTGACAATAAACCTGTTTAGTTTGTTGATTTTGCCTGTCTGGACTGATAAAGAATCCTGATGGTTTGTGTGTTGGGTCTGCGAGTGCTTTCTAGGAACTGTGGGACCACTGGGAGTGAGGCTCTACTAACCTAGAAATCACTGGGGATAATTGGAGAGTGGAAGAGTCACCCAGAGGCAGTTGTGATCCAGTCGGTGTGAGGAGGGTGTTAGTGTAGAGCACAAGCGGAAGGTGCAAGCAGACCTGAGCTGTGCTGGGGACAGACCCTCTAAGTAGCTGTGGCAGGTGGCTAGGTGTTTCATGACACTGTGTGATAGCTTTAAGTTCACTACGGCACTTCAGGGTGGTGGCTGCCAAGTCCTGGTAGATTTCTATAGTGTAGGTGTCCCAGATTACATGCTCCATGCCCCGAGCTCTGGATAAAATCACCTCCTTGGGCTTAAAATTCAGTAAAGCAAGCTATAATATCTCGGGCCATATTCGCCTGCGGTCTGCCCAATGCTGTATCAGCCTGCTCAATTTTCATAGTTGAAGGGTCCACGGGATGAGAAGTCTCTGACAAGGAGCTCACCAATTTTTGCACACAATTATTGTATTCTGGAGGCTCCAGGAGGCCGTGTAGGAAACGAAGATTGCAGAGTCTGCTGTGATTTTCAAGGTCTTTGACCTTATCTGCAAGAGAAGCCTCAACAGATGCCACGACCTGCAGCTTGGATTCAAGCGGTGCAATAGGTTCCGCATGTTCAACCAGGCCTCCCTCCAGGTCTTCCATGTGGTGTCCCAGGCTACGCGATTTCCCCCTTTAAGTTCATCACCAGGGTCACAAGTTCTGTGTGGAGAGCTGTAAGATTGGACTTGATCGCCAACATCCACTCATGCATTTTTCCCAGCAGGGAACCTATCTGATTAAGGGACTAGGGAGAGAAATCCACAGTAGGAGAGAGGTGCGTTGAAGTCAATGAGTCGGGGTCTAATGGCCTCATCTTTATCGCTCCCACAGTCAGGGACTCAGTGCTTTGTAGGCAAAATCCTACAGATTCAGGCGACTCACCACAGAAATACTCTATCCAAGCATGCTATAACAACTGTTGCTCACAATGCCGAGGAAATCACGGCGGAGGAGCTCATAGTGAGGGACACATTAATTCATATCCTCAGGATATGCGGAGCACTCAGCTCAAGCAACCATCTCCGACACTGACGTCACTTCCACCAGGCCCTGGAATCAATCTGTAATCCCTAGCAGGCCAGAATTCAGGAAAAGACAAGATAAGCACAGAGGATTCCTGGTTATGGAGAGCTGAGGTGAGAGCCAAAGATAGCTGGAAATGTTGTCTGACTAAATCTCACACTCGACAACCACGTGAAGAATACAACTAAGAAAATCTTCCACGCCATGTGGAAACGTAAAAGAGTAAAACCCTTCTTCCCGAGATCTATCTTTTGCAACCTAGTACAGTCACTGGTACTAAGCCACCTGGACTACTGCAACGTACTCTACGCCGGCTGTACAGAACAGATCACCAAGAAACTCCAGACAGCACAAAATACCGCAACTAGACTCATTTTCAGAAAAACAAAATATGAAAGCGCAAAGCCCCTAAGAGAGAAACTACACTGGCTCCCATTAAAAGAACGGACCACATTCAAGATCTACACGATTGTTCATAAAATCATCTACAGAGATGCTCCAATGTACATGCTCGACCTCATTGACTTACCTCCCAGAAATGCTAAAAGATCCTCCTGCACATTTCTTAACCTACACTTCCTGGACTGCAAAGGCTTAAAATATAAGCTAACACATGCTACCAGCTTTTCTTACATGAGCATGCAACTTTGGAACGCACTACCAACAAATCTGAAAACAATTAACAAAATCACTAACTTTCGCAAATCTTTGAAAACCTCTCTCTTCAACAAGGCCTATCCTCAGAATCCATAACTTAATGCTAACACTTCATCAACCCACCTACTCTGAAGAATGCCTCTTTATTAATGTCTGCTTAGCTCTTCTATGTAATCCTCGATCTCACTGTAATACTGATTGTATCTTCTACCTTGTGAATGGCGATGCCATAACAGGCCTTTGTAAGCCACATTGAGCCTGCAAATAGGTGGGAAAATGTGGGATACAAGTGCAATAAATAATAACAACTAGGTAGATGGTGTGCTCCTTATATGCTGTCACATTCTAGTCTTCTCTCACAAAACATATCCAACTCCCTTTATGTTTAAATCTGTTTATTAATATCCGAAAAAGTACAGCAGCATATAAAAACAAACACATTCAAAAATATAATATTACAATGGCCTTGAAGACTAATCAAAGAGATAACAACTACTCCCCCCTTACCCATTCATACTTGCATCTGGGGCAGTCACTTTTAACATCTACATGGCTCTAATACACATTTTATAAATTCAGGATGTACCTGTGAGCACAAGATGGTAAGGTTAACCACAAAGGCTCCCGAGTGGCTTGAAAATTTTGTCCTCCGGGGCTCTGAAAGTCAGACACTCTCTGGCACTCTAATCGCATTTCTGCAATTAAATAAGCTCGCCATCTTGATAGAGTAGGGCCTGTAGATTGCAACCATGTAAACAAGCTTTAAGTCCAAACAAAATGGCATAAGAAAGGAATCTCTTAAAGCCTTCTATGATTTGTCCATTAAAGGTAAAGGTGCCAAACAAAATCTTGGCATCCATGGTGACCTGCACATTCTAAAGCTTCCATATCAGGTGTAATAGACGTTGCCAAAATCTTTTAACCAAGGTACAGTTCCAGAACATATGCCCCAAAGTCACTGGACTCATACCACATCTAGGGCATTTAGAGAGCTCAAGCCAGCATGTTGCACTCTGGACGGTAATATGTATAGTCAGAGTACAAATTTATACAGTGTTTTCTGGTGTAGCACATTAACCAAGCAGGCACGAGACTGTTATAGATAAGCTCGTAAACAATCTCCAGAAATAGTACAATTAAGATCCTATATCCATTTCTGTGGTAGTGTAGCATAATCTAAATTAAGTGTCGAGTCTTTGAGAAATCCAGGATGGTAAGTCAGGAATATGTGTTGTTGAGACTCCAAAGTAGACAATGACATGGAGATAAAATTTGTCCCCGTTCCATCCCTGTGGGTTCTGTCTCTGTCTCCACTCCAGCTCCATCCCTGTCCCGTCCCCCGGCTCCGTCCCTGCAGGCTCTGTTCTCATCTGCAGAATCTTTGAACACTTATGATTTTATATTTAAATCTTTTTATTAAAATATAAAAAGGAACAATATGCTGTGCAACTGTTGTGTATAAATTACAAATAGAAAACAATAATAACAATGAGCAACTATAATAAACCCACCACCCTCTACCCTTCCAACCCCAATAATAGATGACTTCTACTACCCCAAGGAATCCTAATCCACCCTGTTAAAATGTCCAGGGGTACAAAATATAACCTGTTCTGTATGCCCTAGAGGGGAGAAATATGCCCTATGAAGCTTGGTTATGATTTTTTAAATCTGTGGATGAATAAGAAGTCATCAACAATCTCAGGATTTATTCTAGCTCTCCTGCCTTCCACAGTCCCTCTTGCAATAGAAGACCTCTTTAAGGAAGAGACGGAGGAGAAATTTGACTCCGATAATGCCCTCCCAGTGTTTTACCATTTGCTTAAGGGTACCTTACCTACGGAGATTAGAAATAAGCTGGAGAACACAGTGGGTCTCCAACTTGAAAAATGGCCTAAAATTCGCGAACATATCCTTCACCATTGTAGAAGGCTTGTTAAAAGCAAACAAGATGAAGAGCAAAATCGCAAAACAATACGTACTAATCTAGACGTATTGCAGACTGAAGACCTCAAAGATAAAAGAGCCTCTAAGAGCTCTGACACTGATACCAATACCCCGGAGACCTCTCCCCCTGTTATCGTCATGTATGCCGATCAACGATATGACAATAACACCCGCAACCAGGGCACACGGCCCTACCGCCCCGACCGTAGAACAGATTATCCTGAGGAGCGAGGCCGTCGCTCCCAACCCCAGAGAGGTCCCCCAAGGGGCCCTCCTGATGATAATAGACGACCTAGAGACTTCCGTTCCCGACCTAGTCCTGATCGCTTTCCAGATGTCCTGTGCTTCCGCTGTCAGGAATATGGTCATTATGCACGTGAATGTCCCCAACCATTACAAAATAGACCTAGACATATAGTCCGGCAAGAACGACAAGAACGGCAGTCCTTCCCTTTATGGAACCCAGATCAACGTCGCCCACAGTGACTAGGCGTAGTCCACACTGCTGCAGGATTGGATGATCCTATGATCACCCTGCTCATCTGCGATGTCCCTGTCCCTTTCTTAATTGATACAGGTGCTTCTCGCTCTGTGCTGGCTCACGTTCCGCACAAACTGCAGAAACTCCTCAAAGTTTCCCCTAACAACATTACCACCACTGGATTTGATGGTGTCCCAACGGACACACCCCTGCTTGAGCCCCTGCCAATTACATATGCGGATCAACAACTATCTGCTCCTTTTTTGTATGCTCCATTATGCCCTGTCAATTTACTTGGGAGAGATCTATTGACATTGTTTCACTTTGAAATTCATTTTGATTCTTCCCCTGATGAGAGTACCTCACTCATGATGGCTGTCACCTCTATGGTTGAAAAACAAATAGAGATTGCACTAAATGACCTACCAGGTTTTCTTTGGGCGACACCGGAGAAACCCTATGGTGAGGTTACCGGTCCTCCCCATCGCATCCAGCTTTTACCTGGCTGCAAAGGCCCCAAAATTGCCCAGTACCCGTTAAAACCAGAAGTTATTGCTGGAGCTCAAGAACAAATTGATTCCTTATTACAGCAAGGCATCATTGAAAAGTGTAATTCACCATACAATACTCCATTATTCCCAGTGCCAAAGAAAGAGCCTGGCGCCTTCCGTATAGTACAAGACTTACGGGCGCTAAATGACCTCACTTACGCGGTATTTCCAAACGTGGAAAACCCAACTACACTCCTCAATAGTATCTCCTTGCAGACATATCATTCCACCATTGACCTGTCCAACGCCTTCTTTTCGATCACCCTTGACCCTGTAAGCCGCCCGTTAACGGCTTTCCAATTCAATAACACAACATATCAGTGGACTCGCCTTCCCCAAGGATTCACTGACAGTCCTACCATCTTTTCCCAAACTCTAGCAGAACACATACATGAATTTAAACATGACAGGTATGTTCTCTCACCACATACTTCTATTGTTCAGTATGTGGATGACATGCTTATCACATGCCCTGACTTTGACACTTGTGTTCAAGTCACCTGTGACTTTCTAGGCTTTCTTGCTACGAAAGGCTACAAAGTTAACAGAAAGAAATTAAAAGTTGCTCAGACACATGTTACCTTCCTTGGCCATCACATTGGCCCCCGTCAGAAGGGCCTAGGTCCCGATACCCTACAACACGTTTCTTCTTTGCGTATGCCCACCACAGTTTCTGATCTCAGAGGTGTCCTTGGCATGCTAAACTTCTGTCGCCTTTGGATACCCAATTATTCCGCCCGGACTCAGCCATTTTACATGAAGCTACAAGGTAAACAAAAAGTAAAACATGAACCCTTACACTTTACAGCTCAGGAAACAGCTGATCTTATGGCCCTTGTAAAGGATGTTATGCTTTCCTCACCATTGGCAACCATTGATGTTTCTCAGGATGTGCACCTTTGGGTTGTGCATACTGAGGATACTTGGTCTTGCCTAATCACACAAGAACATGATGATCTTGCATGTGGTTACCTTTCAGGAACTTTTTCACCCGTTGAAAGAGCCTTTGCAACTTGTGAGAAAGGTCTTGTTGCCGCCAGTACGGCTGTTACCAAACTTTACAGCTACATTCCTCACCTTCCGGTGATTCTCCACACGTCCCATGATGTTAAATATCTGTTGGATAAACAGATTAGTCACATGACTGTCTGCCGGTTACAAAAGTATCAAGTACTTTTGTTCAGTGTAGTGCACTCTATTCACCCATTAACTTTAACTGACCTTCAACGTCTAGATCCATTACTCACCGTAACAGAGACAGCACAGAATGCTATCTTTCCCCATGAGTGCACTACCCAATTGTCTGTACCCGCATCTCTCCATCTGCATTCAGAAATATTGCAGAGTGGCGAGGTTTGGTTTACAGATGGTTCTCAGCAAAACGGAGTTGCCGGTTTTGCCGCCCTCCGTTATACACCAGAAGAAGATATACTGGATCCTGTACAATTCAGGTTACCGGATGCATTCACAGCCCAAACCGCAGAACTTGCAGCGGTTTTGTACGTCTTATTGTTTAAAGCACTACACTCAGATTTGAGCATTGTCACCGACTCGGACTATGTTTTTGCTTCCTTGCATTCCCATGTTCGCAAATGGAACCAGAGGGGTCTGATTTCCTCTACTGGGCAACCTCTCAGTCACTTACCTTTGTGGACTGCACTTTTTGATGCGCTGGAGAAGCGCCATCAAAAAGGCCTCCGCACCAGTATCTCCTGGATAAAGGCACATCAGGAGGCAGTCTTTTCTTTTGCCATTAACGGCAACCATGCTGCTGATGAACTAGCCCGTGAGGTCACTTCCCTTTCCAGTCCTCCTTCCGGAACCGCTACCGATGCGGTACTTCTGGTCATTGTGTCCGAAGCACCACTTCTTGACACACCTCCTTCAACTCCTTCCGATTCCACACAATCTGATTCCTCCTCTCTAAGTACTCCTCCCCTTTTTCCTACTCCTCCCATCATTACCCCTCCCTTATCTCCAGCACCACAGTTTCCTCAGAACGAGCCTACTCCTCCTGTCATCTCTGAATCCCTAACTTCCGACTTCTCTTCTACCCTCACGTCCTCACTTACACAAGCAGAAATTACCTTGTGGAAGCAAGCAGGCTGTTTTCTTAATCCTAATGGTATTTGGTCCCACCCCAACGGTCAATTATGTGTTTCACAGCATGTTCTTTCTCTCCTCTTGCATGCACTCCATTACCCTTTGCATTTGAATGCTAATACATTATATAATCAACTGTCTCCCAAATTATGGGCTCCCCAAATGATGCCCATGTGTCACACTGTAGTTCATAATTGTTACAAATGTTTTCTGAACACACCTAAACGAGGACCTGTCATTCCTTCAGGTCATTTGCCTGTTGTCCAGGGACCTGGCCAACATTGGTATATAGATTTCACAGATATGCAGACACCTGTTCGTGGTAAACGGTATCTGCTTGTCTGCGTGGACGGTTTCTCCAAGTGGGTGGAAGCTTTCCCTTGCTCTAGAGAAACCGCACAAACGATGGCACAGTCACTGTGTAATGAGATTATTCCTCGATTTGGTATTCCTGCCAAAATTACCACAGATAATGGTATGCATTTTGTGAATGAACTTTTACAGAACCTCCTTCCTGCACTTGGCATTACTCACAGAACCGTCTGTGTTTACAAACCCACCAGTAATGGTTTGGTTGAAAGATACAATGGATTGCTTAAAACAAAATTGCGTCAGCTTATGGCAAATGGGATAAAGAATTGGCTTGATGCCCTCCCTTTGTCACTATTATCTCTCCGTGCCACCCCATCCTCTTCCCTTAAGCTGACGCCGTTCCAATTATGTACAGGTCGCCAGATGCGACTCCTACCTGGCAATCCAGACACTCAAGTGCCCGATCAATACTCAGTATATTGGGATATCTTGCAGACTATTGTAAGTTCTCTGTCCTCAATTCCACAGGCCATTTCGGACAAAAGAGGGGATTGTGATGCCAATAGATCCCCCCCTTACAAAGTGGGCGATCTAGTGCATCGGCGTTATTACACGCACAAAACCTGGCGAGATCCCATCTACGTTGGCCCTTTCAAGATAGAAGCTCTGTCAGCAACAGCTGCTAAGCTGGAGGACCACACATCCTGGGTCCATCTGAAAGATATACGAGCCTACCCGAATACCGAATCAGGCCTCCTGGATGTTTCCATTGATGTTTCCAGCACAGCAGCCACTGGAGAGACCACGAACCCCATCTCCACCGCCACTGAGCCCAAGACCACCGACCCCACACCCGACTCTCTTTAATCATCTTGATCAACTCGATCAAAGACTTAATCACTTAATCAACCAAGATCATCCATCTCCTGAATCGCACCTCCTTGATCTTGCTGATATCATCATCCAAACAATCCCTGAATCTCCAGAGTCACCACCTGAACAACCACCAGTACTCGAACCTGCATTTGAGTGGCCATCCTCACCTCCACCTTCCAGTGTTCCAGAATTCCCACTTCCCTACGTTGATCTTCGTATCCGCCTCATCAGAATCCGCAACTTTGCAGCAGATTTGGAAGAAATAGCTCCGGGTGAACCTGGCTCTATTCACTTTTCAACAGTACAGAAATTGAAGAGCAACATCGGTGAGCTGCTTGACATTCTACATTTGTATTTCCCGAATCAAGCCAGATAAATGCCACAAGTAGTTCCGCCGCTGTTCACTCCAGAGGAACTCATTCCCTTACAGACTATTTCTCTACATAAAGTTCCTATTCCAATACCACCTTTCCCAACCACTCCTGTGAAAGTTTTAATACCACCATCCTCCCCCGCTAGCAAACTTCTCCGCAGGGAACCAACTGCTGAGAACCTTGCTGCCCTTGACGATATCAAGGAACCAGACCCCCAGCACACTGGACTTTACCCTGTTGATAAGTGTGACTCAGAACAGTTATCTGAAACCAATTCTCATTGGTCCAACGACTTTGATGGCACTTTTCTGGAAGACGACACCGTTCCAGACGATACGGATGCCAACAGCACCCGTACAAGTGTTGTTTCAGCAGCAGTAACGGTGTTACATCAGTACACCCTCTTCTTCTGCTTTCCATCTGCTCGACTGTTTGCTGTTGGACTTGTGTGCATGATCATACTTTGTATAGGTTTGGTTTTGTTTTTCACTACCCTGTTTACCTATACTGCTGACAGTAACCTCTTAGATCTTTGGATCTCACTCACGGCCTTTCCCACTGGCAACGTTACTTTGCCCGTTGGAAACGCCACGGTACTTGCAACTACTTCGGTACTTGCAACTACCCCAGCGGTACTTGCGACTACTTCAGTACTTGCAACTACCCCTGCAGTACTTGCAACTACTTCTGTACTTGCAACTGCTACTGCTCCCCCATCTACTACAGCAGCCTACACAGAGCCCCAACAGAACACCACATTCACACGCCTGTTTAGACACACATCCTTCCAAACGATCACAAAGATCAGTCCCATTGCCACCAGTAATCCTACCCCCTGGGCAGACACATCTGCCACAACAGACTTTTCAACTGGCAATCCTACAGTGCCTATTGAAAACCCTGCGACTACTCCTGTCCTCACTAATTCTCCTGTTTTTCATGCTACAAGTGTTCCCAATAATATCAGTAGCTCGGTCCATATTGTCCCCAATCGTACCATTACTTTTGAGGATAATATTACCTTGCCTGGATTACGACCCACCCCTCCTCCTTATCATCTGGTTCCTACTAGTGACGTTCCTCCTTCCACGAATACTTCCTTAGCCTCTCCAGGTACCAGAGTCCCAGCTACTCGTCCTCCCAGATAGCTCAGCATCCCAAAGGAGCTACCAATATATGTCCCGTGGAAGAGAATCTCCACCATTGTCGCCTTTCAATTTAGGTGAACAGATAATCCCTGTACCCCCAGAATACCTTCTGGATCCTCGTGAATTATTATTTCCCCATTGGGACCCCGCTCCAGAAGACAATCCCAATTGGGATCCCCTCACTCGATATCAGACACTGTGTGAACCTTTACTTGAGAATTGGACACTTGGCCCCAGTCGAACTGTTACTCACACTCTGGTATTGTTTGGAGGAAGTTTGGGTCTACAAGTGGAACAGACCGACGATCTCCTAATAAGACCAGAAACTGGTGACGTGGTAGATTTTTGGTTATTCACATACGCCGTAATTGACACTGATTGGATACCTTTTCTGTTTCTCAGAGAGGTTGGATTGGGACCTTTGGAAATATATAGTCTCTTTGAAGTACCCGATCCCATTGAAAGAGGGGCTATTAGAGTTTACCCCCCATACTCAAGTTACGCCTAATGATATATCCAGCCTTGATATATTTTGGAATACTGATTGTTGTGATAGCAGCTCTTGCTAAGACCCTAGGGATAATTTTGTTGCTTACCTTAATCATTAGCCGTCATTTACCCTTCGTACAATCTTGATACAGTGTTTGATTATGAAAACGACCAACATGAAGTGCCTGGCCCTTTTCTTGTGTGTGCTCACCATGCCCATTGTACATGGAGCACAGGATTTAGAAAAATTTCTGCAACAATTTACGACCACTTATAACATTACCCACCACAAAAGACACGACCACAATAACCCTTGATGTGTGTGCTTACACAATGTGTGGGGAACATCCTGTACAGCAATATTTGTCAGCTTTTGAGGTATACCTGTGTCCCTTCTCTAATTGCGGAAGTTGGGCACAAGTATGGTGGTACACAGGTTCATGGATTCCCTACTCAGGTAGTGAGATTCCAGATCTCAAAAAGAGCATTTCTATCATGAAATTGCGAGTGAATGGCCTCTGTCCAATGACCAAATGTAATCAAGTGGCTATCACTTTCAGAGGAGTAACGGCTGTTACCTACAGAACTTATTCCTTAGGAATTGATGCCTCAGGTAGAGACCCCGTTGGAAAATTCAAGATTGTTCCACCCCCAGCCCAACCAGAAAAGAATCCTTTGATGCCAACTAAAATCCCAGAAGTAAAGATTCCTTACCAGATTGTGCCGATTAATAATTCCAAAGATTTAGTGGCACTAGAAACAGGATTTGGGGAGACAAACCTATGGCTCGAATGGGCGCATTATACTACAAAGAGTTTGAATGTCTCTAATTGTTATTTTTGTTCCCATGCAAGAGCAGAACCAACAGTAGTTCCTTTCCCTTTAGATCTCCGCAATGATCCAGATGGGTTTTGGTGTATGTTAGAGTTATTGCAGGTAAAAGAAGAAGTCAATCAGTCTTGTCAGCATCTTGACGAGCACCACCCCTACCTACCCCCTCGGATGAGGGTCCCGCCCGCATTCAGGATCCCAGATCCTGCAACCAGATATCATACATGTCTGGAACGATATGGGGTGAAAAATACACGGTTTCTAGGAAATTTGACCAATTGTAACACAACCCTAGAAAAAGGGACTCTACGAAATCTAAATCTCACAGACTTTTCACAAGCTAGAGCAGACATATGGTGGTATTGTGGAACCCGTACTATCCACCATACACTTCACAGAAGTTGGACAGGCAGATGTGCTTTAGTCAAATTGGTAATTCCAATTGTAATCGCATCTTTGCTCCCTCCTCATAGCAGCTCTTCCTCACGAGTGAAGAGAAATGCAATGCCTGGATCTTTTGATGATCGGGTCTATATTGATGCAATTGGAGTTCCAAGAGGGGTTCCGGATGAGTTCAAAGCCAGAAACCAAATAGCTGCAGGTTTTGAATCAGCTTTCTTTTGGTGGGCTACTATAAATAAGAATTTAGACTGGATCAACTATATATATTACAACCAGCAGAGATTTGTGAACTACACTAGAGATGCAGTTCAAGGAATTGCAACACAATTAGACGCCACCAGCAGGATGACGTTGGAAAATAGATTAGTTCTTGACCAGATTTTAGCGTCAGAGGGCGGAGTGTGCCGGAAAATAGGTACACAGTGTTGCACCTTTATCCCCAACAACACTGCTCCAGATGGATCAATCACCAGAGCTTTGGAAGGCTTAACCTCACTGTCACAAGAGTTGGCAGAAAACTCTGGCGTAGATACATCCTGGACAGGTTGGATGGATAGAGCTTTTGGTAAATGGAAAACATTTATCATTTCAGCAGCCACGACCATAATCATAGTGGTAGCAATTTTTGTATTAGTAGGATGTTGCATAATCCCTTGTGCTAGAGGCTTGGTAGAACGCTTAATTGAAACTGCAATAATGAAAAAGACAACAGCAGGACAATATGTCCTGTACGAAAATCTCCTTCCCAACACCACAGGAGATAACACATTGGACTATCTCCCTCTGAGAAGGACCAATCGCTATGCAAATGCTAGAGACATGGTAGAAATGTCTGCCACTGTATAATCAAATATAGCACACAGGGATACAATATAGAACGTTAAGCTTTATGAAATAATGCAATAAAAACAAAGAATATAATTATATAATCAATGCAAAACTATATATATATATATATATAACCTATAATCAGTATATAACCAAAGGAATGAATGATTGTTATGAATATATATACACACCTATATAAGAGTAAGAATAGAACCTGCATATTAATGGGTTGAGCAAAAGTATTGGTATAAAAGAAATGACTGAAGTAGTGCCTATGTTATGATCTGAATCTCAGTAATTTGACCATATCAGGTTTTAGAATAGACTCTGCAGAACAACAGTTTTACAAGGATACCTTCTGGAATGGATGGTACCATGGTACGTTAACCCTGGTGTCACCCTATGGGATAGGGTGAAGAGGGGAATGTTAATATGGATTGGAACTTGAGTATCCACTGGAATGGTGGTAAGCCAGGTTACAGGACTTTTGGTCAACAGAGAAGCCTTGACTAGGCCTGATAACCCACTAATGGCATGACAGTTGAGAACCTGCAAACGCAGGGCTATATGATGAAGTCTTAATAAAACCTGAAACTAATTACAAATTAAATATAGCATATATGATGATAGAATAATAGATAAAAATGGTTTGTAAAATCTAGCTTGTATTTCTATAACATGGCACACAGGTCATAAGATTATATAAAAATAGATTGTGAAACTGGATGTTTCTATAAAAGATAAAGACAAGATGTTCAGGGTGACGGAAATGATGCGAGGTTTTGAAATAGCAAAAGAAAGAGATGTTTACCGGAAAAGACAGTTGGGTAGAGATGGACACCTGGCCGGAAAAAAGAAATGTTTCAAAATAACTAGAACAGGAAAGAAGTTGGTACAAGATGTTGCAAAAAAGTACAAATGACCATCTGCCGGAAAAGGGAAAAAAAATTGGTACAGAGATATTGGGCAATAAGATGAAAAAAAATTAAGATCTGTGCCTATAAAAGAGTTAACATTCAGACAGAAAAGTTAGAAGCTTCTACAGCACTTGACCGACGGCAGAGCTCTGTGCATTTGAACCCAGATGTATGTATTAAACTGAAGACTTTATCTTGGTAAGAATAAATAAGATCTTATTCCTGAAAACTATCCTTGTCTTTATTCCTACATATTGTATTATATGTACTCTTTCCTTATTATCTACTATACACAAATAAACCACACTCACTGAACTACAAAGAGTAGATTAAACCATATAGATATGTGGGAACATAAATGGCCCAGAATACACCTAGATCCAGAAAGGCAAAAAGCAGTGGTTATGGGAATTAGTTTAGAATTGCGGCAGCTGATGCCTCCCCAGAACAGACCCCCATGGGACGGGGTAACCCTGGAGGTTAGGGAAACAATTCAAAGCCTTTTGGATGAGCTAACATTCTTTACCCCTCCGTGTAGAGGGGTCAAGAAGGGGTCTAAAAGAGGTCCAATTAAACACTTCTTAGAAGATGTGCTGGTAGCAGGATGTACAGGATCCCCCATGCAAAGTTTGCTGTGTCCAGCATGTTGTTTTTCCAAAAAAAATAAAAATATTGTCATCTGCATCACTCAAACATAAACAACAATCCAGTTGATTAACAGGCTTCAAAGTAGAAAGTGACACGCGGACAAAGTTTGTCCCTCATGGGCTGTCCCCATCCTTGCCCCCGTGGGATCTGTCCCCA
The DNA here is from genome assembly GCF_901765095.1 of Microcaecilia unicolor. Taxonomy (NCBI): domain Eukaryota; kingdom Metazoa; phylum Chordata; class Amphibia; order Gymnophiona; family Siphonopidae; genus Microcaecilia; species Microcaecilia unicolor. Next base: position 75,838,912 of record NC_044041.1, on the reverse strand, counting down.
TCCCCACCCCATGGTTACCACGGGTCCCCGTCCCATTCTGTACTCCAAAGTATACACATCTGCTAGTGTCTCCTTCACATCCTCCAAGAGATTGGGCCAATTGCTAAGGAAGATACATAATGTTTTAACTGAAGATATGCAAAATAATGTGTGGGCAAAAAAGCAAATTCTTCTGGAAATGGTTTAAGTGTACTTTCTTCTGTCAGTACTTGAAATAAAATAATTTTATACCCTGAGTTGCCCAATAAGTAAATACACTATGACCTACTCCTGGCTGAAAGGCAGGGTTATCACACAGAGAAAGATAAGGTGTTACCGGTGCTGAGAAATGGTGACCGGTAGATCCACCTCCAGACCTCACAACCAGTCCTCAAAAAGGGGTACTTAGTGATTGCCCCCAGAGGCAGACCCCCCTGACATATGAAGAATCTGGGTGAAGTGCACCTCCAGAAACAACTTTGGTTTTAAGGATGTCGAAATAAAAACATTGTGTGTCTCATAACCAGTCGTTAATATGCCTCATTCCGCAGGCTATCGTGAGATATTCAATGTTTAATAAACCCATACCCCCATGGTCTCCTGGAGATCCAACACTCTTTAAAAGATGTTTAGTGATATAACCAGGACAGCTCCACTGGCAAAATGTTTCAGAGGCTTCTAATTTGTCCCTGTGCTGCTGTTTACTTATGGGATTTCTGTAAGGGACACCATCGAAAGCTTCCCTGAAATCCAGCTAATCATTCCGCTCAAGCCCTTGATTTAATTTTCCAGTCACCCAATCAATCAATCTCCCTCTGGCAACATCATGGTGCTTCAGATCTTACAATCCATCAGAATGTAGACCACCATTCTTTATGGAAGTAATCTGTCTATTATTTCTCCGACCTCTTCTCTGTTGTTTTTATAAAGAGAGACAGTACTCAGTTCTCCATTCCCTCAGAATAATCCCCCCCCCCCCACCCCAACCAAAGATCTATTTCAGATGTCTTTCAGTACCCTAATTTCATGTTTGCTAACTCCGCACTGGGGCAGTATCTCTCCCCCCTCCACTTTATTCTTCGGTATTTGTTTAGGACTTCTGCCTTTTCTTTATCCCCCCTTCACATATTTCTTCTTGGCTCCTCTACACCGACTGCAGCTCACAAACCATTTGCTGAGGAGTTTTGGTTTAATTCTTTGTTACCAAGGCAACTCACTACAAGCTATCACTTCAGAGGGTCCTAGAGAGGGGGACAGTCCTTGGATGCCAGGATTTCTGTGTTACAAGGTCACAGGCACTTACTAACTCACAGAAACCAATTACTTTTTTTTTTAATATTATACATACAAAACAGAGAGGACAGTTTAATGACTGTTAATTCTAAATTCATGCAAAAAATGAGTAAGTGTCCCTTATAATTAAATGACAAAATTATATTGGCTTTTTTCTCACTGCTTAAACTGCTGAGTTCAGGCTATTACAAGCCTGCTGCACCACATTCATGAATGATTAGCCTCTGTTTTGTATCTTCTGTTCACTCTTAAAACACAAGAATGAAAGAACATTAAGATTTCACCGATAACAGATAATATATAAAAGGAGGGACGAGGCATACTACATGGGGCCACCGAGAGTCTGACCCGGGGCCCCCCCCCACCCCACAAGGATTGCCGCTACCCCACCTCCGCCTCCCCCCACTCGCTACTGCTGTCACCTCCCTCTCCTGCTCCCAGGCCGCCAGCACCGCAGTCTCCACCTACCTACCCTCAGCTCCCTTCTTTCTGTCTGCCATCCGACCACCTTCATTTAAAAAAAAAAAATTAAAAAATCTCAAAATCGGCAGCACAGCGCCTTCTGTGTGAAAGCGGCAGATCGCCTCGGGCAGGCCTTCCCTCACTGTGTCTCGCCCTCGCGGAAGTAGGAAGTTACATCAGAGGAGGGCGGGACACAGTGAGGGAAGGCCTGCCCGAGGCGATCTGCCGCTTTTACACAGAAGGCGCTGTGCTGCCGATTTCGAGATTTTGTTTTGTTTTTTTAAATGAAGGTGGTTGGATGGCAGACAGAAAGAAGGGAGCTGAGGGTAGGTAGGTGGGGACTGCGACGCCGGTGGCGGCCTGGGAGGAGAGGGCGAGAGACCCTGGCCCTCCTTGGAATCCCAGGCCCAGGGAATCTTGCCCCCCCCCCCTCTTGGCGGCCCTGATACTATAGGGCAGGGAGTGAGGTGCAGTAAGGGGTCTCAGTACTAGAACAGCAGGAGGTGTAGCAGGACAGGAGTGAGGTGCACTGGCAGAAGTGTGTGAGTGAGGGTCTCAGTACTAGAATAACAGGGGGTGCTGCAGGGCAGGAGTGAGGTGCACTGGCATAACAGTGTATGAGGGTCTCAATACTAGAATATCAGGGGGTGCTGCACTGGCAGAACTGTGTGAGTGAGGGTCTCAGTACTAGAATAACAGGGGGTGCTGCAGGGCAGGAGTGAGGTGCACTGGCATAACTGAGTGTATGAGGGTCTCAATACTAGAATAACAGGGGGTGCTGCACTGGCAGAACTGTGTGAGTGAGGGGCTCAGTACTAGAATAACAGGGGGTGCTGCAGGGCAGGAGTGAGGTGCACTGGCATAACTGAGTGTATGAGGGTCTCAATACTAGAATAACAGGGGGTGCTGCACTGGCAGAACTGTGTGAGTGAGGGTCTCAGTACTAGAATAACAGGGGGTGCTGCAGGGCAGGAGGGAGGTGCACTGCAGCACTGTGTGTAAGGGGTCTCAGTACGGGAATAGCAGGGGGTGCTGCAGGGCAGCAGGGAGGTGCACTGGCAGAACTGTGTGTGAAGGTTTCACTGGCATAGCAGGGGGGCTGTACGGCAGAAGTGAGTGGTAGAAGGCACAGCCACTATCTGCTCAAATCTAGTTACTTTTTTACCGACAGAAAGCACTGTTTGTCTAACTCATCCATAAACAGCTGAAAATATAATGATGCCATTCAAAGACCATATGAGGTATTAGCCAAAGTCTAGAAAACTTTTCCACAGTAAAATACTACCAAATTTTGCCAAGAAGATTTTTGAAACCAGTCATAATAGCTACCTTTATTCCAGTAATTCCTAAAGCATGCTTAAAGATCGGCAAAGATCCATGCAGCAGTCATCAGTGTCCGCATCTGCAAACTCGGCAGTGAACAGGCCTCAGTGGAAGCTCTTAGGAAGGCCCCAGCCATTCACAACCAAAGTCTGCCTGCTACAGTATGGGTAGGTTTGGGTATTTTAAAAGCAATTAATGGACACTGAAATATGTTTAGAAAAGGTATTTCCAAACTCCACTCCAAGATACATTTTTGAAAACAAACGTGGAAAAGAATGAGAGAAACTGTAAAACCTCAACTGCTTAAGATTCTTGGGACTTCCCAGCAGAAGCAGCATAAATCCTTAATGACTTGGAAAGCAGTTCTCCTCCCTAATCTGTCAAATACAATGTTCTTGCTTCCATGGTGGCTTCTTTTCTTAATGTTCTGGCACACAACTCTTTAGCAATAACTCTGCATCTTCTTCTGTCTGTGGCACGATTCCCAGTGGCATCACCGTTTCACTGAACACACCGTCCAGGGCTGCAAGAGAAGAAAAGTACATCAAAATGAACCTTTTTACTGGTAATACTGGTAATAGGATTAAAGGACTGAGTAGCAGAACCCTTTCCTTTGCCAGAGCAGAAAATACATTTCAAATGTTCCTGTACAGAGGCATTCAAATGGACTTGTCAGTGCTGGAAGACTTCCAGTTCACGTCTGCTCAGCATATTGGTAAAACCACTATCTTCTGCCATGAAAATTGGGGGGGGGGGGGGGGGGGGGGGGGGGGGCTTGGGCCCCCTTCAAAATTGTGGCTGTTGGGGATGCCCAAGCCCCACCAGCTAAGTAGATTCTCTGCTGGAGCCACACCTGTATTGATAAAACAGCGAGGAATCCGGCAGGGAGCTCCAGTTGCTGGTGCTGGCACTTCCACGTGTGCAACTGAGCATGTGCTGAAGTGCCTGTGTCGGAAGTGCTGGCATCGGAAGCTGGAGCACTCTGCCGACTTCTTCAGTGGTACACGCGCGGCTCTGGCAGAAGAGCCTCCGCTAGTGGTTTTATGCAAGAGGCAGGAAGGGAGGACTGACAGGAAATACTTGCCCTCCCCAGTCCATCTCCGCCCCCCCCCCCCCCGAAAATTGAGTTCTAGCTATGCCCCTGCTGTAGCCCCTCTCAATACATCATCACAGCTGATGATATCATGAGCAGAAGGCCCAAAGTGAGCTTCTAAATCCATTTGTGCAGCTGGACTATACCCTTCAGATTAATGGAAACGTGGGGTTGGGAATAGAAAGTTGAGAACTATTGCATGGTGAATATTTACTAATGCCTATTCCATTCTCTCCCTCTCTCTCCCACAGCATTATCCATATATATGTTGCTGCTGTTTGATATGGAGGCAGGGATAACTAGTGCCTGTATCCTCTCTTCAGGAATCTTGGTCCTCCTGATCACTGTCACTCACTCCCTCCTCAAAGCCTCTCAAGCTACTCGCTGGACCAGAGCTGAGCTTACCAATACCATCTATGAAAATGACTCTGCCCATGGAGGGGACGCCCCAGTCAATGACCTCAACAACTGCAAAGAGATGCCCAGGCCAAAACCACGGCCTGAGATCCACAGGGAGTTCTCCTATCCCCCGTATATTGAGCAGAAAAAGCAGTCCCTCTCTCCAGTGCTGAGCAACTTAACAGCAACGGCGAGACGTGGCACCGGGGCAAGGACGGCAACAGATGGGGACATAGATGTTCCCAGAATGCACAGGACTCTGTCTGCAGAGTCAGGCTTCTTCCAGTCACATGGCAAGCCCTGGAATGGAGTTAACCAGGAGATGAGGAATATTTTGTCACAGAAACCAGGAGGTGCTGGAAAAGATTCAACTTTAGTATAATCTACTGTAAACCACTTTCTTCTAACTGTGAAAGTTGGTATAGCAAGAGTGGAAATAAACATAAACCTGGATGGGGGAAGAGGGTCTGTTTCCTCAAACAATGCACAGTGTGCTATCTTTCCTTTCTCCTCTTGTTTCTTGCCAGCACTGTAGTTATAGGGTGGGAAGCCTCCTTTAGGAAATCTGTTTAAATACAAGTGGACAAGCAAGAATCAGGTACCTTGAGCCCCACCTCATCCCAGCAAAGTATGGAGACAAATTTGGGAGTTCAGGGGTCTTATTTTGGGCATGGTGATTTCCTCCTACTCCTTCCCCCCTCCCCCCATGTGCCTTCACTCACAACACCCAGGGAATTTTACATTGCTATAAAACACCCTCAGTAGAGTCATAAGTACATAAGTATTGCCATACTGGGACAGACCAAAGGTCCATCAAGCCCATAATCCTGTTTCCAACAGTGGCCAATCCAGGTCACAAATACCTGGCAAGATCCCAAAAAAGTACAAAAAACATTTTATACTGCTTATCCCAGAAATAGTGGATTTTCCCCAAGTCCAATTTCATAATGATCTACAGACTTTTCCTTTAGGAAGCTGTTCAAACCTTTTTAAAACTCTGCTAAGCTAACCGCCTTTACCACATTCTCTGGCAACGAATTCCAGAGTTTAATTACACGTTGAGTGAAGAAACATTTTCTCAGATTCGTTTTAAATTTACTACTTTGTAGCTTCATCGCATGCCCCCTAGTCCTAGTATTTTTGGAAAGCGTAAACAGACACTTCACGTTTACCCATTCCACTCATTATTTTATAGACCTCTATCATATCTCCTCTCAGCCGCCTTTTCTCCAAGCTGAAGAGTCACTACAGCAAAAGTCCTGTGTTGGAGACCATGTAGCCTGGCTTACTTCACAACTTCCAAGCATCTCAATGTCACTGCCATATAGTGACCACAACTTCACTATACCCAGGGACTATAAAACGCTGCCTTCATGGCATCCCTCATCCCAATTAACACAGGCAGCAGGAGTCCCATCTTGGGAACTGAACCGGGGACCTTTTGAGTGAAAGTGTTCAGGACTTAGCCACCAGGCAGGCCCAGCTGGGAGTTTTTAAAAGCCCTGCTCGGATCTTGCTAGAAGCAAACTGTTCATTAAGCATTGCTTGACCTTATGTCAGATCTCTCTGCAGAGATTTTAAGATACCTTCAACTTCTAATGGCAGAACACAGATGGAAGCAATCTTACAAGGTGAGCAATAGCTCAAACATCACCTAGTAGTCACATGATTCTAGCGGCTGGATTAAGAAAGGGGTCAAAAACAAGCATGCATAGCTTAGCAAGTGTTAGCAAGGAGAAGCATTCCACTGCTGGTTTCTACAGTAATCAGACAGCAGCTTGTGCATATCATCTCTTCACCCTCCCTCTTCAGGACGCCCATACTGAGGGTAACACAGGCGAATATATAAAACAGGCTCCCAGAGCCAGCCCCAATAGTGCAGAAATGCCCAGGCACAAATTTACACCTGCTCCAAAGATGATGCAAATGTGTGAGTGGACCTGCAAATTTTGTACAATACACAACTCTGCTCTGTTGGAAGCAATTTTGGGCAGTGTCAGAGTTGGTAAAAAATGTGCCAACTCCAGCTTCAGAATAAAAACTTAATTATATTATAAGGTAAATTTATCATTTTGTCCTGGATCTACAGTACTGGTAAATTATTTACTAGTACCTTAGATCCAGAACAAAATTTGTATAAAGCCTAATATCAGTAAGTGCTCTCTGCCCCCAGGAATGCGTATGTGTGTGTGTGTGTGCCCGCGCGTGCGTGTGTGTGAACAGCCATGCAGAGGCCCTTTCCATGTGTAAACCTGGCTACAGTATCTTTCTCCCTGGGAAATCAGATGTTGATGCCTACCTCTTATTCATTGCTGCTCCATGAGTATCCCAATTTGCCCATTTGCTGCCCAGCCATAACCAAAACAAAAAATACAGATGCCGGGGCTAAGCTTGAAGATAAGTTTTTACCTCTGCATCCAGCCAAAGCCACCACTGACCTGAAGTGTACACACAGAGCATCAGCCATCGTGCCGGGTGTCAGACGGAGGGTGATGGGCATGGGGCCTGCGGGGCTAGTGTGCTGCAACAGACACGTGTGTCACATTTCATGCACCAAACAAATAACAGCAGAATCAAAACAATGAGGGAATAATGAACTAGGCACTTCTGAGACACGCAGCTGCACACTTCAATCTGTTAATCCAATACCATCCAGAATACAATAGGATAAAAGTTCCACGTTGTGAACCTGCTCTTGATTATGAACCCCATGCCATAACCCTGTGAAGGTCACATAAGCTACCCTCAGGCTTCCCTACAGGGTCCTGGCAGCCAGAATGAATTGTTGTGTAGTGTTATGTACAATGATGGCACCATGTAAATAAAAGTCACTGTTCTTATAATGCTAAAATTGTAAGCTCTGTTGATTTCACATAAGAACGCCACTTGGACCAGGTCTTAGCACAAATGTTAACTTGTGTTAAAAGACACATTGGGACTCCAGAGTGCTCCGAAAAGAGCATGCCCTTAAGCTGAGTTAGTGAGGCACCCCAATCCACTTTGGCTTTGTTGCTCTCTTTCCTAACCCAAATATCATTTCACAACACAGAAATACTACTACTGCTAATTTAAGGTCAAACTGGTGCTATTCTAACATAAGCAAATCAGTAGACAACTTGTGTTTGAAGACATTTGCATATTTGAAAGATAAAACCGAGGCATGCAGCAAAACTCCTTATTCAGTTAGGGGGTCTTTTACAAAAGCTTAACAAGTTATCTGCAGCAGGGCCCATAGGAATAAAATGGGCCCTGCTGCAGATAACTCGAGCTAAGCTTTAGTACAAGACCCCCTTAGAACAGTACAGTTTGAGGTTTACATTCTCATAATTTTCTCATAAGCAAAGAGTGGGAAATTCTCTTAGTACAGGTTTATGTCCAGCACACACACACACACACCAGCTGGCTCACTGTGTCAGAAATCCACTGTACAGCTTCTTCTATGGGGGCGGTTATTGTCCTGAAGACAAAGACTTAGGATGGGGAAAAACAGTGTCTACAGTAATGCAACTGGGACTCATTTAAAGGTGCATTGTCAAATTCATCATGAATTCAGCTGTTTCATTTCAGTAAAATTCATGTGCAGGGTCATTGTGCAGGATAGCTCGTAGCACTGTCTGCCCACATTTTGTTAAAAGAAGCCTTGGGAAATGGAAACCTAGATTGTGGCTTTGGTAGGCCAGTTCCCTAAGCTTACCTGCGTCCTGGTGCTGAGCCCATCTGCTCCTTGGTGCTAATGGTCTGTCTAAGCAGTCCCTCAATGCTCTTGAAATATTCTTTGCTATAGGTCATGCTTCGGATGGCGCTGGTATGAAAAGGGAGAGAAGAAACGCAGTTACACATCAAGACTGCCCTTTCAGGGTCACCGTTATAACAGTACTCTGTGTACTGGATTCAATATAGTGCTTGCAATCTATTAATACAAACACTTTTTGTAACAAAGGCTGTTCTCACCCTTCCCATCTACAGTAATAAATTCCATTGCATTCAGGGCCTAACCAAGGGTATCAAATGCTCTAGGCGAACTATCACCCTTTTCACCCCCCTCGCCTGGCCTATGGTCCAGCATCTCTCTTCTTATCCCCCCCCCCCATTCAAAGGTGTTCAGCATCTCTCTGCTCACTCCCCACCCCAAGGTGTCCAGCAACGCTCTCCTTACCCCTCTACTCCAAGATGTCCTACATCCCCTCTTCCTTCCCCCCCTCCCATGTTCAGCAAGTCCTGGCTCTTCCTTTCCCATGCCACCACGGGAACTGAAAGAAAGTACAAGCTGTGGGGGGAGGGGAGCAGCAGCACAGCACTAGCACAGTTGGCAAAGCTTAGCAGCACGTAAGCCCTTTAAAAGCCACTGTAGCATCCCAGTGTCTGTGCATGCCCCCTCTGACAGTAATATAGGAAGGGGTGGACTGTGGCCTTGAGCATGCATGAGCGTGCTGGAATGCTGAAAGCCCCACTAGTGACAAAGGCTTTTGAAAAGCTTTGCTTCTTGCGCCAGTGCTGCACTGCTGCTCCTTGATGCCTGCTAATTCAAAGGATTTATGCTCCTAACTTTGAGAGTTATGCTTGAAAACTGGCCTCTGAAGATTTACTAGGGCCGAGTGCATAACTTTATACTCAAAATTTCAAGTGAATTGATTTTTCACTCTTTCAAAAAGTACAAAGACCAGGGGACACTCAATGAAATTATATGGAAATACTTTTAAAACAAATAGGAGGAAATATTTTTTCACTCAACAAAATAGTTAAGCTCTGGAACTCGTTGCTGGAAGATGTGGTAATGGCGGTTAGTGTATCTGGGTTTAAAAAAAGGTTTGGACAAGTTCCTGGAGGAAATGTCCATAGTCTGCTTTGGAGATAGACAGGGGGAAGCTACTTCTTGCCCTGGGATTGGTAGCATGGCATGTTGCTATTATTTGGATTTCTGCCAGGTACTTGTGACCTGGATTGGCCACTGTTGCAAGCAGGATACTGGGCTGATGGACCATTGCTCTCACCCAGTATGGCTGTTCTTATGTTCTTATTAAACTTCTAAATTTAGAAGCATAAAAAGTGGGTGGCAAATTGGGTGGATTTAGGGTGGGGGAAAAAAGGCTAGAAATTAGCACTGAGTTTTCAGCAGAATAAATAGCAGACCTAAATTTATGACCTTAATTTTTACGCTTCTAAATTAAGATGAATTTTCAGCTGAAAATATGTGTTCATAAGTTTAGCTGCAAATAGGGCACAAATTTAAGGAGTTATTTTTTATTCCTTTTAAATACTAGTCCCATATTTAAAGTATATATACACTACAATTATAAGAGACCCAGCCTTAATCACAGCCTTCTTAACCAATAAACAAGTATAATTAGTCAAACCTAAGGTTTTGCGTTATCAGCTCAGGTATAGCTTAGGGCTCATCTATTCAGGTATGATTACAACCACAAGCAAAACCTCAAACAAATGAAACTGCTAGACCATGAGTGTCTTAAAATATTTGTTGTACCATAGATGCCCAATAGTGGAAAGAGAGATTCACCAGCTGAACCGGTGCCATCTTCCTAAGCACTCTGCAGAAACACAGATTCTCTTCCATTACAGAATGTGTAAAGGCAGACAAGGTCTCTAAAGTTCTGGGAGCAGAAAGGGAATTACCTGCAGGCATACTCCACAGTATAGACAGCCCCCTGGCTTTGTTCTTCCCAATTCTGCATGTCAGCCTGAGAAGAAAAGTAAAGCAAAGAATGCCAGCTGGAACATGTCCGATACAGCCTCAGATTCCTCAATGTCTGAGCCTCTCTCACCAATGTACAGAATCGAGGGTCTTCCTGTCATCACATTCTGAAAAGGACAGCCATAGTGTGTGCGATCATTTTCCTAGTCACTGGGCACAATCATCTTGTGTCCAGCGACAGGCCCTGGTGGTTCTGCCCCCAGCCACAGTAAAAACTCTTCTTTTATTTTGAGCAGTGCCACACATAAGGGGCCAGGCAACTTTAATGCTAACTTCCCTAGAGACCTCCAGATTCTGTGGCTATAACAAAGACTAAATGCACAACACAGAGACTCACAATATTTGAGTGTTACACTATGCTGATATACCACCTTCTTCAAACAAAACTTCAATCCAACGTATTTTATTTTGTTTCTTGTAAACTGAACTGTAATTAGCAGAAGTGGAAAGCGGCAGGAGACAAATGTTTTTAATGACACTACATACACCTTGGACATAACTAGACCTGGGATCATTGTATTGGTAACACTTCAGTGTTGAAGGAGATTTCAGCACTTACAGGAGCTGAGATCACGAAGCACCCCAGTGCCTTTCACTATCCTTAAGGGAAGGGCAAAATGCATCCTGTACAGCTCTAATGCCAAAGGCCTCAACAACCACACACTCGTGTGGTGCTAACTCTGGGAGTGCCCCATTACCTGCAGAACCACCCAGTGTTGTGCCAACTCAGGGAGCTCACCATTGCACCAGATGTTCTGCTTGCTCAGAGAGTGCCCTATTATCCACAGTCCCACCCAGTGCTGCTCCATCTTGGGGAATGCCCCATTTCCCAAAGACTCACTTTGTGCTGTGCTAACTCAGGGAGGGATCTTCTCACATGCTCCTGCAGTCGATACAATGCCACCGAGGGTTCATTTGCTAGGACATACATGCTCTCTGTCAATTTGTCTGTAACTGAGAAAAAAAAACAACAACATAATTTACATTATAAAACTGGGTGCTGGACTATGTGTGGGAATCTGTATGCTCAGGAAAAAATAAAATAAAAATTATTAAGCAGTGATGTCAGTTGATGTTGTGCTAGTGGTATGATAAGTAGAATATATCCTAAGTGGACTGGATGAGCCAACCAGCCTCTTTCTGCCATTCTCTGCTCCACATCACTGCATTTACAGCCACAGTTACAAGTTTCCACAATAGCCCACAAGCATAGCAGACCTGTTTCTGTTTGAGCGAGAATGAGTCATTTTATCTCAGGCAGGGTTGGCTCCAACATTAGGCAAGAATGGGCAGTTGCCTTGGATAGCAGCTTCAGGGGGCAGCAGAGAACAGCTGCAGTCAAAGCAAAGTAATAGTCCTGACAGCCAGAAAAACTCAAAAGAACCACCAGCCAGTACTTTCAAACACAGGGAGGGTAGGGAAGGGATTTCCAAATAGCTTATTTACCCAGGTAAACAGCTTTTGGAAATTACCCTCAATAGGTATATACTATATAAAGTTTTTTTTAATATTTAATATTCATTAATTTTACATTTATATATACAAAACATAAATGCATTGGAAATCCAGCAAAATTATAAAGAAATATACAAATAAAATATTTTACATATTGTAAATATGTTATTGAAATATTCTATTAATTTTGTCCACAATATCAGGTTAGAATCAAGATACTAAGATTAAACAAAAAATAGAGTAAATAAGAAAAACATACGGAGCTGGAGAGGACAACAGAAGCCGACAGCCGACTTAACAGCACTTTACCTATGGGGGCGTTTCCAAGGGTCTTCTCTCTTTTTCTTTAATTACAATAAATTCCAACAACTTCTTTGGGGTATAAAACACATTAACAGATTCAAAAGACACACAACATCTGCAAGGAAATTTTAACACAAAAAAGCCACCTAGACTCAAAATTCTGGATTTATATAACAGGAATTCTTTCCTCCTTTTTTGCGTACTACTTGCAATGTCAGGAAAAACCTGAATCTTAGCCCCTAGAAAAAGATCATTCAAGTGACGAAAATAAGATCGAAATATATTATTTTTATCTGGTTCTAGAGCAAAAGTGACTATCAACGTTGTTCTTTCAGTTATAAGTTCGAGAGAGTTCTCCAGAAATTCTGTTAAATTGAGATTAAGCTTATCTTTAGTTTGACCTTTGGGATTCTTTATCCCTGATAAATATTGGGCCCTCGTTACGGGCGGGAAGCCCTCCACTGGGATCTCCAATATTTCTCTGAAGTACTTCTTAAGCATGTCCACTGCTGATATCAATGGACATTTTGGAAAATTTAAAAATCTCAAATTATTCCTACGTCCATGATTTTCAAGGTATTCAATTTTCCTTTCTTGAATCTCTCTGTCTCTGATTAATTCTGAGGTAATATTTTGTAATTTTTCCACTTCACCTTCAGTCTTAACATTTTTCTCACTTTGCTCTTGAAATTTAACAGACAAATTCTGATATCCTTGTTTTAACTCCAAAATGTCACCTTTCATAGATATAGTCATCTGTGACAATGTAGTACTCACTCCCTGTATGGCGTCCCAAAGGGGCTCCATTGTGACTACAGCAGGTCTTCTAATTTCTCCTCCAGCCACCGGCGCCAGACTTCCAGGAGTAGAAGAACGGGGTTGACTCAGCCCCTGTTCCGATGTTGCACTTCCTGGAGTTGAGGTGCCCCTAGGTCCTCCTTCCGCGGCGATAGGAGCAGTCTCTTTCATTCTCTGTGGCCCCTGTGGGGAAAACTCGCTGCCGGGTTGCTGGGGTGCTGTAAATGAGGGAGGACTTAACGTCACTCCCTCTATGCTGCGTTCCGCTCCCGAAAGAGCAGAGCTGGTCAAGGCGGAATTCTGTTGACCCAGGGATACGACGCCAAAGCTCTCAAGTGTTGTCTGGCGGGTAGATGGCGTCGACTGTGGAGCCACGGAGGTAGGTGCCCCAGTTTTCCCTTTCCCCGTCGTTAGACAGTAAACGGAGCCTTCACGCCAGAGTACTTGGTAGTCTAAGGAGCGTCGCGTCCACACATCCGCTCAGATCGCCATCTTGATTCGATCCTACAATGAACTCCTTCTCCCATACTAAATAAAGTTTTATATTTAGATGTATTTTTATAGGAGTATTCTGGGAGGCATACTTGTTGTGAGCATAAATGAGAAATGAGCATAATTGTTGTGTATCAAGAGCTCAAGAAGATACCTAGGGGCCTTTAAGTTAAATGTGGTGGGGGTGCGTGTAAGGCTAAAGATTTGCCTAGTCTACGGCACTAGTAGCCTTACACCAGCCCTGACCCCCAGAAGTACCAACTGCAATCCTGGAGGGCAACAAACCAGTCAGGTTTTTAGGACCTCGCTACTGAATATTCATAATACGTATTTGCACGCAGTGTTCCCAGACTGTGTGAATACTAACCACCTATATGTTATTAGGGGTATCCTGAGAACCAGATTTCCTTACACAATTGCACGAACAAAAAGATAGGAGGGACATATTGGAAGCAGCGGGGCGATCCGACCCGGAACAATGAAACAGACCAATCAGAAATGCAGCTGGTTTGACAGCCATACTAAACCCTACTGGTCCCGGCACAGTAGAGCTCCTCACTCACCCTTTTTCACCTTTAGCTGGATCTCCTGCTCCTCCATGATCACCACGGGGCGGGGAGGAGGAGGGGGAGTTCTGTACCCTCCCAGAAGAAACGCCTGGTGCAGCGCACGAGCGGTCCGTGCAGGAAACCCGACGCCCGAAACAAAGTTCCGCCTAGTACTACGTTACGCCCTTTCCCCTCCCCTCCCCCCCAAAAAAACTACTACTACTATTTATCACTTCTATAGCGCTACTAGCCATGTGCCCATGTCGACATCTTCCCCGCCCCCCAGGATGTCATTCCAGGGAAGAAGCTGCGGGTTGATCTGTTGTAGCTGTACGATAACTTGTTTGAACCACAGCACCCATGTAAACTAAGGGCACCACAGAAAGCAGATTACAAGAATAACGAAAGTTACGAAACGGTGATTTAGTAGTGGCCAATGCTGCATGAGTAATGGAGGAGATGCAGGCATTTCAGAGGAGGGCTACTATCAACTCTACCCAGACATAACCAAAGCAGGGAAAGCGAGATTACGATAGATGTACAAAGAATCGGCAAGCTTCAATAGAACAGTAGAAAGGAGCATTTTCCATTGAAACATGTGTTGTGTTCTTCTTTTGCAAGTACATTAAGTAGACTTCATACACACAGAGATACCAAGTTACCCAGTTGTAGGCTGAAGACTTTTTTTTTTTTGGCCAGTCCTGGGTTTTGAACTTTCATCCCAAAGCAGTGTGGGATTTGTAGCTCCTGATCCCACCGATTGAAATTAGCGCCGCAAATCTCATCATGCATCAGGATGGGGTGGTCAGAACCGATACAAAGTATCCCCGCCTGGAACTGGGTGATTTGCCATCGCTGAATACAGGCCACAGACTCCTTTGATCCCAGGCATGACACTTTATTCTTGCTTTCTTTAGTAACAGAAAAGCCCAGTAGAAAAGTCTTAACTGCAATTTATTCCTTGCGCCGTATCTAGGCAGCAACAAGAAAATAACCCAGACAAGAATCCATATAAAATTGGAGGGTGACTCCTCTGAATCACTAAAGGACACCATTTAAGCCAGCCTAACCTAACCTTGAAGGAACTCTTTATTCTATGGAGGGAAATAGCAGCGTCCAGTCAGGATAGAGAGCTCATTGGACCAATCAACGCGTCCGGCGGTCTGGCCAACCAGAAGGCAGCTTCAAGAGCAGCTGACTTCTAGGAAATGGTAGAGGGGCGTGGGCAGTGAGATTGTCTTTTCTCTTAATAGTGACATAATATTCCCTTCGCGGAGGTTCTGCGTGTTGTGTGCTGTCCCCTTCATCAGTCAGGGGCTACTAAATCTCTGGCACATGTGTCAGGGCTCTGATTAAGCCTGGCCGTACTCAGAGTTACCAGGAGACCATCCTCGCTTTCTTGGTGGGTACCTGGCGCACTGCTGGATTGTTCTTGTTAGTTTTGTAATCTGCTACTTTATAAATTGTTTCCTTCTAGTTTAACCTTTTTATGTATTTCTTTAGTAGTATTTGTAAAAACTGTAATACTTGGATTCAGTGACTTGATCAGTGGGTGCTGTTAGGATGGGGCACTTAGTAAAAGGAGCCCTTTAAATTTTGCAACATTCAGAGGGCTAAATGCACCATTGTATTTTCTGTATGTTTTGCCAAATAGTGGCATACTATGACAGTGCATCATCCCCTTCCAAGCTGTCGCCCAGTCTTACTCTCGGTCGTGTAACCCCCCACCCCCCCCAGCCTTCACCTTGGGGTCCTTTTACCAATCTGCGGGAAAAAGGGCCCTGTGCTGGTGGTGGGACCATTTTCTCACCTATCAGGGCCTTTTTTTAACTGCAGTGGGTAAAAAGCCCCCAGACAAACATGGCCGTGTGGTAGGGCGCTCTTACTGCCACCTTTGAGGTGGTGATAAGGGCTCCCATGGTAACCTGGCGGCATTGCCTGATTACTGCCGGGCTACCGCTGTACAAGCCATTTCCGGGGGCTTACCGATGCTTTGTAAAATTGACCCCCATAGTTTCTTTTTCCTTACCTTTCTTCAGCTACAAAAGAAAATGGCAGGATTCCTGCTTCTCCACCATGACTTAGCTCTCCATAAGTTTGAACCACAGGGAGCCGACTTGAGGTGGGGAAGCAGGAATCCTGCTGTAAGAACCACAAGAATTACCAAGCTTCCGAGGGCCAGAAAAAAGCACTTGGTGGGCCGGGTTCTGGCCCTTGGGCCGTAGGTTGCACAAGCCTGCTCTAGATCGAAGCTTTTTGGCCAAATTGTGGTTGGGGTACTGCTGCTATTGCTGAGTCTCCCTGGCTTTGCTTTGTTTCTGCTTCCGCAGCATGATTATAAATAAATGTCAGTCATGACCACGTGGTACAGGGGCGCAAGATGTGATGATATTAAAGCTGTTAATTATTTTTTATTTTTAGGTTCTCAGTGGACCTGCCCCGACAGTGATCCACTTAAGTATTAATGTCTCTCGCGATAAAACTTGAAAAGCTCATGTACTCTGAATACTACTTTTAAGACATTTTGGGGCCCTTTTACTAAACTGTGCTAAGCACTAGCATGTGCTTAACGCAGCAAAAATAGCCTAATGCGAGATGCCCTAAAGTGTTCTACGTAAGTTTTGGCATGTGTGTGTTCTAAGTGTCCGGTTATTATTTTTTGTCGTTTCTTTTGAGGGGGTGGGGAGTGGGTCCTGCATTAATCAGCGCATCTATATTACTGCACACTAACTGATTAGTGCTTGTTAACGTGGGAGCCCTTATTTCCTCCAAAATAGGTGATGGTAAGTGCTTGCACAGTAATTTTTTTTTTTAATGGCTGTGTACAACAGTGCATGACCATCAGTGAAACGTAAAAAAAAGATTTGTACCAGGAAATAATAAGTCATATATTTAAAATACTGATTAAAATATTATATGGTGCTCAGAGTGACTAATGTGCCTTACACCACATGATGTGGATACCAACATAAGCACTTAACTTTAATCCATCATTTCACCGGGTGCCCACACCACCTACCCTCGAGCAGGTAAGAAATCCTTGTTTTATAAGGACAAATGAAACAAATATTCAAAAATGACAAATTTTATTTATTAGGATTTACTTCCTTTTTGAAGGAATTCACTCAAGGCGGTGTACAGTCAGAATAAATCAAACATGAGCAATAGGTAATTACAGCAGTAAGAATATTCAAATAACAATACAAAGTATGACAGTATACTACTTACAATGTCAACACAATATGTAGTAGAACATTTTAATTGACAGTGAAGAGTATAAGCAAAGATGGAACATATAGATAGGTAAGAGAGTAAGAGGAGTTAGAAAATAAGGAGACTAAAGCACACAAGGTCAGACATGGCTAAATATTGTATCAGCTAGGGTAGGAGTGGATAAATTGTCCCTAAAGTCATTCAAAGTGGGCATCACCTGCTTTTTCTCTCTGTGCGACTCTGGCTCTCATGTGCTTCGACACACCGGCACTGACCCCGCTCTGTTTCCCGCCACCGGTACAGCTTCTTCTCCCGAAGACACTGATAACGGCGAAACGTGGCTCCACGTCAAGAACATACTTGGAAGATTTATTATGATGATTGTAGAGGGGATATTCACATAGCACGAGGTTGACACTTTGATGCTTGGACACCAGCAATTCATCGGAACTATTTTGCACCGGAGAATGTTGTTAAACATTTGTTTGGACATTGGATGTTTTCTGGACATAGATTTTGTTATTGGATGTTTAAGTGACAATATTTTGAATGACTTTAGAGACAATTTGTCATTTTTGAAGAAATATTTGTTCCATTTTGTCCTTGTAGATGGATTACAGTTTAGTGCTTATGCTGGAATCCACATCATGTGGTGTAAACCACTTTACTCACTCTTAAGCACCATATAATATTTTAATCATTATTTTAAATATATGATTTAGTATTTACTGGCAAAAAAATTTCTTGTGTGTGTTTGAACACTAACACCTATGTTTACTAAGGTGCACTTTGAGTGCGTTAGCGTTTTTAATGTGCGTAATTGGTTTACACATGTTAAACACTAACATGTCCAAAGAAATGTATAGGCGTGTTAGTGTTTAACGCGCCTTAAATTTAAAGGTGTGTTAGAAACGCTAATGCACCTTAGTAAACATACCCCTATATGTGATGCCAGATTGTTATCTAGAACCCAGTTGTTTTTGGGTCATCAGTGAAACATACCAGAAATGGGCTTAGCACATGGGAAAGGCCTAAGTGCATGCTAAGCCCATTTCTTAAACAGCTTGGCAAAAGGGACTCCTTTGTTGTACTATATTCTACTACTGCATTATTTTTAGAAAACTGAGTGTCCTCTAGGGGATAACCACTGCTAAACTTCCATCGCTGTCTACTGACTGTACTTTTTACCTCTTTAATAAGTAATTGTAAGAATGGAAGACACAGGTTTGAGTATCCTCCAGTCTGACCAGGGTCCCATAGGGGAGCAGGCTGAAGAGCACTATAGTGAAGATGACCAGGATACTGTGATTCTCCACCTGTATCAGGAGGAATTGACCCCGCATGTGGAGCAGGATGTGCCTACTCACAATGGTAAGCCTTGGCTTTATGTTTAAATGATTTTTATTAACTTTTCACTTAACACAACGTACTTATAATGCATAGTGTCCAGGCATTGTAATTCGCTAATACAGTCACTTCTATATCTTTATCAGTGTCTGAACTCTTTTTACAGCTTAATTTTGTAACCCCAACTCCCTCAATTAAACATCACCTCCCCCCCACAAAACAACCATCCATCCCCCCTCCCTTTTCCCCCCCAAGAGGCAGGTCTCATTGTCCTTTTGTAGAGGTCCATTTTGTTTTGACTTATTTACATATTCAATAAATATCCTCGGGCCGCAGGTGTCATAGAGTCTAGAAAGGGGCCCCATCTGCATTGAAATCTCAAATCTCTGGCCAGGGGTTGGCGATTCATTTCTAATCTTTCGAATCTCATAAGCTGTATCATCTCCCCTCGCCAGAATTGGTTTTGGGGTGGTTTCGGGGACAACCAAGCTGTAAGTATAGATTTCTTGGCCACAATGATGGCCCAAGCCGCAAACTCCCGCATGCCCGGGGCCATCTTGCCTTGCATTTGTAGTTTTCCAAACAGCATCTCCGGTCCAGGGCGCCAGTCGAATTGCCAAATGCTTGAGATCCATTGTAACAGTCTATCCCAGAATGCTCGTGTGGTTGGGCATGTCCAGAACATGTGCCCAAGTGTAGCTCCCTCTGCTCCACACTTCGGGCATGCTCCGTCTGGGGATAGCCCCATGTGAAAGGCCCTTCTCGGCGGTATTGGAGCTCGCATCACCATCCGGTATTGGAGCTCCCAATGCCTTGCCATTGAGGTCGTCCGCCTCAACCCTAGGATGTGGTCTTTCAAAGTTGCTGCCGTTATAGTCCCATCCAGTTCTCCACTCCACACCTCTGCTAATTTCCCATAGTCCAGCTCAGGGATTGCATCTTTTATATGTCTATGGTGGAATGTGAGTGGTACTTTCTGTTGTGATCTAATAGTGAATGCTTCTGCCAGTTCCTCTTGGACATCTTCTGTTAGGGAATCCCAGGGCAGGCTAACTATGTAATATTTCAGCTGATAGTAGTAAAACAGATCCGACGGCAGCAGTTGATATTTAGACTGTAGTTCACAAAAGGGTTTGACTTTCCCATCTTCTGTCAGCACCTGTACCAAATACACCAAGCCCTGTTGTTTCCATCTCCGGTAGGCCTTATGTAGCTGTCCTGGCTGAAAGTCTGGGTTCCCACATATAGGTAGGTACGGTGTTGTCCTTGCTGAGAATCGATGCAATCTGCAAACCCACCTCCAGACTGCTCGTTCTGTCGTGAAAATTCCTGTATCCTCAAACTCATTTTGAACTTTTGTCCTTGGTGCATGCAACAAATAGCCAAAGTGCATGTTTTGCAGTGCTGACTGCTCCAATGTGGTGGCTGAGAAAAAGCTAGTGTCTCTCAACCAGTCGTTTATGTGGCGTATGCCACTTGCCACCGTCAGGTATCGTATGTTCTGGAGTCCCAGGCCACCATATTCCACTGGAGTTTGTAAAATCGACAGGGGTATTCGGGGCTTTTTTCCCCGCCAGAGAAATCTACTAATGGCCCTATTTAATGTTTTTTCATCTTTAAGGGAAAGGTATAGTGGCAATACCTGAAATGCATAAAGCCATCTTGGCACTATCATCATATTTATTATGGCAATACGCCCTATTAAGGAAAGTGGGTATGCCTGCCAAAGCTGTAACCTAGCACATGAGTCTCCCATCAGTCTAGTAACATTCAATGCATATAGTTGTGATAAATCCTTCGGTACCCGGACCCCAAGATATCTAAATTCTTCCTCCGCCCAGGTCATCTTAAGGGTTCCTTGCCATTTGGCCCCTTCCCCTTGCACCATCATAGCTGTTGATTTTGTGAAGTTTAAAGTGAAACCCGAGAACTTACTGTACTTGTCGAGTATTGTTAGCAGACTCGGGAGGGAGCTATTCGGGTTCGTGATTAAGATCAACAGGTCGTCCGCAAATGCCAGCGCTCTTATATTGTGAGTTCCCAACCTAACCCGTTGTATCCCCTCCTCCGATTTTATTGCTCTAAGTAAGGGCTCTAAGGACAATATAAATAACAAGGGCGAAAGGGGGTATCCCTGGCGCGTCCCTCTACAAATCTCAAAATTTTCGCTTCTCACCCCATTGATAAGGATCTCAGCTGTTGGCTCTGTGTAGAGGGCTCTTATGGCATTGTAAAACCACCCTTGAAATCCCATATGTTGCAGTGTGCCAAACATAAACTCCCAATCTACTTTATCGAAAGCTTTTTTGGCATCGAGGCTTAGGAGTAATGTTGTAACACTTTCTGCCTTGCTCCGAGCCATTGCTATTAATAGTTTGCGGACATTCCCTCCTGCCTCCCTCTGTCTCACGAACTCCGTCTGTTCTCCTATCAGCCTGGGCAATATGTTTGATAGTCTGTTTGCTAATATTTTCGCTAAAATTTTGTTGTCTACATTTAATAATGAAATGGGCCAATATGCTTCCGCCTGGTCCTCTGGTTTACCCGGCTTCGGCAGTAAGGTGATGAGTGCCGTATTTGCGTAACGGGGGAAACTCTTAGTCTGAACTACACTGTCAAAATAGGCTCCCAAAGTTCCCAAGAAGGACTCTGGCAACAACTTATAGAACTCTCCCGAAAACCCATCCGGGCCCGGCGCTGAATGCAGCGCCAGCCCCCGGACCACCCCCTGAAGCTCTTTCCCCTGGATGGGTTCATTCAACAGTTGTATCTCTTGGTCTGTCAGGTGCATGGTGCCCACCCCCCGCAGATAGGCGTTTAACGATGCCTCTCTGGGCCCTTGCTGTTTTTGATATAGTTGAGAGTAGTATTGAGCAAATATCTGCTTAATCTCTTCACTTTTGGTCTTTATCTTCCCTTGCTTATCTTTCACCGCTGTAATCACCTTATGAGGTTTCCAATTCGATACCAACTTCGCCAACATTGAGCCCATTTTATTGCCGTACCTATACAGCTTGTATTTGTGATAAAACATCACTCTGGTGGCTTTCTCATGTATGTGGGAATTGAGAGCTACTTGTGTCGTTTTTAGCCGTTCCCAGGTCTTTTTATTTGGGTTGCCCGCATATTGCCGTTTGGCTCTCTGGAATTGCTTTTCTAGTTGTATAATGGCTCTAGCTATCTTTTTATTTCGTGCTGCCACATATGCTATCACATCGCCTCTTAAAACTGCTTTTGCGGTCATCCAGTAGAGGTTAGGGCTGTCTGCATGTTGCACATTAGATACTACATAGGCTTCCCATTTTTGATTAAGGTATTGTGAGAAATCCTTATCCTTGTATAGGTACCCCGGGAACCTCCATCCCCTGCCCGCTTGGTAGTAACTAGGGGCCTCCACATCCACCCATATTGGGCTATGGTCGGATATCTCTTCTGGGCCTATCTCTGCTCGTACAATTTCTGGGAATACCTCTCTGCTAACCAGGATGTAGTCAATCCTCGAAAGGGTCCCATGGGCCCTGGACACATGGGTAAAGTCCCTCTCGCCTGGGTGTAGTGTACGCCATGCATCTAGAACTCCCAGGGTGCGCATAAACGTACGTAGGGCCTGCGCTCGTTGGCCACCACTCTGTTCTCCATTCGGTCTTGAGCAATCTTGTGCTGGGTCTGCCACCAAGTTAGTCACCCATTATTATTAGTGGGTATTTCAATACTGCACATTGCCGTACAAGGGATTGATAAAAGCTCGGATCATATACATTGGGTCCGTATAAGCCTAATAACGCCATTTGTCTCCCCTGCAGCCATAGCCGCACCAGCACATATCATCCTTGTGGGTCCTTGGAGAGTAGCTCGGCCTTAGCGGCCACCCCCCGTCCTATCAATATCGCTACACCTCTTCTCCGCCCATTTGCTGATGCTGAGAAGACCTCTCCCACCCATGACCTTTTTAGTTTTTCATGCTCCAGCTCGGAAAGGTGGGTCTCTTGTATGCATGCTATATCCGTCCCTTGGCGGCGTAAAGCCGACAAAATGTTTGCCCGTTTTATAGGTGATGTGATTCCTCCCACATTCCATGAAGTGAAACGAATTTTTTTAATTTGTGTCATATGTAGCTAAGTACAAGTTCCAACAATGGTCCCCATCATTTAAACCTTCCCTCGGGAGCCCAGCCTCCCCCCAAGTATCGCCACCCGCGGGCGCCTCAATGGTTTCTAAACTTCCATCACATTGCCTTGAGTGGTGCAAGGTTACTTCTGTCCCTCTGTCCTCCCCCTTTTTGGTGTTTCTTTTCCGACTATCCTCCCTGCCTCTTTCCACCCCACCCCTCCCCCATCTTCATCCCTAACCCTTCCGTTTCCTTTATTCTCCCTTCTAATCTAAACCGCCCCTCTCACTTCGCGATGCTACTCGCAAAATGTCCGCTCCCTTTAGAGGCAAGAGGCTCCCGCCCCCGTGCCCGTCTGGTAACATTTTTGTCTAGCCGATAATGCTTTTAAACAGGTAACATTTAACATGGCAGTGAAACATTCATCAAACATATAACCATCAGCTTTCAACTTCATACCCCTTGTCTGTTAAAAAGGATTTCACCTCAGCCACTGTTGTAAAATGGTGCCATTTCTCCTGGTGCAGAATTTTCAAGCGGGCCGGATACATTAGAGCAAATTTTATGTCCTTTTTGATTAGCCAGGTACACACTGGGTGAAAGCCTCTTCGCTGCTCCTGAACAGATTTTGAGTAATCCTGGAAAATTAAGATTTTATGTCCATCGTATCTGAGCTCTTCTCTCTTTAAGCGAAAGCCCCTCATGATCTCCACTTTGTGTCTGAAATTGTGGATTTTTGCTACTATTACTCTGGGGCGATTTTTGGCTTCCTCTTTCCGACCCACGCGGTGTGCTCTCTCAATTACCAGCGGGTTCCCGGAGTCTGTTAGCGCTAGTTCTTTTGCCAACCACGCCTCCAGCCATGTTTCCAAGTTTTGTTCCGGTATTCTCTCTGGGATACCCACTATTCGAATATTACTCCTTCTGGAGCGATTCTCCAGGTCCTCCAGTTTCATAGCTTGTGCTGCCATTTGTTTTTTAAGGCTCACTATATCGGGGGCCTGCGAACGGACATCATCCTCAAGTGCTGTTACTCTCGTCTCCAGGTTCCCCCGTCCGGATTCCCAGTCCATCGAGGCCGGTTTTAATTTCCTCCACTTGCTGTGAAAGCGCGCTCCAGCCCGGGTCCAGCGCTTTTATCACTGCCGCAGTTAACTGCTCCAACTGAGCGTCAGTGAAGGTCGGGGCCGGCATCGTGATGTTATCCGCCATTTTAGATTCGCCGCCTCCTACCTTGCTCTTCTCTTTCCGCGTTGATTTCTGTGCCATCCCAGGTGAGGTTTTCTGCAAGAAGTTTTCCATAAATTGTTCACCGCACGTTAGTGATTTAGTCGGTTTTGACTTTGCAACTACGATTTAATTTTCGCGCTCAGGGGCGGGAAACCTCAGAGCCGAGCTCAGCTGCTGCCGCTCCGCTCACCGCATCACCGGAAGTCCCAAGCCTTGGCTTTATAAAGCATGAGTTGCAGACAAATGCACCCTTCAATATTTCAAAAACGCAGGCAAAGAAGTAATGGTATTATCAGCTAAAATACCGTATTTTTCAGACTATAAGACGCACTTTTTTCCCCAAAAATTTGGGAGGAAAATGGGGGGTGCGTCTTATAGTCCGAAGGTAGCGAGTTCAGGATTGCCCTCCCCTACTTACGTGATGCGATGTTCCCTGGTGGTCTAGTGACGTCGGGGCAGGAAAGAGGCCCTCTTTCCTGCCCAGCGCGCTGCTCTCCGTCCTCCTGACTGGTTCCTGACGGTGTCAGCGAAATTCTCGGCGGCCATTTTGAATCTCGCCTAGACCGTCAGGAACCAGTCAGGAGGACGGAGAGCAGCGCGCTGGGCAGGAAAGAGGGGGCTCTTTCCTGCCCCGACGTCACTAGACCACCAGGGAACATCGCGTCACGTAAGTAGGGGAGGGCGATCCTGAACTCGGACAAGACGCACCGGAGCACTTAGGTTTTAGAGGAGGGAAAAAGGAAAAAATTTTTTTCCTATTTCCCTCCTCTAAAACCTAGGTGCGTCTTATGGTCCGAAAAATACGGTAGTTCCTATAAAGTCATTGGTATTTTTTACACTTAAAATCTTTTACTCCTTTTTTACCTGCTTGGCTGACATCATGCTTGCTAATGTCTTAGTGTGATATAATGGCCAGTATATTTTTCTTTAATGGGCATCAGAGATGCAATATAACATAATGAAAGGAAAGAAATTTTATGCCAGTCTTGGATTTCTGAGAACAACCCGTCCTGATATTTGCAGCACTGATTTATTTATTTATTTGTTGCATTTGTATCCCACATTTTCCCACCTATTTGTAGGCTCAATGTGGCTTACATTGTTCCTTAATGGCGATCGCCATTTCCGGAATGAGAAATACAAGGAGGTACTGCATTAAAGTTCATAAGTGACAGAGTAGATTAAGCAGTCAAGTATAGAGAGTTTTGTCCAGTTCTGGTGTTTAGGATGGATCATTGTGGTATGCCTTATTGAACAGGTTGGTTTTTAGTGATTTTTGGAAGTTAGTTAGGTCGTGCATTGTTTTTATGACGTTTGGTAGTGCATTCCATAGTTGGGTGCTTATGTAGGAGAAGCTGGATGCATATGTTAATTTATATTTTAGTCCTTTGCAGCTGGGGTAGTGGAGATTCAGGAATGTGCGTGCTGACCTTTTTGTGTTCCTGGTTGGTAAGTCTATGAGGTCTGACATGTAGGCCGGGGTCTCGCCATGAATGATTTTATAAACCAGTGTGCAAATTTTGAACATAATACGTTCTTCATTTCACATAGAAGCTTCAGGGGCTGCAAATCCTGTAGTGCGTTGGAAGGTAAAGTAAAAAAAGCAGGAGCGGCCAAAGATCTTCATTCTGGGAAGTAAGAGGGCAGCTCCACAGCTTTCATTGTGCTTCCAAAATATATGTTTTGCCTGTAGTAGTAATTTTGCTGCATCAAATACATGTAGAAGAAACCAGATCCTGGTAAAATCTTCCTCTTGAGTTGTATCTTATTACAGTCAGCGGCAGCAAAACGTCTGGTTGTAAAACCAAGTTTACTGACAAAGTTGACTTGAATGGTGATGGTTCTGTTTTAGATAAAGTTGGCAGTTCATTAAAGCACTCCACTACCTTGACCAACAGGCAGCGGAAGAATGAGATCTCTGTCCTTCCGGCTACTGCTGATTGTGAGTAACTTTGAGCTATCTGATCAAGCACATTTTGGGTGGGGAGAGTGGATGAGGAAGGGGCTCAAGAGACGTGGTCTGGAGATAAACAGGGAAAAATAAAATGCCCTACTGCTGCCCCAGATTGGGTTATTTTTTTCTTTTTTTGATTGCACATTTACACACTTTTTGAGGCTGCTTTTAACTCCTAAGTTTATCAATTTGATATACCACCTCATTTTGAAGCACGAATTGAGATGGTGATTGCACTGTCCCTGATGGGCTCACAATCTAAATATATTGTACCTGGGGCAGTGGAGGGTTAAGTGACTTGCCCAGGGTCAAATAGAGCTGCAGAGGGAATTGAACCTGGTTCCACAACCCGCTGCACTAACCATTAGGCCACTCCTTCACTCCTGTTCGGTACCCATGTCTGTTTTAATCATTCCCACACTAAATAACTCCCTAATTCCTTATTTGCCCTGTTTTTCTGTCCAGCAGGGACTGTCTCATGTGTTTTGTATAATGCACTGTGACGTGTAGTAGTAATTGTCAGGGGGACTGGAACTTGAAGAAAACAGTCATAAAACAGCAAGTATTTCTTGAGGTTTAATCTGACAATATCTTTTGTTTCTGGGACAGAATTGCTCCCTTGGTCCTCCTCAGTGGAATAAGGTCTCTGTCTATTCAAATGTTTCTTTAGCTATGAGGGAAGCCTGGCACATGGACACATGTTTATGTTTATCTGGAAAGTTTGCTATACTGTCTTCTCTGACAAACAGGTCAAGGTGGTTTACAATAGAAACTAAAAGAATAAAAAGAAACTGGAACATCATAAAAATATAGGAAATAATTCATACTGTCAAGGTAAACAATGCATGCAACCCATAAAGCTCACAGTATCTCTTAATGCTTCCAAGAGAACAGAATTACACTGGTAAATGCAGGAACACTTTTTTTTTTTTTTTTTTTTGAGAGAAAAAAAATCCTAGATTCATTGCCCCAGTTCTTCAGTAGCTCTTCTACTACTGATACAGCTGCTTATTTTTCTAATGCCACTACACGTACACAGTACTGTACACAAACACGTGAGACACAATTCCTGCTCGACAGAGCTTACAGTCTATTCACAACAGACAAACAGGACAAATAAGGGATTAGGAAGTTGTCATTAGAGGAATGAATAAAACATGCCAATAAGGGGTTAAGATTAAAAGCAGCCTCAAAAAGGTGGGCTTTTAACCTGGATTTGAACAGAGGGGGAGCATGGCCTACTAACTCAGGAAATATATTCCAAACACAAGGTGCAGAGAGAAGGAAGGAACGGAGCCTGGAATTAGTGGTGGAGGAGAAGGGTAGAGATAAGTGCCTTACCTGAGGAGCAGAGTTCCCAAGGAAATATATAGGCGCGTTAGTCCAAATGCAACATTGTGCCGTTTTTGGACGTTTTTCTGTTTTGAAAATGAGCCTATGAGGCATATTTTCAAAGCACTTAGCCTTCCAAAGAAACCTATGGAATTTTGGAAGGCTAAGTGCTTTGAGAATATGCCTCTGTGTGCTTTGAAAATGAACCTCTTGGTTTTATTTCAAGTTGTGAACAATTAGATGCTTAATTCTCCATAAAGTCATAAAGCCAGCAATACCAAAGCAGAGGTATTCACTTCTAGTCCCTGAGATGCTCTGGTGGCTTTGGGTTTTCAGGGTATCCCTAATATAGATTAGCATACAGTGGAGGTAGATCTACATGTCTGCTATCTCATGCATATTCATTAAGAATACCCTGAGAACCCAAACTGTTTGCAGCTTTCGAGGGCCATCAGTAAAACCTCTGTACTAAAGGGGTTTTTCTGTTTAGTGTGTAGTACATAGGTTCCTCTAATGTCAGTGTTATAGTATCTGAGCGCCAGTGCCCTCGTGACTGTTTACAGGTCTGATTCTTTTTTTTTATTAAGGCCAATTTTTAGAAAGTTAAATGGGACTTTACATTGTATAACAATTGGCTGCTCGGTTTCGGTACAAACCGAAGCTGAAAATGAAACTGGCCCCGCCCTTTAACAGCCTGCCTCCCATCCTTTGTTGGATTTGTTGGTGGCTGGTGGGGGGCAGGAGCTCCTTACCCACACCTACTCCTGCCTTAAAATGGCTTCCCTGGACTTTTAGCAGCAATCTTGTGAGACTGCTGCTGGAAGCCATTTTGAGGCAGGTCCGAGTGGGGATCGCTCCTGCCCTCACTAGCCACCGAGTCTGAGCCGATAGGCTCAGGAGGAGGGGTTGTTGGGAGGGGGGCTACTGCCAGCGAGTGGGTCTGGGAGAGGCTGTTTTTAGTTGAGGAAGGAGGGAGTGGAGGCTGCGCAGCATAATTTCGGTTACAGCCAAAAATGAAGCAAGGCTGAACACTGATTTCAGGCCAGTTTTAACACTGAAACTGAAATTTGGTCAGCCTGTACTGGAGATACACAGAATAAAAATTGGATGCCTTCATCTTAGGCAAATATAAATGGTTTTAATGACTTTATTTCTACAAACATTATTTTTATAACTGGTTTTTATTTTGTAACTTGGAAATTGCTATTTAGTCAGAAACAGGGAAAAATAAAATGTATTTACTCTCTTTACCACTAATTTTTTTCCCTTAGAAATAGAAAAAAAACCCCAGTCTCCTGGCAAAGTTCTGAAGATGAGTGAAAAAAAAAAGGCAACATAGTTTAAATAATAATAAATCTCTTCCTTAGGGAGCCAGTTTCAACAAAGTAAACAAAAATAGGAAACATAACAAAAACAGAAAGGTAACAATGTATCTGAAATATGTTTTTCTCCTTTTCCATTGTAGCTCTATCCATTCATCAGCTGGCAGCACAGGGCGAGCTAACTTTGTTAGAAAGTCACCTGCAAAAAGGTTGGTTGAATTTTACTCCTCTCCTCTGTGCTGGGGAAGAGTGCTCCCAGAAGCCCCTAGTTATTTTAGGATAAACGCCACCCAGTAGAGTTGAGCTGTTGAAAGGATTCCTGTTAAGAAATAAGTCAAAACCAATTTTAGAGAACTGCAATGCATTGGTCTAGGGTAGCATGCAATTGGGGCCTCTTTTATCACGCCATGCTAGCAGTTCTCACGCGGCAATGCTGGCTTGAGCCCATTGAATGGGCTTTGTTGGCATTACTGCACCAGGAGCTGCTATTGCGGATTGATAAGAGGCCCTTGGAATTTTAGATTTAATTTCTTTCCAAATATGAGTTCAGGATGAGTTTTACACTTGGGTACAGCAGGTATTTATTGTTGTAAAAAAACTTGTATTCCGCATTATCTAATAAAATTCTAAGCAGATTACAACTTCAACATACATAATTCAATAATAAATACAACAAACGCAACAAAGAAATGAAATAAAAATAAACTGCTTAGAGCTTACTAGGTTATAACTAAGGCAGTTGAGGGTGAAGTGACTTGTCCAAGGTCTCAAGGAGTAAATGAGGTTTAAATCCTGGCTTCCCTGGTTCTCAGCCTGCTGCTCCAACTACTAATCTACAATGTCACCCTAAGTTGGCAGTGCTAAACTTCCAACAGTCTTGGCATTCACTGGCCTAGTAATTTCAGGTGTTTGGCAGAATGAGCCCCCTGAATTTTGAGAGGTTCTCTAAATTACTAGTTTTATATGCATTCTGTGATGGCTGAAGAGGTATGATCTTGGGGGGGGGGGGGGGGACAAGAACTGTATCACAGAGTTTGTCTAGTAGTGCTATAGAAATGATTAGTAGTAGAGTTGGGTAGGGAGTAGCATGTCGTAAAACTTTCTGGTGTTGCCCTTCTCACTTAACAGCGTCATCAACCTTTGAGTGTGCTAGGCTTCTCATTTCTGCTCTAGAAATGGCTTGGGCCTTGGTACCCTTCTCCAAGTCTGGCTTGCCATAACATGCCAGTTTCCCAGGTCTCCATCCACATGTACGCAGAGACCAATGCAGATATCCTGACAACCATCTTTGGTTGATGGCCCAGAGGAGTGGGTTAGGAAATCCTGATGTTCACTGCATTTGAAGCAAAAATGTCTCGTGTGATCATTTTCTTTTCAGATAACAGCCTAATTGATGCAGCTGACGAGCGAGGGTTCACGTGTCTCATGTGGGCGGCTGCATTTGGAGAAACTGAAACAGTCCGTGCTTTACTGGCATTGGTAAGGTGGCAGAAGTCGCGTGGAAGACTTGCTGAGGTAGCACATAAGGATGCCGAGATACTTGCAATAGTGAGAGTCAGAGGATATATGATCCCCAGGGATAGGTTCAAGGTGCTGGGTTTTAGCTAGAGAAAGAAAAGATGGAGGCCGACTTCTTAAAAACAAGGTTGCAATGTGGACGGTGAGTATCTTTATGAGATTAAGGGAAAGGAAAGGGAAATGGGACTTGATATACTGCCTTTCTGAGGTTTTTGCAACTACATTCAAAGCGGTTTACATGTATTCAGGTACTTATTTTGTACCAGGGGCAATGGAGGGTTACGTGACTTGCCCAGAGTCACAAGGAGCTGCAGTGGGAATCAAACTCAGTTCCCCAGGATCAAAGTCCACTGCACTAACCACTAGGCTACTCCTCAAGTAAGGATGAGTTTAAAATACAGGAGAGGAAATTTCAGTTAGATACTGGGTGTAGAACAAGTAGGTTAAAAGCAGTGCAGTACTGGAACAATTTACCTTTCAGGTGGTGAAATTTCCATCACTGGGAAAGGCCAGGGCTGGACACACACCTGTCTGAGATGGGTAAGATCTATATCTATCTATCTATAGATAGATAGATATAGATCTTACCCATCTCAGACAGGTGTGTGTCATATATACACACACACACACTAGTGGAACCATGCCCATTTCCTCAACAATGAAAAGGGCCCTAGGAAGGCTGTCATGTAAGTTTTTTTTTTTTTTTTCTCTTTCCCCTGCCCTCCCCTCCATGTCCAGCGATTCTCTCCTCCCCGCAATTTGTACCTGAATGTTGGCTGGCTGGCGCTGGCTTCCATTCCATTCGTAACATCTCCTGACGTCAGCCAGCCTCCAGCGTTCCATTCCCTCTCACTGTTCCGACCTCTGACGTCATTACATCTTGACGCAAGGGCGGGACAGTGAGGGGGAATGGAACACTGGAGGCTGGCTGACGTCAGGAGATGTTATGAACCCAGGCAGCCAGACATGGAACGTTGGAGGTGCAAATTATTATATAGGATATGGGGAGCAGATGACCTTGTTCTGTTATTCTCTGAGATCTATGCTTATAGGAATCCCTCTAATGTTTGGGATTCAGAAAGTAATAGTTTTCTTTTCCTTTTTATTTTAAGGGCGCTAACCCTCACATCCTGGCAAAGGAGCGAGAGAGTGCACTGTCCCTGGCCAGTATGGGTGGATACACAGACATAGTCCTCATGCTGTTGGAAAAACACGTGGACATCGACATCTATGACTGGGTAAAATGAACAGAGCTAGAGGATGAGGATGCGGAGACACTGAAAAAGCACTTTCTGAGGTGGGAGGATTGGGATCAAAGCTAGGGCTTCTTTTGGGACAGAAATGGATGTTTCTCTTGGCTATCTACTAAACAAACACCACAGGGATATTATGGACAAGGCAATTAGCTGGGGGTTGTCCTGTACCCTTGCGAGGGGAAGGGAAAAGCTGAATGGTCACACATCTTTCTCTAGGGGAGGAAAGACTGCGTTCACTTCATGCTGTTTACATGGTTTTCCTGACAGAGCTGACTACAGGCTAATGATATGGCCCACGTTCCATATTGCTCAAATCACCAAAGTGGAGGAACAAGAAACACTATAAATGTAGTAAGACAGTCAAAGGAGTAGTGTAGACAAATGACACGTCCAACAAATTTGAGGGAGTCGAAGAATGTCAAACAAGGGATTTATTCATCAACAAACACTAATCGATCCACACGGGGCCGTGTTTTAGTGCTGTGAAGCGCCTGGCTAAGGAGTCTGTAAAGGTTGATGCGATAGTGCACAACCCTGTGACGGTTTCACATTTGGCTTTGAGACACACCAGGTTTTTTATTCAGTGTGTCTGCACCTTATTTTTTAACAACCACATTAACCTTTACAGATTCCTGAGGCAGGCGCTTCTCAGCGTCAAAACACAGCCCTGTCTCGAGTTGATTAATGTTGACATCTTCGCTTCCCTCAAATTTGTTGGCAGTGTCATTTGTCTACACTACTCCTTTGACTGTCTCCATGTTCCATATTACCATAATGATTCCGTTTTTGTTATACTCTTTAGAATAAGAAATTTATAGGCTTCCCCCTTGCCTGGTTGGTCAGTGACCCTATCTGCTCCCTACCCCCTCACCTGTTCTACACCAGCTCTTCTGAGGCGGTGGGTGCACCAGCAAAACCTGCATGAGCTGCAGGAGAAGTGGAAAGGGGCTGCCCAGAGATTGAGCAGGGTCTGTGGAGGCAAAGTGGATGGTAAAGGTGCTGCAGCTATTGTGACTGTGTGACTCTTCTGTTTCAGAATGGGGGAACACCTTTGCTGTATGCAGTGCGGGCCAATCATGTGAAATGCGTGGAGGCTTTACTAGGTAAACAAAATCTTTGGGGGCTTGGGTTAGGAGAGGAGTCCAACTCCAACTTGACCTCTTAATTGTTGTAGCAAGCAATTGAAAATTCCCCAAGGGTTGCAGTCTAAAACTTAACCAGTACTCAAGTCAGATATATCAGCCCAAAAGGAGGCGAGGATTCTTCATTGCCCCTTAAAGAACAGGTAGGTCTTGCAGGACTGGTTTGAGAATCATTCTGCTTGACTCTTCAGTGCCCTCTACTCGCAGCAGCTTTTCACCCTTTCTCTTGGCTGATGTCCAAACCCATCACCTCCAAGATGCTCACAGTTCTGCTACCACCGTGACATGTGCAATTTTTAATATAACAGGCATGTGCCTTGTAGCGCTATAGAAATGCTAAATAGTAGTAGTAGTAGATTTGAAACAGAAATAAAAGCAAAGCAGCTGTAAGAGGTTATTTGCATCCAGATTAACCTTTTACTGTTCCTAGCACATTCTGGCAATTATACAACAGAAGCAAAAAAAAAAAAAAAAGAGGGAGGGGCACCTGGGTGGGAAGTAAGAAATCTAACCACAAAGGACCCAGGCTCATCATTGCCATGTATAAATGGCCAAAGCCTGTTTTCTTCATGTCTGAACTCCAGGACTAAAGCTCTCAGGAATCAATTTCTGCTTGAATGAGGACTTGAGCACACTACCGACTGGGCAAGGTACCATTAAGATTGGGGGATAGACTGAAGGGAGGGGAAGGAGGGTTAGGGATGGGGGGAAAGGGGGGAGGGAACAGTGAGGGAGGAAAGGGGGAGGGATAGATCAGTGGAATGAGGTGCTGGAAGGGGGGGAAGGGGGTTGATAAGGCAACAATTTTTGATGACAAGGTGTACCAGTTTGAGTTTATGTTCTTAACCTGTTGTGAAGGTGCTGAGCAATTTGAATAGTCATTAACAGAAGGTTGAAATGTATATACAAATTCTTCTCATAGTGGGTAGGGGTGGGGGGGAAGCAAATAGTAAAAGTCTGATGACTGTCGATACTGTTATATCTTTATTATGTATGTTTTGTTAGTGGAATCTATGTTTATTCATTGCTGGATATGTTTATATTGATTTGTCATCAATAAAAATTGTTGAAACATAAGATTGGGGGATAGGTCATATAAGCACTGTGTTCCTTGGCAGGGGTCCTGCAACTGTTAGTGTCTGTTTTTTGCTCTTTGTTCTCCATCTCTGCAGCTTATAATGATTGTGTTTCCTTTCAGCTCAGGGTGCGGATTTAACCACAGAAGCGGATTCTGGTTACACACCAATGGACCTTGCTGTGGCACTGGGGCACAGAAAGGGTAACTGAATGACTGTTTCTGCCGTCCTTCACTGTAACCACTTTAATTTAGGTGTTTGGTTGCTCCCAGTTTTAGAGCTAAAGAGTAGGGGAGGTAAAATAATAATAATTCTTTCCATGAATGAAGCATTGGCCCTTCTCATACCACTAACTCCTGATTTTAGTTATTCAGAAAGTGAGCATAAATTAGGATGTGGGATGCTTTTCTCAAATGCTGTCACAATGAGATGCTCTTATCTTCACTGTTATCAGTGATTTTTGGCAGAACACTTTTGATGATATTAGCTGTCTTAAGAAAATTGTTCTGTTCACTGTGCCAGATTTTTTTCTCATTTTCAATTTTCTTTCCTTGATGTGCAGTCCAACAGGTTATCGAAAACCACATTCTCAAGTTATTCCAAAACAAGGTATGAAAACCAAAGACTTTGCCCTGGTAAAGAGGAACATTATGGGTGCAACAGGGCCTGCTCCTCGCTGGTCATTGACATTTGACAAGTTCAGTAGCTAGGGCTGGACTTTGTACGAGCCAAACACAGCTTGCTGTTTTGCTTCATTCCTGTGAAACTGTGGAAAGGACTGCAGAACAGACTGCCTCATATCATATTTCCACTGAGAATTTGAAAGCAAGCGCCTTAGCCCAAATGGCTGCATTGTTGCCCTCATGCCTTTCACTTGCTGCTTCGTGCTGCCATGATCACTCTCTCGTTCGTGTGGTCTTGGATGCTGGGATGACCAGTTGCTGGTTTTAGAGCTGCAAGGCTGGAACCGGTTAGACTTTGTAAAGAGTTGGTGAATGCCTAATATTCAAGTTTTAACAAGGTGGGTGTAAGAATTTGGAGTACAAATGGTGGTTAGCCAGTGTCTCTCTCTTAGCCTGGCAACATGTCATAGTTTTGCTTTGGAAAGTCCTTTTTTTTTTTTTGAAAACTCGTGAGGTGAAAGGATGACGTGCCTAACTTGAAAGAATTCTGGGAAATACTGTTCGCTCTTTTGCTTTATCATACATGTGAAGCAGAAACAGATGATCCAATGGAAGCCAGAAGTACTGTTTTTTTTTCTAAGGGGAGAGGGAAGGACCGGACAAAATGTACCATATTGTGCATTCTGATGCCAGGATCACTGGGACAGGAGCTCCACTCTGGTACAGGCATTGGTGGGCTTTCTGCCTTTAACCAGTATAACCCCTGAACCCTTTTGGACGAAGCCTGCACAATACTATGCTGCGAGATGTTACAAACCAAAAGCAAGGCGCAGTGCCCCCTCAGGTGCACGGAGCCGCCTGTAACATGGCGCCGTGCCCCGACGGGCATGCGCACCGGTGCGAGCGAGGCGTGGCGGGCATGTTCCCATCCGCCCAAGGGCACCCCGCTGGTAAGGGTGGCGAGCTAGAAGGGGTTTAAAAGCCCCTGGGTGGAGCCTGGACGACCTCTTCAGGCATCCGGGCACCAGCATGCACTCAGCTCCCCCCAGTTTAGTGTGAATTGTACCTGTATATATCTTGTCGCAGCTTTGGCGGGGTACCCAAGCATGATGGTATAAGCTAGGCAGCTGGCATAGCTGCGCTTACGGTTGAGCTCCCTTGCTGTACGGCGGGGAGCTCTGTTTACGATTGGTCAGTCTTGCTAAGGAAGGCGGTCTGGGTTGGATAATGAGCCAGAGGCTGGATCGGCTTGGGTATACCTAGGGTTAAGATGTTTTGTATATAAATAAAGCTGCGGCCGAGTCGTGCCATGTTAAGAAAATACCATGTGTCGTGTATTATTGTATTATCATTGTAAATATCAGAAAACCTTTAGGCCCGAGGGATCTCGGCTGCCTATGAGCTAGTGCACACCTGGGGAATCTTTCAGGAAATGGAAAGCTGAGCTGTCTGTATTGTTTAGCACAGGTATAGGGACTGTTTGAGGAAGCAATGCCTTGAGTTAGGACTTTGCTTGGTATCTGCATATGAGCAAATCTGCATAACTTAGCATGGGGAGGGAACCTGCTCATCTTGTCTTCCCCCCCCCCCCCCCCCCCCCCCCAAGTTCCAGAAACCCTAGAGCTATTAACATTTTTTACTTTTAAAGTTTAACTCCCACGGAGAACTTGGTTATAGCTTCTCCATGTGTGGGATGTAAATGGAGGAGACATTTAAGTCCTCCTCTGCAGGGCAAGGAGAGTCTGCCTCATTTCTCACATTTTGCTAGTGAGTTTCAAGCATGTAAGCAGTGTATAAAGTGTTTCCCCAGGGTTTGTAGGCTCCTGGGATCTCCTGAAGAGAGTGCTGTGGTAATGCATGAATCCCTTCCATCTGCCCACTTTGTATAGAGCTCTCTGTTGATGTGCTAAGCTATTGCTGGTTTCCATTCCTACAGAACCAACTTTGAGCACAGCTGTTCTCCTTTGCATTTGTGCACCAGCTTCCTGTTTGCTTCTAAACTCAGAAAAAATAATTCAGCTTTGTTGTCCTCGGTTAGGTTCCCTCTGCAGTACGTAAGCCCTAAGAAAGAAAAAAACATGCCTAGGTGAAAAAACAACCAATTTCAACGCAGAAAAAAAAGCAAAAACTGACTTATTACACACCTGTATGTCGGTGATGGATGATCTTAAAACGTGCCAATTCAGTCAGAATTCTGATTCCTGACTTTTAAAACCTCAACAATAAATGTTGAATGTATATTGTTGTGAACATTTTCACTATCTTTTTACCTCCTGAAGCTTTACAGTCTTGGGCAATGTAAAATTTTAATACAGTTAGTGTTTGCGATTAGGGAAAAGGGTGTGAATAAAAATGCAGCTATAACCATTTTTTCTTGGGTTGGTGTTTTTCTGCTCCATGTTTCTTACTGGAGGGAGTGTGCAATAGCCACAGGTGTTTCAAACTTGCAGTATAAGCTTTGCTAAGAGCCATGGAGAAGGGCAAAGGAGGACGACTTCTGACTATAACAACAAGACCACTACCCCCCCCCCCCCCCCCAAAACAAAAAAAACAAAAACACAACACAGGTTTTTAACTGAACAAAAAACTGATGTTTAAAGAACAATCGTGTATACAAAAAAAATAGCCTTTATTAAGTAGAAAACCAGGAAAGTAGTTGCTGCCCAGTGGCTTCTGATCACACCAGAAACTTTGGGAGGAGGATGGTATTAGTGTGTCATGAGACTCATTGTAATAGCATTTTGCTGAGATACCAGCATGTGATCTGTTACTTCAGGATCGGTGGGTATTCTTCAAAAAGGGTGCCCCCGAGATTTCCCACCTGCCTTCTGATTTAGCAAGATGCTCTCCTTACATCTTTCCACACCACTGGTGCAAGACAGCAGATATGGGCTCTGGGTCACACATGATGTTTGAAGTATTCTGTGGTGATGCATTGTTAAAATTTGGCAGTTTATTCATTAAACTTTGGTGGGTTGAATGTGGTTTCACCGTGTTTTTTGCAGTTCTCATTGATTATTGCTGTGATCTACTTGCTCTTTTTACTTCAATAGCAGTGCATGGTATTTCTTTCAAGTACAGGATTATGTATGGGTTGTTTTTGAATGATGAACAAGGGTTCAGATCATATTTGACCCCGATGCAGCTATATATACACGCTGAATCACAGCCCATGTGGGTCTTTTCACTAAAGAGCTTTTTGTTTGTTTGTTCCAGTCCTGAATGCCCTTTTCTGTCCGGTGAGAACATGAATGTTTTTCAGAATATAATTTTTTTCCTTTACACAATAAATTACAGGTTTTTGCCCAAGACATCTAGGTGATATATAATTATTCTTCCAAAGAAGTCCGTACTGTTCTCAAAGATGACTTTCAGTTTCTCTAGAGGTTTTGGTGGGATGCTAAATCTGTAAATGTAATAGTAAAGGAAAACAAAGCAGGATCCAAACTTACTATTATTGTCTAAATGGAAGATTCATATTTATTTTCATACCCATTCACATGTCAAACTCTTACAGTGACCACAGACTAGAATGGAACCCTAAAACTGGTGACAGACCAAGCTGGGAGCCTCATTTGGACATTTTGTGCAATTCTGATAGAACACCTAAAAGAGAATACTGCTGTGGTGGAGTTCGACAAAGTTTAATTTTCATAGTAGATGACTGCAGAAAAAGACCTGCACGGTCCATCCAGTCTGCCCAACAAGATAAACTCACATGTGCTACTTTTTGTGTATACCTTACCTTGATTTGTACCTGTCCTTTTCAGGGCACAGACCGTATAAGTCTGCCCAGCACTATCCCCGCCTCCCAACCACCAGCCCCGCCTCCCACCACCGGTTCTGGCACAGACCGTATAAGTCTGCCCAGCACCATCTCTGTCTCCCGCCACCGGCTTTGCCACCCAATATCACCTAGATGCCACCCAATCTTCATTCACAAGTGAATCTTCACCACTGACTACATATAATAATCCAGCAGATGCCGCAGTCTTAAAAGTATAAAGGTATGTACTTCCGGATGGAAACCTATATGGCCATGTTTCAGTGAATAAACCATTCTATATATGGATTATTCACTAATTTGGATACAATCGGAGCAATATCTATTAAATAAAGCATCTTTCAACACATTTTTCTCGCACGTCGGGCTGGCCTGGGCAACAGTCTGTGACACCCTACTACTGCTGAGGCAGTGTGAGAGAAAAAAAAAAAAAGTGTTGAAAGGTGTTTTATTTAATTGATACTGCTCTGGCTACATCCACATCAGTGAATAATCCATGTTGTATACAGAAAGGACTCCTGCGGAAGGCTTATTCTAGTTTCCTTGCCTCTGATCTTCCCCTCTTATAACTTTCACACTTAAATCTCCTCCCTCCCAGTCCCGTCCTATTATATCTAATTTATCTAGGAATCTTCACGATATTGACCCTTCATCTCTATCCTCCCATGTTTCAAACCTCCTCTCTACTGTGGCACCATCCACGTCTGTCAACGAGGCTGTTTCTTCTTATAACAATACTCTATCCTCTGCCTTAGACACTCTTGCACCTTTGATGACCCGCCCTATAAGGCGCACAAAACCCCAACCTTGGCTGACTTCTAATATCCGCTACCTACGTTCCTGTACCCGCTCCGCCGAACGCCTCTGGCGGAAATCTCGGGCCCTTGCTGATTTCCTACACTTTAAGTTCATGCTGACCTCCTTCCAATCTGCTCTTTTATGCGCCAAACAGGATTATTATATCCAACTGACCAACTCTCTTGGCTCTAACCCTCGACTTCTCTTCACCACATTGAACTCTCTCCTCAAGGTGCCCCCTCCCCCAACTCCCCCTTCATTATCTCCTCAGACCCTTGCTGAATTCTTTCATGACAAGGTTCAAAAGATAAACCTTGAATTCTCTACCTCGCCACCTCTCCCTCCACTAACTAGTCCATTCCCCTCTCTCTCCTTCCCCTCATTCTTTTTCCTCCTTTCCTGAAGTTACTATAGAGGAAACTACACTTCTCCTTTCTTCCTCAAAATGTACCACCTGTTCCTCTGATCCCATTCCCACCCACCTTCTTAATGCCATCTCTCCTGCTCTTATTCCTTTTACCTGTCACATTCTCAACCTCTCACTTTCCACTGCAACTGTCCCTGCTGCCTTTAAACATGCTGTGGTCACACCTCTCCTTAAGAAGCCTTCACTTGACCCTACTTGTCCCTCTAATTACCGACCCATCTCCCTCCTTCCTTTTCTCTCCAAATTACTTGAGTGTGCTGTTCACCGCCGCTGCCTTGATTTTCTCTCCTCACATGCTATTCTTGACCCACTACAATCTGGTTTTCGCCCTCTCCATTCAACCGAAACTGCTCTTACTAAAGTCTCCAATGACCTATTACTGGCTAAATCCAGAGGTCTCTATTCCATCCTCATTCTTCTTGAGCTTTCCGCTGCTTTTGACACTGTCGATCACAGCATACTCCTTGATATCCTGTCCTCACTTGGATTCCAGGGCTCTGTCCTTTCCTGGTTCTCTTCCTACCTCTCCCTCCGCACCTTTAGTGTTCACTCTGGTGGATCCTCTTCTACTTCTATTCCTCTGCCTGTTGGCGTACCTCAGGGTTCTGTTCTTGGTCCCCTCCTCTTTTCTATCTACACTTCTTCCCTTGGTTCATTAATCTCATCCCATGGCTTTTCATACCATCTCTATGCTGATGACTCCCAAATCTACCTTTCTACCCCTGATATCTCACCTTGCATCCAAACCAAAGTTTCAGCGTGCTTGTCTGACATTGCTATCTGGATATCTCAACGCCACCTGAAATTAAACATGACCAAAACCGAACTTCTCATTTTTCCCCCCAAACCCACCTCCCCACTCCCCCCGTTTTCTATTTCTGTTGATGGCTCTCTCATTCTCCCTGTCTCCTCGGCTCGAAACCTTAGGGTCAGCTTTGACTCTTCTCTCTCCTTCTCTGCTCATATCCAGCAGACCGCCAAGACCTGTCCTTTCTTTACAACAGCCGTAAAATCCGCCACTTTCTTTCCGAGCACTCTACCAAAACCCTCATCCACACCCTTGTCACCTCTCGTTTAGACTACTGCAATCTGCTTCTTGCTGGCCTCCCACTTAGTCACCTCTCCCCTCTCCAATCGGTTCAAAACTCTGCTGCCCGTCTCATCTTCCACCAGCGTCGCTTTACTCATACTACCCCTCTCCTCAAGTCGCTTTACTGGCTCCCTATCCGTTTTCGCATCCTGTTCAAACTTCTTCTACTAACCTATAAATGTACTCACTCTGCTGCTCCCCAGTATCTCTCCACACTCGTCCTTCCCTACACCCCTTCCCTTGCACTCCGCTCCATGGATAAATCCTTCTTATCTGTTCCCTTCTCCACTACTGCCAACTCCAGACTTCGCGCCTTCTGTCTCGCTGCACCCTACGCTTGGAATAAACTTCCTGAGCCCCTACGTCTTGCCCCTTCCTTGGCCACCTTTAAATCTAGACTGAAAGCCCACCTCTTTAATATTGCTTTTGACTCGTAACCACCTGCCTCCACCTACCCTCCTCCTTCCTGTACACAATAATTGATTTGATTACTTTATTTTTTGTCTATTAGATTGTAAGCTCTTTGAGCAGGGACTCTCTTTCTTCTATGTTTGTGCAGCGCTGCGTATGCCTTGTAGCGCTATAGAAATGCTAAATAGTAGTAGTAGTAGTAGTTATTCACCGAAACACAGCAAATGTAGGGTCCATCTGTATAGTATATGCCTTTATAAGTTTGATTCTGCGGCGTCTGCTGGATTATTATATGTACTCATCTGTGGTCACTTGCACCTCCTTTTTTTTTTGGGGGGGGGGGGGGGTCTGTAGCTTGACTTGTGAAAGTGCTTGGTTTTCTCTTGTTTTCTGGAGTTCCACTAAGTTCCAAGTCCACTCCTTCCAAAACAAAGGATATTTGTAAGGCACTGTTATCCTCAGGATAGAAGTTCATTATCTTTTCAAGGGCTTCGTTCTTTGTGCAACCTGAAAAACAAGAAGCAGTATGAAGTCTGTTCTGGGCAAGGGGGGGGGGGGGGGGTCTTAGACGCACTGCCATTTTTAGTGCTTCTTAAAAATAGGCAAGCGCTAAACGCTAAAGATGCCCTAAGGAATACACTGGTGTCTTCAGCATTTAGCATGCGCTAAAAATGCCAGCGTGCCTTAGTAAAAGACCCCATTGGTCGTTATCTACCTTCTAAACTAATACTTAGAGAGATGCTGGTAAACTGAGTGATCACATGATTCCTGCTGATTTGTACCTTTCCAGGACTGAGAGCTTTTTCAGACTGTCACAAGACACAACAAGAAACATAAGACTTTAGTGTGTGCTTTTAATTTTGTTGACTGTCTTCCTGGTTTACTTAATCCTGACTTGACTTGTCTGTTATTTGAAACATTTACCAATACAAAGCTCAACGCTGAGATTAAGTTCTAGATATGCAACTGTGCCCAAACCTAAGTGGTGACTCGTTTCACTGGCTCACGATTCACCTCTATCATTATTGGCCTGGTAATTTCAAAAGTCCAAATTTTTATTTAAAATTGTTAAACTATTTAAAAAGTGTGTTTATATATAAAATTAAATAAAAATTTGGACTTTTGAAATTACCAGACCAATGAGCTGCATATACAGAAGAACTTAAGCTCAGCATTGGGCTTTGTATTTGAAGAAGTTATTGTTCCCGCTGCTTTCTTTGGACCTTGCAAAGTGTGATTTGAAACATTTACTGCATATTAAAATAAACATTGCACTGTTCTGCTAGGCAGTTTTAATTTGCATATATAATGCCATAGCCTCTCCAGTTTATGATTACCTCTTTTATATTTTAGCATCACTACAATTACACAAGTTGTGTCTAAACAACTCATGAAGCATGACATACATTAATCGTGGAGGGGCATTTTCTAAAGAACGTCCAACTCAGAATTAGGACATGCTGCTCGTAATGTCCAACAGAAACATCCATCTCGCAGTCATTTTTGAATAGAAAAAACGTTGGGATTTGCTGTTCACAAATACTTGAGAAGAACGCCAAAACAAGGCACAAAAACATCTGGCATTATTTCTGGCCACACGGATGTCTTTGCAGAGAAGAGGGGCAGCCTCGTGGTCTGTGCAGTGGACTTTAAACAATGGGACCCATGTACAAATCCCACCTTAATTCTTTTATATGTTATTCCGAGCCCTCCAGCAACAGATAAAAACCTACTGCACTTAAAGGCACACCACTAAAATAGCTATTATGCTTGCCCGGTGTCTTATAAATTCAGGTACAGTGTTTCAGGAGGCCACATATTTGTACAGAAATAAAAGTTAAAGTGGGAGTTGAGTCCTGTTGTTCAAAGTCCACTGCACTGACCACTAGGCTTGCTGCTCTGTTAGGAATGGCCATAATACCTGACGCTATCATAAATCCTGGTATCCACTTTCACTTCTTAAGGGGTGAGAGGGGGTCATGCCTTCAACCCTCCTGTGGTCAGCTGCTCAATCAGGGCCCTGGCTGTGACTGAAATAGGGCATTTTTCTTCCCGTCCTAATTTTGGGTCTGCCCAAAACACGTCTCCAACAGGCCACCTTGCTATTTGGACGAACTGTACTTTAAAACATCCCAAATTCTGCCTTTTGAAAACGTGATTTGGACTTTTTTTGTCCATTTTGAGATGTCCATCTGCTTCAAAAATGAGTGCTTTAGTCACTGACCACAACCTATATCTTTTCAATATCTAGTTTAAAGAAGACAGCCTAGGAGATTGACACACAAGGAGCTTTGGCTACCATGGTTACTGTGGCAGA
The DNA here is from genome assembly GCF_901765095.1 of Microcaecilia unicolor. Taxonomy (NCBI): domain Eukaryota; kingdom Metazoa; phylum Chordata; class Amphibia; order Gymnophiona; family Siphonopidae; genus Microcaecilia; species Microcaecilia unicolor. The sequence goes on along the minus strand of NC_044041.1, from coordinate 75,796,109 downwards.
TATGGATGTAACAGAAGCAGTTAATCTGTGGAATAGCTATCTGGGAAAAGCTGAGTGTCTTAGTTCCATTTAAAAATGTTAAGTGTCAACGTTCACATAGTGTGTCTTGATTTACATGTCAACTGAGAACTGCAAGGCAAAAGTGAGACGGAGAGAAAGATACTGGCATATATTCCCTGATGCTTTTACAATGTATGAATATTTTAAATGTTTGCATACTATCATTCATTAACTTTAGGTGCTAAGTGAGAATATTTTAACTCCTAAATTCAGATACTATACGTTCTTTATGTGATCTGTTCAGAATTGTTAAGAAATTTTACTTGCGATAGGCATTTAGGGCTAGATTCTATATATCATGCCTAAAAAATTGGTGCAAAAAAAAAAAAAAAAAGAAGCCTAGGTGTATTCTATGAAGTATGCCTTAATTTAGGTGCTGTTTACAGAATATGCCTAGTGCCTGTCTGTGTGACTAAATTTAGTAGTGGGCAGTTAATGCCAAGTAAAATTTGCTGTAAATGCCTACACCTAAATTAGACATGGACCAGGTGTATTCTATAACAATGCGCACAGTTTTCAGAAACTCCTACAACCCGCCCATTCCATGCCACTTTCTCAACTATGCGCCTTAGAATTTACACGCATTACTTTATAGAATACTTTTAGACAGTTGTGTGCGTACATTCTAATTAATGCCAATTAGTGTCAATTGCTTAATTGACAACTATCGGTGCTGACTGGCTTGTAAGCTAATTAGTTTGTGCACGCAAATCCAGAATACAACCTGATTTGCGCATGCAACTTAAGTCGCACTATACAGAATCTGGGACTTAATGCATACAAAAATTTTTAATGATATTTTTAATTCAGCATCTTGAAGGTTGGCCTGAGCACAACATGGGTGGGCTCGAGAAGCCTGCCTCCTCATCCGCCATCTCTCCCGGCTGCCCCTCTGTACCTTTTCAAACCTTTTAGTTCTTCACCAGCAGTGACACGTACCTGCTGCTCGTGATGGGCCTGAGCCTTCTTTCTGTCCTGGTCCTGCCTATGCAGAAACAGGAAGTTGAATCAGAGGGAAGCCTTGGGGCCGGTGTGAGCAGCGGGTATGAAGAACCAAAAAACGTTTAGAAAGGTAAAGAAGAGTAGCAGGGCAGAAGAGTCAAGATCTTGATTGCTTTGGGGGGGGGGGGGGGGGGGAAGGTAGGAAAAGAGTGGAAGGAGAGATACCAGATGGGGCGCTGCTGGGGAGCTTTGCACTGCTGGGTGGGCTGAGCCCAGAGTGTACAAGAAGGCACCTATTTCTTTGTAATTTACCAGGAAAAAGAGATTATATAGTAACCAATCAAGGGTCATGGATTTGGTTATACCACTTTTCCAGTGTCATCGGTATCTTAATTGCGGTTAATCATGCGATTACATTTTTTAATCCTGCAATTAATTTTGATTAAAATTTTTAATCATTGCCCACTTCTAAAACTAACTGTAAAGAAGCACATTAGTTCTTCAAGTGACACTTTGGATCTGCAACTTTTTGCAGACTTGTTTTTTTGGATAAGCTTCATACCATTAATGTTTCATTTCTTCTAGTCTGGATGACAAAGCTCCAAAAGCTTACTGTCCAATTTTTTTCGTTTTCCTTTCTTACAAAGATTGCTGAAAAAGTGGTGCTGAACCAGTTGCACAAATATCGTGTGAAAAATGTTTTAGATACTTTTTAATTTGATTTTTGCCGTAGCCATGTTTTTTGACTCTTTTGTTGACTAGTTTTGATGTACTCTCAGGGTTTTGAGTTTGGAAACTCTAACGTGCTTGTACCTTTGGATATCTCAGCCACATTTGACACCATTAATCCTGGCATTTGGACATTTTGCTAAAAACGTCTTAAAATTTTTGATTTGAAAATTGCCTTGTTCTAGATGTTTTGTACTCGGTGCATTTTTCTTTTGGGGCCATTTGGGAACCCTCCCCTCCCCCACCTCCAGTAGTCATTTAGGGCAACCTTTGGTCATTTATTCTTGATTGAAACAGGTCTAGCCAAAAAGTCTTAATTTTGGCCCTAGATGTTTTCGTTTTGTTTCATTATTGCACAAAAAGTCTCTTTTGGTGCCACCCAGATCCTGCCCAAACCCCCCCCCCCCCCCCCCCCCAATTAGTGCCCTTGAAATTTGGATGAAATGTAGAGAAAAATGCAACTTGGACGTTTTTCCTCTCAAAAACATCCACCTTATGATGTTTTTTTGTTTTGAAAATGAACGCCGGTGTCTATTACAAATAGCAATTTCAGGTAATGTACTTAATGTTTCAGTCTTTCCTAACAGGTCCGGATGTTTTCCTTTATCTACTGGAGTACCACAAATTCATTATCAGCTAAGCTGTTTGAGCATTAAATGAAAAGTAATGCCTCCACCTCCATAACTCAACAGATGGCAGCACTGACACACTACATGTGCTCACTTGTTCTTCTTTTCCTTCACCTCACCTAAGCTAAAAGCCCACCTTTTTGATGCTGCTTTTAACTCCTAACCCTTATTCACTTGTTCAGAACCCTTATTTTATCATCCTTACTTTAATATTCCCTTATCTCTTGTTTGTCTGTCCTAATTAGATTGTAAGCTCTGTCAAGCAGGGACTGTCTCTTCATGTTCAAGTGTACAGTGCTGCGTATGTCTAGTAGTAGTTGGTGAAAAGTCTGTGTGAAGAGGCTGTTTTGCTATTACTTGTGAAATGGAAGCAGGCAGTGAGCACTCATCCATGTGATTTAAGCAACATGTGGTGACAGAATTTCTGACTGTTGAAGGAGTCCCTCCAGTTGAAATTCATCACCACACACAGGTTGTTTATGGTGATGACTCTGTTTGATGTGAGTACTGTGTGTTGCTGAGCCAAAAAAAATGTAAGACTGTGGACCGGGAAGGGCTAATTTATGTGATTAAAAAACAAAGTGGATAACCTGTGACAGCAACTGACACGTCTCACACTGACAAACTCATAAAGGATAATTGGAGGATCATTTAAAGTGTTACACTGCAACTCTGGAAACGTTGAAGAACAATTAAGAAGAGTTTGGAAGCACAAAAAGGAAATTTTGTTGCAACATGACAATGCTAAGCCTCACACTGCATGAAACACCACAGAAACAATTACGCTATCCACCATACAGCTCACACTTAGAACTGTGCAATTTCCATCTTTTTCCAGTGAAGAGACAAGATGTGAAGGTACAGCTTTCAAAACTTGTCCATCATTGGCAGACAGACATGTGTGACAAATAGTGGAGATTGTGTAGAAAAGTAAGTACATATAATAAAAGAGCAAGTTTCAGGCTTTATTTTTGTTATTCATTACAATATCATCATTTAAACAAAAGTTATGGAAGCGGAGGCATTACTTTTCATTTAATCCTCAGCGAATATATATTATACCAATTTCCGGGCAGGATTAACTCTTTGGTGTGCATTAGGCCCCTCATCATAATACAAATAACATTTTTAAATTCCCACAAATAGTGGGCCCTATGTGAAGTTTAATAGGGATGAAGTACGGGACAATACTCAGAGGGTGAAGAATGTAGACAGACCTTTGCAGGCTCCCACCCTCCCCTCACCCCCTACATTTAGCTTTCTGCCAACAGCTGATTTTGCAGGACAAAAATCTGTCACAGAATTAACACAACTGAGAGTGCCCTTCTTAAATGTTTGGGCCCTAGGCATGTGCCTAATTTGCCTATACCTTTATTCCAGCCAACCAATTTGCTGTCTCCTTTTAATGGTGGGTGTTATCGACTTTAAAGAGATATCTACAATGTTTTCTCCATATGCACAATAAAGTACCTCAAACCTTTTTGCATCAAATAAATAAAGTGTTGGATGATGCGTAACAAGCTGGCCTTGAAGGTTGGTAAGATTGAAATCATGCTCTTTCTCACCACCTTTCAACACCTCTTACTCTTGATATTAAAGGCTAGTTAATACCTGTTGCATCTCACGTGCAAAATCTGGGTGTATTTATTGACCCAGAATTGAATATGTGGAGTACAGGAGTGGCCTAGTAGTTAGAGCACCGGTCTTGCAATCCAGGGGTGGCCGGTTCAAATCCCACTGCTGCTCCTTGTGATCTTGGGCAAGTCACTTAACCCTCCACTGCCTCAGGTACAAACTTAGATTGTGAGCCCTCCTGGGACAGAGAAATATCCAGTGTACCTGAATGTAACTCACCTTGAGCTACTACTGAAAAAGCTGTGAGCAAAATCTAAATAAATAAATAAATACATATGATGCTCAAATTAAAGCAGTTGTTAAAAAAGCTTCTTTAAACTGTGTGTGATCTGTTGCCTAGAATCTCTTTACTACAGAAATGTCCAGACTGTATTGCAATCATTGGTAGCATTGATGATGGATTGCTGTATTTGAGCTTTCTCCGAGGACAAGCAGGCTGCTTGTTCTCACGACTGGGTGACGTCCGCGGCAGCCCCCACCAACCGGAAACAAGCTTCGCGGGACGGTCGGCACGCAGGGCACGCCCACCGCGCATGCGCGGCCGTCTTCCCGCCCGTGCGCGACCGCTCCCGCCAGTTCCTTTTTTTCCGCGCCTGGAGAGAGTCGTGCCTCGCCGCTCTCTCTGATTCAGCCGCCGGATTTTCGATCGCGTTTACGCCGATCGTGTTTTTTCTTTGTTTATTTAGGTATAGTTACCGTCCGGTTTCTTTTTGAAAAAAAAAAAAAAAAAGAAACCCTGCGCGTGTGGAGCACGCGCTCCCTTTTTCCCTCGCTTCCAGCGGGGACGCCACGTTGCGGCCTAGTGGCCGCACGGTCGTTTTCCTTTTCGTGGTGTGATTTCAGCCACCATTGACGACTTTGACTTCGCCGACGCGATTTTTCCGTCGATGTCCTCGAAGGTCCCGAGTGGATTTAAAAAGTGTGGTCGCTGCGGCCGGCCGATCTCGCAGACCGACACCCACGCTTGGTGCCTCCAGTGCCTCGGGCCGGAGCACAATATCAAGTCGTGTTCTCTGTGTCTCGGTCTCCGGAAACGGACTCAGGTTGCGAGGCAAGTTCTGCGGGACCGTCTTTTTGGAACTTGCGCCGGCCCCTCGACGTCGACCTCGAAGGCATCGGTATCGACGCCCGGTCCTTCTGTACCGGTATCGATGCCCGAGACATCGGCACCGATGGCAGCGACCCCAGGAGAACAGGTCCCGTCGGCCCGCCGGTCCTCCGGTGAGAGTGGGGGTGAGAGGCCGCGTGGGCAGTCGGCCCCGGTCACTCCCTCAGCTCGTGGGCCACGGGACCGAACCCTGTCTGACCCGGTACCTCGAGACCGAGGGGGATCGACCTCCTCCTCCTCCATGCCCTCCGGCGCCGGTGACGGGCATCGTCAGAAAGATAAGAAGCGTTGTCACCGGTCGCCCTCGGTGCATCCGGATATCGGAGAGGAGGCGACGCCGAAGCGTCATCGTCGAGAGGAGAGGTCTCCGTCGGTTGTGGAGGTACCGACGCGTCGGGGTTCCGGCACCTCGGTGCCGTCTCCTGGCCCCCAGCAGCTTCTGGCGCCGACACCCCTACCGGCCCCACCGCCTTTCCCGACAGCGGGCCTGGACGAGTGCCTCAGAGCCATCCTTCCTGGGATCCTGGAAGGGCTGATGCGCCAGGCTGTGCCGGCGCCGCTTGCGCCCTCGGCGCCGATGACTGTGGCGCCGGCGAGCTGTAGCCCGGCGCCGGGGCCGTCGACACCGCCGCCGCTTGCGGTGCCGGTCTCGACCGCCACGCAGGTGGAGTCCCCGTCGACGTCGATGGAGGGAGCTCTGTCCCCGCCGGCGCGGGAGTCCACCGCTCGACGACACCGAGACCCTGGTGCCTCGACGTCGAGCCGGGCCCGGTTCAGGACTCAGCTACATGAGCTTATGTCCGACACCGAGGATGAGGACTCGTGGGGGGAAGAGGAGGACCCTAGATATTTCTCCTCAGAGGAGTCTACGGGCCTTCCCTCGGACCCCACGCCTTCACCGGAGAGGAAACTCTCACCTCCCGAGAGTCTCTCCTTTGCCTCCTTTGTGCGGGATATGTCTATTAGCATTCCCTTCCCCGTGGTCTCTGTGGAAGAGCCGAGGGCCGAGATGCTCGAGGTCCTCGACTATCCATCACCACCTAGAGAGTCCTCCACGGTGCCGCTGCACAATGTCCTTAAGGAGACGCTGCTTCGGAACTGGGTGCGACCATTAACTAACCCCACCATTCCCAAGAAAGCAGAGTCCCAGTACAGGATCCACTCTGACCCAGAGCTAATGCGGCCACAATTGCCCCATGACTCAGCGGTCGTGGATTCTGCTCTCAAGAGGGCACGGAGTTCGAGGGATACCGCCTCGGTGCCCCCGGGGCGGGAGTCTCGCACTCTGGACTCGTTTGGGAGGAAGGCCTACCAATCCTCCATGCTCGTGACCCGCATCCAATCATACCTGCTCTATATGAGCATCCACATGCGGACCTATGTGCAACAACTGGCGGACCTGGTCGAGAAGCTCCCGCCGGAGCAGTCCAGGCCTTATCAGGATGTGGTCAGGCAGCTGAAGGCGTGCAGAAAGTTCCTGTCCAGGGGTATCTATGACACCTGTGACGTGGCATCTCGTGCTGCGGCCCAAGGTATAGTGATGCGCAGGCTCTCATGGCTGCGTGCCTCTGACCTAGACAACCGCACCCAGCAGAGACTGGCCGACGTCCCTTGCCGGGGGGATAACATTTTTGGTGAGAAGGTCGAGCAGATGGTGGACCAACTGCATCAGCGGGAAACCGCTCTCGACAAGCTCTCCCACCGGGCGCCTTCAGCAACCACCTCCACAGGTGGACGTTTTTCCCGGGCCCGGCAGGCTGCACCCTATTCTTTTGCGAAGCGTAGGTACAACCAGCCGGCCCGAAGGCCTCGTCAGGCACAGGGACAGCCCCAGCGCGCTCGTTCTCGTCAACAGCGTGCGCCTAAGCAGCCCCCTGCGCCTCCACAGCAAAAGCCGGGGACGGGCTTTTGACTGGATCCACGGGAACATAGCCGCCCTACAAGTGTCCGTACCGGACGATCTGCCGGTCGGAGGGAGGTTAACATTTTTTCACCAAAGGTGGCCTCTCATAACCTCCGACCAGTGGGTTCTCCAAATAGTGCAGTGCGGATACGCCCTGAATTTGGCCTCCCTGCCTCCAAATTGTCCTCCGGGAGCTCAGTCTTTCAGCTCCCATCACAAGCAGGTACTTGCAGAGGAACTCTCTGCCCTTCTCAGCGCCAATGCGGTCGAGCCCGTACCACCCGGGCAGGAAGGGCAGGGATTCTATTCCAGGTACTTCCTTGTGGAAAAGAAAACAGGGGGGATGCGTCCCATCCTAGACCTGAGAGGCCTGAACAAATTCCTGGTCAAAGAAAAGTTCAGGATGCTTTCCTTGGGCACCCTTCTGCCAATGATTCAGAAAAACGATTGGCTATGTTCCCTGGATTTAAAGGACGCATATACTCACATACCGATACTGCCAGCTCACAGACAGTATCTCAGATTCCGCCTGGGCGCACGGCACTTTCAGTATTGTGTGCTGCCCTTTGGGCTCACCTCTGCCCCACGAGTGTTTACCAAGTGCCTCGTGGTGGTGGCGGCCTACCTACGCAAGCTGGGAGTGCACGTGTTCCCATATCTCGACGATTGGCTGGTCAAGAACACCTCGGAGGCAGGAGCCCTCCGGTCCATGCAGTGCACTATTCAACTTCTGGAGCTGCTGGGGTTTGTGATAAATTACCCAAAGTCCCATCTCCAGCCAACCCAGTCTCTGGAATTCATAGGAGCGCTGCTGAATACCCAGACGGCTCAGGCCTACCTTCCCGAAGCGAGGGCCTCCAATCTCCTGGCCCTAGCTTCACAGACCAGAGCGTCTCAGCAGATCACAGCTCGGCAGATGTTGAGACTTCTGGGTCATATGGCCTCCACAGTTCATGTGACTCCCATGGCTCGTCTTCACATGAGATCTGCTCAATGGACCCTAGCTTCCCAGTGGTTCCAAGCCACCGGGAATCTAGAAGATGTCATCCGCCTCTCCACCAGTTGCCGCACTTCACTGCTCTGGTGGACCATCCGGACCAATTTGATACTGGGACGTCCATTTCAAATTCCACAGCCCACGAAAGTGTTGACGACGGATGCCTCTCGCCTGGGGTGGGGAGCTCATGTCGATGGGCTTCACACCCAGGGTCTGTGGTCCCTCCAGGAAAAGGATCTGCAGATCAACCTCCTGGAGCTCCGAGCGATCTGGAACGCACTGAAGGCTTTCAGAGATCGGCTGTCCTGCCAAATTATCCAAATTCGGACAGACAATCAGGTTGCAATGTATTACGTCAACAAGCAGGGGGGCACCGGATCTCGCCCCCTGTGTCAGGAGGCCGTCGGGATGTGGCGTTGGGCGTGTCGGTTCGGCATGCTCCTCCAAGCCACGTACCTGGCAGGCGTAAACAACAGTCTGGCCGACAGACTGAGCAGAGTCATGCAACCGCACGAGTGGTCGCTCCATGCCAGAGTGGTACGCAAGATCTTCCGAGCGTGGGGCACCCCCTCGGTGGACCTTTTCGCCTCTCAGACCAACCACAAGCTGCCTCTGTTCTGTTCCAGACTTCAGGCACACGGCAGGCTAGCGTCGGATGCTTTTCTCCTCCATTGGGGGACCGGCCTCCTGTATGCTTATCCTCCCATACCTTTGGTGGGGAAGACCTTACTGAAGCTCAAGCAAGACCGCGGCACCATGATTCTGATTGCGCCCTTTTGGCCCCGTCAGATCTGGTTCCCTCTTCTTCTGGAGTTGTCCTCCGAGGAACCGTGGAGATTGGAGTGTTTTCCGACTCTCATCTCGCAGAACGACGGAGCGTTGCTGCACCCCAACCTTCAGTCCCTGGCTCTCACGGCCTGGATGTTGAGGGCGTAGACTTCACTGCGTTGGGTCTGTCTGAGGGTGTCTCCCGGGTCTTGCTTGCCTCTAGGAAGGATTCCACTAAAAAGAGTTACTTTTTCAAGTGGAGGAGGTTTGTCGTGTGGTGTGAGAGCAAGGCCCTAGAACCTCGTTCTTGCCCTACACAGAACCTGCTTGAATACCTTCTGCACTTATCAGAGTCTGGCCTCAAGACCAACTCAGTAAGGAATCACCTTAGTGCGATTAGTGCTTACCATTATCGTGTGGAAGGTAAAGCCATCTCTGGAGAGCCTTTAGTCGTTCGATTCATGAGAGGCTTGCTTTTGTCTAAGCCCCCTATCAAGCCTCCTACTGTGTCATGGGATCTCAACGTCGTCCTCACCCAGCTGATGAAACCTCCTTTTGAGCCACTGAATACCTGCCATCTGAAGTACCTGACCTGGAAGGTCATTTTCTTGGTGGCAGTTACTTCAGCTCGTAGGGTCAGTGAGCTGCAAGCCCTGGTAGCTCATGCTCCATATACCAAATTTCATCACAACAGAGTAGTGCTCCGCACCCACCCAAAGTTCCTGCTGAAGGTGGTGTCGGAGTTCCATCTTAACCAGTCAATTGTCTTGCCAACATTCTTTCCCAGGCCGCATACCCGCCCTGCTGAACATCAGTTGCACACATTGGACTGCAAGAGAGCATTGGCCTTCTACTTGGAGCGGACACAGCCCAACAGACAGTCCGCCCAATTGTTTATTTCTTTCGACCCTAACAGGCTAGGGGTCGCTGTCGGGAAACGCACCATCTCCAATTGGCTAGCAGATTGCATTTCCTTCACTTACGCCCAGGCTGGGCTGACTCTTGAGGGTCATGTCACGGCTCATAGTGTCAGAGCCATGGCAGCGTCGGTGGCCCACTTGAAGTCAGCCACTATTGAAGAGATCTGCAAGGCTGCGACGTGGTCATCTGTCCACACATTCACATCTCATTACTGCCTCCAGCAGGATACCCGACGCGACAGTCGGTTCGGGCAGTCGGTGCTGCAGAATCTGTTTGGGGTGTAAATCCAACTCCACCCTCCAGGACCCGAATTTATTCTGGTCAGGTTGCACTCTCAGTTAGTTGTTCTTCGTAGGTCAATTTCTGTTGTACCCTCGCCGTTGCGAGGTTCAATTGACCTGGGCTCTTGTTTTGAGTGAGCCTGAGAGCTAGGGATACCCCAGTCGTGAGAACAAGCAGCCTGCTTGTCCTCGGAGAAAGTGAATGATACATACCTGTAGCAGGTGTTCTCCGAGGACAGCAGGCTGATTGTTCTCACCTTCCCTCCCTCCTCCCCTTTGGAGTTGTGTGTTTCATCTTTTTGCTAGTCATTCAACTGGCGGGAGCGGTCGCGCACGGGCGGGAAGACGGCCGCGCATGCGCGGTGGGCGTGCCCTGCGTGCCGACCGTCCCGCGAAGCTTCTTTCCGGTTGGTGGGGGCTGCCGCGGACGTCACCCAGTCGTGAGAACAATCAGCCTGCTGTCCTCGGAGAACACCTGCTACAGGTATGTATCATTCACTTTCAGGCAGTTTCTCTGCAAAACTGTAGGCTGTTCAGCTCGTTCAAAAGTCTGCTGCCTGTGTCTTGACAGGTACCTGTAGAACTGATCATATTACTTGACTACTTTTTTGAACTTCAATGGCTTCCAGTTTTGTAGAGGATTCAGTTTAAAATCTTGGCCTTGGGATATCCAAGGCCCTACAGACCTCAATATTCATTCCAATCATCAAGTCTAAAAACGCTTGATGTTCCATCTTTTCATCATATGAGCATTTCCGAGACTTGTGACCTGGTGTTTGCCCCAGCAGCACCAATTCTCTGGAATTCCTTTCCAGATGATTTGAGAGCAATCTCTCATTTCACTGTAAAAAATTAAATGGCTACCTCTCAGCAATCTTTTTCCAAGATGTAATAACTGAAAACCCAATTAGTTTTTTTTAAACAGAGATTGTCACAGTCAGTTGTTCATCTTAGCCTACCTTTCAAGCAGGGCTTTTCCATTGTCTGCTAAAATTGACCTATGGACCCCAAGTTTTAATGAAAGAGCTCAGGCTCTACACACCAATTCTGCCTTGTCATAGAATCTGTGACTGGTTGCAGGGTCCTGGCTATTGTGGGGTGGGTCCCTCAGTGATCACTCCACCCCTGAAGGGTGGCCTAGCATTTGAGTACCGGCATGCTTTTTTGCTAGAAAAAATGCACTGCTTTTAAGTATTAGTTTGTTTCAAGGATTCTAGATTTTTGTCTCGTGACTGTTTAATTATATTGTGTATGTTACTACTGTAAACCAGCTAAAATTGTTGGTAACAGGGATTATATAGGTTCTAAATAAATAGATACATAGAGATACAAATCCTTGCTCAACCACCACAGTTTCCCTAGTGGAACCCATGCCTTAAAGTATGAAAGATTCCAACACAGATCCTGAGGTTAGAAGACAGATGATCTGGCTGTGCTGCTGTTAGATGCTTTGAGAAATGTACAATCTTTACTGTAAGACTTTAGGGCAAAACCGTTGTTGGTACCTTTAGCTCCAGTGAGCTCCTAGCTTTATTAAATGTACATTTAAAACCAATCGCAGAACTATCTAACTATAAGCCTGGACAGGTTTTCCCCCTCGCAGCCACCTCCTACCCACTGTGTACTTCAAAATCTTAATAGCGCATGTCTTTACTGAGTTAATGCCAATATCATCCTGCAAGCTTACACATTTATAATATGAATAGGTCAGAATGCAAGGATATGCTCCATACCTTCCAGTGTGCAGGTTCGGCTGGTGAAACCACCTTGGAACTGAATATGCAACTGGGAGACCTCAACGCTCTTTGGAAATTCCAATAGTATCCACTGGGCGGTGCCCTAAAGCCACAAATAGAGAAAAGTTACCGGATACTCTTTCTTAGTGTTGTTTTTCCTGTCCTTTTTCTATCCATTTCTGTATGTCAAGGGTTAGTAAAGCAAAGATGTTCACATAGGTGAAAAAAAACAAAAATCCCACAGAAAATCACAGCAACAAGAAAGAGTGGGAAATGGATGACGGCTCTTCATAGAACAGACCTTGGAATGATCAATTATTGGACTAACACTTCTTTATTGGTAGTTGACAAAGGCTCAACATGGCAACTTGTTTCGGCTAAATATGCCTGCCTCAGGAGGGGTATTGTTAGCTAGAGATGCCCTTATCCAAAAATAGCTATGGAGAACTGGTCTTGAGAAAGACCTTTGGACATAGGACTCTGAAAGAACCAAATTGGTATAATGTCAGCAACACGAGTTTAGCCAAAACACAATGCTTTGTCGAGTCTTTGTTAACTACCAATAAAGAAATGTTTGTCCAATAATTGATCGTTCCATTGTCTTTTCCTTGAAGAGCCGTCACACATTTCCCACTCTTTCTTGTTGCTGTCTAGGGTTAGTATCCATCATGGTGCCTACGATCTTTTTGTGGCAAAATATTGCCAAGGTTTTTCCCTCTACTCCCACACTCAGGTACTAACCAGACCCAATTTTGCTTACCATCTGAGATTCAGCAAGCTCAGATTCTCTCTCTAGTGTTGCTGGATCTTTCTTCATTACTTTTGCCACAGTGGGGCCCCACAGATGTTACAATTAGGTAACCCTAGTTGGATACAGTAGATATTGTTGTTGAACAGGTATTCAACTACTATCCTTACCCTTCAGAACAATCTCCAAGGCCCAGCCATTTCTTCTCTACTAAAAACTGTACTCTCAGCAGAAGCTGAGTTTAATCTGCACATCCCACTGGCAGATCCCCAGGCTCATCCCACACTTATACTACTGGTCAGAAGGCCAGACTATACTGTCTGTTTCTTTATGCGTATTTAGCAAGTGGCCTAACCTCACCTGTGACCTATCCTTACCTGGTCAGAGTTCCAACACGTATCCTCATTCCCATCAAACAGGTACTTCTTTCCAAACTGCTTGACATCCTTGTTAAGTACAGAACTCACTCTGGGAGCAAAATAAATTAGAAAAAATTCTGACAACAAAGAAAGGTACAGCCATCCTGAAAACTGACTCCTGATTTCCTACCCATTCACCCCTCTCCCTAAAAGAAAAAAAGGAAAGAGAAAAAGGGGAGGGGAGGGGAGGGGATTTTATATACCGCTTTTCTGTGGTTACAATCAAAGTGGTTTGCATATTATCTACAGGTACCAATGCAAAGGTTTTTAATAGAGTTTTAAAACTATGAACCTTATTTACTCAACTTTGTTTTTCCATACAGAGTGGGGAAAAGTTTTAGTAAATAAAACCAAACCATTTTAGTTTCAGAGAAAAAGGAATTATTTACAGGTTCTTGGACTAGCATCAGAGTTGTCTAAGTATAAATGATGCTCCTGGGTTTTTCAAACTAATCCAGTACCTTCCCACACAGCATGATCCTCAAAACTTCCACAAGGTCCTAATCACAGAAACAGAGAAAATGCAGATACAAGACCATATGGCCTACCTAATTTGTCCATCCAAACCAAGACGGCTGAGGGGAAATACGATAGAGGTCTATAAAATAATGAGTGGAGTGGAATGGGTAGACGTGAAACGCTTTTTTACTCTTTCCAAAAATACTAGGACTAGGGGGCACACAATGAAGCAACTAAGTAGTAAATTTAAAACTAACTGGAGAAAATATTTCTTCACTCAACATGCAATTAAATTCTGGAATTTGTTGTCAGAGAGTGTGGTAAAACCAGTTTGTTTAGCAAAGTTTTAAAAACGTCTAGATAAATTTCCTTAAAGTTCATAAGCCATTATTAAGATGGACTTAGAAAATTCCACTGCTTAGTTCTAGAATAAGAAGCATAAAATCTGTTTTACAGTTTTGGGATCTTGCCAGGTACTTGTAACCTGGATTGGCCATTGTTGATGGACCTTCATTCTTTCATGACAACAATTATGTTATGTATAAGTGTGGACTTATGCAAGCCATTCTAGAACGGCAAAAATGTATGCAATAGCAGCTATAGAATTTGCCCTTATCGTACATACTTTAGGTAACCTGTACAGAATTATCTCTTCAGGGCTAGATTCTATATATATGGCGCCTAAAAAATTGGTGCCAAAAAAGTAACACTCAGCACTATTCTATAAGCCACTCAAAGCACCATATACAGAATCTGGGGGTTAGTATGTAACCTGAGGTGAAGTAAAAAGTTTAGCTTTCTCTTCTGTGGCTAGTGTTAGTGTGGGTTTTGTGCCAATTTCTTTTCTTGAGTGAATGAATGAGCCACAGCTTTTGATTTTTTCCCCCCTTCTTTTATTGACGGAAACAGGTAAACAAATTTTAAAAACTGCAAGAAAGGCTAAGGAGTTGACTCGATTATGATGCTGAATTTGGAGTTAAGGGAGGGAAGTGCTGTGGCTGTGAAATGATGAGTAATGATGGCTGGATCTTGTATGATATACATGTGGCATTCCAGACACATACAAATAATGCACAATGTATACAATGCTCATCCAGGTTCCAGAACAATCTCTGCACAAAACATTGATTCTACTGCTAAGGTGGACCTATGTTCATGTGTTTCCATGACTGGCCTGCTTTTCCATGTCTGAACACGTTTTACATACAGCATTAAGCGTAAAAACTATTTTACAGGTACGTTAAATAAGTCATGCACTGAAGCTCAGCATGCAGTTTCCTAAGTCTTTGCTAGTCCTCCACCAGGCACCATATAGGGATAGCAGACTGTTTTTACTGCTCCTGTTGCACCTACAGAGCTCCAGTTTCAAATTCTCTCATCATAAAACCGGACAAGCATAGGCCAAACCCAGAAGTAATTCACCCACTAGCAGAAATGCCAAGGGCGAACCATTCCAAAGAGTAAGATTTACCATACTAAGGAGTGAGACTGAAGGCCAAAGATTTGCAAATGAATCAAGGCAGCATTAAATGATATTGGCTTTTCTTTGGAGCCTCTGAAAAGAATACAAAGTGGGGAACGCTTTGGGTAAATTTTTTGATTTGAAAATTGTCTTCTACCCAGTAGTTAAAAGTATGTACATTGATTTCAGTGCACATATACCTAATGGTTGGACCACTTGGTACATGCTCAGATGTCTTCCTAATGGTTGGACCACTTGGTTTACCTCTCTAAGGCTTCCCTCTCATGAAAGCTGTGATCGAGATCAGTGTGCACTGGTATTGATGCTCTGATTGGTGAGAAATTGGGCTCAAAGAGTGTGAGATCTTTAAAATGTTTGTGACACACTCATAATGAGGGAGACTTGGCATTTCTGCACTTGCCGCAGCTCTGGTGTAGGAGTATCAGGGCAGGGAAGTTTCAATCTTGTGTCAACCCCTTCCCACCTCAGGACCTTATCAAAATCTAAGGGAGCAGGTCTAATTAAACTTGATCACCCCTTCCATTACAGGGTAAATGGGTCGGTTAAACTGGCCCCTCCCCCACCCAATAGTTTGTGGCTATCAAGGCCTGTTAATTTGCTTTCACTACAGCTACTAGTTGAAATCCCAGGCAACTGCCTAACGGTCAAACTATCCTCGGAGCTGCAAAAGCAACGCGTGCCCAAGAGACACAGCTGACATACCTGCTCACCATCTCCCCGCAGAGCAGCGAAACCACAGCCGTCGCCATGTCCACACGCCGCGCGTGACCCCACGTCGACGTCAGGTCACGCCCGCCCCCTGAGAAGAAAGAGTGAACGAGAGAGGCGGCCATCTTGCGGCTGGCGGTCGCTCTGGGCGGCCCTGTTGTGTGTGGCACCGGATTTTTGGCTGCTTTGAGTCTATGGGCGGGCGGTGGCCAGTAGAGTGAGGGCGGGTAGAATAGACAGTTCTAATATTTTCTGAGAGGAAAGCCGTATTGATCTGCTACTTTTTCTTGGGCCCCAAACATAACATTCATTAAGAAATAAAAACAAGATCCTGATGAATGATGTTTGTTCTTACTGACTGTTTCACTTTCGAATTGCCCTTTTTAAACAGCAATCCATGAGTCAAAGATCTTCCTTCATCCTAGACTACAAAGTCAATGCTGTAAACCATTTAAGCCAACCCTAGGGTTGAGAGTAAAGTAAATATCCAATCCGCTGTGTGTGGTACAAAAGCGGATTGGACAGTTTATTATGTCCCTAGTGGGCTCACAATCTAAGTTTTTATAGGCTTAGTGCCTGACCATTTCCCCTGCCTTCAGCAGTGCACATGCTAACTATTCCCGCTTCAGGGACAATCTTGGAGCCCCTAGACTGTAACACTGAAAAGAACAAACCCCTGTGTTTAAAAGCGTGTGATATGAAACTTCAAGGTGAGATGAGGGAAAGCCACATCCAGAGCCACTTGTCATTTTATTTATTACCGATAATGGCGACCGATTCCGGCATCAGGAGCTCAGGAACTGCAGCACCAGAGCGCCTTGTCCTTTCCACATTCTGTCTTGGGACACATGGAAATCACTGGCTTGAATGGGAGCTAGCTGCCTTCAATTTCTAGTTCATGTAAACCTGTTTTACATTGTTGATAACGTACCGAGCAGTATTCAAAAATGAGCTGTAGAGTGTCTGAAATACATGTCTATTGCTGAGTAGTCTTATAGCTAATTCAAAGACTCCAAAAATTTTCAGTGTTAATGAAAGGATACTTTTTTTTTCTATAATGTGCAGTTCTAGAGAAGATTACTATATACCACTCATATCATACTGTTTGAATGTGCGACTAGACTGCAACGTTGGCATGATGGATTTCCATGCAAGTGATGTAGCTCATAACCTAACCTGTGATTATTCTGTTTAGCAAGATGAGACCCCTCTAGCGAGAGAGAGATTTATTATATAATGGTGAATTCATTTGTGTAAGAAAACTGGAATATTCACCACAACAGGGAGTCTCCTTCATTGTACCAGTTATTAATGGAGGAAATGTTCTCGATTTTAAAATTCATCCTTAACTGAGGTCACTATAAAAGGAATTTCACTTTACTAATATGTACATGCAGGGTATCAGAATTATTTTTACATAGATATAATATACGCTGTCACATATATCAGGGGATTCGGTATAACCGGGATCCATGAGCAGTAGTTACAGGTCCTACTGTTAAACTCTTTTCTGGACAAGCACTGGGAAGAGGAGCATGTCATACCAGCTTGGGTGTCATGCTTTATTTATCCTAACAGCTACTCTGCTCGTTTCTCGCCTTTCACTGCCTGCTAACAACTAAAGACAGCTCGCTAACAAGCCGCTCTTGTCAAAAACTATTAGAGGCGTCGCTGAAAATCACACAGAGCAGAACAATTAAACCTACTTGAGTTTCCACAGGAATCAACTATTCCCAATGCATTGGAGGAAAATAAACCAGAATCCAGACGGACTGCCTGATCTTCCTATAAAACAAGACAGTCATATGGAAGATGTCAGCAAAAGAGCTGCATCTGGGCCCACTCTTGTCTACTTGCCCCATCCTACTTCGTTGTAGCTAAGGATGACTCCCATCTACCAGCCACATTATGATTATGATTGCATAATAGCGTTTCTTATAAAGTTCGTATTTGTGGGCTTCCATTCCAGGTTGTTGAGCATATGCGTTCCGAACCTAAACGCACATTTAAGCCCCCGTTTCTGTTTTTAGCCACGTCGATTTGTGTGTATCCCAAGTGGGTTTAAAATGCTGTCGTGTTCTGCATAATTACCACCCCTGCATTGATGAGTGTGTATCTTGGGGATAGGTTCTCAGAGCTATGAGAACGGGGGGAGGGAGGGGGGTCCTGCAGATAAGGATAATAATCTCTAGATGGCAGTAACGTATAAGGAAAATACAAGAAATCAAGTAGCAACAAAGCTTAGACCTAGCTATCGTTCCTTTATTATAATTAAGAATGTAAAAATGAAACGTGGAACAACACCGGTAATCATCCCGCCTCTCTTCCTTTGTCTCAGGGATGTCTTTGTTCAGTTAAGCAGGGATATTTCCTGGAAAGTATCTCTGCGAACGTAAATATTCTGCATCTTTCACACAGGATGAATGGAATGCAATTATATTAGCCAGAAGGTGGCCATCCTACTGAGCATGCTAGGGATGTCCTTTCAGCCTTCCTAAGTGGTACTTAGAAGCCAGCAGAGAACGGTGAATAATGGGAAGCAGGTGAATGTGTGAGAAACAGCTCTGAAGCACTACCAGCTGCTAGAAATGAATCCCATGCTCATAGAGCAGCATCAACAGAAACTGCAGCCTTTTCTTCCACCACCTCTAAGAAGTCATCATGAAACTTAAGGGTTTGTTACTGCATTCCACTGTTGTTCAGCACCAAGCTCTGGATAGCTCCTTTGACAGAAGGAACAGACTCCGCCTCAAAATTAAAGGGCCGATGCTCAAAACAAGAGGTGATTAGGTAGCGCCTGCCTTAGGCCCTGATGATCAAAAGCAAACGGCGCTAGAGGCTATTAGTATCATAGTAGCACCTGCGTTTGCTCTCACCTCATGATCAGAGCCAGTGAGCGGTGTTGTCATGGGTATAAGCATTAATAGCCTTGAAAGTCTCGGTTCAACACTTTGGCCACTCTTTTCCAGGTCTTGTGCTCGGTCCCCTGAGGAGGTCACCACTGTAGTTGTCAGAACTTCCCACAGTGACACAGTTCATTCAAAAACCAAAATGAGTTTATCTTGTTGGGCGGACTGGATGGGTCATTCAGGTCTTTATCTGCCATCATTTACTATGTTACTATGTAAAACAAAATTCCACAAAACACTGCTTTATCTTTAGCAGCTATTATTTATGCAGTACTCAGTTCAGTTATTACACCATTAGGGTGTCCCCTTTCACCCTCAACCCCTTCTCCTCTTCACTTCTTTAGAAGTCTTTCAAAAGAGAAACAAAAATTCAGTGTCTTTCTTATCACTCTTGTTCAAACCCTAAACATTGAAGGCACAGGGTTTAACAAAAATACAGCCTTGACTTTTCTGGTTCTTGCCAAAGCTGTGCAGCCCTCCTCTCTCCCAATGTTTGTAATCACACTGGATCTACCCACAGCTGCTGTTGACCCCTTTCAAACTGAAAACCTTCCAGCCCGGTTTTCTTTACTACAATAAAAATAGCAAGACAATGTTCACAAACTTAACTTCATAGTTTGAGTGGGATTGAGGTATCTTGCCCTTTCAGTCTCCCTGCAGTTTATCTCTTCCACCTTTATCCCTACTAAGCTTTCATTAGGTTTCAACGGTGTCTGCTCACAGTTCATGGGCTCAAGATTCTCCCCTTCCTATTTCTCCCCTTCTCTTCCCTGTTGCTCAGCTCAGCACACTTTCAGCTGGCTAGGAATGGCTACACCCCACCCTCTTCAGAGAGGAGGACACCAATATGGTTTCCCCCCCTAGGGGAAGTAGCATAGGTCCTTAAGACACCCCCTGACTACCAAGATGGGTATCTGTCCTCCTGTCTACCTTTTTCTTGGTGGGAGTCATATTCCTAAGGACCATTCCACTGACTCACTGCCTTCTAGAGGAAGTCTTTCGAAAGGCAGATTCCTCTTTCATTAGGGCAGCACCACTTCGGGCTTTGAACTGGTGCTTCAATGTAGTAGGGTTTCCCCCCACTCTTGTGACAAGCTCTGGCTACTATCTTGTCAGAGCATGAAACAACAAGCTCGTTGACTCTGACCACAAGTAGCATGCAAATGTGTGCTAAACAGGGCATATAAAGGGTTTGCTGAACATTAGGGAGGAATGGGGAGCCCTGTCCAGCCCCCCAAACTCCTCTGGACAGAGAGGGCTAGAGTCTGCGGTCTGATGGACCTTCAGCCAGGGGCGTGCTGGTAAATTGTTAACAGTGGGCTCTCTCTCGCCAGCAAAGTAAAAGAGAATTCAGGAGGGACCCAAGCCCACATTTTGGGATCCATTTGTTAAAGTAGCCTGGAGAACCAGCTCCCAAAATTCTTAAAAACTTAACAAACGGCTCTTGAGAGCCTGTGAGAGCCTGCTCCAGCACACCACTGCCTCCAGCCCTCCAGGCCTGCCTCACCCCCATACCTCAAAGAGATGGAGGAGGGAGTAGCACTTCCTCCTCCTTCCAGCGCTGCCTCCAAAATGTTGGCACCCTGCCCTGTCCAGTGCATTCTGGGATGTGCTGGGTGGGGCTTCCCTACCAGGTACAGGGTGTGAGGTTTGGGGGGATGCTAGACCACAGGGGGAGGGGCTGGAGGTCCACCAGACCTCCAGCCTTCTCTGTTTGGGGGGGATTGGGGAGCCTCTGTTGGGAGGGTTGGGGCTGCTTATCCAACCCCCACCTGTCCTGGTGGTCTAGTAGCCAATCCCCCCCCCCCCCCCGTATCTTCATGATGGAGGAGGGAATAGCACAATCCCTCCTCTTCCAGAGCCGCCTTCAAAATGGCAGCGCCCTGCCCTGCCCAGTGCATCTATGCTGGGTGGGGCTTTCCTTGTGTCAGGGGGGTCAGGGGGACTGGAGGTCCACCAGACCTCCAGCCCCCATGTCGCTGTCTGGGTGGGGGTTTGCAGGCCACTAGGCCAAATTAACACCCTGTAAGCCACATTGAGCCTGCAAAAAGGTGGGATAATGTGGGGTACAAATGCAATAAATAATAATAATAATAATAACATGACTGAAACAATAGCAGAGAGAAATTATGTGGACATAGTGCAATCTTTGGTGCACCCCCCCCCCCCTTAAAAAAACTAACAAAAACCTGGCACTGGTTCCCATTCTGAAGAACTGGAGGGCCAAATCTATTAGTGTAGTTAAATGCCTGATGAAATGTTAATATAGGAGAAATAGGATTTAAAATTCAGCATCGTGTAATAGGTCTATGCATTGGGAGCTCTGCATTTTTCACACAGGATGAAAATAATTATATCAGCAAGAAAGCGACCATCCTTCTGACCATGCCAGGAAAGCCCCTTTCAGCCTTCCTAAGAGGTACTTACCTCTCACCACCAGAGGGAGCCAAGAACCTATCTCAGCATCTTACCACCCCGGGCAGAAGGTGCGCCCTCCTCCTGTGCTTCCACCTCCTTATGTGTATACTCCAAAGTCAGACAATTATTTTAAAACTGAGAATGTTACTTATATGGTTAGAGTAATCTCAGGCTTCTAAATTGGGCACCTATGCTTAAATCTCTTCAGTGTTCATTATACATTTTTACTAAATTGGTTACCCAGCTGTTTTGGAATCAGAATTACATTCCTGTTTCTGAGGGATTTGCTCCTTGACTCACGGAACTGTGACATGCTTTACAAAGAAATACATTCCAGATAAAAATACACCCTGGTGCTCAGAGACTTGGAATGAATCAGAATGTGGCAGTTCCATATGTGTATGTGTCAGCTCTGTGACTTTCAGGTCAGTGCAGCTGCGTATACCAATTAAAATATTAGCTACCTAAGAGGAGGTTTTTACAATCAGCTCAAAGGTTTTGAAAGGTGCCAAAGTGTGGAAGCACTGTCTCTCTCTCTCTCTCTCTCTCACACACACTCTCACACAAACACACACACACACACACCTCCAGTACAGATGAGGTACAGTACTGGAAATGGCATCTCTCTCTCTCTCTCTCTCTCTCTCTCTCACACACCCCCAACTACAGATGAGGTACAGCACTGGGAATGGCAGCCCTCCCTCTCTCTCTCATGCTCTCTCCACACACACACACACACACACACCCCTCCACTACAGATAAGGTACAGCACTGGGAATGGCATTCTCTCTCTCTCCCCCCCCCCCTCCACTACAGATGAGGTACAGCACTGGAGGCAGAGGGAAATTGACAATGTCCAGGGTTGGCAAACCCAATCTAAATTTTTCTTCTCCAGTGCAGAAATATCCATACTCATTAAAAGTACAAAAAAAAGCATCTTAGAAAACTGCCTTTACCCAGATGTTGTATGTGTTTATGAATAATGTTATGATAATGATAGAATCCTCATAGTGCTCTCTGTAAAAACACACTCTCTCAAAGATTATATTCTAGACACATCCTGTAAAAATGGTAATGATGGGTATTAGACCTGCAATATGGCAATGTGTTGTATATAGCATGATCAACTGATAAATGAAATGCATTGAGAAAGAACCAGGCACACCCATTAAAGGGGGGCCGACCACAACCGGGCTGAAGGCCAGCAAAGACAGAAGTGTGGGGGAGGGTACAGGGAGGGCCTAGCTAGAGAGCAGAGGTAGTAGTGGGAGGGAAACAAGGGGTAGCAAGGGGAGGGGGCAGGAAAAAAGGGGAGGAGCAAGGGAGGAGGAGAGAGGAATTTGAACTGCACAGGAAGTCCTTTTGAATTTGGAAGCAGGAGAAGAGCAACCCTGGGCAGCAGCTCCTGAAATTTTTACAGGCACATGTTTTGTGTCTGCCCTGGGCAGAGCTTGTGCAGAGTACAGCCAAAGAAGCTCTTACAGCAGAGCACGATATTCCAGCAAATTGAGAACAAATTTTATGGTATGTAGACATTTAAAACTTTGTGCAAGGCATTTTAGCTTTCTCCTGCCGACCCCCATTTAGTTTTTCCAGGATGGCCGGCCATCTCGGGTTAGCTGCCTATCTCACGGCATTACGTGCACTAGGCTAGAGTCCCACATACGCTGCCCAAGGCGCATGGCAGATGGGTTTGCCACAGCGCGGTTGCCATTTTTGGCCGGCCATGCAGTGCTCACAATCTGCAGTGCATAGCACGGCACTGAGGCACGACTAGGAAGACCTTGTGCACAGTACTGAACCGAGGCACAAACTATCTCAGGGAGACGAAAACACCTTTAATGGTACGTCATTTTTGCTCTTCTCCTGCCTCAGCGGCACACCGCACGTTAAGATGCGGTGATGGCCGGCCACTAATAATTGGCCAACAGTTACGCACTATACAGCAACGGACCTTCGAGCCCCGTTGTGGCTAGCCACGCCGTGTTATCTAATTTGAAAAATAAATGCGGTATAAGCCGTCCATGCCATTACGGCGACGGACCTTAAGCCCCGTTATGGCCGGCCACACCAGATTTTCGATGTAATGCGGCAAAAATGAGTGCAGTATAAATCGCTCATGCTGTATAAGCCGCCCAGGCCACGCAGAGCTATACAAGCCCCATTGTGGTCTGCCACGCCGTGTTATCTAATTCGGTAAAATTTAGTGCGGTATAAGTTGCCCATGTTGTATAAGCTGCCCATGTCACGCAGCACTACGGCCATGCTGTGTTTTCTACTCGGTCAACTACGCTTCATCCTAAACGTTACTTACCGGCGCCATGTCTGTATGATTGGTCTGCCATGCGATATTTGAGATGCGGGTTTTTGCAGAAACGTCCACATTGCGATCCTCGCTAGTCAGGGTCTTCTCTTGCGGGCCACTTAGGGGGAGTCCCAAATTGGCGGGACATGCGCTTCGCTACGCGTTGTAATTGCCCGCCCATACAGTCGGCCATTAACCTACAGAGGCACGTACGGCAGCGGTGAATTTCGATAGGGTGGCCATTTGCATGAGTGCCGATTGTAAAAACGGTGGCCACTTTCAATACACCGCCCATTCTGACTAGCAGTAAAATTTGGAAAAGGCAGCCAGTTTTATGGCGCTAAAATTCACTAGAATGGACATTCCAAATACAAATTTAACCGCAGCGGCCACCTTGGATACCGCACGCATTTGTGTCTTTGACACACGGCATAGGCTGGAACAATTGATATCATACCGTTTGGTGCCAGCATAGCGGGACACAGTACTTAGGGGCATCAGACAAACATATCGGTTACAGTATGCTACTCTCAGCTGCCGTTAGGACCAGGTCCACGGGGGGAAGGGTTGGTACAACAGTGTTAGTCCTAGAGGGCCATGTGCACTTAGCGGCCATTTTGACTAGAGCGGCCACGTGGACTAAAGCAGCTAATTTGAAAACGGTGGCCATTTTGATAGAAGGACCACCAGTCTTACTGATTTATCTGCCGGATTTACAGGGGCCTGGCCATTTTAATTTTAGCAGCCCATTTTGCATACGGCAGCCGTTTTGACTACCAGGCCAAATTTGAATGTAACAGCCATCGCCCGTGGGGCTTTAGGCCAGCCATTTAAGGAAGGGCGCACTGCGCAGACAGCACGCAGTCGGATATGTAGCTGTGAGCAAGGAGGGTACAGTTTACACAGGCACCATAAGATGCACGCAGCGATTGGGGAAGCCGGCGTCACCACAATCAGTTATTATGAGGTCATTTTGCTTTAAATTGTCTATTCTTTTAGTCTCTCCATTGCAGTAATGTCATTATAGTGTGCGAAGGAGACATATGCACCAGCAAGGCCAGCCAAGCGGCCCACCAAAACTCTGCCAGCTAAGACGCGGAGTGCTGTGGCCCCAGACCTTAGAAGTCACAGTGGACCTACACCACAAGCACAGACGGTGCGGGGGCCTGCAAGGGAGGTAGCAGCACCGCAGACTCCACCTCCATAGTTGCGGGGCTACCGCCAGTACCGGCAAGGGGTAAGTCTAATGACAGCAGCACACTCCTTCCAGCGCAGACGCATGACATAACTAGATATGCAGTATGGGACGATAAGAACGGGTAACGGAGCCCAATATGGCAGGACAGAATGCGGTTGTGGCACCGGTCGGTGCACAGGGGACCAGTCAGGATGTGGGAGTACTTAATCACAGGAGCGATGCATTAGGTACTGTTCTCACAATACAGGTGGATCGATATCTTCTCCCTTCTTCTGTGGGAGTTGCATGAGGAGGGTACCATAGGCAGGGATAGCGTAACAGATAAGAAGCCCAAGATATTCGGGTCCTTCATGGGCTGGTCGGAGGCTGTTCACATACTTAGGACACTCAGCTGTTGACATACTCAGGACACTCACTATAGTGAAGGAAACGGAAAGGGGCCCGGACTTGGTGTGGGATATGGAATATAATTTTAAAAGCGCATGAGATATTTAGGGGACGGGCATGGCTTAACTAAGATATTAAATTTACAAGAAAGCAGTGCAGACAATCCATTCATATCGGGTCAGCACCAGTGGTAGTCCTGTCAGGCAATGCCGTCAGGACAAAGGCAGGACGGAGGCAGCGGACATTGCACCTAGCACCCGACACGCCCGTGCGGGCAGACATGCTGCAGGGCAAGGCAGGCTCCCCAGAGACAGGGAACAGCAATCTAGTAACACGGGACAGGGTACTGAGGGAGCTAGCGCTCCCCCCATCAAGCTTATGAGACAGGAGAAAGCAACCTATTAACTCAGGACAGGGTCCGGAAGCCATCAAGCTTCAAGGTTAGCCCGTTACCCTGACAGAACGGGTGCATCACCACAGGTTTCCAATCAGGTTGCATGATTCCATATTAGAGGACAACACCACAGTGACAACACTACCCCAACAATGCATCCTCGATTCACATGCATCGACAGATAGCTGCAGGCAAGATTACCAAAGAACTATTGCTAGGCTGCATAGCGGGGCTGTTTGAGGACCCGCCCTTCAAGGCAACAACAGTGTCTCCGCTAGGCATAATACCAAGGAAGGAGCTGGGGAAAGGTAGGCCCAGTCGTAATTTGTCCCGCCACATAGGAACATCAGTAAATGACTACATTGACCATAGCAGCTGTACAGTACAATATGCATCTGTAGACAATGCCATTCAAATAATTCGGCGGCAAGGCAACTAGGCACATTGGGCTAAGGTGGACGGAGATTCGGCTTTTCGCACCTTGCCTTTACACCCACAGCCCTTTCCCTTGTTAGGTGTCAGGTTCCAGGAGAGGTTTTATTGCGATAAATATGTCCCCATGTGTGGCCACATCTAGTGCGCATACTTCAAAGAGCTTAGCATGTTTGTGCACGGGGTAGTGGAACAACTAGCCCCCGCTAGGTCTCTGGTCCTCATCTGGAGGACTTCCTGTTCAAAGACCGGGAATCACAAGAGTGGACGGATGTGTTACAGGTCTTTATCCACTTGGCACAGAAATTGGACATCCCATTAGCCGTTGAAAAAACAGTAGACCCACGGCGAATCCTTACATTATAGGTATTGAATTGGAACTAGATGTTCCAGACTGCCGGCTGACAAAATTGATAAGCTTGCCAGAGTGGCGAATACGAGGTGGCACTGTAAAAAAGCAAGGCTGAAGCAGGTACAGGAACTCCTGGGTCCAGTAGGCTTCGCAATAAGGGTGATTCCCAATAGCTTTAGCAACATCGGGAACAAACAAAGCGCATTTTCATCTCAGACGTACACAGGACATCAAGCGAGATTTAGCAGGTTCTTGGCCCATGGGATTTCATTTTGGCACGATTCACCCACTCTCACGGAAACCCTGCATTTTCTTTACAGATGCGGCAGATTTACTTCCAGGGAGCGTGGTGCGCAGCAAGCTCGGGTTTCAGCAGGGACCACGTAGGATATCATGTTTCCTGGGGGGACCTGGCATATCTCACAAGTTAATTGTAATTCCCTCAGACAATATGGCAGTAGTTGTCCGCCATGCACTTCCCACAAGTTATGTGTGCAGACAGATAGTTCCGCAGTGATTACAGCTAAACATATACCAGGCAGGGAGAATGGTTATAGTGGATGCTCTTTCTTGTTTTTAGAGCGCAGACCCGGAAATGGGACCCGATGCTGCGATAGTTAACAGATATCTCGCGGACAAGATACACAACCGCACATATAGTCAACACTTAGAAGAGAAGGGTGGTACTGATATATTCCCGGCCCCCGGCATGTATGAAGGGAATTAGCAGAAACCAGGTCTCAATCATGTTCGCAGCCATCAGTTTTCTCGCCAAAGCGGTGGCTGTCCAAAATCCATCTAGGTCATTTGTTGTCATGAGACTGATGAAAGGATGGGGCAGGCCGGGAGTACCCTACCCAGGTAAAAGAAAACCCAGTACCGGCAGGGAAATGGGCCGTCTCTTTGCATCATTAGAGGAGATAAGTGACACTGAGTTTGAGGGCCGTCGAGTCAAATGCGCATTCTCATTAGCTTTGCATGGTGCTCTGTGAGTCAGTGAGTTGGTGGCTACGTACAAGCATGCCCACCATGGCATGTCCCTCTTAATACGTGATGCGGCCATTACAGCCGTGGCAACTGACCTACTTATTCACAAATCAAAATGGATCGGAACGGACATGCCCTGTCCTGAACCTTTAAGCCGACTTAAAACAAAGACCAAAGACCAGCCTGCTGATTCATACACTATGTACAGTACCCACTCATTTAGGATTAGGGCAGCTACGGCAGTGGCAGCGCTAGGAGTGTCCATAGAGGCCATCAAAAGACTGGGCCGATGGCGACCTAATGTATATAAGCGCTACATCAGACCCATCTAGTGTATACAAGCGGTACATTGGACCCATTAAGGCATCCACAGCAAAGTGATAATGGTTGCTTGCACTGTGCTAACATGTTGCTTCCCATTATATTCTGTTACAGGTATCCATATCCAGAATGAGCTGCAGCGGATTTGGATATGCGGTCACTCATCACTTGTATGTACATTGGGCACAGGGAAAGGCGGTGGGCGCATAGAAGGGCAGCAGTGAGACCGAACAGTGAGAGCCTGGGTTGTCAGAGCGATAGAGGAGCCAGGGCGATAGAGTAGCCATAACAGGGTATAGGTAAGGGAGGGAGGCTTCAGGCATTCTTGTGTGCATTAAAAGTCATACGATCCCACATGACTTGCGAATAGATACAAGCCATAGCGTTAGGGCATGACCGCAGCCAGGAGGGGTGGGGGACCACGGCAAACGAGGTGTCGTTGCCGTGGCCTGTGGCGTTAGACTACAATGTTTACGCACAGCCAGCAATGGGTACACAGCAGCTTGACACATAACAGTTACAAGTTTGGGGTAACTACTGCTGCAGAAAGAGTTGTGTGGAAAATTATCAAGTTGATGCAAATGGTAGGCTTGCATGTGAGCAGCCTTGTTATAAGGAAACAACGTGTATACAGCTTGTCTCCTGGCTTGGGCGGCCGGGAGGCCTAGAACGTCATTTTGTAAATGTGGTAGGTGCCTCCTTCAACGGGAAACAACGTGTATACAGCTTGTCTCCTGGCTTGGGCGGCCGGGAGGCCTAGAACGTCATTTTGTAAATGTGGTAGGTGCCTCCTTCAACGGGAAACAACGTGTATACAGCTTGTCTCCTGGCTTGGGCGGCCGGGAGGCCTAGAACGTCATTTTGTAAATGTGGTAGGTGCCTCCTTCAACGGGAGACACCAAGTGACATCGGGTGCTTGGAAAACAGCACAGGGGGCCACAGGGGCTTGGTACGGCTTGGCCTGTGGCCCAGAATATGCAACTACGTGTAGAAGCTGTGTACCCGGGTAGAAATGCATGCTGGCATAATGATTAGTAGAAGATGTAATGTAATTTGTTTAAGTTGTAACAATTTTGATGTTCCTGGCTGCGGCCAAAATAAATCCAATTCTATCGAAGATATGGCTTGTAGTGTGGTATTGAAGGGGGCGGGGGTTGATACGTCTGAGTGTGTGCCGAATGCCCGAGTTGAGAACCAGGCACACCCATTAAAGGGGGGCCGACCACAACCGGGCTGAAGGCCAGCAAAGACAGAAGTGTGGGGGAGGGTACAGGGAGGGCCTAGCTAGAGAGCAGAGGTAGTAGTGGGAGGGAAACAAGGGGTAGCAAGGGGAGGGGGCAGGAAAAAAGGGGAGGAGCAAGGGAGGAGGAGAGAGGAATTTGAACTGCACAGGAAGTCCTTTTGAATTTGGAAGCAGGAGAAGAGCAACGCCCACCCGCCCACCCACTTGAGAGGCAAGATTTGTCGCAGCGAGGCGTTAGACTACAATGTTTACGCACAGCCAGCAATGGGTACACAGCAGCTTGACACATAACAGTTACAAGTTTGGGGTAACTACTGCTGCAGAAAGAGTTGTGTGGAAAATTATCAAGTTGATGCAAATGGTAGGCTTGCATGTGAGCAGCCTTGTTATAAGGAAACAACGTGTATACAGCTTGTCTCCTGGCTTGGGCGGCCGGGAGGCCTAGAACGTCATTTTGTAAATGTGGTAGGTGCCTCCTTCAACGGGAAACAACGTGTATACAGCTTGTCTCCTGGCTTGGGCGGCCGGGAGGCCTAGAACGTCATTTTGTAAATGTGGTAGGTGCCTCCTTCAACGGGAGACACCAAGTGACATCGGGTGCTTGGAAAACAGCACAGGGGGCCACAGGGGCTTGGTACGGCTTGGCCTGTGGCCCAGAATATGCAACTACGTGTAGAAGCTGTGTACCCGGGTAGAAATGCATGCTGGCATAATGATTAGTAGAAGATGTAATGTAATTTGTTTAAGTTGTAACAATTTTGATGTTCCTGGCTGCGGCCAAAATAAATCCAATTCTATCGAAGATATGGCTTGTAGTGTGGTATTGAAGGGGGCGGGGGTTGATACGTCTGAGTGTGTGCCGAATGCCCGAGTTGAGGTAAAACTACCAATACCAGGGTGCCCTACAGTGTAAGAGTTTAAAAATAAGGACTGCATAAGAATTGCAAATGTTGAAGGGCTCTCCTCAGCAATCCCCTTCTTATTCCATAGGCAAACATTTGAATGCGTTCTGGTCAACCCATCTCAAAACGGATTTAGCAGAACTAGAAAGGGTTCAGAGAACGGCAATAAAATGACGAAATACTAAACAGGTTAGGACTCTTCAGTAAGGAGACAACTGAGAGGAGATATGAAAAAGTTTACAAAATCAGGAGTAGGTGGTGAAAGAAATTTACAAAATCAGAAGTAGGTGGAATGGTTAAATAAAGAATGATTGTTTAACCTTTTCAAATATCATAACATCAAGAGGTCATTCAATGAAAAACAAATAGTAGAAAACATTTTTTTCATACAACACACAGTTAAGTTGTGCAATCTGTTGCCAGTGGACATAGGCAAGGAGACTACAGTTAGAGCCTGACCAAACCCAGGATCTTCAATTTCTGTTGAAACCGAATCTATGACTGAAATTGGCTGCTTGGTTTCAGCAGAAACTGAAATCATAAATGAAATTCCCCCCACTCCCTTCCCCACACCTGACCAAAAAAGTGTCTCTCCCAAGTTGACTTCTTTGCGATGCCCCCCCCTTTTATCTCTTTGCTCTTCGTCCCCACAATCACTTTACCCCACCATCCCACCTATACACCCTCCCCAGGCCTACTGTAGGAAGGCTTGGTGGTCTAGTAGCATCTTCAGGGGCAGTCAAAACTGCTGTGGGAGGTCCTGGCAGCCATCTTGCATCTGGAACCAGCATGGGTGGGAGGCAGTCACAAAATGGCTGCTGGGACCTCCTGGCAGCAATTGCAATGTAGCAGCAGCACTGGGCAAGTGGGGTTTGCTCCTGCCCCTGAAGATGCCACTAGACCACCAGGCTTTCCTAAGGTAGGCTTGGGGAGGGCCTACTAGTGGGATAGGAGGGAAGTGATTGCAGGGGGGGGGGGGGCAGAAGTGAATTTCAGGTTTCAGCCAAAAATGTACAGGCATTTTTGATGGAAACCTGAACCTGGATTTGGTGCCGAATCTGAAACCAAAACCAAAAATTCAGTTGGCCTCTAAGTAAAATAATGGGTTATAAAGAAGTTTGTATAGGTTCCTAAAGAAAAGTCCATTAGACAGATATACTCAGGAAAGCCATTGCTTAACCCTTGAAATGAGCTATGAGGAATTTATCTACTTTTGGGGGATTTTCTGGATACTTGTGATCCAGACTGGCCATTGTCAGAGACAGGATCCTGGGCTTGATGGAGCTTGGTTTGACTCTCTATGTCTATCTTACATTCTTATCTGCAAAATGCAGAAATGGTGCCCTTCACCACAGATGGAAATTCTCTTCAAAGGCTACATTCTGCTGAGGTCAGAGCCTTCTCTCTTCCTTCTATCACTTATTTAGAGTTCAGGCTGGAATCTTTTTTGTTTTCTTTCAATTAATCTCCCTGATCAATGTTTCTCCTGCTCCATGCATTATGTGCATCTCACTGTTTTCCAATCCCAAATGATACTTGGGTTTAATCTCAGTACCACTGTCCCTGGAGCTTCTTTCACCTCAGGTTGATTTAGGTTGTGACCTCCTTCAGGAATAACATTTCTTCTGCAATGAACCAACCAGGTCAAGAAGCTCCTGCTGTATCCCTTGAGTGCTCCTTGCACATAATCCTGCTGCATAGGAAGGAGTATAAGCAAGCTCAACACTGGGTGGGGGTGGGGTGGGCATCTACAGCAATAGATAGACGAGATGCCTTCTGGTGCTTTCACTGCTTTGGTGAGATATTTTCTCAGCAAGTTTGCCACCTGAATGCTGTGGGAATGTGAAATCTGCTAAACTGTTCAGAATATTGATGCAGTGGCTAATTAAAAACTACAGAAGAAAAGTTGCAATCAGGTTGGCTGATTCAGAGCTTTAGCACCTTTAAAACTTGAGCAACCTGAGATATATTCACTGGAGAGGGCCTGGAAATGTAACTAATGTTATGTACTGTTGGATGTGTGCATCCTTTAGTCAAAGATATATATGCAACGGACTAATTGGCATACGCTGCACCAATAAAGCAAACATATTTGCGAGTTACTTATGAAAAAAATAGGGAGCCTTGTTATTTGTCAGACAGTATGTCAGCATAGGTGGTGTAGCTTCTGACTCCAGATTTGCTTAACAGGCGAATCCAGTTCTGAGTATACCCCATTGCATGCAGGGACTTGTAGTCTTGCTTTTGATAGGGCATACAAGGAAAATAGAACTACAAGTCCCTGTATGGAATGAGGTAAACCCAGGAATGGATCAACTCATTGGACAAATCTAGAGCACAGTGTGAGGCAGTGACCAGAGGCAAAGCAGCCATAAAGGTTCTTGATGACATCGCCGGTATTTGGAGAATAAAACTGGTGCAGGGCGGACTTCTAGGGTCTGTGCCCTGAGAAAGGCAGGGACAAATCAAACTCGGATATACATATAAAGTATTACATACCATGTAAAATCAATTTATCTTGTTGGGCAGACTGGATGGACCATTCAGGTCTTTATCTGCCGTCATTTACTATGTTACCACGTTACCATGTACAACGGTTCCAATAGAAAAGCATTCAAAGCATTCTGGGACCCTTTTACAAAGGCGTGTAAGCAGCTACACGCATCAAATTGGCACTACCGTCCGGCTACTGTGTGCCCCAGGTGGTAATTCTATTTTTGACACGTGCCCAAAACACGCGGTAGAAAATATTTTCTATTTTCTATCGTGTGGTGCTTACTCAGCGGTAAACGGCACTTTACGTGTGCTGGCCGCTTACCACCCAGTTAGTATGTGAGACCTTACCACTAAGTCAATGGGTGGGGGTAAAGTCTTAGCACAAAAACGGATGCGCGCTGGTTTTAATTTTGCTGCATGTCCATTTTCCGGCAGAAAAAAATGCCTTTTTTCCAGGCATGCAGAGGAAATGGACCTGCGTGCATCCAAAGCATGTGCCTACAGTTGCGCAGGCCACTTTTAGGTGCACCTTAGTAAAAGGGTCCCACTGTTTGAAAAGCAAAATCTTTTCTCAGGCTCCCAGATGTTGAACTGCTTATGACCTGCAAATACTGACCACTTGCCTATCAAGGCATCATCACTTTCGAGAGCAGAAACTGTGAAAAATATCCCTCAACGTTTAGGAAATATGCCACATCTTTCCACAAAAACAACCAGTATTTGGAACAAGGCATGTTGTTAATTAAAAAGATCTGAAACAATTAAACACTCCCTTCAAATCAGCAGGAATCTCAGAGAATTATTGCACCCAGTATGAAATCAAATCATTAACTGGAATTGTTCAAGGAGAGAGGATTGGAAACAAAACAAAGAAAACTTAAGAAGGACTGTTAAATAAAAGAAAGAACAGAGAAATCAGATAAATATGATGATGTAGCAGGATTGTTGACAATCTTACTCCAAGTTTCTGGAAGCTTTTAAGAAAGGTTTTAAATAGAAAGGGAAAGGTGACAGGGCACTATAATTTCTTGAATTCCAGATGGGGGGGGCACAATCAGCTAGCATTACTCTCTGCCAGCATCCCCTGAATTTCCTCCCCCTGGTCTTGCTATCAAGCAA
Organism: Microcaecilia unicolor; assembly: GCF_901765095.1. Taxonomy (NCBI): domain Eukaryota; kingdom Metazoa; phylum Chordata; class Amphibia; order Gymnophiona; family Siphonopidae; genus Microcaecilia; species Microcaecilia unicolor. Next base: position 75,763,120 of record NC_044041.1, on the reverse strand, counting down.
ACATCAACCTAAATGGATCTGATCTTCTCTCCTCACCCCTCCCTCTCTCTTCTAGCCTGTTCTGCCTGGAACATTTCATGCTAACAGTTCTGAGATACACACACAATGCACATAATGGAATGAAAAAGTCAGGGACATCTCTGCTGTTGCGGTACATGTCTTCACTACATACTGTTTTTCTGGTTTATGTACTGGCTTGTCACTACATCATATTTTTTTAGATTTTGGTTTTGGTTTGGACAATGCTTTCCGTTTCCCCAATAATCTATATCAAATACAGTATCTGAGAAGGGAGTATTCACTTTGCAGAATTAATCCCCCAATTAATTGCACGTGAAAGGGACCATTCCTGCACAATAGCATCTATGTTTAATACATTTACCTCTTAATTCTATAATCTTGTGTGCCCTTTTCATGCTTAACATGCAAAGTTTCACATGCAGGTTATCGACTAATGCCAGTGATATATGCAACTTAATTTTAAAATCAGATGCTAATTGGCATTAGCAGTTAATTGGCTAGAATTGGCGTTAATTGGTGCTAATTGGCACTAATTTGCAGTTATGCACATAACCGCACTTAGCTCATATTCTATCACCTTAGCATGTAATTCCTTTAATGCACAACTGCTGGGGGTGTGGATGTGGGAGAGGCATGGGTGGGTCAGGAGTGCACAAAGCACTTGTGCACTAAAGTGATAGAATACTGTCACTTACGTGTAAGCATTTACACCAGACATCAAGCTAGCAAAAGTGCTCGCACCTAAAATTAGACATGTAACTACGGATTTACACTAGTATTCTATAACTGCAATTATGTGCGTAATTGCTCTTATAGAATTCATGCTTACGTGCACATTTGAAAATTATCTCCTTATTGTTTATCTAAATAAAGATATGTCCATCTGTGTAGAATTCCAGGTCTGTGTGAAGGTGTCTTGCCCACCCCAAAGCCTATGTGTTAAATCAGGGCTTCCCAAACCTATCCTGGTGATCCCACTGCTAGCTAATTCATGGATCTCCTCAATATATAAGCATGTAATAAATTGGCATACCTTGGACACCCAGTACCTCAAGCACATACAACGGGACATGTGGCTTTTTACATCGGCTCCTGGTGGTGCTCACTTGCTCCCTCGTGCTGGGAACTCGAGAGCTTCGCCGGCCCAGTGTCAGGAGCTGTTTACAGAAGGCGCACATGCGGCGGAAGACCTTCAGGCAGACCATTCCTCTAGCTTTGCTAAGTCCTTCCTCATGTTATCCACCATCAGGGGTATCTACCATTCCAGATTTTGGTATCATCCGCATAGGTCCAACTGGGTTCAGCGACGAATCACTTGCCAAGTTGGAGCACTTCCTTGCTTTGACAATGGCTGTGCCTGAAGCTAGTGAAACCGTGAAGTAGGTAATCATGGTCTGGAATGCTACAGGAACAGGTACTGACGAGGGAAGAGATCCCTTCACCTTGCACTGTCGTTTTGGCACGGTTTCCATTAAGTTACTTACCACAGAAGTCAGACTTACCGGCCTGAAGTTCCCAACCTCTTCCTTCTGCTTTTGTTGAGAGGGACTACATCTGTTCTTCTCCAGTCCTCCAGGACCAATCTCAACTCTAGAGAAGCATTGAAAAGGTCAGCCAGCAGAGTCGCTAGAACGTCCCTAAGTTCCTTCAGTACCCTTGGATGTATGCCATCCGACCCCATTGCTTTGTCCACCTTTAGTTTAGCCAGCTCCTCACACAGCCCTCTTTCTGAGTGTGTGGTTGGATGGCTGATCTTTCCTATCATTATATGGAGTTCTTTTCACTCTCCTTTTTATATAGTTTTTATATATATATATATATAAACTGCTTTGATCTGTTCTCAAGGGAAGTGGAATAGTAAACTAATAAATGATAAAATATACCACCTCTCCATTCCTATTTGTGTTCGTCTTTTCTGATCCTGCTCCTGGCCCTTCAGCTGTGAACAGAGAACAGAAATATTTGTTAAGCAATTTTGTCTTATCTTTATCAGCTTCTATATATTCCCCCCTTTTACATTTAAGTCTCACAATGCCATTTTGCACTTCCTCCTACCACTAACATATCTAAAAAATGTCTTGTTCCCCCCCCCCCCCCCATTTTACTGTATTGACTATTTTTCTTCCATTTGCATCTTTGCTTTCCTGACTACTCTACCAGCTTCTTTTAGCTTTTCCAGATATTGTCGGTCTTCCTCTTTCATTCATTTCTTGTAGTTTATAAAGGCTAACCTCTTTTTCCTTACCTTCTCAGCTACTAATTTTGAGAACCAAAGTAACTTCCTTTCCCCCTTACTTTTATTTACTTTCCATACAAAAAGGTTTGCTGCCCTTACAATAGCTCCTTTCAGTTTTGCCCACTGCTTTCCAACTTCTTCCAGATGTTCCCATTTAGACAATTCTTTGATGTAATCTCCTATCTGAACAAAGATAGTTTTGGGGGGTTTTTGAAGTCTAGGACCTTTACTTTTGAATGAACCCTTTCCACACCATCTGGTGATCACTGGTTGCCAGATGATCACCTACTATAACATCAGAAACACTCTCTCCATTAGTTAGCACTAAGTCCAGTATGGCCCCATCCTGTGTGGGTTCTATTACCAACTGCTGGAATAGTTCCCCCTGTAGAGACTCTAGGATCTCCCTACTTCTAAAAGACCCAGCAACAGGGATACCCTAATCAACATCTGGCATATTAAAATCGCTTTCACAGCTATATTTTTAATATCTTCAATTAAATCTCTGTCCATCTCTTCTGTCTGTGAAGGAGGTCTATACTTCACACCAATGTAAATATGTTTGCCATTCCTTCTTTCCAGATTAACCCACAGTGTCTCTTCCTTACCCTGCAGGTCCTGCAATTGTATGGTTTTAATATTATCTTTAATATAATGCCAATCTCCCTCCCTTTCTGTCTGCCCTGTCTTTCCTAAAAAGATTATAGCCTGGTATAACTATATCCCAGTCATGGTTCTCTGTGAACCATGTCTCTGTGATCACCACTAAATCCAAATCAGCCTCTTCCATCAAAGTCTGAAGATCTAAAATCTTATTTCCCATATACTGCTTTCCAGATGTTGCCCCTTTTCCCCCATTTGTATAGAGCAGTGGTTCTCAACCCAGTCTTCGGGACAGACCTAGCCAATTAGTTTTTCAGGATACCCACAATGAATATGCATGAGATAAATTTGCATGCACTACCTCCATTGTAAGCAAATCTATTTCATGCATATTCATTGTGGATATTCTGAAAACCTGACTAGCTAGGTGCGACCTGATGACTTGGTTGACAACCCCTAGTGTAGAGGTATTTAATGCTTCACTTACCTGAGGGATTGTTTTCACCTGGGGGCTTTGATCACCTTGCCCCAATGATTCTAGTTTAAAGCCTTCTTCAGTAGGTTAGCTAGTCTACTGCTAAAGACACCATCTCTGCTCACCAGCCATTAGAAAAGTATCCCATGGTCCAGGAATCCAAAACACTCTTGATGACACCACCTGCACAGCCACATATTCATGTCCAGGATGCGAACTTCTCTGTCTTGGCCTTTACCCTCAATAGGGAGGATTAACGAGAGCACTATCTGTGCACCTATCTACTTCACCTTCTAACCGAGAGCCATGAAGTTTTTAATACATTTGGAGGGGTACCTAGCAGTATCATTTGTGCCAGCATGGATGAGCAGCATTGGATAATAGTCATTAGGCTTGATATGTCTTGGTAAGCTCTTTGTAACATCTTGAATTTTGGCACCTGGTAGACAGCACACTTCCTGGGACATCAAGTCTGGTCTGCAGATGGACACCTCTATACCCCTCAGAACAGAATCACCAACCACTACTACCTCTCAACTCTTAGTGGTCACTGATCCAGCATCTTTGAGGATTTTGAATTCCGATTCTTTCTCTCTCTGGGATGTTCTCACTTCCCCCAATTCCAGGCCTGCATATCAGTTCTTCAGTTTGAAGACAGGTGGAGTCATGGTATTGATCCTGCAGGGTCTCATGATCTGAGTCCAGTTGTCCTCTTTCAGCACTGTTTCTTCTTACCCACTGCTGGAAATCTTTAATCGATGTATTTCTCATTTTTGTGGATGCTTCTCAACCTTGTCACTTCCCCTCTCAGTTCTTTACTTCTTTCATGAAGGATTCAAGCTGAAGACATCTTGCACATGGAATCAGCCCCTCTTCTGGAATCATATTTTCTGTCTGCATAGAGGCAGAAGCTGTAACTGGGGCAACAACTTTGGTGACACAATGTTTCCCAGCCATACTGCAATTGCAGAAGTATTTGCACCTGTAGTGAGAAAACAGAAAAAGCCCTACCGAAGTCCCTAACTTTTCCTCAGCTGCCCTGTAGGCTAAAAGTAGTAGCTGCCTTTTTTTTGTGTAAAATATAACCCTCAGAAGTGTGGGGACTTCAAAAGAGATTATTTAAGTCACCTCTCCTTTTGAAATGGAGCAAAAAGAAATCTTGGAACAAGCAAGCAAAGAAGTTCATTAAAGAGAAAATTAAACTAAGTCCTCTCTACTAAGATAAGAAAAAGAATATTAAAAGCAACAGTTTTCCCAGCAATATAAAATTAGAATTTAAATAAACCCTTTTCTAAAATAAATCAGGCACAGCACTTGTTGCAAAACAAACCTCCAAAAATCTACTTCAATCTACAATGTCTTCCTCCTAATTGGTTGGAGAACCTATCAATCAAAGATCAGCCTTGGGAGGTGGGAGGGAGGGAATTAAACACTAAACAGAAGCTTTCCTCAACTGATATCTGTGTTCTAAACTGTTGTTATGTCAAGCTCTAAAATGCAACCTAAAATACTAATCTAGACTCTAAAACACACTTATATAAAACCCTAACAAAGACTTAAAAGTCTACACTATTGTCTAAACTGACCTTGCTAAATAAGTAGAGTAATTTAACAAAAAAAGGCAATGGCCCTGACATTCAGACTGCTGGAGATAGCCGGTCTGTCTCCTGAAGTCCCTACTGAACCCAGATATTCAATGCCAGGCCATTTCCAGTCACCGGCATTGAATATCTGGGTTTTTTTGTCCAGTTTGAAGATAACCTGCTATGTTGATATTCAAACATAGCCGGCTATCTTTAAACTGGTCAAAGATATACCAGGGTTTGAAGTGGCCAAATATGACCTGGTTTAAACCAAACCTGGTTTAAAAATCAGCAGATAGCCGGTTATATCTAGGGTTACCATATGTCCGGATTTACCCGGACATGTCCTCTTTTTGAGGACATGTTCGGACGTCCGGACAGGTTTTGCCAGTCCGCCCGTTTGTCCAGATTTCTGTACAAACGGGCGGGTGGGCGGTGGGCCTATCCTAGCCTCCCCTTCCCTTACTTACTACCTACTGCCCTGGTGGTCTAGTGACCTCTTCGGGGCAGGAAAGAGCCCCCTCTTTCCTGCCCAGAGCGCTGCCATTGCCCTGCATCCTGTTGCTGTGACGGTCTCGGGATTCAAAATGGCCGCCGAGAGTTGAAGCGGCCTCGCAAGACTTCAACTCTCGGTGGCCTTTTTGAATCCTGAGACCGTCACAGCAACAGGATGCAGGGCAAGGACAGAGCTCCGGGCAAGAAATAGGGGGCTCTTTCCTGCCCTGAAGAGGTCACTAGACCAGCAGGGCAGTAGATAGTAAGTAAGGGTAGGGGAGGGGAGGTGACCCGGGGGAGGGGAGGTGATGGGGAGGCAGGGAAGGGGAATATGTGACCCAGGGGGAGAAGAAGGGAATATGTGACATGGGGTGGGGCAAGGATGCAAAAGGGGTGGGGTGTGGGCAGGGCAGGGGGCGGGACATGTGTCCTCTTTTTGAGAGGACAAACTATGGTAATCCTAGTTATATCGCAGCCACTAACTGCGGGTATTCAATGGAGGATAGCCGGTTATCCCCTGCTGAATATCGGTGGATAGCCGGTTAAGCGTTATTTAACCGATCAGCATCCGTTCTGACTGGTTAAATAGTGCTACATATCGGACGGAATGAAGTTACCTATTCAACCCCAAGTTTACCTTTTCCCAAGTTTGAATGCAATTTCCAGCAGGTAAGATACATCAGTGAAGTTTTCCTCCCCTCAGAATGTCCTCTCTCAGCACCTCTTCAGGCCCCATTAGTGGGCCGGGTTGGGAAGCCATGCACTACACCAGCTTTTTTTTGCTTGTCCTTACAGCTATCAGGGCCCACAAAGATTCCAGTTTCCTCTGGAACCAATAAGGTTCCTTGATCAGTAGACTATAGACCTAGATGCAAAGTCTCAAAGAATTAACTTCCTTCTCCTGGTAACTGCAAGTCTCACTCTTTTCTAATCTATTTTTCTTTCCAGTTGCTCTCCCTGGTTTTTCCCTGCTTTCTCTTGCAGCTGGAGACCTTCTTCCAGCCTCCCCGCTCACATTAGCCATTTAGATGTGACCTTTCCCTTAGATTAATGCCCTGATTCTTCCCAGGCAGGGTTAATGTCAGGAATACAGGGCAACCACATCTCACAGACCACATCTCAAAAAAGATATAGTGGAATTAGAAAAGGTGCAGAGAAGGGTGACGAAAATGATAAAGGGGATAGGGATGACTTCCCTATAAGGAAAGGCTAAAGCGGCTAGGGCTGTTCAAATTGGAGAAAAGGCGGCTGAGGGGAGATATGATAGAGGTCTACAAAATAATGAGTGGAGTTGGGGTAGATGTGAAGCGTCTGTTTACGCTTTCCAAAAATACTAGGATTAGGGGGCATGCGATGAAGCTACAATGTAGTAAATTTAAAACGAATTGGACAAAAAGTTTTCTTCACTCAACGTGTAATTAAACTCTGGAATTCATTGCCAGAGAATGTGGTAAAGGCGGCTAGCTTAGTGGAGTTTTAAAAAGGTTTGGACGGCATCCTAAAGGAAAAGTCCATAGACCATTATTAAATGGACTTAGGGAAAATCCACTATTTCTAGGATAAGCAGTATAAAATGTTTTGTACTTTTTTTGGGATCTTGCCAGGTATTTATGACCTGGATTGGCCACTGTTGGAAACAGGATGCTGGGCTTGATGTACCTTTGGTCTTTCCCAGTATGGCAATACTTATGTACTTATGTATTTCCTTGCTGGAGAACAAAAGCAATTGAGATGGTATGCCACATGCAACGCTGTAATACCAGTAATTGCAAACTATAAGCCACTTTGAACCAAAACTTGCTTTTGGATAATGGTGGGATACAATATTAAATAAATTTGCATTTTGCACCAGTTGTGCAGGGTGGGCTTAATGCTACACAGCTAATGCCACATTGATGTTGCCTATTTCAGAAAGACAGAAATCACACCACTGCAGAACCACATGGAAATACCTGCATCCATGCTCTATTTTCAGGCAAAAATGTGGCAGTACAGCAAACTAACAAAGAGGCAGTGACACACAATTACATAAGTCAATACACAGGAAGAATCAAGACTACTTCTAGTTCCTTTCAAGGTATGGTGAGGAGGAGAGTCCCAAAGCACCACTGGCAAAAGTCTGATACAGACCTCATTAGTCTTTCTGGAGAGACTATCCATTCTTCTGCATCCTGAGCTGTTGTAATTTTAAAGTTATAGGACTAGATTGCTGTTGTGGAATAAAGGGTCATAGCATGAGGCTGGTCTGAGTGTAAGGTATGCAGTCCTAGTTTTGGGAGTTACTAGTCTACTGGTAATTTGGTAACATAAAGCCTTTTTTTTTTACAGAAAGGGTAAGCCGTATATGGAACAGCATCCCAGTGGGATCAAAATCTGTATCACAATTCAAGAAAGCACAAAGGATCTTTAGATGTATAAACATGATGGTAAAGCCAGGAGTGTCCTGAGCCAGAATCATACCCAGTGCAATAACTCCCTAATGCCCCTGCCCCACCAACTGCATCACAGCCACTGCAAGGGACACAGGAATGGTCAGGGAGAGGAGAATTGAAACCTAAGAATCAGCAGTGCGGTTTTTCTAGCATAAAAGGTGCCAGTACTCAAATGCCAGGCCACCCTTCAGGGATTGGGTGATCACTTAGGGACCCAACACACAATAGCCAGGCCCCCTGCAACCAGTCACAGAATCTATGACAAGGCAGAATTGGTGTGTAGGGCTTGAGCGCTTTCATTAAAACTTGGGGATCATGGGTCAATTTTAGCAGACAATGAAAAAGGTGCCGGTACTCAGTACCCCTAAGTACCCCCTCAAAAAAAGCCCTGAGAATCACCAATTGATAGCTGCAGCCCAGGATGGTGGATTACAAGTGAGACAGTTTACAGCAATCATAGAAAAAAAACTGGTGTCACAGGCATTTGCAGATTCTGTAAGAAAGAGCTGGAAACAATCACTCATCTGTGAAGTTCTGATGCCAAAAAAAAGGAAGGCACAACAAGGTGGCACATCTCATCCATCGGAAACTTTATAAACATTACAATAGTGCACCAGAAAAGCATTGGGATCATGGCCTTAAGAGAATTATAGAGAACGAAGAGGTTATGATCACCTGGGACATCCCCATTCTGACAGAGAAAAAGCTGAGTGCCAGAAAAAAACACCAGAACAACATTGATTATAGAGGTGTTGCTCCCAAGCGACCTACACTGTGAATCATATAGAAACAGACAAGATCTTCAAGCATCAAGAAATGCAGTTTGAGACCGAGAAAATGTGGCAGCAGGATATAGAAATCTTTCCCATTGCTTTGGGTGCCACAGACCTGATTAATAATAATTTCCAAACACACCTGGATAAGTTGCCTATACATATATCAGCTTACTCCAGAGGAAGCTCTCTTTGGCACAATACAAATATTTGAGAGACTGAGATCATACTCCACATACCGTGGCTTAGGAGTGAGGTTCATTACTGCCATGGTATGTGCAAAAATAAATGGACACAGGAGTGGAAGAAGCCAACCACAATTTTCAAGATGATCAGAACAGTAGTTTATTGATCCAAAGCTGATAAACTGAACCCAACATGGGGCGTGTTTCGGTACCCAAGCCTACATCAGGAGTTCTGTTAAGCCACTGGAATATTCATAAAAATGAGTATAAAACAAATCAACTTGTATTAAAGCTCAATCATACTCAACTGCTAAAAATGCACAGAAAGCCAGTAATGAAATCGGCAAACATGTTCCATTCTATCACTGCTCTATAATTTGTACCCTGGGACCTTCTACCAGGTCCCAGAAATGCCTATTATATCTACCTTTTCATTTAGTGCAATATATTCTAACTCTCCCATCTTATTTCTTAGGCTTCTGGCATTTGCGTACAGACATTTTAAACAGTGTTTGTTGTTTCTATTTACAACTTGCTCAGTAGTTGACAGTGATAATTTGCAATCTTGAAAATCTGTCTGCTTTTTATATAAAGACACCTGGTCTACTATGGTCTCTATTGCAACCTCGCTATCAGGATGCCCTATCTTTCCTATTTTGCTGATATCTTTTAAAGATACCTTGTTCTGAACCATGCACTTTTGAACGACTGTCAGCCTTCCCCTAGTTTCTAGCTTAAAAGCTGTTCTATCTCTTTTTCAAATGTTGATGCCAGCAGCTTGGTTCCAATCTGGTTAAGGTGGAGCTCATCTTTCCGGAATAGGCTCCCCCTTCTCCAGAATGTTGCCCAGTTCCTAACAAATCTAAACCCCTCCTCCCTGCACCATTGTCTCATCCACGCATTGAGATTCTGGAGCTCTGTCTTCTCTTGGGTCATGAGTGTGGAATGGGGAGCACTTCTGAAAATGCTGTCCTGGAGGTTCTGAATTTGAGCTTTCTACCTAAATTTGGCTTCCAGAACCTCCCTCCCATATTTTCCTATGTCATTGGTACCCACATGTACCAAGACAGAAGGCTCCTCCTCAGCTTTGTCTAAAAGCTTATGCAGGTGCTGCATGAGTGCAGGTAAGTGACCAAGTGATCCTCAAGTCCACCAACCACCCAGCTATCTACATGCCTAATGATCAAATCTCCAACTACAATGGCCATCCTAACCCTTCCCTCCTAGGCAGAAGCCGCTGGAGACACATCCTTAGTGTGACAGGATATTGCATCCCCTGGAGGGCAGGTCCTGGTTGCAGGATCACTTCCTACCTCTTCACAGTGATGTTCTCCCTTCCGGAGACCTTTCTCCTCCATGGCAGCACAGATTTGCCAGACTGGAGGTGGGACTTCTCTACTACGTTTCTCTATAAACCTCTCTGTCTGCCTTAGCTCCTGCTATTCTAGTCTCCAGAGATCGAACCCATTCCCTGAGTGTTAGGAGCTCTTTGCACCAAGTACACACATATGGCCTCACCAACTGGGAGATAATCAAACATGTGGCACTCAGTGCAAAAGACTGGATAGCCCCCATCTAACTGCTGGACTTCTGCCTGCATCTTATTATTTTTGATTTCTTAATTAAGATGGTAATGGAGTGGGAATATATAAACTAAAGTCTCCTAAGATTGCTAGCTATATGCTAGGCTATGCTAATATTTATTTGTTCTTATTCTTGTTTTAATGTTATTAGTAAGTTCCCCTCTATGGATCTAAGTAGATTGTATTTCTAAGAGCTAATTACTGGCTGATAGAGATGCCCTAATTAAATTTGTAGCCTCCTAATTGGTTCAAAGGCCTAAAAATCAGAGATTAGGCCAGGGGTGGGTGTGAATTAAAGTCTACATGAGGCTTCCTGTGCCTATTAGCTGTGCTATATACTGATTCTATAGAAACTGTAAAATAGCCCCCTTAAATGCTAGCCTATGGAACTGTAACAGAGACTTTATATGTTAATAAAAACTATTCCTTAAACTCCTTTGCTAAGTGAGCAGAGTAACTTAAAATAAAATCGCTGAGGTTACCTATTTAATTCTAAGTCTACCTTTCCCAAAGTTTAAAAACAATTTTCCAGCAAATTTTTACCAATGAAGATCTCACCCTCTCTGGAAGTCTTCTCACAGAACCTCTTACCAGCATATAATAAATGTAAGCCTTGGTTGTACTACAGAAAGGCAGTATATCAAATTCATGATCCTTTACCCTCTCTCTCATTCTCTCTCCTTCCCTCTCTCTTTCTCTCTCTCTCTTTTTCTCTCTCCCTCTGTCAGTTCTGTCTCCTGATATGTATGTATGTATATATATGTATATGTATCCTATATAATGAAACGCACCTCCAACATTCTGAAGCTGACTGCTCTCTGTATCCATCTCCTGAATTGACATCACGTACTTCCTGGTTCGTCACAAGCAGAAGTGACCAACCATACGAGGTTTCTCGCCTTCAGAATGTTGGAGGTGCATTCTATTAAATAGGATTGGTCAGTTCCTTGAAGCACAGCCAGAGCTCAGCGTCCTGCCCAGTAGCGCTCAGACACCAGACAGAGAGGGGGGGGGGGGCCTGACACCAGAGAGAGGGAGGGAGGGGGGGCCTGACACCAGAGAGGGGGGGAGGTATCTCTGTCCCACACACACTCTCTCTCTCACACACTCTCTCTCTCTCTCACAGTTAATGTCTTTCTCTCACTCTCACACACTGTCTCTCACACACTCTATGTCTCACACGTATCACATTCATTCTCTATGTGTCACACAGTTACTCACACACTCTCTTGGTCTCATACACTCAGTCTCACAGTCTGTGTCTCACACACACACACACACTCTCTCTCTCTCTCGCACACACTGTATCTGTGTGAAACACACTCTCTCTCTCTCACAGTGTCTCACATACGCACTTGCACACACTCTCATTCTCACACACACACTCTCTCTCTCACAGACACACTCGCACCCAGACTCACTCTCTCTCACACACACACTTGCATATTCACTCTCTCTCACACACACAGTCACTGTCACATACACTCTCTCAAACATACACACTCCGAGGAAAACCTTGCTAGTGCTTGTTTCATTTGTGTCAGAAGCGGGCCTTTTTTACTAATATATATATATATATATATATATATATATATATATATATATATATATATATATATATATATATATATATATATATATATATTCTAAAGGGGTCCTTCACTTCCGCTCCCAGGGTTGCAACCGGATGTCCTGTTCCGTGCACAGGGTTCCGGTGAGGTATAATACTTTAATTAGGACTTAGGGCAAAACGTTTTAATTGAAGATCAGTTCCTGTCATGTCCCCTACCTCAACGCAAGCGGCATCCTCAGGCTGTGCAGGGTCCCGGCAACACGCACACTTAACTGGCACAGCCCTGAGCCATGTGTGTGTAGTTCTTTTCTTGCTGCAGGCTCCTTAATTGCTTTGCTTCCATGCACCTGGGTCTGCTCTTCCTCTGCCTGACTTCCCTTGTTTCTCTCCTTTTGATCTTCTGGTTCCTCTTTCCCATGCTCTTGTCCTATGGCTGTGCCTCTTCTCCCTGCTGATGTCAGACGCCAGCACTTTATCAGCTAAGCTCTCCCTAGACTCCTTGCTTCGGCTTCTACTTTGGTAGGTGTTACTTGCTCAGTAGTGTGCTTCTCCTCTACTTTGTTCTTCGTTGCTGACTTAGCCTGTACCTGGATTACTCTAGTGTCTGCTGCCTGCCTACTGACTCTGCCTGTACCTGGATTACTCTCTTGTCTGCTGCCTGCCTACTGATTCTGCCTGTGCCTGGATTTCTCTCTTGACCTGCTGCCTGCCTACTGACTCTGCCTGTAGCTGGATCACCCTCTTGCCTGCTGCCTGTCTGGCCATCACGTTCATCACCCCACTTCCTGCTCCATCTCATAAGCCCTGCAGGCCGTCAACACCTAGGGGCTCAACCTCTGGGGAACGGCGGTCAGTGCAGGTGAAACCTGGGGTTGTCCAGGCACAGGTAAAGCCAATAGGCAGGCAGCAGGTCAAGAGAGTAATCCAGGCACAGGTAAAGTCAATAGGCAGGCAGCAGGCAAGAGAGTAATCCAGATATAGGCAAAGTCAGTAGGCAGGTAGCAGGCAAGAGAGTAATCCAGGTACAGGAAAAGTCAGCAATGAGGGACAAAGTAGAGAAGAAGCATACTACTGAGCAAGTAATACCTACCAAAGTAGATGCTGAAGCATGGAGTCCAGGAAGAGCTCAGATGATAAAGTGCTGGTGTCTGACATCAGCAGGAACCAGCAGGGAGAAGGAGCACAGCCATAGGACAAGAGCAGGGAGAGGAGGAACCGGAAGACCAATATGAGGGAAGCAAGGGAAACCAGGCAGAGGGAGAGCAGACACAGGTGCATGGAAGCAAAGCAATCAAGGAGCCTACAACCACCGTCTCGCTGAACAAATCCAGAGAAGAACTACACACACATGGCTCAGGGCTGTGCCAGTCAAGTGTGTGTGTTGATGGGACCCGGCGCAGCTCGAGGACGCCGGTTGCGTTGAGGTAGGGGACATGACACCTAATTTCTGATAACATTTTTGCATCTGTCTGTTCATCCTGGCCAAGTGGACAGTAGTACACTCCTATCACTATTCGTTTCCCTTTTACACATGGAATTTCAATACATAGGGATTCCAATATGTGTTTTGTGCCCTGCAGAATTTTTAGTCTATTTAATTCAAGGCCCTCCTTAACATATAATGCTACCCCTCCACCAATTTGTGGAAGTTTTTTTCCTGTTTTCGTTGATGTGCAAAAATAACCCATTTGGAGACATTGCCCCCAAGACAATAGATGGGGAGTGATTTGTGTGCTCCGTCTCCCTTGTGCCCTGTATGGTCATTCAATCCACACAGCCCTTAGGATGGCCCTGAGTAAAGCCAGAGATTAAGTAAGTCCTGTGGTAATGCAGCCGTGCTTGGGCTGGGCTAGGACACAAATCCAGATATTGGAAAGTGTTGACTGATGTTACTGTTTTGGCCTCTGCTGTTTTATTGTTTCCACTGGTTACTTCTTCATCAGATTCAGCCTCCTATGAAATAAAGGTGCAGAACTTCTCATAGTTGGTAATGAGGTTTTTAAAGCAGTGCCGAGTTCAGGAATAAACAATGGTGTCCCAAGAAAAAACAAGGAATATAAACCTGGAGCGCAAATGGAGACTTATGAATCAATTTTTAAAGCCAGCAATCAGCAAATTTCTTGAAACACCAGCTGCAGAGTTGAGATAAATACATATATTCAGCTCTGTTTTATGTACAGTCAGTGGTGCTGAAATTGTGTACTCACCACTGCCCACCGGCCAGTAACCAGACTGAGGTGGTATTCAGTTGCTATATGGATAGCCTACCCGGTTACTTTAGGATTGCTTTTAACGTTGCCTAAAGTAAATACATAAGTTACCTGTATAGTAGCTGAATATTGCTGCCATGTGGATCATTTATGGTTCCTGCCTTTGCTCTGTCCTAATCCCATCCCAGCCCAACAGATAGTGACAATGTGGTTAGATAGCTATTCAGTCAACCACAATCTCTATATGGGCTTAATATTTATAGATAATGGATTTTTTTTTGTATATCACAAATATACTGCAAAATGGATACAGGACTACTGGTACTTGTCTATGGGCTGAATACAGACATAGAAGACATAAAAAAATGAAGGCAGATAAAGACCATACGGCCTATCCAGTCTACCCATCCATTCCATCTACTCTCCTTATCATTTCCTTAGAGATCTTACACACTTGTCCCAAGCTCTCTTGAATTCAGATACAGTTTGTCTCTATCACTTCCACTTGGAGGTCGTTCCATGAATTTGTCACCCTTTCCATGAAGATGTACTTCCTTAGATTACTTCTGAGTCTTTCCCCTTTCACCTTCATCCTATGCCCCCTCATTCCAGAGCTTCCTTTCAATTGAAAGAGACTTGCCTCCTGTGCATTTATTCTATGTAGGTATTTAAACATCTTTATCATATCTGCCTTTCTTCCCCATACGCTTTATAATGAAGACCACTGACCATTGTAGTAGCCGCCCTCTGGACCGACTCTGTCTTGCTTATATCTTTTTGAAGGTGTGGTATCCAGACTAGTACACAATATTCTAAGAGGCCCTTTTACAAAGGCTCAGGAGAGCTAATGCACGGGTAGCATGCACCAAATTGGCACTACTGCAAATGGGCAAAACAATAATAATGGGTGATTTCAATTACTCCGATACTGACTGGGAGACTGGGCATCTAAATGGAAGATGACGTTTAATGTGAGTAAGTGCAAAGTGATGCATGTGGGAAAGAGAAACCTGAATTATAGTTATGTAATGCAAGATTCCACATTAGGAGTCGCCAACTGGGAAAGGGATCTAGGCGTCATAGTTGATGATACGTTGAAACCCTCTGCTTAGTGTGTGGCGGCCACTAAGAAAGCAAATAGAATGTTAGGAATTATTAGGAAAGGAATGGAAAACAAAAATAATGTTATAATGCCTTTGTATTGCTTCATGGTGTGACCGTACTGCGAATATTGTGTTCAATTCTGGTCACCGCATCTCAAAAAAAGATATAGTGGAATTACAAAAGGTACAGAGAAGGGCGACAAAAGTGATACAGGGGATAGGATGACTTCCCTATAGGAAAGGCTAAAGTGAATGGGGCTCTTCAGCTTGGAGAAGAGATGGCTGAGGGGAGATATGATGGAGGTCTATAAAACACTGAGTGAAGTGGAACAGGTAGAGGTAAATTGCTTGTTTACTTTCTACAAGAATACTAGGACTAGGGGGAAGCAATGAAGCTACTACGTAGAACATTTAAAACAAACCAGAGAAAATATTTCTTCACTCAACTTGTAATTAAACTCTGTTATTCATTGCCAAAGGATGTTGTAACAACAGTTAGCTTAGCAGGGTTTAAAAAAGGTTGGATAATTTTCTAAAAGAAAAGTCCATATACCATTATTAAGATGGACTTGGGAACATCCACTACTTATTTCTAGGATAAGCAGCATATAATCTGTTTTACTGTTCTGGGATCTTGCCAGGTACTTGTGAACTGGATTGGCCACAGCTGGAAACAGGGTACTGGGCATGATTGACCTTCGGTCTGTCCCAGTATGGTATCACTTATGCTCTTATGTAAGAGAGAGAGAGAGAGAGAGAGAGAGAGAGTTTTCCAATTGTAAATTCAATCTCAACCACAGAACTAAAATGTACATCTTAAAGACAGCCTTGAAGCCTGTACAATTCAGTTAATTAGCATTTTTACATTTTTTAAAATTTTTTAGGATTGTTTTTCATACTTGCTGCTCCATGCATACATAAAAACCAGATTTTTATTTTTCAAAAATGAAAGCAGGGAAAATTAATCACATTTTCCAAATAATTTCTGTGAAAGGTTTCTTGTGAGCCCATGTGCTTGGAAAATGTCTTTGCAAACTGTGGAAATAGGTGATCCTATAATAATTCTCACCTCCAACGTTCTATGCTTGGGACCGTGGCTCCCCGGCTGCAGGTGGTCTGCGAGGCAGACATGCACAGACGTCAATGACGTCAAAACAGCTGATTCCAAGGCAAGGAGAGGAGTAGAGAAACACGTGCAGTGTGTTTCCCTACTCCTCCTACTGCCTCGGAATCAGCTGTCACCCCCCACGCTATGGCCCCCTCGAAACCCACCCCCTTCCGTGAACCTGTCGATCTCCCCCACCGGAACGCCGAAAACCGCACCCCCCGCCGCTGTTGTGCACTACCTGTGCTGACAGCCGAAGTGTTGTTCTGCCCTTCGGGTGGGTTCCTCAATCATCTTCTCAGAAAGTTTAACTTCGTGCGTCTGACGTCAGACGCATGCAGAGGAACTTCCTGACAAGATGATTGAAGAACCAACAGGAAGGAAAGAACAACACTTTGGCTGTAAGAACAGGTAGCACAACGGCGGTGGTGGCGGCGGCGGGGCAGTTTTCGCCGGCACGGGGGGGGGGGGGGGAACGACAGGTTCGTGGAAGGGGGGGTTCAAGGGGGCTGTAGCACGGAGGGGGGGGGAATTGCCTGCCTAAGGCCCGTTTCCTTGCCTACAGAAACGGGCCTTTTTTACTAGTAATTCCAATAAAAGAGAGGGAGAGAGAAAGGGACAGAGAGCATTTTCTGGTTGAATCTTAAGACTTAAGTCATTGAATGATGCTTATGTACCTACTGAGGCTTTTCTTGTTTGTCTAAGAAAAGGAATATGTCATTAACTGTAAAATAAGTCTAGCAATTACAGTGTTTAGTGAAGATTCTTCTAAGCATTTCTATTCCCCTTTACATTTTTTAAAATAATTTATTTTATTAATGATAACAGTAACTAAAAGTACAACAAAATCTCTATATGACATTAGTCCAACATTATTTCCAACAATATTACTGTAATTGTAGTCACTTATGCATGTCATCATTTTGTTTTTTCCCCCTTCCCCCCCCCCCCCTCTTCCCACTCCCCTCCCTCCCTCTCCTCCTTTCTCACCAGGCAACTTTCCTTTAACATTGGTGTTCACCCATTCAATATCCGGCTTCTAGCCAATGGCGTTAATGTGTCCAAGAATGGCATCCAACATTGTTCCCCTTTCCATTTTGCTAGAGCCTCCTCTGGCATTTTCAGCTCCCACAGTTTGCATTCTGCTGCAATTTTTACTATTCTCAGCTCAGAAGAAAACACACCCAATGCAAATGCCTTAGTCCCTGGGTCCCTTACCCTCATTTTAAACTAAAACAAACAAAAAAAAATAGACCTTTGTTTTCAGTATTGATTTTTCTGTATCCTCCCCCAGATTAATCAATATCTGTTTTCTGTTCTGTCAATCAAAGAACAGCTCTTCAAGAAAACGTGTTAACGTCTTCTCTTCTACATGAAACATTACAAATACGTATATCGTTGAAAAAATTGGACTTTCAAGTATGGGATAACACAAATGTAGAACAACAATGTGCAAACCACAAATATAATCATCAGTATAAATTAATCCAAATTGGAATAAGTGTCTGTGAAAAACTTCCTTCAGCAAAAATATAGGAATTGAGTATTCAGTAAGGTTTATTAGAGTAAAAGAGGCCGATTAAGCTGGGAGCCAATATTCAATGACACTGATCTAAACAGTGCCTGAATATTGCGTGGTACTGTCCAATTAGTGCCAGGGCAATCCATCGGCAGAGTTAGGGTGGAACTGGGATTTATGTGAGCACTACCAATATTTAGCAGTCTGAATTTTACCCAGTTAGCTCTGCAGGTAGAACACTGAGGGGCCCTTTTACTAAACCACATAAACATCTACGCACGCCCAGACTACTGCATGGCTATTGCAGTAATTTCATTTTTGGCGCACATCCAATACACGTGTCTGAAAAATATTTTTTATTTTTGGGCGCGCGTAATGGGCGTGTGCCAAGTGGCATTTGGTGTGCGTAGGTCATTACTGCCAGGTTACCCACGTGGGTCTTTACCGCCAGGTCAATGGCTGACGGTAAGGTCTCAGACCCAAAATGGACGTGCAGCAGTCTTCATTTCTCCGAGGGCAAGCAGGTTGACGTCCGCGTCAGCCCAGGAAACGGCAAATTTTCCACAGTAAAATTTAAAAAGTTTTACCAGAGTCTTCTGGTGCGTGAACAGTATGCACTGCGCATGTGCAGATGACTTCCCGTCCATCGCGTGAGCATGGCTCTTCAGTTTTCTTTTCTCCATGTTGAGGTGTGGTAGTTTTTTTCTGCGCTCCTCTCAGTCCCAGGAAAGAGTCGTTGACGAGTTTTCGCTTTTTTCTTCTAATTTTTCTTTATTTTATTATTATCTTTGTTTAAAAAAAAAAAGGGTCCTGTAGTTCTGTTTTAGTTTTCTTCCCTTTTTAAAGTTTCCTTTCTTTTTTGATGTGGCGGTCGGGTTATTCCCTTATTCTTTTTTGTGTGCTATTTTTCTTTACAGGCACAATCATGTCTTTTGATTTCGCTGAAGACGTTTTCCCTTCCATGTCATCAAAGACACCCAGCGGCTTCAAATGTTGTACTCGGTGCAACCGGACCATCTCAGGTACCGATACTCACACCTGGTGTATCCAGTGCCTTGGGCCTGACCATAGCCCAGCCACTTGTAGTCTGTGTCTTCGTTTGAAGAAACGGACCCAAGCGTCTTGAGAATCCCAACGAGAAAAGCGTTTTGGTCCGGTCCTTCAACGTCGACATCGACATCTGTATCGAGGGTGTCGGCGTTGACATCGAAAGGAGCATTAACATTGGGAAGAGAGGTAATAGCTGCTGAGAGACCAACTTGCGTTGGGAGCAGTGAGGCGTCAAGTGGGTCTCCACCTACCTCAAGGCCTCCTGTTATGCAGGCCCCCCGGGACCGACCTTCATTGGACCCGGCCCCGAGGAGACGTGAGGATTCCACTTCTTCCTCATCGGTACCGAGGAGTCTCGATGACGGGCATCGAGCGAAGGCGAAGAAGCACTGCCATCGTTCAACACATGGTACCGGGAACTCCTGGGCATCAAGAGAGTTGGCACCCGAGAAGCGTCGGCACCGAGAGAATCGCTCCCCCCTCGATACAGGAGGTGCTGATGCGTCGGTCTCCTAGCAGCCCGGTACCTGCTCCTGAGCCTCCACGGATTCTAACACCACCTGTTCCACCGACCCTGCAGCCTTCTCCGATGGCGGCTCTCGACGAGCGCATCCGGGCCTTGTTTCCAGAACTTCTGGAGGGACTGCTACGCCAGTCAGCCTCGGTGTCGGGGGTGCTTGCGCCTTCTGTACCGTCTGCTACAGCGGTGTCTGGCCCTTCTCCGTGGTACCGCCTGCGGCATCGGCTGCCACCCAGGTTGACTCCCCTTCGACATCGGTGGAGAGAGCTTCGCTGCAGTCAGACTGGGTGTCGGCCTCTCGACATCGCCATCGAGGACATCATTCCTCAGCGTCGAGGCAGGTTCAGTTTCAAAGTGCCTTAACAGAGGTCTTATCCGATACTGAGCAGGAGTGTTCGTGGGAGTCAGAGGAAGATGAAAATGAATATTCAAAAACAGTATGGACTGTTGATCCTGATTACGTAATCTAATACTGTAAAGACTGAACAACAGCCAAACACAATCTTAAAGAGTTGTGTAAAACAAATGCCAAATGTTAAAGTGACCCGAGTTTATGAAGCCATCATCCTTAATGTGATTCTGCTTGCATCCATTTTTTCATTTTTCATGAATCAATACCCCTGCAATTATGATTTAACCACGAGGTTCCTGATGAAGCCCAGATGTGGGTGAAACGATTTGGGCCCTGTTGAATTGAATCGAATCAAAATCAGTATTTGAATGTGGGGTTGCCAAGCCATTTTTGACAAGCCATTTAAGCTATGTTGTTGCTTGGTTGAGTTTTGTTAATCAGAAATGTTTCTAAACTTGTGCTCCAATATGGGCAGATTGGATTGAGAAGTGGAGGGAAAAATTTTTACCCTATGAAAGAGAACAGATCACGGATACAAAATCTAACATAGATATCAGTATCCTGCTGATCAGACCGTGGTGTGTACTTCGGTTTCTGAGGGTATTCCCCCCTTTAACATTTGGTATTTCTTTTACACAACTCTTTAAGATTGTGTTTGGCTGTTGTTCAGTCTTTGCAGCAGTCAGAGGAAGATCCCAGGTACTTTTCTTCTGATGAGTCCTATGGGATTCCCTCTGAACCTTCCCTTCCACCAGAGAGGAGCAGTGGCATAGCCAGACCTGAGATTTTGGGTGGGCCCAGAGCTAATATGGGTGGGCACAAAGTGTCTATATAAGTATGAGTAGTGTCTCTTGGGCTCCTACAAAATAATGCCCTGCATCAGTATAACCACATACATACTTAATGGAAAAATTGGTATTTTTAAATATAATTACATTATCCCACAATCTCTCCACTGCAAAAACACACTCATATCCTTACTAAACCATAACAGCACTAATTCCAAGGACAGGATGAGCTACAACCTTATGCTTGAAAAGGCTGAACTGTAATTACATGAGGCTCTAAAACACCAATACACTACCTCGTGAAAAAAAGCAAAACAAAAAGGGCTGTGAATACTACACGCTAGCAGAATACTGCACTTTGATCATACATGAAAAACACATGACACAACAGACATGACACAAGGAACTAGAAATCAAAAAATATGAAGGCAAAATACTGAACTGGAAAGTTAACTCAAGAAGTCAGACTCAGCATGCAAAAGGACGAACAGACGGATGCGGAAATGTTAAAGGAAATCAGGGACGCAAACAAACTGGGCAACACAATAATAATGGGGGATTTCAATTACCCGCATATAGACTGGGTTAATGTAACATCTGTACACGCAAGGGACATAAGATTTCTTGATGAAATCAAGGACAGCTTCATGGAACCGCTAGTTCAGGAGCCGACAAGAGAAGGAAAAATACTAGACTTAGTCCTTAGTGGTGCTCATGATCTAGTGCAGGGGGTAACGATACGAGGGCTGCTTGATAACAGTGATCATAATATGATCGGTTTTGATATTGGCATTGAAGGAAGTGAAACTAGGAAATCAAGTACGCTAGCGTTTAACTATAGAAAAGGTGATTACGACAAAATGAGAAAAATGGTGAAAAAAAGACTGAAAGGAGCAGCTCGCAGAGTAAAAAACTTGTATCAGGCGTGGATGCTGTTTAAAAACACCATCCTGGAGGTTCAGGACAAATATATTCCACGTATTAGAAAAAGGGAAAAAAGACTAAACGTCAGCCGGCGTGGCTAAACAGTAAGATAAGGAAATCATTAGAGCCAAAAAACAATCCTTCAGAAGTGGAGAAGAGAACCAACTGAAAGTAACAGGATAGATCATAAGGAATGCCAAGCCAAATGCAAAGCGGAGATAAGGAGGGCAAAAAAGGACTTTGAGAAGAAATTAGCGTTGGAAGCAAAAATACATAGTAAAAATTTTTTTAGATACATTAAAAGCAGGAAACCGGCCAAAGAGTCGGTTGGGCCGCTGGACGAAAATGGTGTTAAAGGGGCGATCAAGGAGGACAAAGCCGTAGCGGAGAAATTAAATGAATTCTTTGCTTCGGTCTTCACCGAGGAGGATTTGGGGGGGACACCGGTGCCGGAAAGAATATTTGAAGCGGGGGAGTCGGAGAAACTAAACAAATTCTCTGTAACCTTGGAGGATGTAATGGGTCAGTTCAGCAAGCTGATGAGTAGTAAATCACCGGGACCTGATGGTATTCATCCCAGAGTATTAATAGAACTAAAAAATGAACTTGCGGAGCTACTGTTAGAAATATGCAATCTGTCCCTAAAATCGAGTGTAGTACCGGAAGACTGGAGGGTAGCCAATGTTACTCCGATTTTTAAGAAGGGTTCCAGAGGAGATCCGGGAAATTATAGACCGGTGAGTCTGACGTCGGTGCCGGGCAAGATGGTGGAGGCTATTATTAAGAATAAAATTGCAGAGCATATACAAAAACATGGACTGATGAGACAAAGTCAGCACGGATTTAGTGAAGGGAAGTCTTGCCTCACCAATCTAATGCATTTTTTTGAGGGGGTAAGCAAACATGTGGACAATGGGGAGCCGGTTGATATTGTATATCTGGATTTTCAGAAGGCGTTTGACAAAGTGCCGCACGAAAGACTCCTGAAGAAATTGCAGAGTCATGGAATCGGAGGTAGGGTATTATTATGGATTAAGAACTGGTTGAAAGATAGGAAGCAGAGAGTAGGATTGCGTGGCCAGTATTCTCAGTGGAGGAGGGTAGTTAGTGGGTCCCGCAGGGGTCTGTGCTGGGTCCGTTGCTTTTTAATGTATTTATAAATGACCTAGAGATGGGAATACTAGTGAGGTAATTAAATTCGCCGATGACACAAAATTATTCAGGGTCGTCAAGTCGCAGGAGGAATGTGAACGATTACAGGAGGACCTTGCGAGACTGGGAGAATGGGCGTGCAAGTGGCAGATGAAGTTCAATGTTGACAAGTGCAAAGTGATGCATGTGGGTAAGAGGAACCCGAATTATAGCTACGTCTTGCAAGGTTCCGCGTTAGGAGTTACGGATCAAGAAAGGGATCTGGTGTCGTCGTCGATGATACGCTGAAACCTGCTGCGCAGTGGGCTGCTGCGGCTAGGAAAGCGAATAGAATGTTGGGTGTTATTAGGAAGGGTATGGAGTCCAGGTGTGCGGATGTTATAATGCCGTTGTATCGCTCCATGGTGCGACCGCACCTGGAGTATTGTGTTCAGTACTGGTCTCCGTATCTCAAAAAAGATATAGTAGAATTGGAAAAGGTACAGCGAAGGGCGACGAAAATGGTAGTGGGGATGGGACGACTTTCCTATGAAGAGAGGCTGAGAAGGCTAGGGCTTTCAGCTTGGAGAAGAGACGGCTGAGGGGAGATATGATAGAAGTGTATAAAATAATGAGTGGAATGGATCGGGTGGATGTGAAGCGACTGTTCACGCTATCCAAAAATACTAGGACTAGAGGGCATGAGTTGAAGCTACAGTGTGGTAAATTTAAAACGAATCGGAGAAAACTTTTCTTCACCCAACGTGTAATTAGACTCTGGAATTCGTTGCCGGAGAACGTGGTACGGGCGGTTAGCTTGACGGAGTTTAAAAAGGGGTTAGATAGATTCCTAAAGGACAAGTCCATAGACCGCTATTAAATGGACTTGGAAAAATTCCGCATTTTTAGGTATAACTTGTCTGGAATGTTTTTACATTTGGGGAGCGTGCCAGGTGCCCTTGACCTGGATTGGCCACTGTCGGTGACAGGATGCTGGGCTAGATGGACCTTTGGTCTTTCCCAGTATGGCACTACTTATGTACTTATGTACTAATAAAATAAAATACTTTTTTCTACCTTTGTTGTCTGATCTATTCGCTTTGATAAAATTATGATGTAAAAAACCCCCCAAATTTATTACCTGCTGCTGGGCTGGCAGCTGCTGCTGCTTGGCACTGGCAGTAAAGTTACCTGGGGCCGAGACAGGAACTCGAGTCCGATCCAATTCTCGAATGATCTCTTCTTCTCAATTCGAACTTTTGAAGACCACCTTTCTTTCCCAATTCCCACGTTTCCAGGGAGGGCAGGGCCAGGCTGAAGCTCGCACAACCCTGCGTGCGTGTGTGCATGTGGCCATGTGCACCTAATTTTTTAGCCTGCCAGTGCCCTCCCTCAGACCACATCATGAACGAGCGGAGGAGCCAAGCGGAACGCGAGCAAGGCTGAGAGCACACCGCCGCGCACAGCCACGTCTGGGTCCGCTACCTCGTAGGAGGATAGATGTGTGGATAACCACGACGGCGATGCGGATGCACTCTCTCTAAGCCCGAAGGTAGGTGGGCTGAATCAGATCGATTATCGCGTCTGAGTCTGAGCGTGGGTGCCTGCGACGTGACGTACACTAGGCTGTTTGTGTGCGCTTGGGTGGTGGGAGGGCCTGAAATCGGAGTCTGTGGAGAGGAGAGATCAGCTGCCAGAGCGCCGTGGGTGCCGTCTCTGCCCTCAAGTTAGTCTGCTGCGCTGCTGCTGCAGTTGTGTGGCGCTTGAGTGGCGGGCCTGTGTTGAATTGGGTGGGCCTGGGCCCACCCAGGCCCACCCGTAGCTAAGCCCCTGGAGAGGAGACTGTCTCCACCGGAGAATCTTTCCTTTTCCTGTTTTGTCCAGGAAATAGCTACGGCTGTTCCCTTCCCTGTGGAGGTTGAGGATGAGCCCAGGACTGAGATGCTTGAAGTCCTGGACTATTCTTCTCCACTTAAAGAGGCTGTGACAGTCCCTTTGCATAAGGTACTAAAGGAAGTCCTTATGCGAAACTGGTCTGCCCCTCTGTCTGGCTCCGTGGTCCCGAAGAAAACTGAATCCCAGTATCGGACCACGGTGAACCTGGATTGATGAGGTCTCAGTTATCCCACAATTCTATGGCGGTGGACCTCTGCCCTCAAGAGAGCCAGGAGTACTAGGGACTATGCTTCGGCGCCCCCAAGCAGAGAAGCTAGGACTCTTGATTCTTTTGGGAGGAAGACGTATCAGGCTGTTATGCTCGCTGCCAAGATCCAATCATACCAGCTCTTCACTAGCGTTCATTTGCGGGACTCAATAAGGCAACTGTCTAGCTTGGTTGATGCACTCCCTCTGGAGCAAGCCAAGCCTTTTTGCCAGGTGGTCAGGCAGCAGAAGGCGTGTTGAAAATTCTTGGCCAGGGGTACGTTCGACACTTTTGATGTAGCATCCAGGATCGCTGCTCAAGGTATAGTGATGCGTAGACTCTCATGGCTGCGTGTCTCTGACCTGGATCATTCGGTCCAGCAGTGAATGGCAGATGTTCCTTGCTGTGGGGACAACCTTTTGGTGAAAAAGTAGAGGATCTTGTTGATCAGATCAAGAAGCATAATGATGCTATGGATTCTCTCTCCCACCGGGCGTCTTCTGCTACTACCTCCTCATCTAGGAGGTATTTTAGGGGGAAGATGAGTGCTCCCTATTCCTATCCTAGGCATAGGTACACTCCTGCTTCTCAACAGCCTTCCCAGGCTCAGCCCCAGCGCGCTCGTTCTCGTCAACAGCATGCGTCTAAGGCCCGTGCTGCTCCCCAGCAAAAGCAGGGAACGGGCTTTTGACTGGCTCCAGTTAAGCATAGCCTCTGTAAAAGTGTCCATACCGGTTGGGGGGAGGTTGATATTTTTTCATAACCTCCAACTGGTGGGTCCTTCAAATAGTCTGGTCAGGATACATCCTCAATCTGGAATCTAACCTCCAAATTGCCCACTGGGAGCTCATTCTTACAGTTCCCAGCACAACAGGTACTTGCAGAGGAGCTCTTCGCCCTTCTGAAGGTCCAAGCAGTCGAAACCCTTCCACCAGAGGAGGAAGGGCTGGGATTCTATTCCAGTTACTTCCTTGTGCAGAAAAAGATGAGGGGGGGATGTGTCCCATCCTAGACCTGAGGGCCCTAAACAAATTTCTTCTCCGAGAACAGTCTGGATGGTTTCCCTGGGCACCCTTCTTCCCATGATTCAAGAAATGATTGGCTATGCTCTCTGACTTAAAGGATGCTTACACACACATTTTGATACTCCTGGCTCACAGGAAGTATCTTCGATTTCAGCTGGGAACTCAGCACTTTCAGTACTGTGTACTGCCCTTTGGTCTGGCGTCTGGGCCCAGAGTGTTAACAAAGTGGCTACCAGTAGTCGCAGCGTCGCTACGCAGACTGGGAGTGCATGTGTTCCCTTATCTCGACGATTGGCTGGTGAAGAGGCACCTCAAGGCAGGTGCTCTACAGTCCATGCAAATGGACTATTCAGGTGCTAGAACTACTGGGGTTGTGATCAATTACTCCAAGTCCCATCTCACCCCAGTTCAAAAATTGGAATTCATTGGAGCTCTGTTGAACACAAAGACAGCTCGAGCTTATCTTCCCGAGGCAAGGGCAGACAACCTCCTGTCCCTGGTGTCCATAATTCAAATGTCTCAACAGATCACGGCTCGGCAGATGTTGAGACTTCTGGGGCACATGGCCTCCACAGTTCATTTGACTCCCATGGCACGCCTACACATGAGATCAGCTCAATGGATCCTAGCTTCCCAATGGTATCAAGCTGCGGGGAGTCTAGAGGATGTAATCCAACTATCCACCGATTTCCGGAATTCTCTGCAGTGGTGGACGATTCAATCCAATTTGACCTTGGGACGTCCATTCCAAATTCCTCAGCCACAAAAAGTGCTGACGATGGATGCATCCCTCCTGGGGTGGGGAGCTCATGTAGATGAGCTTCACACTCAAGGAGCCTGGTCCTTTCAGGAAAAAGTTCTTCAGATCAATCTCCTGGAATTTCGAGCGATCTGGAACGCTCTAAAGGCTTTCAGAGACCGGCTGTCCAACCAAATCATATTGATTCAGACAGACAATCAGGTTGCCATGTATTACACCAACAAGCAGGGGGGCACCGGATCTCGCCCTCTGTGTCAGGAAGCTGTCCAGATGTGGCTTTGGGTGCGCTGTCACGGCATGTTTCTGCAAGCCACTTATTTGGCAGGCATAAACAACAATCTGGGCGACAGGTTGAGCAGGATAATGCAACCTCATGAGTGGTCACTGGACATGGGTGTCGCCCGCAAGATCTTCTGAGCGTGGGGCACCCCCTCGGTGGATCTTTTTGCCACTCAGATCAATCACAAGGTCCCTCAGTTCAGTTCCAGGCTTCAGGCCCACAACAGACTAGCGTCAGATGCCTTTCTCCTGCATTGGGGAACAGGCATCCTGTATGCCTATCCTCCCATACCTCTAGTAGGGAAGACTTTGCTGAAACTCAAGCAAGACTGCAGAACCATGATTCTGATTGCTCCCTTCTGGCCGCGTCAGATTTGGTTCCCTCTTCTTCTGGAGTTGTCCTCTGAGGAACCGTGGAGATTGGAGTGTTTTCCAATCCTCATCACTCAGAACGAATGGTCACTTCTGCATCCCAACCTCCACTCTCTGGCTCTCACGGCCTGGATGTTGAGAGCTTAGAATTCGCCTCCTTGGGTCTTTCAGAGGGTGGTTTCCATGTCTTGTTTGCTTCCAGGAAAGATTCCACAAAGAGGTGTTACTCTTTCAAATGGAGGAGGTTTGCCGTCTGTTGTGACAGCAAGGCCATAGATCCTCTTTCTTGTCCTACACAGACCCTGCTTGAATACCTTCTACACTTGTCAGAGTCTGGTCTCAAGACCAACGCCGTAAGAGCAGGGCCGGTCTTAGCAAGTGCGGGGCCCTGTGCAGACCAATTTGGTGGAGCCCCATCCTAGCCCCACTCTAGCCCCGCCCCACCCTAGCTCCACCCCATTGATAAGATTATTCCATTTTTAGAAAATTTTTTATTTATGAAATTTCAAATAAAGACAAATGAAGCTAAACTTGTACAAAAAAACTGATTGAAATAATAAGCACAATGCTATCATGAACCCCCCCTCCCCAGAAATTCAGTTCTAGTCCACTACAATTAGCAGTTCCAATTCTCATAACAAAGGAGAATAAAGGAAAATACTAAGAAAAGATCCAGTACTTTCAAATTCCCTATTTTTTAATTTAAAAAGGTTCTTTGGAAATGGATTTTATATGTGCTCTTTTCCTCTCCTAAGCTGAACATGCTTAGAGAAATGCCCCTCTTTCTTGAGGCTACAATGCTATTTGCTTTGGAAACTCAAATTCTCCTAAATACACATGATCTGGCCAACGTAGCAAGATAAGTACCTTTAGATGGACAATTTTTAGTCTGCCCACTTTAGGTTTTCAATAACTTTGGGCAAATTAACAGTAAAGTCTGACACTACTAGCCCTCTCCACTTGCCCCTGTCCCCACCCCTCACATACACGCACCACTAGCTAACCTCTTGATCTTTTCCTGTCACTGCCCTTCATAAAACACTGAATTTTGACTGAATTTTGACTTAATCACTGATGGGAGAATAATAGACTACTGCAATAGTATTTACCTTAAAATGGCACAAAAGGGGTTTGAAACTTCCTTCTTCCTTATAAGAAAATCTATCATCATACCTGGCTTGCCTTTGAATGGCAGTGGCACAAACTTGCTCCAGCTCGAGCTCCACTTGACTGCCTTTATTTATTTTTAAGTCACACTCACTCGCACACTGGCTCACCTCCGACCAGGCTCCAGGCAGCTTTCCCACTCAGTGACTCCCGCCCACCAAACAGGAAATACCTCATCAGAAGGTGGGACATTGAGCGGGAAGTGAAATGCTGGGGTGAGCCATCACTGCAACTGTCTGTTGGGGCCGTCGGTGCAACTGTCGGGGTCCAGGGAGGCGGGAGGCTGCTGACGGCGGGCGGGCACCGTGCCGCAATGTGGGCGGGAGTGGAGCGGCGGTGGCCGAGCGGGATCATGATGCAGTCATCCGAGCGGGGGTCGGTCGGAGTGAGGCAGAGTTGAGGTGCGCCACGCGGGGCCCCCCTAAGCGCGGGGCCCTATGCGGCCGCCTTGGTCGCCTCTGCCTAAGACCGGCCCTGCATAAGAGTTCGCCTTAGTGTGATTAGTGCTTATCATCACCGTGTAGAGGGTAAGCCTATCTCTGGACAGCCTTTAGTTGCTCGCTTCATGAGAGGTTTGCTTTTGTCAAAGCCCCCAGTCAAACCTCCACCAGTGTCATGGGATCTCAATGTTGTTCTCACCCAACTGATGAAAGCTCCTTTTGAGCCACTGAATTCCTGCCATCTGAAGTACTTGACCTGGAAGGTCATTTTCTTGGTGGCTGTTACTTCAGCTTGTAGGGTCAGTGAGCTTCAGACCTTGCTAGTGCATGCACCTTATATCAAGTTTCATCATAACAGAGTAGTTCTCCGCATGCACCCTAAGTTCCTGCCGAAGATGGTGTCAGAGTTCCATCTGAACCAGTCAATTGTCTTGCCAACATTCTTTCCCCATCCTCATACCTGCCCTGGCGAAAGCAGTTTGCATACCTTGGACTGCAAAAGAGCATTGGCCTTTTATGTGGAGTGGAAAAAGCCCTTCAGATAGTCCGCCCAGTTGTTTGTTTCTTTCGATCCCAACAGGAGGGGAGTCACCATCGGAAAACGCACAAACTCCAGTTGGCTGGCAGATTGCATTTCCTTCACTTATTCCCAAGCTGGGCTCACTCTAGAGGGCCATGTCATGGCTCATAATGTTAGAGCCATGGCTGCGTCAGTGGCTCACTTAAAGTCAGCCTCTATTGAAGAGATTTGCAAGGCTGCAACGTGGTCATCAGTCCACACATTCACATCTCACTACTGCCTTCAGCAGGATACCCAACGCGACAGTCAGTTTGGGCAGTCAGTGCTGCAGAATCTGTTCGGGGTTTAGAATCCAACTCCACCCCCCTAGACCCATTTTTGTTCAGTTCCAGGCTGCACTTTCAGTTAGTTGTTTATGGTTTTAGATCAATCTATGTTATGTCCTCGCCATTTGATGCCCAATTGACAAATGTTCATTGTTTTGAGTGAGTCTGGTTGCTAGGGATACCCCACTTGTGAGAACAAGCAGCCTGCTTGTCCTCAGAGAAAGCGAAGATACTTACCTGTAACAGGTATCCTCCGAGGACAGCAGGCTAATTGTTCTCACCAACCCGCCAACCTCCTCTTTGGAGTTATTGTTACTTTGTTTCTATGTTTTTTGATTAAACTGAAGAGCCACGCTCACACAACGGATGGGAAGTCATCCGCACATGCGCGGTGCACGCTGTTCGCATGCCAGAAGACTCTGGTAAAACTTTTTAAATTTTACTGTGGAAAATGTTGCCGTTTCCTGGGCCGACACTGACGTCGACCCACTTGTGAGAACAAATTAGCCTGCTGTCCTCGGAGAATACCTACTACAGGTAAGTATCTTTGCTTTTGCCACACATCCATTTTCGGCAAAAAGAAGGCATTTTTTTACAGGTGCCCTAAAAAAATGGATCGGCGCATGCCCAAAACCCGCGCCTACACTACTGCAAGCTATTTTTCAGCGCACCTTAGTAAAAGGACTCCTGAATATTGAGCAAGTAGGAGAAGAAAGAAAGAAGATACTGGAATGGGGGGTGGGGGTGGCACCGACTGACAGTTTGCAGGGGGTCGCCAGAGTCCCTATTACCAACACTGTATGAAGCCATATATTAACTCAGTAGTTAAGAAATCTTTTTATCAAGTTAAAAAGCTTCACTGTATTAGAAAACATTTTGATGTCTTTATTTTCAGGATTATTATTCAAAATTGTGTCTATGCTTGATTACTGTAATTTAATGTGTGTAGGTTGTACTAAATCTTCTATGAGAAGTCTGCAGGTTGTGCAGAATACAGCCATTCGTTTGATCTTCTTGAATACATTCGAGCCTCTGTCTTCCTATTTTTTGGAGTTACACTGGCTCCCAGCTGAGGCTCGAATTTATTCTAAGTTGGGGATTACAGTTTTTAGGATGCTGCAGGGTGAGGGTCCGTTTTATTTGACTGCAGCAATGAATTTATTTTTAGGGTGCAAATCAGATTGTTGCGTGGTCTGCTTCTACTGTCCTTTCCTTTGGTCATGTTTACTAGATTTTTGTCATCTTCTCTTTTCTATCAGGCCCCTACTTTTTGGAACTCGTTGCCGTTGGAACTCAGGGCAAGTAGCAATTTTAATGTTTTTTGAATGTTGCTTAAAACTTTTTATTTAAGAAATCTGTAGTAGGTTCTTTTAATTGAGTTGTCTGTATAAGTTATTTTATTTTATTTAGAGTGTGGTATTGTTTTTATCGAATTGTATTATCTGATCATTGTGTTCATTCTTTTATTTTGTAACCTGCATTGAACTGTATTGGTATTTGCGGGCTATAAGTTCTGTATAAAATAAAATAAATCTTATAGAATTGTATCAGATTTGTACATTGCAAGACGTACTTAGGCAGACCAGCTTCTGCCTGCCATTGACCTAGGGTAAGCTGTTGTGCCTAAGTTTTGCGCTACCATGTTAGGCCTTGACACCATTACAGAATCGGTGCTACGTACACTTTTTCGTTGAGCTACATTTAGGCCACACTTCATAGAACTACTCCCATAGCTTGTAAATCTCCCGGGAAAGAAAATACCTTTTGTACTTGAATGTAACTCATCTTGAACTACTGAGGAAGGCATACGCTAAATACAAATCCAAGTCCCCATCTCTTCTCCAACCCAGTGGCGTAGCCACAGGTGGGCCTAGGTGGGCCAGGGCCCACCCACTTTGGACTCAGGCACACCCAAAATTGTGACACTCTTGCTGTGGCTGGTGGGGATCCCCAAACTTTGCCAGCTGATGATTTTCTGTCCTTGGGCAGCCAGCGCTCTTCCAAATGTCAGCCAGCAGTACTTGCCTTGATCTGATGCTGAGACCGGCCCTTTTGCACATGCTCAGTTTTTGCACATGCAAAAGCACTGAGCATGCACGGCCTGCCAACAACAGCATCAATTTGAGGCAAGTGCTGCTGGCTGCTCGAGGAGGAGGAGGAAATCTTCAGCTGGCAGGGTTTGGGGATCCCCACCAGCTCAAGTATTTAATATTTGGGGTTTGTGGGCAGGGAGGAGTGGAGCTGGAGGGGTACCGGGGGGGGAGGAGCGAATTCCATGCCCACTCACCTTGTGCTCAGGCCCATCCAAAACTGGCCATCTGGCTACGCCTCTGCTCCAACCTGTTTAATTTGAACAGCTAGAAGAAATCCACCTGGGCGGAGAACTCAAGGATCCCACGGTGTATAGCAAAAGTGAACGAAGTTGGAAATGGACCACAGACTCCAGAGTCCGTGGTCCATTTCCCACTTTGTTCACTTTTAATTTGAACAGCTAAACATGAAATCTAGCTCAGCACAGGGTAGTTTTTCAGTGTGCCTCTAAGCCTGCTCCTGCCCGTCTCAACTGCATGTATGAGACGCTAGAAATATCACCACCATATACAGAGTGATTTATATCCCCAGGCAGAGATTTCTCTTTCAGTGTCATGGGGGAAGAGGTCAGGCTCATAAAATGGGTCAAACATAACTGTTTTATAAGAAAGGGATCGTTTATCACCAGGCACAACCCATTTGCTGATAGCTATGGAAAACATTTCTGCTCCAAAGTGACGACACTTTATGATAATAAGTATAATTTGTATTTAAACTGATACCTTCATGCAAGACAGAATTCTAATGCCCTTTATCATGTAATACTTCAAAAACATTGCATGCAGCCACCCCTAGGGTGTATGGCCTAATGGTGGATTTATGGCACCTGCAATACCTTGTAGCTTCTAATGGGAAAGGGGGAGAAGGATTCAATTTACCCTTATTCCATGATTAACCTTCGGTGGGGCACAGAATGATAAAGCGACTTTGCCCAGAGTGAAAGGTGGAAGGTGGACTTGAATTTGCATCTTAGGGGTTGCCTATGGCTTTATGCTCATTCAGTAGGTCCTACAATTTTCTCTTTTGGGCTCCTCTATCTCTCTTCACTGAGAACCTGGCAAAGAATACAATACTGACTCCTTCATAAATCCTAAGACTGGAACACAAGGAAAAATAGAAACAGAAAAAAAAATGATGGAAAATAAAGACCATCCCCCCCCCCCCCCCCCCCCCCGATATTCAGCAGGTAGCGATCAGCGGTTTTTAAACACTGATCGTCGCCGACTAACTTATCCTCCGATATTCAGTGCTGGGCCATGTCTGGGCAGTGGCACTGAATATTAGGGGCTAATTTTGGACGGGCTGGGTGCCAGAACTTATGCAGGCCCAGCCGATATTCAGCAGGAGCCCACATAAGAGTTATTTGTCCTGGCTGAATATCTGGCCGGGATCTGCATAAATTAAAAGAATGCTTTTTTTTTTAAGTTTCCCCGAGCCTCCTCTCACCCTGACAATGCCCCCTCCCCAAGCCCACAGAAGGAAAGCCCACCCCTAGAACCTTCCCAACCATCCGGGGGGGGGGGGGGGGGGGCTACCTGGACAGCTGGGGGGGAGCAGAGGCATTCTGGGAAGGGCTACTTATTGGTGAGTGCTGGGGAGGGAAGGAGGGGGAATTGTTGGGAGTGGGAGGGGGCCCTGGGTTTTTTAAAAAGTTATGTGGATGCTGGAAATATTCAGTGCCGGTACCTGCATAGCTAAGTGGCCTTATATTTTTGTAGCACTGCTGGGGGTGGGAAGTACTGCTGGGCTGCTGTGGTAGCTTGGCGGTACTTCCTGTTTAGCAAGCGTTAAGTCTGCATTGGGCTTACCGCTGCTTTGTAAAAAGGGCCCTAAGGGGTCCTTTTACTAAGGTGCGCTGAGATATGGCCTGCAGTAGTGTAGATACATGTTTTGGGTGCACACAGAATCACTTTTTAGCACAGGATAAGCGTTGAGAGGTCGTGCTGATCATTCTTTCATTTGATGCCGAGACCCTGAAGCAGCTGTACGAAACGCTGGCCACCGTTCGGCACATGAATAATAGAGAGTGGAGCACAATACGCAACGCGATCCAGAAGCACCAACTAAAAAGATAAGTGGTGGTGCTTATTATATTACTGTAAATTTATCATAGATTTTCTAAGAGACTAATCTAACCAGCAGGAATTGGAGAACATCAAAAGGTTATTTAGGCCAATGATGAAGGCAGGGTCTTTTTGATCCGTTTTAGCTTCAACAGATAAATTCATGATCTGGAAGCTCTTTGAGGCCGTTTTTCCTGCTGTTCAGTACACTGCACTAGTTGCAGACAGATAATTGTCATTTTGCTGCAGCAGATTTTTTGTAAATTGAGTCACTTTTTAGCACACCTGTAAAAAAATGCCTTTTTAAAATTTTTGCCGAAAATGGACGTGCAGCAAAATGAAAATTGCCGCATATCCATTTTGGGTTTGAGACCTTACCACCAGCCATTGACCTAGTGGTAAAGTCTCAAGCGGTAACCGGGCGGTAATGACCTACACGCGTCAAATGCCAATTGATGCGCATAGCTGATGTGCGCCAGAAAATAAAATATATATTTTGGACGCGCTTAGCAGACTTGCACCAAAAATGAAATTACCACAAGGGCCACGTGGTAGCCGGTCGGTAACTCGGAATTGGCACGTGTTGGGCGCACTTAGGCACTTATGCATTTTTGTAAAAGGGTCCCTAAGTTAGGCATGAACACTTACCCCAACCATTTGACTAGCAGAAGTGCTCGTGCCAAAATTTGGTGTGTAAAGCCGGTTTATGCTTAGTATTCTATAGGGCTATTGTGTGTGCAATTGCCATTATAGAATCTCCCCCCGGATATTAAAAGCTATTTAACTGGCTAGACGTGGCTGCTGACCAGTTAAAAAGCATATTCAGCGGGACACAACCAATTATCTCCTGCTAAATATCCAGGTTAGGAGCTAGCTGCTAACTGGCTATATCGTGCCAGAGGATGTAGTATCAGTGGTTAGCGTATCTGGGTTTAAAAAAAGTTTGGACAAGTTCCTGAAGGAAAAGTCCATAGTCTGCTAATGAAATAGACATGGGGACGCCACTGCTTGTTCTGGGATTGGTAGCATGGAATGTTGCTACTCTTAAGATTCTAAATGGAATCTTGCTACTCTTTGGGGTTCTACATGGAATGTTGCTACTGTCTGGGATTCTGCCAGGTACTTGTGATCTGGTTGACCACTGTTGGAAGCAGGATACTGGGCTAGATGGACCATTGGTCTGACCCACTATGGCTACTCTTATGTTCAGCGGTTAAAATAGGCCACATAAATAGCATATCTATCTTTAACCGCTAAAATGTTAACCAGTTAGCGCTGAATATCGGTTTAACTTTTTAGCCGTTAAAAACTCCCAGATATTCAATGCCGGTCGCCAGAAACGGTGCAGCAATGAATTTCTGGGTTAACGCCAGCGGCTGAATATCAGGCCATCTGTGCTGAGCTCATAGCATCCTGGTGCCCAATTTTAGGTGACCTTTTGAAAATGACCCCCTGATGGGAAACAGACTCTTCACCTTTTTGGCCCCGGAAAACCTAGGTGAGAAAGTGAACATGATGCAAATTTTCCAAAGTGGAGTTTTCCCCCATCTAGTCTGGTCTCTAATTTTATCCTCCTTGTCATCTGCTTGGAATATTCAAAACACCACACAGTACACCTAGGAATGGAATTTTTAAGACAATCCAGGAACATAAGACCTATGAAGTCAGAATAATTAAATATTTTGACACCCACCAGACAGGACATAACAAAGATCTAGGTTTTCTATCCCACTATAAACCATAAAATTCTACTACTTTGTCACCCTCTGATCTACCATGAATCTCCCCCTGTCTCTCATCCACCCAGCTCCCATGTTTCTGACCTTACCCGCCCCACCCTCTTTCTGTGAGCCTGTCATTGGAATGCTTTGATGTTTCACTTATATATACTGTTATTTATCAACATTTGCTTATTTCTGATCTGAAAATGGTTACCTTCGAAAGCTAATTAAAAAAATGTATTATGTTAGTCCAACAAAAAAGGCATCATCATATTTTCTTTTCTATGTTTTGTTTTATTTCTATTTATTACCTTTAAAAGTGGACTAACATGGCTACCACATCACTCTATTAACAATGGAAGAGGAAAGAGCCATTTCCAGGATGATACGGGTGCCATCACAAAGGGTCAGAAATAAAATCCCTCCTGTTAAAGCTATAGAGATGATGGATAGGTGTCTGTTTCAGAATAAGTCTATCTAGCATGAGAAATGATCCCCCAGATTGTCTGCTTCTCCATCCTCTTCCCAAGGCAGCTGTCTGCGTAGCTCCTTCTGGAGAGAAGTGTCTTGTAAAGAGCAGAGTCTCAAGGACAGCAGCTGCAGCGCTTCAAGGTGTACAGCAAGCAAACCATGGCAGTCAGTGTACAGTGTAGCTTTCTACACTGGGGACTAAGTTTACAACAATAAATATTTCAGGACGGTCACAGAGAAAAGTAGAAAAGAAAAAGCAGAAGGAGAAAGAGAGAAAGAAGAAAAGGAATATGTGCAGGACCACACTATCCAGCAAGCAAGACCCCAGCATCAGGGCACCCCGTTAAAGGCTTGACTAAAAAGGAAGCTGCCCAGTATTTGCAGCAGTTAGCATTTCAGGTAAATACCAGCCACCACTGGTTTTTCTTATGCAGATATTCAGCAACTGTATCCAGATACCAGCCATTGCTGAATATCAAGGACAGTGGTGAGTGCTGCTGCTATCAGACTGCTAACTAGAAAGAAACCTCTTCTCTAGGGTGGTAGATCACAAGTCTGAAACCTGAATAAAGTTCAACCAGATAACATCTAGCTCCACCCAGGCTCTACTCCCAGTTTGCCTGGCACTATCCGGATAGTGCTGAGGTAATCTGTAATGATATAACTCGATATAGATAGTGCTGAGGTAATCTATAATGATATTCAGCGATACTATCCGGATAGTGTTGAGATAATCTGTAATGATATTCAACAACACTATCTGGAAAGTGCCGCTGAATATCTGGGTATTACACTACTGGTGCCACCGAATATTGACCTATAAGTTTGTAGACCTTTTTTGAACTAGGAAAATGAGGGCTCACTATGGAATAAGAAAGGATAGCATTGCAGAGGGATGCAGTGGGTCCCCCCCTCAATTTACAGTTCAGTATCTCTTTGTTCCCTTCCCGGCCCACAAAGCTCTCACAGTTTCTCCCCTCCCACCTCCCTCCCCTCCTCCCTCCATTTATAGTTCAGCCTCTCAACTCTCTCTTCTCTTCCTGGCCCACAAAGCTCTCACAATTTCATCCCTCCCCTCCACCCCGCCCCCCCCCCCCCCCCCCGTTTACAGTCTGGTATTTCTCCCCTTCCTTCCCTGCCCCCACTCTCCCCACCCCCCCCCCCCCCACCCCCATGCCTTAACATCACCTTCAGTCTTTGCCTGGATAGTGGCACTCAAAGGCTGCCTGCGGCCTGCACTGGGGCTTTCTCTCTGAACCATCTCACCCTTCAGAAAACAGGAAGTTATGTCAGGAGGGGTGGGACAGTTCAGAAAGAAAGCCCTGTTGCAGGCTGCAAGCAGCCTATGAGTGGCACTGGCACTGACTGGGTGAAGACTAGAGGTGATTTTAAGGCACGGAAGAGTGGGGAAAGGAAGGCAATTGCAAGTGCTTTGCAAGGCCGGGAAGGGAAGGGAGAGATGCTCGACTGTGTGTGGGAGACAGGAGGGAAATGCAATGTGGCACCATTAATGGTAATCGACATACACAACACCTGCACTTTGAATGACTACACACTGGAGGAATGAGACTAAAAACAGAATGAGTGACGTGTTTGTATATTCCAGGTGAGCAATAGATGGAGGAGGGATTGCAAGCAATTCTTACTTTGGGAATGGAGAGATCTGGAAGATGCATAAGAAAGAAGCATATTAAAGAGATCTTCAGGCAGATGAGAATGAAGAATCTTATGGACAAGATTAACAATTTGAAACTTCACTCTATAGGTAAATGGATCTTCAGATCTGTCTGCCTCAAGGAGAAATGAGTGTTTCAGGTTCCTAAAAGCTCTGCCAGTAGAATTACCATAATTATGGTGTCACATTTGAACTGCATTGGCACAAACAACCAATAATCAGCATTAATTGGAGTTAATCAGCATTAAATGACACTAATTTGCCATTAGGTGCTATTCTGCAATGTTAGTGCTTAAATTCTATAGAGCGTAACTGTGACAGGGGTGTGGGAGTGACATAGGTGTGCAAGCACTTACATGCTAAGCCAGCCATTCCCAACCCAGTCCTCCGGGCACACTTAGTCCCATTGGATTTTCATCAGGATATCCACAATGAATATTGAAGCAGTGCATGCAAATCTATCTCATGCACACTCATCGTAGATATCCTGAAAACCTGATGGGACTAGGTGTGTCCCGAGGACCCGAAGTGGTGAACTGGATTAGGAACTGGTTGACGGACAGATGCCAGAGGGTGGTGGTGAATGGAATTCGCTCGGAGGAGCGAAAGGTAAGTAGTGGAGTGCCTCAAGGATCGGTGCTGGGGCCGATTCTGTTCAATATATTTGTGAGTGACATTGCCGAAGGGTTAGAAGGTAAAGTTTGCCTATTTGCGGATGATACTAAGATCTGTAACAGAGTGGACACCCCGGAGGGAGTGGAAAACATGAAAAAGGACCTACGGAAGCTAGAAGAATGGTCTAAGGTTTGGCAATTAAAATTCAATGCGAAGAAATGCAAAGTGATGCACTTAGGAACTAGAAATCCACGGGAGACGTATGTGTTAGGCGGGGAGAGTCTGATAGGTACGGACGGAGAGGGGGTGATAGTATCTGAGGATTTGAAGGCAACGAAACAGTGTGACAAGGCGGTGGCCGTAGCTAGAAGGTTGTTAGGCTGTATAAAGAGAGGTGTGACCAGCAGAAGAAAGGGGGTGTTGATGCCCCTGTATAAGTCGTTGGTGAGGCCCCATCTGGAGTATTGTGTTCAGTTTTGGAGGCCGTATCTTGTTAAGGATGTAAAAAGAATTGAAGCGGTGCAAAGAAAAGCTACGAGAATGGTATGGGATTTGCGTTACAAGACATATGAGGAGAGACTTGCTGAACTAAACATGTATACTCTGGAGGAAAGGAGAAACAGGGGTGATATGATACAGACGTTCAAATATTTGAAAGGTATTAATCCGCAAACGAACCTTTTCCGGAGATGGGAAGGTGGTAGAACGAGAGGACATGAAATGAGATTGAAGGGGGGCAGACTCAAGAAAAATGTCAGGAAGTATTTTTTCACGGAGAGAATAGTGGATGCTTGGAAAATTCGTTTATTAATGGAAACGGAAAACCAAATACATAAAAGCTAAAAGGTACATAAAAACCCCTCAATCCCCTATTTACAAAGACAGACCAAACCCCCTACCCCCCCAACACAGTCAAATAAATTCAAACAAATTCAAGGTGGCTTCAATCGCACATGTTTCCACCATTTGCAAAATGTACCCCTCCCTACTTCTACCCGCTCCCAACGTGCCACTTCCCACACAGCTCCAACAATATCCCAGCTAACCCGTTCTACTGACCTGAACTCCTGGTGCAGGGAGACTCCGCACCGTGCCATCCAAAGATAGAAACGGACAATGACCGAGATCAAGAACTCCGTCCCTGGGTCCAAGCCCCCCGACCCCTGCCCCCGCCCATACACCCAATCCGCATAAGAGTAGGTGCAAAAGCTGGGGATATGAAGCAGGGAGGCCACACGTTTACACACCAGAATCGAAAATGGACATTCCCTAAGGAAATGATCCATCGTCTCAGTACAACCAACACATTCCCCCCTTGGGCAATCACGATCTTGTACGTTCCTATAATTCAAGTTTGCTCTCACATACAGTTTCCCGTGTAGGGACAGCCAGGCAATGTCACGATATTTGTGTGGAATCCGCTTTGATGCCACAAACTGCAAGCCTTGTTGCAGAACTGGCTCTGGAGCGTCCCGAAGTGCCAAAGGAGAGGAGAATCGCTGCATCCGCACTCTCTCTACCCATACCTCCCTCCTTCCCTCTTTAACCTCCTCCACCGTAATCCCCCACAACCGCACCAGTTTAGTCAATGTCCTGTAATACCCAACGCTTCCTGGGAAACCCCTCCGTCGGCCCACCACTTTCCCCCCTTCCAACCACGGACCCCAAAACTCCTCCCACCACTGCACAACACTACACGCCCATCCCGGAGCATCTCGCCCCACCGCCTTCCCCAAATTAAACTGGATAAAGAAAGAACTGAACGTAAGAACCGGATTAACCATCCCAACCCCCCCCCTTTCCCCGTGGCAGATATGTGATATTCCTCTTTACAGGGTTCATTCGGTTCCCCCAGAGTAACTGAAAAAAAACACTATAAAGCCCTGTATAACAACATTCCGGCAACAAACAAATATAGCTAAGAAACAAAAACATGGGTACCACCTGCATTTTCAGTAATCTCACCCGGTCAGTCATCGACATCCTCCACCCTTTCCACCTCTCTACCTTAGCCTTGGCCTCCAAAATCTTCCGTTCCCAGTTCCACTGTCCATAATCCCCCCCCCCAAAGTAAACCCCTAGAACCCGCATCATTTCCACCCCTGGTGGAAACCCTCCCCCTAACTCAAAACGAGCCCCTTCCGGACCTACCCACAAGGAAGTACACTTTTGCAGGTTAATCCTGGATCCTGTCACCCGAGAGTACTCCGCAATCTTCCTGTGCAAAACTTCCCCTTCCCCTTGATCCGCCACCCAAACTGTTATGTCATCTGCATATGCCACCACACGCAGAGACACCCCCGTACACACTTCTATCCCTCTAAGCCCATCCACCCCCCCACACTCTAACCGGCGCACCAGGGGATCAATCGCGAAAGTGTACAGCAGGGGGCTCAACGGGCACCCCTGTCGCACCCCAGCCGTGATGTCAAATTCCCTTCCTTTCCACCCATTAACTAATGGAAAGCAGCGAACACCGATGTACAACAACTGGAGCTGCTCAACCCAAGCCCTCGGAAAACCATAGTACCGCAAACTCTCCCAAAGAACCCTCCACTGCACCCGGTCGAAGGCCTTATCCTGGTCCAAGGCCACTACTAGACGACCCTCCTGCCCCCCCCCGGCTCCGCTCCACCCCCTCCCGAACCCAGGCCACTGCTGCCAACACCCCCCTCCCTGGGACCCCACACCCCTGAGACACCGCCAACTCCCTCCCTGCCACCTGCCGCATACGTGCCAACAACATGTGAGCAAAGATCTTACGGTCACTGTTCAATAAGGCAATGGGCCTCCAATTTACTATGTCTCGAGCATCTTTCCCCTTACTGAGAAGAACCAAGGCCGATTTCCCAAAGGACTCTGGCAGAGAACCTCCCTTCCGGGCCTCCTCCCATACCTCCAACAAGATAGGTGCCAACTGAACTTTAAATCGTTGATAGAACTCAGCCGGGAGACCGTCGGGCCCCGGTGCCGTCTTGCGCCGCAGAGCCTCAATGGCCGCCTCCACCTCCCTGACTGTCCAAGGCTGCAGCAAGGCCTGAAGATGGGGCCCCCCCTGTCCACCCCCGGAGTCCCTTCCACATACCTCCGTATGTCTTCCTCATCCAAATGTAGATCGGAGAAGAAATGTCCAAAATGCTCCCCTACCACCCGCAAAATCCCTTCCCTCGAATCCTGAACAACCCCGTCCCTGTCCATTAACCCTTCCATAACCCTACGTTCCCTTCTTTCCTTACAGCACTCAAACGGGTCCGGACTCAATAATTTGCCAAAATCCCTCTCATAAACTAATGAGGAGTACCGATCATACTGCACTCGCTCAATTTCCACCTGTATAGCCTCTATATCCTCCCTCTTCCCCCCCCTGGAAATTAAATTATCCCTCCTCTTTTTTAATGCTATTCCCAACCGTGTCGCCTCCCTCCCCTCCTGCCTTGCATGTCTAAGAAAAAACCCCTTCGTGCGTTGTTTCACCGCTTCCCACCACCTCCCTACCGAGGGGAAGATGCCTAAGATAGTCTGCTGATCCTCCAAAAACTCCACATACTCTCTATGCACCTCCCCCTCCTTTAACCATTTCAAATTTAATCTCCACAACCCCTTTCCTGGCCTATGGACCCCCGACCCCCCTACTTCTATCCGCACCGCCCTGTGGTCCGAAAATTCTACCACCACCAACTCGGGTGCCTGTACGCAGGTCCCTCTCCTAACCAAAAACCGGTCGATCCGACTTCTACAATTCCCTCTAAAAAAAGTAAAACCCCCTTGCCCACCCCCGTGCTCCAAGTAGACATCCACTAACCCTGCCCCCCTCATTATCCCCACTAAACGAACTCCGTCATACCTCACCTGTGCACACCTGCCCCCACTGTCCTCCTTCCTCAGAATCGTGTTAAAATCGCCCCCCCACACTAACTGACGTGAAGAATACAAATAGGGTTTGATTTTCCCAAATAACTGTGACCTCCCCTTCTTAGTTTGTGGCCCATACACATTTATCACCCTTAACGCCACCCCGTGCAACACAACATCCACCACCAAACACCTCCCTACCCCTAACTCCACCACCCGTTGAATCACCGCTTTGTGAGATTTAAACAAAATTCCCACCCCCCCATACTTCTCCCCTGCCAACCCCCACACAGAGGGTCCCCATCTCCAAGCCTGCTTTGCTCTTCTCACATCGGCCAAAGACTGCAGCCTGGTCTCCTGCAGGAGAAAACAATCAGCCGACATGGAGGAAAGGCCCTCAAAGGCCAGACACCTCGCCCTTGTGGAGGCAATACTTGCCACGTTCAGCGTGATGAACGCCAACAAGGAACCTGCCATCATTATCAATTAGAAAACCGCCTCCCCTGGCCCTGCCTCCCCATCCTTCCTTCTCTCTGCTCCAGACCTCCCTTTGAAGGCCCGGCTTCTTCCTCCACCTCTTCCTCCGCCCAGTCCCGAACCCCAAACTCAAAGGTCCCCCCCTTCCATCCTTCCCTGGTCCTTGCTTTCTTCCTCCCCTTCTTCTTCCTCTCCTCCCCCCCTCCCCTTCACCGGAAAAACCCCGGTCTCTCCCCCTTCCCCCACCCCCTCCCCCCCCACCCCACCCTCCATCCCCCCTCCCTCCCCTCCACCTTCCTCCCCCCTCTCTACCCCCTGCTCCCCCTGAACCTTACCTAATTTCCTCTTCTCCCCTTCTCCCCCACCTACCTCTGCTCTCCCTCCCTCCTCCTGCACGTCCATACCATCTCCTATCTCCAACCTCCCCATCCTCCCCCTTCCCCTCCTTGTACCCTTCCCGCCCCCCTCTGTCCCTATCTCCCCCTCTTCACCTACCCCCTGCCATGCCTCACTGTCCTCTCTTCCGTTCTCCTCTCCATACTCTTCCCCCCGTCCCTCATCT
Organism: Microcaecilia unicolor; assembly: GCF_901765095.1. Lineage (NCBI taxonomy): Eukaryota > Metazoa > Chordata > Amphibia > Gymnophiona > Siphonopidae > Microcaecilia > Microcaecilia unicolor. The sequence goes on along the minus strand of NC_044041.1, from coordinate 75,719,900 downwards.
TCGAGGACCCGAAATCTATTCTCCACCGCTATTCCCTGCCCTAACTTCCTTCCAGCCTCCACCAGAAGTCCCCCCCCCTTCCTCTTCCTAGAGACTCGCGTCCACCCTTCCCCCTCCCCTCCTTGCCTCTTCTCACCCTTCCAAGCGTTTGCCCCCTGCTCCCCCAACTCTTCCTCTACCCTCCGCCCCCGTCCAATCACTTCTACTGCCCGCCCCAAACCTCCACCCCTCCCCCCAGCACGATCTCCCCTTTCATCACCCTCCCCTCCCCCTTCCTCCCCCTCCCCCCCCCCATTATGAAAGGCTTGCGGGCAAGCCCGAAAGGCGTGCCCCAGATCCCCGCACAAATTACACCGGATGGAGGTACAATGTTCTGCCACGTGCTCCCTCGCCCCACACTTTGCACACTGAACCACTGGGCACGACATACTATAATGCCGGAAGGAACCACACTTAAAACATTGCCTAGGCTGTCCCTTATAAAAACACAAGATCCGATCTCTTCCGATGAAAGCCGCTGAAGGAATGTGTTGGGTGACGTGCCCCACCTGGTATAACCTCACCGTCGCCCCCCAACCCCCTGCCCATACCCTACTAGGGTCTGGAAGCTTGACCAGAGGAGTCCTTAACTCTGCATACCTCTGCAGCCAGTAGGTCAAATCCGCCCCCGAGATTGACTCATTCCGCACTAACAGAGTCACCTGCACCAGGTCAGGTTTACTAATAGGCACAACTCGAAAATTTCTCCAGTCCCCCCCCCCTTTAACCTCCCCGTATTTCTCCCAAAAAATCTCCATTCCCCGTTGGGTCAAAAAACTGACATCATACTCTGGAATGTTCGCCGGGTGAATGCAAGCATACAGATCTTCCGGGAGAAATCCTAACCCTAGAACCATTTTTAACACCACATCCCTACTTGGCATCCCCCCCTCCCCCACCCACCTCAATTGAACCACATTCTGGCGTTTGGTAACAGACCCCCCGGACCACCCCTCACCCACCCCTTGTCCCCCCCTTCGCTGCCCAAATCCCCCCTACCACTCCCCATACCAACCACCGCGGCAAAAGAAGGAGCCCCCCGCCCCCCCCACCCTTGGCGCTCGAGGCTTCCTGCCCTGCACACACCAAACCCCCCTTTACAAAACCCTTCTGGCCCCCTCCATCCCCTTCCTTGCTCCTATTATCCCCCCCTCCCTTCCCCCCTTCTCCAACCTGAACCTTATCCCCCGGACCCCCCACACCTGCTAACCTATTCCCCTCAACAGGAGGAGACATGTCAATCACATCCCCTCCATTCCGCAATCCCTGCCCCCCTCCCCCTTCCTGCACACCAAGCCTCCCCCCATCGTCCTTGCCCAAACATGGAACAGAGTCAACAGTCGGACACAAACCCTCACAGTTCAACACTCCCCCCACTTGAGTCACAGCAATGTCAGGAAAAGTGTTCAGCAACTTATCTGCCGTCTGTTGTAAAGCTGGCTCAGCATGCCGCTCCTCAGCCGACAGGTCCTGCGCGAGACGAACAGGGAGTTCCGTTTCAGTCAGTTCCTTCTTCTGATCCAAATTCCCTGTTGCCTGCCTGCCAACGACCAGCAAGTTTCGTCCTTCTCCTGCTGCCTGCTTGACCAGAGTCTCCTGGTGCTCCGTGTCAGGTGGGTGGGGCCTCTCCAATCCAGCAATCACCGCCACTCGCCCCTCTGTACCGTCTGAAATGCCACCATCCAGTAATGAACTGCCAGCCTTTCCCGGTGCCTCTGGAAACCATTCTCTGCCGGGGACAGCGCATCCACCACCCGACTCACTGTTTGCCAGCTCTCCCTCCAGAAGACTGCCGTTGTGCACCCCGGACGCTGCGCGGGGGCAGGGCTTCTCCAAACATAGAGGCAGAGATGTAGCTGCAGATAAAGACACCTGCTTCTGCTGCAATCCTTCCGGCTCTGCTTCCGCTGCTGCAATCTTTCTTTCTGGAGGTTCTAATATTGGTAAGTCACCATCTCCTTCACTGGACACCTCTGCCACTACTTCTGTAGAAAAAAGCCGACAGCCTGAAGCTCCCTCCTCTGTCTCCACAATCTGGAAGGTCTTAACCAGCTTTTTAATTACTTTCTCTTCTCCAACAGGTGCAGGCACCAACCCTGCCCCCGAACCACATCCTGCTGCTGCCTCCCTGCAGTCTGCCTGCTTAGTAAGTCCCCTGGACTGAGTTGCCAGGTTTTTCATAAATGCTAAAGTGGATGTACTAGCAGAGTCTGGCAAGTCTTCTGGTTTAGACAAATCCTGAGACAAGGCCCTGGGAACTGCAGACTCTTGCTGGGACACAGTTCTCCCTTGACCTGAAGACTGTGACCTTAAAGCCATACGTTCTTGATTACAATATAGTTCTCTTAAAGGGTTCTCAGGTCCCTTTTTTAAACCCCGCAGCAACAGTTCTTTCTTTTGTATCAGTTTTCTCAAACGGGCTTCCTCCTTCACATAACCTTTCTTGTGCTCTGCTGGAGCAAGTTTACTCATAACTTTTGTCATTTTCACACGCTTTCCCAAATCAACCAGTTCTTTCTCCACACGTTTAATTCTTCGCACTGTACAGATCAAACTACGTGCTGGGTCCTCAGGGTCATAAGGAATATCTAGGAATTCCTCCTCTTCCTCCTCTGAAGACCCACTCTCTTCACTTTCTGCCTCATCAAGTGCAGGAAAACATTCTGAGCTAACTTCCATAGCTTCATTTTCCTTTCTCTGCTTAGGGTGCCCTTCCAGGACCTCCACCAGCTTTCTCCCCTCCCCACAATCTTCACTCTCACCTCCCAGATGTTGCTGGAGCGTGGGGGGGTTACTGGACTGGCTTCCACCCTTGGGCCTCTGCTCTCTGCGATCAACAGGACTCCTCTCCCTCCTGTCAGAAGCTCGACCGGAAAGAGAGCTGCTTCTCCTGGCCTTCTGGTCCCTGGCTCCAGGAGGCCCCTTGGCCTGGGCCTTTCCTGAGGACCGCTCCCCAGGGACCCTCCGCATCCTCAGGGAAGGAGCTAGGCCTCACTCCCTTCCCTGGAACCTGCAGAGCTTCCGGCTGCACCTCCTCCTCCTTCCAAGTCTGAACAGCAACTGACTTGGAATGCCCTCCCGCGGGAGGTGGTGGAAATGAAAACGGTAACGGAATTCAAACATGCGTGGGATAAGCATAAAGGAATCCTTTGCTGAAGGAATGGATCCTCAGGAGCATAGTCAAGATCGGGAGGCGGGGCTGGTGGTTGGGAGGCGGGGATAGGGCTGGGCAAACTTATACGGTCTGTACCAGAGCCGGTGGTGGGAAGCGGGACTGGTGGTTGGGAGGCGGGGATAGTGCTGGACAGACTTGTACGGTCTGTGCCAGAGCCGGTGGTTGGGAGGCAGGGCTGGTGGTTGGGAGGTGAGGATAGTGCTGGGCAGACTTATACGGTCTGTGCCTGTGCCAGAGCCGGTGGTTGGGAGGTGGGGCTGGTGGTTGGGAGGCGGGGATAGTGCGGGGCAGACTTATACGGTCTGTGCCCTGAAGAGCACAGGTACAAATCAAAGTAGGGTATACACAAAAAGCAGCAAATATGAGTTATCTTGTTGGGCAGACTGGATGGACCGTGCAGGTCTTTTTCTGCCGTCATCTACTATGTTACTATGTTACTATGGTTTGGGAATGACTGCACTAAGCTGCATTTAGGTGCACGTATTTATGCCTGCCATAGAGCTAGTGTAAATGCTCATACTTAATGTTACAAGCATAAGATGTTAGTATTCTACAAGGCAATTGTGAACATAAGGGCCGATACTCAGACTATGGAAGGCAGCTCGGCTAACTCCCAAAGTGGGTGGTGAGCCCAGATATTTAATGCCGGACTGTTACCAGTGACCGGCATTGAATATCTGGTTTATTTTTGACCACTATAAACTTAGCCGGCTAATTCAATATTCAGCGCTGGTTGGCTAAGTCCATAGGAGCCAAAGATAGGCCTGCTATATCGGCAGCCTGATTTGGCCGCCAAACTTAGCCAGCAATGTTCATGGCTAGTCAGTTATATCACGCGATACAACTAGTTAGCTACTATGCGCCGACCGTGATTATTTAGCGGGAGATAGCCAGCTAACCCCCACTGAATATTCACAGATAACCGGTTAAATGCTAGTTAACCAGCCAGGAGCCATTCCTGGTTGGTTAAACAGGGCTGAATATCGAGGGGATAGTTGCTGTTATGACAATTTGACCTTAGTGCACACACTTTAGGAGCCTAAACTTTAGAGAATGACCTCAATCCTTCGGATTCTACACATGCCACTTTGAGTTACGTGTAAAAAATTTGGACACATGCCCAATTTGTGCATGCAATTTCATTGAATAATGAGCCAATCAGCACCGATAATTGGGCAATAACAAGCAATTATCGGCACACTAATGGACAATAATTAGAATTTACACCTGCACCTTTTTAGGCGTATTATACAAAGAGGTACGTATAAATTCTAGCGCATGGACCTGAAAAGGAGGCGTGGCCATGGAAGGAGCATGGGTGGGTTAGGGCGTTCCTTAGAATTAGGGGGATCCGTGCCTAACTTACGCACAGGGATTTACACCAGGTTTTCCTTGGTATAAATGATCGTGCCTAAATGTAGTCATGGTTCCCAGTGCTAAGCTCTATTCTATAAACCGCGCCTAACTTTAAGCATGGTTTATATAATAGCGCTAAGCACTATATTTTCTGGTGTCAGTTTTTTAGGCGTCATTTATAAAATCTATGTGTGTATGAACTTAGCTGAAAGTCACTTTACCAGGTTTCTGCTCTCTCTATTTCTCTCTCTCCTTTACGCTTCCTCTCCCAATCTCTGCCTTCCCCTCATCTTTCTTTACCTCTCCCTCATCCTTTCGCAATGCAGAGTTCTGAAGCTGGATATACTCTATAAATTTCAATTCCCATCCCAGCTTGACACAGAGTATTAAGTACATGTTCACACACTCCTGAATGTCAACAAGAAGAGTATTAATGTGACTTTTGTACTAGAACTGCCCACTTGAACAAACACATTTTAAATCAGCAATAGCAGGATAGAAGCAGCTGGGAATGTTTCATTTGTCTGTCTTTGATGTCGAGTTCCTTACATAACCATACATTGCCCTGTGTATGTTCTTGTCTTCTGGGTTGTGTTTTTGTATGTGGTGACTCCAAAGGCCTTTAGTGGATGGAAAGTTCCATCATAAATCCAACAAGTTAACTAGCTAATTAGCTATAAGCTCATAGCAATTTATAATCATGGAACAACATCAAATATTAAACATAGCATGAAATAACATTGTCCAAAAAAGAACTTTTCAAGTTGTGGAAACAAGTTCCTGTTAGCTGTCTTGTGTAAGATGACGAGTTGGCACTAGTTGGTAGGGAACAGGATAAGCCCATCTTTTACTTTTCTCCCATTACATGTCTGGACCTGCAAGATGGGTAAAGCAAAATTATCCTATATAATAAAACGCACCTCCAACATTCTGAAGCTGACTGCATGGCTGAGGCATTCCTGCTCTCTGTATCCATCTCCTGAATTGACATCACGTACTTCCGGGTTCGTCACAAGCAGAAGTGACCAACCACACGAGATTTCTCGGCTTCAGAATGTTGGAGGTGCATTCTATTAAATAGGATTGGTCCGTTCCTTGAAGCACAGCCAGAGCTCTGCGTCCTGCGCAGTAATGCTCAGACACCAGACAGAGAGAGGGGGGGCCTGACACCAGAGAGGGGGGGAGGTATCTCTGTCACACACACTCTGTCTCACACACACTCTCTCTCTCTCACAGTCAATGTCTTTCTCTCTCTCTCACTCTCACACACTGTCTCTCACACGCTCTATGTCTCACACTGTATCATATTCACTCTCTATGTGTCACACAGTCACTCACACACTCTCTTGGTCTCATACACTCAGTCTCACAGAGAGTCTGTGTCTCACACACACTCTCTCTCTCGCACACACTGTATCTGTGTGAAACACACTCTCTCTCTCTCTCTCACACTGTGACTCACATACGCACTTGCACACACTCTCATTCTCACACGCACATTCTCTCTCACACAGACACACTCACACCCAGACTCACTCACTGTCTCTCACACACACACACTCGCAGATTCACTCTCTCAAACATACACACTCCGAGGAAAACCTTGCTAGCGCCCGTTTCATTTGTGTCAGAAATGGGCCTTTTTTACTAGTAAGTCCATAAATATTGCAGAATGGGAGTGTAACCTATAAATGTACTCACTCTGCTGCTCCCCAGTATCTCGCCACATTCGTCCTTCCCTACACCCCTTCCCGTGCACTCCGCTCCATGGATAAATCCTTCTTATCTGTTCCCTTCTCCACTACTGCCAACTCCAGACTTCGCGCCTTCTGTCTCGCTGCACCCTACGCCTGGAATAAACTTCCTGAGCCCCTACGTCTTGCCCCACCTTGGCCACCTTTAAATCTAGACTGAAAGCCCACCTCTTTAACATTGCTTTTGACTCGTAACCACTTGTAACCACTCGCCTCCACCTACCCTCCTCTCCTCCTTCCTGTACACATTAATTGATTTGATTTGCTTACTTTATTTTTTTTGTCTATTAGATTGTAAGCTCTTTGAGCAGGGACTGTCTTTCTTCTATGTTTGTGCAGCGCTGCGTACGCCTTGTAGCGCTACAGTAGTAGTAGTAGTAGATGATGGCAATTTCAGACCAATTAGTCAATCCAGTCTGCACAGCTGCATTCTTTTTATGACAACTATGTTCTTGCTTCATGTTTAGGGCAGGACAAAGCATAGAATGTGAATGAGACAAGGGTGCTGAGGCATCCATAGAGGAAAATATTGACTCCAAAGAACCAGAATGTTAAACAACAGAAAAATGTATTTATTCCTTCTTGAAATCTTCATCTTGATGCATTGCACCATTCTCAAAAAAGAGCATCACCTAATTTCCTGCCCCCATTCATTACAGCTATTGCCTGCTATGCAAGCTATTGACTGGGAATTCTAGGTGTTATAATACAAATGAATGCACCATTGATTGGAGGCTTTAAATCAGGTGTGATGAGTCGTAACATCAGCAGGCTGCACACTCACTCTCTTGGTACCAGGCATTGCAGTATAAAGCGTTAGCAATATTTCACTCAATTGATACAACAGACACACAGTTGTAGGTAAAATTTGTGGGATACTAGGCCACAGCTTTATTGATAACAATATTAATGCGAACATTGTAAAAAAGGAAGCACCTGAGTCTTTTCAGCCAGAATTCCAACTGGAGCCACTCCCCACCTTGCTCCAGCTAGGAAGGTTCTGCTGTACCTCTCACACATCTTGGCCCACCTTGCTCTCCTCTCCTGTTAGGCCATATACTGCTCCAGTTTTTCAACTATAGACCTTTGCCCTCCCATGCCCACTGTGCTCCAGCTAGGTGTGTATAACTGGTCCACTATCCAGTTGTAAGTCTATGTCACCCTTTGGTGAGCCATACACAGTTGCCTGGTTGATGTTCCCATATGGATGCGTATCTGGGCTCGGGTGCCTCTGCCACACCCAGGACCAAAGCTATCCCGGGTCCCCCTAATATAAACTAACAACAGCAGCAAAACAAAATGGGTCCCCTTAAAATAACAACAGCAGCAGCAACAAAACTTCCAAGTTCCTCAAGACAAGGAAGATTGAACACAGTGTGTTTTTGAGATTTCCTGGGAGTCAGTGATCGGCAGGTCCAGTAACACAGTTGAAAGCTTGAGCAAAATGAGCTTCTAAGGCTTCTTAGAATTCATTGCTCAGCAGGTCCAACACCACATCTGAAAGATGCACCTGAACAGGTAAGAAGTTCCTGATGATCGTGGGGGTGGCCCATTGATGCCAGATTTTACCCGTGCCAAGGTGAGTGCTCCACTGCCCAAATTGGCGGTTTGCCTTCTAGTCCAAAGCTTGGAGCCCATCTAGTGGAGCTTTGGGATAATATCAGATCAACAGAATCACGTTCCCCCGAGGAGGACCAAAAGCTCGAAGAGGTCTCTTTTAGCAGCAGAATGAAGTGCTTGCATGATAATAATCCAATGCCATTGCCCCCCAGGTGGACAAGTAGCACATCTAGAGATGGAGACATCATAAGTAGCTTGCATTTATAGAGCAGGAGCTGATGCCAGCACATACCAGGGATTCCATTCCAGTTGATGTTCAGGTGCAGTGGGCCCTTTGCTCAGCTTGCAGGATGTAAGAGTGCCCAATAATCCAAGCTGTGCAAAATTTCTCTCCAATGCCTGAAAGAGAGAAATATGAGAGTGTCAACCTTTCAGCACTGTGCAGGAAGCTGGAGGTATCTCTTGTAAGCCAACAACTTCCAGTGTCCTAGGTGCTAAATAATACATACTGGGAGGCCACGCTGCGAGGCAGAGGTAGCCACCCTAATCTGGAAGGAATGTGTCCTAAATTCCGCCAGGCTGAGGCCTACATTGCATAACACTTGCTGAAGCACGGCTGTGAACTAGTATCTGGTCAAGGGGTTCTGATTTGAGTATGGAGCTGCCAGGCAGGCGCAGGTTGAGATACAGACACAGAGCATGTAGTGAAGTTAGGTACTTTATGAGGTGGCCTCTCACATGTGATCCATCTTCAACCTGAGAATGGAGATGAACATCTTCAAGGTGAAGCCCTCTGGCAAGGTTAGTCTTGGATTGCACCACTAATTTACCAATGCTGGCAAAAACCATGTGGAGCAAAAGAGTAGTCTCTTTCTTCTTCTAATGCAGGATGGTAGGACCTCTGCCTCTTGTTTCTCGGCTAAAGGAGAATCATAATCCATTCTTCCCTGCCCCGTGGGAGGGGATTGTGGGCAAAGATTCTCTGGTGGTTCTCTGGTGTTCCAGCAGCTTGCAGGATGAAAGGAGAAGGGAAATGGGGCTTAAGCAGGTTTCCGGTAAGGATCTATGCAGGGAGGTCACTGGGAATCTGTGGGATGCAGCCCACAAAGGGAAGGAGGTCCACCAACAATCGAGGCACAGTTCAGGTCCAGAAGCTTTTTTGCTTGCAAGAGGAAAAGCCCGGGGTGAACAGGTGATTTAAACCTACCCTGAGCCCACTACAGGGGGGAGCTCTGCCAGCCAGCCAATCTCATCCTGGCACGTCACAGTGATGTCAACTGTGATGCCTCCAGTGTGCCACCCCTTTTTTACCTTATCCAATCCCAGCTTTGGAAGACAGAGCCCTGGTCTGAGCATCAAGCGTGGCAGCCGCCATCATGTTATTCACGGCCATGCTTAAACTGTCCTTTGTCACTCAATGGACCATGGTCTAGGGAGCTTATTTCAATCAGTATGAGACTTCTGAGTGACACAGTGCACACCATGAAAACAAAGCAAAAGAAAGGCCTTATTGTTCCCAAATGATGAGCAGATATTGGGATGGACACACACATAAAAGAGGTCATGTTCTCTTTCACTGGCAATGGTGGGACACTGACAGTTTCTTTCTCAACAAAGCTCCAGATTCTAACCAACACAGCCTTAAATTAGAATGTCTTTCCTACAATGATTAAAAGTCAGTTTTGTTCTCAGGTAGGAGAACAGCAGAGCTCAAATCCCACTTCTACCACTGATGCTCTAGATGACCCTGGGCAAGTCACTTCCCCTTCCATTACCTCAGGTACAGCTTTGATCGTGAGTCCATTTGGCAAGGAATTAACTCATGTACTTGAATTGTAACTCAGATCCAAATCTCTAAATTGATCTCATCTTTCTCTGAATCAAGTAGAATTGCACAAATTGGTAGAAGGGAGAGGCTGGTCTTCTTCTGCCTCCCCCCCCCCCCCATGCCCCTTATCTCCAATTATATGAGTCCCTTATAAGCATGTGACTCAGTCAAACTTTCAGTGGAGCCAGATGTCACCAAGCAGGTCTTAATGTGCTCTTGCCATTGGTGAATGCCTCACTGTGATGTCACTAAGTAGGTCTTAAACTGCCCTTTGCCACTGAAGGGTGCCTTCCTGTGATGTCATCAAGCAGTGAGGCACCCTGCCTTTGCCATTAGTGGATGCCTCACTGTAATGTCACTGAGTAGATCTTAAACTGCTCTTGCCACTAGTGGGTGCCTTCCTGTGATGTCACTAGTCAGGTCTTAACCTGCCCTTGAACATATAAAGAGGAATCCAATAAAATTTATATGGAAATGTAATGTTTGATTTTAACAAAATATTTCTAAAAAGCAAGGAAAAGACCTCAAAACGCCCGACCGCTTACTTTCAGTTTTCAGCGGCTTTAACTGGGGGTGTGGTATTCATCGCTGGTCATAAAAACCTTGCTTGGAAAGAATTATTTTAACTTTTAATTTATTTCCAAATAGAGTTTAACAATTTTGCTCTTTTTACAAGAAAAAGTTTTTTAAATATATTGACAATATCAATGCTAACTTCAAATTTTCTTTGGTTCATAAAACCTTCACTGATTTTCATGAAGTGCTCTAAAGCAGCTTTACAAAGATAAAGTAAAGTCGAGCACTTATCTGTTGAGAAAATGGACATCAGTACTGAAAGGGTAAATTAAGCCAATTTATATAACATTACATCATAGTTTTAAAACAGATTGTGATTGGCTTATCCATTTGGTTCTCACAAGTTAAATACTGTGTTGAATTATGGGTTCTTTGTTCAAAGCAGCACTAAGTTATGGTCAGATCAAGAGAGAGGGTAAGTCCAAAGAGTATTCTTTATTTGTGATGTTCATATGAGTTCTTAATGTTTAAATCTTAGTCATTGTTCTTACAATGCTAGGTTTGAGTAATCTTTCCAATCATTAAATCTAAAAGCTGTGTGAAAATGAAAGTTCTTTGTTTGAAACAAGCAACCAATCATGGTTAAAATGAGATAAAATGCAAGTTTAAAATACAGCTCTTAACTTGCATTTTTATAGCAGTTTTTGTACATTAATTTTCCAATTGTTTTCCTATAATGAAATATATGGTAAATATTTTTCAGAAAAAAATTTTCTCAATGCTTTCTCTGTCGAAGCACAGCCCTTGAAAAAGCCCACAAGCGAAACGGATGGGGCCACCGTCAAAATCCTCTTACTATTGTTTACTTAACTTGCCCTTGCCATTGATGGGTGCCTCATTGTGAAGTTACTGAGCAGGTCTTAAACTTACCTTGTCACTGGTGGGTACTTTACTAGGTGCTTTCTTGGAGGTTACAGGAGTTTGAAGTATAGTTATATGATGTCACAGGACAAATCCAGTCCTACCTAATTATCACAGGAAGAGGAAGGGAAAGTTATTTGCCCCTGTCCCCTGTTTTAATGACTAATAACTTGTAACTTTCTATGATTTTTTTCTATTTTGTTATTGTCTCCAAATGTTGTTTACTCCTGTTGTAAAATGCCATCCACATACAGTGAAAGTTCAAAGGATACAGACCTGCAAGGTACAAAATGCCAGCTAGTGGAAGGAGCAGGCAATAGTGTGTCTGGAGCAGGGCTGAATGCTCCTCAGGACATAGTGCTGGGAAAGAGCAGGGAGGCTTTAGAAGAGCTGACAGGCTGATGCTCAAAACGTAACGCCAGCGCTAGAGGCGATTAGTGCCACATTAGCACCTGCGTTAGAGCGCAGAATGCTCAAAGGCCCTAGCATGGTAGACAATATGTGTGCAAAAAATGAGTGCAAATAGTATGCAAATGTAGTTAAACAGATGTTAATGACGTCATTTCTTATTCTCTCCCAATGCTCAGAGAACAGCGCACAAAACAAAGCTGCTCTTACCACTGAAAACCTAATGGCAGCTCAGGTGTTTGGATTTTTCATAATTCTTTCTTTAAAATCTGCCAGTTTTGATTTCTTTGGAAGTGGAAGAAAGCCCATACTAGCCTGTAAGCGCTGGTACTAAGAAATAAATGTGAGCGAGTCCGAGCAAACCTAAAAGTGAAAGCACACGTTGGCACCTGTTTCCTGCACTTAACTATAAGCCTTCCAAGTAAAAAATAAAATTGAAAAAACTTATATTTAAAGGCACAGAAAACAGGTGCTAATGTGTACTTCGCTTTTGGGTTTGCAGGTGCATGTGCACAAGAGCTGATCTTACCACGTAACTCTTTTGTACATGTGCCAATCATGTTCCCCCCCTTGCTTTACAGCATGTATATAATTTGAATACCATTTCCTTTGAGCATTGGCGAGCTAGTTTTCTGCGCTGTTTCAGTGGTATGGGTTCTGTGTTGTTGGCTTTACTGCAAGAGTTCTGAGCATCGATCTGTGAGATTCTAATGATGCATTGGAGAGGCAGAGGAAGGATCCTTCCTAAACACTTTTAAATTGTTGTGCATAATCTTGCTGTCAGGCAGCTCACAGTTGAGTTGGGTGTTTATTTTTGTTAACAGTTCTTTTTGTCTCTCAGCTGGATCATTAACATGGAGATGAAGTTTTAAATAGACACCCTCAGGTTGCTGAAGGATTCTAACTGGTGTTCAAAGCAGAAAAACACTTTCACCTTTGTTTTTACTACTGCCTTACCTTGCTTCTTGATTTCCTCTGTCTCTTGTAGTTACATAGTAAATGACAGCAGAAAAAGACCACCTGGCACATCCAGTCTGATTCACTTTCCTGTTCATATTCTAGCTGCCAGCCATACACGCAAGATTATTCCTTATCCAGGATGGTCCAGCACACTGGATAGAAGATAACCCAAGTTCCCCACTTCCCCCCCCCCCCCCCCCACCAGTCTCCTTTCCCATAACGATTCTATTGTTATATTACTGAGGAATTTTTGTTTATCCACAGATACTGCAAGAAATGCTATATTCATGCCTCTGTCCTGATATGCTGGACCTGTGTGGGCATGTCTTTTGGATACCTTATCTGAGCTGTTAGATGCATTTAGTTATTTGCATAATGTCTAATGCACTTTGAGGTTTTCTGGTGCACCAGGCCCATTTTGTTACGGCAATGAATCTTAAATAGTGTTTGAAAAGTACCATCTAAGAGTTTTACCTTTAGTAAGATGTTGTGAAGGACACTTTTCCACCATTAAAGAAGTTCCACCCAGAAATGAAGGAATGTATTCTGGTACATGTGCATATACAAGGATCATATCTCCTCCCCTCCCTATGATTTCATTCATTTATATCTCACCTATTCTCTCCAAGCTAAAGGGCCCTTTTACAAAGGCGTGTTGAAAAATGGCCTGCGGTAGTGTAGATGCATGTTTTGGGCACACGCAGAATCATTTTTCAGCGCACCTGTAAAAAAATGCCTTTTTAAATTTTTGCTGAAAATGGACGTGCGGCAAAATGAAAATTGCCATGCATCTATTTTGGGTCTGAGACCTTACCACCAGTCATTGACCTAGCGGTAAGATCTCATGTGATAACCGGGTGGTAATGGTCTACGTTCGTAAAATGCCGATTACCGCCCTCGCACCAGAAAATAAAAATATTTTCTGGCACATGTAGCAGAGGCTTGTCAAAAATGAAATTACCGCAAGGGCAACGTGGTAGCTGGGTGGTAACTCAAAACTGACACATGTTAGGCGCACGTAGGCACTTATGTGGCTTAGTAAAAGAGCCCCTTAATGAGGGAAAGGGAAATGGGACTTGATATACCACCTTTCTGAGGTCTTTGCAACTACATTCAAAGCGGTTTACATATATACAGGTACTTATTTTGTACCTGGGGCAATGGAGGGTTAAGTGACTTGCCCACAGTCACAAGGGGTACAGCAAACAGAGATATCAAGATGAAACAAAAACACATCAATAGCATAACAGAACATCAAACATCATAACTCCTCAAAATAAAATATCTCTTTCATAGCTGTCACCTACCATCTATCCAAAAAGAGCCTAAAGGGACAGCATTCCAGAGCTGAACAGCAGCCACTGAAAAAATCCTTGAGCAAGTACATTCTTTCTGGACCTTTTTCACTGTTGGACACTCCAACAGGCTATATCAGCTTGAACATAGTGAGCGAGCTTAGTAATAACACTCTATGAACTGCACTAACTCTATAGGTCCATCCTCTGGAAAGCCCTAAAAATCATCAGTAAAATTTTAAATTGGATGCAGTACTTTACAAGCAACCAATGCAGGCTACAAAGATTAGGTGTAAAATGCTCAGTCATGCTGTACCTCATAATTATATGGGCTGCACTATTCTCTGCCCATTGGAGCAGGCAGGATTTTCTTTGGGAGACATCTATAATGAGTTACAACAATTAAAATCCTGGAGACCACAGCCTGTACTACCCTTTGAAACTCATGTGCATCTAAGAATGATTATGGCCATCCACAGATTGTTGCATTTCTATCCACACCATCTGCTTGACTAATTTTCCCAAAAAAGGGAGATTTGAAATTGAGAGGAAAATTCTTAGTTTCTAACAGGTCCAAAGAAGTCTATTTAAAGAATGGTATGACACCTGCCTATTTAGAGGGAACGTTATCAAGGTGCAGTAAAAGGTGAGCTTTTACCACATGTTGAAATACTACTAATAATAATCATTTCTGTAACACTACTAGATGTAAGCAGTGCTGTACACATTATATACAAGTAATTTGTCCCTAAAGGGCTCACAATCAAAGTTTTGGTACCTGGGCAATAGAGGGTTAAGTGACTTGCCCAAAGTCATAAGGAACTGTACACTGTAGTGGGAATTGAACCCAGGTAGCCAGGATCAAAGCCTGCTGCACACTAACCCACAGTATCACAGTACCACAGGTTGCTGACTACTGTTGTAAAGGAATAGCACTGCTTGTGAGCCATCTCACACCCCAATCCCCCAATCCAAATCCCCAAAGCCTCTGATCTTCACTCCAACTTCCCAATGACTCACAACACCTCCTGCACATGACTCAAACCCCCCAATGATATCCAATCCCCCTGCACAAGACTCCAACCTCTGATCAGAAGCCCCACCCCCTACTGCTCTGAAGCCTCAATCCCTGCCCATAAGCCCTACCTACCAAATGACCCCCCACTGACCCCCCCCCCCCCATGGGCTTGCCTTTACTAGTCCCTAGTGCTATAATGGGTCCCTGGGCAGGACGGATCCCCAGTTGCTCCTACTCTGGCCAGCACATTTTGACAAAATGGTGCCTCTATCAGTAGTCTTTTGCCCGCTAGGGGTTTTGTGCAGAGGGGTTCAGGTGTCATTGGGGGGTTGGAGTCTCAAGCAGGGGGGGTGTTTGGGTGTCATTGGAGGATGGGGTCTTGTGAGGGGAGACTGAGGATTCAAACTGGGGAGCTGGGTGATGATTAAGGGGGTGGAAGGAACAGAATTATGATTCTTTTAAGATGTGGCCCAGGAACATTAGGTTGCTGTTTTGAGGCCTGATGCTCCCGGGGTGGTAAAATAATCCCAGTTTTGGCTAGGGTTATTTTTCTAGTTATAACATGACTTATGGTGTTCACCGCAGGTAGCTTTATAGATTTTACATATTAACAAACTGCTTTACATGTATTTGCATGTTTTGCATCTCATTACTATGTACCTAGTGATGACTTAGTTATTGCTGCGTTACAGTAATTTAAGTCACGTTAGAGCCCTTTAACATGTGTTAAGGGGCAAATAACAAGACTTGGAGGCTCATTTTCAAAGCATATAGATTTACATGGGAAACCTCTCTTTAACAATCAGTTCCTTATCTATTAGAGTACATTCTTCCCAATGCACAGGTCTAACGCACCTATCATCCTCATCTATACGAGCTCCCAGACTGATTCTATACTTAGGTGCTAAACACAATCTATTCTTACTTCCAGGGATTCTAGAAAAAGCTGTAGTGGTGGTGGCTGTGAAAAATTATAGGTAGCATGATTTACCCTCATCAGTCTTTGTACTGTTTGAAAAAGCAAGGACTATATTTTCTTTGAAAAATATACCCCTTTGCCTTGCTATGTTATGATATCAAAAATATTTCAAACTGCCAAGAGTGCAAATAAATGACAAAACTATAAATATCACTCTTTTACTCGATCTATAGTTGGACATGGGACTTTCATCATAAAGATATTTACATATAAAAAAATAGCCTCAACAGCCCAGGGAACCTAACACTAGGACTCCACTGAAATGGCCAACATCATAGGCTCCTACTGCCTTCCGAAAAAAATCACAGAAATCAAAAAACTCCCAGACAATACAAACTTAGGGAGAAAACATTTTTGTGAACAAAAAACGGAAAGCGGGGTATCTTGCAATAACAAAAAAGTGATCAAAATCTCCACTCCCCCTATAGTGAATAATAATGGATCTGAAAAACTGCAGCATCCAATACTGAACCTTCTTAAATAAATTTAAACTGAAAGGTATCTTAACTAACAAATAGGACACAATGACAATATCAACCACTCATCGCTCAATGGCAACTAAAAACTCAAAAAACAGATGACTTAGCTTGATTTGTTGCTTTTGTTGCCTTGTAAATCTTATGAGGTCATACGTTATCCTGCGTTGTCCTAATTCTCCGGTAACAATAGTGTTATCTCCAAATACTACCTCAGTCTTTACAAAGCGCACTTATAAGAAGGTCATTGCAATTCTCATATCAATCTTTCATGTGGGTATAACTTCATTCTTCCACACTCGCAATGTCTTTTCAACTTTCTCGACAGCACAGGTACGACAGAGAACCTAAATGAAAACCTTCAAAGCCAGGCACAGGATTTTCAAAGTAGATTATAATTTAAAAGAAACCTGTCATATCTGGGATCAAACACTTTCTAATGGTAATATATTGAACTGAACAATCTAACAGTTCTCTGTTAGCATTTATTTATTTTATTTATTTACTAGTAAAAAAAGGCCCGTTTCGTAAACAAATGAAACGGGTGCTAGCAAGGCTATAGAGAGAGTGAGAGTGTGTATATGTATGTGTGTCTGTGTGTGTGTGACACAGAAAAAGTGTGTGTGTGTGTGTCTGTGTGAAAGAGAGTGTGCACAGGTAGGGTGAAAATGAAGAGACAGCAGTGAAATTTTACATAGGACAGCTGAACCATTTGAGGCGTGTTTGTCTGTCTGTGTGAGAGAGTGTGTATATGTGTGTGGGTGCGTGTGTGTGTGAGATAGAGACAGTGTAAGTGTGTGTGTGTGCGTCTGTGTGAAAGAGAGTGTGAAAGGGTAGGGTCAAAATGAAGAGACAGCATTATAATTGTACACAGCACAGCACAAACATTTGAGGCAGTTATTGCCTTATCTCCCCTGCCGCCCCCTCCATACCCAATGATTCGTTCCTTGTCTTCCATCCCCTCTGTGTCCCGTGTGTGTGTGTGTGTGTGTGAGAGAGAGAGAGAGAGAGAGCGAAACAGGTGCTAGCAGTCCCTGTGATAGTGACAGGTCAGTTGCTCATTATAGCCAGTTAAGAGTGAGAGTGTGTATGTATATGCTGGTTTTTTTCCTTCCCTCCTATGCCCTCCGTGTCCATTGTTTGTGTGGAGAGCAGAGATCTATATGGTCCTTTTAGCGTTGCTGTTGACGTCACGTAGCAACTGTGTGCTGCTGGTTTTCATTGTTTTGCGATGTGTCTTATGTCACGTTCCGTCGCTTAGTAACGGGTTCGCGATGCGATTGGTTGAGTGTCATTGGTCCGCCCTCGACGTCATGACGTTTGACGCAGGGGGCGGGGCCAACACTCATGGGCGAATTCCGGGTTTCACTACCATGCATTTAGAACGTTGGGACTTGTGGAGGCTTCAGAACGTTGGAGGTGCGTTTTATATAGAGAGATTACATTTGTACCCCGCACTTTCCCACACATGGCAAGCTCAATGCAGCTTACATAGTAACAATATAAAGAATTACAAAGTCGTAAGAAGAATACACAGTTTGTGGTAAACGCAAAATTAATGGGGTTAACGGATAAGTAAGTTGAACATAGGAGGAATTGGGTTCAGAAGGAAATGAGCGTTGGGTGATAATGTAATCAGCTTTGCTCACGCTCAGTTAGCAGTGCTTGGCTGGAAATCTGATGGTATTAGTCGTGGCCGACTCCCAGCTTTCACACCACTGAGCGTCAGAAAGCTGCACAGGTCACTAACCCCGCCCTTTACTTCCTAGAATTAAAGGGGGAAAAAAACTAAAAATTGGATTACTCCTGATTCTGAGGAAAACCAGACTAGCTTGGAAGATGTAATAATTTTATATTTATTTAATAACACCAACAGTTTCAGTGAATGAAAATAGTCAACAGTTTTTGTAATAATTGAACTATAATTTCTATTATCAGTTTCCTTAGTTGAATCAATACATTTACAAAACATTAACCTTTTAACGTTTCCTTTCTTTACAGGTTTCGCAACTTTACCATCGCAAACAAGAACAAATCAGATAAGTACTATAACATTCAACCTACCCCTTTTTAGACAAGAAAATGTATATGTTTAAGAAAACCCCTATAATCAGCGACCCACCCCTTTTTAGAATTTGATTCTTTGTTATTCTTTTCTTTTACAGGTGTCAAGGATCTTCACTCCCGGGAGACTTAAGAAAGTAATAATTTTTGTCTATTTCTGTTATCTGTATTCTTTAACTCTCTTTGTTTATACAATTGTACTTAGCTGTCGCCAAACTTGTACACAGGATCTTTCTTGCGGTGGGTCCCAAACTTCGGATGTCCACTCTTCCCTCCGCGACGTCTTTGTGCTACACCTCTCGCTTAATAAATAAAATGGGAGCAAAACCCTACCTTCTTATTTTAAATCTTTTAGAATATTCTATTTATGGGAATTTATAATATTAAACTAGGCACACTAGCTAAAGTCAAATAAAAATTAACTTAAACACCCTTCTATTTCAATTCTAGGCTTTATTTTATATATCCCTAGGCTAAACAGAGTGTCTGATCACTTGCAGCAGAGCAGTGCAGCTCAACATTCCACTGCCAGCCTTACTTCCCAACATTCCGCTCCTTCATCTTCCCTGCACTCATACAGCCTTTCAAGATTCTTTCCTTTACCCTCACCTAAAACCCCAAACCCAACTTTAAAAAATACTTAACTCAACCACTTAACCTCCCCCCTCACCTTATCTAACCTAACTTTCACTCTCATTCACTTTTTACTCACCCAGGACATTCAAACTCAAAATCAACTTAATAGAACACTCTGCACTCTAAATTTTAATCACACATACATACTTCCTAACTACCCTTAATAATTCTATTACCCTAAAATTATTTGTTCTCCTCTTTTCACCCAAAATCACTTTTTCACACTCACAACACCACAGCGCTTCCTCACTCTCTGAAGGTCAAAACCACTCTGACTAACTGTCCACCAAGCCGTTTCCTAGGAAACAGACCCTTCAGCTTGGGGTTCCAAACCCTAGCAGCCAATCCTAAGTCCTGCTCAACATTCCGCAGCTGCCTGCTGATAAACGGAATGCTGAGCAGCACAACTAAATCTCCATTTTAAATAAGAAATCCCCATAGAAATCTATGAGAAATTCCTAAATTATTTAAAAACCACAATAAATTTATGTTAAATCACCCCAAATTTACTATGCCCACTAAACTTCCCATTCCCTACTGAACTGTATTTTTAGAATTTAAATATCCCACAATTAACGTCCGCCCGCCCGCCATTATTCCACCTAAACCCCTTCCAAAAATCCCAAACTCAGTAAAAACCATTCCAAAAATTCAATAAATACTTCCTTAACCTGCCCCATCAAATTTATCAATTTAACCCTTTCCTAACCGTGTTAAACCCACGCTCGCCCAAAACCCCTATTTAAAAATTAAAAATTGAAAAACTAAATCACCACAAAAATCCTAAAAAATTCCCAGAACCCAAATCTGAAAACTAAGTTTAAATAACTTGAAACCCCGAATTTTTAAAAATAAAAAACGCTATTTATGCAAATTTAAAATCAACCGATTAACATTTTGGGTCAAGTGACCCCTTACCTGATCCTGGATTTTCTCCTCACGTTTCCACTTCCCTCCGTTCCGGTCCACGACGTCCCGACGCAAAAACGGAGCCAACAAAAAAAGCTCCGAAGCCGGCCCAAAATTTAGGCCCTGGCTTCGGCCTACTCGCTAAACCGCACGCCGCCGATTCGTGCATGAGGCACGCTGCCTCATGCACACTCGCGATGACTCCTCCTTCTTCTCCTCACAGCGCAGAGGGCCCGCCGGCCCCAAACAAGCCCGAAAATGCTGCCGCTGCCTCCCGCAACTCACCTCCCCCGACATCCATGTGCCTCACGCAGCGCCGTAGCAACTCTTCACCCCCGGGGACATGCTCAATCGTCCCCAGGAGTCGCAATTCATGGCGCTGCCTGGCCCTCCACCCCCGGGAACGTACCCAACCGTTCCCGGGAATAAAAAAACACGGCGCTGCTTCCCCGGACTGCGATCGGGCCCACACCTGCCCAGAAGACACCCCGTCCCTCCGGGCTGCCCGAACAGCCCCAGAACAACCCCCTCCCCCACAAGGTGGGACCGGACTCCCCCACAAGACTCCCCAGGTAAAAAACTTTTCTTTTTTATTTTAACCCCCTGTTACAATAAGTTTTCAATTCTCTACATAAAGAACTATGGGGGGTCTTTTACTAAGGCATGCTCACGTTTTTAGCGCACGCGGGCGCGTGCTAATCGTTAGAGATGCCAATGCATTCCTACGGGCGTCTCTAACATTTAGCACATGCCCAATTTTAGCGCACTCTAAAACCGTTAGCGTGCATTAGTAAAAGATCCCCTATAATTTATATATTCCCCTAACATTTATAGATATTCGTTTTTAACATCTTTCTCCTGCATTGTCCACCATTAACTATCAGAGATGGGACTGTTTCACCTTGCTTGTATAACACCCCCCCCCCCCCCCCATACTCTTTAAACTGTTAGATAATACATGAAACAATAATAATCATCTTCACACTGTTTGGTGTCAAAATTAGGCCGCAGCATCACTTATTTTGAACATTTAACAAGTAAATAACAAAATATAATAGAACAATGTTTTCACCACCTGCACTGCTCGCCCTTGACAGCTGAGCAACACATGACCCTTAGCCCCGCCTTAATAGCTAGGGCTAATCGATGACATGGGCCTTCATGCAATTTGATCCAGGTCAAATGACCCCCAATTAGAAAATTGATCTTGTAGGAATATTCGTGCTCATGGCTTATCTCCTATGAGCCAATGCCCCCTAGCTTGGGTGTTTGCCAGCTGCGACAAGTACATGAAGTCCTCCTGAACAAATAACAATCAAATTGCTACAGGAATATAGAAAATTAAAATAGTGTGGGAGGGAGGGAAAATGTGTCTATGAGGAGTAGGGAGAAAAGCCCTATGAATCGCAGGGGGCTTCTATAAATATTGCATGCATCACTCACCCATCCCAACAACTGCCTGGCCAAGCATGGCCAAGGAATTTAGGCAGGTGTTATGCTCAAATTTATAGGTCCAATGAGGCTCGCTTGCCTTGCCCCATAGCTCGCCTACCCTCCCAGCTCCCCCTCCTGTTGCTCCATGCCTCAGGCCAAAGTTTTCAGATCTCAAATTCATGAACTTTCTGAAGGCCAGGAAACAAACCCCCCTTCCCCCCACCAGGATCAGATCTCCATCCAGGTGTGTTGCCCATCCCGACAAGCTCTCGTATCTTTTCCTTCCTTTCCAACCTACAGAAATATGTATCTGTCAATTCAGTTGAAAATCTGGGGATATAATATTGCCATCAGAGCAACCAACTAGGCAGTTGTCCTCACCCCTGTGTTTTGCATTATCCATGAGCTCTTCTCAAAAGGAGAGTCTGGTGCACCAGTTATTTAAGGCCACTGTAATTGTAATACTTGTGAATCTACTGTTAAATGACTCTAATTAGAAGTCATAAAAGCAGTTCAGGGCAACAGCTTAGATATTAAATAATGATCTGACCTGCACAGATTCTATTACACCCCTTGTTATCCTTCTTCTGACATGTTCTAAACATTTGGTGTGGATAGGACACCAAATAAAAATGTTATTAGGGGAACACCTACACCCACACGCTTTCTCTGATTTATTAAGCCTTCTTTCATGAAAAAGTAGGCTAAACACCAGTGCAGCTAAAAATACTAGGCTTATAATAATTGAGATAGACAGTACAGACAATGATTATACTGTATTTCTGCATTTTTCTTAAGATTTTTCACTTACTTCCCAATAAGGAATGTTTTCGAAATCCTCTTTTTTATGGCCACTTCTTCAGGACTTCTGCTAGGATCGGGGTGCTGCTGTGCTATTTGTCATCAGTAGCCTGGGTTGTTCCAGTCTGATACCTATGAATACTGTATTTACCTGCATTCATAAAAGAAGATCACAGAAGATCAAATTAGATCTTTTTCAGTGAGAAACTCATGCATGCTGAGTGTGCTTTATCATAATAGCAATGAAAGAAAAATAGGAATTGTTGTATCTGTGGTACACGGGTGACAAGCTGACAATGTAGCATAATGGGGAGCCTTTAGATTTTTCAAATATGTTTGTCTGTGTAGGAACTGAAAAGATCCTGGTATCCTTCTATAATTGGGTCACAAAACTCAGCTGCTCTTCTCTCTGGTGAAGGCTTCTTATTATGAAGACTATGGGTAAAGCAGAAAGGATGGGGGTGGTTCCATTAGTCTATAGAAACCTGCTGTGTCCCTCCCCTTACACCCTCAAGTGCAGCTGCGCCTAATGGGTAGGAGGCAGCTCTGTCTGTGGCAGAGAATCTGAGAGCAATTCAATTAGAAAATGGAAAATAAGTTAAAGTCGTGCACTCTCCCACTGAGATTCCCCACAGGAATCTCAAGGAAATATCCTTGCAAAGTATGGGCAATTTCCTTCCCCACACACTGAGATGCTGGAATTTAGGAATCAGGAGACCTCTGCACGTGTATATACACAAAACCAAACATGTACCCATACAAAGTGCACATGCACATACATATTACAGATGAAAATGTCCATATACGACCCCCCTCCCTGCAAACGCACACACAGACGTGTACATTCGAAACTTACTCGCCACATGTCAAATGATTGCTGGACAAGATAATATTCCACGGTCTGGATTAAAGATACTTTCAACCAATAAAGACGTTGCCGTGAGGTGTCCCCCAAGGCAGGCCGCTGCTGTGCATTAATTTATTGTCCATAAACATTGGTTCAACTATTTAAAAAAAAAAAAAAGGAAAAGTGAGTTGGTCATATTTTCAGACATATCAGGGGTGGGCTTAAAAGCAGTTCTGAATAGCCAGTAATAATAGACTGAATAAAAGGAGGGTTTTCTCTCGCCTTTCTTTTCATCTCAGTGAATTCATGCTCAGCAGCTTGAGTCTCTCTTTGTCTCTTTACACCAGGATTAGCTGCACATTACAAAACTGCGGACTTATCACCATGGAACCGCCGGGAAATTGTCTTTCTAATTGGTGGTCTTCACTACATTTGATCATAATCGTGGAGTACTACATCTCCTAAGCATACACATACATGTATGTGGGGGTGGGGGAGGTGGGAAGGAGTCTCCCAGAGATCTCACTAACATCTCCATCGCGTGAAAAAAGCAGATTATGGGATATAATTATCTTATCACAATAACCATGCACCAATGACCACACATCTTTTTTTCATGGCGATGGTGTTATTTTAATATAGCCCTCTTAAAAGGTTTTATGTAGTGGAGAATGTGATTGGATTAATGCCATCTCTTTCCAGGAGGCAGAGGTTACAGATGTGCTCTGCTCTGGAGAAGCTCAGACCTGACTATTTCTTTCACTAAGAAAAAAAATAATCCCCACAAACCCAGGGTGGACTGTGCTGGCTGAGACTGTGCTTCTCTGTCCAAAATAGAAAGCCCGGATGCTCAGAAGAAAACACAGGCACTAGAGCCATTAGTGTCTGACTAGCACCTGTATTAGTGAGCGCAGAATGCTCGGAGGCTCTAGCGCGGGAAACGAGCGTGCCAAAGATTAGCGCAAATAGCATGCTAATATAATCAAATTGATATTAATGAGGTCATTTCCTATTCCCTCCCAATGTTCAGAGAACAGTGCGCAAAACAATGCTGCCCTTACCGCTGAAAACATAACATCAGCCCAGAGCAGGCGTTAGAGTGTTTGAAGAGACGATTTCTCATGATTCTGTCCTTAAAATCTGCTGGTTTTTCTTTAATTTGAAGCGGAAGGAAGCCTTTGCAAGCCCCTAAGGGACCCTTTTACTAAGCCGCAGTAAGCTCTACATGTGTGCAGTGCGTGCCAAAATGAAACTACCACCAGCCAGCGCGCCCTCCTGGCGGTATTTTCAGATTTGGCATGCACCCATAATGCCTGGATGGATTATTTATTTATTTATTTATTTAGTTCCTCCTACTCGCGCCGATTACTCTGGTGGTAATCGGCACTTGGCGTGTGCCAAACGGTCATCACGCGTGTAGCTTGTGAGCTTTTGCCAGTAGATTAATGGGAGGCATTAAGGTCTCAGGCTGTTTTTGGGTGTGTGCTAATTTCATTTTTACCGCATCCCATTTAAAAAACCCCCACTTTTTGTAGAAGCGGTAAAAACTGGCCCGGCGCGCACCCAATACAGTGCCTACACTACTTCAGGCCACTTTTTACCACGGCTTAGTAAAAGGACCCCTAAGTGCCAGTAGTGAGAAACAAATGTGCATGAGTCCAAGCAAACCCAAAAGTGAAAGCACACATTGGCGCCTGTTTCCTGCGTTTAAATATAAGCTTTCCAAGTAAAAATTGAAACACTTACATTTAAAGGAGCAGAAAAAGAGATACCAATGCATGCTTCACTTTCACATTTGCCAGGTGCATGTGCACAGGACCTGAGCTTAACATGAAACTCTTCTACACATCTACCAAGCACATTCCCCCCTTGCTTTTGCTTTTACAGTGCGTATATAAGTCGAATACCGTTTCCTTTGAGCATTGGTAAGCTAGGTTTTTGCGCTGTTCCAAGGTATGGTTTCTGCGCTGTTGGCTTACAGCGGGAGTTCTGAGCATTGGCCCATGGGTGCAGAGTTTTCCTGATGGCAATTCTGGAAACAATAAACCAAGGGAGACAATATTCCAAAAAGGTGATCTTTATTGGAACAACTCAAAAGACGCGACACAGCTGCTGTGTTTCAGCATCAAAACGCCTGCTTCAGGAGTCTCGTGATGTTCGTTGTTCAGAGATAGGCAAACTTTCTGAGATCACAGAGAACTTTAAATGAATAAAGTAGATCCAAAGTCCATGAGAATGCATAAAACTTCTGCCAGCTAAATGCCGAAACACAGCAGCTGTGTCGAGTCTTTTGAGTTGTTCCAGTAAAGATCACCTGTTTGAATTATCGTCTCCCTCGGGTTCGATTCATTGGAAGAGCCAATTTACCCTACTTCTTGGTATTTCTCTTGCTGGCGTACGAAGGGATTGATTGTCCCTCCACTTTGTGTGATATATATGCGTTCTGCAGCGGAGACATCTCATGGACTTACCATCAGCACCGTATCAACAGGCTGGCTGCTCAAAAACTAGCACCAGTGGTTAAAAGGGGTTAGTGCTGGACTTTCATGCATGTAATACAGTGCCAAATACTCAGATGGCTCGAGTGCTGGTGTTAATGTGTATGCCAAAGATGGCAGCAAATTGCATGCAAATATAGTTAAATGATGCTAATGAGGCCAGTAACTATTTCTTCCTAATGTTCAGCTAGCAGGGTTGCAATGCCCAGAAGCAAATGATGGTTTATAATGCTGAAACTTACTGCCAGCTCAGTGGTTGAGTAAAAGGTTTCGAGGACAGGATTTCTTGGCAAAATCTCATGGCAAAATCTCACACTGAACTGTGGGTTTTGTCTTATTTCACAAGCCAAAAGAAGCCCATGGAAGTCTGATGTGCAGATAGAGAGAAACAAATGTGTGTGAGTCCGCTCAAAACTGAAAGCGAAAGTACACATTGGTGCCTGTTTTTCTGTGCTTAAAATAGGAGCTTTTCAAAAATTTAAGAGCAAAGCAATTCTTGAAAAGCTCCTATTTAAAGGCACAGTAGAACAGCGCCAATGTGTGCTTACACTTTTGGTTTTGCCTGGCTATGCGCAGAAGAACCTCGCTTACAGTGAAATGTTTGTGCGTATGCATCAGGCACATTCCTCCCCTTGCTTTCAGTTTAACAGTGTTAATTATCCATGAATAAAATTTGAATCGCATTTGCTTTGCGCATTGGTTTACTGTTTTCCTGTGCCACTGTTGCGCTATGGGTTTGCGCTGTGTTCTTTAGAGCAGAAGCTTTGAGCATCTGCCTCTAAGAGCTACACTAGCAGGGTGGCTACATAGAGCACAAATATGGAGGGGCTTAAAAACTCCTGCCAGCCTACTGCCTCCTTTCATTGGTGGTGGCAAAATGGACTGGGCAGGGGTACCGGTGGGTGATTTGCACAGGGTGCAACTATTACTGAATACGTTCCTCCTTACCATGTGCTACTTTCAAAGCTCATAACTGATCCATTCTCACCCTCTACCACGTGCATTACCGCATGATCAGTGTCCCGGCCATGCAATGACTCTTACCGAGGTTGTGAGTGCACAAAGCTTTGCGCTAGTACAGGCTGAGTGTAGATGTGGCACACAATTTTGTGGATACACAGATGGAACAAATGGTTTCCTGCTGGAGCTAACTCTGCGCAAAGCTTTGCATTAGACACCAGTGCATAGAATATTCAAATCAATGGTAATGAGGCTATTAGCTATTCTGTGCAGAAGCAGACAAGACTTAAAGGATAAGCACAATGCCGGGGCTTTAACGCCAAGTCTGAGAAGGGATAGAAGGGTTAGTTTATTCTTCTGCAACACAGTCTGTTAGGATTTACCTCCTAATTCTATATATGGTGCTCAAAGTTGCATGCACAATTTAATTGCTTAACGAGCAAATTAGCACTGATAATTGAGCGCTAACAATTATCAGCACTAATTTGTAATAATTGGAATTTCCATGCACATCTTATAGTCGTTATTTTATAAAGACTAGTAAAAAAGGCCCGTTTCTGACACAAATGAAACAGGCGCTAGCAAGGTTTTCCTCAGAGCGTGTATGTTTGAGAGAGTGTGTGACAGAGAGAGAGTGAGACTGGGTGCGAGTGTGTCTGTGAGAGAGAGAGAGTGTGTGTGATTCTCCTCTCTCCCCTGCCACCCCCCAGCGATTCTCCTCTCTCCCCTACCCCCCTCCAGCCACCCAGCGATGCTCCCCTGCCCCCCTCCAGTCACCCAGCGATTCTCCTCGCTCCCCTGATTACCTCCATCGAAGCAGCCGCATCATTGAAAGCCCTGCCTGTCTCCAGCCTTCCCTTCCAGTTCGTTCCCTCAGAGTCCCGCCCTCTGGCTGGCTTCCGTAACTACTACTACTACTACTACTAACTAACATTTCTAAAGTGCTACTAGGGTTACGCAGCGCTGTACAATTTAAACATAGATGGACAGTCCCTGCTCAAAGAGCTTACAATCTAAAAGAACGTTCCGTTTGTAACATCTCCTTATGTCAGCCAGCCTCCAGCGTTCCCTTCCATCTCACTGTTCCGCCCTCTGATGTCATTACATTTTGATGCAAGGGCGGGGCAGTGTGGGGGAATGGAATGCTGGAGGCTGGCTGATGTCAGGAGATGGTTACGAATGCAGGTAGACACATTGAAACATTGCAGGAGCAAATTATTATATAGATAGATGTGCATGTGAATTGTTACTCATGGCTCCAAAAAGGGGGTGTGGCCATGGGAGGGGCATAGGCGGGTCGGAGCATTCCTGGAATTTGCACGCAGTGTTACAAAATAAGGCTGATCTACACCTAATTTGGTTACGAAGATTTATACCGGGTTTCAGTTGGTGTAAATCCTTGTGCTCAAAATTTGACGTGGATCCCAGCACCAAACGCTGTTCTATAAATGGTGCCCAACTGGAAGCACTGTTTATAGAATACAGCTTAGTGCTCAATATTTTTGGTGCTGATTTTTCTGTCGCCATATATAGAATCTAGTCTTTAATGCGTATTCTTTTTTTCTGTCGGCATACAGGACCTGCAACTTCTTCATGAAAAACATGGGTTAGGTAAAAAAAGAATGGGGAGAGCATGCTGGAAGAGCTGGATAGCACACGTTCTGGGCACAGGTCTAAGCAGAAATAAATCGAATTGGCACACGACTACATATGTGCTAGAAGGCTATTCGGTATTAAATATCAGCACTGCAAATCTTTTCTATACAGAATAGCTGTTTAGCACATGCAGGGTTATGGAGTTGATATACTGCTTTTCTGTGGGTATGACTGAAGTGGTACTTTTCTTTCCCTAATAGTCTCACAATCTAAGGTTATTTGTACCTGGGGCAATGGAGGGTTAAGTCACAAGTGACTTGCCCAGGGTCACAACTAGCTGCAGTTCCCCAGCCCACTACACTAACCATTAGGCTACTTCTCCACCAATACATGTTTCCTGCTCAGAAATGTGCACAACACTAGCTGCCCTTAGCGCAGAATCTTGTACGCGTGAGGCTGATATTCTGTCCCAGGTTAGAAAAGCTGGAGGAGTAGGAAAGGGATGTAGGCCAAACCAAACAAATCGTTCTCCGGAGGTTGATTGTAGATAAGTCTGTAATATCTGTTTTTTAAATAAGTTTATAATATCTACAGTCAACCTTTGGAGAATGGTTTGTTTGGTTTGGCCTATATCCCTTCCCTACTCCTTCAGCTGTTCTAGCCTTCCCGTAAGGAATCACTCCTTGTTTTGTCAGGCGTTGCTGTCCCAGGTTAGTGCATACAGTTTGCATAGGTCTCATTTGCATATAATTTGCTTACTGCATCAGTGAGCAGAAATTTATAGCAACATAGTAAATGATGGCAGATAAAGACCTACATGGTCCATCCAGACTGTCCAATTGTCACACTCATTATCAATTCACGATTAAGCCAACAATATTACTAACAACCTTTTACTCGCGAAATTCAGCTTTAAGATGTCTTTCTCTCCCCCACTGAGATGCACAGCATCCACACTCATAGCTTATGATATGAATGTGGTATAAAATATACATACTTGACCCTGATCTGTCTTGTCATATACAGGACACAGTCTGTAGAAGACCAGCACTGATCTTGCTTCATACCTATTGGATTGCTGTCTAAGCCAGGCAAAAACAGTGGAGAAAAAAAGGAATCCTCTCACAGATGGTGTCCAACAAACTTCTTTATTTCAACCTAAATTTTAATACCAGTAATGGAGACCTGACACGACTTGTATTTCGGCCCTACCGGCCTGCATCAGGGGTCTAAAGAGTACAGAAAATTCAAAATAAAAATCTAAAACATATAAATGAAAATCTAAAACATATTAAAAAACATAAAAAATATACAAAGTACTTTAAAATTTAAATTATATAAGAAAAGGGGTTCCTACCTAGGAATTAAGTCAAATCCTACATATTCCCAGAAATATCATCAGATAAAGTCTCCTACTGGACAATACACAAAACCAGGTATAAGATGCAAAATTTTGAATAAAATACACTTCTATTTATATATATTTTAAAACCAAGTATAAGATGAAAAGTGTTTAATAAAATACACTTATATCTATATACAGTTTTATAAATGGCTGTTGTAGACACAAGGAAAACATAAATTATGTGAAGAACACAGTTTTTTTCCCTTCTACATAAGTACATAAGTATTGCCATACTGGGAAAGACCAAAGGTCCATCGAGCCCAGCATCCTGTTTCCAACAGTGGCCAATCCAGGTCACAAATACCCGGCAAGATCCCAAAAATGTACAAAGCATTTTATACTGCTTATCCCAGAAATAGTGGATTTTCCCCAAGTACATTTAATAATGGTCTATGGACTTTTCCTTTAGGAAGCCGCCCAAACCTTTTTAAAACTCCGCTAAGCTAACCGCCTTTACCACCTTCTCTGGCAACGAATTCCAGAGTTTAATTACATGTTGAGTGAAGAAACATTTCTCTGATTCGTTTTAAATTTACTACATTGTAGCTTCATTGCATGCCCCCTAGTCCTAGTATTTTTGGAAAGCTTGAACAGATGCTTCACATCTACCTGTTCAACTCCACTCATTATTTTATAGACCTCTATCATATCTCCCCTCAGCCGCCTTTTCTCCAAGCTGAAGAGCCCTAGCTGCTTTAGCCTTTTCTCATAGGGAAGTCGTCCCATCCCCTTTATCATTTTCATCGCCCTTCTCTGCACCTTTTCTAATTCCACTATATCTTTTTTGAGATGCGGCGACCAGAATTGAACACAATATTCAAGGTGCGGTCGCACCATGGAGCGATACAAAGGCATTATAACATCCTCATTTTTGTTTTCCATTCCTTTCCTAATAATACCTAACATTCTATTTGCTTTCTTAGCCGCAGCAGCACACTGAGCAGAAGGTTTCAATGTATCATCAACTTTGTGTCATCAGCAAATTTAATTACCTCACTAGTTACTCCCATCTCTAGGTCATTTATAAATATGTTAAAAAGCAGCGGTCCCAGCACAGAGCCCTGGGGAACCCCACTCACTACTCTTCTCCATTGAGAATACTGACAATTTAACCCTACTCTCTGTTTTCTGTCTTTTAACCAGTTTTTAATGCACAATAGAACACTACCTCCTATCCCATGACTCTCCAATTTCCTCTGGAATCTTTCGTGAGGTACTTTGTCAAACGCCTTCTGAAAATCCAGATACACAATATCAACCGGCTCCCCTTTATCCACATGTTTGTTCACCCCTTCAAAGAAATGTAGTAGATTGGTGAGGCAAGATTTCCCTTCACTAAATCCATGTTGACTCTCATTAATCCATGCTTTTGAATATGCTCTGTAATTTTGTTCTTAATAATAGACTCTACCATTCTGTTTATTGCTGTCTAAGCACCACTCCTGCTCATGTTGAAAGGAAGCACAATGAGCCTTCAAACTCTAGTTTTGCTTTGTACTTTGGATTCCCTCTCTTTGTTTGTTTGTATGTATGTATGTATGTATGTATGTACTGTATGTATGTTTGGTTCATCATAACACATCAACAGCCATGTGGTCATTTTCCCCTTTATATTCAGCTACATTTGACCGGCCAGGATCAGCACTTGGATGGTTAAATGTGGGATAACTGGCTATCTGCCGAGTATTGTCGGTTAGTAGATAGCAGATAGCCGATTATATCCTGCGATGTAACTGGTTATCCGCCAATTTTTAAAGTCAGATCAGCCAAGTTTGGCAGCCATATTGGGCCACGTGAAATCCTGGAATATCTTTGACTGGTCTGATTTTAACCGGCCTGTGCTGAATATCAGTTTGTCTGCTTCAAGTCTGAGCAGCCAAAGTTAAGCCGGATATTCAATGCCGGCCACCGGAAATGGCCTGACATTGAATACTGGCTCTCAGTGCTGACCACGGAAATTAGCCAGTCTAACTCCTACGGTCTGAAAATCAGCCTCTTTAAGTTTGGTTTTGATTTCATCCTCTTTCTATTTAGGGATTCTCTGTGTTTATTCCAAGCATTTTTTAAAATTCCATCACTGTTTTTATCTCCACCACTTCCACTGGGAGGGCGTTTCAGGCATCCAGTCCCCTCTCTGTGAAAAAGTATTTCCTAATGTTAGTCTACCCCCCCCCCCTTCAACCTCAGTTTATGTGCTCTAGTTTTACCACTGTCTCTCCCCTATCCCACCTTTCCTCTAGGCAAGATCTTCAAGTCTCTTCTCATATGCCTTTTGGCACAGACTCATTTTTGTCACCTTCCTCTAAACCATCAATGTGTGGCTCTAATGTAAGCTTACTATATTAGCCCTAGAGGGCGACCAAACCCATTTTGTTTTCCAGTTTTGACCAAAACCAAATCTATGGCTGAAATTTAATGCTTGGTTTTGGTTGAAGCCAAAGCCAGAGCTGAAACTGAAATCGGCCCAGCCCCTGAATGAGAACAGCCTCCACTCTCTCCATCCACCTCTCCCTCCCCCACCTCAAACAGAAGAAGCACCTCCCACCAACCTACTGTATTATTGGTGGTCTAGTGGCTAGTCAGGGCAAGAGTGATCTCCAGTTGCTTCTACCCATACTGGCTCCAATCTTAAAATGGCTGCCAGGACCTCCAGCAGCAGTTTGAAGTGTGGGTCCAGGAGGGGGATTCTGTGTTTGGGGAGAGAATGGGGGCTTCTTGTGTTGTTGGGGGGGGGGTAGGGAGTGGGGGCTGCAAGCTGAACAGCACAGTTTTGGTTACAGGTGAAAATGCAGCAGCATTTTCGGCTGAACTGAAACGAAGCCAAATCTGAATTTTGGGTTGGTTTCAGTGCCAAAGTCGAAACCAAAATTCGGTCAGTCTGTAATCAGTCCCACAGTTAGTTGTTGTGAAGACATATTTTGCAAACATTTCCAAATCAAGCCAAGCAGTTTAAATGGAATGCAAAACTGTACTGTAAGCCAATGCATCTCCACAAGATACAGTGATCAGTGATTTTGCACCCTACAATGAATCTCACTGCCACATTTTGGATTAACTGTAAGGGCTGCAGTGAAATTACTTGGAAGCAGCTGTCTATACCTTGTATTGCTGTACTTATGTATTCTTTGCTTCAAAGTATTTATAGTGTAAAATCTCTTCTGTAATCTGCCTTGTACAGAATATGAAATGAATACAATTAAAAATAATTAGAAAGCTGAACACAGCAACACTGTCTTGACTGAAGAAAATGATGTTCCTGGTTTCTGAAATCATTCCTAGAGTGTTAGCTCAGCTTCACAGAAAATAAAGCTCACTGTCTGCCAGAGACTTGACAGGTCACATTTAAATGACAAACCTTTACTTCCATATGTGGCATCACCTGCCTGTGACAGACTCTCATCAGTCATTCTCACTCTTGGAAGGAGGCATTGTTACAACTTTCTCTTTAGAAATGTAGCAGTTAGCTTCTTCCATCTTCTTTAAACCTGTCCTTGTTGTTACACTCCTATCCCCAGGTATTCTGGCAATGCCTAGCTTGCTATTTGAAAGCTGAAGGAGTCTTGGGCTGCTTAGAGTTGATTGGCAGTTATGTACAAGAGAAAAGAAAGCCTAGCTGGACTGATATGCTGCCAACCCATCCTTATATTATCCAACATGGTGATTTAACATCTCTTCTCTTGCAGAAGGATTCCTGGGATTCCCAATGATCATAGCATAAATGGGACCTCAGTTCACCAGGCCATCTGAAAAACAGTGCCATCAGCTGTGCAGGGCCCTCTAACACTATGTTAGGGCACTGTTGGTTCAGTAGCGGCTCAGAGATAGGAGAACCCTCATACCACACCGCGACTGCTGAGCAACCATCATTAGCACTAGGGTCAAGTGCTCCATGAAGATCTCCTTCTTTAATTTCTACTGTTTTCTAAGATCAAGATCCAGATAGTGTAGCTCCTCCAGCTTTTCTAGTTGCAAGTCATTATTATATTGATATTTACAAGTTTAGAAAATGAGGACTGGATTAAGTCTCATAACTTGAAGATCTACTGTATCACAGAGAGACAAGAAAAAACCAGCAAGCTGTTTTTTTCCTTCCCTTCTCTGCTATACCTCCGGACAGCCCATTCCCATGGGGATTCTATGCATCCAGACAACCCATTCCCATGGGGATGAAGTGTGAGTCTCAGAGGACCGCATTTTGACACGGAGGTGCGGAGGGGGTGGCAGAAGGCGCAGTTCAAATCTAAGACCCAGGACCTCGGCTTTCTGATTTCTGGGGTCTAGGTGGATCTTTGGCCATCTACTCTCTCAGATAATGTATGTGAACACTATTTGTGTAAGAATGTTCAGGGAAACAGATAGACAATCAAAAGATTGAGATACAGACTAGGAAAGGGTAGTGATAGAAATAGTCTTTATTCTCACCAATTGAAACTTCAAGCTGGTACACACATCAGTCAGATTTTCAGTTCAACCGACCGTAGCTCTGCCCTCTGGGTAGCGTTGGGGAAAACTCCAAATTCTACCCAGATTTACATTTCTTATATAGTTTCCGCTGTCCATACAATTCAATGGAGAGACACTTTTTTTCTTTTTTTTTTTCATCTATGAATCATAATTAACCGCAGGTCAGGTGCCCACCTTCTCCCTCTTTCCCCCGCCTTTATAATATTTCTTAATTTCCTGACTTGTAAACATCTTTCCTAATATAGAGAGAACAGTATTCAGATCTTGTGATCCTGGGTGCCATCTTTACAAAGACAGACTCCATCTTATGAACCAAACTTCTTGCAATCTTTGTCATTAATTCCTCCATCTTAGCACTTACACTGTATTTGAATATCACACAAATTTTTAATAAGGCTCACCAAACGACCCTGCTTTCGCAGGCGCTCAGCTACAAGGCCACCATCAGATTTTCAGGCCTACTCAGTGCTTTTCAGCAGTTCAAGCTATATAAATCGGCCCACCACTATTCCAGTGGGTGGGTCTCAAGCTGGGACACATATTAACATTCCCCTCTTCACCCTATCTCATAGGGTGACACCAGGGTTATCTTATCATGGTACCATCCATTCCAGAAGGTATCCTGTAAAACTATCTATTTAGAGAGTCTGATTGAAAGCTGGTATGGCAAAGATTTTGGAATCCAGGTCACAACATAGACACCGTCTCTGTGTTATTCTAACCCCTCTTGGGGCTTACCCATATCTGCGATTAAGTAGCATACTATAATTACAAAGGCAATCTCTTTCAACCTATTAATATGCAGGTTTGATCTTATTCTTACATATGTATATATATATATTTCTAACAATCATCAAGCTAATTAATTCCTTAGTTATATACTGATTATATGCTGGTTATACGTCTATATTGATTACATAGTTATACTGATTATTGCTCACATCGTCTTATAAAGCATTTTATCATTATCTTCCATTCCTGTGTGCTCTTAATCTATTATATAGTTGCAGGTACCTCTGCAGCTTCTCTAACACTTGCATAGCGATTGGTCCATCTCATAGGGAGATAGTCTAAGGTATTGTCTCCTGTGGTGTTGGGAAGGAGATTTTCATACAGGACATATTGTCCTGCTGCTGCTTTCTTGGTTATGGCAGTTTCAATTAAGCGTTCTACTAAGCCTCTAGCACACGGGATTATGCAGCATCCTACTAATACAAAAATAGCAACCACTATGATAATGGTGGTGGCTGCAGAAATGATAAATGTCTTCCATTTACCAAATGCCTTATCCATCCAACCAGTCCAGGATGTATCAACACCTGAGTTCTCAGCCAATTCCTCTGACAGCAAGGTAAGGCCTTTCAAAGCTCTGGTGATTGACCCATCTGGGGCAGTGTTGTTGGGGATAAAGGTGCAACACTGTGTACCTATTTTGCGGCACACGTCGCCATCTGCCGCTAACAATTGGTCAAGCACCAATCGATTCTCAAGCGTCATTCGGCTAGTGGCGTCTAACTGCGCTGCAATACCTTGAACCGCATCTCTGGTATAATGCACAAATCTCTGCTGATTGTAATATATGTAGTTAATCCACTCTACGTTCTTGTTGATGGTAGCCCACCAAAAGAAGGCAGATTCGAATCCTGCAGCAATCTGGTTTCTGGCTTTGAACTCATCGGGGACCCCTCTTGGAACTCCAATTGCATCTATATAGACCCGATCATCAAAAGATCCAGGCATTGCATGTCTCTTCACTCGTGAGGAAGAGCTGCTATGAGGAGGAATCAAAGATGCTATGACTATTGGAATTACCAATTTGACTAAGGCACATCTGCCTGTCCAACTTCTGTGAAGTTTATGGTGATGGTGTTGGTTCCACAATACCACCATACATCTGCTCTAGCCTGTGAGAAGTCTGTGAGGTTCAGACCTCGCAGGGCCCCTTTTCCTTAGGGTGGTATTACAATTGGTCAAATTTCCCAGAAAACGAGGGTTTTTAACTGCATGTTGGTCCAGACATGTATGATACCTTGTGGCAGGGTCTGGAATTCTGAATGCGGGTGGTTCCCTCAGCCGAGGGGGCAGGTAGGGATGATGTTTGTCAAGATGTTGACAAGACTGATTAATTTCTTCTTTTACCTGCAATAGCTCTAACATACACCAAAAACCCTCGGGATCATTTTAAAGATCTAAAGGAAAAGGGACTGCTGTAGACTCTGCCCTTGCATGGGCGCAGAAATAACAGTTAGAAACATTCAAACTCACTGTAGTATAGTGGGCCCATTCGAGCCACAGATTTGTATCCCCAAACCCAGTTTCTAGTGCAACTAAGTCTTTGGAATTGTTAATCTGTACAACCTGATAGGGAATTTTTTCTTCTGGGACTTTGGTTGGCATTAAGGGATTGCTTTCAGGTTGGGGAGGGGGAATAATCTGAAATGTGCCAATAGGATCCCTGCCTATGGCATCTATGCCCAGGGAATAGGTTCTGTACGTTACAGAAGTTATACCTCTGAAAGTAATAGCCACCTGATTGCACTTGGTCATTGGACAATTGGTAAATACTCGTGGTTTCATAATGGAAATACTCTTCTTGAGTTCTGGAATCTCTTGACCTGAATAGGGAACCCATGTACCTGTGTACCACCATACTTCTGCCCAACTTTCACATGTGGAGAAGGGACACAGGTATATCTCAAAAGCTGACAGATATTGCTGCACAGGATGTTCACCACACGCGGTGTAAGCGCACACATCGAGGGTTATTGTAGTCGTCTCCTTAGTTGTAGTTAATGTTATTTTGTTATTGGGTATCATTTTCTGGATTAAACTTTCTAGTGTCTGCGTTCCTTGTACAATGGGCATGGCGAACACACATAGTAGGAGGGCTAGGCACATCATGTTGGCAGTTTTCATGATTAAACACCGTATCAGGACTGTAAGAATGGCAATTGACGAGTAATGAATAGTATGAGTAACAAAATTAACCCTAGAGTTTTAGCAAGGGCTGCAATTACAACAATCACTATTCCAAAATACACCAGGAACTGATATACCATTAGGTGTTACTTGTGTGAGGGGGATAAATTCTAGTAGCTCCTGTTTCAGTGGGACTTCCTGTTTCAAAGAGGTTAAATACCTCCAAATGTTTTGATCCTACCTCTCTAATGAATAGAAAGGGTATCCAATCAGTGCTGAGTACACTGTATGTGATTAACCAGAAATCTACTACCTCACGAGTTTCTGGTCTCACTAGGGGTACTTCGGTCTGTTCTACTTGTAAGCCTAAACTTCCTCCAAACAATGCAAGGGTATGAATGACAGTCCAACTGGGGCCAACAGTCCAACTGTTGAGTAAGGGTTCACACAGTGTATGATACCGGGTCAATGGATCCCAACTGGGATTGTCGTGCGGAGCTGGGTCCCAGTGAGGATATCTTAACTCTCGAGGATCTAAAAGGTGAATCGGGGGTTCAGAAATTACTGAATCCCAGAAGTCAGAGGGTGACAGTGGTGGGAATTCAAGGGAGGGTACTGTTTGTGGCGGTGAATACTGGTTATCTATTCTTCTGCGGGACATGTATTTGTATGTCACGGGTGTAAACAGACTGCAGCAAATGAACCCCTGCCGTCTGGTGAGATGCAATACTTCTCAAGGGGTCTGTTCCCGACTTTTCTGACGAAAAGCCAAGGCAACCAATCTGTACAATAAAGCTTATAAGTGACAATCCAAAAGATGACTTCTTCACCTGTCTGAGGTCTAATAAATGGGAGAGTACCTCGTGCTACCTTAACTGTAACTGCGTTGTGAAGTATTGAGGCAAGATGTTGTACGACTCTGGCAGGGCCTGGACCGGAGGCGTGTAATAGGGGTTCACACAACAAATGGTATCTGTAATTGGGATCCCAAAGAATGCAATCGTCGGGCGCCGGATCCCAGTATCCAGCAACACTATGCTGGGGGTCACTCTGGCTCATATGGGGGGCCTGTTACACTTAGTGGGAGCTTGTGGTAGGAAGGGAAAGTTCAATTAGTTTACTACAATGCCCAGGTTAAGTGGGAAGCCTTCTAAAGGCGATGAAACGGCGAGATGGTCTTGTGGGGTGTATATGTGAACTGGTAGTCGGGGCTTCAGTATACTGGTTGGTCAGGGTAGTATTCGTGGAAGGAGGAACGTCACTATCAGACACCAGAGGATAATTAGGAGGGGTGGGTTGAAGTTCAGACAAGATAATATTATCCTCAGAAGTGGTTTCAAAAATGGGGACAATATGGTCTGAGCTACCACTAATATTGGGAGCACTTGTAGGATGCAGAGTAGGAGGATCAGTAAGGATAGGAGTAGTCTCAGAATTTTCAACTGGCAATGTAAGATTTCCAGCCGGAAATTCAGTCGCGGTAGGTGTGTCTGCTAACGGGGTGGTGTTACTGGTGAAGATGGTACTAAACCTTATGGTCGTGGGGAGGGATGTGTTTTCAGGTTTGTGTCTTGGTGTGGTGTTTTCTTTGGACGTTGTGTAGGCTGCTGGAGTAGTTGCAAGTACAGTAGCGTCTCCAACGGATAAGGTAAAGTTACCAGTTGCAGAGGCACTGGGTGTGGGCAGATAGTCACTTAGGTTTCTGTTGGTAGTGAAATCCCAGAGTGGAGGAGTGGCCTAGTGGTTAGGGTGGTGGACTTTGGTCCTGGGGAACTGAGGAACTGAGTTTGATTCCCGGCACAGGCAGCTCCTTGTGACTCTGGGCAAGTCACTTAACCCTCCATTGCCTGCCGCATTGAGCCTGCCATGAGTGGGAAAGCGCGGGGTACAAATGTAACAAAAAAAAAAAAAATAAACAGTGCAGTAAAAAACAACACCAAACCTATGCAAAATATGATAAAACACACAAGTCCAACTGCAAACAACCGAACAGATGGGAAGCAGAAGAAGAGGGTGTACTGATGTACCACCGCGACTTCTGTGGAGACAACACTTCCAGCGGTGCTTCCTTCGTCAGTGTCCTCAATGTCGTTGGACCACTGGGTGATGGTGTCGGACAACTGCTCGGAGTTACACTTATCAACAGGGTAGAGTTCAGTTTTACGTGGGTCAGGTTCCTTGATGTCTTCGAGGGCAGTAAGGTCAACTGCAGTTGGTTCCTTGTGAAGTACAACACCTACGAGAGAAACTGGAGGTGGTAGTACCACAGCTTGGATGCATAAAGGAGGCGGAGATGGGGTTGAAACTTTCTGCAAGGGAATTGCCTCTGACGTGGACTGTGGCTTAGGTTGCTGTGGTATTTATCTGGCTTGGTTCGGGAAATACAGGTGCAAAATGTCGAGCAAGTTGGTGATGTTGCGGTACAGATTCTGCAGAGTAGAATACTCGGCAGACTCTGGTTCACCCAAATCCAAATCTTCCGCTAAATTGCGGATTTGGATGAGATGGATGCGGAGATCAATGTAGGGAAGTGGAAATTCAGGAACACTGGAAGGTGGAGGTGTGGATGCCAACTCACATGGAGCAGGTACAAGTTGAGGTGAAAGGAGCGGTGGTGACTCAGGTGGTGACTCAGGTGTGTCTGCAATCTTCTGGACGGAGATGTCGGAGAGATCAATCAACTGTGACTCTGGGGAAGGTTGGTCAAGGTGATTGAGAAGAGTTGGGTGCGGTGTTGGAGGTCTTGGGCTCAGTGGCGGTGGAGATGGGGTCCGTGATGGGGCTGGTTTCTCCAGGGGCTGCTGAGCTGGCAACATCAAGAAGGCCTGACTAGATATCCGGATAGGCTCGTATATCTTTCAAATGGACCCAGGATGAGTGGTCCTCGAGCTTGGCAGCGGTAGCTGACAGAGCTTCAATCTTGAAGGGCCCGATATAGATGGGATCTTGCCAGGTCTTGTGCATATAGTAGCGCCGGTGCACCAGATCACCCACTTGAAAAGGGGGGGGGGGGGATCTACTGTCATTACAAAGCATAAATACCCTCAAAATCTGGAAATTAGGGCTGGAGTCACTAAAGTAGAAGGGCGGCCCTTGTGATTAGAGTGCTGCTTTTGTCATCCAGAGGTGACCAGTTCAAATCCCATTGCTGCTCCTTATGATCCTGGGCAAGTCATTTAACCCTCTATTGCCTCAGGTACAAATTTAGATTGTGAGCCCGCCAGGGAAATACCCAGTGTACTTAAATGTAACTCACCTTGAGCTCCTACTGAAAAAGGTGTGAGCAAAATCCAAATAAATAGCTTGTACTACCATTCTAATGCATATTATTAATAAACTAGTAAATAAGGCCCGTTTCTGACACAAGGTTTTCCTGGGAGTGTGTATGTTTGAGAGTGTGTGTGTGAGAGTGACTGTGAGAGAGAGTGAATGTGCGAGTGTGTGTGTGTGTGACAGAGAGTGAGTGAGGGTGCGAGTATGTCTGTGAGACAGAGTGTGTGTGTGAGACAGAGAGTGTGTACGAGTGCATATGTGAGACACAGTGACTGTGTGAGAGAGTGTGTTTTACACAGATACAGTGTGTGTGAGAAAGAGAGTGTGTGTGAGACAGAGTGTGAGAGAGTATGTGTGCAATACACAGACTCTCTGTGAGTCCGAGAGTGTAGTAGAGCGAGTGTGTGAGACCGAGAGTGTGTGTGAGACCGACTGTGTGATACATAGAGAGTGTATGTGATACAGTGTGAGTCATAGTGTGAGAGACTGTGACCGTGAGAGAGTGTGTGTGACAGAGTGTGTGTGTGACAGAGATACCTCCCCCTCCATGTCTCAGGACCTCCTCTCCCCCCCCCCCCCCGTGCAACCACCCAGCATTCCAAACTTTAAGCAGCTCGAACGTGCTGAAGCTGACTCCATGGATTCTTTGAAGGTTTTGTGTTGGTAACGTTGTTTTACCCTCCCTCGACATCATGACGTTTAGATGCGAGGGCGGGGCAGAAAGACATGGGCAGAGAGCGATCTACACCATTTCAAACCCACGAACCCTTGAGTGAAGCCACGGAGTCAGCTTCAGAATGTTGGAGGTGCCTTTTATTCTAGTAGATATGCCCTGTTGTTATTAAATGTTATTTATTTTTGTTACATTTGTACCCTGCGCTTTCCCACTCATGGCAGGCTCAATGCGGCTTACATGGGGCAATGGAGGGTTAAGTGACTTGCCCAGAGTCACAAGGAGCTGCCTGTGCCTGAAGTGGGAATCGAACTCAGTTCCACAGTTCCCCAGGACCAAAGTCCACCACCCTAACCACTAGGCCACTCCTCCACTCACTAAATGGGATCTGTGGTAAAGAACATGTGTTAATGTACACTTCAGCCACTCTAGCCCAAGTTTTATTTGAGAAAATGTTATTGTATGTTAGAATGCAATTAATTATGCATTCAAGATTATGAAGCGAGGGCTTCGAGTTAACAAAGGGAAAATCTCATTAATGCAGTGTAAACCAAAACACTTTTTGTTGACGATTTCAAGGCCAGAGATAAGGCCAAGCACAGATAGTTACC
This sequence comes from Microcaecilia unicolor, assembly GCF_901765095.1. Taxonomy (NCBI): domain Eukaryota; kingdom Metazoa; phylum Chordata; class Amphibia; order Gymnophiona; family Siphonopidae; genus Microcaecilia; species Microcaecilia unicolor. The sequence continues at coordinate 75,678,525 of NC_044041.1, read as the reverse complement.
ACAGATATGACAAATTGAGGTGTCAGTGCTGAGGCAACACATTTATTCCACCCCAAGTTACTTAGAAAGAAATGAGAGGTAGACAAAGGGGTCTCAGGACAGGAGCCCACTGGGGCCAGAGAAGCAAAGAGAAATGGGAAAAGAAAGCCCTGAAGCCAGCCACAGCGCTGATCATGATGAATGACCCACCCCCCCCCAAGCCCCTGCCCCCACAGAGCCAAACACAAAGCGAAGTGACTGACTCAAGATCACACAAAGAGTGACCAAAGCTTCAGGTGAAAAATCCACTTTATACACAATAGGGACCCAGGTCCACTGGGTCAGCAAAGTCTCTGGAAGATTGCCAGCCAGAGCTGGCTGACAGTATTTTTCTAAAGAATAAAATGATAGAAACTACACAGAGATGAAATGCACTATATCATTTCCAAATCACCTTTCTTGTACCATGGGGTGCAGGGATGGCATCTAAAAAGGGGGCTGTGACATTTAACAAGCTTTGGGAAACATTTTTCTTGTTCGTAGCAAGAAATTGAAAGGGAATATGTTTAATTTTGTTCTCCTTCTCCCCCCAGAGAAGAGAAACCATATCTGTGACCTTAGGGTAGAAAGGGTCAGCGCATGTTTCTTTGTGTCCCATTGCCCCATCCATTTTTATAATTAGCAGACACCCGAGCCCTTCAGTAAATCTGAGAACATGCTGTTCTCCTCCCCAAGGGCTGCAGTTCTGATTGCAAATTAACTAGAGATGGAAAGCTACCATTTTTCATGCCTGCATCCCACTGAGGCCCCAAAAAATACATAGCTAATGCAGCTTGAATTGGCATAGAAATTTGTTTTTGCAGTTTGATCCCATAATCTGGGTACAGAGGTGTGGGGCTATAGACACATCCAGGGCAATGTTTGTACCAAGGTTGAAGGCTTGGTCAGAGCCCGATTTGAACAGAGGGATGAGCCACCTCCCTCCTTGAGTTGCAAGGGTGGCTATGGCAGGCTCATTCTATGAGCCCAGCTGGCTAGGAATGGAGGGAGGGAGTTGGGGGATGAATTGAATAGAAGGCACCAGAAGACGGGGCAGACTGTCAGCCCTATCGGGCAGTTTACTGGTGGGAAATTCTCTCCCTACCCTCCCTTTATTCTCTGGTGGTCATTGCCTACTGTTGGCCTGTTGTTTCTCAGGGATATTTTGTGCAATTTTTATTTTTGGGGGGGAGGGGAGGGATACCCGAGCTAAGAGCATGTTCTAAAGGAGGTCCTTTAGAAAAGGGCCCTTAATATTCACCAAGTAGTGAATGTTAGGGCCAAGCTCAGGAACTCAGACATGGAGGTCCATGGCTGCCATTAGCTCTAGCTGTCATGGTGGGGTATTGTTTAGATAATTTTCTGTTACAGTGACACTTGAACTCCTAACTGCTGATGGCAGGCAGTCTGGTTTTGGTGGTGCCAAAAAAAAATGTGCCTTGTATTAGCTTGCATAAATATCAAACATATAAATGGCAAGTGACCGACTCACCTGCAAATGCACAGTAGAGACTTCCCTCTCTGTCCCGCCCCCGCGTCAAGACGTGATGACGGAACAGAGAGGGATACTGCGCTGAGGAGTGCACCACACGGAAGGGGAGGGAGGGAACCGCCGAGGTCGCTACCGCTCCCCCCACCAAGGTCACCACTACCGCTCCCCCCCAGAGGTCGCCACCGGCCCCCCTCCACCCGGGCCAGGCCTTCTCTTCTCCATTGAACTTACAGTGCCGAAACCACAGCAAGCAAATCAGCTCCTGTCGGCCTTCCTTCCCTGCCTGTGTCCCGCCCTCGCTGACGTTACGTCACACGAGGGCGGGACACAGGCAGGGAAGGAAGGCCAATGGGAGGCGATCTGCCTGCTGCGGTTTCGGAGGTGAGGCGCTGTATGTTTAATGGAGAGGAGAGGGCCTGGCCTGGGTGGAGGCGACGACCTCGGGGGGGGATGGGCGGCGGCGATCTCGGGGGGGAGGGGCGGTGGTGACCTCAGGAGGGAGGGCAGGAGAAATGCTGGACATGGGAGGTCTCAGAAGGAGGGGAGCCTTGGAGCTGGGAGGGAGGGGGCCTTGGAGCTGGCTGGGAGGGAGGGACGGAGGGGGGCCTTGGAGCAGGGAGGGAGGAGGGGCCTTGGAACTTGGGCCTTGGAGCTGGGTGGGGAGGGGGAGGGGGCCTTGGTGCTGGGAGGGAGGGACAGAGGGCCTTGGAGCTGGCAGGGAAAGAGGGAGGATGCTGGACATGGGAGGTCAGAAGGAGGGGGGCCTTGGAGCTGGCTGGGAGGGAGGGACAGAGGGGGGCCCTTGGAACTGGGAGAGAATGGGGCCTTGGAATTGGGAGGGAGTGCGGGGGGCCTTGTGGAGGGGAGGGGGGAATGGGGCCTTGGAATTGGGAGGGAGGGAGTTAGACATCAAAATAGAACATACCAATACTCGCCCGTTTTAACGGGCTTAACGGCTAGTTAACAATAAATGAAGCTGTGGCCTGATTTACTCCACCCAACTTGTCTGGACTGATGATTTCTCATATGTGCAATTACAATATTTAATATGTTAAGTAATAATTGTTATAATTATTTATTATTATCGTGTAAGGAAAGGTGGGGGAGGAGGTGAATTGTCTCCTATACCTTGCTAAAGAAATTTGTGGACATTAATGACTCATCTTTTGTGTTTGCACATTGCTGCAGGGGCAGGGAAAAAGGTCCGATTTCATGAATCCTGGCTGTGAGTGTTCCCTAAGTAGAAATTTGGGTTAAGAACTTGGTACATTTGCATGAGTGGATTCACCTGAAAACCAGATCCATTTGTGGCTCTGAAAGAGCAGAGCTATCCACCCCTGTATCAGGATTACCCTCTCCTAGGCTTGAGGCAGCATAGCTCTGAAAGCCTCCTCTGCTCCCTCAATACTATCCTTGGCCTCAGCTGCCATTATGAAAAGGTCATTAATAGCTCAATTTCCCAGTGGATGCTGTGGTGAAGCTGGCTTCATTAGCATACCAAACCAGGAAAACCCTGGGATCCCCCAGTCACAACACAATAAATCCTACCACAAAATAGCACATGTAATTTATTACTGGGAGGGGGGGGGGGAGTGGTGTGCAATCAGGTTTATTGTAAATAATTTCTCATTTCATGTTTTTTTTTTAACTTTATGACTTGGTGGAATATTTAGAGGCCTTTCTTATCTCAGCAGTTTTCGATGACCTTCCCTCCGGATGTGCTGATTCTTCACTTAGGAGCCATCGAACTCGGACAGCTATCCTGCAAGGACCTCATCTCAGCAGCGAAAAGAGACCTATTTGAGATGTTGGTGCTCCTCAATGGACTTGGATATGCTGGTCAGACATCATCCTGAGGCCATGCTGGAATAGGTCCAGACTTGGAGCCAGGATCCTGAAGAAGGTGAAGTGCCAAGTCAGGCGCTGGAGCATGTGGAAAGATTTGGCATCACTGGGCCAGCCCAGCAATCGGCGGAAACCTTTTTTCCAGCTCAGGTCCACCTTTCGGATGTGGCACTGGACCTCCTCCTCAATGACTTTCAGGAAGCTCTGGAGCACATTTTACGATGACTGATTGAATCGGCTCACCCTGGTTTGTGAACCAATTTGGAATACATCTGTTCTTATGTACTTATGCACCTATGTACTCTTATGTACTTCTAAGGACTGGTATTGTGGTTTCTAGTTATATATATTTCAGAGGGAACCCGGAGCAGACGAGCTGGTCTGGGTGTGGCGGAGGCACCCGAGTCCAGATAAGTGATGCAGATGGGAGCAGAACATGCTCGGTGGGCTACTAGAAGAGGAAACAGGAATCAGACAAGCGAAGCAGATGGGAACATGCCCTTTGGCATGCACCTAGCTGGAGCATGGCGGGCGTGGGATGGTGAAGAAATGTGGTTGAAGATTAAGTGAAACTGTGTATGGCCTAGGTAGAGAAGAAAGCGCAAGGACGGCCAAGTTTCATGAAAAATACAGCACACTTCCCTAGCTGGTGCAAGGCGGAACTATTGGCTCGGCCTATTGGGACTCAGCTGCTTCCTTAATCATATGTTGTTGTTAAATAAAGCTGTGACCTAAATTCCCACAAAATTTATAGAAGAAACCGCTTGCTGTGTATTGATTATTACAGTTGTTTCACCTGTATGCTTGGGCCTGCGAGATGAGTGTGCTGCCTGCCTATGTTATTATTGTAATTATTGTAAAATCATTTCTAATTTCATGATTTTGAAAAAAAGGTTTATGACTTGGTGGAATATTTAGAAGCATATCTACTTTGAAGGTGTTCGCAGAAAAGGACCACTCAGCCCACCCTGTTCATTTCCAAGCACAGTGCTATACTTTGAAGTGAAGGATCACTTTGTAGAGCTGAGACAAAGTCCCAAGCATGAAAGAGACATAGAAAAGAAGCCTGGAACACATCCTGATCATGATGAGGCCAGAATACTTTATACATGAGAGGACTACTATAGGATATTATACAAGATTTGAATAACTTAGGAATGCCGTTAAGAGTGCTACAAGTCTCAAAATGCCTAAAAAAGAGGAAGCAACAGATGTCCAAAAGTGCCCTTCTATGATCCACATTGGCTACCTGAAGAGACTCAGTTTCTGCTAAATATACCACACAATCGGATTCCTATCATTTTTTTTTTCAACAAAAAGAATGTGTGTGAATTTGTTGGGGATGGAGGGATGGAATGGGATGGGAAGGCAAGTGGCTAGGTTGAAGGAAACAGATGCAGGCAAAAGGAAGGGGTTTTGTTGCTGATTCCTGACATGATGCAGATCTGTGCCCACAGGTAGCTGGTGACTCACTTGTTTGGAGAGGCAGAAGCAGAAGTGTGTGTGTGGGGGGGGGGGGGGGGGGAGAGGGTCCCTGGGCTCCATAAAATCTCTTTCTTTCTTCACCGCCTCCCCAACAACTCCCACAGCCACACAAACTTTCTCCTCTCTGTGTCCCTACCATCACTCACCTGCTCTTTCCTCTCACTGCCCTCTTCACACAAAACTCTGGCATTATCCTTGCTGTGCTCCCTCCTTTATCACCACAGGAGCTGGAGAAAGTGTTTCTCCACCTCTGGATGCTAATTAGCCAGGACCAATTAGAGGCAGGAGATGGGAAATTTGCAGCTGCAGCATCCTCTGGTTTCCTGCCTCAGTCCTGTCCTAGTGCCTGCCCTGTTCTGAGCGGAAACTGTCAGTGCTGAATGATTGAGTTCCTGCTCCTGTCTGTCCCCCTGCTTCTAATTCTGGCATTGCATTGGAGAGACAGGGTCATCACTCTGCTAAAAGGGCAGTGGTAGAATGCAGGGTTCAGCCAACTAAGGGGCCCTTTTACTTAGCCACAGCAGGACTACCATGTGGGTAGCATGTGCCAAATTGACCCTACCGCTGGGGTAGTACGGGCACCAGGCAGTAGTGCTGAAATTAGTATGCATAGTTTCCTGCAGTAGAAAATCATTTTCATATTTTCTACCATGGGAGACGTTCTTGGCGGTAATCGGCACCATGGCCATATTGCCATGTGCTGCCTGATTACCGCACGAGTAGTGCATGAGCTCTTACCGCCTTCTGAATAGGTGGTGGTAAGGGTTCAGGCAGTAAATAGTAATATTAGCACACGGCCATTTACAGTCCCATTTTTAAAAAGGCCTTTTTCCACCGCGGTAACAAATGAAAGGGCTGTGTTGGCATTAGCATACAGGCAGCTGTTAGTGCAGCTTTGTAAATGGGGGGGGGGGGGGGGGGAGTGATAAGGGTTAACAGAAGTAATGCAAAAAAAAAAGTCCTAGGGGCCTATTTACTCAAATGTTGCATTCACCTATTTACTCAAGCAGTATTAATGTTGCATTCACCATGCTTTGAAGGCAAAAATTAATGTGTGGTAAATGCAAGGCAGAAATAGTTCCCATCATTTTACATAATAGCATAGTAGACAATGGCAGATAAAGACCTGTATGGTCCATCCAGTCTGCCCAAACAAGATAAACTAAAAGCATAAGGTATGATGTATGACGTGATACTACTACATATGTATACTTAACCTTGATTTGTCCATGCCATTTTCAGGACACAGACTGTAGAAGCCTGCCTGGCACTGACCTTGTTCTCCAACTACTGAAGTTGTCATTGAAGCCCACTCCATCTCATCCAAATCTGTCCAGCCATCATCAGGGCATAGACCATAGAAGTCTGGCCGGCACTGGCTTTGCTTCCCAATTACTGAAGTTGCCATCTAAACACTACTAAGTTTGTTTGGTTCCATTCTCTTTCCATACAGGATTCCTTTATGTTTACCCCACACATTCTTGAATTCTATTACCATTTTCATCTCCATCACCTCCTGTGGAAGGGCATTCTGGGTATCTACCACCCTCTCTGTGATAAAGTACTTCCTGACATTATTCCTGAGTCGCCCCCCCCCCCCCCCCCTGCATCCTCAAGTCACATCCTTTAGTTCTACCATCTTCCCATCTCTGGAAAAAGTTTGTTTGTAGATTATTGCCTTTCAAATATTTGAAAACCTGTATCATATCACCCCTATCTCCTTTCCTCCAGGGGACACATCTTCAGGTTCTCAAGTCTCCCCTCAAACGTCCTGAGATGCAGACCCCATTCCATTTTTATACTTTTCTCTGAACTGTTTCAAGTCCTTTTATGTCCTTAGCAAGAAATGGCCTCCACAGGCTTGATTAAAAGGCGTTTTCAAGGACACCTTGATAGGCTGCCTAAGTATGTTACATTTTATGAACTTCAGAGGGAAACTCTCTTTGGCAAAAAGCACATACTATGGCAAGCATAAGCAGTAAATTTGAGAGACTGAGATCATACTCCACATGTTCTGGGTTAGGAGTGAGGGTCATCGCTGTCATGGTATGTGCAAACTGACCCATTTTATTTATTTATAAGGATTTATTTACTGCCTTTTTGAAGGAATTCACTCAAGGCGGTGTACAGCAAGAATAAGTCAAACATAAGCAATAGACAATTACAGCAGTAAAAATATTCAAACAACAATACAAAGTATGGCACAATATCCTACAACACAATACGGACACAATTCACAACGAAGCATTTTAATAGACAGCATAAGGTGTAAGCCAAGATGAAACATATAGATAGATAAGATAGAGTAACAGGAGTAAGAAAATAAGGGACTAGTTAAAGAGAGTTGCAAATGAGGTCAGAAAGGTGCTTGAACATTATCTTGGCTAGGATAGGAGTGGATAAACATGTCCTGCTATAATATGTGCAACCGGTATCATTTACTTCTATTAAAGGCCTGGTTGAAAAGCCAAGCTTTCACCTGCTTCCTGAAATAGAGATAGTCTTGTGTTAAGCAAATTATAAGAGGACCTTACGAGACTGGGAGACTGGGCATCTAAATGACAGATGATGTTTAATGCGAGCAAGTGCAAAGTAATGCATGTGGGAAAGAGGAACCCGAACTATAGCTAAGGTTCCACATTAGGAGTCACCAACCAGGAAAGGGATCTAAGTGGCATCGTTGATGATACATTGAAACCCTCTGCAGTGTGTGGCGGTGGCTAAGAAATCAAGTAGAATGTTAGGTATTAATAGAAAAGGAATGAGAATGTTACAATGCCTTTGTATCGCTTCATGATGCAACTGCACCTCAAATATTGTGTTCAATTCTGGTCACCGCATCTTAAAAAAGATATAGCGGAATTAGAAAAGGTACAGAGAAGGGCGACAAAAATGATAAAATGGATTTAGCTTGGAGAAAAGATGGCTGAAGGGAGAGATGGAACGGGTAGACGCGAATCGCTTGTTTACTCTTGCCGAAAGAAGAAATTCCCTTATATGGTATGTTAGTCCTGCCTACTGCATACCAGGATACACCACACAGGGTGCTCCTATTTGGAAGAGGATGGTGCAAGAGGCAAGAGCAAGTGGGCCTTGGTCCTGCCTCTTTTGGGGATTTGGAAGAGGCTTGGGGAGGGGGGGTCAAGGTGCTACTAGACACCAGGGAATATTTTTCTTTAAATTGAGGACAGGGGTAAGGTTGGGAGGAGGGAGGAGGGAAGAGGTTACTGGACACCAGGGCTTGTAATGTTAGGAGATTGGGGGGGGGGTCAGAGAAGGGGCCACTAGACTACCAGGACTTTGTGGTTATGTTGTTAGGGAGGGGGCAGAAAGGGATCAGATCAGTTTGGGGGTGGAAGGAGTGGACCAAGAATACCAGGGTACAATGTAGAAAACTAAGAGAGCAGGGAATTTGGGTGGGGGGCTCTCCCTATCCCTTCTATGCTGCCTCAGACCTAGTGGTAAATTTCTTGTACTGCAGATATCAGCGCACAGGCTGTTAGCTTTCCTGAATTGCTGTGCATTAGCTAATAACCTGTTTATCATGCATTTAAATATATTTTAATATGCTGTGCACTGATGTCTACTGTGTGACTTAATTTTGCCACTAAAGCCCTTTCTGCAGCCCATAACAAGCTCATAGACTGCTTGTTAACCGTGCACTGCAGCCCACAGTAACTTTCTGCATTGGCCCCTTGCTGCATCCTATTGAGGAGGTGTTAAGTGCATCCAAGCTAGTATTGGATTCTAACTGAAATGTGCAATTTACACCCATTTTCTGTCCATATCCTGCCCAATTCACACCCTGTAACAGAGCATGCAGTTATTACACAAATTAGCATGTGCTGACTGTCATGGCAGTGTGATAACAAGAGCTAAAGGTTAGTGCGTGCTAGTTTAAATGTTTTCTGTTTTGCATACTTTAGTGCACAGGCACCTTGCTTTTCTCTCCCTAAAGGTGCATGGTATTACAAAACTGGGATGTTTGCATTCACAGTGAAGCATTCCAGTCCAGGCAGACTCCTCCCTTCCTTCAATGTCTTTTTGCATTCTGAAATACATTTGGCAAAATTCTCTGAAACTAGGTTGAAGTATATGCTATGTACTTTCTCAATGAGAAAATTCCTTTTAAATATAAATCTTCCACTTTGAATAGCAAATTAAGATGGTGTCCAACTGTTTCAGTTCTGCAGAAAGAGAGTGACACCTCTATACCTGACTAGATTGTGAACTCAACTTACCCCCACCTCTCCCAAGGTCCCCTTATAATGTTCACATTTCCTTCATATCTGAAAAGATCTATCTAAAGCACCACTGTGAATGTTTTCTGGAACAGTTCATTGACTGAAGTTTTGCTCATGCTCCATCTGCCTGATTTGACCTAGCACAAAACAAATGGATGACAATACTGAGGCACCTCACACACTTCTACCAATGCATGTCAATCATGTGATAGTACAGCCCCTGCTATACCTGCTCTGAGAACTACTGCCCCCAACACACACACAAACACATGGCACTCCATCGATGCACTAGATTCTGTACAGTTTCTAAACCAATCCCAATGATTGATGAGCAGAAGGTTTACAAAGTGCACCAGACAATAAACAGTAAAATCCAGCCAATTTAATGGAACTTGATGGTTTATACTAGAGCAATGTGTCTGCAGTGTATTACATGGAGCTCTGCCAGGGCTGTTTTCATATTGCCTTATTTAATTTGCTCTATATCTACATCACTCCCTATATTATACACATCAAAGCTGCCAGAAACCTGAATCTCAGTACAGTCCAGAAATTGGACTTGTGATGAGTGGTACCATCCTGGAATTGCAAATATTGAGTGCAGAATTTGATAGCTCTCACTTTGAATTCATCTCCCTGATCTCATGTCTTTGGTACAATGCTGCATTGACTGGATCAGGAATATTTGGAGGGTAATTTTAGAAAGGCATTTTACACATAAAACTTGGTTTTCCACATAAAAACAGTCTTTTCTATAACATTGTGCTAGACACACATATAAAAGTATATGTAGCCATATTTTAAAATGCTTTAAAGTGATTGTCCCCAAGAGTGAAGCTGGGCAAAGTTTAGGATTTACCTATACACAATTACAAAATGCAAAGTATACATGTAAATCCTGTCAGAGGTGCATGCATTTATTTATGGCTGCACTGGAACAGGTGTAAATTTACATGTGTGTCTGCCACCACTAGATACACATTTAAACAGCAATTTTAGAGGGGAGGTAGTGAAGGCCAAATCAGCAACAGAATTCAAAAAAGTCTGCAAGAAGCACAGAGGATCTCTTTTTGTGTGGAAATGAAGAGAAAACCAGAGATTATCTGGCATCTATGATATTACACCAGGTATTATCTGTACTATATTACATAACACTTCATACCATATGCAATAAGTTTATATTGTTGGGAAGACTGGATGGTACAGGTCTTTATCTGCTGCCATCTACTATGCTATGTTACTATGTTATACAAATAAATCCAACTTTTAAGTAGTGATCCAAAAGCTTTCATATCTCTGGAAATGAACAATAAGAAATGGATTTACTTCTTGGGATGCTGCTAATTACTTGTGATCCTGTAAAGTACAGGATGTGGAGGGAGTGACAAAGAACTTTATTCTGATAGGGATGTCCAATTCTACATTTTTACAGTATTGTTCTGGGAGAGGTTGTACTTAAATTATCTTGATTGTTGAGTTTAATTATCAAAATCTTAGGAGGAGGTTGCCTACATGTCAAAGTTAATTGAGGGAGAGTGCAAAGGTTTGCAGCAGAGTCAGGCCAGTTTTAGGACACTGGAGACCCATTGGTTTCTTAAGGACATCTATAGAAATCAAACAAAATTAAAACATGGAAAAGAAAATAAGATGATACCTTTTTTATTGGACATAACTTAATACATTTCTTGATTAGCTTTTGAAGGTTGCCGTTGTTCGTCAGATCAGAAATAAGCAAATGTGGTCTTATTTGCTTATTTCTGGTCTGACAAAGAAGGGCAACCTTCCAAAGCTAATCAAGAAATGTATTAAGTTATGTCCAATAAAAAAGGTATCATCTTATTTTATTTATTTATTTATTGCATTTGTATCCCACATTATCCCACCTCTTTGCAGGCTCAATGTGGCTTACAATACATTTTCTTTTCCATGTTTTAATTTTGTTTGATTTCTATTGATTACCTTTAAGAGTGGACTAACACGGCTACCACACCTCTCTACTTAAAGACATCTGAAAGTGTCCAGAACGCTAAAGTTGTTTCCTGTCCAAAGTACTGATCAAAGCCCCAGCACTCAAAAGCGGCACAAAGCAGGTCCCTGTCCAAGGGACTGATTAAATCCCAGACACGCAAAAGTCAGGGCAAAACTGGTTCCTATCCAAGGTACTGATCAAAGTGTCTACATGCAAAAAAGCAAGGACAAAGCTGGTCCCTGTCTAAGGTGCTGATCAAAGCCCGGCATTCAAAAGCCGCGGCAAAACTGGTCTCTATCCAAGGTGCTGACTGAAGTCCTTACACTCAGAAGCTCCGACAAAGCTAATCTTGGTTCTGTCATTTTCACTTTATACAAGTTTCATTACATCCTTGTGTCTCAGATCTACCTATTTTAATTGGGTAGCTCCATTCAAATCTCCTCTTTAAAGGGTATAATTATGCACCAGAAATGTGCTTCCAGATCATCCACCCTAGAGATGGCTGCATTATGAAAAAAGCTAGCATCCTGATTAGATGAAAAGTACAATAGGACTTCAAATATGAATTATGTTTAATCTGTCTTTATTATTTAATTCCATGATTATATACTATCATTTTTCCCAGAAAGGAAACTCAAAGTGATTTACATCCTGACAGTAGTACATCATTACAACATATAATAATATGAATATTGCCTGATACAAAAATAAGATATTATCAGTTAAGTTTCCAGGCAAATTCTTGTCATTCAAGTTCCTAATATGACTGCTATCCTTTTCATTATTTGGTGGTTATATTCTCTAATATCTTCTTCGTCTCTTGCTGTTGCACCAAAAATTCTTTCTACATCTCCAAAACACCTCTTCATTGTTAATTTTATTTTTAATCAAAGTTATAATAGATGTGAAAAAGAAAATTCTCAATCACAAAACAAGCTAGAATATAACACAATACAAAACCCACCAACCAACAGATTATTTAAAGGGGAAAACCCTCCAATATTCCTGTCTTTGGTATGTCCACCAAGAAAAAAAAAAGGATGAAAGAATGGGGGAAGATCAGAAAAAAAATTATACACTCTTTAAAGAGACACAGAAAGAAAATAAACCTCCAGTTCATGAAAGTGAGGAAAGACCAGCTGACCTACCAAAGCCTAAATTCCATAAACATTTGCACTAACCCCTTAATTCTACAAACTTTAGCATCTAAATATAAGAACTATGGGCTAGATTTTATATATGGTGCCTGAAAAATCCATGTGGAAAAAAATTACACCTAGGCATATTCTCTAAAGTACCTCTAAATTTGATATAATAGACTTAGATTTCTGTGAGGTATATAGAATATTCCGAGCGGCTCACCACACAACCAAAATTAGTCGTGTCTATATAGGCCAAATTTTACTTGGTGTAAATCCCGATGCCTAACTTAGATTGTAGAAATGCCCATGCCCCACCCATGGCCCTGTCCCCTTTTCAACTATGCAACTTAGAATTTAGGCGCATCATGTTACAGAACACAAGTGAGTTGTGCACATAAATCTTAATTAATGCCAATTAGTGTTGATAATTGATTGTTAACCTCCAATTAACAGCACTGATGAACTAGTTAACCAATTAAGCTATGCACATAGCTATAGCATACACTTCAGTTTATGAGTGGATTTTCAGGTACCATATATAGAATCTTAGGGTATTTGTGCAATAAGATTATGGAGTGCCAGCACTTATGTGTGTGAATGTAGCATTCACATGTATTAAGTGCTAGGCATGTACACAGTGTATATTCTACAATATGAGTATGCAAGTTACATAGGACTAGATTCAGCAAATGATGCTCAAAACCTGGCACCCAAAAACATCAGTACTAAGAACAATTTCATAAATGCGTAAATGCTGGCACCTAATTTGAGCATGCTCAGTCCATATTCCGTAAATCTGCATGTAACATTTTGAAACGCTTTGATGTGCCCTCTGGCCATGTCCCCTTTTCAGATATGTGCTGTACAAGATAGGTGCTAGCCAATTAATTGCAATAATTAGTTGCTGGCACCCAATCATTGCTAGTTAAGGGGTTGTTAATTAAGTTGTGCATGCAACTTGGGCCTGCAAATATGAGCACCATATATAGAATCTGGGGGGATAGGGCCAAATTCTATATACGGTGCCAAAAAATAGGCACTAACCATCTTATTCTATAAAAGTCACCAAAAATTACATGTACAATTTAATTGAAAAATGAGCTAATTAGTGCCTACTAACTGGCTTTTTAACAAGCAATTATTGGTACTAATTGGCATTTACATGTGTTCTGAAAAGGGGGCACAGAAATGGGAGGGCCATGGATGTAATGGGAGCATTCCTAAAATTAATGCATATTGTTATAGACTAGTGGGGCTATGCGCCTAATATAGGTGTGTACATTTGTATCACATTTCAGTTGGTCTTTTTTTAGAGCCAATTTTTTGGGGATCATATGTAAACTCTAGCCCTAAGTGCTATTCTATAAATGGTGCTCTGAGTTGGGCGCTGATTATAGAATAATGCCTAGTGCTGGGATCTGCACATAACATTTAGGCACAAGGATTTACACTAACTGAAATGTGGTGTAAATCCCCACACCTAAAATAGGTGCAGATCAGGCACATTCTGCAACAGTGCAGAGGAACTGAAAGAAATCTCGGTGAACCTGGAAGATGTACTGAGCCAAACTGACAAATTAAAGAGTAGTAAATCACCTGGACTAGATGGCATACATCAAAGAACTCAAGCATGAAACTGCTAATCTACTGTTAGTAATATGTAACCTGTCATTAAAATCATCCATAATACCTAAAGATTGGAGGGTGATCCTGGAAATTACAGACCGATAAGCCTAACATTGGTGAAAATAGTGGAAACTATTATAAAGAATAAAATTACAGAACACATAGACAAACATAGTTTAATGGGACAAAGTCAGCATGGGTTCAGCCAAGGGAAGTCTTGCCTCACCAATTTGCTTCATTTATTTGAAGGCATGAATAAACATGTGGATAAAGGTGAGCCTGTTGATGTAATGTAGTGTATCTAGATTTTCAGAAAGCTTTTGATAAAGTTCCTCATGAGAGACTCCTGAGGAAATTAAAGAGTCATAGGATAGGAGGCAATGTTCTGTTGTGGATTAGGAATTGGTTATTGGACAGAAAACAGAGGGTAGGGTTAAATGGTCATTTCTCTCAATAGAGCAGAGCGAACAGTGGAGTGCTGCAGGGATCTGTATTGGGACAGATGCTGTTTAACATATTTATAAATTATATGGAAATTGGAACATTTGCAGATGATACATAACTATTCAAGGTTGTTAAAACATGTGCGGACTGTGAAATATTGCAGGAAGACCTTCCAGCTCATTTTCGAAAGTGATCGCTGGCCATCTTCCGACATAAATCGGGAGATGGCCAGCGATCTCGGAAAAGCGGCGAAATCGATATAATCGAAAGCTGCTTTTTTGACAGCATCGCCGCTTTCCCGTCGCCTCACCGGCGAAAGCTCAAAGGGGTGTGTTGCTGGCGAAGCGAAGGCGGGACATGGGCGGGCATGGGCGTGGCTACCAGATGGCTGGCTTTCGCCGATAATGGAAAAAAAAGCGGCGTTAAGCAGTATTTTGCCGGCTTTACTTGGTCCTTTTATTTTCACGACCAAGCCTCAAAAAGGTGCCCCAACTGACCAGATGACCACTGGAGGGAATGAGGGATGACCTCCCCATAGTCCCCCAGTGGTCACCTACCCCCTCTCATACGAAAAAAAAAATAAAAATAAAGCACTTTTTTGCCAGCCTGTATGCCAGCCTCAAATGTCATACCCAGGTCCCTGACAGCAGTATGCAAGTCCCTGGAGCAGTTTTTAATGGGTGCAGTGTACTGCAGGCAGGCAGACCCAGGTCCATCCCCCCCTACCTGTTACACTTGTGGTACTAAGTGTTGAGCCCTCCAAACCCCCCCAACACCCACTGTACCTACATGCAAGTGCCCCCCTTCACCCATAGGGGCTATGGTAATGGAGTAGAGGTGTGGGGAGTGGGTTTGGGGGGGATTTGGGTAGCTCAGCACCCAAGGTAAGGGAGCTATGCACCTGGGAGCTTTTTTTGTATTTTTTAAACATTTTTAGAAGTGCCCCCTAGGGTGCCCTGGCATGTGAGGGGGACCAGTGCATTACAAATGCTGGCTCCTCCCACGACCAAATGCCTTGGATTTCACCGGGTTTGAGATGGCTGGCATTTTTTTCCATTATCGCTGAAAAACAAAACCGGCCATCTCAAACCCGGTGAACTCTGGCATTTGGCCGGGCTAAACCGTATTATCGGAAAAAAAGATGGCCAGCCATCTTTTTCGATAATACGATTCCGGCCAGCTGTTGCACTGCCGCCAAAATCGGCGACGTTCAAATATGCCCCTCCTTATGAAATTGGAAGACTGGGCATCCAAATAGCAGATGAAATTTAATGTGGACAAATGCAAGGTGATGCACATTGAAAAGAATAATCCAAATCATAGTTACCTGATGCTAGGGTCCACCTTGGGGGGGGGGGTCATCACTCAAGAAAAAGATCAAAAAACTCCAAACTGCCCAGAATACGGCCGCCAAACTCATATTTGGAAAGACTAAATAAGAAAGTGCAAAACCACTAAGAGAGAAACTTCACTGGCTCCCACTGAAGGAACGTATTGCGTTCAAGATCTGCACATAAAATCATTCATGCAGACGCCCCAATCTACATGCTAAACCTCGTGGACCTACCTCCCAGAAACGCCACAAGATCATCTCGCAAATTTCTCAACCTGCACTACCCCAGCTGCAAAGGACTGAAGTACAAATTGATGCATGCTACTACCTTCTCGTACATGAGCATGCTGCTATGGAATGCATTACCCACAGACTTGAAAGCAATCAACGAAACAACTATCTTTCGTAAATCTCTGAAAACATTCTTCTTCAACAAGGCCTACAAAGAACACCTATAACCTCACTAAGTCACCTCCCCAACCCATTCAAACATGAAAGAGCACCTTATACAACAATCATAAGCACTACCCTCCTTCTTCCCTTCTCTTCCTTGATCGCTACACATTACTAACTGTATCTGATATCCTGCTATGACAATGTTAACAAATCTATGTAAGCCACATTGAGCCTGCAAATAGGTGGGGGAATATGGGATACAAATGCAATAAATAATAATAATAATAATAATCTAGGTGTCATTGTAGATAATACGCTGATATCTTCTGCTCAGTGTGTGGCGGTGGCCAAAAAAGCAACTAGGATGCTAGGAATTATTAGGAAAGGGATGGTGAATAAGACTGAAAATACTATAATACCTTTGTATCGGTCCATAGTGCGACCGCACCTTAAGTATTGCATTCAGTTCTGGTCACCGTATCTTAAGAAAGTTATAGCAGAATTAGAAAAGGTTCAAAGAAGAGCGACCAAAATGATAAAGGGGATGGAGCTCCTCTCATATGAGAAAAGGCTAAAGAGGTTAGGGCTCTTCAGCTTGGAAAAGAGATGGATGAGGGGACATATATTTGAGGTCTACAAAATCCTGAGTGGTGTAGAACGAGTAGAAGTAAATCGATTTTTTACTTGTTCCAAAAGTACAAAGACTAGGAGACACTTGAGGAAGTTACATGGAAATACTTTTAAAACAAATAGGAGGAAATGTTTTTTCACTCAACGCTTAGTTAAGCTCTGGAACTCTTTGCTGGAGGATGTGGTAACTGTGGCTAACGTATCTGGGTTTTAAAAAACTTTGGAAAAATTCCTGGAGGAAAAGTCCATAATCTGCTATTAAGACAGACATGGGGAAGTAACTGCTTGCCCCGGTATTGGTAGTATGAAATGTTGCTGGTAATTGGGTTTCTGCCAGGTAATGGTGACCTGGCTTGGCCACTGTTTGGAAAACATGATACTGGGCTAGATGGACCATTGGTCTTACCCATTATGGCTATTCTTATGTTCACATGTAGGTTATAGAATACTTGAATTTACATGCTTAAGTGCTACATTTTGGCAAATGTATTTATGCCCACTATTGACATGATGTAAGTGGGTGCATCTTAGCACATGACTGCTAACTTATTCTAGTATTCGATAAAAAAATCTGAGTGCCCAGACGTCCATGTCAAAAAAGATAGATTTTTGCATTTAGACCTGATATTTGGCATGTCTAGATTATAGAAAGGTGCACTGATTGAGTATTGGAGAGCTCAAAATTTAAAAAAAGAAAATTACAAGCAGCTGCATTGGGATTTGAACCTGCTCTGGTTTACAGCTGGCTCCAATAACCGTTAGGTTACTCTTCCACATGGACAGCTGTGTGGCCATTTTATAATATGTTCTATGAACTCAACCCAATAGGCAGATGTGAGCCAACATTCATTCAGATGTCAAGTGATTGTTTGAAGATTTCTTTTAAAAGTTGAAATTACCTTAAGAATGTTTGTAGATTGAAAGGAATTGATGAGAAGGTTGGTAGGTGAAGCTTGATGATTTGCTTTTATTCATTAGGGGCTCCTTTTACCAAGCTGTGGCCAAAGGGGGACTGCGCTGGAATCAGCACATGTTTTTCATGCATGCTGAGGCCCCCTTTTACCACAGCGGGTAAAAGGGAAGTCTTACTTTCCTACCGGAAATGGCTGTGCAACAAGTAAAGCACTTGCCGTGCAGCCATTTCAGGGGGGAGTCCTTACCACCACCCATTGAGGTGGCGGTAAGGGCTCCCATGCTATCCTGGCGGTAATTGGGCAGCACGCAGCACTGCCTGATTATCACCGAGTACACTCCGGCGCTACAAAAATACATTTAAACACACAGGGGTCCTTTTAGCAAGCTGTGGTAAAAAGGGCCCTGCGCAAGCAGCTGAGGCCATTTTTGCTGCGTGCTGTGGCCCTTTTTATCTCAGCGGGTAAAAAAGACTGAAAATAGCCATGGCCATGCTGTAAGATTGCCTTACCGTGTGGCCATGCGAGGGGGAGAACTTGCCAGAATCCTTTGAGGTGGCAGTCTAACCTGGCGGTAACTGGGTAGCACATGGCACTGCCCGATGACCACTGGGTTAGTGCCATGCTAAAAATTACAACCCTATTTTTCCCAGCATGAGAAATGGCATGCATTGGGGCTTGAACTACCATCGGTAGCTCCAGATTTGTGTGCGGTAAGACCCCATTGAGCTCACTGCCACTTTGTAAAAGTGCCCACAATTAAATACTGTTCATATCTAAACTAGGAGGGCTGCACCAAATATTCATATTTGATTCAATTTGGCCACGAATAGTGGCCTGAATACATTATTCGTCTTTGGCCGAATAGTGATTTAAATTGGAATACGAATAATCTGGGGCTCTACTGTGCTAAATCCTACTGAAATAAACTCTTGATACCTGATTTCACTTTGCTTCTTTTATTATTTGCTGTGTTCATGCTCAATGCCCATTATTCTTATTCTGTAGTTGTAGTTGGCTGAATAATATTTTTCATTATTCGTGTTTGGTCGAATAGTAAAATATGCTATTCGATACAGCTCTAATCTAAACCACAAATATTTTCCATCTGAGGACACCTCACAACTGTAAGGCTTTTGAAATCTACAAAAACATCTAAATTCTCCATGTTTCTTCTCAACCAGAACTTTAATCAGAGCCATATTTACAGAAGAAAGTACATTAAGTTTTCACATAATCTTCCGCTTTCCTGTTAGAACTTTGAACCATATGGCCTTGAGTTTATGTTGACCTTTGCACCACCTAGAATCATTATTTTTTGCATTTTAGCCTGACCTTTATTTAAAACACTCCAAGTGCCCTGTTTACTAAGCTGTGCTGTAGGTGTGGTAGCGTTTTTAGGACAAGCTAACGCTAGAGACACCCAAATATTCCTATGGGTGTCTCAAGCGTTAGTGCATGCTAAGTTTTAATATGTGCTAAAAACGCTAGTGCACCTTAGTAAAAAGGGCCCCAAGTTTTTCCATCATAGCTTGTAGCAATTGAATATAGAAAAGTGCTCAATGATAAAACAGACCAGCAGAAACTCAAACAGATAAACAGACCAGTAAGAAAACTAGAGGTAATGACAAAGGGGATGGGACGTGATATATTGCCTTTGGGAATCAAACCCAGTTCACCAGGATCAAAGCCCACTACACTAACCACTAGGCTACTCCTCCAGAATGCTTAGGTGTGGGTGGGGGACAAATAGGGATAGCTAAAAGGTTTTTAAAAACCCAAATAAACCAAAAACTTGAGAAAGGTCATGATATGATGCACCTTAATGGCTGATTCTCAGTTCTAGATACAACGTTGTTGTAGTCTCAACACATTCTTTCATTTATTCATACATTAAATGGTTTCTGCAACACAGAGCAGCTGTAAATATACATTAAAATGATGAATGATACTTTCAGATTATTTTGTCACTTTTTATTAAATGTTAACCAGGCAATATAAGTGGCCAGTGAAGGAAAATGAGAAAATTGAATCCCCAATGGATGGTTATGCCCAGGTACAACAGAGCCACACAGCATTTGCAGGTGAAGGAAAATAGCATTTATTAAAGCTGTTAGGTCAGGGGTCCTGTTCCATTCACAGGTAGAAGAAAAAGGCAACATAAAACTAGTCTGTAAATGTAATAATGTCCTTGTGTGGCCTGCTCCTACATGACCACTGCGTACCTTACTGCCTCTCAGCACAGCAGCACAATTTACTTATCTCTGGCCTGGTTCCTCAAAGTTGCCAGTGTCATCTATAGCAGCTACTTGGGTCACAAAAAATCTGCAAGGTTCTAAGTGGAGCTTGGCCTACCTGACTGTAGCAGTTGAAGTCCACACATAGATGATAGAGGCATATGCCATAGGGTGCCGTTGCTTTCTTCTGGGCCTCCTTAACTTAGCAATGGCCTTAGCTTATATACTTCCTGGATCATGCCCTCCTGGCTCTGTCCCTTCTCCCGTGTCACTTCCCCCCTGGGCGGGACTAAATTTTAAGGGGACTCTGACACAGTAAGAGAGTGCTATCAAGGAAGTGGTACAGTGTCCTATCACGGTTGCCAGATGGGTGGTTTTCCCGCCCAATTGGGCGGTTTTCCGCAACCCACCGTGGGAAACTTTTGCCCGCGGCGGGTTGCGATTTTTTGGGCTTGTTTTCTTTTTTCTGTGCGGGTTTTGGGGCGGTTTTTCGGCCGGCGGGGAGGGTGTGGCTAATGGCGACAGAGGCGGGATTTGTGATGTTTTGGGCGGGGTTTGCCGACGTATTGGGCGGAGCGATGATGGCGGGGGTGATGACGGAAGGGGCGGGATTGATGACAGCGGGGGTGGGGGTGATGATGGAAGGGGCGGGTTGATGACGGCGGGGGTGGGGTGTGTGCGGTTTTTGGGCGGGTTTTGGGCGTTTTTGTGTGGGAATTTTTTTTTTATTTGGCAACTCTGTGTCCTATAGACTCCCTCACACAGCAGAAGAGAGTAGCAAGAAACTGATGGCTCTGTGGTGTCATAGGGTGTAAGGTTTCCAACTACTATACCCAACTTTTCATGTCTTCCTGAGCCATAAACTGCTTTCCAGATCTTACTCTGCACCTGGAGGAGATGTAGCCTACCTTTCCCACCACACTAATGCTGCGTGCATGGCTGCCATGTCTCCAGTCCTGACCAAAGCCACCAATAAAGTGCTGCACAAGGGCTCCAACTGCTGCTGCCAGCCACCTGGAAGAAAAAGGGGTCAGGGAGAATCCGTGCTCCTGTTCTTGGGTTCACAGAATGTGATAGTGGCATTGGGCAATAGCAGTGCAAAAAGTCAGGAAGATACAGTGGCTCAGAGGAGACCTAGCTGAGAAGGAGGAGGGAAAATAATGATGGCAGCCACTCAGAGCTCTTGTCTGGTGGAGCTGGGCAGGGTGGTGGCAGTGGTGTTGCCACTGTTCTCATATTAGGAACTACTGCAGAATTTGCATCAGTAGCTGGAGGTGGTGCAGGCCAAGAACATGTAGAATCACATCCAGTCATATCTGGACAGCCTGATGAGCCTTCTGGCTGTAGAAGGCTCACCAGGAGGTGGGCTGGGGCATTGAGCCAGCACGGGAGAAGGAGGAAAAATGTGGACTGGAGAGCAGCAGAGCCTGGCACTGAAATCTGATAACTAGATGGGACAGGCTGAGGGTGGGGAAGCATAAAGCTGGACATGGTAAGAATATAGGAGAAGGCACTGTGAAGTGGAGGAGGAGTGCAGGAGGTAGGGAAAGTGATAGGAGAGTAGTGGGGAATGTGACAGGTGAAGATATTTTTGAGTGCATAAATGCTGGACATAGTAAAAGTGATAAGGAGAGGACACTAATGGATGAAGTGAGAATGATCGGAGAAGAAGGAAAAGCACAGGATGTAAGAGGAGTAGCAGCACTGTGCTGCCAGTGCTCCTCATATCAGCCAGCCTGGAGGTAGTACAGGATGTCAAACCAGCAGTGGGAGCCCCTCTGACTATTGCAGCTTTTTTGGGAAGGGGGGGGGGGTCAGGAGAGGAGGTGAATGTTAAACTGTGCCATCTCTCTGAAGTCCATGCTTAAATGCTGTGGTCACCTTTACATGTGTGATGCCAGCTGGGAATTCTGATGAGAATTGGTACAGGGTCCCATATGACTTGCGTTAGCTTCACTCTCTCTTCTTGTCCTGTTTACAAATGTAGTTCCTCTCTTTTATCTTTATATGTAACAAACATAAACCATTCTGAAAGGTTGGAGATGGTGGTATATCAAGCATTTAACAAACTTGAAACATACATAAGTTCAAAATAGTAACAGAGCCTAAATGGGACAAGTATTTCAAAAGCATCTCATACTTACTACTGTTTAGAAGCTAATGTCTGAAAAAATACACATCCTGATGATTTTGGGTTTGCTCCGGCTGGAAACTGCTTTAATGATGAAATGTTATTTTTTCTACTGATGTTTCCTTACAAATATTGCCACTTCCTGAGAATAATTTTGGTGTAAGATAAAACACTCTGTTTATCTTTCAGGGAGTATTTAAAAATGTATTTGTGTTCTTAGAGACACCTGCAGAAAGTGTGGCCTCTAAAGGTTTGATTTTCTCAGCATATTTCTTCACAGAATGGGAGGAATGCTTTAGTAAAAACAAAATGCAAAAATAAATCTGATACTTAAAAAACAATCTCCTCTTTAGAGGATTTTTGGCAGATGCTACAGTCACAGCATTTTGTCATAAAATGCAGGGAAAGGATTTTCAATGCAGAAGTTTATGCTCAAGCAAAGAATAATCCACAACACCTGAGACTAGTGTTTACCTAGTTATTCTGTGGAAACATTTAGGGGGAGATTCTATAAATGGAGCCTAAAAAATCCATGCGGAAAACGTGGAGGGGCATAATCGAACGGGGACAACCATCTCTAAGGGCACCCCGGCTAAGGGGCGGGGAAACCCGTATTATTAAAACAAGATGGGCGTCCATCTTTCATTTCGATAATACGGTCGGGAATGCCCAAATCCCAACATTTAGGTCAACCTTAGAGATGGTCATCCTTAGGTCATCCTTAGAGATGGTTGTCTCCAATTTTCAGTGATAATGGAAACCGAGGACGCCCATCTCAGAAACGACCAAATCCAAGCCATTTGGTCATGGGAGGAGCCAGCATTCATAGTGCACTGGTCCCCCTCACATGCCAGGACAACAACCGGGCACCCTAGGGGGCACTGCAGTGGACTTCACAAATTGCTCCCAGGTGCATAGCTCCCTTACCTTGGGTGCTGAGCCCCCCAAACCCACAACTGTACACCACTACCATAGCCCTAAAGGGTGAAGGGGGCATCTACATGTGGGTACAGTGGGTTTGTGGTGGGTTTTGAAGGGCTCACATTTACCACCACAAGTGTAACAGGTAGGGGGAGATGGGCCTGGGTCCACCTGGCTGAAGTGCACTGCACCCACTAAAACTGCTCCACGGACCTGCATACTGCTGTCAGGGAGCTGGGTATGACATTTCAGGCTGGCATAGAGGCTGGAAAAAACATTTTAAAAGTTTTTTTTAGGGTGGGAGGGAGTGGTGACCACTGGGGGAGTAAGGGGAGGTCATCCCCGATTCCCTCCAGTGGTCATCTGGTGAGCTCGGGCACCTTTTTGAGGCTTGGTCGTGAAAAAAATGGACCAAGTCGGCCAAGTGCTCGTCAGGGACGCCCTTCTTTTTTCCATTATCGGCCGAGGATGCCCATCTCTTAATCACACCCCAGTCCCACCTTCGCTACGGTGCCGACATGCCCCCGTAAACTTTGGTTGTCTCCGTGACGGGAAGCAGTTGAGGATGCCCAAAATCGGCTTTCGATTATGCCGATTTGGGCAACCCTGAGAGAAGGATGCCCATCTCCCAATTTGTGTCGGAAGATGGGCGCCCTTCTCTTTCAAAAATAAGCCTGATTGTCAACTAAGCGTATTCTATAAGCGGCACCTAGATTTAGGTGCAGTATACAGAATATGCTTAGTTGATATCCCAGTACCTCAAATTATGTGACTCCATTTAAACCAATGAAAATGTGGCATAAATCCCAGTCTGTAGATTTACACGCACTTGGCCATATTCTATAACTACATGAGTAAATTTCAGAATGCCCACAAAATGCCCATTTCCTTGCCTATAACCATGCCCTTTTTTGTCCGCATGCATTAGAAGTTAGGCACACTTCATTACAGAATATGCTTAGCGAGTTGTGTATGTAAAATATAATTATTGCTAATTAGTGCTCATTATTGATTGTTAAGTGCTGTTATCAATGCTAATTAGCTTGTTAAGCCAATTAAGTTTCACGAGTTGTTATAGAATACGCATGGATTTTGGCGTAAATCTCTAGGTGTGCTATATAGAATCCAGGGGGTTATTGTATATATGGGCAAAATACTTTTTTAATTTTTTTACATTTTTCAAAACTACAATATTTCTTTACAGTTTGCATGTTTCAGTTCATTCTTTATTTTGTAGATTTTTTTTCTTTGTATTAGACAATATGATGGAATTATGGATGAGATTTTTGAGTTATTTGGTACAGTGTTTGGGAATGTCAGAGTATTTCTAGTTACATAGGGCTCCTTTTACATAGCGGTGCTACCAATATGCATTTGCTAAGCACAAAGAAGCCCACGGGAATTTAATGGGCTTCTTCACATTCAGCACACACTAATTAAGTACATAAGTATTGCTATACTGGGAAAGACCAAAGGCCCATCGAGCCCAGCATCCTGTTTCCAACAGTTACCAATCCGGATCACAAATACCTGGCAAGATCCCAAAAAAGTACAAAACATTTTATACGGCTTATCCCAGAAATAGTGGGATAACCTTTTTTTAAACTCTGCTAAGCTAACCACCTTTACCACATTCTCCGCAAACGAATTCCAGAGTTTAATTACACGTTGAGTGAAGAAAGATTTTCTCTGATTTGTTTTAAATTTACTACATTGTAGCTTCATCGCATGCCCCCAGTCCTAGTATTTTTGGAAAGCGTGAACAGACGCTTCATATCTACCCGTTCAACTCCACTCATTATTTTATAGACCTCTATAATTGGTGGTGCCGCTGTGTAAAAGGAGCCCATAGTTACACAGTAGTAAAAGGCCTCATGTACTAAAATATGAAATGACTTCACAAATGTGCACTTTGTGTAAAAGTTAGGGCAAAATGCCTAGAAACACACTCCTGACCCCTATGTCCTTTGGACCCCTAGGATGAGTTGAGGGCCCAGGGAGGTGGAGTCATCCCAGGCTTAAATTATTTAAAGGGGTGGGGCATACACATAGATCCAAATATACCCTAGTGCTGGAACTGAACATTAGGAACAGGTTACCTGTAGTATGAAAGACATTAACCCCGCTGTGGTTCCTTGTGGTCTTGGGCAAGTCACTTCATCCTCCATTACCTCAGGTACAAAAACATAGGGGTCCTTTTACTAAGGTGCACTAAAAATGGCCTGAGCTAGTGTAGATGCATGTATTGGGCGTGTGCAGGTCCATTTTCAGCGCATCTGTAAAAAAACCCTTTTTTTTGCTGAAAATGGATGTGTGGCAAAATAAAAATCAGTGCGCATCCATTTTGGGACTGAGACCTTACCGCCACCCATTGACTTAGTGGTAAGGTCTTACGTGTTAACCAGACGGTAATCATTAGTGTGCATACACTGCCGATTACCACCCAGTTGGAGCCATATGGTAGAAAATAGAAATTATTTTCTGCTGCGTGTATTGGACGTGCATAGACATTAGAATTACCACCAGGGGCATGCGGTAGCCGGAACCTCGACATAATAGCCCTGACAAAATAGCCCCAACAAAAAAGCCCCGACAAAACAGCCTGGTAACAAAATAGCCTTTGACAAATCAGCCTCTAACAAAATAACCCTTGACAAAATAGCCCCCCTAGAAAAAAATGCAGTGCCATATTCTGGGCAGCCTGATCGGGCCCTTTTGTCAGGGGGCTAATTTGTCAAGGGCTATATTGTGGGCAGGCCGTTTTGACAGTGGCTGTTATGTCAGGGACTGTTATGTCGGGAGCTTTTTTTGTTTGGAGCTTTTTTGTCAGGGTTATTTTGTCGGGGCTATTTTGACCGGGTACTGCGCTAGCCGGGCGGTAGTTCTAATTTGACACACGTTGTATGTGCATAGGCACCTACGTGTCTCAGTAAAAGGGCGCCCCAGGGACCCTTTTACCAAACAACGGTAAAAGAAGCCCTACGGTGGCATCAGCATGTGAGTTTACCACATGCTGAGGCCCCCTTTTACCGCTGCTGGTAAAAGGCTTTTAAAAAAAGGGAAATGGCCGTGTGGTAAGTTAAACACTTGCCGCACAGCCATTTCCTGGGGGAGCCCTTACCACCTATTTAGGAGGCGGTAGGGGCTGTAGCGGTAGCCCAGCAGTAACCAGGCAGCGCGCAACACTGCTCTATTACTGCCAGACACCCCCCCTGAGCTAGCAAATACACTAATTTGGTGTGCAGCGACATAGCAGTATGGCTGCCAGCACTCCGTAAAAAGACTCCAGAGATTGGAAAGTACCTACTGAACCTGAATGAAACTTGACGAGCTACTACTGAAAAAGGCTTGCGCTAAATCCAAATTTCCCTTCCCTGTCCTCAATCAGGGGCAAATGCAGAAAGGTTTGCAGTAGAACTGCACACAGATGCCTGAAGGCATGGCTTCTATCACAAGTGTAATGCTGTGCCATGTGAAAGCTAAACGTATTCAGATATTATGCATGGAAAACTTGCAGCTAGTGGGAGGAGCATGCAGGACGCATGTGCACAAATGTTTTACAGTAAGAGCAGCTTCTTTGTGTGCATGTCCAAAGGAAAATGGATGTGCCAGCACACATCAGTGCCTCTTTTGCACCTTGAACACAAAAGTTTTGCAAAGCTCATTATGCGCAGAAGAACAGGTACATCCAAAGCAAGAGGAATCACAGAAAAGCTGCTGCCAAATCCAAATGTTAAAGAAGAAGCAGCCAAGAAAACAAACCAGTAAAGAAGTTTATTTAAAAAAAAAAAAGCAACCTTAGATGATGAAGGATGGTTTTTGTCTTACCATATAGACATTCTAGTGAAAGTTTTGGGTATACAGCCATTGGATACCTTTAAAAATCATTTCGGGCCCCTTTTGCAAAGCACTGATCTGACAGCACCACCGGGAGCCCAGCGGTAGTTCCTGCTCCCAATATGTGTCATTTTCAGCGCTGAAAAAAAAATACTTTGATTTTTTTTAGTGCTGGGGTTTACCTGGCGGTAATCGGGCAGCCCCACACGCTACCCAGATACTGCCAGGTTAGCGTGGCAGACCTTACTGCCTCCTAAATAGATGGCAGTAAGGGCTTCCCCAGGAAATAGCTGCATGGCAAGTGGTTCACTTACCGCACGGCCATTTCTGCTTTTTTTTTAAATAAAGGGGTTCTTTTACTAAGGCGCGCTCATGTTTTTAGCGTGCGCTATAATTGGGTACACGCTAATTGTTAGAGACACCCATAGGAATGCATTGGTGTCTCTTAGCGCACGCTAAAAACTTGAGCGTGCCTTAGTAAAAAGGGGTCAAAGCTTTTTACCCACCGCAGTAAAAGGGGACCTCAGTGTGCATCAAATCCATGCGTTGACGATACCGCAGGGCTCTTTTTACCACAGCTTTGTAAAAGGGGCCTTTAATTCACGGTTTTGAGTTTACCATCAGAGTCAATTCCTCCTGTTAATAAGGTGTTTTATTTACCAACTAAAACATGGGCTGGTAGTGGACAGTCAGTTCTGTATATAACTGCTATTCTGGACTCCTCTCAAAAGCATGTCTCAGACTGTACCACTTTGTGTTTGAGCAAGACTTGAATATGGTTATGCGTTTGTATTTCCACAACTCACAATCTCAGTATTATGTACAGAGAATGTGGATTTTTCCGGACGTGGCGAGGGTGACACAGGAAAGATGTAAGGCTTTTCTTGCTATGAGGCAGGAAGCCTTATCTTTGGTGCCAACTTTATGCTTCGTTATCCTTGTAAAACCATAATTAAGTATTTGGGTACCAGGTACATGTTCTTTGTCCTGGAACAACTATGCTTCTTTCTGGATTTGAAGACGCTGACTCCAGGTTCTGCCTCTTACCCCCCTGTTTACTAAGTTGATGGCCACTGGTTTGTTTTCTTGACTGCTTCTTTAAAATGCAGAAGAACAGATACTAATGTGTGCTTTTACTTTTGGTTTTGTTTGGACATGTGCACATTTGATACCTCCTGTCTGCTTTTGAAATTAGCAGGTGCTTCCTTCTGGTTGCAAAAGAAGAGAAACTGGAAATTTAAATCTGAAAAACTGACATGGGATCCTATCTGTGAACCCTTCTGTGCTGCTTTGGACTTGTCGAAAAAACATTCTTGCATTATGTGTAGATCAAAAGCTCTCTGCATTGCTTGGAATGCTCTCTGCATACTTAAAGAAGCTCATTACCATACATTTTAATATAGCATACAGTCATGCCTTCTGTGCAAGTTAACTCACACACGTAAGCCCTTTCTGCATTCTGCACCTGATAACATGTGTGAATGCTCCAAAGTGACCACACAGTAAGGCTCACAGTAGTTTTCTGCATTGGCTCCTTAACAGTATGCAGACACAACCTTTTTCATGTCTTCTTTGCCACCAGGGGGGGGGCCTACTTTCACTATCCCTATCTCCTTCACCCTCCCTCAAGTTCTTCTCATTATTCCATCCTTGTGATTGCTTCTTTTTCCTCCTACCCCTTCTCACCTGCTATGCAAAGAGAAGTGGACGATTAGACCCACTTTGACAGCTGTTGTTTCTGGTATGGAGGGGAGGAGACATTTGGCCTTATTTAGCATGAGTCCAGTTTTGTTCTGGTTGTTTTTATTAGTAGAGCTCTTTAAATATCTCCTCTTCCGTAGCAGGCATTGTTCTGCTTCTTCCTGACAGAGGCTGATACTATGGTCCAGAAAAGCCACATTCAAAGTGACAGAGTGAAGTAGCTGCAGACTGGGGCTCATCTGTCATTTAGGTTGCATCCCATGTCTTTTGTTATGGGCATGAGATGTGAAAACACCAGTGATGGCTTTGCACCAAGCCTGGACTCTGTGTAGATGGCTCTCTAGGTCTGCAATAGCTCTTGAACATCTCAGATTAATGTACTGTATTATAGGAACATTTTCTTTTCCTGGAGCTGGAATCTTCTCTTAGATGAAAGGAAAATGACTTTTCCTCTGGCTGGAGTCACTATGCAGCATGGCTGATTTGCTAAAGCTTATTTTGCCAGACACACAGAATGGGAGAAAAAGCCTTAGTATATCAGGCGCTATAGGAGAAATGCCTTTTCTTCCAGCTGGAATCAGTGTGCATTATCAGACAGTAATCACACAAAGGTGCAATCAAATCACAGCTCTTTGCAATTTCATAACATATTTCATTTACAAGCTGACATTTGATGGCATCATTATGTTCAATTTCATTCTCCCCTTCCCCACTGGATCACAGCTTCCTTTCTAAACCTCAGTTACAATGAATTATCCAAGGAGAAATCTGAAGCCCGGCACCACCAGGCCCTTCAGGAGAGCACTAGAGCCTGATTCTACTTAGGGGTATAATTACTTGGCCCACTGGTGCTTTTACACCCTGTCTGAGAAAGATCAGCTGGCTTCCTCTGCCCCGGGACAGCTCCTCCTGTTTAGTTTGACCCTCCATTGTAGGGTGGGTTATATACTTGTGACTATTTGGGGGTTTGGTCTTCTATTTCACATATTTTGAGATATTTATAATTCTGTTTCTAATGTTTGAAATCGGCACCAGAAGGGCGAAAAACTACACCAGGGAGGAAGAATTAACAAGCAGCAGCAACCTAAGGCCTCCCTCAGAAACTGGAGTACCCAGCAGCTCTGAATATTTGCAAAACCATGCCTCATTTTTTTTTTTGCATGACCCAGTGGGATGAAATTATTCAACCCTAATCAGACCACTGATTCTAAATTAATTTGAGATTGTTCTTGCCTATCAGCAGTAAAGATGATGGAGGACATTCATAGGATGCGTAGAGTGGCGAGGGGGAACAAGTCAGCGAGTAGGTGGGGTGATATTCAGTGCCTCTGGGATTTCACTAGAATTGGAAATTCAAGACAAGTGATTTGAAAAGCAGGTGTACCATCCCAGCACGATTAATGTGCAGCTTTTGCTAAATCAAATGGCTTGGTCTCTAAAATGAGATAGTATGACTTTCTTAATGGAGGAAACAGCTCCATTACTTTTTCATTTCTCATATGTCTCTATGGTGCAGGAACCCTACGGAATCTGAAGAAGGAATCCCCCTTACAGAGAGACAAGTGAAGTTAAGCTCTTCACATCTGTTTTACAGCCCAATGGCAGATGTAAAAGGAAGCCAGCACACAATCACACCAGAAGAATAGTTAGACAATTATACATGTTTTGTACTCCTCACTGTGTACATCTGCTTTTGTTTACCTTTGTGATGTGAATCAGCTGGGAGACTTTCACTGCTCTGGTCTAAGGGATTTTGTTTTAGAGGGAATTTATCTATTCCTACCGAAAAAGAACTCTCCGAGAAAGTTCAGTTTCATGCCAACAAATGCTAGTTGAACTTAGGGGCTCATTTTTGAAACATAAAAATGTTCAAAAGTGGCACAAAGTAGCAGATGGACATTTTTGTCCAAAACGACCAAATCACTATTTTCAAAACACATTTTAAAGATGTTTTTCTATGCAGTTCATCTGTAGTGCATACAAATCACAAGGGGGTGTCAGGGGCAGGATTTGGATGTTCCCAAAACTCCCATAATGGAGCAAAACAAAAACACCCATGGCTAAAAGTTAGACCTGTTTCAATCATGACTAAAAGTCACAAAAAGGTTCCCTAAATGACCAGATGATCACTGGAGGGATTAAGGCATGACCCCTTACTCCTTCAGTAGTCACTGACCCCCTCCCACCCCCCACCACCAAGATGTGAGAGAAACAGTACATACCAGCCTCTATGACAGCTTCAGATGTTATGGCCAGTTCTATTAGAACGGCAAGCAGATCCCTGGAGTAGCCTAGTGGTCGGTGCAGTGCACTGTAGAGAAGGGGACCCAGGCCCATATCCCACTCTAACTGTTACACTTGTGCTGGAAAGAGTGAGCCCTCCAAAACCTACCAAAAATCTACTGTTCCCACATATAGGTGATACCTGCAGCTATAAGGGCTATTGTAGGTGGTGTACAGTTTTGTACAGTAGGTTATTGGTGGGGTTTGGAGGGCTCCCCATACAATATAAGGGGGTAATGATGAGATACGTTCTTGGGACCTTTTATGTGAAGTCCACCTAGGGTGCCCCACTGCACTGCTCGGATGTCTGTGCCAGTTGACTAAGAATGCTGCCCCCCAATACTTCCCAATGGCTTGTTTTTGTGCGTTTTTCCCTTGGACATTTTTTTTCAAAAACAGCCATCAAAGAAAAATATATGGAGCACAAAGCATGTACAAAACATCTAAGAAATGGCCATTATTGAAACAAAAAGAAAGACATTTTTCTGGTTCAAAAATCGCTATGTTCACCCTTGACTTTTGTACATTTTCAGCAAAACATCCAAAATCGGATTTGGACGTCATATCAAAAATGCCTCTCTTAATCCTCTAGTCTAGCAATATCAGCCATTGAGGAATACACTCACCTTGCTCTGCCCCCACCCCACCCCACCCCAAACATGGCCTCTGTGCTTTTCTCATATCCATTTTTATGCACGTGTCCACTCTACAGGCCTAGGAAGCAATGCATATACTTCCCTCTTGATTGGTTGCCCAGCAGGTTGCTTCTTTCTGACTGGTCACCATTTCTCTTTTCTATCTTGATTGAAGTACTGAGAAGATTTGAGTTTCAGTATATATATTTTGTTTGTGTGTGTGCACCTGTACAAAACAGGGCAGACTTTTTGAGTGTATGGCTATATAGGATACTAAGCAGGAGAGGATACAGCCAAACTGGCAACCCTCCCTTCCTTATGCTCGCTTGAGAATCTCTTCATAAAGATGGTTAAAAATTACCAATTAGTAAATACATATGTACATAAGTATTGCCATACTGGGACAGACCAAAGGTCCATCAAGCCCAGCATCCTGTTTCCAACAGTGGCCAATCCAGGTCACAAATACCTGGCAAGATCCCAAAAAGTACAAAACATTTCATACTGCTTATCCCAGAAATAGTGGATTTCCCCAAGTCCAATTTAATAATGGTCTATGGACTTTTCCTTTAGGCTTTCCAAACCTTTTTAAAACTCTGCTAAGCTAACCGCCTTTACCACATTCTCCAGCAACGAATTCCAGAGTTTAATTACATGTTGAGTGAAGAAAAGTTTTCTCTGATTCGTTTTAAATTTACTACTTTGTAGCTTCACTGCATGCTCCCTAGTCCTAGTATTTTTGGAAAGCATAAAGACGCTTCACATCTACCTGTTCAACTCCACTCATTATTTTATAGACCTCTATCATATCTCCCCTCAGGTCTATCATGTAAGTGGATGGATGGGAGGGATATAATGGTGCTGGGGGGGAGAGAGTGGGGAAAACTGAGCAGGAGAAGACAGAGGGAGATGTTGTGCTGAAAACATCACCATTGTCAAAGGAGAGACCACTGTGCAGGAGATGCCACCAGTGAAGGGGAAGGAGTCGGACTTGGTTTGAATTACTTGTCTTTTGGTCCAGTTTTTCCTACATAAACACACAACTGTGGAACACATTACCAAAAGCCTTGAAAACTACGAACAACCACCTAAACATCCGGAAAACACTAAAAACTAACCCATTTAAAAAGGCATACCCTACCGATCCAACATAAATGCCTGATCTTTGCAACACAACAAAACTAAAGAACGTAATGGACATAACACAACTCTTCTGTTGTACGATTCCCTAGTGTGGCTGTGCCACATGAGCTTTATCTTACCACAACATCACTTTGTATTTGTTTACACCGGAGTCTGTAATGCCTCTCTGGTACTATGTAAGCCACATTGAGCCTACAAATAGGTGGGTAAATGTGGGATATAAATGTAAAAAATAAAGATACGTTTGGAATAAGAAGGAATGCTTTGCTCCAATTGTATGGAATAAAAAGTGACGTTTTGCTCAAACTCTTAGTGCACAAAGTCCCGTTTGTTGTGCATTCAGAAGCACTGGGTGCCAAAACACGGCCCGTGTCGGGTCAATGATGCAAGATTGATTTATGCTTTGCAATTAAAGGACTTGTCCCACTTTTGAAGGCTCCTATTGCTTTGTTTGTTTCTTGGACTTTCTTTTGTGCTTTAGACCCTCTCTCTGTGTTGTTCTATTGTCTTTTCCAAATACCAGCTTAAGGCAGTTACATTCAGGTACATGTGTTGTCTCTCCTGTTCAACTGGATTTAATCTAGATTATAACTGAGGCAATTGAGAGTTAAGTGACTTGCCCAAGGCCACAAGCAACCACAGTGCGATTTGAACCCTGGCTTCCCTGGTTCTCAGCACATGGATCTAATTTTAGCCATTTTTACTTGTAATGTACTTGATATGGTGCATCATTTCCACACCAAAGTGGTTTGCACCAATTTCAGTTTTGGCAGGATACCAGCTAGCCTATAGCCTGCCCTGTACATAAATGCATTTGATTTACATCCAAGTAAAACTCATTGCATGTGATACAATGGAAGAAAACACACTTTCAGCCCATAGAAAGCAGAGATAACACATTTTTTCCCCCTCTTTTATCTGAAGAAGTAAGTAGGGTGAACGGCTTGTCTGGAGCCTGCCCTTAATGAGCAGACGAGCCAACCCACCTTTCCGGTGCTCTGTGCTCAGGCCGGATCTTCCAGGGCCAGAAATGAAAGGTTAACCTTAACTCAACCTGTTCAGTGTGCGGGGACATGGTTAATCCTGTTTGGCCAGACATATTTAAAATCTTCATGGCAGGAAGCACCTGCCAATGGGATCTAATCTTGTTATGGGGAGGGTGGGGCTTGGCAGCTCTAACATAAGACCGGCTCCTCCGGGGACCAGGATCCTTCCTGCTCCCCGGAGGTGGCTTGATCTCCCGCCCATCCCACCACCCCTTTTGCTTTTGAGGGGACAAGATGTGTGTTGCTTTGCTTAGTCGCAGGTTGTGGGGGGGGGGGGGTACCCAAGCTACAGTCTGTGCAGAAGGAGGTCCTTCTGGACAGGGGGGTCTTAATGTTCACCCGGTGGTGTTCATTGGGCCACAGCGCAATTACAGATGTGGAGGTCCATGTCTTGATGGTTAACCTTGCTGGCATGGCGGGTTAAGGCATTGCGCTTAAGGCAGGGGCTTCAAGGTTCACCCGGCGATGTACATTGGGCCCCAACTCAATACAGACGTGGAGGTCCATGTCTTGAAGTGGTTAAGGATTTGGGTTTTTAATGTTTTGGCTATGACTCCTTGCTGTTAAATGGCAGGTAAGTTGAGTGTTGCTTCTGAATAAATAATGGTATCTGTTCCTATTAGCTCGGGTTCTATATGTCACCAATAAACAAAGCTGCGGCCTGTTTTTATACCAAAGAAAGTTGTTGGTCTCAATCATAGATGTATTGGAATTACAATTAATTGTATGCTATAATTATATCTGAGGAAAAAGGCGGGTGATAGGTCTCATATCCCTCCATTAATACTCTGACATTCCCAAACACTGTACCAATAACACAAATTAGGGATAAGATGGTGGTGGATGGGAAATTTAAAAGCCTATCGGTGTAGCTTCCAGTGAGTGGCAAGTCAGTCATCCTTACCTTCTCTCCTAGTAGCTCACTGTCTACAGAAACTCCAGCAGCAGACAGAATTGACCACAATAAAAGATTTTATAAGAACATAAGAATAGCCATGCTAGGTCAGACCAATGGTCCATCCAGCCCAGTATCCTGCTTCCAATCCAAGTCACAAGTACCTGGCAGAAACAATATAATTCTACCTCTGACAAAAACTAGTATTAACAGTTTTGCTAAAAAGATGATATATATTCTTTCTCTCTCTCTAGGAATGGTGGCGAGGAAAGATCATTGTCAAGGATGCCAAATGTGAAAAATACTTTTGTCATTGTTCTTCCCTCATCTATATTGCATAGTATCTTGCTTCTTGTCATTTTTTGATTGTCTGAACAAATACGGAACTAGTAGCCAGCCTATTAATGGCAACCGCCCTATAAAGTTCCGAAATAAAAAAGAAAGGCGGAAAGTTTTAGAAGGAAATTCAACTGCCAGCTCCGACGTGCTTTCTGCACTCTGACAAATAGGAGCAAGGTGCGTATCGGTGGGGGTGAAATAAGGGGCGGCGCATGCGCACACCGAGGCCGTTGCTCTCTCTTGTTCTGGAGGAAGGGAATCCGAGAATTCAGTGGAAAGCTTCTGGGGCTGGGGGTGCCAGCTCTTGCAGCTAGGAAGTGAAAGTGGCTTAAATACATAGGATCTCCCCCCTCCCCCCCATCCACTTTCCAAAAGCAGCAGAGCAGGGTATTTCACCCAGGGGGAACTACCCACTCTGCCATCCCTCTGCCCTTTTGTTCACGATGTGCCTGGTTTGGCCATTCCCACCTCTTCTTTCTAAGGAAATGGATTAAACAGCGTGCCTGGGTCGGGATTACCTTCGGCTTCCTCTTCCACCCATGCCTGGACCTTCTTTTTCAGTTTTGCCCTCTGCATGCATTCCGTTCTCCTCTGCCCCCCCCCCCCCCCTTTTCCACCTACTAAGCTGAAAGGAGCTGGATCGT
Source organism: Microcaecilia unicolor (assembly GCF_901765095.1). Taxonomy (NCBI): domain Eukaryota; kingdom Metazoa; phylum Chordata; class Amphibia; order Gymnophiona; family Siphonopidae; genus Microcaecilia; species Microcaecilia unicolor. Next base: position 75,643,178 of record NC_044041.1, on the reverse strand, counting down.
TGACACGGGTTCTCTCTGGGATTCCTCTCATGCATTCCTACAGACGTAGATTGGAGGCAGGTCGGCACCAACCCAACTGGTACGTTTCCTTTATTCATATTTTATTGTGAGTGTTTGTGTTTTTGTGGAGGGGAGGGAGGGGGCTTGTATATTCTCTCTCTCTCTCTCTTCATGCTCCTTTTCTGTATTTTCCTCAGCCTCGGTGGGCGGTGTTTTTCCCCCCATTTGGAAAGTCGGTATTGAATATCCTTTCTAGCCCTATGATCACTGTTTGCTCACATTCATTCAAAATTGAGCGTTTGGATCTGTGATAAGGTACTTACTTGCTCCCTTCGTTCCCTTTCTTGAGTTCTCATTTTTTTCTTGAGCAGTGAACAGAAATGGTGAATGGCTGGAGATCCCTTGATTTGAGTATAAAGAAGCGGGTCAGTTAGATGCAACTGAATAAAATATTGGGAAAAACTAGCAGCTAGTGTGTGTTTCCTAGGCTGAAATGGGAGAGTTGAGGCTGGCGGTGGCTCTCCTTGGAGGATGGAGGAAACCTTTCCCTGTGCAGAAATGCAGGAGTTGAGCCGAGCTTTGGAGAGATCTAGAGAATGGGCAGAAATAGAGGAACAAAGGGAGAGCCTGGGTCCAAATTAAGTGGGGTTTTTTTGTTAAAGTTGTGAACAAGAAAAAAAGAAAGAATTTTACGCGGATGACGGATGAGGAAAAATTCAACTGAAGGGGGAGGTGGTGTCTGAACTGTTCTACTAGTGCAAGGAATTATATCTAGGGGCAGCTTCCCAGGAGATGTGTCTTATTGAGAGAGGTGGACATGCTGAATTATTTACTCATTCCTTGGAGATATGATGACTTAAAAAAAAACCCAAAGGCGGATTGGGAGACGGAAAGATATGTAGTGCCTAATAAGAGAAGGTACAAGGTCTCAAGTCACATTTATAAAAGATGAATATATATGTGTGTCTATAGAGGGAGAGACGTCAGTGCGTATATACACATACACGTACAATGCTGAATCCGCATCAGTGTGTAAAATGTTAATTATTGCTTGGTTGCCATGGGATATAGCCCGCCTAATAGGCAATATTTGTCTCTATCAGCCCCTACTCGGGGTTTTTTTTCACCTCTCAACAGCAGAATAATGAGTGTATGCAGCTTTTACAGCTTTAATTATGGCTAAGATAGGAATTTTTCCCCAATAGAATGAGCTAAAACCCAAATTTCTCATGTAAATAGAACTTTAGCTTCCCTTACTGCAAATGCATCTCCCCAGAAAACATATCTACCCCGCTAGTTATTTCTTACAACGGTCCGAGAAAGGTTATCAGATTCTTCAGGGAATCCAGGTGAGAAGGAATTGCTGTACAGGCCAGAAATAAAACCCAGGTTCACTTTATAACAGTTCAGATCACCGTCGAATGTAATTGATGTCGTGTGCGCAGGCCCTCGGCGGTAAAAAAAAACAAACCCAAAAACCCTTGGATTTCTTACCAAAAATGGGGGGTGAGATTGTAGTGATGAAGTTAGTAAACCAAGTATGGGGAAGTGAGCTCTGAAAAATAGATCTATTTGTTTAGATCTGACCGGTACTTGTGACCCGGACTGGCTACCATTGAAGACATGATGGGCTTGATGGACCTTGGCCTGACTCCGCATCACTTTTCTTATATTCTTAAAAGTGAGGTGTGCAATACTGGAAAAGTTCGTTTTCTTTCGCTGTCCTAAGGGGTAGGCACTCAAAACAGTTGTTCTCTTTCTTTCTCTCTCTCTTTCATAGTTGCCTGATTTCCATTTCCAAGATGCACAATGCAAATGATGCCAGCAGGCTGCAAATCCTCGGAGAATTAATTTGGCTCTATTGTAACATCGGTGATCGCGCCCTTCCTTAGCACGCGGGATGGTTCTAGCCTCAAAACTGGACCCAAGACTTTTTTTTTTAATCTGAATTAATCTCTCTCCCTCCCCCTCTCCACTCCAGCCCTATCCCCCGCCCTCAACTGCCACAGTGAAAATATGTTGCATTTTCCCATCAACATCTGACATATGCTCTACAAGTATTTTTCACGTTTGGCATCCTTGACAGTGATCTTTCCTCGCCTCCCCCTTCACCATTCCTAGAGAGCTAGAGAATATATATCACCCAAACGGTGCCGTCTAATTTTAGATTTAATAAATGGATGACTTTCAGATACGTAAGAATGCTTCATTAGTAGTAAAACGGAAACGGGGAGAGGAGATTTCTTGTTGCTTGATTTTTAATGTCTTGATTTCATGAGGCCACAGAGCAAGCGATTAAAAAAAAAAAGAGACTGTACGTTTACAGAAGTCACACTTATTAAGATCACCTGCTGGAGGTGATGACAGCTTTTCAAAGTGCTAATATATTCTCACAGAGAACTTCCAACAACACCCCCATCGACTGATAAGATTTTCAGGCTTCCCCCCTTAACACCCACAAAAAAAGCTGTCACACTTTTAAATCTGCATCCTTTCTTTCCATGAATCTTCTTCTTTTTTCCTGACCAAATTATAATTGCTTTTGTCTCTTCCTCTCTATAAAATCGATGTTGTCGGTCATGGAGGCAGAAACCGGGTGCAGTCCAGTAACACAGAAAGGAAATGCTGCCAACACTCCCTTCTTCCTCCAGATCTCTTTCTGCAAGACAGACATGGCGATTCTGGGTCGCTGCCGCATTTCTTAAAGTTCCCCAGCATCTTCCAATATGCCGGTAAGGAGCCTTGACTATTGTCCCAACTTATGACTCCTAGGGGTCTAGTAGGGTGGTATCGCTCAAAAAGCTCCCCCTGCTGGTTTGCCTGCAGAATAGCCTGCTAACCTCCGCTAGCCTATGACAGAAGAAAGGCGCTAGTTAAGGCTGCAATGAGATTATGAAAAAAACCAGGGGAATACGAAACTGACACCCCTTCGGAGCCGTGTCTGCTCAGTTTCTGCTAATCCATCTTTAAAATTAGATTAATTGATTTTATTATACAGAAACCAATACCGCTTTTGTCAGTAGACTCCTGTGTCGCTCTTGGATGGAAACGCATTCGTATTTTCTTGCAACAATGAGTCCACGAATTAAGAAACGCATTCATAAAGAATCTTTTTTCACTTTCTCTTTTTGAAAGACCTTTCGCTGTAGCCTTCCGGGGGAGGGGGTAGGGGGTAGGGATATGAAACAGGCCTTTTCAGATTTTGCATATTCATGAAGGGCTGAATAATTCATGAGGTAGCTCCCAGCCAGATGTGGCAAGCTTTCACCATGGCTGCAGCCCCGCGGATGTCTGTGATTTCATCGGGTTCCATTTTTTTTAACACAAATGTTTATTTATGAAAGATGTTTTCTGGGCAAGCAGGGAAAGGAACAAGATATTTTAGATGGCAAACGCTGGGGGTGATGTTGTCGTCTACCCACATTTCCGTTCTCTTTTAAGTGTCCTGCCAAATAAGTCTGAAACTGGTTTGAAACCGATTTTTATCTGAACAATGAACTGATTTCCCTTATCTTAACCTGCATTTAGAACTCTTTTGGGTTGGTTTCCCATGCAGTGAGGAAAGTTAAGTCATGCACAGCTCTGGCAGCCTTCTTGATCCTGGAGAAAACTGGAATTTTGTTGCTTAGTGACACCTTTTGTTTGGCCTGTCAGATGTATGTCATAGTATGTGAACTTTCGAGAGTACAAATGCCCCTTTTCAGATGAGGTTTTCATTCTAGGAAGAGCAGCCTTCAGACTGCATCCTGTAACTGATGCACCCCCAAAAGCATTATTCAGTATCCCCCAAATTCTATATAGTGTAACCTAAGTTGCTCATGCAAATCTGGTAGTATTCTGTTTTGCGGGTGCAACTTAATTGGCTTAACAAGCCAATCAGCACTTAACAAGCAATTATTGCTACTAATTGGTTTTAATTAGAATTTATGTGCACAGCTTTCTAAGCATAGTCTATAAAGTGGTGCACATAAATTCTAAGGCGCAGATCTGAAAAGGGGGTGTGGCCATGGGAGGGGCATGGGCAGGTCAAAGACATTCCTAGCATTTATGCGCAGTGTTATAGAATATGCTCGTTCCACATGTAACTTAAGCATCGGCATTTACACCAGGTTTTAATTGGTGTAAATGGCCGTGACTAAATATAGTTGCAGGAAATGGGTGCTGGGCATATTCTATAAACTACACCTAATTTTAGGCATATTCTTTAAACCGCGCCTAACTTTAGGCATAGTTTATAGAATACACCTAGGCATATATTTTTTGGTGCTGATTGTTTAGGCATCATAAATAGAATCTAGCCCTGTATGGCTTTCACCTCACTGTAGATTTTCTTTCCCTGGCTCCTCCATTCTCTGATCCAAGAATGAATTTTATTTCCTTTGGAGTTCTGATATAATATTTAAAGACTATTTTTAAAATTCAAGATCTTCTTTTCTGTTTTGTTAAGTCCCCTATGCTCCATGATGGATGCAGCCAGCTAGCAAAGAGCATCCCTGTCCCAACAGCCATTATGCATGTGCCACATGTCTGCAGGTCTTTGTTGGGAATACCCAGGTGTCACAACCCTGTCCCATTATGAGTCTTCCATTGCTACAAGACTTTTGGGCCTTTGCATATCAGGTTTAATAATACTGTATGTGATACTAATTCTCCACACTCTTGGCAATTGGGGGTCAGGTTTGAGGCGGTGATGAACTTCATGGACTGTTCTTTGGAACTTCTTCCTCAGCTTTAACACCATGGCAGAACCTACCATGAGCATCGGTCTTAGCTTGACTGAGTCAGGCAAGTTTCTTCACCACAAACCTTATCATTGGATCCCATGGTCAGGTTCTTTTTCTAACACCCTCCTGTTCCATAAACAATGAAGGGGTCGATATTCAGCTCACAGGCATGCATGGCTCCCGGCATTGAATATCTGGGTACATGTGCTAATCCAGAAGTTAATTGAGCACTGGCTGATATTCAGTCCGGTACCCTGTTAACTCAGTACATAAAGTTAGGACACCCTTTTTGCTGTCTTAACTTTATGCGCTTACTTAGCTAGTTAGTGGACTGAATATTGCTGCTAATAGCCTAGGTTGTGACTCTGCCCAAACTCCATCCCCAATCCGCCCCTAAACTAGCCGGTTAGCAGAGATATTCAGTTGCACTACCTGGTTAAGTGCCGCTGAATATTGGCAGCCGGCCAGCTCAGCCTGTCTTGCCTGATTAAACCCTTTTGAATATCAGACCCTAAATGTAAACTTTGAAAACCCCTCTGGCCAATATTCAAAATGACTTTGCCAGCTGGAAATTGCTGCCGACTGGTAAACCACTTGTTCATGGCTATCTGGCTATTTTCAGCAGTGCTTAACCGGTTATCTTTGCTGAAAGATACCGTTAGTGCCGAATTCAAAAGCAGCTAACTTTTGGGCATCCCAGGAGCGGAGTCAGGTTAAGAGCCAATATTCAGCCCCTTACTGCATAAGTAAACCGCTTAAATCAGGCGGCATACATTGCAGTCCTATCTTTAAGCAGTTTGGCTTATGCAGTGAAGGGCTGAATATTGATTTTAGCTGGCTCAAAAAACCCTGGATATTCAATGCCAAAGCCTGACAGGGCCCAGCATTGAATATCCAGAAAAAATGCCGGCAGCGGGCAGCAAACTGCTTACTGCCACCGGCTAAATATTGGAGGGACCTATATTTAAGTTTCTATTCGTTATAGGAAAGTAGTTCTGGGCGCAGCTGCCATCTTTTAGAGAGAGTTGTCCTGAACCAAGATGGTGAGGTGTTTGTTATACACCACTTGGTATTACCTAGCCTCTGATGCAGCCCTTACATGGGCGAAACACAGTCACTGTTGGGCTTGTTTTGTTTACTTTCAGACTTCACAAGGATAAAGATTTAAAGGGAACATTTCTCATTGTGATCTGATTTTGTTGCCATCAAGCTGAAGGAGGCATAAGCCGAAGTCCAGCTTTTGCGGCCTCTCCCCAGTTCCTGCCCTGGGTCCCTGAATGTCTAACACCAGTCCCGATGCTATATAAGATATGTGCATATTTACAGAAGAACACTATAATGAGTTACATGCATATCACATCATCAGTACATAAATGTTAATGTTCACTATATAGAAGTATCCCCTATCCCCTGGATTCTATATAGCGTGACCAAAATTGCATACGCAAATCTGGTCATATTCTGGATTTGTGTGCATAATTAATTACATAACAAATAATCAGTGCTGATAATTGCCACTTAATGGGCAATTAATGACACTAATTGGCATTAATTAGAATTTATGTACATAACTTGCTAGGCATACTCTGTAAAGTGGTGTGCGTAAATTCTAATGCATACTGTCAAAAAGGGGCATGGCCATGGGCATGGAATGGACGGGCCGTGGGCATTCCAAAAATCTACATTCAGGGGTATAGAATATACCTGCTCCGCACTTAGGTGCTGGTATTTACACCAAGTTTTACTTGGCGTAAATGGACATGCCTTGAGTTAGGCACAGGCATGGCTGGTAGGCGTATTCTATATACCCGCTAGGTGTAATTCTATAAACCATGCCTAAATCGAGGCACGGTTTACAGAATACACCTAGGCAGAATTTTTTTGGACACTGACTTTTCAGGTGCCATATACAGAATGACTTATGGCCCACATGGACTCAATTGTTCTAACCACCTTTCCCCCCAGATTCTATATATTCTATATGGAGTGGAGGAGTGGCCTAGTGGTTAGCGCACCTGTCTTGACATCCTGAGGTGGCCAGTTCAAATCCCAGTGCTTGTGATCATGGGCATGTTACTTCACTCTCCATTGCTTCAGGCACAAAATTAGATTGTGAGCCCTCCCAGACAGGGAAATACCCTGAATGCAACTCACCAGACAGGGAAATACCCTGAATGCAACTCACCTTGAGCTACTACTGAAAAGGTGTGAGCAAAATCCAAATAAATATGGCACTCAAATTTACACACACAAAATTGTGCACTAGCCTGAGATGCACACATAATTAAATTTAACACCAATAATTAGGCACTATCAATTATTGGCCCAGCACTTTTTGCATGAAACTCAAAAGGGAGCACGGCCATGGGAGAGGCATGAGCAGGTCAGGGGCATTCACTAAAGATGCACACAGTAGTATAGAATTTAGGGGATCTGCACCTAACCTGTGCACAAGGATTGACAGCTGGTTTCAGTTGGTATAAATCCTAATGCCCAAAGTTTGACGTGGATCCTGGCACTATGCAATATTCTATAAATGGTGCACAACTTGGAGCATCCCTATAAAACAGCACTCTGGGCAGATTTTTTTCAGCACCCAAATTTGGGCACCATTTACTGAATCTAGCCCCAAACTTATGTGGACACAAAAAAATGCCTTCCCAGCATATCACAGTGTAGAGTAAAAGTGCTTCTCCCATAGTATTTGACATCTTGAAGTGTTCAAGAGTGCACAGTAATTTAAGGTGCTTCAACCAACACCCATTTCTTATCTCAGTAGACAGCATCAGCTGAATCTCTATTGGCACATATTTTTCTTGTTGAGTTCTTTGTTTCTGGGTAGGCAATAAATAGATATAAAACAAGGTGATGGAGTAGCCTAATGGGTAGTGCAGTGGACTTTGATCCTGGCAACCTGGGTTTGAGTCCCAATGCAGCTCCTTGTGACCTTGGGCAAGTCACTTAACCTTCAATTGCCCCCTAGGTACAAAAACTTAGATTGTGAGCCCTCTAGGGACAGAGAAAGTACATGCATATAATGTGTACAATGTTGCATATGTATAGAAATGATTAGTAGTAGACTAACTTAATACATTTTTTGACTTGCTTTCAAAGGCCAGAACCTTCCTCCTCAGGTCAGGACAATGTGAACAAAATGTAACAGTCTTATATATGTGGAGCATAAAAGTATTTTAATGACAGTCTCAAGGTAGCGGTGGGTGAGGATGAGAAACAGGGAGAGGTGAATTGGTGAATAAGGTGACTGAGCAGTAGAATTTTATGGTTTATAATGCGATAGGAAACCCACGTCTTTGTTAAATCTTTTCTTGTTGGTGTTGAAGTATTTTATCATCTTAACTTCAAAGGTTGAATGTTTCTGGATTATCTTCAAGTTACCTCTTAGTATTCTGACCATAAGGCCATTGATGCAGTGCGTGCCCAGGTCTTGAAAAATGCTCCCCCACAGAGATGTCACCTTGGTTTGCTTTGTGGTATCAGATGTGGTGTCTGTCTTATAGCATTCATCCTACCTCCCCTTCTTCACATTTTTTTTGCATTGAATAATATATACATTTGAAAAACAGCTTGAGTAAGATCCTTTTATGTTGAATGTTTTCCCCGTGTGGAGTCCTGTGATATGTGCTGGAACAATTAGCAGTTTGCTATTTTGCAATAGCTAAAGCCATTAAGGACAATTCCATAAAATGGCACCTAGAGACACACGCCAACTGTGTGCATAACTTATAGAAAAATTGTGCTTACATACGTGATTGGCGCCACTAATTGGCAAGTACGTAAGTGCAAGGGGATGTAAACATGGGCGGGTCATGGGCTTATCTCTGGAATAGAATACTACGAGGTATGTACACTTCAGGGCAGAATTAGGCAGCAACAGTTACAGCTGCCATTGACTTGGCATAACTGTTGGTGCTTGACTTTAGGCGCTCCAGACCCTTCAACATGTTGCCCTACCTTTGAATGTGTACTGTCATTGGTTGCTCATATTTTATCATATTCATTTTAAATTGTTGGTTTTAACACACCAGGCTCTTTATAGGAAAGCCTCATCACCATTGTCAGCTCTAGGCCGTGAATATGTCCTGGCTAAATCTTTGTAGGTTGTTATTAATAGTCCCTTCGGTGAAAGAGACTCATTTGATGTCTACAAGGAAAGGGGCTTTTTAAAAAATTTGGCACCTTCTTTACGGGATTCTCTTCCACAAGCATTGCTGGAAGTCCAGTCTTTATCCCGGTTTAAACAGTTGTTGAAGGCACATTTTTTCCAACTGGCTTTTAACGTGAATCTCCCAGGGGATTTGTAGGGATGGAGTCTAGGGGTTTGCTTGGATTACTTTTACTCTTTGTTTGTTTGAATCTTTTCTGTCTGTCTTATTATTGGAGTTTTTTTCCCATTTGCTCTAGTGTTTTATTGCATTGTAAACTGCTGTGATGTTAATTTTTTTTAAAGCCCAGTGGTATAGTAAATTTAAATCAACTATAAACTGAACTTATGCTCGCATTCTATAACAGCATCTTGGTGCCAAGAAGCCTTTATAGAATCTTAGTACCAATTTATACGATTGCTACTTTTGTCTTTTTTTTTAGCTTCTGTTGGAAGTTTGCTTTTCACTCATTTTTGCTTCAGATTTGGTGGTTGTTGGAAGGCCAACCAGTGGTACAGGTTGCTTATGCAGCAAAGGCGTAACTAGGCGCAAGGGGAGTGACCGTTCCCCCAAACAGATTTTGAATAAAGACATCACTACCTCTCCTGCTGCTGAGCCCACTCCCTTCACAGGTCTCTCTTTTCTTCCCCTCTCTCCCGATCATCCTCTTACACCATTTCAAGGTTTGTGGGAGAGCAGCAATGGTATCAATTGTAAAAGCAAAGTGAAGGCACGTGGGACCATTTTCCTGCATGCGCCGCTGCTGCTCTGTCAGTCATGCCCCCTGTGATGCAAACTTCCTGGGTCAGAGGGAGACTGACTGACAGAGAAGCAGGAGCACACACACAGGAAAATGGTCCCCTGTGTGTTTTCACTTTGTTTTTACTGCTAACACCACTGCTGCTCTCCCACTGAACTTGAAATGCTGTAAGAAGATGATCAGGAGAGAAGGGGGGAAAGAGAAAGGGGATAATGCTGGATGAAGGGAGGGGGATAAGAGAGATTGAGAAATGAGGTGATGCTGGATGGGGCAGGAAAGAGAGAGAGACGGAGATGGGGTGATGCTTGATTGGGGGGGAGACAGAGACAGCATATGCTGGATGGGGTAACAGAGAGGGAGACAGGGTAATGCTGGATGGGGAGAAGAGAGAGTGATGCTGGGGGAGAGATATAGAGAGATGCTGGATGGAGAGAGAGAGACAGGTTGATGTTGGAAGTGGAGAAAAAGAGAGATGAGGTGATACTGGATGGGGAAGAAGATTGAGAGATGCTGGATGGGGAAGAGAGACTGAAAAAAGGGAGCTTAAAGACTGGATAGTAAGAATGAATAAAATCTAAATGGATAGAGAGGTAGAAAAATAGAAGAAAGCTGAAAGAGAAAGATGAGTGTCAGAGATGGATGGAGGAAGTGAAGAAGACAGGAGAGAGAATAAAAGAGAAATGGGCAGAAAACCATGGCAAGAGAGTTAAGAGAAGATAGTAGAAAGCGGAAACCAGATACATTTTTACGGACCAACTTAATACATATTTTAACAGCTTTCAGAGGCCAATATCGCCTTCCTCAGGTCAGGACAGTATACCATAAAAGCATTATACTACCCTGGCCTGAGGAAAGAGGCTTTGGACTTTGAAAGCTAATCAAAAAATGTATTAAGTTAGTACAATAAAAAGATATCACCTTATGTTCTGGTTCGTTTTTTGTTTGTTTATTTTATTTGTATTTGTTAATTTCTAATGTAGTGATTGGAATATGTCAGTTTTTGAAATTTGCAGCTGCTGTGTTTTTTTTGCAGAGTACAGGAGGACAGGCATCACTGTTTCTTTTTCTCTAGTGTTGCAATGTGTACAGAGTGGCTTCTTGGGGGCTCAGATTCATTTTTGTCTACATATTTTTATTTTTAGGTTATGGTTACTTATTCTGTATTTGATGAGGGTCTGTGTGTTCTGTGTGTGTGAAAGAGGCCAGGTATTCTGTTAAACACTGAATATCTGTGAAGGATCAATCTGTACTAATCCGGCTTGTTTATTTTTTTCATTATGTGTATTGATGTTCTAGTGTCCACTTTAATATTTTCAGTGCTGCCTTTTCCTAGGCGCCCCGTATAAGAGGCTTGGGGAGGCTAAGCCTCCCCAGCCCGCCACTGCCCCGCCCCCCGCCGCCCCCACCGCACCTTTAAATATTATAGTTTTGCTGGAGTCGCGGGCAGCCGGCATTGAAGACATCGGCAGGCTTACGCCGGTTCCAGCAGCCTTCCCTTCCCTCGTTGCAAGTCGGATGATGGCTCCGCCCTCTTCTGACGTATTTCCTGTTTCTACGAGGGCGGAGCCATCATCCGACTTGCAACGAGGGAAGGGAAGGCTGCTGGAACCGGCGTAAGCCTGCCGATGTCAATGCCGGCTGCCCGCGACTCCAGCAAAACTATAATATTTAAAGGTACCGGGGGGGGGGCAGGAAGGAAACAGGGCAGACGGGAGAGGAGAGGAGGGTTGCTGCACATGGTGGAAGAAGGGGAGAGGAGGGTTGCTGGATGGAGGGAAGGGGAGAGGAGGGTTGCTGCACATGGTGGAAGAAGGGGAGAGGAGGGTTGCTGAATGGATGGAGGGAAGGGGAGAGGAGGGTTGCTGGACATGGTGGAAGAAGGGGAGAGGAGGGTTGCTAGATGGAGGGAAGGAAGGGGAGAGGAGGGTTGCTGGACATGGTGGAAGAAGGGGAGAGGAGGGTTGCTGGATGGAGGGAAGGAAGGGGAGAGGAGGGTTGCTGGACATGGTGGAAGAAGGGGAGAGGAGGGTTGCTGGATGGAGGGAAGGGGAGAGGAGGGTTGCTAGACATGGTGGAAGAAGGGGAGAGGAGGGTTGCTGGATATGGTGGAAGAAGGGGAGAGGAGAGGGCAGGGGAGAGGAGGGTTGCTGGATGGAGGGAAAGGGAGAGGAGGGTTGCTGGACATGGTGGAAGAAGGGGAGAGGAGAGGGCAAGGGGAGAGGAGGGTTGCTGGATGGAGGGAAGGGGAGAGGAGGGTTGCTGGACATGGTGGAAGAAGGGGAGAGGAGAGTTGCTGGATGGAGGGAAGGGGAGAGGAGGGTTGCTAGACATGGTGGAAGAAGGGGAGAGGAGGGTTGCTGGATATGGTGGAAGAAGGGGAGAGGAGAGGGCAGGGGAGAGGAGGGTTGCTGGATGGAGGGAAAGGGAGAGGAGGGTTGCTGGACATGGTGGAAGAAGGGGAGAGGAGAGGGCAGGGGAGAGGAGGGTTGCTGGATCGAGGGAAGGGGAGAGGAGGGTTGCTGGATATGGTGGAAGAAGGGGAGAGGAGAGTTGCTGGACATGGGTGGATGGAGGGGAGGGTAGGGGGGAGAGGAGGGTTGCTGGACATGGATGGGGAGGGAGGAGTGAGGAAGGAGATGAGATAACAGAAAAGGAAGAGAGTAGAAAAACTGCAAATGGTTGAAGAAAATAGGCAAAAGCTGGATCCACTGGACAGTCAAGTTTGCGGAGGACCCAGCTTTTACTTACGGATGTAGGACAAGAAATGAAGAAGAAAGGCGGAAAGTAAACAAATAAATGGAAAGGAAGCCCTGGAAACGGAGTTAAGAGGACAGATAGCAGCAGAATCGGATACTGGGCCAGCACAATCAGAAAAACAAAGTCACCAGACAACAAAGGTAGAAAAGATCATTTTATTTTCATTATAGTGTTTGGAATATGTCCACTTTGAGAATTAGGTGTTCAACATTAAAAGTTTATTTACTTATTTATGACATTTTATCCCACATTAAACATGAATTAGGATGTTTTGTGGCTCTACATGAGAATTGTGATATTATGATCCCTTGTTTCAATATTGTTGACGGTCTGCATTTTCCGTATGGGTGGTATATTGGTGTATTAGGTTCTGCCCAGTGTAATATTTATGGTACAGTAAGGTTCAGAGTGTGTTTTTGCACAAAGTTGTGCATAGTGTTTTGCAGTTGAGCGATTGTGGTTAGTATATGCTTTGAGCAACCACTTTATTCTTTGACATATGATACATAGCTAATATCTAAATTTAATAAAAGGTATTAATTGTGACATTTATTTTTTTTTTCTGTGTGTGATCAGACAATTATGGATTTAAGCTCCACCCCTGGCCCCACCCCCTTTAGCCTCCCCAAACAGTTGGGCCACCGACCGCCTATGTAGGTAGGCCCTTATTGTGTGATTCCTAGAAGTTAGTGCTATTATGGTATTGTAGAGTGCCTTGTGTAGGTTTTTTGTGTTATGTCACAATATGCCTGGTACTGAGTGTTGGATTTGTATTTAGCTCATACCTCTCATAGTAGTATCTTGAGTTGCATTCAAGTACAACAGGCATTTTCCTGTCCCTGGAGGCTTAGAGTCTAAGTTTGTACCAGAAGCAATGGAGAGCTAATTGACTTGCCCAAGCTCTCAAGGAGCAGCAGTGGGATTTGATCCCTGCATTCCCTGGTTCTCAGCCCACTTCTCTAATGATTAGGTACAGCTAATACAGATAATACTTTTTCCAAGCATGTTTGGTAACTTGACAGTAAAATAAAGACCAGCAGATCTAAAGCCTGGTGGCCTGACATGGCCCCTACTGTGTTTGGGCCCTTCTGGTGGAGCTTGGGCATCCTCCTCATGAGAACTCTTCCACCGTGGTGGCACGTGGGTTGGTCTATTCCTATGGCTACAGGGCCCGTCCACTCTGCAGCACGCCTGCCATGCCTCTAGCACCCTCAGTTCTGACCAGTCTCTAGGCATGTGTGCATGCTTTTGTGTGGGTTTTCTGGGACCTGCCCACCCTCGTGCTTCCCTGTGACATCACCCATGCCAGCTATTTTAGGCATCCGGAGTCCTGTCCCATTGCCTCTTCAACGAGTTGCATTGCTCAAGTATGCCGCCACTGTGTTCCTGTTCCTGCCTTGTCTTGCCTGTGTTCTAGTCCTTGTCCTGCCTCAGCGTTCCAGTCCTTGTCCCACCTTAGCATTCCTGCCCTGTCCCGCCTCAGGTCCTGATTCGCCAGCCCTGCCCCCCAAGGACTCTTTTCAGAGCCATTCCAGGTCCAGGTCCACAAGGCTTACCTCCAACAGCTCTTTTCGGAGCCAGCATAGCTTGCCTAGCCCAGATGTGACTTCTCAGGTGTCCATGGGCATTCTCCTGGCCTTTGTCAGGAGCCCTGCAGTGGTTCTAGAACTCACCTTCTTGAACCTGACATGGCCATTTGCCATTTGATAGGCAAATCATTTTATGGCTGCCAGTAACAACAGGATTTCTGTCACAATGCTGCTGAACATCACTGTTCATGTGGGCAACAAGAAGATGCTGGACTGGGGAGCTAGGGCTGACTGGGAGTCAAATACTATTCTATTTAATAATTTGGATTATTGTGGTACATCCCACCTTAGCCTCCCCAAACAGCTGAGTCACTGATTGCATATGCCTGTGCATATTTTAACTCTCCCCTCTCTCCTGGCCCTTCAGCCTTGCACTGGTAGCTGTTTTACAAAAGACTGCTTCCCCTGATGTCAAAACCTGGCCATGTGTCCGGTATGCATCCTCTGTCAGTTCCTCCATTCTCCCGCCGCATCTCTCATCCCTTCCCGACCCTCCAAAGCTCTCACAATTTCCTCCCTCCCATGCTCCCCCCTGCCTTTAAATCACCTCCAGTCTTAGCCAGGGCAGCACCAGCACTCATAGGCTGCCTGCAGCCTGCACCTGGGCTTTCTCTCTGAATCATTCCACTCCTAATGCAACTTCATGTTTTCTGAAGGGTGGGATGATTCAGAAAGAAAGCTCTGGTGCAGGCCACAGGCAGCCTATGAGTGCCACTGCTGCCAGCGGCTGCCTGGGTGAAAACTGGAGGTGATTTTAAAGTATGGGGGAGGGAGGGAATTGCAAGAGCTTTGTGGGGCCCAGAAGGGAAGGGAGAGATGTGGCAAGAGGGAGAAGGGAGGGAAATGCAGTGTGAGATTCACCCCCCCCCCTTTTGAAAATTCCTTGGTACACCACTGTGGCCAGCATTGATGGAGCTGGGAATATCTCTTTTAGTAGTTCATCCTCCTGGAGTAGTGGCTATAGATCTTTTATGATTTTACTCAGTTTTTCCAGCTCTGAATTGTATGTCACTACAAGAAGTCTCTCTCTCTCTCTCTCTCTCTCCCCCTCTCTCCCTCTCTCCCTCTCTCCCTCTCCCTCTCTCTCTCTCTCCCTCTACCTCTCCCTCTCTCCCTCTTCTTCTCCCTCTCTCTCTCCCTCTCTCTCTCTCTCTCCCTCTCTCCCTCTCTCCCTCTCCCTCTCCCTCTCTCCCTCTCTCCCTCTACCTCTCCCTCTACCTCTCTCCCTCTCTCCCTCTCCCCCTTTCCCTCTCCCTCTCTTTCTCTCTCTCTCTCTCTCCCTCTCCCCCTCTCCCTCTCTCTCTCTCTCTCTCTCTCTCCCTCTCCCTCTCCCTCTCTCTCTCTCTCTCTCTCTCTCTCCCCCTCTCTCCCTCTCCCTCTCTCTCTCTCCCTCTCCCTCTCTCCCTCTCTCCTTTGTATTCCAGGAGGTTTTCCCTGGGTGTTTTAAGTGAAGAGGCAATCTTCCTGGAGATCATTTTGGGGTTGTAGCCTTTCTGTTTGCAGGATTCAGTCAGGATTTTGAGGTGTTTATTTCTGTCTCTTGGGTCAGAGCATACATGATGGTATTATCTGGTTTGGCTGTGTATAATGGACTTTTTTGAAATTATGTACTATGGTTTTTAGGGCACTGTATGGGGATCTTCCATTGTATTTGGCTGAGTTTTTCTCTTTCTTGAACAGACAGGTAGGGGCCAGATAGTTTTGAGATTCCCTTCTACGGCTATGATTAAACTTAGGCAACAGCTGGCTTCGTGTCTATTGGTTTGGAATTCACTTCCTACAATAATCAGGTCATCTAAAGACTATTTAACTTGTAGAAAACAATTGAAAATATTTCTCTTTAAGACATATATTGGTTGAATTGTTTAACTTACTGTACTCAAACTGTAAATTCCCAAATTGTCTCAGTCTTTAGTCTTTTATGATCTGTGCTGAACTGTGAAGGCTTTTACGAAATACAAGATTAATGTGTAATGTAAAGTAATGTGAAAGGTGGAAACTGGAATTGTAGAGGTAGCTGCATCTGTCAGTTGGTTTCTTTTATATCAATGTTTGTAGATAGCCATTGTTGATTTCAAAAAATGTGGTGTCTAGACAGTTAACTTTTTCTGTGGAGTAATGAATTATGAATCTGATCGAAAGATGAGATGCATTAAAAGAATTGTGAAATTGTCTGAAAGGCTCTTCTCCCTCAGCCCAAATCATAAAAATGTCATCAATATACTGGTAATATTTAAAGAGTTTAGTCTGATATATATTCTAAAGTGGTTTCTGGGTAGAAAATTAACAAATCCCTAAATCAAGCATGTGCGTTAGAATAGCAGGAGGCCAAGCAGAAATTATTCAGCCCCTCATTTCTAGGACATTTAGTCAAGGCTGTTCCAGGTCAGGGACTTCTGAGATATGAGGTGTGGGAAAACTGTCAAGGCAAAGGCTGAAACTGGCAGCATTTGTAGGGAGATCAGCGACCCTTGGCAAAGAAAGGAAGAAGTAAGATCATTTCTCTCTCTCTTTCTCTCTCTCATCTTTGATTTCCATCCTTCTGTCTGTTTTCATTCTCTGATCTTGATATTCTCTTGCCTTATGGAAATTACTATACTTAATTAAAGAAACCTAACCTCCTCCAATGTAATTTACCTCTTACCGCTGTATCAAATACAACAAGCCCTTTCTTCGTGCTCAGAAAGGATTCAGAATACTGTTCTTCCTTTAATAAATCCAAGTGGTTTAGGTCCAGGTTCAGTAAATAGTACCTAAATTTGGATGCCCAGTGCTATTCTTTAGGGTACTCTGGGTCAAGCACCCTGAATAGCATGTAGCACTGATTCTCGTACCCAAATGTGGACGTCAGGACATGTCTGCTGAAACCAGGTGTAATTCCTGGTGCCCAGTTTGTGCATACATCTGCAGTATTCTAAAATACTGTATGCAAATTTCAGGAATGCCCCTGATCCATCCATGCCCCCTTTTGGGTTGCAGGCTATGGGATTTGGACACACAGTTTTATGGAAGAGTGCGTAGCAAAATGTGTGTGCAACTTCAAATTGGTGACAATTAGCATCAATAATTGGCTGTTAGCACCCAATTATTGATGTTCATTGGCTCATTACCCAATTCAGTCGCATGCATAATCTCAGGATCGTGCCCAAATTTGGACATGCAAATTTGAGCCCCATTTATCTAATCTGGGGGAATGTGTCTCTCAAGAAGCCAGTGCTGCTCATTTACACACAGGCATCAGGGCTGGACCAATCATTAGGCAAGACTAGGCAGTCACCTAGGGCAGTGGCTTGGGGGGGGGAGGGGGGAAGCAAAGATCAGCTGCAGTCAAGCAAAACAGTAAGCCCTGAGAGCCACACAAACTCAACAAACTATCAATGCATGCTTTTACCTTCAGGAAGGGTGGGCAATGTTCAAATAGCCCATCTAGGGGGCCAGATTAGGGGACTGAAAATTAGGGGGAGGGGCAGAAGGCTGAAGGTTTGCCTAGATGCCTTGCAGGGATCAATGGCAGGAGCAGATTCTGAATCCAGGTTAGTGTGTCAAATGTAACTCAGACACATCAGTATCTAATGAACTGTTATCACGGGTAAGTGTTGCATGAGGTACTCTCTGTACCCTGCAGAGATGGGAGGGCTCAACTGAAAGTCTTCCCTGGTGCCTGTAGAAAACATGCACCCTCTCACTGGCAAGGATCCTGAAAGAGCTGGCTAAGGGAAGGCAGGTATTATTATTTCTGAAAACAAGGGCATTGACCTACACAGAATCCGTCCTCACCCCTAGAAAATCAGTTTCATCTTTGGGAAGTTGACTTGAATTAAGAGAAGGCTACATAGACATACATCTGTCTGGGTTTGCCTCAACATGTGAGAGCCCTTGAGGTTCCTTCCTTCCAGCCCTATGTCTCTATAATTCTGAACACAGCCCAGGAAATGGATCAGATCACATTCTTTCAAATTCAGAATGACATCTTTAATTCCCCCTCTGGTGGTTAAAGGTAATGTGTCAAAACGAGTCTGACAATAACTAGGTATGTATTTCTGCTTTGTGAGTCTCGAGGTATAGGCAGTGTGTGTTTTTATGTTCCAGCCCTGTGATTCCAGTTCCAAATGCTTATGCGTATGTGTCTGTTCTGTGATGCCCTTTGGGTGATCCTTCTGTGTGTTTGTTTGTGTGTGTCTAATCTGTGATGCCCTTTGGGTGATCCCTCTGTGTGTGCATGTGAGACTTCATTTTGGTAACACCTATGTGTGCTTCTACAGCGTGACTCCCTTGAGATAATACCTGTTTGTATACCTCTGCTATCTAAATTCCTTCTGTGTATAATGTCTTTTCCTATTGATTCCCTTCAGGCAATTTATTTGTGTATGTGTATGTGTGTGTGTGTGGGGGGGGGGGGGTTATTTTATTTATTTAGATTTTGCTCACACCTTTTTCAGTAGTAGCTCAAGGTGAGTTACATTCAGGTAGTCTGGATATTTCTTTGTCCCAGGAGGGCTCACAATCTAAGTTTGTACCTGAGGCAATGGAGGGTTAAGTGACTTGCCCAAGATCACAAGGAGCAGCAGTGAGATTTGAACCAGCCACCTCTGGATTGCAAGACCGGTGCTCTAACCACTAGGCCACCCCTCCATATGTATGCATATGTAATATCCTTGAATGGGTTAAGTTTGCACATACTGTGACAGGAATGAACCTCACCCTACGCCAGGGTATGCTGGAGATGATTTCAGTCTCCCAGATTCACTGCTAATGCTCATCTTAATACTTGAACTGTTAGGGAGCCTCCTCCTGGAGTTCCTGAGATGTGAAATGCACAGGCAACGTTTCTGAACCTGGTGTTAATCAGGCTGCTATTGCCTGATACAACTGAGATAATTTCTATGTCTTTCCAACACATTTTCATGGTCTCTGACTGCATTTCTTGATATTTAAGGATCTTCTTCCTCTCCACCCAATTCACAGAATCATCACTCGGCATTGCACCTCTATTATCAATGTTGTTCTTGTGTTTTCCTTCTTTACCACAATGTCTGGTTTTCTTGCATAAGGCTTTATAGCTGTGGGAATAGAAATTGTCCTACGTGGTCACATGTTCTTTGCAGGTCATGATCTCAGAGGTTTTCTGGCACAGCAGTGTAACAGTGTTTATATAGTTTCCAGTGAATGAGGCATGCTACCTTTCTGCATACAATATTTCTGACATCAACACGTCATACCCAGTGATTAGATGGGGGATTGTTTCCAGTTCAAAGCAGTACTTTATTTTTTTTACCATTTTTTTCCTATAATAGCTGTGAATCATCTTATGTATTGTGTACTGTCCTGTGCTGCAGTTAACAATCTCTTAGCTTTAGGTTTAAATTTACCTCTCTACTCGTTCATGTCAGGCTTCGATCTACTTGTGTTTTCTGGAGCAACTCTCTATATTTCATTCTGTGCTTGTGCTTTAATCAGTCCTTGTTTTGCAAATTCTGCTGTTTCATTTCTTTCATGTATTGGGAGACGCTCATTCCTTCCATTCATCAGAATGTTTGTCCAAGTTTGAGAATGGAAATTGGATGTTTGCTTTTGTACTTCCACAACTTTTTGGGTATTTGGGTCTGCTCAAGGCTTTTTTTAAGGGGGTACTTAGGGGTACTGAGTACCGGCACCTTTTCCATTGTCTGCTAAAACTGACCCATGGTCCCCAAGTTTTAATGAAAGGCTCTACACACACATTCTGCCTTGTCATAGATTCTGCGACTGGTTGCAGGGTGCCCGGCTATTGTGGGGTGGGTCCCTCAGTGGTCACCCCAGCCCTGAAGGATGGCCTGGTATTTGAGTACCAGTACCTTTTTCACTAGAGAACATGTACTGGGTCTGCTAACGCTATTAAGCTTGCCTGGAGCCTATGATGGTGGCTCAATATGTATTATTTGTGTCTGCTCTGTGATATGCTTTGGGTAAAATGCATCATCTGCTTGGTCTTGTGTCTTTGTGCTTCTGGCCTGCTCTGTGACTCAAACCTGCTCATTTATTGATCTCAATTCCTTCTTCACACATTCTGCCACTGCACAGTATGTGATTATGTCAGATAAATTAACTAACATAGCTAGAAGAGATCAACTGGAAGTCACATAAAAGTTGCTCACAGTTCATTCAAAAGTCTTCGTTTTTACACACTAGTTAAACAGTTCTATTGCACATCTGTAAATCTGATGAGTGTCCTTCCGTTACCTCCTAAATTAGGTGTGAATTCTCCTATTGACCTTCTAGAGATCTGTGGAAGCTGTTTGCAGAGACCCCAGTTCCAGACTCCATTTTCTTATCTGCACGAACTATACAGACATCCCTCCCCCCCCCAATATTCAGCTGGCAGCAGGCAGTGTGGTTAGCTGCTGCCAGCGGTGCTGACCCCATATATTCAATCTTTGTCAAATACAGCAAAATGAACACAATTTCAACTTGAAATGCATCAAAATTTATGTATGATAAACACACCATATTTAAAACACATTTCTTTGTCAGATGACCGGCTTATAAACAGATTGTTGTATAAAGAACAGTGGTTCATATATACATGGGGAACTATGTACCCCGGGGGGGGGGGGGTCTAAATAGGTAAATTGAGTGACATTAATTGGGCAGATAATGGTGTGCTCTCCTTTAGACAACATCATAGGTGGTTAGATGATGTCATCTTCCGTTTAGTAAGTGATGCATTCTGGACTTGGAGGCATGGTGGCCGTAACAGGCAGGTGAGATTATGGGGGATGTTTTTTGGAGAATGTTAAAAATGTGTGGGGTAGGGCTTTAATGTTATAGGCAAAGTGACAGCATTTAAACAGAGTGATTGTTGTATGTTATCTTCATGTTATTGCATATCCCTCTGAAGAAGCAATTTGCAAAATTCTGCCTGAGTTAAGGAACTACGTTTTTGTGGTTTTAAAAGAAAATAGACGTCTTTGGTTGTTCAAGTACAAGGTTACACCATGGAGAGACTTTTGTATCAACAACACAATTGAACTTGTACCATTTAATCAGTCACCAACAGTCAGGTTTCTTAGTTATTCACTTAAGTAACCCAGATGTGAAAGTTTCCGATAATCAGTGAGGAACTGGTGACAGTTCCAGTATTGGTTATATATGTCTACCGTCTGTTTGACCAGTGTTTGGGATCAGGCTATTAATGAAGACATTTCATACTTCAGGACTAAGAGAAGAGAACTATTTTATCTTTCAACAGAGTCTGCTTAACGATCTCTTTCATGGAATTTTCTGGGTGGAAAATTCTGTCAGGGGCAAGAATGGTTTCTCCAAGGAGTCAGAATAATTTCTTTCTGGACAAAGGACTATGGCTTTGGCAACTGGGATGGGCAGTGCTGAGAATGGAAAGCCAAGTGCTGATCTTGCATGAGACCTAGTGGTTAGTGGAACAGCAGCATTAGGAGCAATTTCCTGAAGACTGCAGAGCTTGGGGTGGGGGAGGTCTTTTACTAAGCCATGGTAGTGTTTTTAGCTCTTGGTAGAAATCAGCTGGTGGTAAACACCAAGGCGCCTATAAGATTATAATGGGTGTCTTGGCATTTACCACCAGCTGATTTCTACCACAAGCTAAAAACGTCACCGTGGCTTAGTAAAAAACCACCTTGGTTTGTTTAGAAGTGAACATGAAAGAAACAAAGGAACCAGAGGAGACCAGACTCCACAGCTCCAAGAAGGGAAAGGAATAAACTCACCTGTGAGCCTTTTTTTGAAATCCCTACATTGAGGTCAACATAAATACCCAATGTAGTCTATGCTCTCAGTAGTTTTGCCACAGACATCAAGGGGAAAATTCTGTAAACGGCACTCAAAATTCGTTGCCAAAAACAAATTGTCATAGAATGGTGTTCTATAATGAGCATTCTGGGATTGGTGCCTCTTATAGAATAGTGTGTAGCACTTGAATCCACACTGAACTTTGAGCATGAGGAGTTATAGCAACTGAAACCAGGTGTAAATCCCAGCATGCAAGTTGGCCGTGGATCCTCCGAATTCTATAACACTGTGGACATTTTAAGGGAGCACTGACCCACCCATGCCTCTCCCATGACCGCTCCCCCTTTGAAGATCTGCATGGAAACAGGTGCTATTCTATAAATGGATATGTAAGAACATAAGCATTGCCATACTGGGACAGATCGAAGGTCGATCAAGCCCAGTATCCTGTTTCCATCAGTGGCCAATCCAGGTCACAAGTACCTGGCAAGATCCTAAAACAGTAAAGCAGATTTTATGCTACTTGTCCTAGAATATGCAGTGGATTTTCCCAAGTCTATCTTAATAATGGCTTATGGATGCTCCTTTAGGAAATTAGCCAAACCTTTTTTTAAACCCTGCTAAGCTAACTGCTTTTACTACATTCTTTGACAACAAATTCCAGAGGTTGCCATGAATTGACATTGACTTGACTGCACTTAACAACATCAGCAACAATAATAATTTGAAATATCCAAGTCCCTTCCCAAACATCCTAGTCCTTTCTGTAGGTTTTATGTTATACTTCCTTCCTCAGAACATAGAAAGAAAAAAAATATTTTGAGCCCACATCTTCAAGATGTCAAAAACCATGTTTAGAATCACATGGAGGAGGATATGAGCAGTTCTACAGAGTCTTTTCTTCTCCCTTGGACTCTTTCCTATGTCTCTTCTCCTCCTTTTCCTCCCTCAGTTATTTATTTATTATTTGTTGCATTTGTATCCCACCTTTTTGCAGGCTCAATGTGGCTTACAATGCTCCGTTATGGCATTCGCCATTCCAGAGTGAGAAGAATACAAATTGGTGTTACATTGAGAACATAGGGAAAAATACTTAATAGAATTAAACAGTTATGCAAACAAATCTTGGAAGAACTCAGTTTAGAATATAAGGTACAGAAGCGATATGTTACAATTATAATGCCATACTTTCTTGTTTTTCTTTTTAAAATCTCTCTCTCCTTCGAAGCTCAGATCAACCAGGTTTGGAAAAAATCCTTCTTCCACATGCCTCAACTGAAGCTGATAGGACCATATTTCCAAGATCTCTTTCTTCAGTACCAGTTCATTCTCTAATTATATCCAACTTGGATTATTGTATCTCCTTATATTCTGAACTGAACAACAAACTACTTACCAAACTCCAACTCATACAAAATACAGCAGGGTATGAGTCGGTCTATCGATTAAGGAAGTTTGAAAGCGTCTCAGGCCACCTAAGAGAACTACACTGGCTCAATGTTCGGGCCTGCACCATCCTCAGAACTATCTACATTGTTTTCCAAGTTCTACACAGGCACTCCCTCAAACCAATAACCCAAATCTTCTCCCACTGCTAGCATAAATCTACCAGACTCCTAGACAACCTACTGCTGAACTTGCCAGCCATTAAGAACATAAAATACACACATCAGATTAGCTCTATGTTTCCCTTCCACACCGTTGCTGTATGGAAGTCTCTTTCGACTTCAGTCCGCTTAGAATAACTGCGCAGAAACCTAAAGACCCTGCTATTCGATAATCCTTAATCACTCCTGTCATCAGAACCATGTCCCCACTATGACCTCTTCCTTTTCCCCTCCTCATGCTCTTTTATTCGCCCAACCCTGTACTGACACCTATTGTGTAAACTGCCGCGAACCTCCTGCTGGGAATTGTGCGATACACAAGCCCCAGCTTAGATTAATTATTTTTTTTCCATGTTTAAAACTTCGTAACAAACATAAGGGTCATGCTTTCTAAAGAGAGATTTTTTCCTAAGCTTTGTCTATGAGAAAAATACATAACATCTTGTCCTTACGTTGTCCCTTAGCACCAGTTATGGGTAGAAAGCATGCCAAGTAAGGGCTCCAAAATTCAAATCTGGGGAAGACTGCACTTATAGTAAAGTGTATTATTTTTCTATCTGGTGTTCATTCGGCAGTATGGTCATGAGCATGCAGAGGGAAAATTCAAGAAACCAGTGATCTGCCGAAGGTGTGAGGCTCAAACTTCCTTGGGGGTACTTTTACTAAGCTGCATCAGCTTTTTCTGCGAAATGAGTGGCCCTTGTCGAGGTATCTCTGTGAACTGCACTAGCAGTCATTGCTCCAGGGAAGGATTGACAAAGCAGGGGCATAGCCAGACAACAGATTTTGGGTGGGCCTAGGCAAGAATTGGGTGGGCACCAAGTGTTCTACCCCCCTCCAAAAAACAATTATCTCAGCTGGTGGGAAAACGCTTCTTTCCACCTTGGCAGCAGGCATGCACTGAAAACTGAGCATGCTCAGGTCCCGGTGTCATGGAGAGTAGCGTTTTCGTTACCATCAGGGGAAAATCTTCAGCTGGCGGAGCTTGGGATTCCCACCAGTTACCGCTACTGTTGGGTGGGCCTGAGCCATAAATGGGTGGGCCCTGGACCACCCAAGCCCACTTGTGGCTATGCCACTGTGACAAAGGAGCGATAAAGAGACTGAACTTTGTTGCAGCTATGGAAGTTAACATCAGAGTTTCTTTGGATGATAAGTGAACATTTTTGAGTACAGTTTTTGGTTTTTGAACGCTTGTTTTTTGAATCACTTTTTGTGGTCTGTATGCTACGCCTTATTTTTGTATTTAAGTGTGTGTTACATACTGTTTTTTTTTAGAGCAGCCACTTTTTCTCCTGAAGGGAGTTTTTTTTGTGTCTTTCTCTAGGATCAGAACAAAACCTATTGTTCACTAAACCGATTTATAGCAAACGTTTTTTGATTATTAGATTGGTATTTTTGAGTTTGCTTCCTCATTTTGTAGTATATTGGGCATTTTACTGCTGTGGCAGAAAGTGGTCTTAGTTCATGGAAAAGTTTATGCTAAGGTCACATCTTCGAGCACCTTTGTAAAAGGACCCCTTAGAAAGCTCCCTTTGCAATGAGACAGGATTCAAAGAGTCTCAAATTAGCCTTTACTCATTTTAATCAGGTGTAACTTTGCTTAACCACACTGCAAATACAGTGTTTACCCCTGGATTCACACCTAAACATCCGCACCAAAATCGGTGTAGATTCTTTAACAATGCATGCAACCTAATTGGCTTAATAATATAATGAGTGCTGATAACAGCGCTTAAGCAATAATGAGTACTAATTGGCACTAATTAAAATTTAGGCGCACAACTCGCTAAGCGTATTCTGTAACGAAGTGCGCCAAACTTCTAACTTGTGCAGGCAAAAATGGGTGTGGTTATGGGCAGGGAAATGGGCGGCTAAGAAAGCGCACAGAATGTTGGGTATTATTAGGAAGGGATGAAAAACAAACACGAGGATGTTATAATGCCTTTGTATCACTCCATGGTGCGACTGCACCTCGGATATTGTGTCCAATTCTGGTCGCCGCATCTCAAAAAAGATATAAAGGAATTGGAGACGGTGCAGAGAAGGGCGACAAAAATGATAAAAGGGATGGAATGACTTCCCTATGAGGAAAGGCTGAGAAGGTTAGGGCTCTTCAGTTTGGAGAAAAGGCAGCTGAGGGGTGATATGATAGAAGTCTACAAGATAATGAGCGGAGTAGAGCGGACAGATGTGAAGCGTTTGTTTACACTTTCAAACAACAACAAAACCAGGGGACACAAGATGAAGCTAGAATATGGTAGATTTAAAACAAATAGGAGAAAGTTTTTCTTTACTCAACGTGTAGTTGGACTCTGGAACTCGTTGCCGGAGAAATAGTGACAGCAGCTGGCCTTACGGAGTTTAAAGGGGGTTTGGACAGATTCCTGAGGGAAAAGTCCATTGAACATTGTTAATTTTTTTTTTTTTATTTATCAATTTTCAAAAATTTACAAGCACTTACTACTTGAATAAGAAAAAAAACAGTCAGAAATTCTTAAAGTAGAATAGTTTAAAAGTAAAATAAATGACTTAAATTAGACCACCAAATTAGGGGGACATGAGCCGCTATTAACTTGGAAGATAAGATTCTTACATATTATTTAAAGAAAGACTTAGCTAATTATACTCCATACTTGCCTATTCTATAAATTACCCATTCAGAAGTGCTCAGTCTGTATGACATAAACCGGCATTACAATATCTTTTTTTGATCTATAAATTGTTTTAGATGCTCAGGAAAAAAGAAAACATATTTTACACCCAAATATTTTATATTACATTTGTATGGTAGTTTAAATTAAAGACAGCGCCTATCATCCAAGATGGCGTCTGGAACAGACGTGCGCTCGTTTAGCTCCTGACTACCAGATGAGCGCCAATAGCCTGGGGCTTCCTTGGATCCCGAGATGGGGAAAAGGAAGGGAAAGTCTGCGGTACCTACCTCCTCAGGCCACAAAGACTCTTCAACCACGCGACAGGCGACTCTGGATACGATGGTACTACGAGCACCGGCATCCACGTTGAGCGCTTCGGTAAACCCACAAGATCGGGAACATAGTGTAGAGGAAGCGACGTTGAGTCCTCCCTTGCATACAGCCCCCCCTCGACCCGGTGATGAAAGAGAGGCATCGGAGGAGCAGCAACCAGGTATACCCGGAAGTGGTTTAGCCCTGGCCGCGCGTGTTGGAGGCCCCGTTGCCACTTCTTCCCCTGTGAGATCTTTAGAAGCGGGAGGACAGGATTTAGTCTCCTTACCGCTTCCACAACAGGGTGAAACCACCGAAGAATTTCGAGGGATAAAAAGACCGGCTGTGATAACCCTTGACAGTATTTGGGAAGCAATTCAAGGTATGAGTTTCACTCTTCAGCAAAACTTGGTTAATATGCGAGGAGAAATGGCGGAGGTTAAACAAACACAGGAATAAGCTGTACTTCGGATTGAGACTATGGAAACCAAAGTTCAGGTATTGGAAAATGAAGTACAAACCTTTAAAAACTTTTCAGCAGTGGTTGCTAAGGACAAATCATTCCAGTCCCGTAAAACTGAATACTTGGAAAATCAGCTACGAAGGAATAACTTGAGGCTTTTAGGCTTCCCAAAGTCTCCAATGATTTCTCCTTTGGACATGTTTAGAAAATATCTAATGGAAGTTTTACTTATTTCCTCAGATAATCTACCACCTATTACTAGGGCTCAATATATATCGGGCATTAGAAACGTAAGAGACTCTGGTCCCACAGATATGAACTTAACAGATTTTCTTCAAAATTCATTAGAAATTATAACTGAGAGAACCACTCTTTTAGTTACGTTTGCTCTCGAATTCGATCGAAATAATATTTTTAAATTATACTTTCGCCATATTAATGAAAACTTTCTGGGGGCAAAAATTCAAATATTCCCCGACTTGGCCAGGGATACTCAGAAAAGACGGAAAGAATTTCTTCAGCTTAAATCCAGAGTACTTAATTTGAGTGGAACTTTTCTGCTTAGGTACCCTTGCCGTTGTATGATAGTACATGATTCCTCAAATTATCTTTTTTTTGACCCAGTAAAGTTACTTGAATTTAT
Organism: Microcaecilia unicolor; assembly: GCF_901765095.1. NCBI lineage: Eukaryota > Metazoa > Chordata > Amphibia > Gymnophiona > Siphonopidae > Microcaecilia > Microcaecilia unicolor. Next base: position 75,615,760 of record NC_044041.1, on the reverse strand, counting down.
TTGTAGTAAAGAGCGAACTCTTAATACCTGAATAATATATACTATGTACCGGCTGCGTTCAAATGTATGCTTCTGTTTCTAGCATTGTTTTGCTAATCTTTTTTCTTTTCTTTTACTAATTCCTTTGTACTTGGATCATATTGGGGACTAATTATTGGATAATTTACCTGTGTTTATTGGAGTATTTGTAAATTTCTATATTTCCATATATTTTTGTTTAATGCATGAATATAAAATTGAAACTTATAAATAAAGAATAAAAAAAAAAAGACAGCGCCTAATGCCAAAACATCAGCTCTCATTGCAGGAAAGTCCTTTCTTCTGGCCTGTGTTTGTTTTGTTACGTCTGGAAATACCCAGATTTTCCCTCCATAAAAGGGAGACTGTAAGTTTCTTAAGGCCATCTTTCTCACCAAGTCCAAATCTTGTTGGAATATAAAAGATACCAATAATGTTTTTCTCTCCATTGTCGATGTAATAGAAGAGTCTAGTAAATCTGTTACATTCAGATCTCCTTGTGGTTGAATGTCAGTGTTCTTTTTTGTAGGTAGGTAATAGATTTTGTTCACAGGAGGTATATTATCAGAAGAAAATTTCAAATTTTCCACCAAGTATTTCTTAAATATCTCCAATGGAGAGTACACTGGTGTATAGGGAAAATTCAGTAAACGAAGGTTTAACCTCCTATTATAATTTCAAAGTTCTCCAATTTATTATTTATAGCATTTGTATCTTTTATCAGCTTAGTAGAAATTTCTTTCAGTTTTGCATTTTCTGCTGTTAAATGGTTAATCTTATCAGTTAATTCGCCTTTCATCGATACAAATGAAATAGTTAAATCCTGAACATTGTTCACCAAACCTTCAATCTTGCCCGTCGATGCCTGGACAGACTGTAGCGTCTCCCAAATTGCCTCAAGGGTAACCGACGCAGTGGAACCCTTACATGGGTTCTGCATTGTTGAATGAAAAGTCCCAGATGAAAAAGGGACCTCAGCAGAAGTCCCGACTGCAGGCCCCACACGTGTGTTTCTTCCTTCGCTCTCGCGAGGATTAGAAGCACCCCCGCTGTCTGGTTCTGCTGGCTGCGGCGGAGGGTAATGCGGTGGAGGGGACAATGAAACGTCCTGTCCCAAGAGTTCGGACTCTTCCTGATCCGGAAACTCAGCGGGACCTCCTGCCGCTGTAAGTGAGGAGCGCACGAGGTAGGTCTCCAGAGTGGGCTGGTTCGGTGTCGAAGTTAGTGCCGGTTGGGTCTTGGCTCTAACCAAACCCTTCCTCTTCGTATGCGGCATATTAATTTCAAAAAAGAAATGTTTGCTGAGGAAAAAAAACCCTCGAAGAGAAGGGTTGAACCGCACAATTCTCCGGAGCTACTCGTGGAGCATTGTCGGAGACGCCATCTTGCTCCGCCCCAATTTTTTTTTTTTTTGAGGGGGGAGTTGCCGGGTTCTTGAAGCCTGGATTGGCCGCTGTCGGAGACAGGATGCTGGGCTTGATAGACCATTGGTCTTTTCCCAGAATGGCAGTGCTTATGTTCTTATGTTCTTATGTTCTTATTTCATGGGTTATCTGAAATTTACACATGTAGTTATAGAATGTAGCCCAATCCGTGTAAATCTATGCGCTAGGATTTATGCCACATTTTTGTTGGTGTAAATGGATGCACGTAGATTTGGGCATTGAGATATCAACTCACTGATTATAGAATACACTTAAGGGGTCTTTTATCTTCAGTAGGACCCATAGGAATAAAATGGGACCTGCTGCAGATAACTCAAGCTAACCTTTAGTAAAAGACCCCCCTTAGTCAGCACTGATTTCAGCCCCGATTTTTTTAGGCGCCATATATAGAATCTCCTCCTTAATGTCTAACTACACCAGAGACAAAATGCAGGTTTGCTACTGAATATGGAGCTACTTTGTAAATATGCACAGCTGAATACGTAACCACAGCGGGATCACTAAATGTCATGAGTTTCTGTAGAAATCTGTGGGTGCCCTGCATAAATCTGCAAGTTTTTACTGCTCTGCAATCAGATACTTGCATTGCAGTTACAGAGCAATTAAAATGCAGATACACTGCTCAGAGTGTTTTGGGTTATTAACGAAAAACAAAAAAAATGCTCAGCCACCAACATGCGCCACATACTTGGATCCTGAAATCAAAGTCTCCTTGGCCAGGGATGAGTAGCTCCTCCAACTTCATGAATACAGCGTATTCATCTACCAAGGAAAACATTTCTCTTTGGCAGTTAACTGATGGGATCAGATGGTTCCACCATACGGCAACACCGAGTTCTGGTGTGCAGGAGCATATTGGATGGCAAGAAAGGAACTGCTAACAGGAGGCTGGACAGCTTGCAGAACGGTTGAAATGCATCTTCCAGGGAGGATGTCCAACAGTAGCACCCTGGCAGGGGCACAGGAGAAGAGGAAGCAAACAGCCACAGTTCTAACCACTGTATCTTATGGCTGGGGTCTTGTGGCATTCAGGAGGGAGAGGCAGATTTGGAAAAGGTTGCCTTTTATCTAAAGCACTGTTCACAGTGTTTTAATCAGGGATGTCTCTTTAACAAAGAGGAAGAGTTTTTGCTCTCCCTAATTAGATTCTTTCCAGAGTCATCGTTGAATAGGTACATACCATAATACTGGGATTAGTGACGTGATCTAGCAAAATAATACTCAGGAACATTATTGTCTCCGAGTTTGCAAGAAAGTAATTTAATATGTAAACTACCTGAAAGGTGAAGAAGCAACCCCCAGATCCCACAGGCTGGATCATATTAATCACACCATTGCACCCCTGCCACCAATGCTGTGAATGCCAGCATACTTCCTGTTAATCTCTTCATAATTCCCCACTGACATATTAATATAGCCATCAGATTCTTGTGGTGTAGGGGAAAGGACAGGGTGGGGAGAGAAAAAGTGTGGATAACTGTATTTTCCCATGTTTTTTCTTCTTGTATTCACCTACCAGAGCTATATTTCTTTCCACTGATGAGCAAATTTCAGTGTTGTGGTTTGGCTTCAGAAAGGAGCTGTTCTTAACCAATGAGAAGACCAACAAGTGTTGTCTGCAAGAGGATCTCCATTTTCCTAATCAACTTTTGACCAGACAACTTGGGTATTGAAGAGGTTTAGGGGCTTCCAGGTGGTCCATTCCTTCTCTGCTCCTGCAGGAAGCTACTCATTCACTCTAGCACCACATTATTAATGTGAGTTGGAGATGAAAGAATATCATATTTTGGTTGCAGTGTGCTGTACCATGTGATTAAAAGGGCTGTGATAATTTTCTGTGGTTTCATATGGTAAAGAGGACCCTACAATTTAAATTACCATTGACTAAATACTGTAGGCCAAAGGGAGCCAAGTTGATACCAGCATACCATGATGCTTCAGAGACAAACTGGATCCATGCTGGTAGGTTTTTAGTGGTTGGGACTGTAAAGCAGAATTAAGGGTGGTTGGATGTTTGGGCAGTGGTCTCAGCTGGGGTTTTTTTTGATGAGATGGTGAATAGGGGTATGGAAAATTTTAAACTGAATTAGATGGAATGGTGGAAAACTACACGGAAAAACAAAAATTCTGCAGTAGATAAAGAGCAATATCCTAGTTCAAGCAGTTGAGGTTTAGTGCTGGCAGAAGGAATGGATCTTTAGTTATAACCAGAATAACTGTGCAGAACGGATAAATCAGTTTGCCTTTTTCTGCCATCATCCATTACGTTACTATGTAGGTAAATGTATATAATTAGCTAGGATTTTTCAGCCAGCCCTGATTGAGCATCTACTGGCCCTATGTAATGTCTTTGAAAGCCTAAACAATGTGTGGTGCTTGTGTGTGTGTGTGGGGGGGGGGGGGCGGAGGGGGTTCTTCCCAATTTGCCCTTGCTTGTGCAAGGTTAACATTGTGCTCAGATAGTTCTCATGTGTCCTAGTGAATCGGCTAACATGCTTGCAGACAAAGAGTTCTTCTCCCTCAGACCTGTCAAAGGCCCCTGAAGCTGGGGTATCAGCCTGCACTTCACCTGCTCTGCTGCAAGAGTGATAAGCTTCCTTCATGGGGATGTAACTGAATTGCGAATTTTATCCACACAGTAGGGCTATCTGGCTGGCTGGAAAGACACTGCTGTCTGTGATAAATAGAGACTCTGGGAAACTCTTATCCTAAACAGAAAAGGAATTTAATAACAGACAGGATCTTATCTGGTTTCTACGAATTTCCCATTAGAAGCAGGTTCAATCTCCAGAGCCCTCCTCTACTTCTCTTCCTGCCTTGGTTTCAGTGGGATCTTAAGTCTCTCTAAGCCAGAGGGGGAAGGGACACAGCCATCAGGGTATAAAACATAAGCTTCAAGTAGAGTTAAATTAGTCTTTGTCAGGCTAATGTCAACTGGTCTTCACTTGTTCAGGATCAGGAAGTCAGTATCCTGCACTCAGCCCTTAGCTGAAACCCTGAGGTCTAGAAGCTTAAGGAAGGAAACCTGAGCACCACATAGCTACAGATAGGCACAGGCCCACCCACTTGGACTCAGGACCACCCAGCAGTGTCACAGCAGTGAAGTGAGTGGCGGGGATCCCCAAGCACCATCAGCTGAAGACTCCTAGCATCTCTCCCTCCAGGAGATTGGGGGGGGGGGTCACCACTCCACTCCATGACCCCCCCAGTACCTTTAAATTCTTTAGGTCTTCGCTGACAGCAAGCAACAACACATTTCCCCTAATCGTGCCTGCCCAAGTCTTGCTTGTTCACAGGATGAGGAAGTTGTTTCAGAGGGAAGACTCAGGGCCAGTGGGAGCAAGGGGAATGAGTTGCAGCTTATTGCTGGTGAAGACCTAAAGGATTTAAAGGTACCATGGGGGTGTGTGTCAGGGGAGTGGAGTTAAATGACCCCCCCCCCCTCCCAATTGCCTGGGGGTAGGCATAGAGATGTCGGGTGGGGGAGGGCGGTGGCGGCAGGGTTGGTGTGTCCATCCACTTTGGGCTCAGGCCCACCCAAAATTGGTTGTCTGGCTATGCCCCTGTAAAGCTCTGTTCAGGAACCAGGCAGTATCCTGCCCTTCCAGGATATAAGAACATAAGAATAACCATACTGGGTCAGACCAATGGTCCATCTAGTCCAGTATCCTGCTTCCAACAGTGGTCAATCCAGCTCACAAGTACCTGGCAGAAATCCAGTTAGTAGCAAAATGACATGCTACCAATCCTGGGGCAAGCAGTGGCTTCTCCCATGTCCATCTCAATAACAGTCTATGAACTTTTCCTCCAGGAACTTGTCCAAACCTTTTTAAAACCCAGATATGCTAACTGTTGTTACCACATCCTTTGGCAGCGAGTTCCAGAGCTTAACTATTTTTTGAGTGAAAAAATATTTCCTCCAATTTGTTTTAAAGTATTGTTTTAATGTAATTTCATTGGGTGTCCCCTGATCTTTGTACTTTTTGAAAGAATGAAAACTCGATTCACTTCTACCTGTTCCACACCATTCAGGATTTTGAAGACCTCAATCATATCCCCCCTCAGCAGCCTCTTTTTCAAGCTGTTCTGTATGCTTTTCTGTATCCACTCACTTCATTTGCTCACTGTCTCTTGTCTTTTGTATGTACAAAGGCTCTTTGCACTATGGGCCTACATTAGTTTTAATGGAAGTCTGACCAGGACTAGCTGTAGTGCCCAGCATCAAGTTTTCCAAAGTATCCATGCAAAGCTCTGCCAATGTTCCTGAACAGTGACCCAGAACACTGCTGCCATTAACATCATCAGAATGGCATAGTGATTGGAACACAAAGCCATGACATCCAGAATCCTGGATTCCAGTCCTACCCTTACTACTCCCCCTATGAACTATTCATGCAGAATTCCTCATAAATTTGAATTATAACATCTTTGGAGCAGGAGCCTTGTACCATGAGATTTATGTCTACAATGTAGCTTGATGTTCTACAAATATATTCAAAATGCAATTTTGACTTTTTTAAAGGGAGAAAATGAAACAGAGGTCTTTCTCAGGAAGTGAACAGTATAAGACGGTATCTGTGACTAAATCATGGCCTAGAGTCTTCGGAGAAATTTTCTACGGCCATGTTTATTTTCACCAAATGAAAAACGCAGGAAAGAGAAAGAGCAAAATTATTCACATTGGAGCCAAGACGCTGTGTTGTGTTATACAGCAGAGTATTAAATGGCTACCTCTGTGGTAATACTGACAGTCTTAGTAGTGAAGGGTGCAAAACAATTCTTGCAAGTCCAAAAGAACAGACTTCCACAGATCCTGCAGTAGTGTCCAATCTTTGAATCTATATGGTGAATCATGGGGTCCTTTTACTACGGCGTGCTGAAAAATGGCTTGCGGTAGTGTAGGCGCAGGTTTTGGGTATGCGCCAATCTATTTTTCAGCGCGCCTGTAAAAAAAGCCCTTTTTAAAATTTTTGCCAAAAATGGACGTGCGGTAAAATGAAAATTGCCACGCGTCTATTTTGGATCTGAGACCTTATCGCCAGCCATTGACCTAGCCATTAGCCCTCTCCTTAAGTCACTTCACTGGCTCCCTATCCGTTTCCACATTCAATTCAAACTTCTCTTATTGACCTATGAGTGCATTCACTCTGCGCTCCCCAGTACCTCTCCACGCTTGTCTCTCCCTACACCCCCCCCCCCCTCGGGTACTCCGTTCTGTTGATAAATCTCTCTTTTCTGTCCCCTTCTCCTCTACTTCTAATTCTAGACTCTGTTCCTTTTATCTTGCTGCACCTCACGCCTGGAATAGACTTCCCGAGCCTGTACGTCTAGCCCCCTCTTTGGCCGTTTTCAAGTCCAAACTTAAAGCCCACCTCTTTACCACTGCTTTTGACTCCTAACCAGTGCTCACTTGCCCTATCCTTTCATCCTCACCTCTTTATTCCATTACCCTTAATTGTTCTGTCTGTCTGCCTGTCTTATCTAGATTGTAAGCTCTTTGAGCAGGGACTGTCTTTTTGTGTATGGTGTACAGCACTGTGTATGCCTTGTAGCACTATAGAAATGATAAGTAGTAGTAGTAGTAGTAGTAGTAGTAGTAAAGTCTCACGTGGTAACTGGGCAGTAATGATCTACAAGCGCCAAATGCCACTAGGTGCGCATAGGTGATGTGCACCAGAAAATAAAAAATATTTTTGGGGGCACGTGTAGTGTATGTGCACCAAAAATGAAATTACCACAAGGGCCATGTGGTTGCCATGCGGTAACTCCATTTTGGCACATGTTGGGCACACGTAGACGCTTACGCGGCTTAGTAAAAGGACCCCTATGGTAAGCTACTGCTGTCTATAGTTGAAATAAAGGCATCACTGCAGACAAAACAAAAAATCACTAATTCTGTTTATCAGTTTGCACTAAAGATAGCTTTAAAATAATATAATCAAGACTGATTGGTAGATATTATAAGGGACTCATGAAAACAGTGGGTCAATCCCCATTTCACTATGTAGTGGAGCGTTGGAATCAGGATTTGGGGGATTATACCGTAAAAGAATTGCAACACAGTTTAAGGTCTTTTGGTGCCCTAGCTGAAAGCGCCCAACTTCATGAACTCCATTTTACGTTTCTACTGCGAAGTACATCCATCCTTCTAAGGGGGAAAAAATAGGATATCCCACTGATGGCTCTTGTCCTAAATGCAAAGACCCTGAAGACACTTCGAAGCATTGTATTTGGGAGTGTCCATCACATTTGGATGGCCATTTGGTCATCTCTCAGCCATATGTATAAACGGACTTTTACCATCACACCCTGCCGCAATCTTTTGGATATCACAGATGACGTTTTTGAGGATGTTCATGTGCCTTCTTTATTCCTCCAAAAGGCTTGCTTGATAGCAAGATGTTGGATATTGCTGCAGTGGATACAAGACTTCCCCCCCAACAATAAGGCAATGGCACATTCAAATGCATGAGTTATTGTGTATGGAGAGACTTTCTATGAATACGACTAGTCAGCCTTCTATGAAATTGTTTTTGTGTCTGTGGGACCCCTATCTGCAAACTTTGTCACCGCAGATTTGCTCCTCAATTATAAATGAGCTGACGACATAACTGTAACTTATACTTCTGAGTTCTGACCTAGGAGGCAGTGTGGTCTTATCTTAGGGTGAGTGGTATGGGGGGGGGGGGGGTGGGGAGGAGAGAAAAAATGGGGAAAATGTTTTAGCCATGTTACTGTTGCTTGTTCTTCCTAAATCTGGTTTAAGAGCGATATCTTTATGTCTGTTCTATGATTCTGTATCTTGTATGTCTTAATACAAATATTTTACCATTAAAAAATACAGATTCTATATAAGTGCCATCAAAAGCCCCCACAAAGCATTTGTAGTCAACTCCACACAAGAATTTCTCTTGGTTTTGTACAATAGGTAGGAGTCGGGAGTGCTGAGCTGCAACAGAGCCATCACTGAGCCCAAGATCCAGTCTGAATCAGGTGGAAGTGCCTGTCAGATTCCAGATAGGAAAAGCCTATTCATGCAGCTTTTATCCTAAAGCTATCAGGTTCAAGAATGGTTATGTTTCTTTGGACATGTTAGTGATGTAATGAGAGGGAAGCAAAACCTGTAGACATGTTCCAGCCTTGTTTTTTCAGGAGGTCAGAGATAGTAGTACCCTGAGCAGGATTTTGTCCCTGGGTTGAAAGATCTTGGTTATAGAGAGAGCAAAGAGTGGCATGAAGTTCTGGGGACCATTTCTTCCTCCTGCCTCTGGATTGATTGCCCTGAAAATAAAACCTGAAAATCAATCTTTTCAGGGAGAGCTGAATTCTTCAATAATGTCTTGGCATTCAACTCGTGCCCCAGCCCACCTTCTAAGTTTATGTTCTCTGTGGCTGATCGAGAGACAGATGATGAAGCCTTTATGAGTCACATTATGTGCAGAAAATAAAATCTTTCACTCTGAGTAGGAAAAAAAAAACCTGACAAACACACACACACACACACACACACACACACACACACACACACACACACACATCGCATGACATTTTAAAGGATTATTTTAAACTGGTTGCTGAAAAATCCGGCACATTCACTGAACAGAGTTAACTCAATAGCCCTCATGTCAGTCAAGGAGCCACTGCAGAAGGAAGGGCTTCCAGAGGCAGGGGTTTGAAGACTGCCAACATACTGAGGTGGGAATTAGGAGATTACATTTCCAATTGAGTTTAATTTCAGACTTTCTTCTGTTATTGAAATGCGTGGGCTGTTTGCCAGACAGCAGCAGAGAGACGTGGAGTCTGACTTCCTAACGCTATCCCAGAGCCTAAAAAAATGACGACATCTCTTTGTTACCTCTGGATTTCTCTTCCATGGGGACATTTTGAAAGCTTATTTAAGAAATATTTTTGAACTCCTTGGGGCTGGTAGAGGCTTCTGTTTATGTATTGTGCCTTTCAGTTTCCTTCTTAATCCCCTTTTTTTCACACTGACCAAGAAACTCATTCTTTCTCACTATGAGGTGAATCATGTCCTACTACTGCTCAGGTAATAATGGGGGTAGGACGGATAGATCATGACCTGAAGCACCATCACTCCCAGACAGAATTCCTATGACATCATGTAACTGTGGCACTAGCAATGGCAGTGGAATGCCCTTTTGTTTATTTCGGGGGGGGGGGGGGAGAGCCCAAGCTTTACCACAGACCCACACCCCCAGCTCTGCCTTCAAGAAAAGGCCACTGATTTTAATGTCACATACAGAACACAGACTTTCACCAAATAATAATTTTTAAAAATGATTTCCTCAAACCAAACTCCTATTCTCCACAGATCTCACATTCCATACTAGATCCCTCTTTTCTCTCCTCTCCTCCCCTATGCCTAGTATCTCCCCCTCTCATCATCATCCCCTGGTTCAGCATCCCCTTCCTTCCTTTCTCTCCCCTCCCCTATCCAGTTACATCCAGCATGCCCTTTCTCCCTAGTCCCTCTCTGACCCCCCATGTCCAGCATCTCCCCTCTCTTTTCTCTAATCCTCATGGTCCTGCTCCTCCTTGCTGCAGCTCCTCCTGATTTTTACCTTTATCATCAGGCAATAGGCCAAACCCAGCGAGTGATAGCAGCTGGTAGCCAACACTACACTGGAAGGCGCATGACTGGGCCTGCCATGGAACCTCTTCTGGCCCTGAGCAGTAGAACCCTCTGACATGTCCCGCCCTTCTGAAGCGCACTTCCTTTGGAGGAGGGGCATGTCAGAGGGTTCTTTCATTTAGGACCAGAAGAGGATCCATGGTGGGCTCGGCTTTGGGCTCCATGATGCTGTGCTGCTATAGATTTGGAACATTCAAGTATGACGGCCTTGTTTTGCCACTAGACTATCGATTTATGAGTTTGGTTACTCCTGACAATGCGGCACAAGGTTGAAGACCTAATGTGTGATTGAGTTTAAAAGACCAGCCTCTGCTTCAAAAACCCTGGTTTCGATTCTCCAGTACAATAATGAATTTCAAAAAATCATTGTGTGCAGTCAGTAAAACCTGGGTTTAATGTTCTTGCCATTTGATTTAAAACTTGTTGTTATTTTGTTTTTATCCTCTAAGAAAGCAAGAAGATCACACTTTGTAAACTAGCCTGAGGTCTGAAATCAGCAGCAGGTCAAAAGACAAGCATCACTGACCAGCTTGAAATCCCACAAAAGCTTATTATTTCATTTGTCTGATTCTGGCAGTACAGGCTGAGTATCTAGCAGAATCTCTGGTAACTTTTGGGAAGGGTTGAGCATCAGTGATTTGTGCACTCATCTCTGGCTTGTTTGTATCTGTCAGGGCATTTGATTTTTATTAGATTGTCCTGTGGTTTTTATTTCATCTGGTTGAGAATGTGCTTTCTTAGATCTTGGCTGTTTCCTGTGGATTTCATATTTTGTTACTTGTCCTGTAATGCGTCTCTGCTTCCTGTGGGTGGATGATATCTAATTATCTATGAGTTAAAATTCAATAAAAAAAACTTAAACAAAAATTGGCCTGTCGGAAGCCCTTTAAACATACAACTGTAGATTTGTCTTTTAAAAGAATCCAAAATTGTCAGAATCAACTTGGCAACAGATTTTTTTCCCTTATCTTTCCAATTTCTTTTTTTATTTCTGTAGGAAAATAGTTCTTTGGCTTTTGCCAGCCCCTTCCCCTCTATCCATTTATCATAGTGCTACTTAAATCTTGGCGTTAATACCCCTTTTTGTCAACAGAAAACTGTATCGGTCAGAAGTTCCCAAACCTGTCCTGGGGCAACCCCAGCCAGTCAGATTTTCAGGATATTCACAATGAATATGAACACAAAAGATTTGATTACCAAGGAGGCAGTGTATTCAAATCAATCTCATGCATATTCATTGTGGATATTCTGAAAACATGACTGGCTGGGGTTCCCCCAGGACAGGTTTGGGAATCAATAGCATTGGTGTTTTAAAAGTCTCTTTGTGTAGCAGTTTGAATTTTCTGAGCAGTGAAACTAACAAACCTGGATGGATATAAAATACCTCAGGTGTGCCTAACTGCACAGATTTCACACCTGGAAGCATATGCGAACAAGGGAAGACAATGGCTTGTATAATCACAGATCCAAAAGTTGCCTGAATTGCTTAGTATTTCTGCCCTCTGAGTCTCCAAGCTGGCTGCCTCGTGCAATGAGGCTCAGCCATGGCCCTGAGGTGATTGCTGCTCTGCTATTTAAAGATAAGTTGCATTACCCTCACCACTCTTCCAAGAGCTTTACCACAGGTTTTATAAAAACCCATGAGGTTCCAGACAATTTAATTATAGGACATTCTCCACAATATAGGTCTATAGTGAAGTGGTTTAGCGTTGCTGAACTATCCTGTTCCCTAGGACCCAAAGAGGGGCATAATCGAAAAGGACGTCCTCATTTCGATTTGGACGTCCTCGCAAAACGTCTCCATCCAGGGGCAGGGAAACCCGTATTATCGAAACAAGATGGACGTCCATCTTTTCTTTCAATAATATGGTCAGGGACGCCCAAATCCTGAAATTTGGTCGTCCTTAGAGATGGTCGTCCCTAGACTTGGCCGTTTCTGATTTTCGGCGATAATCGAAACCAAGGACATCCATCTCAGAAACAACCAAATGCAAGCCATTTGGTCATGGGAGGAGCCAGCATTTGTAGTGCACTGGTCCCCCTGACATGCCAGGACACCAACTGCGCAACCTAGGGGGCACTGCAGTGGACTTCATAAATTGCTCCCAGATACATAGCTCCCTTACCTTGTGTGCTTAGCCCCCCAAACCCCCCTAAAACCCACTACCCAAGGTGAAGGGGGCACCTAGATGTGGGTACAGTGGGTTTGTGGTGGGTTTTGGAGGGCTCGCTGTTTCCGCCCGGGTCCGCCTGCCTGAAGTGCACTGCACCCACTAAAATTGCTCCAGGGACCTGTACACTGCTGTGATGGACCTGAGTATGACTTCTGAGGCTGGCATAGAGGCTGGCACAAAATATTTTTAAAGATGTTTTTTGAGGGTGGGAGGGGAGTAAGGGGAGGTCATCCCCAATTCTCTCTGGTGGTCATCTGGTCATTTAGGGCACCTTTTTGTTCCTTGGTCATAAGAATAACACGACCAGGTAAAGTCATCCAAGTGTTCATCAGGGACATCCTTGTTTCTTTCGATTATGGGTCGAGGATGTCCTAATGTTAGGTACGCCCATGTCCCGCCTTCGCTACGCCTCCGATACACCCTCTTGAACTTTGGCCATCCCTGCGACGGAAAACAGTTGAGGATGTACAAAATCGGCTTTCGATTATACCGATTTGGATGACCCTGTGAGAAGGTTGTCCATCTTCCGATTCATGTTGAAAGATGGGCGTCCTTCTCTTTCGAAAATGAGCCCAAAAGGGTTCATGAGGTACCTAATACAAATATAAGTTACCAGGGGCACCTTAGAAGCACATAAAACAAGTCTCCCTTGTGACATTCTACTTAGGAAAGGTTAACACCCTGGGTAATAGTTATTTCCAGGCTAATGCTGGGTCTCATGCCTTTATTAACCTCTGAGCAAATAACCTAGGGGGTCTCTTTCTAAGGCACGCTCATGTTTTTGGCGCACACTAAATGTTAGAGACGCCAATGCATTTCTATGGGCATCTCTAACGTTTAGCATGCCCACAGTTTTAGCATGTGCTAAAAACGTGAGCGCGCCTTAGTAAAAGACACCCCTAGTGACTGTTCCCAAACGTGTTCTGGGGGAACCCAACCAGTTAGGTTTTCTAGATATCCACACTGAATATGCATGAGAGAAATCTACATGCAGAGGAAGCAGTACATGCAAATCAATCTCTTGAATATTCATTGAAAATATCATGAAAACCAGACTGACTGGGGTTCCCCCAGACAGATTTAGAAACTACTGGACTAGGACATGACCCTTAAGCTGGCTCTGGGCAGGTGCATAATCACAATAGGCAATTGTTTAGACCAGACTTGTCCAAGTGCAATCCTTGAGGGCTGCAAACAAGCCAGGTTTTTAGGATATCCTTAATGAATATGTATGAGAAATTTTGCATGCCCACTATATCCATTGTATGCAGAGCTCTCTCATGCATATTCATTGGGGATATCCTGAAAACCTGGCTTGTTTGCAACCCTCAAGGACTGAACTTGGACAAGGTTAATGCCCTCTGATTATTATTATTATTCTCTCCATAAACCTCTGCTTCTTTCTCTCCTACGCCACTTACACCCTTCTGCCCGTCTAGTTACCATCACCATCTCTACTTCATTTGCACTGCTTTCATCCTCTGTGACATTCTCCCTGAGAGATCAGAAGTTTCTGACTGAACCTGGCTGAGGGCACAGGGAACCTTGGAAGGAAGGCTGAGTGGCCAGTTCTGGCTGAGACAGAGCTTCATTGTACCAGGCACCTGGCCTGGAGAATCAGAGAGCAGGAAATTTTATGTAGTCCAATCACATGATTCAGAATTCCCAAGTTGCCTAGATCCAGGAGGGAGAGTTTGGGCCGGTCCAGGATTTCTAATATTTCATCATGCAATGTTATGGGTGAAATCATGGACTACAAATCCCATAGTGCTTTGAGATGTACGTTCAAAAACAGAACTAATTAAAAAGGTTCTGGCAACTAGGTAATGGTGGCTCTTATGCAGTGGAATTCCAGGCTAAACATTTAGCCTGGCTGAGAAGGGCTGGGTAAATGGTCTTAATAATTATCCTTCCCAGAATAAGTGTGCTACAAGAAGTGAATTAACTGATGGGTTATCAGTTGCCGGCTGCGGTCAAAGGGCTTACCTCCTTCAGTCCGTGACACCCGCTATGAATGCCGCCCCCCCCCCCACACACACACATTTGCACATTATACAAGTTATGCACTAAACCACTTAGCGTTACAATCTGAACTTGCAAATGGTGCAAACATTTAAGCGCTGACATTACAAAGTGAGGGGGATGACATTGAGGGGCATAATCGAAAGGGACGCCCAAGTTTTTCTGAGGACGTCCTCACAGGACATCCCCAGACAGGGGCAGGGAAACCCGTATTATCGAAACAAGATGGACTCCCATCTTTCATTTTGATAAATGAAAGGGAAGGAGTGGCCTAGTGGTTAGGGTGGTGGACTTTGGTCCTGAGGAATTGAGTTCGATTCCCGGCACAGGCAGCTCCTTGTGACTCTGGGCAAGTCACTTAACCCTCCATTGCCTGCCGCATTGAGCCTGCCATGAGTGGGAAAGCGCGGGGTACAAATGTAACAAAAATAAAAAATAATATGGTCGGGGACACCCAAATCACGAAATTTAGGTCAACCTTAAAGATGGTTGTCCCCGATTTTCGGCGATAATGGAAACCGAGGACGCCCATCTCAGAAACGACCAAATCCAAGCCATTTGGTCGTGGGAGGAGCCAGCATTCGTAGTGCACTGGTCCCCCCTGACATGCCAGGACACCAACCGGGCAACCTAGGGGGCACTGCAGTGGACTTCAGAAAAAGCTCCCAGGTGCATAGCTCCCATACTTTGTGTGCTGAGCCCCCCCAAACCCCCTCCAAAACCCACTCCCCACAACTGTACACCACTACCATAGCCCTTAGGGGTGAAGAGGGGGCACCTAGATGTGGGTACAGTGGGTTTCTGGTGGGTTTTGAAGGGCTCACATTTACCACCACAAGTGTAACAGGTAAGGGGGGGATGGGCCTGGGTTTGCCTGAAGTGCATTGCACCCACTAAAACTGCTCCAGGGACCTGCATACTGCTGTCATGGAGCTGAGTATGATATTTGAGACTGGCATAGAGGCTGGAAAAAATATTTTTAAAAAAAAATTTTGAGGGTGGGAGGGGGCACTGGAGGAGTAAGGGGAGGTCATCCCTGATTCCCTCCGGTGGTCATCTGGTCATTTAGGGCACCTTTTTGTGGCTTGGTCGTAAGAAAAAAAGGACCAGGTAAAGTCGTCCAAGTGTTCGTCAGGGACGCACTTCTTTTTTCCATTATCGGTCGAGGATGCCCATGTATTAAGCACACCCCAGTCCTGCCTTCGCTACACCTCCAACACGCCCCTGTGAACTTTGGTTGTCCTCGCGATGGAAAGCGGTTAAGGACGCCCAAATCGGCTTTCGATTATGCCGATTTGGGTGACCCTGTGAGAAGGACGCCCATCTTGCAATTTGTTTCGAAAGATGAGTGTCCTTCTCTTTCGAAAATAAGCCTGATTATCTCCTTCTTAGGAGACAGAAACGAGGTAGAGCTAAAGTAAAATACTTGAATAGAATTGATTGCAAAGTAGTTTGAAGCTAAAGTTGCTGCAGGTCAGTCCCAGGTTAGCTGTCTCAGACCCTGTGGAATTGCAGATTGTTGAGTCTAGTTGCTTACCTGTTGACAAGATTAGATCTATGGGAGTGAAGTTGGCCAGAGATTTCAGCTTAGGAGCTCGTGTGTTGGGTTTATTGCATGGAACTTATCAGAAGTTGAGACTGGTGCACAGTTTACAACCTTATGGTTACGCAGGCAATGTGTTAACATGTTTACATTATTGCAATGCACTTTTGTTGGGATTGCCTGTAAGATTTTTGAATAAACTGCAGGGTTTGTAGAATATTGCTGCATGCATGATTCTGGGCAGACTGCAGTGGGAATGGGCAACCCTAAATGCAAAGCGGAGATAAGGAGGGCAAAAAAGGACTTTGAGAAGAAATTAGCGTTGGAAGCAAAAATACATAGTAAAAACTTTTTTAGATACATTAAAAGCAGGAAACCGGCCAAAGAGTCGGTTGGGCCGCTGGACGAAAATGGTGTTAAAGGGGCGATCAAGGAGGACAAAGCCGTAGCGGAGAAATTAAATGAATTCTTTGCTTCGGTCTTCACCGAGGAGGATTTGGGGGGGACACCGGTGCCGGAAAGAATATTTGAAGCGGGGGAGTCGGAGAAACTAAACAAATTCTCTGTAACCTTGGAGGATGTAATGGGTCAGTTCAGCAAGCTGAAGAGTAGTAAATCACCGGGACCTGATGGTATTCATCCCAGAGTATTAATAGAACTAAAAAATGAACTTGCGGAGCTACTGTTAGAAATATGCAATCTGTCCCTAAAATCGAGTGTAATACCGGAAGACTGGAGGGTAGCCAATGTTACTCCGATTTTTAAGAAAGGTTCCAGAGGAGATCCGGGAAATTATAGACCGGTGAGTCTGACGTCGGTGCCGGGCAAGATGGTGGAGGCTATTATTAAGAATAAAATTGCAGAGCATATACAAAAACATGGACTGATGAGACAAAGTCAGCACGGATTTAGTGAAGGGAAGTCTTGCCTCACCAATCTAATGCATTTTTTTGAGGGGGTAAGCAAACATGTGGACAATGGGGAGCCGGTTGATATTGTATATCTGGATTTTCAGAAGGCGTTTGACAAAGTGCCGCACGAAAGACTCCTGAAGAAATTGCAGAGTCATGGAATCGGAGGTAGGGTATTATTATGGATTAAGAACTGGTTGAAAGATAGGAAGCAGAGAGTAGGATTGCGTGGCCAGTATTCTCAGTGGAGGAGGGTAGTTAGTGGGGTCCCGCAGGGGTCTGTGCTGGGTCCGTTGCTTTTTAATGTATTTATAAATGACCTAGAGATGGGAATAACTAGTGAGGTAATTAAATTCGCCGATGACACAAAATTATTCAGGGTCGTCAAGTCGCAGGAGGAATGTGAACGATTACAGGAGGACCTTGCGAGACTGGGAGAATGGGCGTGCAAGTGGCAGATGAAGTTCAATGTTGACAAGTGCAAAGTGATGCATGTGGGTAAGAGGAACCCGAATTATAGCTACGTCTTGCAAGGTTCCGCGTTAGGAGTTACGGATCAAGAAAGGGATCTGGGTGTCGTCGTCGATGATACGCTGAAACCTTCTGCTCAGTGTGCTGCTGCGGCTAGGAAAGCGAATAGAATGTTGGGTGTTATTAAGAAGGGTATGGAGTCCAGGTGTGCGGATGTTATAATGCCGTTGTATCGCTCCATGGTGCGACCGCACCTGGAGTATTGTGTTCAGTACTGGTCTCCGTATCTCAAAAAAGATATAGTAGAATTGGAAAAGGTACAGCGAAGGGCGACGAAAATGATAGTGGGGATGGGACGACTTTCCTATGAAGAGAGGCTGAGAAGGCTAGGGCTTTTCAGCTTGGAGAAGAGACGGCTGAGGGGAGATATGATAGAAGTGTATAAAATAATGAGTGGAATGGATCGGGTGAATGTGAAGCGACTGTTCACGCTATCCAAAAATACTAGGACTAGAGGGCATGAGTTGAAGCTACAGTGTGGTAAATTTAAAACGAATCGGAGAAAATTTTTCTTCACCCAACGTGTAATTAGACTCTGGAATTCATTGCCGGAGAACGTGGTACGGGCGGTTAGCTTGACGGAGTTTAAAAAGGGGTTAGATAGATTCCTAAAGGACAAGTCCATAGACCGCTATTAATGGACTGGAAAAATTCCTCATTTTTAGGTATAACTTGTCTGGAATGTTTTTACGTTTGGGGAGCGTGCCAGGTGCCCTTGACCTGGATTGGCCACTGTCGGTGACAGGATGCTGGGCTAGATGGACCTTTGGTCTTTCCCAGTATGGCACTACTTATGTACTTATGTACTTATGTACTTGATTACCATACAGCGGGATCCGGTGGAGGCAAGGGTAAAATTTAAGGTTTTGGTACTTACTTTTCGTACTTTGTGGGAGGGACAGCCCTTATATATGGCAAACAAATTTAAAAAATGGTTAGAGCAGTGATCTGGAAACCAGAGGGCAATTCCTTGTGGCCTTGGGCAATCCTCAATTGCCTTGGGATGGCCAGGGGCACACAGGGCTGCTGAGAGGGGGGGCAAGGGGGAAAAAATTCCCTGGGCCCGTGCCTCCAAGGGGAGCCCGTCGCCGGGGTCTTTCTCCTGCCCCCAGGCCACCGGTGCTGCAGTCCCTGGTCTAACCTGCCTGCCCTCAGCTCCGTCGATAGCCCCCCTCCGTCCACCACCATGACCGGGCCCCCTACATTCCAATCGGCAGCACCTCACCTCCGTGTGAGGGTGGCAGATCGCCTCCCTTCGGGCCCTTCCTCACTGTGCCCCGCCCTCGGGGAAACAGGAAGTGACGAGGGTGGGACACAGTGAGGGAAGGCCCGAAGGGAGGCAATCTGCCGCTTTCACATGGAGGTGAGGCGCTGCTGATTTGAATGCAGGGGGCCTGGTCACGGTGGCGGACAGAGGGGGGCTGTTGATGGAGACGGGGTGGGCGGGTGGAGACCGGGGACTATGGCGCTGGCGGCTTGAGAGCAGGAGAGGGAGGTGACAGTGGTAAGGATTGGGGGGGGCGGTGGTGGCGGGGGCCCCGGGCTCTGCTCAGTCTCTCTGGGGGTACACTGGCAAACTCTCTCTGCGTAGGGCTTGCTATTGAATCCATCACACTTGTGGCATCCCCATGAGCCATTCACAGCTCACTGCTTATGAGCAGCAGGGATGAGAAAGAGAGAGAATTTTGAGATCTGTGGAGGATTATTTATTGGTTGTGCCCTCAGTTAAGGAGGTTAGGAGGATGTGTGGCAAACACATATGTTTTTGGTCATGACACCAACTTGATGAAATGAGATGCCACATAGTGCTAGGTTGAAACTCGATAAGAAATAATTTCATAAGTTGATTAAGACTTGCCTTTTTCCATGTAGCTAAGGAAGGCATTAGATTTACGAGTTTGGCAGTTCCCTTCTGTCCTGGGGAGGGGGAGAGGGGCTGAGCAGCAGATTGGTCTCTTGTTTTTGTATTGCAATTTTTAGTTTGTTTTAAGATGTTTTATATTGACTTTATTATGTATGTTGGAAGTAAACTGCGTCAATCAGATTGGGTCTGTGTTTTTGGTATATAAGTACTTTAAATAAATAAATAACAGTAAAAATGTTCAAATAACAGTACACATTATGGCATAGAAGCTACTTACAATGGCAACACAAGATACATTAAAACATCTTAATAGACAGCATAGAGTGTAGGCGGAGATGGATCATATAAACAGATAAGACAGAGTAGCAGATATTCCCTTCCTGGCAATAGCAAACACTTCTATCTAATTCAATTCAGCTAACTGATGAGTGAGTCTACATGGTGAGATTGGAAGATGGGGTGGGTGGAAGTTTGGGTGGGGTGGAAGGGAGCTAATATTTTAGTCCAATAGAAAAGGTATCATCATCTTTTTCTTTTTTATTTCTATTTATGTATTAATCCACAATATTGCAGTGCAACAACTGAGTGAACCAAGCCTTGATGTACAGGCCAGTAAGATGATAGCAGGATGATAACCTGTCTAGCAAGATGGAATTTGCTGGTGTGAACTGTATGTCGACTTTGTACTGTGACACTGAATTGTGCACTATCCAGAGCCTCCGGGATTCTATATATGGCACCTTAATTTCTGCATATGTCATAATAATGTGCGTAACTTAATTGGTTAACTAGCTAATCAGCACTCTTAATTGGATGTTAATAAGCAATTATCAGCACTAATTGGCATTCATTGAGATTTATGCGCACAACTCGCCAGTGGCGTACCTAGGGTAGTTGACACCCGGGGCCGGTCATTTTTTAACACCCCCCCCCCCCAAAATCCAGTACTAGGCATACCCAGAATACAAAACACTCAGGACCTATAGAGCAATTCTACCATACCATATAAGCAGTAATTTCTACGAGTCACACAAGGAAAAGGAAAGCATCTTAAACACTACAGTGAGCACTAGAACATCAATTCACCTATTGTAAAATGAAAACAGACAGATTAGTACAGATCGTCGATCCTCCACAGTCAATGCCAACTGAAAGCCATGTCTTTTTCACAAACACAGATACACCCTAATCCACTATAGAATAAGTAATCATAAACTTTCTATTTAGACAAAAATTAAACTGAACCCCTGATGCCAGACTCTGCATACAATGCAACACCACAGAAACAGAAAATGTCCCCTAGTACTGTGCAAAATATAAAGACAGCAGATGTAAATTTGAAAAAACTAACAAATATCAATCACCACTTTACAAATAAACAAATAGAAATAAAACAAATACAGAAAATAAAATAATACCATTTTACTGGACTAATACATTTAGCTTCCAGAGGCCAAAATCTCCTTCCTCAGGTCAATACAGTATAGTGCTGTTACAGTATCCTATCCTGACCTGAGGAAGGGGGTTTTGTTCTCTGAAAGTTAAGTCAAAATGTATTAAAATTAGTCCAATAAAAAGATTACCTTATTTACATGTTCTATTTATAAACAACACAGCTACAATACTATATCCTAAAGCAAAATAATAAAAATATATATTTACAGTTTGTTGTCTCTGGTTTCTGCTTGTCTCATCTTCTTTTCATTGTCTTCCTTCCATCCAGGATCTGTCTTTGCTCTCTCTCTGCCATCCAGCGTCTGCCCTCTCTAATGTCCCTTCCATCCACTGTCTGCCCTCTCTCTCTCTGCCCCTTCCATCCACTGTCTGCCCTCTCTCTCCCTTCCATCAACCATTTGCCCCAGTCTGCCCTCTTTCTCTCTCCCCCTTCCACCCACCATCTACCCTTTCTCTCTGCCCCTTCAATCCGCCTGCCCTCCCTCTCCCATCCATCCAGGGTCTGCCCTCCCTCACGCTCCCCACTTCCATCCAGGGTCTGTTGTCCCCTCTCTCTGCCCCCCCTTTTCAGCCCCCAGTTCCACCTGCCCCTAGTTCCAGCCCACATCTCCCACCTGCCCCCCTTTTCAGCCCCACTATCCCACCAGTCCCCAGCCCTTTTCTCCCATCAGTCCTGAGCTTCAGCCCCCAGCCACTTCTCCCTGTCCCCTTTTCAGCCCCTAGTTTCAACCCCAGCCCTTTTCTCTCACCAATCCTGAGCTTCAGCCCCAGCCAGTTCTCCCTTTCCCCTTTAAAGCCCCCAGTTTCAGCCCACAGTTCCAGCACTAGCCCCCTTATCCCAAATACCCTCCTTTTCAGCCCCCAGTTCCAGCCCCCTTCATCCACCACATGCTTTGCATCCCCTCCTTTTCAGCCCCCACTTCCAGCCCCCTTCATCCACCACATGCTTTGCATCCCCCCCTTTTCAGCCCCAGACCCATTCTCCCTCCTGCCCCCTTGTCAGACCCCAGTTCCAGCTTCAGACCCCTTCTCCCCTCTGCGAACCCCTCTGAGCTCCCCCACCCCTCCCCAAATTCCCTTCTCCCCTCTGCGAACCCCTCTGAGCTCCCCCACCCCTCCCCAAATTCCCTTCTCCCACTCTGAGCTCCCCCACCCCTCCCCAAATTCCCTTCTCCCCTCTGCGAACCCCTCTGAGCTCCCCCACCCCTCCCCAGTTCCCTTCTCCCCTCTGCGAACCCCTCTGAGCTCCCCCACCCCTCCCCAAATTCCTTCTCCCCTCTGCGAACCCCTCTGAGCTCCCCCACCCCTCCCCAGTTCCCTTCTCCCCTCTGCGAACCCCTCTGAGCTCCCCCACCCCTCCCCCACCCCTCCCCAGTTCCCTTCTCCCCTCTGCGAACCCCTCTGAGCTCCCCCACCCCTCCCCAAATTCCCTTCTCCCCTCTGTGAACCCCTCTCCCCCACCCCTCCCCAAATTCCCTTCTCCCCTCTGCGAACCCCTCTGAGCTCCCTTCTCCCTTCTGAGAACCCCTCTCAGCTCCCCCCACCCCTCCCCAATTCCCTTCTCCCCTCTGAGCTCCCCCACCTCCTTCTCCCATCTGAGCCCCCCCCTCCGTGGAGAGCGACAGAGCCCTCTTCTCCTGCCACCACCTTGCGTTTTTTTTTAAATCCATTCAGCGAGGGACGCAGGCAGCGCCTCGTGTCTGCCCTGCTGTGTGCTTTGAAAAAAGAAAATCGCTTCGCTGGCGTCGGGCCGGCCTTCTCTCGCTATGTCCCGCCCACTTTTGAGGTAACTTCCTATTCCTCGAGGGCGGGACATAGCGAGAGAAGGCCAGCCCGACGCCAGCGAAGCGATTTTCTTTTTTCAAAGCACACAGCAGGGCAGACACGAGGCGCTGCCTGCGTCCCTCGCTGAATAGATTTTTTTTTAAAACGCAGGGTGGTGGCAGGAGACGGCGGAGCACCCCCCACCAGCCGAAACCCGGGGCGGACCGCCCCCACCGCCCCCCCCCCCTTGGTACGCCACTGCAACTCGCTAAGTGTATTCTGCAATGTGGTGCACCTAAATTCTAAGTCACATGGAGGGGCATTTTCAAAAGAAACGTCTAAGTTGGGATTTGGACGTCTTTGTAAAATGTCCAAATCCGGAGGCGGGGAAAAACTCATTTTCAAAAAAAGATGTGCGTCCATCTTTCATTTTGAAAATACCAAGGACGTCCTTAGATTTGGACATCTTTGACTTTCGGCGATTTTGGAAACCAAAGACGTCCAAGTCAAAAACATCCAAATGCAAGCCATTTGGATGTGGGAGGAGCCAGCATTTGTAGTGCACTGGTCCCTCTGACATGCAAGGACAGCAATGGGGCACCCTAGGGGGCACTGCAGTAGACTTCATAAAATGCTCCAAGGTACATAGCTCCCTTACCTTGTGTACTGAGCTCCCCAACCCCCCCATAACCCACTACCCCCAACTGTACACCACTACCATAGCCCTTACGGGTGAAGGGGAGCACCTTGATGTGGGTACAGAGGGTTTCTGGTGGGTTTTGGAGGGCTCACTGTTTCCTCCACAAATGTAACAGGTAGGGGGGTATGGGCCTGGTTCCACCTGTCTGAAGTGCACTGCACCTACTAAAACTGCTTCAGGGACCTGCATGCGCTGTCATAGACCTGAGTATAACATCTGAGGCTAGCATAGAGGCTGGCAAGTAATTTTTTTTAATAATGTTTTTTGAGGGTGAGAGGGGGTTAGTGACCACTGGGGGATTAAGGGGAGGTAATCCCCGATTCCCTTCAGTGGTCATCTGGTCATTCCGGGCACCTTTTTATGCCTTATTCGTAATAAAAACAGGTCCGGGTGAAAACGTCCAAGTTTTACTCATGGACGTCTATGCTTTTTTCCATTATGGATCAAAGACGTCCAAGTCTTAGGAACACCCACCTTCACCACGCCTCCGATACGCCCCCTTGAAATTTGGACATCCTTGCGACAGACTTCAGTTAGAGACGTCTGAAATCGGGTTTCGATTATACCGATTTGGACGTCTCTGAGAGATGGACGTCCAAGTGCCGATTTATGTAACTTTTTGGACATACATCTCTTTCGAAAATGAGCCTGATAGTTGAAAAGGGGATGTGGCGTTGGGTGTGGGTGTGAGTGTTTCTAAAATCTATGTGGGTTTTATAGAATACACCCGTTCTGCGCCTAATTTAGGTGTTGGGATTTACGCCAGATCATAAATGGCTGTGACCACATTTGGTTGCGTGTAGAAGCACTTGATGTTATTCTATATACTGCTCAGAAATTTAAGCCTATTCTATAAAATTAAGGCATACTTTACAGAATACGCCTAGGTGCATTTTTTTCCTACACGGAATTTTCAGGCGCCATATATAGAATCTAGCCCAGTGTGCCTTAAACATGGAAACATAGAGCAGAGGTGCTCAGACCTGCCCTGAGGGATCCTCAACCAGGATAGCCACAATGAATATGCATGAGAGAGATTAGCATGCCCAGCCTCCATTGCTTGCAAATCTGACTGGCTGGGGTTCCCCAGGACAGGTTCGACAACTTCTGGCTTACAGCGAAATGGAAGGTAAGGGTTCATCCAGTCTGCCCAATTTTATTCATGGTCTAATTTCATAGACCTCAGCTGATCTCTGGTCTTTAGACTTTCTTGAACTCCCTTATTGCAGACCCTTTTGGAACGCTAGTGTTCAGTCTGTATTCTGGACCTTGGACTCCACCTGCTTCCTGAAACAAAACCATCCACTTCACACAGCACATCCTTGGTCTTTTTCTCCAAGGAGGCCTTTCTTACTGCCTTTGAGGAAGTCAGATTTAGCTTTTTCATATTTTTTAATTCAAATATTTTTTATTATATTTCCCAAAGCCAATACATCATAACAATCCAAGGCATATCATTGTAACATAAAGCCGGACAGCAAATTTTCAGGGAAATTCTATAAATTGGTGTCTCAGTCTAGGTGCCCTAATGCCATGCACTTAGCGCCGATTCAAGAACTGCATCTTGACACCAACATTCTGTTCTAGAATGCTGACCTGATGTCATAATTTGCAACCCTCTTACACCATGTCAATGGCAGGCGTAAGTTGAGCCTACATGCACCAAGTGATGCATGTAATTTATAGTATCCAATAAACAACATGCATAACTGGGAGCACACCCATGAGTCACCCATGCTCCACCCACATGTACACCCACTTTGCATTCAGGTGCTATGTAACTTAGATGATCCCATATAGAATAGCACCTAGTGCACATAGGCGCCTACCTATCAATTAATGGTATCTTTGGCCTGCATAAGTGATTTATACCTCTAGGCACCAGTTTCTAGAATTGCCCTGTGAATGCTTCAGGGGTGGGAGAGGGTTGTCTTTAACAACAAATAACCAGGGAGTTGGATTAGTTCAGTCCTGTTTGTGGAATAACATAGTAACATAGTAGATGACGGCAGAAAAAGACCTGCACGGTCCATCCAGTCTGCCCAACAAGATAATTTCACGTGTGCTACTTTTTGTGTATACCTTACCTTGATTTGTATCTGCCATTGTCAGGGCACAGACCGTATAAGTCTGCCCAGCACTAGCCCCGCCTCCCCCCACCGGCTCTTCCCCCCTCCATTAGTTTAGAAATTTCACATCTAAGTCCCATCTAAAGACATACAGAGTACTTCCTTTCCAATACAATGCCACTCTCCTCAGAGTCCTTGCTGTACACAGCAATGGGAAGAGGTTCCAGTACACACAGTTCCATTTTATTCAGTGCCATAAGGTCTTTCAGAGAAACAAGGAGAACATTCCTCTGATGAATTTGCTTACCCTGTCTAAAAAATAGCTAATGCTTTCTTTTTCTTTGGCTCAACAAACCACTTAGTTTCCCAGTCATCAAAACCAAATAGCCAACTCCCTCAGCAGCAAACTGCACCCACACAAGTAGGAAGTTGGACCACAACATAGTTCAAATGTTGTTTATTCTTTGGGGAGCTCCTGTAATAGACCTTTTTGCATCTCAAGTCAACACTCAGTGTCCCCTGTTTTACTCTGTACAGCTGAGCCCACAAGCTTGCTCCAGATGCATTTGCCATTCATTGGGACCAACACCTCCTATATGCATTTCCTCTTTTTCCACTAGTCTCCAGAGTTCTACACAAGATCCTCTCAATGCAGAAGTGATCTCAAAGCTCCTCATTGGCCCAGACAAATTTGGTTTCCGTGCCTACTGAACCGATCAGTGGACCAACCAATTTCCCTGGGACATCAGGTGACACTTCTCACCTAGGATCAGGGCAAGACCTTCTACTAAAGTTTCAGATCTCTATCTCTGACAGCTTGGAGATTGAGTGAGACATAATTGACTCGACACCTCCCGAGGATTCTATTAAACAAGTCCTACTTGCATCAAGAAAACCAGCCATTCACAAATCTTCCCAATTAAAATGGTACCGATTTTTCCATCTGAGCTGAAGCCCAAGGTGAGAATACTTCTACATGTCCTCCATTGGAGATTCTAACCTAGCTACTTCACCTTTCAGATTCAGACTTACAAACATCATTGGTGCGAATTCATTTAGCAACAATTTCAGTCAGCCGCCAACTTATCAATAATAGATTTCTTGCAATGCTTCCCATTGATGTCATGTTTCATAAAAGGCCTACTTGACTTGAAACCACTATTAAAATAGCTCCCTCCACCATGGGATCTTAATGATGTTCTAGCTAAGCTCATAGAGCAACCTTTTGAGCCTCTCACATCAGCCTCCCTACAACATCTTTCAAGGAAAGCATAGTTCCTGGTAGCTATCACTTCTGCAAGAAGAATTTATGATCTGCAGTCTCTTGTCATTAATTTCACCACAATAGAGTGCTTCTTCAAATTCATCCTAAGTTTATGCCAAAAGTTGTCTTGTAGTTTTAACTAAACCAAACAATAGCTCTGCCAACATTTTTCCCTCTGTATCATTTTACAAAAGCAGAATCATCTCTTCAAACTCTGAACTGCAGATGTGCATTACTCTACTGCTTGAATCATACAAAAGTTTAGTTTAGTATATTTGAGATTTGATATACCGCTTGCCAGTGGATCACAGCAGTGTGCAATAAAAATAAAACATCAATAAAAAGAAGAAAATGAACTCCAAAATTGACAGGAAAGAGATTATCAATCATTCTACACATATACATAAAACAAAAGACTAACGTAAACAACAAACATAAATAACCTGACATGAAGGAGCTCTGTCAGTCTGGAATTTGGCAAAATGAACCTTTAAACATCAGAACATCTTCTCAGATATTCATATCATATCTTTTACTTCACACAACTTAGGTGTTTCCGCTTCTAAGTGTCTTCTAGCGGGTTGGATATCAGACTGCATTTTTCTCTGCTGAAAGAAATAATGGAGTCGCTGCTGAAAGAAAGGATAGTTAACTTTCTAGAAGCTGATGGGTTACAGGACCTGAGGCAACATGGTTTTACCAAAGTCCATGCTGACTGATTACTTTCTTCTTCCTTTTTCTTAATCTAATGAATAATATGAATGACCTCTTTCCTGTCATTATATGACTTTCTTTTCAATTTGTCTATTTTACTAGTTTTATTTTGTGTAAATCGCTGTGATCTACTTACTAGTAATGGCAGTATATCAAGTTTTAAATAAACGAAGGGCAAACAATAAACAGGAAACAACCTCTATGAGCATCCAAAGGAAACAGGAAGAGAATGCAACACAAGTAACAGCTTCGGGAGTGTGCAGCAAAAGATCCCATGTAAACAGAATTCCAGGAAAACACCTTTATTAACAGCAACAGCGACCCAACATGGACTGTGTTTCTGCAATATACACCACCTGCCTCAGGGGTCAAAGATATACCGATAGGTGGAGGAATGATATAATGTAGGTTTGAAATGATCCTGGTAATATGTCACAATTGGTCCAAGAAAACCCAAGGCAAAGAAATAGATGTAAACGCTAAATAAACATAAACATATTTCTTACCTATTGGATGTTCGTACTCACCAGGTCATGCCAAGAGCAACACTGTCATGGGAGCTAGTGTTTCAGGGCTGTATCATTATTCCAATGATCTGGGAACTAGTTTCTTATAGGGAGGGGTTGCTGCATCACATCATCTGGGGTTTAGTTTGTTTATAAATTTGATAAACTGCTTCTCGGTGGTGCACAAATATCTATAAAAACAAAAAAGAGACAAATATTAAAGGCAAATTGTAAGTACGGTTCAGGAGAGAGAACTTCCATGTCTGTCCCAGATCTGTGAGCTCCCCGCCTCTCCCCCCCCCCCCCCCCCCCCCCGACGTACATTTATTAAAGGTATCTCAGACCTGAGACTGGTAGAAAGGGGTCTGATCTTGGGGCCAGATATGCAAAGGCTGAATGAGGAGTACATTCCGTTTTCAAAGAAGAAGAGGTCAGGCAGGTAGCAGGATAAGAGACGGATCACAAATTTGTGGGCCCCTGGACCAACTAGCACATAAGAGCCCCCGCTCTTCCCGGCTGAAACTACCAATACTATCCATCACACAAGGAACACAATATACATGCAGCTGTGCAAGTCTTTTAAATTTATACAAGTGCGTGTATAACACCAGGTTACTGCTAGTGTTATAGGGAATTGACTCGAGCATTAATAAATGGTAAATGTCAGGGTTTCAGCAGAGTTTATAAATAGATTTATCACATTCCTGAAAAACACAACCATTGGATTGTACAGCTAGGCTGTAATGCAAAGCTGATAATGCAAAGCTGATAATGAGAAGCACCCTCCTTCCCCCCCCCCCCCCCCCCCGCCCCCTGACCTTCTGGGCCTATGCAGGGATCCATCCCTGGTATACCCTAATATAAAAGGTCTGATGAGTTAACGTTAGTTGGAATTTAATCCTAAAGGTAACAGAGTGCCAGTGTTAGCCTTCTAGTGGAGGAATGACAAGGTTGAATCTCCAGACATTTAATAGCAGTTTGACTGCTGTGTTTACAGCATAATCCTGTGAGAAAAGACAGCGAAGCAGCCCCAGGTCATCGTGCTTGTGCTAACAACAACAAAACAATTTCAGCCAATGTTCCTAATTGTTCTGATGTTCATCCACTTTAAGAGCAATTCTATAACCTAGGCACTCGCATTATATGCACGTTACACACATATCTGCTTAAAATACTAGCATGTATGCACATATTGTATGAGCATACTGACATGCAGAAATGCTAGTATGGTGTCTAGTATGGCAAATGCTCACTTAAATTTCATAGGGGTCTTTTTACCAGGTTGCGGTAAAAGGGGTCTGCGCTAGCATCCGCGCATGTTTTTGATGTGCGCCAAGGCCCCCTTTAACACAGCGGATCAAAGGATGGCTTTTTTGCTGGAAAAGAAATGGCCTTGCGGTAAGTGAACCACTTGCCACGTAGCCATTTCAGGGGGAAGCACTTACCCCCATCCATTGAGGTGGCAGTAAGGGCTCCAGCGCTGCCCAATTAGCACTGGGTAAGCACTGGTGCTACAAAAATATGGCACATGCTGGGAGTGGGCTGAACATGCTCAATTTCACTACAAGGAGCATGCCCAATGTGAGGGGAAGAGAGAGCAGGGCAGGCAAAGCAGCGGTGGGAGTCACGGACCAAGAAAGGAATCTAGGTGTCATCATTGATGATACGTTGAAAACTTCTGCTCAATGTGCTGTTGCGGCTAGGAAAGCAAATAGAATGTTGGGTATCATTAGGAAAGGGAAAGGGAAAACAAAAATAAGGATATTATTCTGCCATTGTATCGCTCCATGGTGTGACCGCACCTCGAGTATTGTGTTAAATTCTGGTGGCCGCACCTCAAAAAAGATATAGTGGAATTGGAAAAGGTGCAGAGAAGGGCGACAAAGATGATACAGGGGTTGGGAAGGCTTCCCTATGAGGAAAGGCTGAAGAGGCTGGGACTTTTCAGCTTGGAGAAAAGGCGGCTGAGGGGAGATATGATTGAGGTCTATAGGATAATGAGTGGAATGGAACGGGTCGATGTGGAGCGTCTGTTTACGCTTTCCAAAAATACTAGGACAAGGGGGTATGCGATGAAGCTGCAGTGTGGTAAATTTAAAACGAATCAGAGGAAAGTTTTCTTCACTCAAAGCGTAGTTAAACTCTGGAATTCGCTGCCGGAAAAAGTGGTTAAGGTGGTTAACTTAGGGGACTTCAAAAAAGGTTTGGGCGGCTTCCTGGAGGAAAAAGCCATAGAATGTTATTGAATGGACGAGGAAATAATACACTATTTCTAGGATGGGCGGGACAAATTACTTGTTCTTTTGGCCGCTGTCGGTGACAGGGTGCTGGGCTCGATGGACCCTTGGTCTGCCCAGCATGGTGATGCTTATGTACTTATAAGTTGCTAAATGTATTCTGTAACGATGTATGCCAAACTTCTAACATGCGCAGGCAAAAAGGGGCATGGTTATGGGTGGGAAAATGGGCATTTTGTGGGCATTCTGGGGAAGCTAATCGCAATAGTGAAACGGAGAGCCCCGTTGGGCGAAGTTGTGAAAGCTAAGTAACATTACTACTCAAGCAGTTGCCTAATATTATCTCAATGGGTTATATATTATTCCCGTTTAGAGTCTTTGCCTGCACACAAGTGGAGACTTCAGACCAATGAAAAAGAATGGAATCAATTTATTGCTCGCATTAAATTTTATACGATTGCCATGCTTTGATTACTGAGGTTGTTCTCTCCACTTTTAACAAAATTAAGGAGTGCAATTGATTGATTTGATATCGCATTTGAATAAGACTGCGATAGTTAAGCATTTTTTCAGCTTATTACTAGTACTAGCATTCTGAAATTTACACACCTAATTATAAAATATGGCCCAGTGTGCCTAAATCAATGCACTGAGATTTATGTCACGCTTTTATTCTTGTAAATGGAAGCGCATATATTTAGGTGCTGAGATATCAACTGAGTGTATTCTATAATCAGCACCTAAATCAAGGCACTGATTATAGAATACGCTTAGTCAGCACCGATTTCAGTGCCACTTTTTTAGGTACCATATATACAATCTCTCCCTATGCACTAAGCACTAATATTCAGCGGAGACAACCAACTATTCCACAGTAAATCAGTGCCATAGCGAGGGCTAATGGCACCTGGGGCGGGTCGCCGCTGCGCACCCCCCCCCCCCCGGGTGCAGCATGGCACGACCCCCCCCAGAGCGCAACCCCCCCCCGGACTGCATTCTTACCTGCGGGAGGGCCGATCCGCCCTGAGTGCACGTCACTCGGAGCTGCGTCGGCCCCCTGGTTCCCTGCTCTCTCTGCCCCAGAACAGGAAGTAACCTGTTCCAGGGCAGAGAGAGCAGGGAACCAGCGGGGCCAGCACCCCCTGAGCGCGTGCACCCGGGGCGGACCGCCCCTCCTGCCCCCTTCCTACGTCACTGCACTAAATATTAGCGCTTAGCTGGCTAAGTGTTATTTAACCAGCTAGGAGCTGTTCCTGGCCAGTTAAATGGTGCAAATGTCATCCGGCATGTATTCCAGCCCACACTGTAATGGAGGGAGTCAGAGGCTGGTTGTGGGAAATGTAACATAGCTTCCGATAGCAAAATAATTTTGCACTCATTGGAAGATAGGTAGATAGAAGCCTTTGCAGAGGATTAGCAGGTCTTGCATCTAGTTTGCACTGTGCTAACGCAGATGCTCCTGGCTGCTATAGGTGCACTTTTTGAATGACCTTTGTGGTACATTTTCCATGTTATTGTACCATTAAAGAAGGCAGTGTTTTTAAAGGGGAATGGGAAATGGGACTTGATATACCGCCTTTCTGAGGTTTTTTGCAGCTACATTCTATTCAGGTACTTACTGTATTTTGTACCTGGGGCAATGGAGGGTTAAGTGACTTGCCCAGAGTCACAAGGAGCTGCGGTGGGAATTGAACTCCGTTCCCCAGGATCAAAGTCCACTGCACTGACCACTAGGCTACTCCTCCACTCCACTTAAAGAGAGCCATGGCTGTTTCTGCTTTCCTGGCTTTGCCTGCTATGGAATGTTACTTGCTGTTGTCACACCTCTTATGCATAGCCTGCAGGTGCTGTAAAACATGCCTTGGGTACTGACTGGGGTGGACCATAGGGTTTCTCTTCTGCAGTCTCTTCTCCTAGTCCATGCATCTAACTTCTCAGTGGCGTCCCCTGACTTCCCCTGTTCACTGATAAAGCAGCCCTGTATGCCACAGGGTGGCAGACCAGAAGGTGCTGTAAGGTGGGGTTCCCTGGTCACCTTATACTTCTGGTTTTGGCAGGTCTGCCTGAAGTGTAAAGAAGTTCTCCCCATGTTTATGTTTAATAAAATCTTGATATACTGCCTACTCTAGAGCATAGCTCTAGGTGGTTTACATAAAAAGCACAAAATAGGAAAGGAACGCCAGATTAAATAGGACAAATACAAGCATTCGATCACTGATGCATTACATAGCAAAATATACTTGCTATGGATTTTTTTTTGCATGTGAAACATCTCTCACAATTTATTGCACATGTTTTACAAAAGTTATCCTCTGTGCATGATTAGAGCTGCTGTTCTGGGTTTCATCACCTGTGCTTCTCACTTGCTGAGAAGATTCAATGTGGGGGTAGAAGTGGAAATAAAGGGGTTCATGACCTTTAGCCCACTCCTAGCAAGAGAGGAACTGCAATGCCCAGTGGACCTGCTGGTATAGGTCACCCAGCATGTAAAGATGAGGCCAGGACAGTACATTGAGCGTATCATTTAACCTTCCTGTGTTCAGATTTTAAGATTGCCAGCTCCTGTGCTGCATGGCATATATGAAACACCATGTACCTGGAAGCTCTGGAATGAGGGGGCATAGCATGAAGGGGAACGGGGACAAGCTCAGAAGCAACCTGAGAAAATACTTCTTGATGAAAAGGGTGGTGAATTCATGGAAAGGCCTCTCAGTGGAGGTGATGAACACTTGAGACATGTACATAGGATCTCTAATGGAGAGGAAGGAATAGTAGATGACATGAATGGGCAGACTGGATAGGCCATATGGTCTTTGCCTTCTTTTTTCTATGTTTCTAGGTTACGTCTCACTCAGTCAGATTACACCTCACCTCCTGAGTAGTCTAATGCCTCTTAAAAAACACCTAGGTTCTCTTCATACTCTAGATGGATTGCCCCCCAGTAGAATCCAGGGAAATTGCCATATCACAGGGGGCTCCTTGTCCTCCTGAAGCTGAAAGAGGCAGACAAGCTTTGGGCCCTCTCCCTCTTGTCTAACACCGGTCCTGATTGGCCTCCCTCTATGGCTCCTACTTGACCGATGACTAAGAGAGTGGAAATGTTCAGGCCTGATGTGATAGATGACACTGTTGTTCTATTTGTGAATCACCAGTAGGCAGGTCTGTCCCAGCCTGATCAATCTGACCCCTGTTTGTACTGGGTGATTTAGTGAGGGTACTGGGGCTTCTGGAGTGCTAAGTCTGGGCATGTTCAAGAGGATCTTATGTCTACCCAAATTAAGAAAGTTCTGACTATCGAAATTAATTATGTTCTAAGTTAGCAAAACTTCAGGTAATTGCAGAGCAAACAATCAGCTGAGGGTTGCAGGATGAATGATATTTGCTTGATATTTAATTAGTTAACAAATCTGCTATTTATGAATGGTTTATTTACATAATTAGAATTCATTTAGTATGGGTCCTGAAAACGTTTGTTTGTTTTTGTCGGATCTGTGTTGGGTTATTGGCAGCTGCTGGATGTGATAGGAGCAGGTTTAACAGAGGTCATTTGGGCTCCATAATATTTCTCCCTTCCTCCCCTACCATAGTAGAGAAATAGCACCTCCTCCCATCCTCAGTCACCAGCGCTTTCTGACTAGTGAATCTGGGGAGAAGGCGTCCCACACATTCTCTTATGCCGCACTGATCCAGCCTAATTTTCCAGCTGGCCACTTCAGAGCCTCAACCTTCTCACTCCCACTGAGTCCACGAAGCAGTCCCCCTATTCCCCTGAATGAATAAAAAAGTCCTGTCTTCTCTAGTCTTCATTTTTCGTTTACCTTTCTCACCACTTTCTAGTTGTCACAGCAGATGACGGCTGGGCATTTTTTGGATCTTAAAAAAATAAAAAAAGTAGTAGATATTCAAAGCAATTTAAACAGCCAGGAGAGGCTCCTGGCCATGTGGGGCTATCCAGGGATATTCAGTGGCATGTAACCATATAGTAGCACTGAATATCCCCTCTAACTGCCTATGCTGAAACCAGCTAGTTTGTAGGCCATTTGGAGACAGAGTTAGGGCAGAGCAGAAACTTAGTCAGTTAGTGGCAATTTTTAATCTGCTAACCAGTGGCGTAGCTATGTGGGGCCAGGGGGGCCTGGGCCCCCATAGATTTGGGCCTGGACCCATGCCGACGACCTGCCCGACCCCCCTCCCGCCGCTAACCCGCCGTCGCCTGCCTTTGCTGGCGGGGGACCCCAACCTCCGCCAGCCGAGGTCCTCTTCTTCTCACAAAAGGCCTCCTTCTGTTTCTGACGTCCTGCACGTACAACGTGAGTCTCACATCCTGCACATACAATGTGCAGGACATCAGAAACAGAAGGAAGCCTTTTGAGAGAAGAAGAGGACCTCGGCTGGGGGGGGGGTTGGGGTCCCCCGCCAGCAAAGGTAGACAACGACGGGGTTGGCAATGGGAGGGGGGCAAAGTTGGCAATGGCGAGGGGGGGGGGGTCGGCGGTGCCAGGGGGGGCTAAAATGTGCCCCCTCACCTTGGGCTCTGGACCCCCCTCCCGCCAGTCTGGCTACGCCGCTGCTGCTACCAGGTAAGGGCTCCTTTTACTAAGCGGCGGTGAGTCCAAAGCGGGCTTAATGCTTCCTATAACAGAAGTACTGCTAGGCTACCGCAGCAGCCCGGAAGTACTTCCCACCCCTACTGCACCATCATTTCCGGCTGTACAAAATTGTATTTATTTTTGTAGTGCTGGACTGTACCCTGGGGTAATCGGGCAGTGCCGCACACTGCCTGGTTACCACAGGGTTAGTGCAGGAGCCTTTACCACCACCTCAATGGGTGGCGGTAAGGGCTCCCCCCTGAAATGGCTGTACGGCAAGTGCTTTACTTACCACCCAGCCATTTTCTGCAAGAGAGCAAGACCTTCCCTTTTACCAGCTGTGGTAAAATAGGTCATTGGCGCGCGTGTAAAACAGGTGCCGACACCAGCGCCGGCCCCCTTTTGCCGCAGCTTGGTAAAAGGGGCCCTAAGTAACCACATAACATTAGGAGTTAACCAGGCTCTGGTTTGAATAATGGTCAGAGCCTGGTTAACTTCCAAGTCGGCGGTCATTCAATGCCAGGAGCTGGGCATTGTTTGGCATTGAATATCCGGGGTTAGTTCAACCAGGGGCTAGAAGAGGCTTGTGAGCAACTTGTTGCTGCAGACTGGCTATTGGGCTAGAAAATCCATGTCATAAGAGATGGGCTGATTGACTTATGATTGACTTCATCACATGTATGGACTGGTATTTGTGAGTCTCTAAGTGAGTTCAAAGCTGTCTGTATCATCTTAAATACAAGTCTGTACATACATCCAGTTTCTCATACACCTGCACACAATTATGGAATGAATTACCGACCACCATAAAAACAACACATGACCTGACAACCTTCTGAAAATTATTAAAAACTTACTTATTCATAAAGGCGTACAATAAAGATTCCCCATAACGATATGACTCCCTAATTATTCCAATTACAACTATTAAGGAACCCTCCTATCTGTTCATCTTAATTACATCCTCATGACTGAATATTATATCTTGTCCTGATATCATTATGTTATGTTTATCTTTCAATCCACTTCCAATCCAATATGATTTACTTATGCACTCTTATTTGTAACAATTGTAAAATTATTACTCCGTTAATATGATTGCTATGATATTCTATGTACCCATCCGTATCTGTATTCTGAAATTCTTATCCTATAATGTGTATACTTTGTTGTAATATTTTGTAAGCCACATTGAGCCTGCAAATAGGTGGGAAAATGTGGGGTACAAGTGCAGCAAATAAATAAATAAATAAATAAATCTTCCAAATCCTACACGGCATCACCTCCAACTTACTGGTTAGCATTATATCACTACACCTGGCCCAGTCCAAGTGACTGAGAGATCAACTGTTCCTACCCTCTTTGTCTTTCAAGGACATTAGATTCCGCAAAATTTTTAACTCGCTCTTCCCTGTAGCCGGAATAACTCTTTGGAATCTCGTACCAACTGCATCAGGACAGACAACTTACTTCTACCTTAGCTTAGAATGAAGCTAAAAACATTTCTCTTCCTGAAAACTCCCCCCTAACCTTCCACTACACCATCTCGCCACAAAGCTTCCCACTAGATACCTGCTACCTTCTTATCTTCACATTATCCCCTCGCTCAGCCCTTTGATTACTTTCCCTGCACCGGTCTCTACCTGACTGATTCACCTGCTGTAAACAGCACCAAACCCTTAATGGGGATATTAACGGTATACAAGACCTACTTTGAATTGAATTGAATTGAATGGATAGGTCTGTCTTCCAGGATACAGCATCATTGAGAACTTTGTGGGCACCATGACAACTAGCTTCTCTGGGAGACATATGCATCTGTTCCTGTTGGAGGATATGGGAGGAACTCTCTATCTGGCACTGTCCACAGTTTCTTTGCTGGTAACGCCAAATGCTCTGTAAGTGCTGAAAGGAGCTCCTATGGGCTTTGAGAACCCCTTGTTGAATTAGGTTACATATTCCTAATTTGATATTTGAATGTCTCGTATAACTTTGCACAATGTAATCCATAACCAAATTGTAACAAATGTATTTCTATTATTCATATCCTATTGTAAGCCACACTGAGCCCGCAAAAAGGTGGGAAAATGTGGGATACAAATGCAATAAATAATAATAATAATAATAATATTTCATGGGCTGTGAGAGTCCCTTCTTATAAACTAGGTAGTGCTCCAGTGAAATAGCCTAACCCTCTACTCACCCTGGATATCACCAGTAGAATCAAATCTTGCAAAGTATAATACGGACCTTTATCTGCTTGCTCAGATCATGTGCTTTACAACTGGAAACTGAGCAGTGAAGTCTCACTGTTTTGACTGAAAGCTAGTCAGTGGATGATTTGGTTCATTTCACTCTAATCATATTACTCAGAGTGTCCAAAGCTCACAGGGTGGAACCCATGCACTGCAGTTTAGGTGAAATTCTATAAGCAGGCACCTCATTGTAGGGGCCTTGATGCCATTTGGTGGCAGGCCTCTTTCATACTGGCATCTGGACACCCAGATTCTGATATAAATTCTAGTGCAACTCGTATTGGTGCACCTATTTTTAGGCGACCGCAGTTACATGAGCCCTAGAACTGTCTTAATGTGGCATGGGTGTAGCTGGGAGTCCACTCATGCCCCTCCCATGCTCTGCCCATGCGTACGCCTCTTGCAACTTTGCACTATAACACTTACACATGCCCTTATAGACTAGCGCTTACATGGAAATAGAGAATAATGTGAGCAGATAAAGACCATATGGCCTTTCTACTCTGCCCATCCATGCCATCTGCACTCCCTATCATTCCCTTAGAGATCCAATGTCCTTATCCCAAGCTCTCTTGAAATCAGATACAGTCTTTGTCTCCACCACTTCACCTTCATCCTATGCCCCCTTATTCCAAAGCTTCCTTTCAATTGAAAGAGACTCATCACCTGTGCTTTTGTGCCATGGAGGTATTTAAATGTGTCTATCATATGTCCCCTCTCACGCCTTTCTTCCAAAGTTTGCATATTGAAATATTGAGGTCTGTCCACATATGATTTACGATGAAGACCACTGAGCATTTTAGTAGCCAACCTCCAGACTGACCCCATCCTGCTTATATCTTTTTCTCCAGAATTGTATACAGTACTCTAAATGAGGTCTGACCAGAAACTTATACAGAGGCACTACCACCTCCTTTTTTCTGCTAGCTAATCCTCTCCCTATGCACCCAAGCATCCTTCTGGCTTTTGATGTTGCCTTTTCTAACTTAAGTTCATCAGATATGACCACACCAAAGTCCTGTTCCTCTTTCATGCACAAAAGTACTTCACCCCCTAAACTGTACCAATCCATCGGGTCTTTGCAGCCCAAATGCATGACCCCCTCATTTTTTAGCATTAAATCTTAGCTGTCAAATTCTGTGCCATTCTTCAAGCTTTGCTAGATCCCTCCTCATGCTATCCATAACATCAGTGGTGCTAATGTGCATATACATGCCCGCGAAGAAGCACCTCACCACAGTTGCCTAGTTATCGAATTGCCCTTTTAGGCTCCACTTCATAGGACCATCCCTTTCCCTGCCCCCAGGCTCTGTTCAAACCCTTCTGAATATGCATCTCATACGCTGGATGGCTCAGAGCCAAGTTGCTGTAATAATGCCCCTGAAATGATCTTTCTTTAGTCCTGTTCTTCAACTCCTGTACTAGAGCCAGGGCTCACCACATCTAGATACCACCATCATAATTGGAATATGTTAGTAGCTGCAGATAATGATCAAGATAAGAGGGTCCTAAACAGCAGCAGAATTCAAGCATGAATGGGATAGACACAAAGGGACCTTAGTGGTGCAGGAAGGGGGAGGGGGAGAAGACCACAAGATAAGAGCAAAGACAGCATATTATGTAGGTCCAAATAAGCATATGGGCTGGACCCAGCAGTGCTTTTCTGGACTCATCTTCTATGACACAAGTTAATTCCTGTCTTGTTCTTTTATTTACGCACATTGTATACTGCAAATAATACACGAGAGATTAAAAGAATAGCGAAGGCTCTTTATGACCTGGACATGATCTCAGCTCTGCCTACCCTTCCTGCTCTTTTTTTGTCTTTCTTCTTATATCTTTTCTTCTGCTATTCCTTTTCCCCTCTGTCTCACTCTGTTTGCATCTTTTGCTCATACCTTCTTTCTGTCAGATCTCATTTCTCTCTCCTTTTCTCTTTCCCATATTTTACTCTGTCATCCTTTTCTTTGTCTTTCCTCTGTCTCTGTCTTTCTCCCCCTTTCTCTTTGTGTCTCCTTTGATCAGCCTGTCGCCTCCACTCTCACTGTTGCTCACCTTCTCTCTCGCTCTCTGTCTCTATTCACCATTTTTCATTCTTTCCCCTTCCCCCACCTCTCCCCTCCCATGTTGCTTTCAGCAAACCTAGATGAGGTGGAATTCATTCAGGTAATTTACTCTGCAGTCAGCTGTAATATTTTATATTTTGCTATTAATCCCAGAAGGAGATGAATAGTCCTTCGCTATTGTTTTTAGAGCCAAGATTGACAGTACTTTTAAAATCCAACAGATCAGTCTAAAGGTTTTCACTGCTGGTGTAACATTCCTATTACTAGAGAAATGAAATGTTTTGTTTAAAGAATGGATAGAAGCTAGGGGGTGTATATAATATATATACATACATACAAAACCTCAGAGTGATGCGTGAATATATTTATTAGGATTTATTTACTGCCTTTTTGAAGAAAATTCATCCCAGGTGGTGTACAGCAAGAATAAGCCAAGCATAGACAATAGACAACGTGCTCAAATAGCAATACATATTATGGCATAATGTGCTACTTAACTGTTAACACAATACACATTAAAACATCTTCAATACACAGCATAGAGCATAAGCAGAGGTGGAACATATAGAAGAGTAAGATAGGGTCAGAGGAGTTAAATAGAAAATAAGGGTGGCTAATTTAAGGACAAATTGGAGTCAGAAAAAAGTGTAGGAAAATTATTTCAGCTAGTTTAAGAGCAGATAAGCAAGTCCTGCTACAGTAAGTCCTACCGGTATTAGTCCTGGTATATATTTTTTTAAAAAAAGTTCTTCGTGAGGTCTGTTAGATAAAGATTTTAGGCACGCTGGTCATGAGTGAGGGGCCATAATTCAAGGAGCAGCAAATGCATAATTAATACTCCTGACTAAATTATTCATGCAGCCTATCAGTTATGCATGTATCCCATAATGCACTTGTACCATAACCTGTCCAACACCATTGCCAGCAGCTCTATATAAAGCTGCAGCAGCCTGCGAGTGCTGGCGAAAGTGCTCTGCAATCGCTGACCTGCTCTGTGAAACCCAAGACTCAAACCTGATCTGTCATCTCTTCCTAAAAGTCCTCCATGTTAATGGTCCTGTTCCTTTTCAGTATGAGCAGGCAGAGCAAGGTGCATCTATTTACCTGTCTTCCTCTTTCCTGGAAATGGAGACTCACCTCCCTTAGTGAAGAGGTGGTATTTTCTCACTGATGTCCGGAGACAGAATACCACTCACATAGGTTGCACTCTAGACCTCCAGCCTGCTGTTAACCTAGCTAACCAAACAGAAGTACAACTGCTTATTTCTGTAGTGCTAATAGATGTACACAGCGCTATTCATATACGCATAAGTGACAGTCTGTTCAAGACAGACAAACAATCTCCTATACTGGATATATTTGTGGTAAATCAAATGCAAGAAATAAAGAAGTAAAACAGGACAAATACGAGATTAGGGAGTTTCATGGGAAATGATTAAAAACAACATGGATATTGAATAGGTGAATAAGGGGTTAAGTGTTAAAAGCAGCCTCAAAACCGTGGGCTTTTGGCCTGCATTTGAATAGGACCGGAGAGAGAACATGATGTATTGATTCGGGAAGCCTATTTCAGGTGTACTGCACAGCAAGGTGAAAGAACAAGACCGTGGAGTTGGTGGTGGAGGAGAAGGGCACAGATAAGAGTGACTTACCTGATAAATAGAGTTCCTGGGGAGGGGTTTGAGAGACATAAAAGAAGAGAGATCAATAGGAGCTGCAAAATGAATGCACTTGTAAGTCAGTAAGAGGAATTTGAACTGTATATAGAAATGGTAGGAATCCAATGTAATGACTTGAACAGAGGGGTTATGTGAGTGTAGCAGCATTGGTGGAAGATAAATCATGCAGCAGAATTTTGAGCAGATTGAAGGGGAGCGAGATGGTTTAGTGGGAGACCTGTGAGAAACAAATTGCAGTAATCTAAGCAGGAGGTGATGAGAGTGTCAGTGGCATACCAAGGGTGGGGCGGTCCGCCCCGGGTCCACGCTGCAGGAGGGGTGCAGGGAGCAGCTGTGCAACTGTCAGCTCCGCCGGTTCCCTGCTCCCTCTGCTGTTAATTCCGGTTCTGGGGCAGAGGGAGCAGGGAACCTGTGGAGCCAACAACCGAGCGGCTGCTCCTAGCACCCCAGCAGGTAAGAAGAATGCACCTGGGGGGGGTCTTGGAGGTGGGGCGCCAGGGGGACAGTGATGCACCAGTGGGGGTTGTGATGCAACCGGAGGAGGAACGCTGCATCCGGGAGGGGGATGCTGCACCTGGGGGGGGGGGGGACAGATGATGCTGCACCCAGGGGAGGGGGAGTACGCAGTGGCGAACCGCCCCAGGTGGCAGCTGACCAAGGAACGCCACTGGAGAGCGTGGATTAGGGTTTTGGTAGTGTGCTCAGAAAGGAAAGGATAGATTTTGGTGATGCTACAGATAGAGAGAAACAACAGGCTTTAGTAATCTGTGCAGAGAGAGAGAGAGAGGAGTCAAAGATAACCCCAAGGTTAAGAGCTGAGGAGATAGGAAGAATGACAGTGTTTTATCACAGAAACAGAGGATGGGGAAGAGAAGAAATGGGCTGAGGGGGGAAGATAAGAAGACACCCCCCTGATTCTACAGAGACAATGTCCAGTAAAACTCAACCCACACAACATTATGCATAATAAGTTTTCCAGTAGTTAAAAATGCAGGTTGAGCAGCAACTTTGGGAGACTGTTTTTTATATATTTTTTTTTCAGGGGTGTCAGCAGCTTAGCTGCCCTGTCAGTTTGGTGCGAGTAATTCTGACCTATTTGAAAGTGGCACCTACCAAGATGCTACCAAGCCCATGTGGCTTATCAGAGTGAAGAAGCTGCTTATTCTAAAGCACCATCTAAACACGCTCACCATAAGCAAGTTGAGCTGTAGTGAAGGAAAGATATGCTTGCAAAGGATGGCGTGAGATTATGCTGGGAAGTGTTAATGGCCGTGATGGCAATTTCATTCTCTGTACCGGATTTCTTTGGAGTAAGGGATGAGTGTATAGGAAAGGCACATCTGATCTGTATCTCAGGAGGGGGAGGAAAATGAGGGGGTGCAGCAGCTTCTCCCTCTCCTGTGTATGAACGTAGTGCCTTGCAGGCATGCGTCCTGCACAGAGTCATCTATCCATCGTTGGAATAGGATTCTGCTGCTGGGTGATCCGCCGCTTATTCAACAAGCTGTCTAGGAAGAGAGAGAGAGATTCTGTAATATAGGCATTTCATTAAAATAACAGTCAGACACTTCTAAAGTGAGCTCATTCCAAAGAGCCTTAGGCGCTCACAATGGATGGATAACCATAACCCTTTTTATTACTTGCATTCCCTACATAGGAACCTATTACACAGCACTGAAATGCAAGTCAGGCCAGCTTAGGGTTCAAACCCAGCTCTCCCTCTACAGCTCTGGCACAAAATGGAAAAGTTAAGCTCTCCGGGGAGAGCCCTTCTGCTGACGAGCGGACAGGCAGGCACATAATCCTACTAAACTAGTAAGGAAAATCTGTGTCACTGTAGAATAGTTAAAAGACAGTTCTATAACTGGCATCTGCAATTACCCATGCATAAATGCTCCAATTAGTGCCACTTATGGTAGAAATTTTATATATGGTGCTGAACGTTAGGCCCTACTTCTGTGCTGAATCTTTGGTCCTTTCTTCTCAATACTCCTCACTCCTCCCGACTACTCTCAGCACTCCTGATATTAAACTTTCCATATTCGACAGCCTAAAGATCCTGGGAGTAACGATAGATAGCCATTTAGCTTTCGATAACCACGCTAAGTCCATCACGAAAAAAATGTTCAATATGATGTGGATATTGAAACGAGTGAAATCATATCTTCCCTTGGACACTTTCCGGAACCTGGTACAATCTACAGTTATTACCCATGTAGACTATTGCAACAGTGTTTTTTTAGGATGTAAGACCCAAGTCCTGAAGAGACTTCAGACTGCCCAGAACACGGCAGCCAGACTTGTCTTTGGCAAGTCAAGATTTGAAAGCGCATCACCTCTTCGAGAGAAGCTCCATTGGCTCCCCATCAAAGAAAGAATTAATTTCAAGGTCTATACAATGATTCATAAGATCATTTACGGAGAATCCCCTGGCTACATGAATGACTTGGTCGACCTCCCAATCAGAAACAGATCAATGTCCTCACATACTTACCTCAACTTACACCTTCCCAATAGCAGAGTAATTAAATACAAAACCTACTATGCATTCAGTTTCTCCTTTCTGGGCAGCCAGCTTTGGAATGCTCTGCCTAGATATATCCGAACAATTAACGACTATTTACCCTTCAGGAAAATGTTGAAGACACACCTCTTCAAACAAGCTTACCATAATGACCCAACA
Source organism: Microcaecilia unicolor (assembly GCF_901765095.1). NCBI lineage: Eukaryota > Metazoa > Chordata > Amphibia > Gymnophiona > Siphonopidae > Microcaecilia > Microcaecilia unicolor. Next base: position 75,572,618 of record NC_044041.1, on the reverse strand, counting down.
TAAGCTTATCAGCCCACCCATATAACTTTGCTCTGACACTGTTACTGACTTTGACACAGATTACACCTTAGACCCCATATCTCCTTATATTCATCCCCTAGTCTTTCTCTTCTACCATATCCCTCCCAATCCCTTCCCATACCCAATTCATTTATTCTAAAACCTCACTATTATGTTTTTCTCAGCTTGTAATATTTATTCTTACAAGACTATGTAATTCTAGTTACTATGTAAGCCGCATTGAACCTGCTATGTGTGGGAAAGCGCGGGGTACAAATGTAATAAATAAATAAATAAAATGTGTTCTAACAGGTGAAAGGCATCAAAATGGGGTAGAAATGCCAGATCCACGCAGAAATGGGCGTATAACACACTTACACACCCATTTATAGATAGCACCTGTGTGTTTCTGCGCAGATCTGCAAGGGAGGCGTAGCCAAGGGGAGGAGCATGGACAGGTCAGGGGCGTTTTCTTCAAATGCGTGGAGTGTTATAGAATTCATGGGATCTGCGCCCAACTGGTGCGCTGGGATTTACACCTGGTCTCAGCAATGTAACTCCCACGCCGGAAGTTCAGTGCAGATCCCAGCACTATGCACTATTACGGACTATTCTATAAAGGCCGCCCATCCCACAGTTATACAATACTGTTCAGCGCTGAATTTTGAGCACTATTTCTAGAATTTCTTCCTATATGTCCAAATGTTATTCTCTAAGTGCAAGTTATGAGTTTTTTAAAACAAACAAATAAATAAATAAATAAGGTAGTGCGTAAACACTGGGGTACATTAGTTGGTGGGCAGGGCCTTTGATGTGCTGCCAACTTATCATGTGACTTTAGAATACTGTAAGTTACTGTGGGGGCACTTAGGTACACCAACTGATGCCAAGTGTAAATGGTTATGCCTGAATGTAGATGCATCAATGCCAACTACGGCTAGTGTTTTATAACGGAATCTTGGCACTAATTGCCAGTATAGAATTTGGCGCTCAGCATGTGGCATCAGGCCCACCAAAAGCACTGAACCAGCCAGGATCAACACCTGGCCGGTTAAACACCCCATAACCGGCTATCCATGAATTTTCAGCTGGATTTGGCCAGCCATGACCCACTAAAAATGCGCAGTTAGTGACTAGTGGATAGCTTGTTATAACATGCACTATCCACTGATTTTCAGCACAAGTTTGGCGGCCATATTTGTCTATGTGAATACCAGGCCTCTTTGGTCAGTTCAAACTTAACTGGCCAGCGCTGAATATCAGCTTGGCCGATTAAGTTTGAACCAGCCAAAAAGAAACCGGATATTCAATACCGATCACTGGAAACGGCCCGGCATAAAATATTTGGGCTCAGCACCAACCGTGGGAGTTAGCTGAGCTATCTCCCACATCTGAATATCAGGCCCAAGGTGCCAAATGTGCGGATCTAAATTATAGAATTCCTCCGTTAGTCTTTCCACCATTCAGAGCAGCGATTAGCTTGCCTGATTAGTCTAGGTGGTAGAAAGGAAGGGGAGGGGAGCTAATTCAGGACTAGTAACCAGGGCAATACCCCCCCCCCCCCACCCCCAAACTATTTCTTCCAAACTTGGGCTCGCATGATCCCGGGTCTCTGACCTCACCAGTCCTAATTTAGGAGGGTTATATGTCATTTGGCATCTTGATGTCACAAAGGGTGATTTTATGAGATAGCTTTGATTTGAAACTTCTCTTTTACTTTATGATTGCAGGTTAAGAATGGTCAGTGGGCGGCATCTCAAGATCTGGTGGATACTTCTCGCTCCTGCCTTTCTCTCTCTTTCTGTACAAGGTGAGTCAGTAAAGACTTCTTTTCCTGCCCACTGGGAGAACTGGTGCTGGGATTATTGTTAGAACTTTAATCAGTGTGATTAACTTTGCCAGACTACTGAGTATCACCTGTCATCATTGCCCTAAAGTGCCCCACCACAGATGGCACTGGCTAATACATGTGGCTGCATCACTTTGCTTCATCCCCAGAGAGATAATTAGATGTCCAGAGACATAATGATCCAGTGTTAAAGGAAATTAATGCTGCATTGTTACTTGGGAAGGGCACAAGGTGTGTGTATGTGTGCCAGGGAATGAGAAGTTTGGCTTAGCTTTTTACACTGAAAATCACTAGAGCCCCGATGCTCAGAAGCAAATGCGGACACTGGACTAGCGCCTGCATTTGCTCCTGCCAAATGCTCAGAGCCGACAAGCATGTAAAACAACAAGCTCACCAGCTCTGGAGATGAAAATGGTAACGAAATTCAAAAATGCGTGGGATAAACATAAAGGAATCCTGTTCAGAAGGAATGGATCCTCAGAAGCTTAGCCGAGATTGGGTGGCAGAGTCGGTGGTGGGAGGCAGGGCTAGTGGTTGGGAGGTGGGGCTAGTGCTGGGCAGACTTCTACGGTCTGTGCCCTGAAAATGGCAGAAACAACTCAAGGTAAGGTATACACAAAAAGTAGCACATATGAGTTTATCTTGTTGGGAAGACTGGATGGACCGTACAGGTCTTTCTCTGCTGTCATCTACTATGTTACTATGTACATATGCATGCAAAACAGTGCCTCCCACATTCGTCCCAAATGCTCAGCGGGCAGCGCACCAAACAAGGGCGCTCCTCCCGTTGCAAACCCTATGCCAGCTTGGAGCTGGCATTAGAGTTGTGCTGAGCCTTGGAGAGGAATAGGGAGACCATGTTGCTGGCGGCCCGTGGTTCAGCTTTGCAAATGGAAGTGGCGGTGGCAGCCTGAGAACCAAACAGATTTACTACTAAATCCAGACACAAATCTGTTCAGCCATCCTTGCATTAGCTGGCAGAAATATAAATGCACAACGGGCAGGGAAGGAACACTCCTTTTGTGGCCAATCCGAAAACCGAGCCCAGAAAGGCGCTTCTCAGCCAGAGAGTGCCCCAAGCAGCATAGCTCCCGATTGCTGTGCTGAAGCCAATCTGTGAAAGACAAGCAACTCTTCCTCCTCCTTCCCTCCTCCCCCTCAGCGTTCTGGCATTCTGGGAATGCGCTTAAGAGCTGTGCACTTGAGCGCATGCCCAGGCATAAGTCCCTAATGCTCAGTGCTTGCATGTCATTAGTACTGAGCATTAGAAAGTTCCTTCTCCATGCTGTTGTGGTGGTATTTTTCCGGCACTGGAGTTTTGAGCATCTCCACCTAGGTGCACTAGCCGAGGGGCCCAGCAACAGTGCGACATGAGAGAGAGATTCTGCCCAGCAGCAGTGAGATAATAGAGAGAGAGAGAGAGATTCTGCCAGCTTGTGTGTAAAACTGCTCTCTGAATCCACTGGGTGTTGCCTCCTACATTCACTTCTGGGCAGGCTGCCCTCTTAGAAGGCTCTCTGGCAAATTTTGCTTTGGTGAGCAAAAGTGTTACTTTTGTGAGGTGGGGGGGGGGGATGTTTGTGTTCTTCTTTCAAAACTCTCCCTACCTCCAGCATATCTCGGTTGAAAATTCAGAAGGACATGCAGCATTTTTTAAAGTGGTTTTTGAGGAGGATGTCATAGAGAGATTGACAAGATGAGATTCTCGTTCTGGTCCATAGTCTTCACTTCATGCCATTCTTCCTGCATCTAGAGCAGCTGGCTCATCTGTGTTTTCTGTCCATGTGTTTCTTTCTCCCTCTTCTCCTACTGCCCTGTTTTTATACCTCCTTTCTGCTTGCTCCTGTGTATTAGACATTGATGCCCTATCCTCACCTTTTGAGATCATTTGAAAACACCTTTCTGAGGTGACCAGGTTAAGGACAGAGGCTTAGTTATGATTTCTTAGTTATGACCTATAAGTGCATTCACTCTGCAGCTCCTCAGTACCTCTCCACTCTCATCTCTCCCTACACTCCTCCCCAGGAACTCCGCTCACTGGGTAAATCTCTCGTATCTGCACCCTTCGCCTCCACTGCTAACTCCAAACTCTGTTCCTTTTATCTTGCTGCACCATATGCCTGGAATAAACTTCCTGAGCTGGTCCGTCAAGCTCCATCTTTGGCCATCTTTAAATCTAGGCTAAAAGCCCACCTTTTTGATGCAGCTTTTAACTCATAACCCTTACTCACTTGTTCAGTATCCTTATTTTATCATCCCTACCTTAGTAATTCCCTGATCCTCTTATTTGTCCTGTTTGTCTGTCCTAATTAGATTGTAAGCTCTGTCAAGCAGGGACTGTCTCTTCATGTTCAAGTGTACAGTGCTGCGTACATCTAGTAGCGTTATAGAAATGATAAGTAGTAGTAGTTCTGTACATGAGATGGGGGCAAAACCAGGCCTGGCTCAGCCTGCCCTTGATGACCTGGAGCTATCTCTCAGTAAGAAATAGGGCAATCCTTCAGGGCACTTCCAGAACAAAGAGCCCTTTTCCTGGGCTGAAAGGTCACTTTCAGGCTTATTTTCGAAAGAGAAGGACGCCCATCTTTCGACACAAATCGCAAGATGGGCGTCCTTCTCACAGGGTCGTCCAAATCAGCATAATCGAAAGCCAATTTTGGGCGTCCTCAACTGCTTTCCATCACGGGGATGAGCAAAGTTCACAGGGGCATGTCGGAGGTGTAGCGAAGGCGGGACTGAGGTGTGCCTAACACATGGGCGTCCTCGATCAATAATGGAAAAAAGAAGGGCGTCCCTGACGAACACTTGGACGACTTTACCTGGTCCTTTATTTCTTATGACCAAGTCACAAAAATGTGCCCTAAATGACCAGATGACCACCGGAGGGAATTGGGGATGACCTCCCCTTACTCCCCTCCTACCCTCAAAAATTTTTTAAAAATATATTTCCAGCCTCTGTGCCAGCCTCAAATATCATACCCAGCTCCAAGACAGCAGTATGCAGGTCCCTGGAGCAGTTTTAGTGGGTGCAGTGCACTTCAGGCAGGCGGACCCAGGCCCACCCCCCCCCCTCCAGGTGGAGGAGTAGCCTAGTGATTAGTGCAGTGGACTTTGATCCTGGGGAACTGAGTTCAATTCCCATTGCAGCTCCTTGTGACTCTGAGCAAGTCACTTAACCCTCCATTGCCCCTGGTACAAAATAAGTACCTGAATATATGTAAACCACTTTGAATGTAGTTGCAAAAACCTCAGAAAGGCAGTGTATCAAGTCCCATTTCCCTTCCTTTTCCCCTACCTGTTACACTTGGGGTGGTAAATGTGAGCCCTTCAAAACCCACCAGAAACCCACTGTACCCACATGTAGGTGCCCCCTTGACCCCTAAGGGCTATGGTAGTGGTGTACAGTTGTGGGAATGGGTTTTGGGGGGAGGGTTGGGGGAGGCTCAGCACACAAGGTAAGGGAGCTATGCACCTGGTAGCAATTTCTGAAGTCCACTGCAGTGCCCCCTAGTGTGCCCGGTTGTTGTCCTGGCATGTGAGGGGGACCAGTGCACTACGAATGCTGGCTTCTCCAACGACCAAATGGCTTGGATTTCTCATTTCTGAGATGGGCGTCCTCGGTTTCCATTATTGCCGAAAATCGGGGACGACCATCTCTAAGGACGACCATTTCTAAGGTTGACCTAAATGTCGCGATTTGGGTGTCCCCGACTGTATTATTGAAAAGAAAGATGGACGCCCATCTTGTTTTGATAATACGAGTTTCCCCGCCCCTTCGCCGGGATGTGCTGTGAGGACATCCTCAGGAAAACTTGGGCACCCCTTTCAATTATGCCCCTCTTTATGTCATTAAAAAAGTTTAAACGAGTGTTAGAAAGTAGAGAGAGGTCAGACAGCAGCAGCTCAGCTCTGTACTTTTCATTAATCATTAAAGCAGAAGCTGTTCTCTCTTTCAGAATGTAATAATTTTCTCTTTATTAGGCCTTGATTGAATAATGATTTTAGAGGCAATTTGCACTTACAAAGTGTTTTTGTAGGCGCAGAGGAACACAGCAATGCTTTCAAGGTTACCACTTGTCACAATAACCACGTTTCTATGTTTCTCAGCAGACCTGGCTGAATTCCTCTTTCCTAATGTACTTTAGCTGGGGGAGATTGGACACTTGAAAACGTTAGTTTCAAAAATGCCACAGCTCATGTTAAAGTAAGGCTGCCAACTGGATCTAGATTTGCAAGATAGGGTTGATCCAGTCCTGGGTTTACCGCAGTGCCAGCTGGAACTTCTAATCTTGCTTTTCTTAGGGAAGGCAATGGGGAAATCAGAACTACAAGCCTCTGCATGCCATGGGATAAATCCAGGACTGGATAAACCCTGTCCTGCGAATCTGGATCCAGTTGGCAGCCTTATGTTAAAGGTTAGTGCTCCTACTCCAAAGACAGGGTGGTGAAGAAGAAAGTGGAAATCACTCACTCTGTCCCCTTCAGCCCTCTTTCTGTGGGGTGGGGGGTGGGGGGGGTAGAGATGCCAAGTGACACAGTTCCAGGCTAGCTTTTTGGCCAGTTCTGGTTTTGAATTTACCTCCCAAAGCAGTATATGGGATTTATAGTGCCTGATCAGCAGGTCCCATGATGCACCAAGATGGGGGTGGTTAGAAACTCCAGGACTGTCCTACAATCTCCAGCCTAGAACTGGTTAACTTGGCATCTCTGGGAGAAAAATGGAAAAGACTCCATGAATTTTGCATGTCTAGATCAGGCTAAATTCTTTCACAGAGGGGACCGAAGTAATCTAATCACGTTCACCACTTTTATCTCTTACATATTAAATTCAATTCCTCTGTTAGACTCTAGTTTTGCAAAACAAGTCCCAAGCTGCCCTAATATGCAAATCTGAAAAAAAAACAAATCAGATGCAAAGAATCACTAATAGGTTCTGGTACTTTACAAAATTCTGTCTACAGTGCCTGGTGGCTGCAGTCTGTCAGCTGAACACTTACAGAGAAACAATGGTAAACTGGTGCTGCCAAAAATATTTTCACTGACTTTAACTAAGCACTTTATCCTCTGATTCCAGGAAGTTTTATCAAGCCTTGAAAACAGACAGAAAAAGAGATCCCAGCAGCTATACAATAGAGGGAGGCAGCAACTCAGACCCCCCTCCCCCGTCCCATCTCTCCCACTTCCCCCTCCCCCTTCATCCCTTCTCCCGCTTGTATTTTCTTGCAGTTTTCTTATCAATAACACACCTGCAACAAGGTTTATCTTCCAAAAGTGGAATGTATTATACAGGCCGCTGCTCATGCTGGGAGTCACCTCCAGAATGGCGTGAGAGCTCCAGCCGTGCCTTTCCCTAACTGCTTCTACCTGTCCAGTGCTGCCCCCTCCATTGTGGAGGCCTGCGCTAATTTATTGGTCTGCTGCTGTGCTGGCATTACCTGTGTAGCTTTAATGATTTCTTCCCTAACTCTCTTATTTAGACCAGTGTCTGCTTCTATTCTCCCTGGGTTACTCTGGTCCTGGAGAACACAAACACACTAAAATGTGATATCAACTGGTTTCTTAGACCCAACGTTTGCCCCAGTCTCTATTCCATTCATAATGGATATCCAGAAAACCAGATCTTCAGGGGATCAGTTGCAATTAGCCTTGGAAAATGCTGATTCCAATGACAAATGACCATTTTAGAATATTCTTCCAGATACAGTGGGAGTGTTCAACTGTAAGATCATTCTGTCACTAGTTAGAGGCTGACAAAGTAAAATCACAAGATAAAAACTGATGCTGAGTCTAAAAATATTTCTCCTGCAGGACTGAACCTTCCATTAGGCAAAGTAGATGGGTCTAGAGCTCCAAACGTTTGGGGCTGGCAAAATCCCAGAAACCACTGGATGCCAGTGCACTGGCCAGTAGCATTTTTAAGACTTGTGGCTGGCACTTCTGCTTACTGATCATGTGTGTTGCGAGATCAACACACAGGATGGCAGATGTGCCAGACCACCAGTTTTAAAAATGTTTGTGGTGATGACGCCAGGATGATGGTCAACTCAGCAGATGAAGACTGCAGAAAGAGGTCTAGGGCCTCTAGTGGAGGTCAAACCTGCCTGTAGCCAAAGACTACAGGGGACCAAGGGAGGGGACATATTGTACCAGAGCCACTGGTAAGGTGTTGGATGGAGAGCTGTCATCAACTGTAGGAGGCAGTGTTGAAGCTGAAGCTAGTAGCTAAGGCTCCTGAAGGTAAGAGGGAGAGAAAAAAAGCTGATGGTTCACAGAGCACCTAATGCCCTTATATCAGCTCCATCCACAATAAGATTTCTAGTGCTTCCTTTCTCTCTTCCTGTCACCTCTTGCCCTCAGACATACCCATTTTCCTTGTGGTGAAATTTAGCCATGTGTGGGCACTTTACCCAGATAACTTCTTTGATATCCAGGTAAATTCCTTTGAGAATAATTATTTTGAGGCCTATGTGACAGCTTCGGTAGTGGCAACCTAGTTTTACAACTGGGGATCTCAGAAGGTTGTAGGTTCAAACCCTGTCTCCCAACTAGGGATTCTATCACTTAGCCAAAGAAGTAGCCCCTTAGCTAAGGTAGAAGAAGAACCATAACTACTTACTCATCCGCCCTTCTTTCTCCCCCAGGTCACAATCTGATCAAGGAAAAACTCAAAAGCAAAACAAAATAAGATGTCTTATAGCTGTTCTTCCTTTCAGGGACTCCCAGGATCCACTTACCATTTTCTGAAGTCACAAGAATATTTCTGCAGTGCCCACACTAGAGATTATCCAAAATCAAATTAAAATAGAGAAAGCAATTTCAAAAAGAAAGTGGTTTATTAACACATTGCCCGTAAGCTTCCTATCCAGTTCAGAAGACACAGATAAAAAAGATGTTTGACAAGGAGGGAGGGGGCAGTAGCTAAGCTTAGAACCAGAAAGTTTGCTATAATCCTATAAAACCAAAGTCATTTCAGCCTGTGATAGACACTTCTGGTTATTTTCCTTGCTCTGAATTGGTTACAAGAGACCATGCTTTTGAGATTTGGGTTATGGTGTCCCATCCCCCCATATTTGTTGTATTCCCTCTTTCTGTAAGTCTTTTCTTTTCTTGGTGACTAAACAGTGTTAAAGAAGACTTAGAAATCATTTGCATTCCTGTGACTCCCCTCTGCCCTAAGGTAACAGCAGTGGAGCTGAGAAAACTGGGGGGGGGGGGTGAGGGTTGACCCTGCTGGGGGGTGGAGGCACATAGATGAAGCATAGGAGCAGTTTAAGGCTGCTGGAGGAAGTCAAGCCTGAGCAAGATCAAAGTTGGGGGTGTCAGGTCTAGGGCTGTGAGAGACCAGGCCTTTAAGAGGAGGGAATTCTGCATATAAAAATGTATTTAAAAAAAAAAGGAGTGTAAAATTCTTCCTAGAATAATGATACTGTTTGTATTTTACCTGCATTGTTATATGTATTTTACAAACGTGAAGTGAAAGAATAGCCTAATGGTTAGAGCATTGGTCCTGCTATCCAGGTGTGACTGGTTCAAATGTCACTGCTGCTCCTTGTGACCTTGGGCAAGTCACTTAACACTCTTGTGAGTCTTCCAGGGACATGGAAACACCCAGTGCACCTGAATGCAACTGATCTTGAGCTACCAATGAAAAAGGTGTGAGAAAAGCCAAAATATTCTATATTGAGAGAGCCTTTTCTAAAACACATGAAAAATTATCCATATCCCAACTTGGTCACCCCATTTCCTACCTAGGCAAAATTGTTTTTTTTAGGTGTCACCTGGAGTTCAGGCCTGCAATGGGAATGTATGTATATAAAATTTGAGAATTAGCATTTTTGAATGACGCCATTAATATTGGGTCTGATATCCAAAAACTCTTATGTGGTCTGAAGTGGGTGCCAATCTCATAAAGGTATAGAGGAATTAGAAAAGGCACACAGAAGGGTGACAAATGATAAAGGGGATAAAATGATTCTCATATAAGGAAAGGCTAAAGAGGTCAGGGCTCTTCAGCTTGGAGAAGAGATGGCTGAGAGGGAGATTTGATAGACGGCTAGAAAATCATGAGAGGAATGGAAAAGGTAAAGATAAATCAATAGTTAAATCTTTCCAAAACTACAAAGTCTAGGGGACATGCCATAAAGTTACTAAGTAGTACATTTAAAACAAATTAGAGTAAATACTTTCGCTCAATGCATAGTTAAGTTCTGAAACTCATTGCCAAAGGATGTGATAAAAGCAGTTAGCGTAGCCGGGCTTAAAAAAAGGTTTGGACAGTTCCTGAAGAAAAGTCAATAGAGTTTTACAAGGTAGGCCTGGGGAAAGCCACTGCTTATTCCTAAAGTTAGGTAGCATGGAATCTATCTAGAGTTTGGCATCCTCCCAGATACTTGTTGGAAGCAGGATACTGGGCTTGATGGATTGGTTTGACCCAGTGTTCTTATAGCCCATCCTGGAACTCACTGGACTGCAGTGTTCCATAGCTGCCTTGCTGGAGGTCAAAGGTCAATGCTTCTGTTACATTATTTTTCATGACAATGCTTTTCAAAGTAAGGGGAGATAGAAGTGGTTCACCGGATGCCTTGGGGTCATCAGGAATGGTCTGAGCTAAGTCTTGCTTTGCCCCTATTTGTAATTCATGTACAGAACTTGGAACTACAAGTGCTTACAAACAATGGAGCAAACTCAGGGCTTACCCAGCCAGCCCCAGGTTACATGGAGCCATCTTGTCACTCTACCAAGGACAGGAATTTGGGGAAAGAACTGCAGTGGAATATGTAAGGATGCCAGCTATAAATAAAATCAGAAAGAGAGCAAACATGGTGATCCCCCCAAAAATGACTGCCACGCACCATAGTTTCTGTTTTGTGAACCTTTTTCATTCATGTTTTTACATCTACAGCCTTGCTAACATTGAAAAAATATTTGTACCATGAAATATACAGGCACATCTCTGAAGTGACATCTTTCTACAGTACAGAGGATATGAAAACTGATTTAGAAGATTGGAGGAGGGGAGGAGGTGGAGAGGGAATTGTCAAAGAGAAAAAAAAAATCCCAGGATATTCAATGCAGCAAAACCAAATGGTGCTATGGGTTAGTTGTTTTCAACAGGGGAAATAACCTTTCAACCTTATGTTAGGAGAAGGGAGAAGGTAGGATGAAAGGGGTTAACCAGCAGAGCACTGATTAGAACTTAAAATGAATTCAGAAGCAAATAAATGTCTTTTTTCCCTCTTGTCCTCTGGGAAAAGTTAAGGAATAATTACTGAGACATCAAGAATAATTAGACACATGATAATCAGACAGGCAATGGAAAATCTTCCATTATCTGTCATGAAGAAAGAACATATTTAGAAAGAAGAGATTTGATAGAAAGGGCAGTGGTTCAGGAAGTGACAGAATATACATAGAAGCTGCTAAAGTAATTTGTCCCCTTAGTGTACATGGCCCTGTACAAAGTATATCATGTGGTTTAGTTTCTCTTTTTGATGAGTTTGTGAGTGGGTTGGCCCAATGGTCCAGCAAGGGGAACATCTGCTGCCTTTTGGGAGACCCAGATTAGCATTTGTGGGCTGATCCCTGGTAATTGGCCAGCAGGGGCTATAAAGTTGTACCATGAGATGCTGTCAGAAGTAGGATTGGAGCCTGAGTCTCAAATATCTGAAATTTAATCCTAGGCCAGTACTTCTCAAGCTTGTTCTGGAGCCATACCAGTCCAGTCCTGTTTTCTGGATAGCCCCAGTGAATGTGCATGAGATAGATTTGCAGACATTGGATTACCAACATAGTCACTGAACCTGTCCTGAAAACTGCACTTCTTAGAATTGAGAATCGCTGCCAGCCTTGTGAGAGTCAATGCAAGGAATTGAGTTCCTAAGTTAAATAAGTTTGCAAAAAGAGTCTTGCCTTCATTATCAGTTCAATAGTATCAGTGACAATGGGCAAATAGAACAGAGTCTGCAACACAGAGTTCTCTGCATCCTGTACCTACTAAGAAAACAAAAATGCCCAATAAACCTAGGATTTCATTAAAGCACATTTTCACTGTTCAGCACCATGGTCTGGACAGCTCCTATAACAGACAGATGGCAGATGCTCACATCAAAATTAATAGTGCTTTTCAAAAGTTTAGAAATGCATTAATCTTCTTCACTCTCCTCCACAAGAAAAAGCAGGTGGTCACCATTAGCAAGTGGTCACCAAACTAGATACAGAAACCCTTCTGATGGCCAATTGGTCTACCATTAGTGAATCTTACATCCTGACACCCTGGAAAGAAGAAGTAGAAAAGGAAAATTTTACTACTGTTTTGTAAAGGAGCTTTGCCAAGTTGTTGAACAACTGTACCCCTTCCCTCTTAACTTTAACCCTCTCTTTCTATCTCTGTGACTTGTCACCTTCTTTTTTTTATTTTGCATGTGGCAAGTACTTAAGAAGCTGTAGTGTTTCAGAGAAATGTGTTAGCATTAAAAATGAACTATAAATAACAGATTCTCAATCCCTGTCTGTGCCTGGATGCTCATTTACTCGTCTGCTGAAAGCCAGGCACCTTTGCTGCTCTAATGAGGCACAAGATGGAAGGAGGCGATGAAGCGCAATAGCAGGGAAGGAGCCTAACCAGGGGAAAACCAATAATGAGGGGAGGAGGAAGGAGCATGTCTTAGCAGGGTACCATAAGCTATTCTGGAAGGGAGGAGGGGAGCTTTGGAAAGCAGCGGCAGGAGGTTTTATAATATGGGCATCTGAACACAGCTTCTGCCCTTCAGACTCTTATTGGGAGGATTCAGACGAAAGGCCTGATTCACTAAGCCTTTTCTTACATTCTTTGGAAGGGATAAAGAAGCTTAGTGACTCAAGCTGTAAATGCTTGTCCCCCTTAGTGACCATTTTATTCTGGGGTCTTCAGAAATGTTAGACTGTCTGCAGCTTTTTGATCCCAGGAATTTCTAGGCATTTCTATCTTTGGCCTTCATTAGAACACCATCTTGTTATAGGGAGAAGATGGTATCACAAGAGTCACATTCTTTGGGATTCTTTGGGGTCTTTAGGCAGACACAGAACAAGGTTATATTCCTGTTCTTCCTCCCTCTTACCCTCAAACCCCCTGGTTCTCTTCACTAACCTTCACTCTCTTCACCTTCTATCTCTTCCTCCTCTTTGTTTTCCCCCTTTTCTTCTACACTCAGGCTCAAACTCCTTTCTAGCCCCATTTTCAACTCCCCCCTCCAATCCCTTCCCCCCCCCCCCCCCCCCACAAACACACCAGCTCTGCAGTACCCACTCAATGCTCTTTCCACACATTCAATACATTTCTTCCATTATGAGGATAACACCTGTCTGCCAATGACCCAGTTTATCAGCTGCCTTGTATAGATAACAGCCACTCATGATCACTTAGAGCTAGATTCTAAATATGGTGCCCAAATTTGTGTGCTAAAAAAAATGAGTGCTGAGCGCTCCAAGTTCGGCACCATATATAGAATAGCACATAGTGCTGGGATCTGTGCCCAGCTTTGGGGATGAGGATTTACACCAACTGAAACCTGGTATAAATCCTTGCACCTAAAATAGGTGCAGATCCCCCAAATTCTATAATGCTGCACGCATCTTTAGTGAACATCCATGACCTGCCTGTACTCCTCCCATGGCCACACCCACTTTTCAGTCGCATACTAAAAGATTTGCATGCACATGTTATAGAATAGCGCTTAGCAAGATACACACGTACATCTAAATTGTTGCCTATTAACACCAATAACTGATTATTCGTGCCCAGTTATTGGTGCTAATTGGCTCATTACTCATTTAAATTTTGTGCACTCCCAAATTTGCAAGCGTAATTTTGAGCACCATATATAGAATCTGAGGGTTAGAGGGCAGTTCTGTAACACTGCACCTAGACTATAAATAGAAGCCTGTTTTCCCTTCTAGAATACTAGTATAACAGGTGAAGTACTTGCCTATAATTTATTTATTTGGATTTTGCTCACACCTTTTTTAGGAGTAGCTCAAGGTGAGTTACATTCAGGTACGCTGAGTATTTCCCTGTCCCTGGAGAGCTTATAATCTAAGTTTGTACCTGAGGCAATGGAGGGTTAAGGGATTTGTCCAAGATCACAAGGAGCAGCAGTGAGATTTGAACCGGGCACCTCTGGATATCAACACCAGTGCTCTAACTGCTAAGCCAGTCTTCCACCCCAGGTGAAAACACTTATGTCAGCCACAGAACTGATGTAAGAATGCATGTCTAAATGCTAAAGATGTTCCTGTAACATCTATAACTCCTGCTCTGACAATGACACTGCCTCTGACACCGATTATACCTCTAGCCTTATCTCCTAATACCCTTATACTCATCCTCTAATCGTTTCTTCCCCATCTTCCTAGTCCATCCCCCTCCCAATCTCCTCTCCATTTGCCTATCTATCCTTGTTTACCTTCCCATATCCAACCCATATATTCTTCAAACCTTATTATTATTATGTTATTGTAGTTTGTAACATTCTCCTTACAGGGCTTTGCAATGGGTTTTTTTTTCTTTACTATGTAAGCCGCATTGAACCTGCTGTATGTGGGAAAGCGCGGGGTACAAGTGTAATAAATAAATAAATAGTATTCTATCCGTTATGCATGTAAGTGGGAGTCCCGCCCATGCTCCGCCCATGTGTATGCCTACCTGTCAAATTCATGCTATGTAGGGTTTGTGTGTATTTACAGAATAGTGTGGAGGTGGATCTTCAGCATTTATGTGTGATGTGGTTCTGTAAGTTTTATCATACAAGGCAGCACAAACTCCTGCTGTGCAATGCAGTATTCATTTGGAACCCTACTGAAAGGCTGCTGGATAAACACAGGGGCAGTAGAAGGGTACTGGACCTCCTTGTTCTCTCCCCCCCTCCCCCATCCCGCTGACCCTGACTCCCACTGTGGCTCCCTACTGCTGTTTTGATCATGGCTGGACAGATTCAGCTTCAGTAACTGAAGAACAAGGCCAGTGCCAGGCAGACTTCTACGATCTGTGCCATGCAAATGGCAAAGACAAATCAAGATCAAGCATATGTATGTAGTATCACATCATACCTTACACTATGAGTTTATCTTGTTGGGCAGACTAGATGGACCGAACAGGTCTTTATCTGCCATCATCTACTACTATATATGTGTACATATCCTTGCAAAAATGCCAGTATTCTAATATCATTTATGCTTGGAATTGTTGCATAAGTCTACTTTATAGAATTACCCCCTTAACAACCTAAACTAATGGGTTCTTTTAGTCTGTGCTCTGTATGATTTCCACATCCTTAAACAATATGCATGTTCATGGTGCTTTCAGAAATCCCTGGATTTGGGCTGTACTGTAAAATGCTTAACTTGGCTCCCAGAACTATAGAAAGGATCAGATGAGCTGAATGAGGGGAGCTTCAGGGCAAAAAGGAGTACAAGAGCTGAACACATGGTGAAGAGAGAACTGGCAAGTCCAGGTGTGAGCTGCTGCCAATATCGACTGCAGTAACTGCAAACTGGACTTTACATGAGCTGCTACAATTCACCGATTAATGTCAGAACAGATGGAAGTCTGTAATCTGTGCAAAGAGACTCAGTGTGTGTAATTCAATCTGTCTGAAAATCACCATACAGTTCCTACAGAGACTTAGCGCCCACTGCCCAGTCCATACAGGAAGTGGGTGCTCACTGTACAGTCTGTATGAGGACCAAGCACCCACTATACAATCCATACAGGGAGTGGGTGCCCTCAGTCTGCTGTCAATCTGGAGGCTGATCACCCACCACACAATCTATACAGGGAGTAGGTACTCACTGTACAGTCTGTACTTGGACAAGACGTTTTCTGTACAATCCACACAGAGAGGGGGTGTTCTCAATCGGCTGTCAGTCTATCTAGAGACTGAACACCCACTATACAATTTATACAGAGACTCTCCTGGGAGTTTCTGTGGTAAAATAAGTGCAGATGCTCAGGCTCTGCTGTGTAATCCATGCTGTTAGCCCAGGCTGCAAGTTAAAATGCAAACTTCGTCTGTTTCCCTCTAAAATGAGAGGATTAAAATTGGTGAGATTTAGCAGTATGGCTGTCTGCAGTTCCCTTTCCTCTGCACTAGCTTCTGATTTTTGGGTTTAACTCGGGCTCACTGAGCTGTAGTTTAATTACTCCTGCTCCCTGCTGGCCTGTGTTTACAATCACTCCCCGATCCCTATGCTCTGATCACTTTGGGCATTGCTAATAAATTTCTCCCAGTGGGATGGTTGCTCTGGCTTCAGTGAAAGCTGTGGCCTTGTCATCTGCAAGGATGTTACCAGCATGTCTTCTGCCTTCAGCGCATCAGTTCAGCAGATGGAACTGCACAGGACTAGATGACAGCAAACCAGGACAGGAGCAGTCTATCTGAGACTGAGATATGTGGTTTTAACAGGCAGCTGTGCCACTCACAGCCAACCCTAGGCTGGTCCAGACCTGATTTTCTTTCATGCTGTGTGTGGAATTGGAGTTGTGATTTCTTTAGGACAAGTAGGACCACATCTCTCTGCATGCAATAGGGCAAAATGAGGACTAGCTCAGGGCATAGCCAGACCTCATGGTGAGAGGGGGCCAGAGTCTGAGGTGGGGGGCACATTTTATTCTGCCGCACCACCACCACCACCCCGCCACCTCACCCCCCCCCCCCCCCACCGTCCTGCCGCTCCCCACCCACTACTGCAGCAAATACCTTGGCTGGCGGGGGTCCCCAACCCCCGCCAGTTGAAGCCTTCTTCAGCGCCAGTCTCCAGTGCTGCCGGGTTGCCTGCCCTGTTCTCTCTTCCCCCTCATATCCTGCATGCTCCTTTTAGTGAAACTGAGGACCCCTGCCAGCAAAACCAGGGGCCCAGATGAAATTTGGGGGGGCCCAGGCTCCCGTGGCTCCACATAGCTATGCCACCTGTTTGCATGACCTAGGACTCATGGTTCCCTTGGAAGCTGTGACACCGGAGCAAAGGGGGAATCTATTCCAAAGGTGTCTTATGGTCATTAGGTCTTACTTCATTCTCTGGATGATCTTCTTTCAATCTGGACCCACCCCCTTAAAGGCACATAGTGCCCTTTAGACCAGTGATTCCCAAACTTGACCTGGGGACCCCCCAACCCAACAAGTTTTCAGGATTTCTGCATTTTACACATCCTCCCTCCAATGCATGAGGCTTCCTCTCATCTATATTCATATCCAACCAAGGACTCAACCCATTCATCTACGCAGACGACGTCATAATATACTTTCCCTTTAGACACGATCTAACACAAATCACCAACGAAATCAAGCTCAGCTTGAACACCATGGCCTCATAGGCAAATGCATTCTAACTGAAACTCAACACTGAAAAAACACATTGTCTCATCCTCTCATTGCAACACAATACGCACAAACCCACAACTATAAACACCCCAGACTACACCCTCCCTATCTCGGACAGCCTGAAAATACTCGGCGTTAACAATCGACCGTAACCTTACACTTGAGAGCCAAGTGAACACAATTAAGAAAATGTTCCACTCAATGTGGAAACTTAAGCGCGTGAAACCATTCTTCCCAAGGGAAACATTTCACAACCTAATACAAACAATGGTACTAAGCCATGTAGGCTACTGCAATGGAATTTATGCGGGATGTAAAGAACAAGTCACAAAGAACCTCCAGACCGCTCAAAACACAGCAGCCAGGCTGATATTGTCCCGTCCCGGGTCCTTACCCGTGCTCCCGCGGGGGGGGGGGGAGCGATGGTCGACGGGGCTTGCGGGGTCCAGGGCGGCGGAGATGCGCCGCCGACGGGGCCGGCGCTGCCGCGGGTCGGCCCGAGGCCGGCGACCCGCTGGAGCGAACGCCGGCCTCGAGGAGGGGAACACGCCGGCCAAGATGGCGGCGCCAGCGTCGTCGTCTCCCTGGCCCGGGGGGGACCAGCGAGCAAGCTCCGCCTCCTTGCGCCGGATTGGCGCATTGAATGAGAGACTCCGCCTGCTAGGCAGGCTGGCCAATCCAGGCACTCCTTGCCTGCCAGGGCCGGGGGGATTGGCTCCTCTTCCAGGGAGGGGATGGACTGGCGGGAGATTTAAACTGCGGAACGGGAAGGGTCCAGTGCTTCCATTCCAGATGTCAGAAGCCGACACGGTGGATCTCGGAGTGTTGCTCTTCAGAGACTGTGTTCATCTGCAGGCTAGCCGTCCTTGCTAGCCACCTTCAGAGACTGGTTCCCTCTTCAGGTTAGCCGTCCTTGCTAGCCACCTTCAGAGACTGGTTCCATCTTCAGGCTAGCCATCCTTGCTAGCCACCTCCAGAGACTGGTTCCCTCTTCAGGTTAGCCGTCCTTGCTAGCCACCTCCAGAGACTGGTTCCCTCTTCAGGTTAGCCGTCCTTGCTAGCCACCTTCAGAGACTGGTTCCATCTTCAGGCTAGCCGTCCTTGCTAGCCACCTCCAGAGACTGGTGCCCTCTTCAGGTTAGCCGTCCTTGCTAGCCACCTTCAGAGACTGGTTCCGTCTTCAGGCTAGCCGTCCTTGCTAGCCACCTTCAGAGACTGGTTCCCTCTTCAGGTTAGCCGTCCTTGCTAGCCACCTTCAGAGACTGTGTTCCTCTTCAGCGCTAGCCGTCCTTGCTAGCCACCTTCAGAGACTGTGTTCCTCTTCAGCGCTAGCCGCCCTTGCTAGCCACCCTCAGAGACTGTGTTCCTCTTCAGTGCTAGCCGTCCTTGCTAGCTGCCCTTCAGAGACTGTGTTCCTCTTCAGTGCTAGCCGTCCTTGCTAGCTGCCCTTCAGAGACTGTGTTGCTGACTACCAGCCAGGCCGGCCGTCACCTCGCGGTTCCAGCAGTCCTGCTGGCCGCCTGCAGCTGGGGGCTCAACCCTTGGTGAACGGCGGTTGCCGCGGGTGAAGATTCGGGGTGCGCGGCTGTCCTCTGAGGTCTTGCGGGGCCTCAGGGAACCTAAGGGCTCACCTATAACAGAAACAGGACAGGGAACGGAAGCCATGAGCTTGCCTACGCAGCCTGATCTACGGGACCTAGCCAAGGTACTTCAGCAACAGCAGGAGCAGTTGAACGCACTATCAGGGGCGCTCCAAAACGTGTGCTCTCAACTTTCCACGCTTCAGGTACAGAACCAGGCCGACTCCCCGTTCGGGAGGGTTCCGCGCGGGACCTCGGTTCCCTGAGCCGGCACGATATGATGGGGCCCCCGGAGGGTGTCGGGGGTTCCTCAATCAGTGCAACCTGGCCTTCCGGATGCAACCGGAGGCATTTGCTTCAGACCAAAGCAAGGTAGGATTTATCATGGGCCTGTGCGAAGGGAAGGCCCTGGCATGGGTGTCACCGTTAAACGAACAACAGGACCACATCTTGGACGATTACGGCAAATTCCAACGCCGTTTCCGCATGGTGTTCTGTTCGACCTTCCGGGCAGACCGTCGTCTGTGGCGTCGGAACTGCTGCGAATTCAACAGGGGGAGGGGACGGTGGCGGACTATGCCATTCGATTTCGGACCCTAGCCACGGAACTGTGCTGGAATCAGGAGTCCCTGGTGGCCATATTTATGGAAGGCCTGCAAGAGCGGATCAAGGACGAATTGGCAGGAAGAGAGGTCCCGGGACAATTGGATGCACTGATTTCGCTCTGTATACGAGTAGATACCCGGTTCCAGGAGCGAGCTAGAGCCCGGGCGGAACGGCAAAGGTGGGCGCAGGGCGCCTCCCGGACCGGTAAAGGCCCGTCCCCCCGCCGTGGGAACCGGGACTCCAAGGGGAATGGGGAGGAACCGATGGTGATTGGCCGGCAACGGCTGGCTCCCTCAGATCAGAAGAAGCGCTTGTGGGACGGACTGTGCCTCTATTGCGGTGAGGCAGGGCATTTTGTCCGTACTTGCCCCGCTCGGGCGGGAAATGCTTCCCCCAAGGCACCTTGAGGGGAGGGGTCTTGGGGCATTCCGCTCCCCTACTGCCAATAACTCTACGTTGGCACGAGACCATGATCCAGACCCAGGCCCTGGTGGATTCTGGGTCGGGGGGCAACTTCATTGGGCACGAACTACTACTACAGATGGGCTGGCCCACACTTCCTCGTCGACCGGCGTTGCAAGTCACCTCTATTCAGGGAACTACCTTACCGCAGCCGGTCACAGACATCACCCCCTTTTTGGGACTTCAGGTAGGGGAGGATCACCAGGAGGAGGTTCAATTCCTGGTGCTGCCCCGGACCATTCACCCGGTGGTCCTAGGGTTGCCCTGGCTACAGTGTCATAATCCCGTGATTGACTGGATCGGGGGAAGGATCCGGTCTTGGGGTGACACCTGCCGGGAGACTTGCTGCAGGGTCCGGACCGGCGGCTGCCCCGCATTAACTATGGCGCCCGAGGGGGGCCGGGCTGATCTAGGCTCCCTGCCAGTGGCCTATCGGGATTTCATAGATGTGTTCAGCCCCGTGGAGGCGGAGAGTCTACCGCCTCACCGCTCTTTTGACTGTGCCATTAGATTGATGGCAGACACTACGCCACCCCGGGGCCGACTGTATACCTTGTCCCGGGGAGAGTCCAAGGTGATGCAGGAGTATATCCGGGAGAATCTGCAGAAGGGGTTCATCCGTCCCTCTACGTCCCCTGCCGGGGCTGGATTCTTTTTTGTTACCAAAAAGGATGGCTCCTTGAGGCCCTGTATTGATTATCGAGGATTAAATGCCATCACCATCAAGGATCGGTTTCCTCTACCGCTCATTCCTGAACTCTTTGACAGGCTGCAAGGAGCCCAGATATTTACTAAGTTGGATCTGCGGGGGGCCTACAATCTGGTTCGGATCCGGCAGGGGGACGAGTGGAAGACTGCATTTAATACTCACGAGGGACATTTTGAGTATCGGGTGATGCCATTTGGACTATGCAACGCCCCCGCGGTGTTCCAGCGATTCATCAATTTTGTGCTTGAGGATTTGTTGAACTCCACGGTGATAGTATACCTGGATGACATCCTGATCTACTCCAAGGATCCCGCCGAACATGTTGGGCATGTTCGTGCGGTGCTGCAACGGTTACGGCGGTTTCGCCTGTTCGCCAAGCTCAGTAAGTGCGCTTTTCATCAGCGGTCTCTGCCATTTTTGGGACATATTCTCTTACCCGAGGGGTTGCGGATGGAACCTGACAAGCTCCGCGCTATTCGGGAGTGGCCACAACCGCTGGGATTGAGAGCGCTACAGCGTTTTTTTGGATTTGCGAACTACTATCGCCAGTTTATTCCTCAGTATTCACAACTGACGGCGCCGTTGACGGCGCTCACTAGGAAAAACACGAATGTCCGGGATTGGCCGCCAGAAGCGCAAGTGGCTTTCCGCCAGGTAAAGGAGGCGTTCAACTCAGCGTCCATCTTGTCAGCCCCGGATCCAGAGAAACCCTTTATTGTGGAAGTGGACGCATCCGCTTTGGGAGCCGGGGCGGTCCTCTCTCAGGTGAATTCCAAGGGCCGGCGCCAACCTTGCTCTTTCTTCTCTCGGAGATTCTCCCCGGCGGAACGTAATTATACAGTAGGGGATAGAAAACTCTTAGCATTAAAGTTAGCCCTGCAAGAATGGAGACATCTGCTGGAGGGAGCTGAACACCGGTTCACGGTGATCACGGACCACAAGAATCTGCTGTATCTTCAAGAGGCTCAATGGCTCAATCCCCGACAGGCCCGTTGGTCATTGTTTTTTGCCAGATTTCATTTTCAACTGGTTTTTCGGACTGCTGCTCAGAATACCCCTGCGGACTCTCTCTCCAGAGCATTTGAGGTTCCAGAGGAGACCAGGGAGATCCATTCCATGTTGGATCCGGCATGCCTCAGCGCGGCCGTGGGGGAAGTCGCTCCTACGAAAGAAGTAGTGCCGGCCGCCGATCGAGCGAAGGTAATGCAATGGGGGCATTCGTCCAGATGGGCCGGGCATTTCGGATATCAAAAGACTCTTCGTCTTATTGCCCGACAGTATCGATGGCCTCAAATGAGGCGAGACATTCTTCAATTCGTCACCACCTGTCCTGTGTGCGCCCGAATTAAACCAGTAATCGGGACCCCCTTGGGGAAGTTACAACCACTGTCCGTACCGACAGTCCCCTGGACAGAGCTATCCATGGATTTTATCACCGACCTCCCCAGCTCCCGGGGACACACGGTGATTTGGGTGGTAATTGACCGTTTTTCCAGGATGGCCCATTTTGTTCCCTTGCCGGGACTTCCTTCGGCGGTCTCCTTAGCCCAACTCTTCATTCAACACATTTTTCGACTTCATGGGCTGCCTCTTCGGATTATTAGTGACCGAGGACCACAATTCACCTCACGTTTCTGGAGGGCCTTGTGTACAGCATTGGGGGTAAAGACCCATTTTTCATCAGCGTACCATCCTCAAACCAATGGCATGGTCGAAAGGACAAACCAAACATTAAAAGGGTTCTTGCGAGCATTTGTCAACAAGCGTCAAGATAACTGGGTCTCCCTGCTTCCTTGGGCCGAGTTTGCATATAACCACAGCGTCCACTCGGCCTCGGGAGACTCTCCATTCTTCTTGGTATATGGACAACATCCTCGGCTTCCAGCACCTTTTCCGTCTGGATCTCCGACCCCCATGGTTAATGTAACTCTGGCGGATCTGCAAAGGGTCTGGGAGATGGCCCGAGAACAATTGCAGAGGGCAGCTGCCAAATACAAGATCTTCGCAGATCGTCGCCGGCGAACCTCTCCAGTCTTACAACCAGGGCAGAAGGTGTGGTTAAGCACGAAATACCTCCAACTCCGGGTGCCCTCTCGGAGATTAGGACCTCGGTATATTGGACCATTTGCAATCCAATCGCGAATTGGAGCTGTGACATAT
The DNA here is from genome assembly GCF_901765095.1 of Microcaecilia unicolor. Taxonomy (NCBI): domain Eukaryota; kingdom Metazoa; phylum Chordata; class Amphibia; order Gymnophiona; family Siphonopidae; genus Microcaecilia; species Microcaecilia unicolor. The sequence goes on along the minus strand of NC_044041.1, from coordinate 75,549,899 downwards.
CGGTTGCGATTACCTAGTACCCTGCGGGTGCATAACGCCTTCCATATTTCCCTATTGAAAAGTTTTCGAGGATCTCGATGGCACCCCAAACGGCAGGAAGCCGAAGCTCTAGAAGCAGATCCCGATCCAGAGTATGAGGTGGAGGATGTTCTGGATTCAAAGAAGCGGCGGGAAAGGCTATATTATTTATTGTCCTGGAAGAATTTTGGTCCCGAAGACAACTCCTGGGAGCCCGCGGCGAATGTACATGCGCCAGAGTTGATCAGAGCCTTCCACGCCCGGTCTCCTTCAAAACCCGGGCCCGGGGAAAAGGGGACATCCGGGGAGGATACTGTCCCGTCCCGGGTCCTTACCCGTGCTTCCGCGGGGGGGAGCGATGGTCGACGGGGCTCGCGGGGTCCAGGGCGGCGGAGACGTGCCGCCGACGGGGCCAGCTCTGCCGCGGGTCGGCCAGAGGCTGGCGACCCGCTGGAGCGAACGCCGGCCTCGAGGAGGGGAACACGCCGGCCAAGATGGCGGCGCCGGCGTCGTCGTCTCCCTGGCCCGGAGCGGACCAGCGAGCAAGCTCCGCCTCCTCACGCCGGATTGGCGCATTGAATGAGAGACTCCGCCTGCTAGGCAGGCTGGCCAATCCAGGCGCTCCTTGCCTGCCAGGGCCGGGGGGATTGGCTCCTCTTCCAGGGAGGGGATGGACTGGCGGGAGATTTAAACTGCGGAACGGGAAGGGTCCAGTGCTTCCATTCCAGATGTCAGAAGCCGACACGGTGGATCTCGGAGTGTTGCTCTTCAGAGACTGTGTTCATCTGCAGGCTAGCCGTCCTTGCTAGCCACCTTCAGAGACTAGTTCCCTCTTCAGGTTAGCCGTCCTTGCTAGCCACCTTCAGAGACTGGTTCCATCTTCAGGCTAGCCGTCCTTGCTAGCCACCTCCAGAGACTGGTTCCCTCTTCAGGTTAGCCGTCCTTGCTAGCCACCTTCAGAGACTGGTTCCGTCTTCAGGCTAGCCGTCCTTGCTAGCCACCTTCAGAGACTGGTTCCGTCTTCAGGCTAGCCGTCCTTGCTAGCCACCTCCAGAGACTGGTTCCCTCTTCAGGTTAGCCGTCCTTGCTAGCCACCTTCAGAGACTGTGTTCCTCTTCAGCGCTAGCCGTCCTTGCTAGCCACCTTCAGAGACTGGTTCCGTCTTCAGGCTAGCCGTCCTTGCTAGCCACCTTCAGAGACTGTGTTCCTCTTCAGCGCTAGCCGCCCTTGCTAGCCACCCTCAGAGACTGTGTTCCTCTTCAGTGCTAGCCGTCCTTGCTAGCTGCCCTTCAGAGACTGTGTTGCTGACTACCAGCCAGGCCGGCCGTCACCCCGCGGTTCCAGCAGTCCTGCTGGCCGCCTGCAGCTGGGGGCTCAACCCTTGGTGAACGGCGGTCGCCGCGGGTGAAGATTCGGGGTGCGCGGCTGTCCTCTGAGGTCTTGTGGGGCCTCAGGGAACCTAAGGGCTCACCTATAACAGAAACAGGACAGATATTTGGTAAAACACAATTCGAAAGTGCCAAACCCCTCTGAGAAAAACTGCATTGGCTCCCAATCAAAGAACACATTGCCTTCAAAATCTGCACCCTGGTCCACAAAATTATCTACAGCGAAGCCCCAAGATACACGACAGACCTCATAGACCTACCATCCAGAAACACAATCGGATCATCACAAACATACCTAAACCTCCACTACCCGAACTGCAAAGGACTCAAATACAAATCAACTTATGCATCCAGCTTCTCCTCTATAAGCACACAACTATGGATTGCACTGCCAAAAGCCATGAAAACAACTTACGACCATATAAACTTCAGAAAATGACTAAAAACCTACCTGTTTAAAAAGGCATATCCTACCAAACCAACATAAGTGCCTGAACTCTGCAACACAACAAAACCACAGCTCGTAATGGACACCACATAACCCTTCCTCTCTTCTATCCCCACTACGCCGAAACTCATGAACCTTATTCGACAACAATACCACCTTCTATTTGTTTCTCTACCGGACTTTGCGAACGCCTTTACGGTACTATGTAAGCCACATTGAGCCTGCAAATAAGTGGGAAAATGTGGGATACAAATGTAACAAATAAATAAATAAAAATTGTGGATATGCTAAAAACCCAGCTGGCTAAGGATTTCCCAGGAAGTAGCAAAGCAAGCGATCTGCAAGATCCAAGATGGCAACAACACACAGTAGACCAATGAAGAATGTTCGTCACCAAGATTTATTCACCACAACAATCATAATAACACTAAACTGAATTAATTGGTCTGCTCATGATTTCTCAAGACAGTTTAGGGAACCCCTGCTTTAGGCACAGGGAAGAGCAATTCTATAAAGAGGTGCCTATCTAGAGCTGGTGGGACAGCTCATGCTTAGGTTGCTAAAACCCACAGGTAAATTATAGTATTGTAGAATTTACATGTGTAACTGTGCACTCTGCTCAGACTCCATCTGGGTGTGAGCCCACCTGCAACCTTTGTACTCTCACATTTAGGCACATAGAATGATGCGTAGCCAGAATATTGGCATTTGCCCATGTATTTGCACACATATGCAGGTAAATGCCAACATCCTGGTTATTCACATGTGTTCTTGGTGTCTAAATGGAGACAATCTCTTTACAGAATTATCTCCAAGGTGCCTCTTCTGAGAGAAGATTGCCTTTTCCTAAGTAGTGTGGCAACCCTAGTGCATACACTTCTATAGCGCTTGGTGTGTGTGTGTATGTACACCAGTTCTGGGTTGGAAGTGAGTGGGGGTGGGGGTGGCTGGGTGAGTGCATTTGTGTGTGTACCTGTTCTGAGCTGAAGGTGTGTGTGTGTACCTTTTCTAGGTTGAAGGTACCTCTGAATTTCTGTGCATGTGTGTATCTGTTCGGGATAGGAGGTGTGTCAGTGTGAGGATAGGGGTGGATGTGTGCATGTGGGTGTAACTATTCTGTGCTGGAGGGATGTGTGTGTGGGGGGGGATGTATGGCTGTATCTGTTCTGGGCTGGAGATGGGTGTGGTTTGGTGGTGTGTGTCTGGGTGTGGGTGTTATGTATGTGTACCCGTTCTAGGCTGAAAGTGTGTATGTATATGCGTGTGTATCCATTCTGGACTGGAGGTATGTCTGGGTGGGTGTGTGTGTATGTGTGTGTACCTGTTCTGGGCTGGAAGTATATCTGTGTAGGGGGTGGGTGTATGAGTGTATCTATTCTGGGCTGCAGGTGGGTGTAGGGTTGTGTAGGTGGGTGTAACTGTTCTAGGCTGGAGGTCTGTCTGTGTTTGTATCTGTGTGGGTCTCTGTGTGTGTACCTGTTCTGGGCTGAAGGTATTTGTGTGTATGTGGGTGTGTGTGAGTGGCTGTGTGTGTGTACCCATTCTGGGCTGGAGGTATATCTATGTCTGTGTGTGTGTGTACCTGTTCTGGACTGGATGTGTGTGAACCCACTTTGGGCTGGAGGGGGTGTGTGTGTGTGTTTGTGTGCTTCTGGGCTGGAGGTATATCTGTGTCTGTATCTGTGTGGGTTTATATGTGTGAACCTGCTCTGGGCTGAAGGTGCTTGTGTGGATGGGTGGGCGCATTTGTTAGTACCTGGAAGTGTGTGTGAGGGGTGAGTGTGTGTATGGGTTTATCTGCTCCGGGCTGGAGGAGTGTGGGTGAGGGGGTTTGCATGTGTGTGTATCTACACCTGTTCTGGGCTGGAAGAATGTGGGTGAGTGGATGTGTGCTGGTGTATGTACCTGTTCTAGCCTGCTAATCTGAAAAATTCTTTTTCTTTCAATAAAGGAAAGTGGTAATTTCGTATAGGTTGAATTGAATTAAAGTTCTAGTTTTGCAAAGGTAGAATTCATGCATTTAAATTTCTTAGTACTAACAATAAAATTGTGCCTATTTTTGTAAGCCAAAGAATTTGCTGTCTGATGGAAGTTTTGTTACCCAGCTTGTAGGACGGCAGCTGCAGCCTAGCTTCTATGTCTGTAACAAGGAACATGAAAGAGTCTGTAAGTGGTTCCCTAAGTGCTGATCTTTGCTTGCCATGTTTTGTGATTTATCTGTCTAATAAGTTAAAGAGTGACCACAGGGTGAGCAGCAGCTTCAGGCCACATGTACTGCTAAGCTTATAAGGTTGCAGCTGCTTACATCTATCTCTGTACTTTCTGCAGTGCCTGAGAGTGGTTTGGCAGGTTGGGGATATCCAGTTTGCTACCATCAAGCAGGAGCCTTTTTTTCAGCCCTGGAGTTCATTGTACTCACCAGACCCTTGGCATTTCTTTAGTTCAGATGTTCCACACAGCATCTGAAATCAAAACGTCATTAGAGAGCCGAGTTTTCCATAACGCTGCTACACATCTATAGAGCTGTACAAATACACAGAAATGGTTCCTGCTCTGTAGATCGTGATTCTAGTTAATGTACAGGACAAAAAGACTTTGAGAAATTCATCTATTAAGAACATTGTTGAAACCACCAAGGCTGTGATCAGGAGGAGTGGAGGAGTGGGGGGAGGAGGTTGTAAATATTTACAGGCAGCCTGGATTTGAACAATTTTTGAATTTGTGCTACAGGTAGGAATTTAGCACATAATGCTAAATTCCTACCTGTAGCACAAATTCAAAACCACACAGCACTGCAAAATATTTTTCATTTAGGAGCAAAGGCTTACTGTATACACCTTCACTGCATACCTGAGAACCAGAACAACAACAGCCAAGGATGCTTTTCACTTTAAGATTTAAAGACCAGTCAGCGGGTGTCTTGAAACAGCTCCGGCGAAACGTGGACCATGTCGGGACCTGTTTTCACTCTTTAAGTTAAGTGAGAGCCCATAAAAAAAAAATTTGCACAGAAAATGTTATGTATGGCACTTGGAGGCATCACTTTAAATTAATAGAGTTGTGAATCGTACTATGATTATATGCCTGGACAACTTTGAAGACCTTTGAGTCTGTGATTGTCCTTTGGAAACATATGAGCACATCCCTATATATATTTGTATACATAGGGGGAAAAATTGTTCAAAAAGACTAAATGAAAAGTATTTTGCAGTGCTGTGTGGTTTTGCTTTCGTGCTACAGATGGGAATTTAGTATTATGTAGTTTACTCACCTTTCTCTTCTAGCTTATAAATTAAAATTTTCCCATTCTCTTTTTGGTGGATTTGAAAAAGGCCAGAGAGGAACCATGACACAGCTTAGGAAGTCTGGTCCAAGTGTCCGTTGCAGCAAGGTGGAAAGCACAGAGTTGGGAACTGACGGTGGAGATAAGGGTGACCTATGTAATGACTAGAGTTCACAAGGAGGGGTGCAGGGAAAGAGGGCAGATAGTTCAGAGCTCCAGAATGAATGTGGTTTGTAGGTGGGTAAGAGAAGTCAGATCCATATGGAGAAGCAAATGAGGAACCAATTTAGAGATTTTAGGAGAGAAGTTTTAGCAGTAGAAGATAAGTCACGCAGCTGAATTTTGAACAGACAAGTGGAAAGAGATGATTCAGTGGGAGACCTGTGAAGAGCAGGTTGCAGTAGTCTAAGTAGAAGACGATGAACAGTGGAGAAGGGTTTTGCTAGAATGTTTAGCCCGAAGAAGGTTTGGTGATGTTATAGAGAAAAATAAAGGCATTCTTTACATTGCTTTGGATGTGTGCAGGAAAGGAGACACAGAACCTCAAGGTTACAGTCTGAGGGGACTGGGAGGAAGCTAGGTAAGGGTGAAGAGGAGTAGTGCTTTTGGAGAAAAGATAGGAAGCTCTGTTTTGCCCTGGTTGAGCTTAATGTGATGATGGGTGTCTCTGGCAGCAATTTCAGACAAGCAGGCTGTGATTTGGGCTTGGATTTTTCATGAAATTTCTGGTGTCACCTGCATAAAGATGGTACTGAAAGCCAAGGGAATGAATAGGGAGAGAAGAGACGAGGTTCGGAGGCAGAATCCTTCGGGCCACAGATTGATAGTGGAAGATGTTTATCCACCAGAGGACACACAAGAAGAATGAGGAGAATGGCAAAAAGAGATTCAAGAGAGCAGAAAGTCCCAAAATCCGTGTGAGGACAGATTATCAAGGAGTAAGTGGTAGGCACAATGTGAAAAACTACATAGTATTGTCACAACACACACAGCCGCTGTCAACCAAAACCACTGATAAAAAGTTATCTGTGGTGGTTAATTCATTTAAATGCTGTAGTTATGTTTCGATGTTGCAACCAGTTCGAGTACGTGCTGGTCTAGAAATTCCAATAAATTAAATTATTTTGCATGAATACCCGTGTCACAGAGAACAACTGTCCTCGGGTTTGTGACAATGTGCCTTCTGCTTAAACAACAACTAAGCAGGGAGAGGAGAGGGAGGGGGATGGACCCACACCCCGCTGGAAGTAAACCTTCTACCTCCATATGGTAAGCTGCTGCCCGGACTCTCACAGTGCAGATCCCACAGAACCATGATCTCCAGGCATGCATGCAAGATTTACAGGCACAGGACAAAGGTAATCATAGCAGTGCAGCTGCAATCAATAAAAATAAACATTTTAAAGCTGTAATAATTCCCCAACAGATGCCCATTAAGCAGAATTGAAAACAGCAAAATCAATTCATTTGGGCTGCCAGCAAAATGGCCTGTGGATGAGACATGATGAACACAAGGACGGGGAGTTTGCAGTTGGTATCTTCAAGCTGATTTAAATGTAGATAAAGCTTCATAAGAGAAAAACAAACTCCAGAGACTGTAGCATCGGTAAAACCGAATATATGAATCGGGATTAACACAGAGATAAGAGTCTTTCATCTATAGGACTGGAGGACTCAGGGGATGGGCATAGGGGTACAGAGTCTGTTACCTCTAGGACTGGGGGGCTCAGGGGATGGGCACAGGGGTACAGAGTCTGTCACCCCTAGGACTGGAGGGCTTAGGGTCTGGGCACAGGGATATACAGCCTGTCACCTCTAAGACTGGAGGGCTTAAAGGATGGGCATAGAGAGATATATTATAGTCTGTTACCTCTAGGACTGGAGGGCTCAGGGGATGGACACAGGGATACAGAGCCTGTCACCTCTAGGACTAGGAGAATCAGAGAAAACTCAATCATTTTAAAAATCGTTTGCTCTTCTTCACTCCCCCTGGATCTCATTATTCTGTTTGTACCCATGCTTTGGATGTGTCAGACTGGTGGTACCATATGCTCCTGACCACAACTAGCACAGCAGTACAGTGACTTAAAGAGGGCACAGCTGAGTAGCAGAAGCTCACCAAACATTTCAAAACAAGAGAGAAATAAAAATAAGGAAAGCAAAGAACTGGAATGGCTTTGTTTCCTCTAACTGCTGAGTGAATACACAAGAACGTATTTTTTTAATAGTTCTGTTGCTTTAAAGTTGAATCAGAATTTTAATAAAGAAACATCACCTTAAGATATAAGTGTGGGCAAGCAGTAAAGGGTTTTAATTTGGTTCTCTTGGGTTGTTCTGCTGAAATGATGATGGGTATAATAAAAAGACACAGACATTTGTCTGCCACAGGGAATGTGCTTCTCTACCCTGGATGTATAGGAAATTCTTCTCTGTTTTCAAATGGTACCAATATCTTCAAACATTAAAAAAGCACAGGGGAAAAATAGAGATGTATCATTTCCTCTTTTTCTTTTGCTTGGTTCAGAACTTTCTCCCATTTTCTGTCTTCTGACAGGTCTAGAAGACACTGCTAAGTCAGTGCGTATCAACAAAGTGGAGCATGAGCCAGTGCGGGCTGCTCTGGCAGAAAAAGTGGCACTGCCTTGCCTGTTCGTTCTACACCCTTCTTCCTCCAGGAGGCAAAATGGCTCCCCAGATCTTCCTCGTATCAAGTGGAGCAAAATCCAGATCAAACCACAGTCACAACAGAAGGAGAAGGTGCCTATCCTGGTGGCCAAGGACAACGTTCTGAAGGTGGCACGGGGCTACGAGGGCCGGGTGTCACTCCCCAGTTACTCTCAGGACCGGTATAATGCCACACTGGAGATCATGGCCGTGCGCTACAGTGACTCAGGCATCTACCACTGTGAGGTGGTGGTGGGCATTGATGATGAGCAAGACATGGTGCCCTTGGAAGTTGCAGGTAAGAGCAATGAGTTGACTAGGGGGGGAACTCAGAGATACAGAAAAGAAGAAGCCAGCTAGTAAGAGGTGGCACTTGAGACCTTGCCATGCATTCTACGTTGACCCTACACCTCTGTTTATTTGGTACAGAAATAATAATTTTCCTAATCAGGTCAACATAAGTTTGGGGTATTTTTAAATAACTATCTTGTATGGTCTCGTTCCTTAGCCTGCAATTCCCCCAGAGGACAGTCAGAGATAACCCAAACCCTGCATGCAAATCTCTCTCATGAATATTCATCATGGATATCCTAAAAACCTGGTTGGCTGGGGAGCTCTCAGAACATGCTTGGGAATAGTACCGCAGCCCCAACCCTGATCGAACCAGTAGTGGGGAAAGGTGAAAGACCAAGCCATGAACTAAACCCAGGTCCCTTCATATGGCAGTGTATTGCACTATTGTGGCTTACTGGGTCAGGCTATATTTTCTCTCTATCCTTCCTCTCCCTGGCTAACTGTTATTTGCTGATTCCTCAGCCTGTTCGTAGGTCTCCTGTGTTTTTTCATATTTTTAATTTATGTTCCTTGCTCTGCTGTCTGGTACTACAGAGCTGCTGAACTTGAAGTGTCAGATCTCTCCAGGGGCATTGACAAACCAAGCCCCACATGCAGCTACATCTTCAGCTGTTGGAAAGTTATAAAAAAAAGTGAAAAATTCCTGTTCTTTTGGCATTGCTGCATGACAGGCCAGCAGAGAGAAATCCATCTTTAGCAATTATGCCCTCTTTTCATACTTACCACCTTTCCAGCTGGCATCTTCATTATGTTACTGCTGTTCCAGGTTAGCACACTGCTTGGGCGTCCGGACCTCTCTTTCACTATTTTGATTAATGTTGAAAATGTTTTCCCCAATGAGTTCCAAGCTCCAAATATGCGCAAACAGCAATATACCTACAGAAATGAAGCAAAAAGGCCACCCAAGGGCAGCTTAACCATGCAGTGAACTAGGTAGTCACCTAGGGCATCAGTTTCTAGGAAGCAGCAAAGAGCAGCTGCATTCAAAGCAAGACAATAGGTCCTGACAGCCAGACAAACTCAAAAGAACTCTTAGTGTATACTCCTGCCCACTCTCCCTGTGGATAATTTTCAAATAGCCATTTTGATTATATATATATATATAGATAGATAGATAGATAGATAGATAGATAGATAGATAGATAGATAGATAGATATAGATATATTTATTTATTACATTTGTGCCCCGCGCTTTCCCACACATAGCAGGTTCAATGCGGCTTACATAGAGGGGCATAATCGAACGGCGCCAGCCATCTATATGGCCGGCTATCTTCGGGGCCAGCTCCACAAAGGGGCGGAGCCAACAGTATTATCGAGAAAGATGGCTGACCATCTTTTCTTTCGATAATATGGTTGGGGCCGGCTAAATCTCAACATTTAGGTCAAATGTTGAGATCGCCAGGTTTAGAGATGGCCGGCTTCAGTTTTTGGCCATAACGGAAACCGGGCCCGGCCATCTCAAACCCGGTGAAATGCAAGCCTTTTGGTCGTGGGAGAAGCCAGCATTTGTAGTGCACTGGTCCCCATGACATGCCAGGACACCAACCAGCCACCCTAGGGGGCACTGCAGTGGACTTCAAAAATTGCCCCCAGGTGCATAGCTCCCTTACCTTGTGTATTGAGCCCCCTAAACCCCTCCCAAAACCCACTCCCCACAACTCTACACCACTACCATAGCCCTTAGGGATGAAGGGGGGCACCTACATGTGGGTACAGTGGGTTTTGGGAGGGCTCAACATTTACCACCACAAGTGTAACAGGTAGGGGGGGATGGGCCTGGGTCCACCTGCCTGAAGTGCACTGCATCCACTAAATACTGCTCCAGGGACCTGCATACTGCTGTCAGGGAGCTGGGTATGAAATTTGAGGCTGGCATAGAGGCTGGCAAAAAATGTTTTTTTAATTTTTTTTTGGCTGGGAGGGGGTTGGTGACCACTGGGGGAGTAAGGGGAGGTCATCCCCCATTCCCTCCGGTGGTCATCTGGTCAGTTCGGGCACCTTTTTGAAGCTTGGTCCATAGAAAAAGGGACCAAGTGGAGTAGATTTGCTACAGTTTGTATAGAACTAGGTTCCAATTTATATAGGCCAATGAGATCAAGGCCAATGCAAGTCAAAGTTTAATATTTCAAGTTTGATGTCCATCTGTGCATTTTGACAGGATTTTTCTGGGATGGGTGTGGTTGATTGGGATAACTAAAATTGATGAGTTCAATTATGAAAATCTCGGGGTGGGGGTTGGGATTGAGACCGAAAGTTCATCTGGGGCATATAATGCCCTTAGAGTGACCCTGAGGCCGTCCATCTGCAGTCCAAAGAGAAAGTGGATGAATTTTGCATATTCATGGGGAATGGAAATGGGGGTTATCTGACCATTTCTTCCTTTGTGTCTTAATGCCTTACTACTTGGAACTATTTTCAAAATACCTCCATGCTCAGTAGCATAGAATGGGACCTGGGTTCAATTTTGACTCAGGTTTTCTATTCTGTGGGTTAGTAGAGGCAGATTATATACTGTAGAAGGGGGCAGTCATCATGTGATGGATTTGGGTTCTATGATTACAGCAGTGGCATAGCCAGACCTATCATTTTGGGTGGGTCCACAGTTAAGATGAATGGGCTTTCCAAACCTCCTTGGCCCCCTTTGTCCTGCATCTCTCTCTCTCTCTTTCCCCCTGCTCCCAGATCCAGCATTTGCCCCCCACTGCCCTTCCCCGTCTACCTCAGCATCTTCACTGGTGCAGCAACGACACACATCCACTCATTGCGCTGACCTTGGAGGCTTTCCTCAGTTGTGTCCTGCCAGAAAGGAAACAGGAAGTGATGTCAGTGAGGGCAGGACATGGCAGAGGGAAGACTGAGTGGCCGACACAGGCAGCGGATGAGCATCACTGTTGCACCAGTGAAGATGATGATAGATTGGAGGAGGGGGGAGTTGCTGGATCTGAGGCCAGGAGACAGTAGAAAGGGGTGACTGCTGCTGAAGTCTTTTGGTGGACCTGAGCCAAGAATGGATGGGTCTGTGCCCACCCAGGCCCACCCATAGCTACGCCACTGGATTACTGTCTCTGTTCCTGCAATGACTGAGCATTGATCCAATCTTTTCTTCTGTTCTATTACTCAGTTGTGGTAGCAGGACAGGGAACTTGTAGGCATGCCAGGTGGTTCTAGGGCCCCAAGGTCAGCCTAAAGTCAGTCCTCCTGTTGGCTATAGAGAGTTGTGGTTCTGGTATTTCTAAGGCCACAGATTGGTCAGCATCTCTCTGGTGACATGAAGCCTTCTGCTGGCCTCATTGGGTAGCACTTTTAAATATCCTCAAACCTGCCTCTCAGTTTTTTAAGTCACAGTATCACTACAAATCTGTCACTCCTGGAATCTGCTGTCATCTCTAGAAGAAATTTGAAACATCCCAACTGCTCTTTGTGAACTGTGGTATACTCTGCCAGGTCCTTATGCAGTATTTCACAGAACTTCATTAAAAAGACAGAGTTCTACAATGTCTGTCTATATTTCAGCCTGGGATTTAGAACACCAGGAGATATCTAATGCCAATGAGCCCATAAAGAAGCACTTTTAAGTGCCTATTTCAGATTTTGGCAGCCTCCCAGTTTATCTTGCTTGAAGGCTTTTTCTGTTAGTTCTCACATCTTAAAGACAACCCCTTCACCTCTGCCTAGCCCCCACCCTTCAAAAAGCAACAGGACTTTTAATACTGAAATTGCAGGAGCTTTTTTCAAAGTGGAAAGAATGATATTAAGTGTCTGTTGGGGAATGGTAGCAGTCTGTACCTCTCCTTTGACATCATGTTCTCTCTTCCTAGACCTAACCTTGCTTTCTGAGCAAATTCTGGGCTTCTCTTTCACTACAAAATTTTTCCTTAAGTGTCCGGATTTCTGAAATTCAGCTTGAAATCAGACTTGCCTGGCACTTGTATCTTTGATCTCACCACTATAAGAATTGGAAGTATGCCAGTTTAATAACCTCTGGAGACTTTCTCTTTTGGCATTTTCATATGATGGAAGAGGAGAGATGTAATTTTCGCCTGGCGTTTTCTCAGTGTAGGCCAGATTCCCTGATATTCAGCCGGCAGCAGACAGACTTTTCCTTGTCCGCCACTGGTGCTAAAACCGAAAATTGAATTTCTGCTTTTTTTTTTTAAACCAGCTAGCACATGCCCAGTTAAGTTAATATTCAGACTTAACCAGCCATGGGCTAACACATAAAGATAGGACAGCTATTTATGCACTAAACATGACCAGTTAGCTCTGAATATTGGAAGCTAATCGGACTCTGCCCCTGAAATGCCCCTGATGTAGCTGGCTTCCACTTCAGTGCTAGCCAGTCATTTGAACCGCTACTAACCGGTTAAATGACTGGATACAGTTCAAGCTTCTCCTACTAACCTACAAATGCACTCAATCTGCAGCCCCTCACTACCTCTCTACCCTCATCTCCCCTTACGCTCCTACCCGTAACCTCCGCTCACAGGACAAATCCCTCCTCTTAGTACCCTTCACCACCGCCAACTCCAGACTCCGCCCTTTCTGCCTCGCCTCACCCTATGCTTGGAATAAACTCCCTGAGCCCATATGCCAAGCCCCCTCCCTACCCATCTTCAAATCCTTGCTCAAAGCCCACCTCTTCAATGTCGCTTTCGGCACCTAACCATTGTACCTCTATCCAGGAAATCTAGACTGCCCCAATTTGATTGACTGCACTTTTTTGTCCTTTAGATTGTAAGCTCCTTCGAGCAGGGACTGTCCTTCTTTGTTAAACTGTAAAGAGCTGCCTAACCCTAGTAGTGCTCTAGGAATGTTAAGTAGTAGTAGTAGTAGTAAATGACTGGATAGCTGCATATAAGCGAGTTAATCGGTTGGCAGCCATTCCCAGCCAAGTTAACTTGCTTTGAATATTGGCTAGTGTATGTCCACAGGTCGTTTTCCTTGACTAATTCAGCTACATTGTTTGCTGCAGGAAACAGGGACATTAATTGTTCTATGAAAACAAAGGGCACTGAGCAGGACCCATCCTTATGCGAATGCCACAGCTAAAGGGTACCTGTAACTTGGGAAAGCCTGGGTGCTTTGGAGGAGAGATGACCCCACATTTGTAGTATTACACTCTGAAATAATTCAAAACAGGAAAAAAAACACAATGGAGAGGTAAAGATAGAGAACAAATATGAAAAAACAGAGCCATAATGCAATCAATTTAGAACAAACTCAAAAAATTAAAAAAAAACTATTCTTTTTGTGGAACAAGGAAGGATTCAGTATAGGCTGCACCTGCAACAGAGCTAGTTTTTCAATGAACCTAGCTGGTAAATGGCTCAAAGGACCGTAGTATACATCACCATTCCCCCTTGATTACGTGATGAATGTGCAATAATATAACAACTTATAATTTATAGTCTCAATCCCAAATTGTACTACAGTCCACAATATAATTCAAAAACAACGCAAATAGTATGTGACTCCCCACTGCAATAAGTCCCCAAAACAGCATCACAAGAAATTCAAGATCAGCAGAGATGACCACTTATCTGTAATTCTCCACCGTAGTAAAATGTCCCACAAAGATTCCTGTTTCAGAAGTTCCTTTTCAAGGGGCATTAGGCGCAAATAAATCCAGGAGTATAAACAGGAAACTTTGACTCTCTGTGCGGGAAATGAGTACACCAGTGATAAATATCAGATTTAGGAAATAACGATAAACCCATGCTCACTCACCGCATATTACAACGTTTACGTGAACTATTATATTCCTGGAAACAAAGTCTTTATCCCCTTCACTCTAGCCACTGTCCTTTTCTTTACTGAGCGCAAGGGGGGCAGTTTATCCAGGCCTCTCCTCAGAGAGGGGACTATCACTGTGTAAGTCTGTCTTGGCACACATTGGATTCAGTGAATGTAAACTTATGTCATATTTCCTGTCATACAGCAAGAAAGACAAGAAAATTTGCAGTATGAAGCTTTGAAATGTCTTGTTACCCTCGTTAAATGTGCTTCTGAGCATGATATGGAATTTGTGCTTTACATTCACAGACAGGTAGATCATTGACTGATTTAATTTTTAAGATCCTGGAAGATCACCTGATATTGATGGCATTTTATTTTCTTCAAAGCAAGGGTGACTCACTAGGTTATACTTTGCTGAGGTCCTGCCTCTACCTTAACATTACCCTGATTTTATGTGAGACCCTGGCAATAAAACCACTGTGAGTATGAGGCAGCCAGGTTATCATGCGCCCCCACCCCCACCCCCTGATGTAGCTTATTTTGCTTTTTTTCCCCTTAGGTCTGGTGTTCCACTACCGTGCTTCCAGTGACCGATATGCACTGACCTTCCAAGAAGCCAAGCAGGCATGCCAGGACAATGGTGCTGTTATTGCATCCCCTCAGCAGCTTCAGGTGGCCTTTGAAGATGGCTTCGACAACTGTGATGCAGGGTGGCTCTCTGACCACACTGTCAGGTACAGATGCACCATAATAATGGTGGGGGGGGGGGGGGGGAGCATGAAGGGGCTTTCTGACCTTTTTATTTTGGGCAGGTTCTTCTCTTTGGCTACCCTTGAATTATTGCTTATGATCTCAATTGTGCAATGGTTTGCGATGTTTATTAGGAGCAGATTTATTCTTTGATGATATAAGATAGTAAGACATTTGCCTCTGTCTCTCCCAGTCTTCTCCTGGCTTGAGCAATTCCTGGTGCTTCTTTCTCCTCATCAAATAAAGAAAAGACACACATCTCAGGAGATGGTTTCCTATCTGTCAGACTCCCATATCCCCCCTCCCCAGGAAAAAGCTCAGTGGGGGATGTGCAGTATTGTCCGATACACACTTCATTTCATGCACCAAGTGATCCCTGCCTCAAAAAGGAGAAGAAAGACCAGTTTCCTGTCTCATCTGTCTGTAGGCTCATCGGTCTTTGTCATTTTTCTGGGAGCTAGTCCGACAGGGAAACAATTGAGATGGACGGCGGTGAATGTATTTACTACATTACAACAACTTAAAAAGAAACTGTCAGTATTTATCTCCAAGCTCTCTCTCACATGCACACAGTAACTCTGCAAAGTGTGTGTGTGTTATATGTATATATATATATATATATATAATAGATATAGATAGATAGATAGATAGATAGATAGATAGATAGATAGATAGATAGATAGATAGATAGATAGATAGATAGATATACAGGACTCAGTTAAGCCCAGTTTTGGACATGAGGATTTATACTAACTGGATCCTGATGTAAATCCCCATTTCCTAAATTAGGTGCAGATCCCCTGAATTCTGTAACACTGCACACAAATCCTAGAAATGCCCCTGACCTGCCCATGTCCCTCCCATGGAATAGCTGAGTGTCTAGCAGCAACACAAGAAAAACAGAAAGCAGACACTGGAGGTCCAAACAGTTCCTTTATTCTTACAGACCCGACGTGGCCACGTTTCGCCAATTAAAGCTGCATCAGGGGTAGTAATATAAAACAGCTAGCTAGGGACAAAAGAAGGCTTAGCCTGGATAGCACAACTGATCATCCAAGATGACTTCAGCAGTGGTTCCTTCACAGAAATGGAACAGCAGCTTCAAAACTCTGTTTTATATTAATACCCCCGATGCAGCCTTAATTGGCGAAATATGGCCACGTTGGGTCTGTAAGAATAAAGGAACTGTTTGGACTTCCAGTGTCTGCTTTCTGTTTTCTCTCATGTCCCTCCCATGGCCACACACCCCTTTTTGGATCCGCATGGAAAACTTTACGCACGCATCTTTATAAAATAGCGACTATTTATTTTATTTATTTATTTTATTTATTCATTCTTGTATCCCACAGTTATCCAAAAACAAATTTCGGTGCAATGTGGCTTACATATTGAAATTAGAAGAGATAGTGAATAAAAGCATTATTTATTTATTTGTTACATTTGTACCCCACATTTTCCCACCTATTTGCAGGCTTAATGTGGCTTACATAGCACCGTGAGGCAAAGCCTCCTCAGTTAAGAAAACAAATACAGAGTGATGTTGCTAAATGAAATAAATATGTACAGAGAAATTAGGAAACATAGAGAGTAAGGTTATGTAAAGTTCATTAAGTTCATGTCACATTTGGGTCAATTTGAGTTGTTGGATTCAGGTATTTAAGTTGGATCATTAGGATATGCCCTTTCAAACAGGAAAATCTTTAGTGATTTCCGGAAGTTGAGGTGGTCATACATAGTTTTCACGGCCTTTGGGAGTGCATTCCAGAGTTGAGTACTTATATATGAAAAGCTGGATCCATGAACTGATTTGTATTTGAGTCCTTTGCAACTGGGGTGGCGGAGACTCAAAAAAGAACGTGATGATCTGATTGAGTTTCTGGTCAGCAGGTCTATGAGGTCAGACATTACATTTGCAGAGTAACGTTGACACCAGTAATTTGTCTGATTAGTCATACCTGTACTGCTATGGATTTACAGCCTGTCTCACTGACACAGACTACTCAGTAATAACTGTGGATTCTTTTGGATTCGTATTAGATAAATGAAAATTCTACAATGATTAAGGTATATACAATGGTTAAATCATCTAACTGAAAGGAGACAATACCTATCTATAGTGGAGGAGTGGCCTAGTGGTTAGGGTGGTGGACTTTGGTCCTGGGGAACTGAGGAACTGAGTTTGATTCCCACTTCAGGCACAGGCGGCTCCTTGTGACTCTGGGCAAGTCACTTAACCCTCCATTGCCCCATGTAAGCTGCATTGAGCCTGCCATGAGTGGGAAAGTGTGGCGTACAAATGTAACAAAAATTAAAAAAAATAAATCATTACATCACTGGTCTCTACATCTAAGCAATGCTAAGAGTTCTTAGACCAGGAAAAGAAGCAATAATACATACAACATCATTGGTCCTTATATCACCCAGGCTGGGGGGGCCCATTACAGCGAAAGCCAGGAGCTTTTAGACCAGGAACAGATCCTGTACACAGTGCATCCACTCACAAATGAGCCCCCACTCTGCTGCAACAAGCCCCCCCTTTTTATTAGGCTTAGAGCTCATGTTCAGAGCTGAGGAAAGTTACAGAATGCTTCTCTGTTTAGGTAAACAAGCCATACTGTGGGAATGTGGTCGCATGCTCCCCAACTCCAGGTGGCCAGGCTGGAGCTGGGAAGCAAGCACCATACTCTTCTTCACATACCAAATTAATTAGAGCTGTGTCTTATTTATTTATTGCATTTGTATCCCACATTTTCCCACCTATTTACAGGCTCAATGTGGCTTACATTGTTCTGTAATGGCGATCGCCATTTCCGGAATGAGAAATACAGAGTTATATTGCATTAAGGTTCGTAGGTGACAGAGAGGGGGATAATCGAATGGTGCTGCCCATCTCTAAGGGCGCCCATCTCTAAGGATGGCCCCGTAAAGGGGCGGGGCAACCAGTATTATTGAAACAAGATGGACGTCCATCTTTCGTTTCGACAATATGGTCGGGGACGCACAAATCATGAAATTTAGGTCGACCTTAGAGATGGTCGTCCCCGGTTTTTGGTGATAATATCTTCTGCATTCCAACTTATTTTCACACAATCAAAGTTAAACAAACAGAATTACTTCTAATCAACAATACAGACCCCGAGTGCACTGGTCGGTCAAGACAGAGATGAAAAACAGTTTTTAAAATTCACTTCCATTACAATACCATTTCTTGATCAGGTATGTTTTTAGTTCTTTTCTGAATTGGAGGTAGTTTGTGATGCTTCTTATGACTTTGGGAATTGAGTTCCACCATTTGAACCCAGATAGCTAAATCCAGCCATATAGATGGATTTGTAGATTAAGTTTCTGCAGTTGGGTAGGTGAAGCAGTAAGTAGCTTCTGGTTCCCGGGCTTGCATTTCTTGATGATTGTTCGATGAGTTCTAGCATGTAATCAGGAGACATGCCAAACAGTATTTTGAAAATAAATGTGCTAGCTTTGAAAAATAGTATGGCCTTGATTGGTAGCCAGTGTAGCTTTGTGAGTAATGGAGTTTACTCTTTCATATTTCGACTTGGCGCCGTGTTTTGAATAGTCTGAAGTGATTTTAGAGTGTTTTTTCTGCACCCTATATATGCTGAATTGCAGTAATCTAGTTGAGACATTATCAGCGTTTGTACTAGTAGCTGAAATGATTGTCTCAGAAAATAATCTCTGATTCTTCTCAGTTTCCATAGGGTTCTGAAGCTCTTTGAAGTGACTACTGAGACTTGATTTTCTAGAGACTGATGTTTGTCGAGGATAATTCCTAATACTGTAAAGATGTGCACGTAAATTCCAATTACTGCCAAATAGCATCAATAATTGTTAGCACCCAATTATCAGTGCAAATTGGCTCATTAAGGGACCTTTTTACTAAAGGGTTGCCACGTGGCTACCCGGAACTACCGCCAGCTCAACATGGGTGCCATTGGTAGTTTTATCCCCAGTGTGTGTCATTTCCAGCACTACCATAATTTTTCAATAATTATCACCACAGGGGGTTACCAGCAGTAAATGGGCAGTGCCCTGCGCTGCCCAGTTACCACTGGGTTAGCGCAGGAGACCTTCCTGCTACCTTAATGGGTGGCAGTAAGTGCTCTCCCGATAAATGACTGTGCTGCAAGTATGATCTTGCTGCACGGCCATTTCTTTTTTTCCACCTTTTTGCCCACTGCAGTAGAAAGGGACTCTGCATGCGGCTAAAACTCGTACTGCTGCTAGCGCAGGGTTCCTTTTAGCACACCTTAGTAAAAGGGGCCCTAAGCAATTAAATCGCATGCACAATTTGGTTGCATGCCCACATTTGCGTGTGCAATTCTGAGCACTATATATAGAATTAGTGGAATGATGTATTTTATAAACTGCAAAAAAAAAAAAAAGCTCATCTTCTCTTCATGTTCTCCCTGAAATTTACCCCACTAAGAGAGCTTTACTAAACCTTAACCTGTAATTCAGGGGTAACAACTCCACCTAACTGACAAAACCACCATTCCACAGCCTTCAGTGCAGCTTTCCCAGGAGTGAACTCAAAATGAAGAGATTGGCATTTGCAGCTTTACTGAAAGGACAAAATCTGTCTATAGGATGATTGCTAAGTCATTAGAGCGGTGCCCCTTTGGTTCTGTAGCTGTATCTAACCAGTACACTCTATTCTATATCATGTGTTCAACAAGGTTTACTAACAAAGGAAAGGCAAGGGGGGTGTCTCATAGAAACCTTCAAATGTTTGAAAAGACTTCAGTAAAGTACAAGGAGGAAGAAAAAGGAAATTCACAAACATGGGGTCATGAACTGGAGTGGCGGGTGGGGGGAATTCAGTGAAAAGATGGGAAATACTTATTTACTAAGAGGCTGGAGGCCTGGAATAGCCCTTCAGTGTATGGATGTAATTTCATTGAATTTTGATTTGCTTATTTTGTTTCCTTTTGGTTTGAAAACAACATAAAATAGTAATGGACAGAATTTTGTGAGGGGTTTTTCATGTTTCTTTTTGAAAAGAAACCACTGCCAAACTGAAAAAGCCTCCTTGTCCACTAGGCCCCTCTTCCCCACCCACCAAGCTGGTGAAAATGAATTGCCTCTCATCCCACAACCCCTGCAACTTCTTCTTACCACAGATGGGGTTTTAAATGGGGCAACAGTGATCCCCATTCACTTCTGCTCTGTTGCTTGTGTTTTGCTGATCTGAAGATGGCACTATTTTGAACATCTGTGATACAACAAAATGACATCAGCACTGTTTGTATTACTGCTTCAGGAGTGACTAGGAGGTTCTCATTCCCCCTGATGGGTCTTTACAGACCCTGTGAATGGGCAAGTAGCTCAGAGGAAGGGGTCCTTGGAGGGCAGGGAGAAATAGATAGAAGGCCCAGGAAGGTGTTTTTGTATCTTTCACTGCATGGTTGGGTCCAAATTTAACCCCACCACTCACAAACCCACTCCCCAGCAACTAACTAATCCAACCCCTACTAATTTACCCCACCTACGCACTAACCTTTCCCATTATAACACCCTCAGTCCAGGCATCCTACAAGACTCCAAATACTTTACCTGTCCTCTAGAATGACTGGAAGGCTTGAACTAAAGCAACACCAATTTAAATGACCAGTGGGGCAGAAAGGAGCAGTCATTCTATAGGAAAGCCTAGTATATGGGTCCTGTAGAGATCTGAGGTTTGGAGGATGGGTTACTGAGTGTGTGACTTAAGTTGGTGTTTGATAGGTGGTTGGGAGCTTGGAGTATCTTTGGTCTTAAGTAAGAGTCCTTCAGGCTTTGGGGCTCTGGGGCAGATGCCTCTGACTCATGGGCTCCAAGGCAGAAGGTCTCTAGTTCAGGAGTTCAAGACAATCTTTAAAAATTACTACACAATTTTAGCATTGGTTTATTGTATTGACCCTTTAAACCTGAATTTCTCAACCACTGAGTGTGTACTTTACACCTCACAATACTATCCCGGGAAGGGTTACCATATGGCTCCAGAAAAAGGGGGACAGATTGAGCCAGTCTGGGTTTTGCTTCCATTGCTTTCAGACTGGATCAATGTATCCTCCTTTTTCTGGAGCCATATGGTAACCCTAATCCCAGGACTCTACAGTAGCTGTCAGTGATGGCTTTCTTATAATAGTGGTACCACGAAGTGCCTCCCTGGATCTACTTCCCACAACAAGTGAATGGGATCAGCTGAGCTGATTCCATCCTGTAAGTTGTTGTAAACAGACTAAACACTCTCCCACAAGGGGTAGCTAAGCAGGGCAACTGTCCTGAGTATCAAGCCATGTGAAATGCCATGCCATGCCACCCAAAGTCAATCTGTGAGTGTGCAAGTGGAAGATCCCAACAGGGAAGCCATGCACCATAAGCAGTCCTTGTCATGGACAAAGTTTTGTCCAGTGACTGTCATGCTTAACATTTGTTTTCCTACCTACACACCTAGCTACACCATTATCGCCTTCTGGAACAAATATTACCAGTACCAAGGGTTACACAAGCTTTATTGTGTTTCAAACATCTCTGGAATCTAGACCTTTCCTATGTATGTAATCCAGTTGTGGTATCTGGTGTAGAAGTCAATGTCAACTGAAATCATTACCTAATTATGTGGCCATCCTTTACTTGGTTTTTATTTCTATATTTTTATGACAGATATCCCATCAAGTTGCCAAGGCCAGGTTGCTATGGAGACAGAAATAGCCTTCCTGGAGTCAGAACCTATGGAGAACGGCAGCCTGAGGAACGCTATGATGTCTACTGTTATGCTAGAGAGCTCCAAGGCAAGGATGAGGAGACGGTAGCTCAATCACCAGCTTTCCTCTGTCAGATTGTCCAAGACGTATGCAAGTTTTGTGACACTCACAGTTGTTTCCTTTCATTAATGAACCAGTTTGATTAGCTGGTTGCAGTCAGTTAACATTAGAAGTGTTGTCTATGCACTATCCATAATGTCAAGCTAGATCTGCTGCTTCCTGTCAGTAGTATGCAGCTACCTGCCACTTCCTGTCTATAAGTATGAGTAGGGCTTCTGGCTTTAGGCTTTAATTGATGCGGAAAAAGTGTTTGTTGGATAAATACTCACTGGAGAACCCCTACTTTCCCTCATACCCACTCATCCCTCCCTTGCCTGCCTCCGATCCTCCACTCAGTTTTGTGCTTTTTCCACACTGACGGCACCTCAGCTGCACAAATATGCATATTAGATTCAACCAGAAAAAATACCCAGCAATGGTACCTCTGCCACAAAAACACCAATAAATAGCAAATTTTTGTACCCTTTGAAATAAACACAGAAATTTAACATAAACACCTAAGTTCAGCTTTCTACAAATGAGTCTTTCTTGAGGACGATTATTTTTAGGAATCCCCAGGTTTTAAACATTGTTAGGATGGCAAAATCTTATTTTCTAAAAGATCATTTTGCTCTTCTGGTTCAATTGTTAATTCTTCCCCAATTGAACTATTGCAACTCGTTACATAGTGGAATATCAACCAAGCTTCAGAAGAAACTTCAGTTAATACAAAACACTGCGGTAAAATGATACTTGAGATGAGGAAATTTGATAGAGGAGTGGCTTTGCTAATAAAGCTTCATTAGTTGATTTAATTGGAATTCCTCAATCTAGCAGATCTCAATTATTTGACCACAGTCTACTGAGATTCCTATATTTAAAGGCATTAGCTCTAAAAGAACTTGGGATGGGTCTTTTTCCTTTCAAGTGACCTCTGGAATTCTCATGCATTTTAAATCCTTATCTTCCTATGCCTTATTTTGAAAACATCTAAAAACCTATCTTTCCAAAAATATTTGATAAATGGAGATTACTGAATGTTTTTATGATGCTACCTCTTAATCTGTAATTCCCATTTGAATGTATTGGCTTCTTAATTGTAAAATGCTCAGAACCTCCTCTGGGATTAAGAGGTCTATAAAAGCCCTATATTAGATCAGATTTGATTAGATGTTTTCATAAACCCATGCAGGTGACTGAGGGACAGAGCCTGGATAAATCTGAATTCCCAGTAGCAGTGCTAACCACTGTGAACGCTCCAGCCTGTTGTACCCATTTCTGTGGAGTGGGATCTTATCATTTCCTG
This sequence comes from Microcaecilia unicolor, assembly GCF_901765095.1. Classification (NCBI taxonomy): domain Eukaryota; kingdom Metazoa; phylum Chordata; class Amphibia; order Gymnophiona; family Siphonopidae; genus Microcaecilia; species Microcaecilia unicolor. Next base: position 75,527,146 of record NC_044041.1, on the reverse strand, counting down.
ATATTTGTCATGCCAGAACATTGTGTGATATGTCCAGTTCACAAAGACTCATCTTGAAAATAGGCAGATGAAAACCACTCTTCCCAGCAGAGGCCAGAAAGCCAGCTGAGTAAATATGAGGGGAGAGTGTAGGGTCAGATTATTATTGCTAAACAGCATCCAGGTGTCACTTCAAAATCTGCATCTTAGAGGTCAAACCCAGGGACCTGAGATTTGAATTGATTCCTTGGAGCTGTGGCATTTCCCTGACACATTTCCTGCCAGTGTCTCTGCCATCGAATACAGTTAAACTGTTTGTCTTTGCTTCCATTTTTTATTTGCTTTTAACAGAGACAGCTCAAGGCAAAGTAGACATGAAAAACATGTAAGAATCACATTTAGTAGAACTGAACAATATGAAAAATACCCATTGCCTAAGTTACAAATAGCAGGCTTCTAAATCAAACATACACACCATTAAATACAGACTGTTAACAATTAAAATTAACAAACTATACGTCACCCAAATCCTTATAAAAACCTCCTGCATGCGTCCTACTTGAAATGAGGATGATTACCCACCAGGCCACAGAGCATAAGATTTGTGGGTTTGTTGGGTTGGCTATTTAATGAGTTTGATTAATTATTTTCCAGGCCTTTTCTATGTCTTTCTGGATTTTTGCTCCTGGCTGTATCCCTAAATGTGGGCTTGATGCCTATTTATTTTAGGGGCCCTTTTACAAAGCAGAAGTAGCACTGCCGCCGCTTTGTCGCGTGCCAATCTGGCACTACCGCCGGCCTAACACAGGTGGTAAATACCAACCCCAGTGTGCACGCCATTTCTGGCGCAACTGGAAATTTTTTTAACCACCAATTTAGCGCAGGAGCCCCTCCCCTCTTTTTGGCTTTTTACCCGCTGCGGTTACCGGGGCCTCGGCTGCAGCAAATCAACGCGCCGATGCTACCGCAGGACACCTTATACCTCAGCACGGTAAAAGGAGCCTTCAGCGAATGCTGTTATTTTTAAATGTGAAATTCCTGCATTTTCTTTGTGGATTCTATGGATGTAATATTCTATAATTTCAATTAAAAATAAAAAAAAGATTTGTGCTGTGTTAATCGAATGTAGCACAAATCTTATGTTTCTACTACTACTACTAATCATTTCTAGAGCGCTACTAGACATACGCAGCGCTGTACACATTATACTCAGGTTAGCTTGGCAGAGTTTTAAAAGGGGTTGGCCGGTTTCCTAAAGGACAAGTCCATAAACTGCTACTAAATGGACTTGGGAAAAATTCACCATTTCGGGAATAACATGTATAAAATGTTTGTACGTTTGGGTAGCTTGCCAGGTGCCCATGACCTGGATTGGCCGCTGTCGGGGACAGGATGCTGGGCTTGATGGACCTTTGGTCTTTTCCCAGTATAGCATTACTTATGTACTTATGTACTTTCTCTGTCCCTAGAGGGCTCACAATCTAAGTTTTTGTACCTGGGGCAATAGAGGGTTGAGGGGTCCTTTTACAAAGGCACACTGAAAAATGGCTTGCAGTAGGGTAGACGCGGGTTTTGGGCACGTGCCAACCCGGTTTTTAGCACGCCTGTAAAAAAGGCCTCTTTTTTTGCCAAAAATGGACATGCGGCAAAATCAAAATTGTTGCGCATCCATTTTGGGCCTGAGACCTTACCGCCAGCCATAGACCTAGCAGTAAAGAATCTGGGCAGTAATGACCTACATGCATCAAATGCCACTTGGTACGTGTCCATTATGCTTGCCAGAAAATAAAAAATATTTTTCAGATGCGCGTAGTGGACGTGTGCCAAAATTGAAATTACTGCAAGGGCCACGTGGTAACTGGGCGGTAACTTCAACTTGGCACGACTAGGCACTACGCAGCTTATTAAAAGGGGCCCTAAGTGATTTGCTCAAGGTCACAAGGAGCTGCAGTGGGAATTGAATCCAGGTCACCGGGATTAAAGCCCGCTGCACTGGTGGGTAATCCTACTCCTTATAATGAAACATCATTAATCTTGGTGGATATGAAGTACAGCATTTCACAGATTCTCAGTTTTATCTGAGGATGCATAGGGCATGACTATGGGCAAAATGTACTAGCAGCCTCTGCATTAATGCCTCCCCTACACGTTTGACCGTGTGAGGTGTGAAAATTAGGAGCTATGGAAAAGGGTGAATGTTAATGTGTTTGGGAGATACAAAGCAAAGTAAACAGGGATCCAGTATATATACTATACCTCTCCAGGGCTGCTGAGAGACAAAGCCAGGACTGGGGCAAAACAATGTGACCCCTCCCCACCTGCCCACTGCTTTTGCCCCCCCCCCCACCCCACCCCTGCTTGCTCACTGCTGCTGACACTGCACCCCCGCCTGTCCCCCACCAGTGCCGCCCCCTCACCCACCATTTTTGAGAAGTGACTGGCAGCCTGCATTTGAGGTCTGCACCTTGATGACGCTGAGGCTTAATGCCTAGTGAAACACGACCCGTGTTGGCAGCAGATCTGGACATGAGAGCTGAAATTTAAGCTAGTTGATCCCATTTAAATTTAATATATCTTTTTAAAATTTAGATATAAGACAAAAAGATAAAATGAGTTTGAAATAAAAGTGTTAGGACCGATGAGGAGGCAGGTGAGTCATGAACAGATTGCTCATGTGAAAGAGTCGCCCCTGAGGTCATTTGTAGCAGTTGTGAGTGCTGAGCGTTTGAGCTGTAGTATTTGTTTATGGGTCCTGCTCTTAATTAAACAAAACAAAATAATTCTGACAAGTTAATTTGATATATTCTTATATAAGGCATCAGAATGTCATTTGTGGCTACTTCTTGTAGGGCCTTAGCCTGCCAAACAGGGAGCTAGAAACATTTAGGCCTCTTGTTACCAAAGAACCTGAACAGGTGGAACTGAACGGCCTGTCTGAAATGACACAAGTTTTGGAGCAGGAGGATGTTCCAAAGGAAAGGATAAGCAAATAAAAAGACTAAAGTCTAGTCCCCAGCAGATGTATCCCAAGAAGGGCCTCTTAGGAGGACCTTCATAGCCTAGACACAGCATATTTAAATTACCTTATTCCATCACATGCACAGACTTGAATGTTAAGGTTATCAATTAATCTGATTATGACATGGAATTGACGGCCAGTGAGGTTTCTTCAATACAGGGATGTTTCTCTCTTTTTCTGAAGCTCTTCTCACTCAGCATCTGTGTATTTTGCACAGGCTTCCAATATCTTGGCCATCTTTTGTGGGCGTCCCAATTGTAATAACCTAGATAGAAAGTGATGCCAGCATGGGGTAAGGAGGCTTGTCAAGATATGGGATAATCTGATCAAGAAGCTCAGTTGAGCAAAGGTCTCTCCTACTGCTACTAAGACTGTAAAAGACGTGTTTGTTCTATATTACCTTTCAAGTATTTACAAATCTGTATCGTGTTCCCTCTGTTTCCCCTCTTCTTTAGGATATCATAGTTAGGAACTCCAGTCTCTTCTTATACATCTTCTGATGGAGACCTTGTATTATTTTAGTCACTTTCCTCTTTGGTGGCTCCAGTTTCCTTCAGCCCTTAGTCAGTTACAGCCTCCAAAATTAGACAGAGTACTCTAAATGAGACCTTAGCAATATCCTGTCTAGGAGCATTTTGACCTCTTTTCTGTTGGTTATGTCTCTGTCTACACAGCTTAGTGTCCTTCTGGCTTTGTTTGCCACCCTGAAACATTTTTTTCACCACTTTTAGATCCTCAGACACCATCACACTGATGTCTCTCTCCTGGTCCTTATTCATCAGCCTCTCTCCTCCTGTTGTATACAGTTCCTTTGGGGGGTTGTTGTTTTTTTACCTCAAATACATCACTCTGTACCCCAAATGCATCACTCTTAGAGATTAATTGCCAAGCATTTGACCCATCACCTGTTTTTTTTAGATCATGTTTCATTATGTCTAGTACCTCTGGGGTGTTCACTCTGTTGCAGAATTTCATGTCAACTACAAAAAGCAAAATTTCCCTTCTAACTCTTCATAGATATCACTCATGAAGATGCTGAACAGAATTGGCCCCAGGTCTGACCCGTGAGGCACTCCACTACTTACCAGAGATAGCTGAGAGGAGATATGATAAAAGTTCATAAAACTATGAGTGGTATGGAACAGGTAAATAGGGAATGGTGGTTTAACTTTTCAAGCAACACAAAATCAAGAGGACACCCCCATCAATCTATGAGGCAGCATATTTAAAACAAATCACAAAAAATATTTTGTATTAATGTACAATTAAACTTGGATTTGTTGCCAGAAGGCAGTTAGCATAGCTGGGTTTAAAAAGGGTTTAAACAAGTTCCTGGAGGAAAAGTCCATATCCTGTTATCACCCATGTAGGCTTGAGAACCCCACCATTTAGATTCAAGAAATAAAGAATGTGACCTTGCTGGGTATTTGTGACCCGGACTGAACAATCAGGAATATGATGCTGGGATTGATGGTCCTTTAGTCTGACTCAATATGGCACAGTTTATGATCTTATGAACCTTGAAATGTAAACTACGAGTCTGGATCTAATTGCCTAGTCTGAATATTTTGCAAACCTTCAGCCCAGCTCATAATGTAAAATTCTACACTAGGCTCTTGCAAAGGAGATCCATGGATCCTGCAACAGGCAGCTACTTGCAGTAATACCAAGTAAACTGAGTTATTTGACTGTGGTTCAAAGCAAAGGGATACCCTAATGGCCAGGAAGTGACATCACTAAAGAGAGGACATGGCACATCACAGCACAAGTTACAAAGAAGCAAATTTTGAGAAGAGGTTGAGAAGAGTAGACTATTGTAATGCTTTGTTCCAGGGTCTCTAATTGGTTGATCTCAAATGTTTACAACTGGTTCAAAGTATGGCTGTTAAACTGATTACAGGTGCTCAGAAGCTTGATCACCTGATCTCTTTGTTAAAAGCAGAACATTGGTTGCCAACATCACATAAGTTTCCATTCACAATGCTAATGCTGGTCCATAGAATTTTGCATTCTGGTGAACCATCTTTTCTATTTCAATATTTGATCTCTTATTCAATCTTACATGCTTTAAGATCTACCCAGGATCATTTGCTGGTGGTTCCATCTTTCGGAATTATTGGATTGGATACTATTCACCACTTGATATTTAGTTGACTTGACCTACCCTCTGGAATTCCCTTCTCTTGTATCTTAGGCTAGAACCTTCGGACATTAAACTTAAGACAGGTTTAAAAACCAAAGGCTTTTGATTGTTATGCCGAGATCTGATGTTGGATGGGCACTGGCTTGGGGTCAAGGCTTAGGGATGCACAACATGGTGTTATCTTTTACCTCTTCTTTGCTTTAGATGACTGTAACTTTCTGCTCAATTTTTTTCTCTTTGTTATGCTTTTAAGTTTATTTTATATAGGATAGATAGTTTTCTAATAGCCATTTATCAAATAAACAGGAAAGGTGAAACTTATCACCTCCACATCACAACCCCAAAACAATAAATACATAAACAATAACTATCTTTGTACAAATCCAACATAATAAAATATATAACAACAACAACCAGTTTAACATCTCAATCATCCTAACCCCTTCAGGCCTCCCATATAATAATTGCCATAACAATCCTGATAACCATTCACCAGAGCTAGGATTCTACCGGCTATTTTTTACTGGTTTATCAGGAAAAATCAGGAGCTGCTCAGAAAAAAAACAATGCAGATGTACAGGGTTATCCAAATCATTTATTTTTTTCCACTTTATTTATTATTTTCAACATATCCCAACAAACGAGATAATACAGAAATAGGAAATAAACATGTCTCTTAATATAATACCTTGGAAACCACAGAAAAAAAGAAAAATAATATACTTTCATCCACTATAAATGCAATGTGATCCAAGAATTAGAAATTAATAAAAGTAACAAAATATTCTTAGAAAATTAATCCCAAGACTATCATATACCCGTAATATGAGTCTATGCAATGACTTTTATTTCCTCTTTAGCCAGAAGAAATTCTTCCAATTGTTTAGGTTCAAAAAATTGAAATTGTTTACCCTGAAATATCACAAAACATAGACAAGGAAATTTAAGCACAAAGTTGACTTCTAAAGCCAATATTCTTGGCCGAAAGGTCAAGAAGGCCTTACGCCTCATCTGCGTCTCTCTTGAAAGGTCAGAAAATACATGAATTTTTGATCCCAAAAATTGTGTGTCCAAATGTCTAAAGGAAAGTTTCAAGACAGCATTCCGATCTAATACAAAAACAAAAGATACCACCATAGAAGTTCTCTGTGCAATTATTTCCAATGAGGATTCTAAAAAGGATGTTAGATTCATATTTTCTTGACCATTTTCTTGACCATTAAATAGCACTGATCTCACTACAGATCACTCTGGCACTCCACTATTCACCCTTCTCCATTGAGAAAAATGGCCATTTTCCCTACCCTTTGTTTTCTGTTCAATAACCAATTCCTAATCCACAGAAGGACATTGCCTCCTCTCTCATGAAAATCTAGATACATACATCAACCGGCTCACAATTATCCACATGTTTATTCACACCTTCAAATAAATGAAGCAAATTGGTGAGGCAAGACTTCCCTTGGCTGAACCCATGGTGACTTTGAGGCATATTTTCAAAGCACTTTGGGAGGCTAAGTTCCATAGGTTTCTATGGAACTTTGGGAGGCTAAGTGCTTTGAAAATAAGCCTCTCTGTGTCATTAAACCATGTTTGTCTATGTGTTCCGTAATTTTATTCTTTGTAATAGTTTCCAGTATTAAAAAGCATAAGGGGACAGATCAATTGCAAACTGCTAAATAATAAATGCTACATAAAAGCTAAAACTGCAAATGTTCATAGACATAGAGAAAACCTACCCAAATCATAGTTGTAACACTGGTAAACTGAAAAAAACCTGAATGGACTAGAGCGTTGGAATGATTGCTAATGAACACAAAACAATAGTATGCATAAATATACATTCCAAAATACAAAAAAGGAAAATGAGAAGAAAAAAGGAAACCTCACTCAAGTTTATATGTCAAATAAACAAGGAAAAAGATGACTATATATGCTCATAACCTACTGGGCAAAAGCACTATTAACTATGCCATCGTAAAAATACATTTTATGGAGCACACTTAATAATTCAGAGAGCTATATAGTACAAGTGCAAAACATGTATTGTCATGCTTCCTAAAAGCACACCAAAATAGCCAAATAACACCTAAAATCCTTACAATTAGGGAAGAAGTAAAAAAATGCTCCAGTTGTCAAACACTTCATGGGAAAAAACAGACCTTTCATAAGAGGGCATTGATTGCCTGGGCTGCATATATATTTATTTGCATTAAGTCTCTTGTTTGCTTATGTCTTGATATATTTATTTGCACTAAGCTGTTTGCCTATTGGATGCTCCATTGTAAGACTGCTGACTCCTGACAGAGGCCTTAGTGCTGAAACACGGCCATGTTAAGTCTTCTGTGCCACGGATTGATGTTACTGGACTTTCCTATGATGCAGACTTTCCTATGATACAGACTGTATGCTTTAAATGAGTACCAAATAAAGACTGCATGTTGTGATCAGACTTCTTCCATCCTTTGTTTTTTTCTCCTCACTTTCCATCCACAGGTATCAGAGTTCTTTAGGCCAAGTAGAGCGCTGCCGGGTGTGAAGACTCAAACCCGGATACTGCTTGGTGGCCGAGCAACCCCAAAGTTCACCTGCGGTGACCACCGTTCCCCGGGGGTTGAGCCCCCAGGTGCGGCCGGCCGGCCGGCAGGACTTGTGCAGCAGGACAAGAGAAATCTGGGTGCAGGCAAAAGTCAGTAGGCAGGCAGCAGGTCAGGGAGTAATCCGGGTGCAGACAGGAGTCAGTAGGCAGGCAGCAGGTCAGAGAGTAATCCGGGTGCAGACGAGTCAGTAGGCAGGCAGCAGGTCAGGGAGTAATCCGGGTGCAGACAGGAGTCAGTAGGCAGGCAGCAGGTCAGAGAGTAATCCAGTTGCAGACAGGAGTCAGTAACGAGGAACAAGGAAAAAGGGAAGCAAAGCACAGCATAAGTGACACGTACCTCAGTAGAAGCCGAAGCCCCGAGGGACAGGGAAGGCTCGTTGAAATAGTGGCAGTGTCTGATGTCAGCCGGCCACGCTTGGGCGTCACATTGGGGCGTCTTTGGGCCAGCAACTGACGTTGACAGACGCGAGGGTGCGCTGAATTGTTATGGTGGTGTGCGTCCCCACGCCGCCGAAAGACCCGACTGGGACCGAGATGAGGGACTTGATAGTACTCTCCCTGGAAGGCCCGCTCACCGCCCAGGTCTGGGCTTGGATGGGTAGTGAGTGTGGAACTCTTGGATTAGTTCTGGTGCATGGACATTGGTAGCAGGTTCCCAGGAATTGTCCTCTGGACCAAAGTGCTTCCATAACAGCAAGTAGAATAATTGTCCCCTGAGGCTTTTGGAGTCCAGGACCTCCTCCACCTCAAATTCAGGGTCAGGCTCGGTATCAGGAATGGTGACACCTACCTCAGTAGAAGCCGAAGCCCCGAGGGACAGGGAAGGTTTGTGGAAATAGTGGCGGCGTCTGACATCAGCTGGCCGTGCTAGGGCGGAGAGCCGCATCATGCAGGGGCATCACATCGGGGTGTCTTTGGGCCAGTGTATGACATTGACAGACGCGAGGGAGCGCCAAATCGTTATGGCAGTGTGCATCCCCGCGCCACCGGAAGACCCAACCGGGACCGAGGTGAGGGATGTGACAACAGGACTTAACCAAGACATTGGTGCTCTTAAGCCCACTCCTGTGAGGAGCTCTGTCCTGCTTAGCCCAGGGTTTCCATATGCACTTCCTGTTCCTCCTGTGAGGAGCTCTATCCTTCTTAGCCCAGAGTTTTCATATGCACTTCCTGCTCCTCCTGGGAGGAGCTCTATCCTGCTTAGAGCAGAGTTTTAATATGCACTTCCCGCTCCTCTTGTAAGCTAGCTCAAATATAGATTCTGCACTATAAGGAATACAAAGACATTCCAGCATACCAAAGTCAACCATGTGCACAGCCTGGGACATTTAGCAGAGTGGCATGCAAAGCCCCACGTCCTCTTGATGTGCCACAATGAGGTGACATTCCCGTTACAATCAAAAGTTTGGGCTAATCACTTTTAAATCATCCAGTCCATTGAAAAGTACAGAAAGGTTCTAGCTGTGAACCCATGTTTGTTCTTGTGTGAGAGAAGTGAAAGACTCATTTGCAGAGCTGCCAAGGAGCTGAGAGTTTTCATAGGGAGATTGAGGGCGAACCCCCCCATCCCTGCCCCATTGCACCTAGTCCCATCCATGGCCCCACCTCAGCTCCACCCAGCCCTACCCATATCTCTACCCCTGGTGCACCCCAATGTCATGGCCTGTGGCACCAGCAGTCACTTCCCTTTCCAATGGCAGTAGGAGATGCCTTAATAAAACATCACCTCTTGCTGCCACAGGACCAGTCCCACAGCTCTTATCGTGAGTCTGTTCCTGAGACAGCGGGAGATTACATTTTATTAAGGTGTCTCCTCCTGCTGCTGGAAGGGGAAGCTGCTCATCAGGAGATGGTCCACAAAAGCGGGAGTGTCCATCTGAATGCAGGAGACTTGGCAGGTCTGCACTTTTGTGTAATCTGTGTTCCAGGCAGTGTGGAACTAGCATAGAATAAGTAGAATAATAAAAAGCTTTTGTCACTTTTCCTGATACAGTGGCTTTTTTCATCAGAAGTAGAAACTTTGCCTAATGTATGACACTCAAGTTGTTCAGAGTTCTAATTCAGGCCTTTCTCTCCTCTTTCCCCATAGGTGAGGTGTTCTATGCATCTGTACCCAGGAAGCAGAACTTGCTGGATGCCCAAATCTACTGCCAGAGACAGGGAGCTGCTTTGGCAAACACTGGCCAGCTTTACCTGGCCTGGAAGAATGGCTTAGACCAGTGTGACCCAGGATGGTTAGCAGATGGCAGCGTGAGATATCCTATCCAGTCACCACGAAAGAACTGTGGCGGGGATGAACCAGGAGTGAGAACCATCTACCAGTTCCCCAACCGCACTGGCTTTCCCGACCACAACCAGAGATTCGATGTATATTGCTATAGAGGTGTGTTGTTCGGAGAACGGTTGAATTTCCAGAACTTGGATCACCAGCTGGCTCAGTGCCATGCCATCTGGTCCAGTAGGGAAAATTTAAGTTAGTCCTGGTTTAGAACTTACATTCCAAGTGCAGTGCGGCATTTGTAGCCCCCAATTCTATGTATATAAATCAGTGTTGCCAGACCCATAATACACCAGGATAAAGTTATCAGAAATCCAGGACTGGCCCAAAATCTCCCTACTGCACTGATGAAGAAGAAGCACCATTTTTTTCCAAAGGAAATCAAGAACTATGTCCCAAGATACAGTGGGCTACACTGGGGGCTGCCACTGCCTATCCAAGTGGCATGGTGTAAGGGGATGAGTTGATGACCATTCTTAGAATAGCCAAAAAAAAACCCCAAAGTCAAACAAACGGAAGGGAAAAATCCTCCTGTAAACAAGTAAAACCGGAAAAAAGAGAATAGAAGGAGCCAAACTCAAATAAGTCAGGATTTCTTAAATAGGCCCAATCTATTAATATGTAGTCTTCAGGGGACAAATCCTAATCTTCAATGTAAACAAGAACAGGAAGTAGAGTACAATGGGTACGTCTAAGCATACAGATGACCCAATCTTCAATGTAAACAAGAACAGGAAGTAGAGTACAATGGGTACATCTAAGCAGATGACCCAACACTGTAGTGTTGGGTAGAAACTTGCCTTCTTCAGGGTTCCTAATATGAAGTACACAATAATTGTACTCTACCAGACAAACTTCAAGTATATCACTGAAAACTCTGAAAAAAGCCGCCAAGGATGAACGGTGTCTCTGGTTTTCGCACCACTTGTGGACAGAGACGCCATTCATCCTCAGCGGCTTTTTTCGGAGTTTTCAGTGATATACTTGAAGTTTGTCTGGTAGAGTACAATTATTGTGTACTTCATATTAGGACCCCTGAAGAAGGCAAGTTTCTACCCAACACTGCAGTGTTGGGTCATCTGTATGCTTAGATGTACCCATTGTACTATATTTCATGTTCTTGTTTACATTGAAGATTGGGATTAGTCCACTGAAGACTACATATTAATAGATTGGGCCTATTTGTGAAATCCTGGCTTATTTGAGTTTGGCTTCTTCCATTCTCTTTTTTCTGGTCATTCTTAGAATAGCACATTAGATTTAAAGGAAAGGCAATGATATTTCATGACAGGCATAAAATAAAACTCACAAGAGCATATGTTTTAAGGTACTAGGAAAAATTTAATTGTACATGCCTTTTCCATGCCCACCTGTTTATCACTGCTCCATCATGGTATGCCCCTGGGCATTACATGTAAAAGGAAAAAGTAAATAAATAAAAGCCTGTGCTCCTCCTCTTTGTATTGATGGAACATCTTCTGGTCCCATCAATTATCTTGAGTACAACAGGTTAGTTAATTAATCTCTGAACTCTGCCCCACCCTAGGCTGCTGCAGAGTTCAGTGGGACAGAAAGGGAAGGCGGGCAGTGGCATGGAGGGGCAAGGGAACAGCAGCATCATTGTGTTCTTTAAAACAGCTCAGAAGCTGGAAGTCACCTCTGGCAGGACTGAAGCAGGAAGGTGTGTAAAATGGGAAATATTTTTTTTCTAAGCATGAGCATTTAATGTCAGCTTTGATGAAAGCAGTAATTTTAAACAGTTTCTGCCTGCGATGCCTGAGGCGACTCTTAGGTTAGAGGTTTGGTATTCTTACTATCCACTCTAAATTCTAAATGAAGTCATAAAAATCTATCATAATTTTTCATAGTCAAGAGATTCTGTGAAGTGTTGGAGGGCTCTGGAGAGAAATGCGTGAGCTGCAGCAGAAGACTCTGAGGAAAGGCCAGTGTTAGGCATGCAGAAATTTAGGAGGGGGTCTCATAGCCTGCAACGGGCTGTGCCTCCATCAGTTTTAGGCTGGCATGCACACCCTGTGGCATGAGGGATCAGGGCAAATGCCCTCCTCCGAATGACAGCACTGGTACAGAAGTGGGATATACGGGTCATGGAACTCTGGGGCACTAAGCCCAGCTGTTTCCTGACTTTGTGCCCTGGAAGGAGACACCCTTCTTATCCAGGTTCTGCCACAGTAATATTGGACTCATTTTGGGCAAGGAGGCAGAAATGAAAGAAATGTAGTAAAATGAGTCTTGTGATTGGATGAAATAAGTTTTATTAACTTATCTGAAAATATGGACCAGTGACCACACTTTACTTCACTTACCTGCCAGGGAAGATAGACACCGCTGATTCCAGAATAATTGCAGGTTCATGAGTAACCACTGTGTATATTGATTAAATCATTTAGTTTAGTTTATTGATTTATATTCAGCCTATTACCTAAGCAGATCCCAAAAACAACATACAAAATCGACCACAATCACCTTGTATTTGTTTCTTTACCGGACTTGGTGCACGCCTTCATGGTATTATGTAAGCCACATTGAGCCTGCAAATAGGTGGGAAAATGTGGGATACAAATGTAACAAATAAATAAATAACAAAAGAACATCATCAACGTAGAAGTAGGCAGAAACGCCTAAGTCCTGGTTCAAAGAAGCCAAGAGTCTCAGGAAGATATTAAAAAGAAGAGGGGAGAGCTCCGAACCGTGGGGGTCACCACATGTCATAGGGAAGAGGTTAGATGTGACAGTAACAGACCATCCTGAGACAAAAGAAGAGAACCACTGAAATACTGTATCTGTGAGGGGTCTCAAATTAATTCACTTCTCTATTAGACACACAAAGGTTGAGCCAGCCTGGTGGTTCATTGCCAGTGCTGTGTATGAGAATACCCAGCTTCAAGCCCTGAGCCCAGTGTTCTGTCCCCAGGTTGGTGGAGGCTGCTGCAGAAACCACACTGAGTCCCCAGTGGGTTTGGAGGAGTTTCATCCATTGTTGAGTGGTGATGTCCATTAACCAGACTTAACATGGATGTCTACTGGACTCCATGGAGAAGTATGGTCCATGGACAAGGCTTCCGAATGCACAGATTGGGGTGTGGGGGTGGGTGAGAGGGTAAATTTATTAAAATAGGGAAGGAAACCTGTCTTGGTGGTTACCTATGAGGCTAGTTCTGACTGAGCTGGGAGCACAAGGAAACTGCTAGGCCCCAAAAGTAATTTGGGAGAAGACATTAAATAGGTGAAAAATTCCCTCTCTAAAAAAAATATAACAAATTGCCAAAGATGTACTCCACTTTCCTTGAAATTCAGTAACACTTCAGCTACTCCTATTAGGAACACCAGAGGACTATCCAGGATAAGTGTAAGCATTTTCATCTTCTAAGGGTTTTAATAAAAAATCTTTCAGCATCTGTCATGTGATGTCCTTGGAAGCAGTCAGTCACATTATGCACACGTGATCCAGTTTTACCATGCGGAACTGCTGTCTTGTTTCTAAGGTCATTACTGATGGAATGGATTAAATATGGGAGCTTTGAATAAAAAAGGGACGATCTTCAGACTGTCTGCGGACTTTGTACCCAGTTTCAAAGATAAAGAGTTGCCTAACTTCCCCCTTGAGATGTGCGGCAGCTACAGTACATTTCTGCACCTGCTTGTTGAATGGGTAGATTTTCTACAGAAAATAGGGGGAGATTCTATATATGGTGCCTAAAAAATCAGCACACAAATCAGTGCTGACTAAACATATTCTATAAGCAGCACCAGGATTTAGGCTTGGTATATAGAATATGCTTAGTTGATATCAGGGCAGAGGGGGGGACAGGGGGGACAAAATTCCCCGGGCCCGGCACCACTGCAGTCCAGCCCGCCCGCCCTCTGTCGCTCCCTGGCATTGAAATTAAGCGCCTCACCTTCGAAAACACAGCAAGCAGCGGCAAACTACTCCTTCCTTCCGTGTCCCGCCCTCACCTGATGTAACTTCCGCGAGGGCGGGACACGGAAAGAAGGAGTGGTCTGCCACTGCTTGTTGCTGCGCTTTCGAAGGTGAGGCGCTTAAGGTCAGTGCAGAGGGCCCGGGGGTGGAGAGAGGGCCCGATGGCGGGTGGAGGGGGGGCCTTGTCCCGGGCCTGGCCCAGTGTCTCAGCGGCCCTGCGCCCAGTGCCTAAAACTACGTGCCTCCATTTACACCAATGAAAACATAGTGTAAATCCCAGTATGTAGATTTAGGCACACTGGGCCATGTGCTATAACTACGTGCGTAAATTATGGGACGTCCATGAAACACCCATTTCCCTGCCACTAACCATGCCCCTTTTTGCCTGCAGGTTAGGCACACTACATTACAGAACGCGCTTAGCAAGTTGTGTGTGTAAATTCTAATTATTGCCAATTATTGCGCATTATTGCATGTTAAGAGCTGTTATCAATGCTGATTAGCTCGTTATGTCAATTAAGTTATACGCATTGTGAATTTTGGCGCAGATCTCTAGGCACACTATACAGAATCCGGGGGATAATGTCTAGATCTGTGTTATTTACAGATCCCGCCAAAAACCCACTCCCAGGAGCGCCTCTCGCAGTGCTTTTTTGAACAGTGTGCAGATGTCTAGCCGTATTATGGGATGACAATTTTAGAGGACTAGTCTACATGTAGAAATGGATTTGAAAACTGTTCTCTAATTGCTTAAAGGAACTTCCAAAATAAATAGAATAAAAGTCACAGCAGTAGGATAAAACTGCAATGTTATTAACAAAATGGGGCAGCACGAGGCGGAATTCTCTTTTCTTGGACTCTGGTTTCTATTACTTACCAGTTCTTTGTTCTCTGGTGTTATATGTGGTGTCTAATTTCATTTTGCTGTTTGATCTTTGCAGCCTATCAAACCACTACAGCCCTGTCGCCAATGAATCAGAATGGACCAGCACTTGTGCAAAAACACCTTAGGCAAGAAAGGAAAAAGCTTGAAAGAGGAGAGAGAGAAAAGTCAGACCTCTTGGGAATTAATAATGATTTACTTGAATCTGACACACTGGTGTCTCCCACAGACTATGGAATATTTCAAAAGCAGCACAAAGATCCAATCCTTTCTGGTGACTCAAAGGAAATGGTGAGAGATGGCAATGCCGTATCTTCAAAGCCAATATTGTCCTCTTTGTCACTGGGTGAACAGACACGGCTAGTTACTGGCACCCAAGCAGGGACAACTTTGTTAATGAAAGGAACCGATTTCCCTGATACCTCTTTCTTGAGATCTGAGATAGCAGGCATAACAGAAAATCCTGTTTCAGATAAATCAAGGAAAGCGGAGGGAAGGGCTGAACATCCATTAAAGAAATCCCACCTTAAGTCTTCAGTGCTTTCCTTGGTTGACCACATAGGGAGTGAAGATCAGTCTATTAATATGGTTGACCAGGTTCCCAAGGTGCACCAAGGGCATGATGTGCACATGCACTCACACTTCATTACAGATACATCTGCAGAGCTGCCCAGCGTCACCCATCCTATTGAACACTCTTCACTAATGACTCCTGATGAGTCCCCAGAAAAAACAGAATTGCTGCCTCTTGGTCTCCCTGAAGTGGACACCAAGCTACCAGATAACATCAGGCAAGACCAGGTGAACAAGGTCACCAATTTTGATGAAGTTGATGATCTGCATTTTATTGACAAGCCTAAATCCCACAAGAAAGATATCCATTCTGGTTTCGATAGACACCATTCTTGGGTGTTTAAAGAGGGTCCAGATGAAACTAGAGATAACAATGATGACCGAGCTTCCCTCCAAACCTTTGGCCCAAAGTCTGGAACAGAAGACCACATTGATAATAGCATTGAAGTCATAACTACGTCATATCGGCCTACTCTTTTGAATCCCAAAGACCATGGTCATTCCCTTTCTAATGAAGTGGAGATGGAGATGAAGAGAAAGATCAGTCCAAGTAAGGAGCTTTAAAACTCTAAGGGGTCAATATTCAAAGCAATTTAACTTGCCCAGTTAAATCTCACTCGGTCTAGCCACTGATATTTACTTAACCAGGCAGTGCTGCTGAGTATTGGCTCTAACTGCCTATGTCAAAACCAGACAGTGGAGGGGAGGTCCAGAGGCAAAGTTGGGAAGTAGCCAGCACTTATGTGGACACAAGCCATATTCAGTGATGATGCCCACATAGCTAAGCAGCCAGATAGGACTGCACAAATGGCTAGCCACATAGCTCTGTGGGTGCCCTGCATCTGCAGGGTCATCAAGCTGATTCTGACCCCCCCCATCCCCCTGATCCCCTGATTCTGATCCCCTAATACTCCTCATTCCAAACCATTTCCCACCAAATCAGCACACTCTGATGCTTCTACTTCCCAACAAAGACCTCCCCACAATGATTCTTCCACCTACCCATCCCCTCCTGATGGTCCTCAAAGCCAAGAAACCCCCATGTTCTTCCCATATACCTGACCCTCCCATTGGCCCCAAAATCAAAAGAGACCCCCTCCCTCTCCCAACCTGCCTGATACCCCAAAATCCCCAAGACATCTGAGGGCCTATCTAGTTTTACAGTGGGATTAGACAGAATCCGTTTCCCTCTGCTCCCTACTTGTGTGGCATCGGGTGCAGTGACACCTGATGTTAGTCTCACACTTCTACCACTAGAGGTCAGTCTTTCATACGAGCAGAGGGAGACTGCTCCTGCCCTGTCCCACTGTACCACTAAGGGTGGCCCTCAGGTAAGTCCTGGGGGTTCTCAGTGGGTTTGGTAAATGGGGTGGTTGGTGAGGGGGGAATCTGAGTCCATCAGAAGAGTGTCAGGTGATGGGGAGAGCATTGGGGTATCTTGGCTTTGAGGACCATTGGGAATGAGTCAGGTGGGTAGGAGCCATATTGAGGGTCTCTTGGGAAGAAAGACAATGACAATGCAAGCTTTACACACACACAGAGCACAGGCAGTGGCAGGTAACTGAGAAAAGTTTTACTAACTGGGCAATATTCAGCCACTGGTGATCAACAGTTTTTTAAGCACTGACCATCACCGGCTACAATTAACTACATTAGCTACAATGCTCCACAGTCTCCAATGCCCAGCAGAGACCTGGGGCACTTCTATCCTGCTCCCTTCCAGAGGGCTTGAAAACTAATGAGGACAATCATGAAATAGCCATGGTTATGTGAACCTTAAAAACAAGGATCCAGTGAATTGAGCGCTAGCAAAACATATCAGACTGACAACAGTGGGAACCACAGTACTTCATTATTACCAGCCGCAGTGACAATGCAAGCTATACACACACACAGAGCACAGGCAGCAGCAGGTAACTGAGAAAGGTTTTACTAACTGGACAATATTCAGCCGGCAGTGATCAAACTGTATGGGGGGGAGGGGATATCAGAACAGGGGAATTGGATGACCTCACAGATCCCCTTATGCAGGTCCTGGCTTAATATCAGCGAGGACCAGCATAAGTTCCTGCGGCCTTGACATGTTTGTTCATAACTGGATACTCAATACTGGTACCCAGACATGGCCTAGCATTAAACATCTGGGTCTAATCTAGCTGGTGACGGTCAGTGCTTAAAAAAACTGTTGATCACCACCGGTTGAATATTGTCCAGTTAGTAAAACTTTTCTCAGTTACCTGCCGCTGCCTGGGCTCTGTGTGTTTGCTTAGCCTGCATGGTCACTGTCCCTGATAATAATGAAGTACTGTGGTTCCCACTATTGTCAGTCTGACATGTTTTGCTAGTGCTCAATTCACTGGATCCTTGTTTTTAAGGTTCACATAACCTTGGCTATTTCATGATTATACTTATTAGTTTTCAAGCCCTTTGGATGGGAGCAGGGTAGAAGCGCCCCAGGTCTCTGCTGGGCACTGGAGACTGTGGAGAATTGTAGTTAATTATGATAATGGGATTATAGTCCTGTTCTGTACTAATAAAAAAGTCACCAGCTGAAGAGTTTGATAAATTGTTCCTGCTGCAGATCAATAACCGCTTACCCAACATCTCCTGCATTTCATTAAGAGAAATTTTTTTCCTCTGGCCAGGATTTGACCTGCAGCACATAAATAATTTATCCCTACATCAGCTGGTAGGCAATGTGCCCCTTTCTCCCCTTCCCATATCCATTTCTTGTTGAGACTGATGGACAGCAATGTGCTCCCCATGCCCTCACCCCATGCCCACTTCCATTCCTACCCCTTTCCTTGATGAGGTTGATGGTTAGCATTGTCCATCCCATCCCTCTGTTCCACTAGAGTCTCTAAAAGAAAATTTGCGATGTGCAAATATTTCCAGAAGAGGCCCTCTTTGACCCCATTCTAACAATTACAAGGTGGCTAAGTGCTATAATATCTGAAGATTGAGACAGGAGGGAAGGAGAGGCATGAGAAGGAGCTGCAGAGGGAAAAACTTATTCTCAGAACACAAGAGCCAAAAATTAAAGTAATTTATAACAATGGATTATCCCTCTGAAATTTTTCACCTCCATTCTCCTGCTCGTTTGGATATTCATATTGATAATCCCAACAGAAAAATACAGCTTGTTTTATTTTTCTTTGCTGTTTCTGCTTTTGAGTACTAAGTGTTTTCACAATAATAGCTGTGCTTTTCTACAGCAATTCTACCAGCAAGACTCTGCCATTACTGTTATCTCTTGTTATTAACCAGTCACAGGCAGGATTGGCTATACTCAAAGGGCATCTGCTTCAAGTGAGCAGCCCTTTGTCTGACAGGATGCTGACAGTCAGTTGACTGTGTGACTGAATTTTACATCGGAGAGAGAGGGCACCCAGATGGAACAGTCATCTTTTCATAACGTTGGAGAGGAGACCCTTAACCGTTATGCAAATTAAGCAGTCATCTAAGACAGCAGATTTATAGACAAGCAGATAAAGGGATATATGATAGAGACAATTAAATGTCTCTAAGGAATAAATACAAGGGATCCAGCCTCTTTCAATGGAAAGGACACTCTGGAATGAGGGAACATTAGATCAGCATGTAAAGGGGGTAGAATCTAAGGAATTATTTTTTTTTATGGGAAGGGTTGTGGATGTATGGAATGGCCTCCCAGTGCAGGTGGTGGAGATGAAAATGTGAATTCAAGAGAGCATGGAACAAGCACAAAGGATCTCAGAGAGAGAGGAAAGGATTGTAATACCAAGTCTTTGGTGTAGATTGGCAAACTGGATAGGCCATAAGATGTTTATCTGCTGTCATTTCAAATGTTTCTCTGAAAAGTAAACAAATTGGCCCTTTAAATCTCACAAAGGGAAAGAACCATCAGCATGTACATTTATCCGCAGATAGGGTGGCCAGTTTTCAAATGGTCATTTACCAGGTGGCTTTGAGAAATCACCTTTATTATGTACACATATATATAGAACACAAAATGTAATATTTGAAAGTATGATGATGAATTGTTCTAGGAGGGGTAGTTTGAGTCCATTTATCAGAATCTTGGAGATAGAGGAAAAGGAAAGCAACCTTAAGAGCCTGCAATTTAATTGGGAAGGGGGGGGTGCAAGGTTGAAGATTTGCCTAGTGTCCCTACTACCTTTGCAGTAACCCTAGGGAACCACACCCCCTTCTTTTCTAGAGGAAGTTCCCCTTACCCTGCAGGTAGCACTGCCAGGTTCAGAGCTAGCCCTAATCACAAACAGTGCTTTTACCCAATCATCAACACCTCTTACTTTTTCTGACTTAGAAGGATTACACCTGGAGGGGACCATGAAACTCTGGTCCCCTCATCTCCAAAAACATATAGCAAAACGGAGATGTAATCAGCACCAAATGATAAAGAGGATGGAACGGTTTCCTTATGATGAAAGATTAGACAGATTAGGGCTCTTCAGTTTGGAGAAGAGACAGGTAAGAAGAGATATGGGAGAGGTCTCTAAAATCCTGAGTGGGGTAGGAAACTTCAGGAACTAACAGGTAGCAGGTTTAAAACAAATTTACGACAATATATTTTTAGTCAACTTACAATTAAACTGTGGGGTTTATTGTTGAAGGATGTGGTCAAAGTTAATAGTGTAGGTGAACATAGTTCTGACAAACTGGTTCATTAACAGCTGTTAGCCAGATAGACTTGGGTGTGCTTGGGGATGGGGATATAAAATAGGAGAAACTATAACTAGGTTATGAAGGTCCATTCTGCCAGATCCCAGCACCCCTCCCCCTTCAGTTCTGATTGAGCTAGAAGCCCAAAAGAGAAGAAAACTGCCCCCTCCCGCACCCAAGTTTTTAAAAACGTCTGTTTTTGTATTTTCTCCATCTCAACACTCAGTTCACACTTGACTGTGGAGGGTGGGAAGTCCCAAAGTACCTATGCAACTCTGAATTCAGCCTTGAGGGGAACTGGAAATTAAAATAACCAGCCTCTTTTCAGGAGGTGAGAGGGTCTTGCTGAATTAAATTCCAGCGTCTGTGCAGCCTGCTCTAACTGTTCATACAGACTGTATCTAATTAAACTAACCTGATTTGCTTTAACATTGAAACTAAGTGCAACATATGTCTTATTGCAGAATTAATAGGATCAGAGAAGCGAGATCAAATAGACAGCATCTCTGTGCATACATCACATCCAGATACTACAGTCACGACAAAAACCTGTAAAAAACAGGGTCAGGAGTGGACAATGGAACCAGCTACACACAGCAATCAGTTCAGCTCTGGGGGCTCTCTGTCTCCTATTGACTGGTCCTCAGGTAATACAGGATCATTGGTGAAATCTACACTAGAAGGTGCAACAGATGAAACAGAAAAGTTACTAGGTTATAGGGAAGAACATCCCTTTACAAATGGGCCTGGGACAGTACCAGAAATCACAGATGGGAAGATAATGGTGGGGAGCCAAAGTTCTGCTATTACAGAGGGTTCAAATAGTCCAAGGCCTGCTGGAGGAAACTCAACTTGGCACCAGACAGGTGTAGCAACCATACAACCAACAATGGGCACTGTCAGCCAACAGAAAACAGATAAACCTGCAAATGCCAGTGCCTACAAATTGCCGACTGACAACAGAATGCAGGCAGAATATAGCAAAGGTCGATATGGAAACCTGCCCGTATCGGCTGCTGGAGAGGACATGGAAAACTTTTCTGGGGAAACCAATTCCAGTGAAGGAAGTGTGTTGCCAGGGATGCTGTCCTCTAGTTTCCCCAAGTCTGACCCCTTCACAGCAGATAATTTTGCGACAGACAACCTGACAGGGTTTCAGTTTGTAACAGCCTCTCCCAAAGCACCTCTGAATTCAGATCTAAAGAGTGAAGACAACCTTGATGGAAGTGGAGAGCCTGAATATAACTTCCAAGAAAGGCAAGGGAAAGCCATTACTTTCAGAAATAAACTTACCTCTTCAAACAGAAATAGCAGTAGAGATAGGGCTTATCTGGAGTTCACTAGCACAGAGCAGTCCAAAGCATCAAAGGAAGAGGTCCTGAAGAACTTGAGTCCTTCAAATAAGGATCGTCCAAGCACTGGGTCTTTATTGCCTGCTGTGCATGATGGCTATCTCCATGTTGTAAAGAATGACACGCTGAAGGAACAGAACCAGGAGTTTTATGCATTAAATGCACCCGAAGAAGGAATAGGTTCAGAAAAAGGAGGCCAGACTCCAGGAGAGAGTCAAGCAGAACTGAAGGAAGAACCTGTTACTCAGCCAGCAGAAACCATCCAATCTACTGCAGGAGATAGGAAAATGTTGAGTGGTACAGATGTTGATCGATACAGATTTGCTGATGAACTCTCATTTCACAGCACATCTGTCATCAGTTTTGAAAGTCCTTTACCAACAAATGCTGGGTTTTTCACCACAAACAGTCAACACGTTGAAAAAGAACCAAAGGAAAAAATACAGGACTATAAAGATGATGCAACAGGATCTACCTTAGGTATGTCAACCTTCCTGTTTGGAAACAGTGTGGAGAATCAAACTGCATCAGTTTTTAACCAGCAGCTTAGTACCATGAAAACATTGCCTCTATACACTCAAGTACCTTCCTTCCACACACAAGGAGAAAAGCCACAGCTTGTAACAGAGAGGCCACCACAGGGAACAAAAGTGGCTGACAGTGCTGAGATACCCTTAAATCCTGCTGATGTCGACACAGCCAGCCTGGTTTCAAAAGACTTGGAATGGGCTTCCAACATAGAGGAAGTGCCTACAACAGAAGCTTGGATAGCTACCAAGCCATCTACAAGCCAGGAACCAAATAGACCATCATCCACACTAGCTGTAGGGACTTATGCAGAACAGAAGGCAGAAGAGCTGCTAGAAGAAACACATGAAGAACTTTTGACAATGAAGAACCAGTCTGCAGGGAACCCTTTACTCACAATGACAGCAAGAAAGACACCAACCTTCAATGAATCTAGGCAAGAGTTGCCCCAGGCTTCATTTTCCCAGGAAGTAATACTTACAGAAGAACATGACCTCAACAGTCATGAATCATCTGCCTTTTCTGAACTTTTGTTCAAAAACAAGGTTGATTCAAACATATTCATCCTCCCATCAGATAAAGAGGTAGCAGAGATGGAGACTAAAGAAATATCTCAAATTGATGAGGAAGGAGGAAGCACAGGAGAAGATACCCTTCTGCCTTATCTAAGAGAGGAGGATAACTCATCCTGGACCACTATGAATAATATCAGCACACTAGGTAAGTTTTATCTAAAGCTCTTTGAATACTCTGTAAATGTGAATACCATGTCATATAACAGAACTATGAAGAGGAAAATAATACCTATTTAACCTTTTCTGTCTTGTCTATGACAGGGAGAAAAATAGTAATAAGTTTTCAGTTGAGATTATATGTTGAATTATGCAAACTGTTTTTACCATAAACTCTTTGAAGCCATGTACCCCCCCCCCCCCAAATAAGGGCCCTCAAGGCCCTACCCTCTCCACTGTCTGTAGTCCAGCATCTCTCTCTCCCACTCCCCCATTATCCAGCATCATCCTCTCTTCCCTTCCCTTCCCTGTCCTGCTTCCTCCCTTTGTCCACTGCCACCTCCAATCTCCACCCAGGCTGTCATGCAACTCCAAAGGCAACATGTATGGTTGCCAGACATCCCCAATTTTCAGGGATTGTCTCTCAGGAGTCTTTCTCCTTTTCCTTTTCATCTGTCTCTTCCTTCTTTGTCTCTTTCCTTCACCGGTGGATATTTGAATACTTTACCTTCTCTATGTATATTTCTACTACATTCCCTTTATTCTCACCCTTTTTGCTATCCTTCCTGCTCTTCTTCCCATTCCTTCTCTCTTCCTCATGAGTTCTCTCTTCCACTTCTCATCCCCTTCCTCCAGCATTTTGTTCCTACATATTCTCCATTCTTCCTATAGGTTCTCTCTTATTCCTTTTCACTCTTCTGACATACTCTCTCACTCTCTCATCTCTATCTGCCAGGCTACTCTCTCTGCCTTCTAACCCCAATCACTTGTGGCCCAACATTTCTACCCCCTCTCTAATCCCCCTTCCCAATCCAGCATCTCCATCTCTCTCCTCTCCCATTATGGTCCAGCATCTCCACCTCTCTCCTCTCCCTTTCCAGTCCAGCATCTTCAGTTTTCTCTGCTTTCGCCTTCTAGTCTAGCTATTTCCACCTCTTTCTCCCCTCTCCTTCCATAATCTCTCTGCTCTCTCCTTCCAGTCTAGCCATTGCCATCTCTCTCTCCTTCCAGTCCAGCCATCTCCACCTCTCTCTCTCCTCCCTCTTCCACTGCAATCATCTCCACCTCTCTCTCTCTCTCCCTGTGACCCAGTCCAGCAGCTGCAACTCTCTGTCATCTCTTTTTCCCCCTTCCAATCCAGCATCTTTACCTCTCCATTCTCTCCTCTCCCCTTTTGGTCTGACACGACACCTCCACCTCTCTCTCCTCTATCCTTCTATTAGAGCCACCTTCATCTCCCAGACCAGTCATCTCCACCCCTCTCTCCTCTCCCTTACCTCTTCCATTCCAGCATTTTTATCCTTCTCTTCTCTCCCTTTCCCTTCCAGGCCAATATCTCCACCCTCTCTCTTCTCCCCCTTTCAAGTCCAGTATTTCCATCTCACCCTCTTCTCTCCCCTTCTGGTCCAATATCTCCACCTCCAATGTTCCCTCTAAGCTGTATGAGAGTCCTCCATGCACATTAATGCCAGTGGAAGGTGCTGTTTCAGTATCACATTTTCAATAGCGAGGAACAGGCCAGCTGTGCAAATTTATAGCAACGTTGCCTGTCCCTAGAGATTGAAAACACAATATTGAGGCATCACCCCACACTGGCAGGAATGCGGTTGGAGGGCTCCCACACAGCTTAGAGGGAACATTGTCCACTTCTTTCATCTCCCCTTCTGGTCCTGCCAGTGGCGTTCCTAGCCTTGACGACACCCGGGGCGGATTGCCGATGCGCCCCCCCCCTTGCCGAAGTAACCTGTTCCAGGGCAGAGGGAGGGAGCTGCAGCGAATGAGAGAATTTAGCGTAGCGAACTCGCAGCCGACAGGCGCACACCGCGGCACCCCCCAGCGGCGTGCACCCGGGGCGGACCGCCCCCACCGCCCCCCCCCCCCTTGATACACCACTGGGTCCTGCATCTCTATCTCTCCTGTGTCATCTTCCCTTCAGGTCCAGCATTTCCATTTGTCTCTCCTCTCTCTTTCCCCCTTCTGTTCCAGTCATCTCCAACTTTCTCTTCCCTCTGACTCAGTCTAACAGTTGCACCTCTCTCTCCTCTTTTCTCCCCCCATTTCATTCCAGCATTTTTAATTCTCTCTCCAAACACCCCTACCCTGAAACCTCCCTTCACATCTCCTTCCTATTTGTTTTGGAGTCAGCATTCAAAAAAACAAGACCATGATGCAGAGCCTCCACTCATACATGTTACCAGTCTTTGCCAGGTTCCACTCCCTCTGATGTACACTTCCTGCTGCCAGGGAGTGGGGCCCAGCAGAGACTTGCAGCATGCTTGAGTGGAGGCTCTGCATCATGTTACCATCATCATACCACAGACAGGGTGGTAGATACGTGGAATGCCCTCCCACGGGAGGTGGTGGAGATGAAAAAGGTAATGGAATTCAAACGTGTGGGAAAAACACAAAGGAATCCTGTTTAAAAGGAATGGATCTACGGAATCTTAGAGGAGATTGGGTGGCGACGCCGGTATTTGGAGAGTAAAACTGGTGCAGGGCGGACTTCTACGGTCTGTGCCCTGATCGTGGCTGAATAGATAGGGATGGGCTGGAGTGTAAATTTTAAGGGGCTTCGACGTTAGCTTCAGAACTTTTAGTACAGGAACAGTGCTGGGCAGACTTTTACGGCCTGTGCCCTGAGAAAGGCAGGGACAAATCAAACTCGGGTATACATATAAAGTGTTACATACCATGTAAAATGAGTTTATCATGTTGGGCAGACTGAATGGACCGTTCAGGTCTTTATCTGCCATCATTTACTATGTTACTATGTTCCTGTTCTTTTTAGGGTGACACCTAACCAAATAGAAAGGAGATCTGAAGCAAGGTTTGAGAGGAGGGGAGGACCCTAGGGGTAGTGGCAAGAGGAGGAGATGGTGGACCACATGGGAGGAAGTGAGCAAGGGCAATAACTATGCCCATGTCGAAATTCATTAGGGAATGGGGGACTGGAATATGATATACAGTCTTTCTGTGGTTATAATCAAAATGGTTTACATATTATATACAGCACCTTTGACCCCATTACTAAAATTGGGTACAGAAGGTGGCCAAATAGGAAGTAGTCGTGGAGGGGCATAATTGAACGAAAACATCTATCTCCATGGGCGTTTATCTCCGAGAACGGGTCCCATGAAGGGCGGACCGAACCGTATTTTCGAAAAAAATAGACATCCATGTTTTATTTGACAATTTGTGAGCTGGGCGTTTTTGTTTTTCAGTGATAATGGAAAATGAAAGCGCCCAGCTCAAAAACGAACAAATCCAAGGCATTTGTTCGTGGGAGGGGCCAGGATTCGTAGTGCACTGGTCCCCCTCACATGCCAGGACACCAACCGGGCACCCTAGGGGGCACTTTTACAAAAACAAAAAAAAGGTAAAAGAGCTCCCAGGTGCATAGCACCCTTCCCTTGTGTGTTGAGCCCCCCAAATCCCCCTCAAAACCCACTGCCCACAAGTCTACACCATTACTATAGCCCTAAGGGGTGAAGGGGGGCACCTACATGTGGGTACAGTGGGTTTGGGGGGGTTGGACGACTAAGCATTAAGCAGCACAATTGTAACAGGTAGGGGGGGATGGGCCTGGGTCCACCTGCCTGAAGTCCACTGCACCCCCTAACAACTGCTCCAGGGACCTGCATACTGCTGCCAGGGAGGTGGGTATGACATTTGAGGGTGAAAATAAAAAGTTGTGAAACATCATTTTTTTGTAGTGGGAGGGGGTTAGTGATCACTGGGGGAGTCAGGGGAGGTCATCCCCGATTCCCTCTGGTGGTAATCTGGTCATTTAGGGCACTTTTTGGGGCCTTATTCGTGAAAAAACAGGGTCCAGGAAAAGTGCCCTAAATTCTAGCTACAAACGCATACTTTTTTCCCATTATCGGCGAAAGGCGCCCATCTCTCCTCGGCCGATAACCATGCCCCAGTTCCACCTTCGCCACGCCTCCGACACGCCCCTGTCAACTTTGTACGCTTCCGCGATGGAGTGCAGTTGAAAACGTCCAAAATCAGCTTTCCATTATACCGATTTATTCGTTTTTGTGAGATAAACGTCTATCTCCCGATTTGGGTCGAAATCTAGGCGTTTTTCTCTTTCAATTATAGGTGGATAGTAACATAGTAGATGACGGCAGAGAAAGAACCTGTACGGTCCATCCAGTCTGCCCAACAAGATAAATTCATATTTGCTACTTTATATGTATACCTGACCTTGATTTGTATCTGCCATTTCAGGCACAGACCGTAGAAGTCTGCCCAGCCCTGCCCCGCCTCCCAACCACCAGTGCTGCCACCCAATCTCTGCTAAAAAGTCTAAAATTGGGAATAATCTCCAAAACCAGAGATGTCTGGTAACTTTATATAAGGAGAGGGCTACAAAGCACCTAAAAGAGATTTGTAGCTGTGCTTATGGCAAGGAAGGGCAAGATAATGGTTATATCTTTCCAGAGAAGTTTGCATCTTCTTCATAACTATGTACTCATTTGTTAGGCTGGCAGGAGACTAGACCTTGTTTAGATGTTAACTGTGAGCTGGAAAAGCCTGTAAGGAAGACAGGTGTCTTTATGTTTGACCTTTAACTACCTGAATATATCTCTTTGTTTGTCTCTGAACTGCTGTCTGGCTGTATATTAAAAGCCCAGGCCTCCAATGCTTCCACGCCTTACCAAAGGCCTTTATAAAATAGGCAGCCAGAACTATCCCTAACAGTGGACAAATGCTGACTAACACACACATTTACACCTGCTCCAAAAGCAATGTAAATTTGGCCATATTCTCTACACAAGTAAGCACATACATCACAACTCTGCCCCCTCCCCACCAAACCACAGCTCTAGGAATGCTTATGCACAGATCACATCTTTTGGTGTTTCAGATTCTTCATGAGTTGTTACTAGTGTATTTGTAAAGAGTAATCGGTCCTCATATTCAAGGCCAAGTTGTGTACTCAGAAGATAAGAATGTGGTGATAGTCCGTTCTTGTACAGCTGCAAAATTGGCTTCCATTACTGTGCGTTCTTTCTCGAATGCAAGGCTGACACTTTGGAACCATTCACCATACATATTACATTTTGAAGCAGGTATTTCTGGAGTCAGTTAAGACCTTATTTATTGAGGCTTTTGAAGTGAGGGATGAAAACAGAGGAGGGATACGAAACTGGTTGCTTGCTTATGATTATGTATAGAATTTTCGGGTCCTTTTACTAAGCCAAGCGTGGCATCAATGCATGCCTAATATGGGACGTGCTAAAGTGTCACATGTTCGTTTTGGGATGTGCATGCACTAACCGCACAGTAAGTACTTTTTCTTTAGGTTTTTTTGGGAGGAGGGGAGGGTGTGTCAAGGGTGGAGAGTGGACATTCCTTCACTAACCGCTTTAGCGCATAGATAACATGGGAGCCCTTACCGCCTAAAAAATAGGCGGCAATAAGTGCTCGTGCGGTAATTCTGAAAAATGGCCGCATGCTAATAGTAATGCTTGCGCATGGCCATTAATGAAATAAATAGAAAATCTGAGCTTTTATGGCTGCAGTAAAAATGTCCTTAGTACGCAAGAATGACCCATATAAGGACACATTGAGGGGCATAATCGAATGCAAACGCCTATCTCCATGGGCGTCTATCTCCGAGAACGGGTACGTGAAGGGGCGGGACAGACCGTATTTTTGAAAAAAATGGATGTCCATCTTTTTTTTCGATAATACGGTTTGTGCCGGGCAAATGCATCGGATTTGTGCAGATTTCAGCTGGGCGGTTTCGTTTTTCAGCGATAATGGAAACCAAAGGTGCCCAGCTCAAAAACAAACAAATCCAAGGCATTGGGTTGTGGGAGGGGCCAGGAGTCATAGTGCACTGGTCCCCCTCACATGCCAAGACACCAACCGGGCACCCTAGGGGGCACTTGTAACAATTAAAAAAAAAAGTAAAATACCTCCCAAGTCCATAGCTCCCTTCCCTTGAGTGCTGAGCCCCCCAAATCCCCCCAAAACCCACTGCCCACAAATCTACACCATTACCATAGCACTTATGGCTGAAGGGGGGCACCTAGATGTGAGTACAGTGGGTTTTGGGGGCGGTTTGGACGTCAGAAGAAGGCGGGACATTGAGTGAAGGGAAGACTAGTAGAGACGTCGGGAGCGCCGCCTCCTTCACTGACGCTGCGCCTTCGCTGCCGGACGGAGGTAAATTTAAAAGGAATCTTGGGGGGGAAGAAGAAGGTGGGCAGTTGGGACATGGGAGCGGGAGGGCAGGGGAGAGAGGAGCGTGGATTGGAGGGCAGCGATCACCTTCACGGGGGGGAGGGGGTGCGCACGTGCCAACTGTTCATCTGCGGGGGGGCGCCAACTGATCCTCTGCAGGGGGGCGCCACAGACCCTTGGCACGGCCCTGCCCACGTGCATCACTTTGCACTTGCTCACATTAAACATGATTTGCCATTTAGACTCCCAGTCTCGTAAGGTCCTCTTGTAATTTTTCACAATCCTCCCGCGATTTAACGACTTTGATTAACTTTCTGTCATCAGCAAATTTAATTACCTCACTACTTACTCCCATCTCTAGGTCATTTATAAATATGTTAAAAAGCAGTGGTCCCAGCACAGACCCCTGGGGAACCCCGCTAACTACCCTTCTCCATTGAGAATACTAACCATTTAACCCTATTCTCTGTTTTCTATCTTTTAACCAGTTTTTAATCCACAATAGAACACTACCTCCTATCCCATGACTCGTCAATTTCCTCTGGAGTCTTTCATGAGGTACTTTGTCAAACGCCTTCTGAAAATCCAAATACACAATATCAATCGGCTCACCTTTATCCACATGTTTGTTCACCCTTTCAAAGAAATGTAGTAGATTGGTGAGGCAAGATTTCCCTTCACTAAATCCATGTTGACTTTGTCTCATTAATCCATGCTTTTGAATATGGTCTGTAATTTTGTTCTTTATAATGGTCTCTACCATTTTGCCCGGCACCGACGTCAGACTCACTGGTCTATAATTTCCCGGATCTCCTCTGGAACCTTTTAAAAAAATCGGCGTTACATTGGCCACCCACCAGCCCCAACACATTCCACCCCCAGTGCACACCATTTCTAGCGCTAGTGGAAATATTTTAAAAACATTTCACAGAGATTTATCTGGCAGTAATCAGGCGGCACTGCACACTGCCTGGTTACCACCAGGTTAGCACAGAAGGCCTTACCACCAACTCTGTAGGTGGTGGCAATTGCCCCCCCCCCCCCCCCCCCCTGAAATGGCCGGGCCCTGACTTGCAGCAAAAATGACTGCCACTGCTAGAGCAGAACCCCTTTTACCGCAGCTTAGTAAAAGGGCACCTTTTTTTATCGATTTATGTTATGGTATATGTAATATGTTCCCTGCTGAAGGAAAGGTTTACCTGGATTGGTGGTAATAAATGTTTAAAATAAATCAGCACATTTTTTTCAGTGCACCCAGAATTTCATAAAATCACTTTTTCTGTGTGTATAACAGTTTATATGCAAGATAATTCCCATAATTGATATATACAGAAAACAAAGTTAATTTAAAAGCATGGGTTTTACAACACAAAAAGATTTACAACAGTTAACTTCAGAGTTAAACCACATCAATACTTTTTTTATTTCAAAAGTTTAGGCTTGCCAAATCATAATCTTTAGCTGAGCATCTTGATGTCTGGCTATAGTTTGCACTTGGGAAGAGGCTGGCCAGGAGGTGTTTTGGGGACAGGACCAAAAGTTATATAACTGGCACCAATATTCACACTATCCGGATGACACATCTTCATATTCAGCACCTCCTACTTAAGCAGATATGGTCCAGCATAAAAAGGAACAGATAAATCATTCACTGCCTTTCTATAGTATATTGACCTCATGATGCCCAATTCTACATTTCAAAGAAAAAGCACAGTGAGGATGACCAAACAAATGAGGAAGAGAAAACCTGGTTCTCAAAAATTGTTCTTTATTGGGATGAAAACACACTGACCTCAGATCAACGAGTACATAGGGACTCAACACGGCTCGCACTGGTGACTGAAAATCTTCGCTACTGGCTTATACCATAGAGGTTCCATTTTGTGCATTCACAGTAAAGAAGCATCTTTATATCTATTGAATTGGAAATTTACAAAACCATATATGTTTCATTTATTATACCATCTCAGAGTCCCTATGTACTTGATGATCTGAGGTCAATGGGGCCGATATTCAGACCTCAGGAGTTAGCCAGGCTGCTTCCTGCTGTCAGCACTGAGCCCAGATAATCAATTTGGCCACCAAAATTAGCCGGTAATGCACTGAATATTCATGGATAGCCGGTTAAGCACTATTTAACCAGCCAGGAGCCCTTCCTGGCTGGTTAAATAGTATTGAATTTTGGGCGGAATGTGTTTTCATCCCAATAAAGAATAATTTTTTGACAACCAGCTTCCTGTTCCTCATTTATGTGGTCATCTCCACTGTGGTTTTTTTTCACTTGTGTGGATTACGGGGTTATTTGATTTTTCTCCTTTTTTGTGTGTCAATTCTACATGTCCACAGAATTGTTTTAGGTTAAAATCTCAGGCAGAGGTTTAGGGTCCTGAAAGGTAGTTGAGGACCAGGGTAAAGCGAGGCTGAAAGTTCATCAGAGACACCAAACATCCTTGTGCCAGCCCTGCTAAAAACTCATAAATATTAATTTTCAATTGCCTTGGAACTTCCTCTTGAGGAGGGTGCTTTATCACTTTCCATGGCCACCAGCAAAGTGTTAGGGGAAAGATGATAACATGTTTTTTTTGTGCCACAGTGGCCTTTGTTCTGCTGAAAATATGTGCACAGGGTTAAACTAAAGGACGGACCTGAATAGTATGAGAAAATGCCACCATTGGCCAAATGTTTCCAAATCTTGAAGTACATACACAGTGCAGAAATATGGCAGAACTGGAAGTGAACGCTGTCTTTTAATTGTGTCCCATCCCAGTCTTTCCCACCGAAGAATCAGGCATTGATACGGTAGTGGGTGATGGAGCATCTTTTGAGCCCAGCTGCATATATGTTCTGTTAACTAATTAATTTATGGCTCTATAGGTTGATGTCTGAATTCAAAGTTCAGCTCATCCTGAACTTGGCAAGTCATGCTGCAGCATTTTATGACTCTGTGCATGTAGTGTGATAAATTTCCCTGGTTGGATGCCAGTAATTTGCTGCCAGTCTCTCTCTGCTTTGCAGCTCCAAGAGGAGAGCAGCACATTTAACAGCTGAAGGCATTTCAATGGCCCTTAGAAGGTTGGACATCACCTGTGCCCACCATTACAAACCTGACAATTTGGTTTAAGGGGGGACATTTTAACTGGTCCTGGTCAATATAAAGTGAGAATACCAACTGAACCAGAGTTAAAGAAGAGGTTCTAATAGTTTGAGATGAGCTGGGACCAGCCATGAATCAGTTAAGAACATTAAAAAAAAAAAATCTAACAAAACTAATTTTGTTTTCTGTTTAACAATTCAGAAGTTGTAGCAGCTGCAGCCTGGAAGTTAAGCTGGATTTGATCTGCAAACCTGTGCTTAACTGGGGCATGGTTAGGGCTTCATTGTAGACAAGGGTTGACAACTTTATTTAGTGACTTTGCTCACAGCTTGATGAGTGATTGCAAGGAAATAACTGTGAAGCCATGCTCAACCCTTGCTGGGGGGCCCATGCACAAAGCTACTGCTGATTCTAACCACATGGCCAAGCACTGCAGAAAGGGGGTACGTGTGGGTGTTAACTTGTGCGGTACAGGTGGCCACAAACTGTATTAAAATGAATGGTAATGAGAACATTATGTACCTCATCGCAATGCACAGATGGAGCTGCTGCAGTGTTGTGAAAGAAACCATGGCCTGCAATGCGAGAAACTTTCCGCTAGGTCAGGGGCAGCGTCGAAATTGTCTTAAGAGCCTGCAAAAGACTGCACACATCTTACACACCAATAAGAACAACAATAGATCAAAGAGTTTAAAATAAATTATACAAAATTATCCAACGTGGCCACATTTTGCCAGTTTCAGGCTGCTTCAGGTACAGCAACTAAAGGAGAATTTAAAATCACACACCCCTTCCAGTGAATAGTCTATTCCAGCATTCTTTGCCTTCACTAAGAAGAAGTGTGATTTTAAATTCCCCTTTAGTTGCTGCCCCTGGAGCAGTCTACCATTGGCGAAATGTGGCCACGTCACGCAATTTTAATAGAGGTATATTTTAATTTAACCTCTTCGATCCATTGTTATTCTTTGAACTATAATATCCTTTGGACCACAACTGGCTCTCTTGTGTTGTTACATAACATGACAATCTTACAGGCAAGTTTCTTGTGCCACTGCTTATAGACCTGCAGATGAGAATTCCTTTGCTAGACCCGGAAAGAAAGTGCACTGGAAGGTTCTTGTGTTGTCTTGCGGGTTTCGGAACACAGCAACAGTCGTATGTTCTGCGATCCATCGGAATAGAGAGCACAGTAGAGATGTTTCTAGAATAGATGATTACCTGCTTATGCTTTAGCTCACATATACGTTAGGGGGCCGTGGAGCAGGAC
Source organism: Microcaecilia unicolor (assembly GCF_901765095.1). Lineage (NCBI taxonomy): Eukaryota > Metazoa > Chordata > Amphibia > Gymnophiona > Siphonopidae > Microcaecilia > Microcaecilia unicolor. The sequence goes on along the minus strand of NC_044041.1, from coordinate 75,493,900 downwards.
AAAATGGAGAAGATGGTGAAACCAGGAGAGAACGGGGCAACCAGGCAGAAGAAGAGAGGAGAGAGGAACACCAAGCACTAAGGCCCCAGAACAGACAGCCGAGACAGCTTATATATTGAACAAGGGTGGCACTGGAAGTGATGCAAGAGACACACGCATAGGAGCCAACTTTTTAAAATTATTGGGGGTGCTAAGTCTAGTGGAAATAACCCCTTCCTGGACACATACAAGGAATTTTTTCAATATTGGGGGTGCTCAAGCACCCACAGCACTCACAGAGTCGGCTCCTATGGCCACGTGGTGTCTGACTACCGGTTTTGCAGAGGGGTGTATATTGTCCCTGTATGAAAATATAAGGTGCGAATGATACTGATCTAGCAACAGCTCGATGATAGAGTTGTTAAAGTTACTGAGCACTTTGCATTTCCTCGCCACTGGATCATTCCAGAATGCTGTTGGAATTTCCTATGCAGTGGACCAATCTTTTTTCAGACACTTAAAGCAAGAACAAATGTTAAGCGCCATCAGCATTCACAGGGTGGAAACCATGAGGGTTACCATATGGCTCCAGAAAAAGGAGGGCAGATTGAGCCAGTCCAGGTTTTACTTCCATATGCTTTTGCTGGCTCAATCTGTCCTCTTTTTTTCTGGAGCCAAGGCAGGTATTCATAGACACATATCTGCAAGTACATCTGTTATAGCTTTTGTGTGGCTATCCACCATAAATGTGCATGTGCAAGAAGACAAACTTTGTCAAGTCCTCAAATAACTGCGAGAGTTACAACACTGCAAATTTCAAAACCTAGCGCAAAGATATTTAATGAGTTATGCAGTGGTGGCTGCTGTGACTTTAAAGATAAGCACTAGTTTGCGGCTGTATAAAAGATGTTTGTATTAATGGACTGATGAGTTGGACATTATTGGAAAAACAAATAAGCTTAAAAATAATTTTTTATTGAAAACTTTAAAACTGATTTCACCAAACCGATGAGGACTATGGTGAATCATGAGCCTGTGTAGCTCATGTGAAACGAATCACCACTGAGGTTTGGTAATGAGTGACTGCATAACTCATAAATATCCTAGCACTGGGTTTTGAAATTTTCATGTGCAAGACGTCAGCATTTTTTTCATTGGAGGCACAATATAGCTGCTATTACCATGCGAAATAAGTGTGCATGCATTCGGTCACCTCCTCTATGTAACAGTGCAATTTAACTGTGCTTAAAACTTACATACAAGCTTGACCATGTGTCTTTCTGCATGAGCCCCTGAATGAGATATCTTGGTCAATTAGGGGGCAATTTCTCCCCCTTCTCCCAACATAATCCTTATCTCTCTCCCATTATCCCTCTCTTGTCCCTCACACAACCATCATTTCTCTGTCTTCAAACCCTCCCCCCCCCCCCAGCACAGTAGTCTTCACCTGTTTCTCAACCCCACCCCCACATATTCAGAAGTATTATCTGTCCTCACTCCCTGCACAATCATCTTCCCTCCGTCTTTTACTTGGCACAATGCCATCTTTCCCCACCCTTCACCTAAGCATCTCTCAATCATAGGAGCAAGCTCTGTGGGTGCAACGGATGCTGAGTACCCCAATATTGAGCAAGCTCCTCCATTTGAGGTAATTAGTATTTTGTTTGGTACCCCCCCCCCCCTCTCATTTTGCAATGTTGGCGGCTATGCTCTCAACCCCTTTCTTGATCATCATCTCTCTCCCAACCCTCTCCCATAGCTAGAGAATGACATGGGGAAAAAAATTTGTCCCTGTCCCCGTGGGTTCTGTCTCCATCCTCACCCCGTCCCCGCAGGCCCTGTCTCCATCCCCGCCCCGCAGGTTCTGTCCACGTCCCCAACCCATCCCCGTGGGCTCTGTTCTCATCTGCAGAAGCCTCGAACACTTATGATTTTATATTTAAATCTTTTTATTAAAGTATATAAAGGAACAATATGCTGTGCAACTGTTGTGTATAAATTACAAATGGAAAACAATAATAACAACGAGCAGCTATAATAAGCCTCTCCCCACCACCACCATCTACCCTTCCAACCCCAACAATATCTGATTTCTACTGCCTCAAGGAAACCTAATCCACCCTGTTAAAATGTCCAGGGTACAAAATACAACCCATTCCGTATGCCCTAGAGGGGAGAAATATGTCCTATGAAGACCTGTTTTGATGTTTTAATCCGTGGATGAAAAAGTAGTCATCAACAGTCTAAGGATTCAGTCTAGCTCTCCTGTCTTCCACAGTCCCTCCAAAATAGAAGATGTCTTAGAAGATGTGCTGGTAGCAGGATGTACAGGATCCCCCATGCAAATTTTACTAGCTGTGGCCAGCATGTTAGCTTGTTTTTCCACAAAATAAAAATATTGTTGTCTGCATCAATCAAACATAAATAACAGTCCAGTTTATTAACAGGCTTCAAAGTAGAAAGTGACACGGGGACAAAGTTTGTCCCCGTCCCTGCCCCGCCCCCATGGGATCTGTCCCCTCCCCATGCCGTCCCCGCAGGATGTGTCCCTGCCCCGTCCCCGTGGGCTCTGTCCCCGTCCCCATCCTCGCGGTTACTGCGGGTCCCTGTTCCCATGTCATTCTCTACCCATAGCCCTCTCCCATCCCCCCTCAAGCCCCAATGCCATCATTATCTTCCTCCCATCTGGCCAGGAGGAGGCACTGGAGAGCATGTCTTCCTTTGCCAGCTTCCATCTGAAGTCTGAGTCGAGCTGGTAGGTCCTGGGATTCTCACAGGGTTCTATGTGGTTCAGGAGGCAGGTGCAGGTGAGTGTCTTCTTTCAGATTCTCTCCGGGGCAAAGCTCAGGGCCTGGGTCTGTTTGCTCCTGTCTCTAAGGGCAGCCCTGCCACAGGGCAGAAAAGCTGGCACAAGATCTCAGTATCGTTGGCTACGTGAAAGCCCACAATGGGAGAATGTACTTCGGCTAACAAAGAAATAAATGGTTAACTCAGGGAAAATAGAAAATTCCCTTCCTTTAGTTTTAGGCTTTAATAAGGGTTATATTAGAGCTGCTCATTTAAATGGGCTGTAGGTGTTCTGTGCAGAGATAAAGCTGCTTGTAGCATCAGTATTCACCAGCTGTTCACTCCCATCAGGCTGCCTATTAGGGAATTATCCTTATAGTAAAAATCTTTATTAGGGCAGAGCAAGGTTGATACTGCAATTAGTCAAAGAGTGGGGTGGGGGAGGGAGGAGACCAGCAGATCTACTCTGCACAGAGAGAGGGATGTGAGCTCCATACGGAGAATATTATTGCATGTATGTATGTGTCACACGCATGCTCTTTCACATGCCCCTAGAAGTGTCTCAAATTATGGACCCTACAACCTCTATCATTTACAAGTGATATGCGAAGTGAAATAATCAAAGGTATTTCAGGGATAAAACTGATTTTTCCCTTGGAAATGGGAGCTTTGATTACTGCATACCTTCGAGGTGCGCAAAATGAACTGCACTGTTCCTACAGGTCGGGTTATTTTGCCCACATTATTCAGAGAGGTGTTCCTGGGGGACGGGGTAGGGGAAGGGAACAGTGCATGCTCTTTGTGGCAGAAAAATTACCTATCAAGAAAGTGGGCACGATTCAGGGGCCAATAACGAAAACAAAAGGCATGTACTTTCAGTGTCATTGTTGCTGGAAACCCTGTGGAGTTTGCAATACCAAAGGCAGTTTATTTACCATAAAATGTTTATAGAATTTCGAGGCCATTTGCATAAATACGGAATTCAGATTTCTGTCTGCTCCAGTGGAGAATAAAAGAATTCACAGACCGATAATGTGCTCCAAGCGTAATGTAAAACTCTATGAAGAACAGGTAGTGGGAACCATGAGAAACCATTCAGTAATATCCATGCGTGGCAACCCAATGTCAGTGAAAGCTGGGTCATCCTTCAAGGAGCTGTGTGCAGAACAGACACTCAAGGGAATGTGAAATCCCTTTCCTGTGTAGAAAAGGCCTTTAGGAAGAGTTCAGATCCCTAGTGAGTCCAGTCTGGTTTTTGGAGAAGGAATCAAGAAAGCTGATTGAAGTCATTAGCACAGCACTTCAGGCATCTGGTACTGGCTGGGCCCACACCTAAGTTTTCAGCCTGGACCTGGAGGTAATTCTATAAAAAATCTCTTAGATTTAAGAGCAAGAAGGCATGTAGCTGAAAAGTATGCTTCATGTTTTGACAGTGTGTACCTTGCTGGTGAATTTATGCATGTGTGAATTACTACTACTACTACTTAGCATTTCTATAGCGCTGCCAGGGTTACGCAGCGCTGTACAATTTTAGCATGGGGAAGGACAGTCCCTGCTCAAGAGAGCTTACAATCTAAAGGTTACAAACTATGTAGTCAGTGTAGGTGACTTACAATCTAAAGGTTATAAGCTATGTAGGGAAGGTGGTTAGGCGCCAAAAGCAAGGGAGAAGAGATTATAGGTCCGACCACTTACACCAACCCTATAGCTGTACATGCATTCTCTACCACTTGGGCTAGGTGCAGTGGTGTGCTGGAGCAGGCTCTCACAGGCTCGCAAGAGCCGGTTGTTAAGTTTTTAAGAATTTTGGGAGCCGGTTGTTAAAGTAGGGCCCTCCATGGCTACTTTAACAACTGGCTCCCAAAATGTGGGCTTAGGCCCCCTGCTGAATTCTCTTTTACTTTGCTGGTGGGGATGCTGAGCCCTGCCAGCCAAGTAAATAGTCTACTGCTGCTGCTCCACGCTCCTTGTTTCCAGCTCTGGGCAGCAGGCTGGGACTTCTCCAGCATGTGAGAGAAGTTCCAGCATGCTGCCCAGAGTAAGACGTTGGGAGTGGTGGCAGTCCATTTATTGATTGCCAGCAAAGGTATGCCTAACGTGCCTGCATGAAGGGAGGGAGGAGAGAGAGGCAAGTGTTGCTCCCCCACCCCCCGGCCACCCCTGGCCCTTCCAACTGCAGAGCTGGCTAGGTCCTACTACTACTACTATTTAGCATTTCTATAGCGCTACAAGGCATACGCAGCGCTGTACAAACATAGAAGAAAGACAGTCCCTGCTCAAAGAGCTTACAATCCGGAGAAAGAGCCTGTTGTTAAAAATTTACCAGCACACCTCTGGCTAGGTGCCTATTTTTCTTTAAAGACTAGGCTTAAAATAGACAACAAGACCTTCTTAGGTGTCCTGTTATAGAATTCTGGTCCTGCAAAATGCACTAGGAGCAAAAAAGGGGCCATGACATTTGCAAACTGAACACTGCAGCAGAGATTGATTACTGTCTATACACCAGGGGCGTAGCCAGACACCCAATTTTGGATGGGCCTGAGCCCAAGATGGGTGGGCAGAAGAACTCCGCCTTGTCCCACAAGTGATTTGGTCTCTCCCTCTCTCACCTGCATGCCATATGGTCTCTCAAATATTCCCCCTCCCCTGCATACCCTTTAAATAGCAGATTTTCACTGACAGCGAGCAGCAACTACACACTGCTCATGTTGGCCCCACAGCCTTCCCTCTGATGTAACTTCCTGTTTCCGCATAGGCAGGAATACATCAGAGGGAAGGTTATGGGGCCAGTGCAGACAGTATGTATCAGTCACTGCTCAAGGCAGGCAAAGATCTGCTATTTAAAAGTATGCAAGGAGGGACAGTTGTTGAGAGTTTTCGGCTGGTGGGAGGTGGGGATCCATTCCAGCCACATCATAGGTGTGCTGATACTGGGTGGGCCCAGGCCCACCCGAGCCCACCCTTGGCTAAGCCACTGCTATACACAGCACCCTTCGACTTTTGAGTGCACATCTGCAGAGGTTTTTTCATCTGAGAGAGAGGACAGGGGCTGTTCCCACTTGTAACTTTTTACACCAGGCCTAATAAAAGGAGAGAGAAAACTGCCATAGTTACTAGATTTCTGTGTTTAGAAACACTTCTATTTCACCTTTCTAGCCAATAAAATAAAATGAAATGTACACAACTAAGTGGTCAATATTCAAAGCAATTTAACTGGCCAGAAATGCCTTCTGGCTGGTTAAATCACCACTTGAAGGCTAACCTCTGATTTTCAGTGGCAGTTAACCAGTCATTGTCACTGAGAACAACTAGTTAGCGCTGAACTGGAAACCGGCTATTTGGGGGCATTCCAGGGGCAGAGTTGGCACTTGGCTGGTTAGATATTCAGAATCCAACTGGCCAGGTTAACCACATAAATGGGACCATATAAAAGTCAGTCCCATCTTTATGCGGTAACCCACAGCCAGTCAAGTGCTGAATATCGTATTTAATCGGCTATGCGTTTATTCAGTGCCAGTGCCTGGACATGGCCTGGCATTGAATTTCCAGGTTTAATGCCAGCCACAGTCAGCAAAACTCTGATCACCAACTGGCTGAATATTGGGTCTTAAAATAATAACTAGTACATTTTAAAACAATGCATAATAACACTAACCAGATCCAAACATCTACAGCAATTATATATCACAAGGCAAGTTGGAGAAACCAAACAGGTCAATTTTCCAAGGGAAATAGCCAGACACCTATTGCCATTTTCTGGATATTTCCTTTAACTGAGGATGTCCATGAATATTCAGCGACACTATCCAGATTGTACCGAGGCAGTGCAAGGGTAGAGATGGTAGTATTCAAACTGCTATCTGGATGACAGAAAAATTAGCATCCTAACTTTATCCAGTTAGCTACGTGAATTAAGATGGCATTCACTTCTGAACCTGGATGTTCATTGTCATTCATTGTCCAGATAACCATACTGAACATCCACATATAATTTAAATGCTGGCCGCGGAGCTTAAATATTGACCTGAGAACTTTTAGCTCGTTCCTAAAAACTAGACTACTTCAGAGTGAGCAGATTAGTAGCTGAAGATTTTATTTATTTATTTATTTATTTATTTATTGCATTTGTATCCCACATGCCCCCACCTATTTGCAGGCTCAATGTGGCTTACATAGATTTGTTGACATTGTCATAACAAGATATCAGATACAATTAGTAATGTGTAGCGATCAGGTAGGAAGGAGGGAAGAAGGAAGGAGTGATTAGGATAGTTGTATAAGGTGAGCTTTCATAATTGAGTGGGTTGGTGAGGTGACTTAGTGAGATTATAGGTGTTCATTGTAGGCCTTGTTGAAGAAGAATGTTTTCAGAGATTTTCAAAAGATAGTTGTTTTGTTGATTGCTTTCAAGTCTGCGGGTAATGCATTCCATAACTGCATGCTCGTGTACGAGAAGGTAGTGGCATGCATCAGTTTGTACTTCAGTCCTTTGCAGCTGGGGTAGTGCAGGTTGAGAAATTTGCGAGATGATCTTGTGGCATTTCTGGGAGGTAGGTCCACAAGATTTAGCATGTAGATTGGGGCATCTGCATGAATGATTTTATGTACAATTCATTCAGGCAGAGGTTTTGTAGCTACCAAAGCTCAGGTGTTAATCAAGGTAAGACTCAGCCATTTAATTACTATGTCACTGAGCTGCATAAATACATTTACCCCCAGATTCTAGACCTCGGACATACACCTTGTGTGTTTGGAACCTTCATGTGGGTGCCTACATCCAGGTGTTGGTATCCCGAAGTTTGTTTCTTGATGTGTAAATTCATGAGCAGATTAAATGTTTGTTGATGGAGAGCTGAAAAATCTGACCGTTGGGCACGTATCCCATATTGACTCCCAAAAGAATTAGTTAATGGGCTCCATTGATTTAATTATTGGAGCTAACAATAATAATTGACACTAATTATTATTAGGGCACCAATCTGGCTACTCGTTATTCTATAACAGTTGATGCCTAACTTGGATCGCGTGCAGGTCTAAAGAAGGCATAGCCTTGGGGGGCATAGGTGGGTCAGAGCATTTACAAAAGATGCACGCAGTGTTCCAGAATAGCAGGGATCTGTGCCCAGTTTGCATGTCAGGATCTACACCAGGTTTCAGCTGGTCTAAGTCCTTGTGCCCAAAGTTGAGTGCCGAATTTGGCATCTAAGGTTGAGCACTGAATTCAGTACTCAATGCTATACTATAAATTGTGCTCATCTTGGAGTGCCTTTTATAGAATAGCATTGAGTGCTGAATTTTATTGGCCCCAGATTTTTGGTACCATAGAATCTAGTCCTTAAGGTGGTTAACCAGAGTTTCTTTTCTAGGTAAAGAGGTGGTGAGACCAACCTTAGGGGGTGAGGTGAACGTTGTTCTACCATCCATATAGCCACACCTTCACAGTAGCTACACTCCCTGCAACTTACCACAGCACAGAGTATAGGAAAATAATAATAATAATCATAGATACTTCTTTCCCGCTTTATCCCTAAATATAGGTTCAGAGCTGGCTAACAATAAGAGTAAACAGAAACATAAATCAGGAAATTTCATTAATAATTCATCTAAACTTACAATAGCAACTTTGAAAACAAGTACAAAACTAAAATATGATGAACATAAATGAATATCCTGTGTTAATGCATTCCAATGTTTTACCAACTGAAATAAACAAGATTTACTGTATAAAGGCTTTAGCTTAATACCCTTAAAAGAAGGATATTTCAGTTTAAGATAGTTTTGAATTCAGCTGTAATAGAAACTACCTAACAGAGTGATTGATAGAGTCAAATGCATTGGACAACTGCTCTTCAATGTTTTAAAAACCAAACAACAAATTTTTAAATTTATATGAGCCTTGAACAGTAACCAGTGAATGGAGACCAGTAGCAGAGAGACATGATCTAGCCTTACAAAAGATCAACCAAGCGGTCGTATTTTGAATCAGTTGTAATCTAGTTAATTGTTTTTCAGTAACACCAACATATAATGAATTGCAGTAATCCAGCTGTGATAAAACCAGCAATTGTACAAGTGTTTTAAAGTGACAATAAGAACGAAGCAATCGTAACTGTAATTTTGAAAAACGTCTTTTGCAAAACATATGAGATCTGATGATTCATCTCCAAAGCAGAGTCTAAAATGACCCCAAGGACTCTAGACGTTAGATCTAATGTCAATTGAGTACCAACATGACAAAAAATCATTTTTGGTATTTTATCCACATATGCAGCAAACCATAAAACTTTTGTTTTATCAGTGTGAATGGGCTGTGTTGGCATCGTTGCATAGCTTTGTAAAAGGGGGGGATAAAGATTATATAATAATGGCGAATGTCAAATTCTGACAACCTAATAAGTAATTTTTCATGATTGATAGTGGCAAAACCTGTTGATATATCGAATTGCAGCAACACCATTTCTTTACCTCTACACAACATGTTCTTAACTACAGATGTTAAAGTTGGTAAAAGTGTTTCTGGGCTGTGAAGTCATGTTGGGAATCATGGAATAATTCTAGACTTGATACGTGGAGGGGCATAATCGAACGCGAACACCCATCTCCATGGGCGTCTATGTCCGAAAACGGGTATGTGAAGAGGTGGGACAGACCGTATTATCGAAAAAGATGGGCGTCCATCTTTCGTTTCGAAAATACGGTTTGGACGGACCAAATGCCATGGATTTGGTCCCTTCTGAGATGGGCGGGGTTTTTTTTGCGATAATGGAAACCAAAACGCCCAGCTCAGAAATGTCCCAATCCAAGCCATTTGGTCGTAGGAGGGACAAATGTACAACACTACCATAGCTCTTAGGGGTGAAGGGGGCAACTACACGTGGGTACAGTGGGTTTTAGAGGCCTCCCATTTACCACCACAAGTGTTACGGGTGGGGGGGATGGGCCTGGGTCTGCCTGCCTGAAGTGCACTGCAGTACCCACTAAAAGTGCTCCAGGGACAGGACTTGTTGCTGGTGTATAACCTTGGCACAGTAGTTGACACCTGAAGACTAATCTCGCTGAAAACGTCCTTTATTTGAATAAGCACCTTTACTCACAGTTAACTGCAGATCAGAGGTTGTGCCCCACTGGCAATGAGTCTCGCTGGTACTGAGATTAGCAGTAGGTCTGAGCTGGCAGAATTCCCTCCGGTGGTCATCTGGTCAGTTGGGGCACTTTTTTGGGACTTGGACCTGAAAAAAAGGGTCCAAAGAAAGCGGACCAAATTCTCATCAAAAACGCCCTTCTTGTTTCGATTATCAGCTAAAGATGCCCATCTCTCCTTGGCCGATAACCACACCCCAGTCCCGCCTTCGCCACGCTTCCGACACGCCCCAGTGATCTTTGTTCATCTCCGTGACGGACTGCAGTTGAGGACGCCAAAAATCTGGTTTCGATTATACCGATTTGGGTGCCCACGGGAAACGGACGCCCATCTCCCAATCTGGGTCGAAATATGGACGTCTTCTCTTTCGAAAATAAACTGGATAGTCAAATAACTGAGCGCTCACCACAAATTCTACCAACTTGGTGAAGAAAGGTATACCAACTATAGGTTGAAAGTTAGCAACCTGAGATAGATCCAATTTAGCAGACTTTGGTATCAGAGTCAAAACAATCAGGCTTATTTTCGAAAGAGAAGGACGCCCATCTTTCGACACAAATCGCAAGATGGGCGTCCTTCTCACAGGGTCACCCAAATTGGCATAATCAAAAGCTGATTTTGGGCGTCCTCAACTGCTTTCCATCGCGGAGATGACCAAAGTTCATGGGGTCGTGTTGGAGGCATAGTGAAGGCAGGACTGGGGCGTGCCTAACACATGGGCGTCCTCGGCCGATAATGGAAAAAAGAAGGGAGTCCCTGATGAACACTTGGACGACTTTACCTGGTCCTTGTTTTCTTATGACCAAGTCACAAAAATGTGCCCTAAATGACCAGATGACCACCGGAGGGAATCGGGGATAACCTCCCCTTACTCCCCCAGTGCTCACTAACCCCCTCCCACCCTCAAAAATGTTTTTAAAATATTTTTGCCAGCCTCTATGCCAGCCTCAAATATCATACCCAGCTCCATGACAGCAGTATGCAGGTCCCTGGAGCAGTTTTAGTGGGTGCAGTGCACTTCAGGCAGGCGGATCCAGGCCCATCCCCCCCACCTATTACACTTGTGGTGGTAAATGTAAGCCCTTCAAAACCCACCAGAAACCCACTGTACCCACATCTAGGTGCCCCCCTTCACCCCTAAGGGCTATGGTAGTGGTGTACAGTTGTGAGGAGTGGGTTTTGGGGGCATTTGTGGGGCTCAGCACACAAGATAAGGGAGCTATGCACCTGGGAGCAATTTGTGAAGTCCACTGCAGTGCCCCCTAGGGTGCCCGGTTGTTGTCCTAACATGTGAGGGGGACCAGTTCACTATTAATGCTGGCTCCTCCCATGACCAAATGGCTTGGATTTGGTCGTTTCTGAGATAGGCGTCCTCCGAAAATCGGGGATGACCATCTCTAAGGGCAACCATCTCTAAGGTCGACTTAAATTTTGTGATTTGGGGGTCCCCGACCGTATTATCGAAATGAAAGATGGGCGTCCATCTTGTTTCAATAATACGGGTTTCCCCGCCCCTGTCCTCAGGAAAACTTGGGCATCCTTTTCGATTATGCCCCTCAATGTCACCCATAGATGATGAAAACCATCCCTGGGTTAAAATCAATTGATCCAATAAACTAAACAATTTATAAAATCCAAAGGAGGATTTTTCAACAAACCAGCAGAACTGATATCTAATGAACAAAAATTTGTAACTAGTCGTTTGAGTAAAGGATTCAATTCATAAGCAGAGATGGCAGTGGTGTACCAAGGGCAGGGCGGTGGGGGCAGTCCACCCCAGGTGCACACTGTAAGGGGGTGCAGAGAGCAGCCATGTCGCTATCGGCTCCGCCAGTTCCCTGCTCCCTATGACATTATTTCCTTTTCTGGGGCAGGGAACCAGCAGAGCCAACAACCGCGCAACTGCTCCCTGCACCCCCAGGATTGGGGGGGGGGGTGGAGGTGATGCGCCAGTGGGGTGTCGTGATTCACGGGGGGGGGGGTGATTCGCTTGGGGGGAAGTGATGTGCCTGAGGAGGCGCAGCGGTGATCCGCCCCGGGTGGCAGCCGACCTAGGATCACCACTGAGAGATGGGCTTAAAAGTTGACCATTCTCTGTCTACAGGTAAGACAAATAAGGATTTATCAAGTTTAACAGAAGCAGGGGTTTCTATTGTACTAAAAGAATGATAAATTTTATCAACATTTGATGAAAAATAAGTAGCTAAATCATTTGCTGAAGGTTGAGAATGAACAGCAGACAATGATATACAAGGGGGAGTAATAAAATGATTTTCAAGTTAAAATAATTTATTCAAATTGGGATGATCTATTCCCACCAATTCAGAGTGATAAACTTGTTTAGCTGAATTCACTTTTTTTTAAATAAGATTTTAACAATAATTTCCATCTTGCTTTATCTTTTGCATCTTTGGATTTGCACCATGTCTTTTCAACTTGGCGATATTCACATTTTAACAAAAGTAAGGTATCAGAAAACCAAGGAGCATTATTCTTCCTAGCATAGTACCTAGATATTAAAAATGCTATGGTATCAAGTTTTCTTTTAGTAATACTGTTCCAATTATCTAATAATTTATCTGGATCTGTTTCAATAATATTCAGTTGAGGAACTACTGAACCTCAAAAAGTTTTGCCCTCAAAGAAAAGACAGCATTACAAATATTATACCAGTCCCTAGAACACACCAACACAGTAACAGCAACATAAACCCTTTTTTATACCAGGCATATTGTGAAGCAATACAAAGCTCTACAGAACAAGTCACTCAAGACCTAGAACAAATCTACCATGCCAGCACTAATTTCCAAAATGGACAGGTCTCCTGCCCATTTCAGATTTCTTCTCTCATGCGCACCATCTATCTACCCTCTGTGTCTCTATCGTCATTTCATGTCCATCATCTCACTTCAGTGTCCCTATCTTCCCCTGTCCAGCATCTTTCCTACATGACCCTGTCTTCTCATTTCCAGCATCTCCCATCTGTGTTGCAGACCTTATACTCCTTTCTGTGACCACATTTCTGCTCTCCTGTCCAGCATCAGCCCTCTGTGTCCCTATTCCCTACCATGACTAGCATCTTCCCTCTGTATCCCTATATTTCCCCTGATTCAGCTTTTTCCACTTCTTCCCTACCCCTCTTGCCTCCCCCTTCCATGGTTTGCCAACACCCCTCATCCTTCCCCACCAGTCCAGCCCCTTCCCTCAAATTGTCTACATTCCTTCATTACATATACACTGCAATGAAAGGGACAGGCCTCAGAGCCTTGCGCTTAAGTGGTCTGTCAGTCTCTGCCGGTCCTGCTCCCTTGGGAACAGGAAATGGGCATGGGGGGGGGGGGGGAGGTGGACCAGCAGAGACTAGCAGACTTGAACACAGGGCTCCACAGACCATTCATTTTCATTGTAGTGCAAAGACAGTGAAGAAACATAGAAAATTTGAGGGGGAAATGGTTGGGGAAGGAAGGATGGGGTTTTAGTGGACTGCAGTGAGGAAGAAGACATTAAGGGAATATGCTAGACTATGTGAGGGGGGAGAGAGAGGAAGAGTGGAGAAGTTGGTCATGAGAAGGGATAGGGGCATGGAGAACTAGTTGCCCTGGATCCGTCAGCTGCTCTGCTGTTGCTCTGTCTGTCCTACCAGATCAGGGCTTTTTTGCAGGTGATAAGAAAATGTGCTGGTATGCCATACTGATGGGTACCATCTGAAAAAAAGCCCTGCTTAAAGCTAAGGTTGCCTTGTAACTCTGTGGCCTTAGGTTGCCTTTGTAACTCTTTGGTCTTTCTTGCACAGAGAGAATTTATCACTCAGCCTACAAGGGTTAAACAATTACTGACTGGAGCACTGATCCTAACCATAAAAACATCCCTGTAAAGCTGAAAATGGTATTCTGATGATGAAAGCATTGCCACCTAGTCCATGAGGTTTACCATGTTGATTTCACTGTCTGCCCTGTAATTCTGTCCTCCCCTTCTGATGGTGATGGGTGTGGGGGGGGGGGATATGTTCACCCAGACCATCTGCTTTGCTGAACTGAACCTCAAAGCTAGCTACTTTTATTGGTGGTGTAATATCTCTCTCTGTCTCTGTCTCTCTCTCTTGCAGAAGTCAGGCCAGATTCCGTGAGAAAGGAGCAGCTTAAGTGATGGGGGGGGGGGGGAGGGGGGAAGACATTTCACTGCCACTGCATCCAAGCACATAGGGGCTGGATGCCACCTCCTGCATGGTGTCTGTTTCTATGACAACCAGTATCTTGAAAAAGTTGATCTCACCTTGGAGGGTGTCTGCTTCTAAAAATCTCACCCCCTCCCCACTCCAACTCCTGATCCATTCACCCTCTCTTCCCTTACCATGCCTGATTAATGACATTGAAATGACAACTTTTTCTTCCTTTCAGCATTTGGTATTTATTTATTTATTTATTAGTATTTATTTACTGTCTTTTTGAAAGAATTCACTCAAGGCGGTGTACAGTAAGAATAAATCAAACATAAGCAATAGACAATTACAGCAGTAAAAATATTCAAATAACAATGCAAAGTATGGCATAATTTACTACTTATAATGTCAACACAATATGTAATAAAACATTTTAATAGACTGCGTAGGATATAAGCAAAGATGGAACATATAGATAGGTAAGAGAGTAAGAGGAGTTAGAAAATAAGGTGACTAATTTTTAAGTAAAGTTGCACATGAGGTCAGAGAGATGTTATCTCAGCTAGGGTAGGAGTGGATAAACATGTCCTGCTGCAGTATGTGCAGCCTGTGTGTGTGAGAGAAGTTAATTACTTCTTCCCTTAAAGGCCTTGTTGAAGATTCAAGCTTTCACCTGCTTCCTGAAGTAGAGATAGTCTTGGGTTAAGCAGAGCCTTTCAGGGAGAGCATTCCAGAGTGTGGGGGCTGCTCCAGAGAAGGCTCGTGTAATGTCTTTTGGAGGGTGTGGTTAGGGATACCCCTTGGGAGGACCTTAATGTTCTTCGAGGTGTGTAGAGGGTCATCCCATTCTTCAAGTACTCAAGGCCATTTCCTTTAAGGGCCTTGAAGATCAGACATAGAGTTTTAAATTTAGCCCTGTATGGTAGCTAGTGAAGTTTTTGCAAAAATGTTGTGATGTGGTCATGTCACTTGCAACCTTCTAATAGTCTTGCTGCAGCATTCTAAATCAATTGGAGCTGGTGTAGACCCTTTGTAGTCAGATCATTGTAGAGTGCATTACAGTAAACCAGTCTTAATGTTATCATGACATGCACAACTGGGATAAGATTTTCCTTCTCGATGTAAGGAGAGGGGCAGCGTAGTTGTCGTAAATAGTAGAAGCAGCTATTTAAAGTTGCTTGGATTTGGGGATTCAGAGTAAGTGTTGAATCTAACTGTATTCCAAGTTTCCTAACTTGTGATTTGAGGGGGAGTTCATACTTCCCAAAAGGAAGATTTTTATGTCAAGTATGTGTCCACTCGTGTTAGGGACCCAGAGAAGCTTGGCTTTACTTGGGTTCAGGCAAAGTTTGTTGTGCTTAACCCATTCTTGAATTGATGTTACAGGTAATCAGTTTATTCGGGGCTGTAGGTAAGTCAGGTTCAATGGGTATGAGTAGATGCACATCATCTGAATAGATGTAGAACTGAGTGTCCATTGACCTAATCAGCTCGGCTAGTGGTTTGAGGTATAGATTGCAAGGTTAGTTTTCACATTTAGTGTCTCTGCCCCCCCACACACACTTTCATCTTGAATTGCTGATTGTAAGCTCATTGTGGAAGGACCTACAGAATAGCTCAGCCCGTACCTTGAAAGATGGAGCCATCTCCTCCTCACCTCAGCTGAACTGTGAATTGTTTGTCAGCGTGTACACACTTTTCTTGGCCTATTTTCCATCTTTTCCTCAAATGTCTCTTCTCATTCTTATTCAGAGAGGCAATGAAGCAGGGAGGGAGGAGCAGGGCTGGGAGTGTAATCATTTGATTCATGCTGCTGCCTTTCCAGTGTCGGTTCTCCTTTACAGATAAACACAGCTTGACTAAATTTTACATCTTTAGAAGCACAGTAAATGATTTGCCTACCAAGGCCTTTGACGCTCCACCTGTGCATCTTTTTAATTTGTCTTGCATCCGTGTGCAAAGCAATGCATTGGGTTTCTCTCAGGGTTGTTTCAATTGCTCAGCCATAACCAATTATGAAAAGGGAGTGGGGTTGGGGTGGGGAGTCACATAGACAGTTTGGCTTTTCACCAGATTCAGTTTTGTACAGGACCCACCGAGAGACACAGCCGAGCCCAGGGCAGGACCACTGGCTGACCGTTCCCCCCCCCCCCCCCCCAACCTGGGCTGCCTCTCACATTCGGGCTACTGCTCCTGCCCACTCCCTTACCTTCCTGGGCCTGACTGCTCCTCCCTCAGTCTTTCTTTCGTCTCCTGCTCCGGTGTGCTGGGACCGGGATGATTGCATTAACGGGATAACCTCTGAAGTGCCGATTTCTCTTAATAAAACTGACCTGAAATAGGTGTTTGAAAACAGGCTTGTACTAGGCTGTCCCTTATACAATTACCCTCCACGTGGGCAGATTCCAGGGTTCTTCCTCAACTTTATAAAAAAGAAAAAAAAAACAATGCACCTTTTCACAAGGTCAGAAAATTCACAAAACATGAGTACCATTTATATGCTCTTGAAATCCTTTGCTTTTTTTTTTTTTACACTTTTTGTCTTTCTTTCATCCATTTTGTCCTCTTATCTGTTTTCAGGTGTTGTGAGCTGCAGTCTTTCAGTGGAGTTGGGGGGAGGGGGGGGGGGTTGTAGAGAGAAGCTCTCTACCCTGCCTCCTTTTTCCAGCACTCTGACAGTAACACAACCCCCTTCTTGTCTTTCCTTCCTGCAGCTGACTCTGACCCCTGTGAAAACAACCCCTGCCTTCATGGAGGAACTTGTCAGATGAATGACTCCTTGTATAGCTGCAGCTGTGAGCCAGGCTTCACGGGGGAGAACTGTGAAATAGGTAAGAAATGGCCTACCTGTTACTGCTAGTGATGTGTTCATGACGCTCATTGCCAAAAGCCAAGTTATGTTCAATCTGTGTTCCTCTGGACACACTAGAGACTATTCTAATTTCAGTAATATTGCCCTAGAGCTACAACATGTCTGGCTGACTTGTAGCCTAGTGGTTAAATCAGTGGGCTGAAAGCTACAGAAGCCAGATTCAAATAGCATTAATACTTCTTATGATATTGGGCAAGTCACTTAAGTGACATTTTTGAGGGAGAGTGTCAGGGGGGCAGAGAGAGGGCATTCCTGTGCTAATTAACACAGCTAAATTATAGCACACTAATTGGTTAGGGTATGGATAGCGTGTGACCCTTTACCACTTACAAAGTGGGTGGCGGTAAGTGTTCATGCGATTAAGTTTTTTTTAATGGTCTTGTGCTAATGGCATTAGCTCATGACCGTTAATACAAAAAGGCCATTTATAAGGATGCGGTAGAAATGGACTTAGTGTAAGAGTGCATGTTAAGGCCACGTTTTACCGCAGCTTAGTAAAAGTGCCCCTTAACTGTCTGTTTTCTCAGATAGGAACATAAGGGGCAATTCTAGAAGTGGGCAGTTCCTTCCAGTTGCACATGGAAGTGGCAGCTCCTTCGAGGGCTGCCGAGAGACTGGGTCAGGCCCGGGGCAAGGCTGCCCCTGGGCCCCCCCCCAGGTCATCATTGTCGCCGCCACCGCCCCCCCTCTGTCCACCACCGTGCTGGGCCCCCCTGAATTCAAATCATAGCGCCTCACCTCAACCTCGCTCCGTGTGAAAGAAGATCAGCAGCGGCAGTCTGCAGATCGCCTCCCTTTGGGCCTTCCCTCCCTGTGTCCCACCCTCGTCTGATGTAACCTGCCCCCCCCCCCCTCAGCGGCCATGGCTCTGTCCCTGGTCCTCCCATGCTCCACCCATGTGAATACCCCCTTGCGATTGGTGCTTAGTTGCTGTACTGCCACTTAACGCGAAAGCATTGGTATTATGTACATCAGAGCCCGACCAAAACCAATATCTTCGGTTTCAGCCGAAATGAAATGTGGGGCCAAAATTGGCTGCTCGAATTCAGCTGAAACCGAATCTGAAAATGAATGTAGCCTAGCTCCGGTCCTGGTCCTGCCCCTACCCCAACCTTCCCGGACACCCCCAGCCTACCTTTCCATTGGTGCAGGACTGATCCACTCGCTCCCATGCAGGGCTGGCTCCTCCTTCAAAATGGCTGCCAGGACTTCCAGCGGCAATCTCACGGTTGGGAGTGACCGAGAGAGAGCCTGCCGTCAGTGGGTGTGTCTGGAAGAGGGCCTGTCACCAGCGGGTGTGTCCAGGAGAGGGGGGGCTTCTGCCAGCGGGTGTGTTGGCATAGGGGCCGAAACTGAAATAACATTGAACATGGATTTCGGGCTGATTTCAGCATCAAAGACTTTATTTCCGATCTGAGGAAGAAGGGCAACCTTCGAAAGCTAATCAGGAAATGTATTAAGTTATGTCCAATAAAAAAGGTATCATCTTATTTTCTTTTCCATGTTTTATTTTGTTTGATTTCTATTGATAGCATCAAAGACGAAACCAAAACTGAAATTCAGTCAGCCTCTACTGTACATGTATGCTCATAAATGATGCATAAATGTGGGCTCCAGTTAGGTTGAGTAAAGTGGTGTGTAGCCATGTTAGCTCACTTTTAAATAAATAGAGATAGAACAAAACAGAAAATAAAACGAGATACCTTTTTTTTTTTTGGACTAGCTTAATACATTTTTGATGAGCTTTAGAAGGCAATCCTTTCTTCTTCAGATCAGAAATGAGCAAATGATGACATATCAGATTATATATGTAAAACAAAAACATTCCAAAGACAGTCTCATGGGGAAAGGTCCCATACATACAGTGGTGTGCTGGTAAATTTTTAACAACAGGCTCTCTCCCCGGTCCACCTCGGCACCCCCCTGTCCACCACTGCACCCCACCCCCCCCCCCCACCCCCCCCCCCCCACCCCCCCCCACCCCCGTCCACCTCTGCGCCCCCCCAAAATTGCAGAGCTGGCTATAGCCGGGGGGGCAATGCATTACTCTCTCCAGGAAAAAAAAATTAAATGAACCCAGGTTCCAATCTAATTCATGTTTAATGTGGGATAAAATGCCATAAATAAGTAAATAAATAAATATAAACTTTTAAAGTTGAGCACCTGATTCTCAAAGTGAACATATTCCAAACACTATAATGAAAATAAAATGATTTTTTTCTACCTTTGTTGTCTGGTGACTGTTTTTCTGATCATGCTGGCCCAGTATCCGATTCTGCTGCTATCTGTCCTCTTAACTCCGTTTCCAGGGCTTCCTTTCCGTTTATTTCTTTCCCTTCCTCCTTTCTTCTTCATTTCTGGTCCTCAGCTTCTGCCTATTTTCTTCATCCATGTGCAGTTTGTCTCCTCTCTTCCTTTTCCCTCATCTCATCTCCTTCCTCACTCTTCCCTCCCCTCCATCCATGTCCAGCATTTCTTCTCTCTCCCCTCCTCTCCCCTGCCCTGCATGCACCCATACCCAGAGACCCTCCTCTCCCCTGCCCTCCATCCACCCATGTCCAGCAGTGACCCTCTCCTGCCCTCCATGATCCACCCATGTCCAGCAGTGACCCTCCTCTCCCCTGCCCTGCCCTCCATGCACCCATACCCAGTGACCCTCCTCTCCCCTGCCCTGCATTCACCCATACCCAGAGACCCTCCTCTCCCCTGCCCTCCATCCACCCATGTCCAGCAGTGACCCTCTCCTGCCCTCCATGATCCACCAATGTCCAGCAGTGACCCTCTTCTCCCCTGCCCTCCATGCACCCATACCCAGTGACCCTCCTCTCCCCTGCCCTGCATGCACCCATACCCAGAGACCCTCCTCTCCCCTGCCCTCCATCCACCCATGTCCAGCAGTGACCCTCTCCTGCCCTCCATGATCCACCCATGTCCAGCAGTGACCCTCCTCTTCTCTTCTCTCCCCTGCCCTGTATGCACCAGTGACCCTTCTCTCCCCTCCATCAACCCATGCCCAGCGGCTCCCTTCTCTCCCCTGCCACCCCCTCCCGACTTGTTCAGCAAATTCTCCTGCTTCCTCCCTCCCTCCCTCCCTCCCTCCGGATCCGGTCTCTCACCGACCCTGCCTTGGCCATCGAATTGTTCGGGGCAGGCAGTGTTGCCTGCCGGCTGCCATCGCGATTGGGCGGCGGAGGAGAGTCAGCGATGGCAGCGGGCAGGCAACACTGCCTGCCCCGAACAATTCGATTGCCAAGGTAGGGTCGGTGAGGGACCGAATCCGGAGGGAGGAGGGAGGGAGAGCCGGCTCGCCCTTTCCAACAACCGGCTCGCAAGTCCGAGCAAAATTTAACAACCGGATCTTGCGAGCCGGAGCGAGCCGGCTCCAGCACACCACTGCATACATATATACTCTAATGTGTCATCATTTGCTCATTTCTGATCTGAGTTATTTCCTGTAGATATCCTTCTCAGAACTGTGTTAAAAGACATTAATAATGGTAATTGAGCTGATATTCACAGCCAATTATGCTTTTGCTGGTAGCCAGTGACTGTATAATCCATAACATTTCAGAAGTTATGTAGCTAGTGTTGGACAGTTAATAACTAAATGGTGCAATACTATCTGTATGATTGTGGGCTGGGTTAGGAGGGGGGTGAGGCAGCCCTAAAAATGATCTACATCAGCAGTTCTCAAACCTATCCTGGGGAACCACCAGCCAGTCGGGTTTTCAGGATATCCCTAATGAATATGCATGCGGCAGATTTGCATGCCTGTTACCTCCATTATATGCAAACCTTTCTCATGCATATTCATTAGGGATACCCTGAAAACCTGACTGGCTGGTGGTCCCCCAGGACAGGTTTGAGAATCAATGATCTAGATACAGTGTTATACAGCTGTTAAATGGATAATTTATACATTTAGTTATACATTTAGTTAAAGTCTGCTGAACAGACAGTGCCAGAGTAGTCACCAGTCAGCGCTTCTACATATACAGATAGCAGAACTGAATACACAGATTAATACAGCTGAATGTTAACTCCCAATTCAACTTATCATCTTTTATAGCCCCACTTGATGTATACCAGTGTCTGGTACAATGTGTTCCTGCTCCAAAGAGCTGACAGTATTATATAAAAGATGTATTTCTCAGCTAGCATTAGTTTGTCAGTAGTTGTTTGAGGGACCTGAATTTGTTTTATAAATGCTGAAGTATGATTGGGAATTTGAACCCTTGTTTTCAGTCCATCACTTTAACATCGAGGCCACATCCTCTCCTCTTTTACAGTAAGATTTTACTCCTCAGCTTTCTTATCTGTACATTTGAGTTTCAATTCACTACCTGGAAAAATGGAAGGAAATCGTTTAAGGACCAGCCCTGTAACTCAGGCTATAGCACTTTGACTAGAGTTATTTGAGTTTAGATGCCTCTTTGGGGGTCGCTGAGGGAGAGAAGATGTTGACCGCTTGTGGCAGCCCCACTTCTTCATGAGTAGGGATGATGGTGTGCTTCACAGGAGATGCCCATCCAGCCCTGCAGTCGATGAGGGTCTCAGAGATGTCTAGGCAAACCTTCAACTAATTGGGCAGGAAAGATGTTTATTTAAAAAGGTAAGAATATGATGACAGCTATATCCCAGCAGATCGTGGAAAGG
Source organism: Microcaecilia unicolor (assembly GCF_901765095.1). NCBI lineage: Eukaryota > Metazoa > Chordata > Amphibia > Gymnophiona > Siphonopidae > Microcaecilia > Microcaecilia unicolor. Next base: position 75,472,306 of record NC_044041.1, on the reverse strand, counting down.
GAAAGAGAGATTTAAAACCAAGTGATAGAAAATAAAACAATGCAACAAGACAGGCTCATTTCATTTCCTTTCAAACAAAACAAAACAAAAAAACCCTTGCCATAATTGATTGTTTTTGCTTTGTTTCTTTAATACTGCACACTAAAATAATAATTTAAAAACATTAAAATGTGGAATCAAACAAAATTCAGACACAAGGCAAAAACAACGTGAAACAAAATGAAATTAAAGAGGTTTTTTTGGCTACCCACCCCTACCAAAAACGTCTTCAGTTACCAGAAAGGCAGACATGGGGACCTCCACAAGAGAAAGCGCAACTCATTTTCTGAAATGATAGCAGAACCCATAACCAGTCTCTGGCCAGTTGAAACTGGAAGGCTGGAGCGCCTGGTAGCCAGTGATCTGGAGAGGCAGGGAATTGTAGGGTCAATGACAATGGGATGCAGGCCTAAAGGCCAGACCAGTGCTGACCCCTTGTTTAAAAGGCAACAGGAAATCAATCCCCAATGACCTGCTAAATGTTGCAGAAGGAGCTTCAACTGTTAATGTGAGACTTTCTGAACGCTTTTGGTGCCGTTTGCATCCATCTGGCATATTAAAATGCATTTTCCAAGGAACTGTTCCAGATTTCATGAGTTATTCTTCAAAGTCATTTGTCTGGACTGTAGGAAAACAGTGAGTACTTAAAAATTGCATCACCAACCAAGAGCAGCGATGTGCATTTGGATTTAGCTCACGCCTTTCACTCTAGTTCAAGGTACAGTAAGTATTTTTCCTATTCTTGGAGAGCTTACAGGCTGGTACATTGGGTCCATACAGGTTCAGAGAGGAGAGAGTCCCTAACACTATACTGAGACACTGGGTCATTCCTGGCTTAGAGGAGAGAGTCGCTTAACACCATGCAGGGACACTGGGTCAGTGCTAGCTCTTAGGGGAGAATGTCTCCATACATCGTGCTGAGACACTGGGTCAGTACTGGCTAACAGAGATTTCCTAATATCATGCTGAGATACTGGGTCAGTGCTATTTCATAGGGGAGAATGCCTCCATACATTGTGCTGAGACATTGGGTCAGTACTGGTTCGGAGGGGAGAGTGTCTCCATACACAATGTTGGAACACTGGGTCAGTACTGGCTCAGAGGGAAGAGTGTCTCTTAATACCTTGCTGGGACACTGGATCTGTACTGGCTCAGAGGGAAGAGTGTCTCTTAATACCATGCTGAGACACTAAGCTGGTGCTGGCTCAGAGAGGTGAATATCTTCAAACACGATGCTGGGACATTGGATCAGTATTCCCTCCTGCAATGCCATTCCCAGTTGCCCCATCCAGGTATTTGCCTGACCCAGCATGTCTTCTGAGATCTCATGGTTCCGAAGCAGTCAATGCTTGTGCTACAAATTTCAGACTGAATCCCAGATAATGAAGAAAACAAGCCTGAGAAAGATGTTTCTTCTAGCTGCAGTTTCCTTGGCCTGTTGCAGCTGATTCTCTGTTGGGGTCAGGCAAGTACAGGGATCCTTCCACTTCCACATGGAGAGCTGAGAATCTGCTTTCCTTTGCACAGTGATGTGTCTGCTGTCCCCTGAGTGAGGCATTCTGTGAAGATCAGTTTCTTCTACTCACAGGTCTGCTTGTAGTGCTCGTCTTTGCATCGATTGAGCAGAGTGAGAAGACTCCAGCCTTGGGCAGCAGAGCTAGCTCTGTAATTATACCTTCCACCTCCTCCTCCTCCTCCTGCCCCAGGGGTGGATAGAGAAATTCAGTGGTGAATTACTGTGCTGTAATTACCTAACTACAAAGCATAAAAATGCCTCTGTGTTAGAAATGAAAGAAAATGATTGTTAAAAAAAATAAAAGTCAGTGTCCGAAAGGAGAGAACATGCCAATCTTACATCTTTGGGCCTTCAAGAAAAAGACAATGGCAGTCCTTTATTGTGAAAAAGACCCGACACGGGCCGTGTTTCGGCGCACAAGCGCCTGCCTCAGGGGTCTAACATAAAAACACAAAGATAATTATAAATACACATTTCACAAAAATTAACATCCATATCATAAAGTGATAAACAATTAAAATGCAAAAACATAAAAATAATAAGATATAAAATACAATATTAAAAATAAATATATGAGGATCAAGATCTTGTCAGTGATAACCCAAAATGTTTAAAATAAAATGAAATAACTAAAATAAACTTCCATGAACCATCATATACACATTAATAACACCATTTACAAAATCATAGAATGAATTAAAATAATATGATATATTAACCTATTGTGATATGACTTACTCTGTAAATATTATAGTATCATGAGTGTTATGGTGAATTGTATGTTGTGAGCAAGCAGTGCTCAATATATATCTACATGAAAAAAGGGGGGAATGGCTTACCAAAGTGTGTCTTCACAATATATGAGCAGGAATGTTCAGACAGTCTGAGTAAATTGCCTAATGTGAAACAAGAAGGTGTGTTTAAATATCCATTGAATACTTAAGAAAAAGAGCTCATCTCTATGGTCCATTATAAACAATTGGGCATAGTGTTTAAAAATCTTGAATGAGTACTATCACTTCTATGATCCACCCCACACAAACCAGGAAGATTTACCTAGAAGCTTAATTTTAAATTCACACCTCAAAGTTAAACATTATTTGAAAACACAAACGGAGTGGCCCTGAGCCATAAACATTACTCAGAGCTCTATGGTCCATCCAGTCTGCCCAACAAAATTATCTCATAGCATAAGGTCTGATGTAATATACATATGCATACTTGATCCTGATTTGTCCTTGCCATTATCAGGGCACAGACTGTAGAAGTCTGCCAGGTACTAGCCTTATTCTATAATTGCTGAAGCCATCATTGAAGCCCACTCCAGCCCATCCAAATCTCTCCAGCCACGATCAGGGCTCTGACTGTCGGGTCTTTCTCTTGGAACTTTATAAAGATCCAGTCTTCCAGGACAGACTTATTAACCGTTGGAGGCCCTGCCTTCTTCTGATGTTGCAGAGAACTTAGGGCCCTGAATTTCCATTCCATTGGGCAGACTGTTCTTTCCAATACTTGGGTATCCAACTGACTATGGACGTATCTCAGCTTTATCACCTGAATGTATCAGCTCTGGCGGATGCCTCTAAGAGACTTTTGGAAGGTTGGAGAGATCTCCCTTTGACACTGTTGGTTAGGGTGAGCTTAGTAAAAAATGGTGTTGTTTCCAAAATGGCTTTACTCCAGAAGGACTTGAAGGTCCTTAAACGTTTACTATCCCAGTTTTGCTGGGCCTATAAGAAACTAAACATTTGTTTTTCCTTTTTGGTAGGAGTATGGAACAAAGGAGGTTTAGGGCTATCGAATGTGAAATTATATAATCAAGTTTGTTTACTGTGACACATAGAGGATTGGTTCCTGCACACTCAATTTTATACTCCACTAGACTTAGAATCTGCATTTTATGCTCCCTATAACTTTATTACATAACAAACAGGCCCAACTCCCTCTGGCTATCAGAGTTTCTATTTCAGGCCTCCAAAAGGATTACACCAAACTTAAAGGTGGGAGCGAGATTTGGGAACCCTGTTGACTCGTTGGGATATTCCACGCACTTTGAAGAGTATACCAGCTCTCACTGCTGATGTGCACTTAAGGGAATGCTCTTATCAAGTTTTCCACAGAACCTATTTGACCAAATCACAATTGTTCCACATGGGGGGATACCAGATTCCCTTTGTCCTAAGTGTAGCCATCCTTTTATCACTTGTTTTGGACACGTCCCAAGCTTCAGTTCTTGGGCCACATTTGGAGATTCATGGTATTGCTGTTGGAGAGGGGATATTAGGTACAGTGGAACAATTCCTACTAGATATACCAGCAGCTTTTTTGGGGCCACAAAAGGGTAATGTTATGTTGTCTCATAAAATGAGTTTGATAGTGCGCAAATGCATTTTACAATACTTGACCTCGACTGAGCCCTCGGCTTACTGACACTGGAAGAACCAATTACACATGTTGGCGATATGGGAGGCTAGAGAGACAAAAGGGTCATTTAATAGTAAGTGTTCATTTTCCAGGAGAACATATACTTCTTTTTTATGAGTCCAACTTCATTTGGTACCATTTATCCACAGTGAAACCGTGTCATTTATTCACTGACCGGATAAAGAAAACTCAGCTCTGGCAACCTAGTTACGTTGTAGATGATGGCAGATAAAGACTGAAGTGCCTCATCCGGTCTGCCCGATAAGATGCAGGATAAAGTTGAAGCCCTACTGGCCAACGTGAAGCAGACACTCAGCAGGAAAAGTCTCTCTAACCCGCTCTTTGCTTCCATGTTCAATTGCAGCCAGGAACCACCAGCTTCTTTCAAAGCAGGGCTGCGTGGGAGCTGTGCCAGCATGAGGTGGTATTATCACTCCAAAAACAGAGATGTACCTTTATGCGTAATAAGAATCTTGAGCAACTTCACACTAGGCCAGTCTGATGCTAAATTCATTTCTCCTCTTATGCTTCCCATGAATAACGTTCATCAAATTTTGAACCCTTGTATATATTGAGGTCAATATTTGAAGCGATTTAACCAGCCAGAAATGGCTCCTTGTCTGCTGAAATCACTGGTGTGGGGCATCTGCTGAAATTCAGCGGTACTTAACTAGTTAGTACCACTGATTAATCACAGACCGCTAAACTCAAAACCAGCTATTAAGTGGGTGGTCCGGGAGCAGAGCCAGCGCTTATGAGGCTAAGTGGAAATATTCAGCAGTTGAACTGCCCACGTTAAACAGCCATTTCGGACCGCATAAAACACAACCCTATCTGTGGGACCCTTTTACAGAGTGGCAGTAAGCCCACGTTAATCTGGAGCTACCACAGGCCCAACGCAGGCATCGGCGGTAATTCCAGCCCCAGTGTATGCCATTTCCCAAGCTAGGGAAAATCGGCCTGTATCAGCTCTTTATCTGCCGTCATCTACTATGTTACTACGTATTTTTTCAGTGCGGCACTAACCTGGTGGTAATTGGGCAGCACTGAGGGCTACCTGGTTACTGCTGAGTTAGTGCAGGAGCCTTTACTGCCACCTCAGTGAGTGGTGATAAGTGCTTCCCCTCGCATGGCCATGCAATAAGAGCAATCTTACCGCATGGCTATGGCTATTTTCAGCCTTTTTTGCCCTCCGCAGTAAAAATGGCCCCAACCACTAGCGCAGGGACCTTTTTACCACAGCTTGGTAAAAGGACCCCTTTATGAGGTATCACTTAGGCGGTGAAATGCTCAATATTACATTTAACCACATACAGAGATAGCCAGACGCATAAACCTGAATATTAGTGCCAGTGCATATCCAGGAATAATGCCGGTGGTGGCTAAAAAATCGCCACCGCTACTGGCTGAATAGCTGCTTGAGAGGCAAGCGCTTCACACCCTTGTGATGCTCAGATGTAATTTCTGTGCTAACATGGTTGCATTTCCAGACCACCCAGGGATTTGGCACAGATGGGATTAGACACTCAGGAGCAGGGGTTCTCAACCCAGTCCTCGGGACACACCTGCCCGTCAGGTTTTCAGGAGACCCACAATGAATATGCATGAGATAAATGTGCATACAATGGAAGTTGTGTATGTAAATCTACCTCATGCATATTCATTGTGAGTCTCCTGAAAACCTGACGGGCAGATGAGTCCCGAAGACTGGGTTGAGAACCACTGCTCTGAAGGGAACTTTCCTGACTGGTTATCATAAGCAAATAAACAAAAAAAAGGAGGTAAAAAACCTCACAGTACCGTGAGACATGAAACAAAAAGAAGTGAGGAGAAACCAAGGAAGATACCAAAAAAAACTTTATTGGGTTTCTAAAAAGCAACCTGACACGGCCGTGTTTCGACCCTAAGGTCTGCCTCAGGGGTATATTGTATGTAATCTGAAAATAAAATAGCAGTATCAGTCATTAAACATATACTGAAAATAACAGTATAAAAACGTAGAGCAAATCATTTATAATAAGAACAAACATTTAAAATGTGAATAAATAGTGAACAAATAAAGTGCATGGTATGATATACATATAAATATTATTAAATGTATAAAATATATATTGTATCTTAACAAATAAAAAAAATTTTTTTTGGTTATCATAAGCCAAATATCCAGCGATTTGGTTATTGTCTGTTTGGGCCGATTCTGTTCAATATATTTGTGAGTGACATTGCCGAAGGGTTACAAGGTAAAGTTTGCCTTTTTGCGGATGACACCAAGATTTCCAACAGAGTGGACACCCCGGAGGGAGTGGAAAACATGAAAAAAGATCTGAAGAAGCTAGAAGAATGGTCTAACGTATGGCAATTAAAATTCAATGCGAAGAAATGCAAAGTGATGCACTTAGGGAGTAGAAATCCAAGGGAGACGTATGTGTTAGGCGGGGAGAGTCTGATAGGCACGGACGGGGAGAGGGATCTTGGGGTGATAGTATCTAATGACCTGAAGGCGACGAAACAGTGCGACAAGGCAGTGGCCGTAGCTAGAAGATTGCTAGGCTGTATAGAGAGAGGAGTGACCAGCAGAAGAAAGGAGGTTTTAATGCCCCTGTATAAGACGTTGGTGAGGCCCCACCTGGAGTATTGTGTTCAGTTTTGGAGGCCGTACCTTGCGAAGGATGTTAAAAAAATGGAAGCGGTGCAAAGAAAAGCTACGAGGATGGTATGGGATTTGCGTTCCAAGACGTATGAAGAGAGACTTGCTGACCTGAACATGTATACCTTGGAGGAAAGGAGGAACAGGGGTGATATGATACAGACGTTCAAATATTTGAAAGGTATTAATCCGCAAACGAATCTTTTCCGGAGATGGGAAGGCGGTAGAACGAGAGGACATGAAATGAGATTGAAGGGGGCAGACTCAGGAAAGATGTCAGGAAGTATTTTTTCACGGAGAGGGTGGTGGACGCTTGGAATGCCCTCCCGCGGGAGGTGGTGGAGATGAAAACGGTAACGAAGTTCAAAACATGCGTGGGATATGCATAAAGGAATTCTGTGCATAAGGAATGGATCCTCAGAAGCTTAGCTGAAATTGGGTGGTGGAGCAGGTGGGGGGAAGAGGGGTTGGTGGTTGGGAGGCTAAGATAGGGGAGGGCAGACTTATACGGTCTGTACCAGAGCCGATGATGGGAGGCGGGACTGGTGGTTGGGAGGCGGGAAATACTGCTGGGCAGACTTATATGGTCTGTGCCCTGAAAAGGACAGGTACAAATTCAAGGTAAGGTATACACATATGAGTTTGTCTTGGGCAGACTGGATGGACCATGCAGGTCTTTTTCTGCCGTCATCTACTATGTTACTATGGTACTGTCCAAACCTCAATGAGCATTGCAGAGGTGTAGCTAGGGGGGTCACCCAAATGAACTTCCAATGACGCTGATGCCTATTTTTCATGTGATCTGTTGTGTTTAAAATATGCGCCAACGCCATCAGCAGTCCACTCTCTGTTCCCCCCGCACCCTCAACCTGACTACGCTTCTGCAGCAGTGGCATAGCTTCGTGGGGCCATGGGGGCCTCGGGCCCCCAAATGTCCTCCAGGCCCCTGGTTTTGTTGGCGGGTCCCCATCCCCTGCCAGCTGAAGCCTTCTCCAGCATTGGTCTCCGGCGCCACCGCATTGCCTGCCCTCCTCTATCTTCCCCCTCACATCCTGCACGCTCCTTTTAGTGAAATTGAGCAGTTTCGTTTTAAGGAGCGTGCAGGACGTGAGGAGGAAGAGAGAGCAGGGCAGGTAAAGTGGCGGCACCGGAGACCGGCGCTGGAGAAGACTTCAGCTGGCGGGGGTTGGGGACCCTCGCCAGCCAAGGTACTTTGGTGCAACAGTGGGTGGGGAGTAGCAGGGCGGCAGGGGAGCGGTGAGGTGGTGGGGGTGGGGGCAGCAGGGGGTGGCAGACTAAAATGTGCCCCCCCACCTCGGGCTCTGGCCCCCTCCCACCACGAGGTCTAGCTACTCCCCTGTAATCTGGAACATTTTCTTCTATTGCTCAGCCCTCTGCCTCGGGCACTTTGACTCAAAACCAATATCGCAAAAGAGAAGGCGAGAGATCCCAAGTGAGGATGTGAGTGGAGGGAGAAAGGAGAGGAATTATCAGAAGCTTTTCAATGGACATGTGTTAGAAAATATATAAAGCAAAAGTATTGATTATTTGTACAGGTTGAGCTGCTATTGAAAAGCTGTCTGCTGAAATGTGAAACATTTATCACTTTGGAGTCACTTCTCCTCCCACTTGCCTTCCTGTCCTCCTGCTGACATCTTTTATTCAAGTTTTGAGACCTTTTTAGTTTGTAGGGGTGTGGAGCCTGACAATTATCATTTGTGGGGGGGTTTTCCCTGCATTTTAGGGTGCATTAAATCATGTTAACACACAATAAAACCATTTAAAAGGCAAGTCTATCAACAGACACCTAAATGTATGTGCCAAACATTGCATCCACTTCAGAGAACGCTACTTGGCTCCTGAAGTTGTCAGTTATGTACGCAAGTGCTGGATGTTATTCTATAAACAGTTCCCCCCCCCCCCCCCCCACACACACACACACACATACTGAATTTCACCGGTTCGTGCCTAAACAGCTGCATTGTGTGATTTATCCGGTTAGGCACTGATATTGAGCATCTAACTGGATAAGTTTAGTGGTCAAACAGGACCACACAAATAGCTGTCCTATCTTTAACCGCTAAAAAGTTAACTGGTTAGCGCTGAATATCGGCCTAACCGGTTAACTTTTTAGCGGTTCGAAAACCCCCGGATAGTCAGTGGCGGTCACCGGAAACGACAAGACTTGATTTTGCGAGACCAACCCAAACTTCCAGTGCCGCAGAGCTCAAGCTCACAGATAGGTTGTGGCAGGGAAGCAGGGATCTCACCGGAGGACTTTGCAGCTGAAGCCAGGTGAGGCATGACGAGTCCAACTAAAACAAAAGAGGCCTATTTTTTTTTTCAGCTTTTCCTTCCTCTACTACTTTGTGCTTAACTGATATAAAAATGAACCAAAGATGGGCGAAGGGGGGGGCACATAGAGAGATAAAATGGGTGAAGGCAGGGGGGCACATATGAGACAGAAGGAATGACTGATGGCAGGGGGGCACATATGAGACAGAGAATGGCAAGGGAGTAAGTATGAGATTGAGAGAATGGGTGATGGGGGGCACATACGAGAGAGAAAGAATGAGTGGTGGTGGGGGGCACATATGAGAGAGAGAATGGGTGAAGGCAGGGGACTGCATATGAGATTAAGAGAATGGGTGATGGGGGGCACATGTGAGAGAGAAAGAATGAGTGATGGCAGGGGGGCACATACGAAAGAGAAAGAATGAGTGATGGTGGGGGGGGCACATACGAGAGAGAAAGAATGAGTGATGGTGGGGGGGCACATACGAGAGAGAAAGAATGAGTGATGGTGGGGGGGCACATACGAGAGAGAAAGAATGAGTGATGGTGGGGGGGGGCACATACGAAAGAGAAAGAATGAGTGATGGTGGGGGGGGGCACATACGAGAGAGAAAGAATGAGTGATGGTGGGGGGGCACATACGAGAGAGAAAGAATGAGTGATGGTGGGGGGGCACATACGAGAGAGAAAGAATGAGTGATGGTGGGGGGCACATACGAGAGAGAAAGAATGAGTGATGGTGGGGGGGCACATATGAGAGAGAAAGAATGAGTGATGGTGGGGGACTGCATATGAGATTAAGAGAATGGGTGATGGGGGGCACATGTGAGAGAGAAAGAATGAGTGATGGTGGGGGGGCACATACGAGAGAGAAAGAATGAGTGATGGTGGGGGGCACATACGAGAGAGAAAGAATGAGTGATGGTGGGGGGCACATATGAGAGAGAGAGAGAGAATGACTGATGGCGGGGGGGGGGGCACATATGATAAAAAGAGAGAGAGAATGGGTGACGGCAGGGTGAGCACATATGAGAGAGAGAGAATAGGATCAGCTAGAAGTCCATTGCCTCAGAGGGATGTGTTCATTTCTGTAAGAGGATCTTGATGTCTGGCAGGTCCCCTGGTCCTGCAAGAGCTTCTCTATCCTGCAACAGACTCAGTAGAAGCAGTCGTGCTGCCACCAGAAGGGTTTTATGTACACATTATTTTTTCTTTGCCAGATCTTGATGATTGCCTGCCCAACCCTTGCCAGAATGGAGGCACCTGTATTGATGAGATAAACGCATTTGTCTGCCTGTGTCTGCCCAGCTACGGAGGGAGCATGTGTGAAAAAGGTCAGTTGAATTCTTGTGCAAAAGGTATACTGCAAAATGAAAACACAAGAGGAAGGGGCAATAGCCAGCTTTGAAGCTTCTCTCATGGGTTAGAGGAGTTCATTTATTTACAACAAAGAAGGGGCTTCAACATTATTTTGCACATTCACTGTGCGTTCATTGCCAGGGCAGTCAATCCCTAATGCCAGCTCCCCCTTCACTCTGACCCTCAGTCCTGTTTCTCCCTCTTCTCCCTTCCCCCAAAACACTCCCCCCTCCTGTCAGATTTCTGCCCCCCAAGAGGCTTTATCCCTGGAGAACTGCTCATCTCCCCCCACCCCTGGTTATAGGCCTGGCACAGCAACCCCTGTGGAATATTTTCTCCTTAGCATGATGCATCACCACATGAGGGCGCCACACTCGAGTTCCTCTGTACATATGCAGAGCTTCAACTAAACAAAGAGAATCATGAGAGTCTTTGTTTTGAGATTCCAGAGGATATCATAAAGAATTTGCTGCTTTCCTTTTCTAAGCGTAATGCAGAATGGTGGTTTGGGAAGTTTCAGGACAGGAATCAGGACCGGAGCAGATGGGGGTGATTCAGTGCAGGTCTGAGGTGCATTATAGAGCTACAGGGATGTGTGTTAGTAATTGATAATAGGGGGTGTATCAGGCAGGAATGAAGTGTATTGGCACAGTTGTGGAGGAGTGGCAGGAGAGTGACGCAGGGAGGAGCGAGGTTTATTGACAGAACTGTTTGTGAGAGTTTCAATACTGGACTAGCAGGGGTCCTGCAGAGCAGGAATGAGGTACATTGTAGAGCTGCATGTGAGTCCCAGAACTGCTGGAATACTACCCAATGTGTCTTCAGCATCAGTGTAAAGGTTAACTTGGGTGCCATAATGGTTTGCAGCAAGCCTGCTGCTGTTTGTTAGGAGATCAATTACTGCTGGAGCTTTGGAGGATGATGAAAATACCATTTGTAATGGAAAAGCCAGGGAAGACTCACTAAAGCAGAGACCACCAACCCCTGCCTGGAAATTTACCACTGAATCTCAATTAATCACAGACTCAAGCTGCTGTTACTGGCCTGGGAGGAAGGGAGAGTGGACAAGAAAGGGAGATGGAAGAGCACTGGAAAGGTGTATTTATTGATCTATCTACTCCAGTGCCGTTGTGTCTGTTTTTCTGTTTGATGAGCCATGATTTCAGAGCTAGATAGATTATAGATATATTTTTGTACAGGGATAGTTTTAAAATCCTGTAGACCTGCAAACTAATTTTCAAAGGAAAACATCCCGTGCAGTTTCTGTATGAAAATTCAGGGCCAGCAAAAAATGCTGATACAGAGGTACCTGCCTTATTATGCCAGTGTTGAAGTACACTTGAGAATTTTACAATGAAATGCATGGCCTTTACCTCCCCCTTTCTACACCCCTTTTTTGTTATAATGAAAGGTGAACACATTGGGAGACTGAGGCCCTCATGATCAAAAGCAAACTCTGGCGCTAGAGGCTGTTAACACCATACTAGCGCCAGAGTTTGCAGCCGATCCATGATCAGAGCCCTCGAGCGCCTGAAACAGCGCACTCGAGGGCTCTCAGCGCAAGTAGCATGCAAATGCATGCTAAACAGGGCTTCTAGCGCAATTAGCTTGCAAATGCATGCTAATTGGCGCTTAACGCATTCATCCCCCAATGATCAGCGACCAGCGCGCCAAAGATTGGGTCGCTGGCCGCAGCAAAATCAACGCCAGCTCCGAGCTGGCGTTAGATTTTGCGGATCATTGGGGAGGAATGGTGAGCCCTGTCCAGCATGCAGTTGCATGCTGGCAGGCCCCCCTTCCCCCCCAAGGCAAACGCGAACGGGGGGCTGGAGGTCCGGTGGATTTCCCGACGATTTCCTTACATGGTCTGTAGCCCCGCCCAGCGCATCCCAGGATGCAATTGGCGAGGCTGGGTGCCGCCATTTTGGGCCTCGACTGACTGGAAGAGGAGGGAGGCAGGCAGGCTGCGTCCCTCCTCCAACAAAAGGTAGGGGGGCCGGGAGGGGGCCGGCACGACACCACAGCACACCACGGACCACCAGGGAATCTAAGGACAACGCTGGGGGGAGGATTTGGGGTGGGCTGGAGGTCCACCGGACCTCCAGCCCCCACCCCCCCCCCCCCTCATCGATGGATCACAGTAGGAGATCTTTTGGCCGGAGGCGGCCAATCAACAATTTCTGGGGGTTTCGGGGGCTGGAGACCCACCGATCCTCCAGCCCCCCCCACCCCCCGTCGGAGGGTGGGAGAGGGTTTGGCCGGCGGCGGCCACGATGTTTTCTGGGGGTTTGGGGGGGGGCCTCGTTGTCGGGCCTTGGGGCAGGCTGTTTGACAGGTTTGGGCTTTTGACAGCCCAGACCTGTCAAACAAGTGCGGGAGGATTGTGCTGAGCGCATACTCGGCACAATTCTCCCGCACTTTAAACATGATAATCAAAGATAATAGTGCTGCTTAGATTTGCATGCATTATCTTTGATCATCGATGCAGAAAAGCCCTGCGCTGTCCCGGCGCTATTTTTAGGGCGCTGTTTGGAACAGCGCAGGGCTTTTGATCATCTGCCTGTGAGAGAAGGACAGTTGTCAGCGTGAGATGGATAAAGTTCGATGATCAAAGGTAAATGTGGACGCTAGAGGCCACTAACACCAGACTAGCACCCACATTTAACTTTGCACCCATGATCTTTGGGCAAATCACACCCCTCAATACCACAGAGCTAATTTAAATTAGATTTAAATAACCGCTACAGTATTCCGCCCTTATGATCAGAGAACAGTGCTTGCTGGGCAGGGCATGGCACAGCCATTTTGAATGTGGCACTGGACGAGGAGGTTTGGGGGAGTGGGTGGCCGCTAGACCGCCAGGGTGGATAGGGGGTTGTATTGGCAGCCCAATTGGGCCACCAGAGATGTTTTTTTGGGGTGTGAGGGGAGGATTACGGATATCCAACCCCTCATGCCTTGTGTTTGCCAGACTTCCAGCCCTCACGTCACTATCTGGGGGTGACTTCGGGGGGGGGGGGCACTAGGCCACCAGGGATGAACAATGGCAGGGATCTGGGGGGGGGGGGTCCAATGGGCCTCCATCTCCTGCGTTTGACAGGTCCTGGCTTTTGACAGCCTGGACCTGTCAAACAAGTGTGGGAGGATTGTGCCTGAGCATGCCTCAAGCACTTTTATCCCTATGATCAGAGCTAATTTGCATGCTATTAGCTCTGATCATAGAGGTATAACTGCCCTGCGCTGTTCCGGCGCTAATTTTAGAGCACTGTTTGGAACAGCGCAGGACTTCTGATCATCAGGGCCTTAGACAGCTAACTCCTTGGTAAGCGAGGTAAATTCCTTTGGAAGTTCCACTCCCTGTGATAGGAAAAGGATGGAGTGAAGCAGGTGTGGAAACCTGCAGATACACAACCAGTGCAAGACCCAGGAAGCGGAGTCTGTTAAATGCAGTGCATGGTGAGGAAATTTGGGTTTAGTATCCATGCTCACATCTGTAATAAGGCTCAGCACAAGAACTTTGCTCATAAATGTCCAGCTCTGAGAGACAGCATGGTTAGGAATCCAGATTCACATATAAATGTGCTGGTGTACTCTGAATGAGAAAGGAGCCTTCTGGGGTGTCCAGGCAGCTTGTGCAGTGGGAGAAGGCCAAATGAGCAAGATTCACATTTTCCTTTTTGGCTGGCTGGTATTGTATTGCTGTGGGCTTCCCCAAAGCTCATGGAGTGTGGGCCTTTCATCTTTCTGGTCAGGCTGTTACTGTCTCTCTCTCTCTCTCTCTCTCTCTCTCTCTCTCTCTCTCTCTCTCTCTCTCTCTCTTCTACACCTCAGTATTTCTCTCTTTCTGTATAATCTACAGACATAGTAACAGGAATCCCTTCTCCCATCTGGCTCATTTGGCTTCCCTCTGCCTTTTCTTATTCAATCCTCCACCTCAGGCAGAGACGCTGTGACAGCTCCTCAGAGCTCTGCCCCTCACATATCTATTAGAGAGGAGTAATGAAGGTGATGTTGAATAGAAAAATACCTGGTCTTCCCAGTCTGCACTGCTGTTCTGGTAATTTGAACACATTCCCACCCTCCTGCAGCTTCAGCAGAGTGGAGACATCTTCCGTTCATGCTGTGCCTTGGTCTCAGCCTCAGCTATCCCCCCCCCCCCCCTTCTATCATCTCTGCTACACCATAAGTGAAGCCATCCAGCAATGCTATGCACCACAGATAACAAACCTCTTTTTAAAATGTAAGTGTGGCTTCTTAGCATAAACTCTTCAGCTGGAGAGAGAATCACTTTAATTGCTCATTTTCTGTAGACAGCTGTTACCTGTCTTGGTTTTCTTTTCCCAGGCTTTAATCACTTCTTTGGCCAGACCTACCTCCTGCTGCCCAGACCAGAGCATCTGTTTCCACTGCTGTTGTGCAAAGTCAGGGCATCATGGTGCTAGTAGGAGGTTTCAATATTAGACACAAGAGGGACACGACAGGACAATGGTCAGGGTTCAGCCTAGGTTTAAAGAATTGAGTATTCATCAGCCATGTCCTTGGGGGACCCTCTATAATAGCACCACCACCTAGGTAACTGGAAGCCTATGCAGGAGGAAGGCCTGGGGCATGGAGACTGAGAGGCCATGTGCTGAACCTTTGTGCCTGACTGGAAATGCCTGAGGATTGAGGCCTCACCTGCCCCAGGGTACTGGATGAGCCTGATTCCTAAATGAAAAACAGGAGAGATATAGATAAGGGATAGATGCTTTGGGAAGGGGGGGGGGGGTTGGAAATATTGAGCAAGGGATAAGCAGGAGAGAGAGAGAACGGGTTGCAGGGTGGTGGTAAAAAGAGAGGGGGATGCTACAAGGCATATCTGGGGGGCAGAGAGAAGGGGAAAATACTGAAGAGAGAGAGAGGGAGGGGGGAGATGTTTCAGGTCAATGTGAAATGACTTGTCCAAGACCACAAAGAGCGTCTGTGAAAAAGAGGGAATTGAACCTGGGTCTCCTGGTGCTCAGTCACAAAAAAGAGGGAAAACAGCATACAAAAGCAACCAAACAAACAAACAAAGTAAACACTGGGCCTTCAGGAATGAGAAAAATGCAGTCCTTTATTTATGATGAAAACCCGATATGGGCCGTGTTTCGGCGTACAAACGCCTGCATCAGGGGTCAAAGAGCTCTTCTAGGTCAACTAATTAGCTAGTTGATAAAGATGATAAACAATCAGGTTATATTCCCCGATGTTTGAACAGCTCGTAAATAGAACGCCTTCAGCCGCATAAACCGCCAAAAGACGTGCGTAATTCAGGTTGCTGCGTCTCAAAAAGATGTAGTTAAATCAGAAAAGGTACAAAGAAGGGCAACCAATATGAATAAAGGGAAGGAACTCCTCTCATTTCAGGAAAGGCTTAAAACGTCAGAGCTCTTTGGCTTGGAGAAGACGGTTGAGGGGTGATATGATAGAGGTCCACAAAATCCTGAGTGGAGTAGAATGGTTAAACATGAATTGATTGTTTTACTCTTTCAAAAGTGCAAAGACTAGGGGCACGCCATAATGTTACATAGTAATACTTAAAACATGTAGGAGAAAATATTTTTTCACTCTCTGGAACTTGTTGCTGGAGGATGTGGTACAGCAGTTATCATATCTGGGTTTAAAAAAAGGTTTGGACAAGGTCCTGGAGGAAAAGCCCATACACTGCTATTAAGGTAGACACGAGAGAAAAGACACTACTTATCTCTGGGATTGGTAGTATGGAATTTGCTACTCTGGGGGATTCTGCCAGTACTTGTGACCTGGATTGGCCACAGTTGGAAGCACGATACTGGGCTACTGTAGATGGACCTTTGGTCTGACCCAGTATGGCAATTCTTATGTTCCTATGTTCAGACTGCAAGCATGGAACAGAGACTTTTCTTTCATGAGCATTATATAAAGGAAATCAAGTTTTATTAGAACACTGGAAAGGGCTCTGTGACGGGATGCTGCCTTTGAAAATTAGTGTGCAGGTCTACCAAAAATATTTTAAACTTTAACAGTCTGTGTACAGTTCAAGCTTCTCCTTCTAACCTACAAATGCACTCAGTCCACAGCCTCTCATTACCTCTCTACCCTCATTTCCCCTTACGTTCCCACCCGAAACCTCCACTCACAGGACAAATCCCACCTCTCAGTACCCTTCTCCACCACTGCCAACTCCAGGCTCCGCCCTTTCTGCCTCGCCTCACCCTATGCTTGGAATAAACTTCCTGAGCCCATTTGCCAAGCCCCCTCCCTGCCCATCTTCAAATCTTTGCTCAAAGCCCACCTCTTCAATGTCGCCTTCGGCACCTAACCTTTATGCCTCTAATCAGGAAACCTAGACTGGCCCAATTTGACTGCCCTATTTGACTGACTGTACATTTGTCCTTTAGATTGTAAGCTCCTTCTCTGTTAAACTGTACAGCTCTGCGTAACCCTAGTAGCACTCTAGAAATGTTAAGTAGTAGTAGTAGTGTTTTTGAGTCTTTGCTTGTTTACCATTTAGATCACTGCAGTGGTTTATTATTGGGTCTCCCAGACTCAGTGTTAAAAGAAACTTCAGGTTACTTGAAATACTGCCACACTAATACTAATGGGGGCAAGTCAATTTGATCATGTAACTCACTTTTGTACACCTTGCATTGATTACCTATTGCTTGGCAAATCAACCCCCCAGTTTACTAAGCCATGCTAGTGGCTGCCTGCTGCGTGGCTGTGCCAACACAGCCCATTCAAAGTCAATGTATATCTCGGCATTGTCGTTTATTTCACTTAATATACCATTTTCCTTGTAGTCAAACCAAAGCGCGGCTTAGTAAACAGAAGGGCAAATATAAAATGTTCAAATTTCTGTATAAGGCTTTGTGCATTGAGGTCTTTGTAACTATTTCAACTTGGTTGAGGCTCTATTGATGAGCAAGGGAATGTGTTTGTATGATATTTCATAACTAAAGGAATGCATTAGTATGATATTTGATGAATAAGGGAAAGCAGTAGTATGATAATATACCTGATCGGTAAAGGATGCATTAATGTCATATTCAGAGAGTAAGGAATGTGTTGGTATGCTATTCGACGAATAAGGGAATGTGTTGGAAGGCCGATGGTATGTGTCCAATGAATTCATTCACTGTATGTGTCATTTGTATTTTGTTATATGAATTTTTATGTCATTTTGAATTTTTTAGTTATTATTTTATGTGGTTTTATAATTTTGATTATATATGTTGTTTGTTATCCGCTTTGACTTTTTGGAAATAGCGGGCTATAAATGTTTTAAATAAACAAACATCCCAAACTGGGGACTGTGCCATGTGTCCTGTTGTCAAAAGAATCTTGTCCTGTTCTGGGCTCTTTAAAGGTGTCATAGTGCCTTCTGAGAGGTTCATGACAGCTGCGGTCACTCTAGGTTCATTACACTTAGGGCTTTTTCCTGTTAAGCAATAATCCAATCTGGTCTCCATGTGAAACATGGAGAAAAGCAGCAGGCCAGAGCTGTTATTAGAAAAGCTGAACCTCGACATACTTTAGTGGTCAACCTAAACACCATCTTCTTTGGTGCCTTCTTTTTGCTGCTGGGTCTCAGCTCTAGGCTTACCTGCATTTCATGCAGGTGACGTGCCGAGGTTCATAGCCTCTGATTCTCTGGCCTAGAGACTGCATCTCAGAGAGAGAGAGAGAGAGACCATCTTCTAAGACACGGCAATGAAAAGGACCTTCAGCCCTTGCCATTCTAGGAAGGCTCATCCCAACTGCAGCGTCCATGTTAGAATTTCCAATCCTTAAGGCAGTGGTTCCCAAACCTTTTCAGTTTACGACACCCTTCGTGTCCAAGCAAATTTTTGCGGCACCCCCCCCCCCCCCCAGCCACACTGATCTCCCCCCCCCCCCCCCCCCCCCCCCCGACCGCACAGGTTCCCATCTTTTTCTCTGCACAAATATAACAACAGTCTTACAGTGGCCCTATAACCAGCCCCTCCAAATGATACACTGATTACGATTTATAACAAATTACTACTCTACTCATGAAAAGTTATTCCGTTATTAAACTTCCTCTTTGTACATCTGTATGCTGCACAAGCCAGCATGTTTAAAAATATAAGTACAGCACTGCGTACGTCTAGTAGCGCTATAGAAATAAGTAGTAGTAGTATTAAATAAAAAATGCTACCAACAATAAAGAATGACAACTTAGATGCAGCAGCTCATAGGTTTGCTTGCTTTGTTTTGAATGGGAAGGGAAACAGAGACTGACCTATTGGCTTCAACTTTTTGACTTTATCCCATCTCCTGTTTTCATGCAACCTCCTTGGCAGTCGTCTCTGTGAGTCCCGAAGGCCATCTGCTCCGTGTCCCCAGTGGCCACGACCAAAAGAAATTGCAAGTGCGGGGCCGTAGCAGCATTCAGGCATGGGCTGTTGATTCTGCTGGTCCTCTGCCCCCGCTGACGTCAACTTCCAGTTCCAGGGGCAGAGGACCGGCAGAACTGACAACACATGCTCGAAGGCTGCTGCAGCCCTGCGCTTGCTTTTTGTTGTTGTTGTTTTTCTGCTGCTGCTGCTGTGTGCGGTAGCGGTTCATGTGGGAGGGAGGTCGGGATTTGCTGCGGCACCCCAGAGAGTTCGCTGTGGTGCACAGTTTATGAAACGCTGCCTTAAGGCCTTTTCTGGGTATCCCTGATGGTTTACATACAATGGACGTAGTATGCATGCAAATCTAAATCATGGATAATCATTAGGAGCAGTAATGTAGCCATACCTCAATTTTTGGGTGGGCCTGAGGGTGAACTGGGTGGTCATGACCCAAGCATTTTCTCTGCCTACTACTCCCCCTCCCCACCTTTGCAGCAGTAAAAATGAATACCTTGGCTGGTGAGGTTTGAAAGTCCAGGTCTATAGTCTTTAGGATAGGATGGTATTTTCCAGGAAACATCAGAGCTCATAAGAAGGATGGGTGAGCTGATGGCTCTCTCAGTGTTTTCCAGGTCTCTTTTGTGGGGACTCCGTGCTCCCCTGGCTTATAGCCATCTTTTGCACTTCCCAGCATGCCATGTTCCTACACTAAATTCAGTGGCAGGTGGCTACAGGGCCGGTGCTAGGGTCTCTGGTGCCCCCCCTGCAAACTATGTTGGCGCCCCCTGCAAACTATAAGTCGCCATCAGCACCTGCCCCTCCCCTGGTCCAGCATCTCCTTTCTCTCTTTTCCCTCCTCCCAACCCCCCCCCCCCCCCCCCCCCCCTGCATCAGCCAAACATTCTTTTGTCTGGCAGCTCTGACCTTTTTGCTGCAGGTTGCAAAGTCCCTGCTCCCAGCGAACTGAACTGCTATGCTAAAACTTTGCCAGGACTCTCTGTTTGCTTTCTCTCACCCTACTATTTACTGTACCTTTTTGGAACATTTTCTCCTTTTCTTAACTTTTTTGGGAGAAATAGAGAAATGGAGGAGGAGAGAGCAATAATGAACTAAGCCAAGGTGGGGAGTCCCAAAACTTCATGCACAGAGGGGAAAAGGACTAACACTAAACACACACACACACATATATACCATATATACTAGTAAAAAAGGCCCATTTCTGTATGAAATGAAGCGGGCGCTAGCAAGGTTATCCCCCCTCCCTCGCTCTCTCTCTCTGTCCCCTCCGAGTCCCACGCCCCCCTTCCTCCCCTCCGAGTCCCACGGCCCCCTTTCCTCCCTCCCCTCTGAGTTCCTCGGCCCCCTTTCCTCCCCCCCCTCCGAGTTGCATGGCCCCCTTTCCTCCCCTCCGATTTCCAGGCCATCCTCCCTCCCCTCTCCCACTCCCCTGCAACTCACCACTTGTCCATAACTTTCCAGGTGTTTTCTATGGGCCTGACTGGGGGTGCTGATTTGTTTTTCAAGGTGGTGCATTCCCCCCTCCTCCCCTGAGTTCCAGGCCCCCCTTCCCTCTCCTCTGAGTTCCAGGACCCTTGCGGAAACAGGAAATGAGGGTGGGACCAGAGGCAGAGCTCAGAGCGAAGAGAAGGGAAGGCAGTCAACTCACCAAGCCTGTTCGCCTTTCACTGCTGCCGGGACCCCGGTAAGAGGGGGAGAGGGGAGGGTAGCAGAGGGGTCAGCTCTGTGTTTTTTAAATGCCTTTTAAATTCTGGGTGGGCAGCATGCAGGAAGGGAGGGGCAGGCGAAGGACTGTTGTGGGAGAAGAGGTCAGGCTGGAACTGAGTCGAGTTGGAGGGAGAGAAGGTCTGGAACTTGTAGGGCGGGTCTGGAGGGAGGGGGTCTGGAACTTGGAGAGGGGTCCCGCCTCCTGGCTCTTGCAACATTCCAATGTGGGAGAGTGACGTCAGCTGGTGGTTACGAACGCAGCCAGAGACATTGGAACGTTGGAAGAGCAAATTATTAAATTAGATATATTTATTTGTTTGTTTGTTTGTTTGTTTGTTACATTTGTATCCCACATTTTCCGACCTATTTGTAGGCTCAATGTGGCTTACATAGTACCAGAGAGGCCTTTGCAGGCTCCGGTGTGAACAAATACAGGGTGATGTTGTGGTAAGATCAAGTTCATGTGGCACAGCCACATTAGGGAATAATGTTGCGTTTGCTTATCACAACTAGTTTGCAACCTTTCCTCTGCCATGTCTGGCCCCTGCTGATGCATTCTCTTGTTTACACAGGGGCCGAGACGTGCAGAGGAAAGGTTCAGGGCCAGCTGCAAACAGTGTGTGTTGATCTCTGCTGCAGCAAGGAGACAGATTTGAAGCACCATGGGGCATGGGAAGAAGTGGAGAAGTGTTTGTACCTGAGTAAGGGGGTCAGGAGAGCTGCTTACTTGCACTCAGGGAGGAGAGAGGGAGAAATGCATCATGAGGAGAGGAAAGAAAAAAGATATGGCTGCAAATGACCAAAAAACAATCAGGCAGTGTCACGGCCTGCAAACCTTAGGCGCCAGGTCTGAATTTTTAGTTGCCATGGTGACCCGGTGTCTGGGGTTTGTCAGCCTTAAACTCAAGGAGGTTTAAACCTCCTTGCCTGAACTAGCCTGTCTTCTGGGATGGGGTGGCAGATGGCAGTTCCAACTTGCTCCATGCACCCATCAGCTGCTGAGAGGGGGGAGGGCTGTGTCCAGCGGAGAGAGGAGGAAGAAGGAAAGAGAAGAGAAAACCACTAAAGGTAACTGAAGCCGCCTGGTGCCCGCCCTGCCTCCTCCTCACGTCAGTCAGGATCGACGGTAAAAAAGAGAGCTCTTTGTTTTATGGGCTGGGTGTCGGGTGATGTCATGGGCTTGGGTATTTGGCGCCCTGGACCACAGCCTCACCTGGTCTATTGGCTGAGCTGGCCGTATATGGGTGTACTGCCAATGGCTGCCGTGGGTGCAGAGAGATGGTGCAAGTAGACTGAACTAGGGAATGATGGGATGAGAAGTAGCTAGGGAGGGGTAGCCAGGTACCAGGTACCAGAAAATCTTTCTATTGAGAGGTCCTGGCACCCTCCTCTGGGCCTCTTCTCAGAGGCCAGCTTTGCCTTCAGACTGTTCTGTCAGTGTGACAGAGATTTAACCCATTCACTGCTAGTCTGGAGCCATCCCAGGAGGAATTTGCATTTATCAGAATTCAGAACTTTGGTGTGGCCAGGCAGGATTAAGGCATAGGCAAACTAGGCAAATGCCTAGGGCCTAAATATTTAGGAAGGCACTTTATGCTAAGTCAGTTGTTGGGAAAAAGAAGTGTGTGCATGGGTGTGGGGGAAGAGATCAGAGCCTTCTGCCCATAGAAGTCTGTCTATTCTTCCCACCCCTGTGCAATGTCCTCCTTTCGGCAAGAGGAGAACAGTTCGTCTTACCCACTGCGTCTTCTTCTGACAGTTTTCATCTGTAGGCAGAAGCATGGGGAGCTCCATTTGTGGAAGTATTAAAATGGATTTACATTATGATTGAGGGACCCAATATACCTGTTTGCCTCAGGTCCACTAAGAGGTTAATTGTGCCCTAGGTGTAACTGAGACAAGAGTGTCTGCAGAGGCCTCACTTGTGAGTGACTTTGACTTTGAAAAGTTGTGGCTCTCTGTTTCTGGCTACCTGATTTGTCTCGTTTCTAGTCCAGAGCAACAGCTTAGAAATACTGTATGTAGACAGCTAGGGGTACAGTGACTAGCAGGAATGGGGTTCTATTTTCCTGTACCCCTTCAAGGGCAGTTTGAGATATCCTGGATATAATTATAGTCTTCTGTAGCACACCCTAGAGGGGAGGATTGAAATGGGTTAAACACATACACAGGGAAAACCCCAGGGCCTGTTAGAGGTGCTTCTGTGGCAAAATTTCTGTGTCTTAAGTATTTGCGTTCAAGCAAGAGCATTTTTAAAAGTAATGGAAGAAAATATGGAAAAAGGGAATCCCACAGGCCACTAGCACAGAGGCCCTAAAGCAGGTAACAGAAGCTGAGCTGACAGCTGGAGGACATATACCTCCCCTGCACCAGTAATTAGTGCTGGAATGCTAAAATATTGGATCTAAGATACCTGAGATTTGCTCTCTGTAGAGGGCCCCTCTCAACAGACCTTCTATCCCCTGTTTCCAGACACCGAGGGCTGTGACCACAACTGGCACAAATTTCAGGGCCACTGCTATCACTACTTTCCTCACCGACGGTCCTGGGAGGATGCAGAGAGGGACTGTCGCCGGCGAATGGGTCACCTGACCAGTATTCACACGCCAGAGGAGCAACGCTTCATTAATGGTAAGAGACTGTCCAGAGTGGTGAGTTTCAAATTGCTTACAGTTAAGGAAGCTTAATAAAATTTATTGTGAAATTTGGTGGGACCCCAAGCTCTTTCCCTCCCAGTTTTCCACCGCATACACAAAAAGCATGATCCATGGACCCTAGTTTGAGAACCACTGACTGAGAACCGAACCATGGGATGATAAATTGCATAGGCCCCCATTCTTCATGTGAAATGGTCTTTCTTTCCTTACCTCTCTGCATTTCCATAGGGTTGGTTATACTGGAACCAGAAGTAGCATAGACACCCCTCCCCCCCCCCCCCCAATTCATAGTTGCATAGATCCCCATTCAGCAGTAAAGTGGTCTCTCCTTAGCTCTCTGCATTTCCATAGAGTTGGTTATACTGGAATAAGAAGTAGCATAGACACCCCCCCACCCCTCATTCAGGATGGTCTCTCACCTCTCTGCATTTCCATAGGGTTGGTTATACTGGGATGAGAAATAGCATAGACACCCCTCCCCCCCCCCCCCCCCCCCCCAATTCATAGTTGCATAGATCCCCATTCAGCAGTAAAGTGGTCTTAGCTCTCTGCATTTCCATAGAGTTGGTTATACTGGGATCAGAAGTTGCATAGACCCCCATTCTGTAGTAAAGTGGTCTCTCCTTAGCTCTCTGCATTTCCATAGAGTTGGTTATACTGGAATGGGAAGTAGCATAGGCACCCCCCCCCACCTCCCATTCAAGATGGTCTCTCCTTACCTCTTGGGATGAGAAGTTGCATAGACCCCCCCCCCCCCCCCCCCCCATTCAGCAGTGAAATTGTCTCTCCTTACCTCTCTGCATTTCCTTGAGGTTGGTTACACTAGGATGAAAAGTAGCATAGAACCCTGTTCAGCAGGCAAAATGTACTTTCCTTAGCTTTCTGCATTTCCTTGATAGGCTTTGGCCATGAGAACACCTGGATTGGACTCAATGACAGGATTGTGGAACAGGATTTCCAGTGGACGGACAATTCTGGACTGGTGAGTATGAGAAAACACTGGGAGTAAAGGAGAATAAACATGAATAGAATTTCCCTTCCCCAGAACCTTGGCAATTCCACTACCTCACCAGACCTCAAAATGTCTGTGGCATGGCAGAGTCATAGAGGTGATCCAAGCATCCAGACTGAAGCAGCGGAAGCTGTCCTGGGGTGGGGGGACCCCTATCCAAACTGAATTAGGATGAGATAAATCTGCAAATACTGGGTCTCTGCATGCAAATGTATCCCATACATATATTTTGCAGATATCCTGATAGGCTGGGGGGGAGGGGTCACTAGGGGTCTCCTACTGTTGCAGGAATTACCACTATTGTTAGCAGAATCTGTGGTACTTCAGGAGTCAAACACCACACACCAGAATGAGAGAGAAATCTTCTTTATTTGCCAGCAAACAAAGTAGGACATCAGCTCTAGGTCTCTCCTTCTCTTCAGCTCTCTGTGTCTTGTCTCTCTCGTCTCAGCTCCTTCTCTTCTAACGTAAGCTGCTTCTGCTCTCAGTTATATAGGGTCCTACACCTCTCTAGCCCCCCTTTCTCACCAGATGGTAAAGAATAGATTGATTACCCTGTCTTGAACTAATTATTATTACACATTTACTCAAAAATATCAGTTACATAGGTTTCAGATATTTCCTAAACTGACCTATGACCTGGGGCCTCTCAAACTAGACAATGTGGCACCTATCTCCTGCATTTTATTATTATTCACATAATCAGCTAATTTCATAACTTAGGTTCATTGAGGGGCTAAGGGGCCAAGGGGCCAGTCTTGCTTAATGGCACACAGACATGGTTTGTTATTACTTTCAGGAGACCAGTCCTACATTTAGCTATTCATCAAGGAGAAGACTTGACTTGTCCTGACCTCTTTCACCTAGCTAGAACTGTGGATAATTCAAACCAGATGATGACCTCTTAAACTGCAGACAAAGCTCACTTGAAAAGTCAGACACTGGATTGAAAAGATATTCTACATAGAAATAGAACTTATTAATTAAACAGAATAAAACATATTCTAAAATAAGCAGAAATCAGAATTCCTTATAAGACAAAATCTAAATTATCTAGAATTATTTAAACCTACACTATCTCCTTCTAAACAGCGTTAGCCTAATCTTTTTAAAACTGCAGTATGCCTTGCTTGCTGATCCCCTCGAGATTGAATGGCATCCAGATGTGGTAAATATGAACTAGCCTTAACAATCCATCACTCAAAAAGGGACAAAGAAAGTTTCATTTCTCACTGACCTTTCTAACCTGTAGTCTAGCAAAAGCTAGACATTTGAGCAAATTAAAACCAGATGGCATTCTACCACTTGCAGGACTGAAAAGTTAAACACCAAATTAATATGATTTCTTTGCCCAGGCTGCCTCACTACCACTACCAGCTACTTTTGGAGCTCAATCATAAGCTCCCTGATTTGGAGCTAGGAGGTTGTATTTCAAATGCCCAGTTAGAAAGTAGCTGATGGCCACTGAGGAGAGCTCCGGTGGGTTTGGCAGCTCCCTTGGGCTGCTGGTTTATTTTCAGATCCTCTTGAAAAGTACAGAATGGTAGGCTGTCTCACCTTCACATTGAAGGATCATAAATAGCATTACAGGGTCTGCACCATCTGTTCTATTCCCTAATTACAATTAAAGGAGAGAGAGAGACCAGGCTTCACGCTGCCACCATTAACAGCAGAAGTGACTTAATTATACTGATATGTGTCACACTGGCAGAGCACAGCCAGCTGAATAATCGCCCATCCCCCTTTCATGGTTGTTTTGGTTTTTGTTTGATTTTTCAGAGCTCTATGGAGCCGCTTTCCTAGTGCAGGACCAGACTTTGCCCTGTATACTGTAGTGTGGATGTGGTAGATGCCGGGGCTCCATGCCCCACGTTCCTCAAGGCCTGTATTTTTGGCAGCTGCTCTTTTCTTGCCCCCCCCCCCCCCCCCCCCCCCCAGTGACTTAGGCTCAGGTTTAGATTGTAAGCTCTGTCGAGCAGGGACTTTCTCTTCATGTTCAAGTGTACAGCGCTGCGTACGTCTAGTAGCGCTATAGAAATGATAAGTAGTAGTAGGTTTAGTCAGAGGGGATATAAACAATTGGTGAGGGTGCCAAATTTTGAAGGCAACAGATCCCCCTCTCCTCATTCCCTACACTCCAGCTCTGCTTGTGAGTGTCAAAATCTTAAACCCACGACTGCAGTTCCCTGCATTCTGTCTCCAGAGGTTCCGCCGTTGCTCTGCAGATTTGGTTTCCCTTTGCAGTTTAACTTTTGGTTGTCATGTATCAGGGTGGACCTGCTCCTGCAGCAGGACCTCTGGAGAGCCACATTCAGCAGATGATCAAAAGCCCCACGCTGTTCCAAACAGTGCTCTAAAATAGCGCTGGAACAGTGCGGGGCTTTACTCACCGATGATCAGAGATAATTGCATGCAAATTTAAGCACGCAATTATCTCTGATCATGGGGTAGAAGTGTGGGAGAATTGTGTCAAAAGCCCAAACCTGTCAAACACAGGGGCTGGAGGTCCATGGGACCACCATGCCCCAACTACCCCTGCCCCGAGCAATGATGACTGGAGGTCTGGCGGACCTCCAGTCCCTCTGACAATCCCCCCCCCCCCAGGTTCAGGGAGGGCTGGAGATCCTGTGGGTCTCTAGCCCCCCTAACTCCTGTCAACATGTCCACCTAGTCCCTGATGGCCCAGTGGGTGACCAACCCCTCCCCCCCAGCGACAGGGGGGCTGGAGGTCCGCTGGACCGCCGGTCCCCCCCCCCCCGACGATCCCCTCCCTAGGTTCAGGGAGGGCTGGAGATCCGGTGGGTCTCCAGCCCCCTAAACCCCCCAGCAAAGGGTCCCTGGTGGTCCAGTGATCAAGCACCCCCCTCTCCCTGCCTACCCACACCCCCCTCTCCCTACCCCCCTACCTCGTGGGTCGGAGGAGGAAGGTAGCCTGCCTCCCTCCTCTTCCTTTGATGCCACAAAATGGCGGTGCCCAGCCCTGCCCAGTGTATCCTGGGATGCGCTGGGTGGGGTGGGGCAGGGCTGGGCGCCACCATTTTGCAGCTTTGAAGGAAGAAGAGGGAAGCAGGCTACCTCCCTCCTCCGACCAACAAGGTAGGGGGGTAGGGAGAGGGGGTGGGTAGGCAGGGAGAGGGGGGTGGATTGATCACTGGACCACCAGGGACATTTTGCTGGGGGGTTGGGGAGCTGGAGACCCACCAGATCTCCAGCCCTTCATAAACCTAGGGGGGATCATCGGGGGGGGGGGGGGAACCGGCGGTCCAGCGGACCTCCAGCTCCCCTGTCGCTGGGGGGAGGGGGTTAGTCGCCCACTGGGCCACCAGGGACTGTGCACAGGTTGATAGGAGTTATGGGAGGCTGGAGACCCACCAGATCTCCAGCCCTCCCTGAACCTGGGGGGGGGGTGATCATCGGGGGGACCGGAGGTCCGCTGGACCTCCAGCCCCCTGTCGCTGACAGGTTTGCCTTGTTGGGGGGAATGGGGGCATGCCAGCATGCAAATGCATGCTGGACAGGGCTCACCATTCCTCCCCAATGATCTGCAAACCCTACGCCAGCTCGGAGCTGGCGTAGGGTTTGCTACAGCCAGCGACCCAATCTTTGGCGCGCTGATCGCTGATCATTGGGGATGAATATATTTAGCCCTGTTTAGTATCCATTTGCATGCTAGTTGCATTCAGAGCCCTCAAACACGTTGTTTCATGCACTCAAGGGCTCTGATCATGGGGCGGTAGCAAACGCCGGCGCTAGTATGGTGCTAACAGCCTCTAGCGCCGGCGTTTGCTTCTGATCATCCCCCTGTCTGTGCCTTGCAGTTCAGGCAGTAAAAGGTGCACCATTTAGTCTGCCAGACTGGGATGACAACTATGAATATTCATGAGCTTTATTTCCATATGCTGGACTTAGAACTGGGTGATTTGTGCAAATATGCTATTTGCTATTAGTCCAATAAAATGGTATAATCTTCTTTTTTTTTCTTCTCTTTATTTTGTTTTATCTCTATTTATTACCTTTAAAAGTGGACTAACAGGGCTACCACACCACTTTACTGCAAATATGCTGAAAACCAAATTGACTGAGTTGGAGGTGGGGCCTGGGGGGGGGGGGGGGGGGGGATCCTGAGCTCAGTGTCCTGTAGCTCTTTGTGGAGGAACAGGGAATTTTGGATTTATTAGGTCTGGGAAAGAGTCTGGCTGCTGCTCCTGATTTGATGCAGAACCGCACCCGCCCATCACTTTCTTGTCACACCCTGGAACAGAAGCAGTGCCTGGGGGTCTTTTCTAATGATCCCTGGCCCCCTTTCATTTATCAGTAATACCAGCCAACCTTTCCAGTCATTGTGAGATTAGGATGGAATTCTATGTGTTTTTAAGGTCCTATTTCTCTCTGCAGGATGTGGGAGCTGTGCTAGGCTGGTCCTCAAAATTTCCAAATGGGGCAGGAATTCATTACACCTATTTGTATATATTTCATGTGTAACCTTTCTCTCTCTCCCCCCCCCCCCCCCCCCCCCTCCCATGTGAGAGTCTCCTGAAATCCAGACTGGATCTAGTCCATGAGCTGGAGCTGGGCAGTATGGGTTGGCAAACAAGCCTTTGAGGTCATGGCAGAGGGCACCTCCTAAAAAGGAGCAGGCTATGAGCTCACATATTTTGCAAAGCATACAGCCAGCATACATGACCTTAATTTTCAAAGAGAAATGGCCTGGGTGCTTTTTTTTTTTCCTCTTTGAAAATTAGCATAAGGTGCATGTGTTCAAAGTGTCCACATGTTATGTACCTGCAGTTTGCTGCAGGCAAATGTACTTATTTGTGAAAATGTTAAGAGCACCTGTTATCCCTCCCCTCCCCCTCCCACACACACCTGATCTAAGCATGGCCTTGAAAAACATCTCAACATTCAGCTAAATGCACACCCTGTGAAAACCATAAACTTGTAGTCATATGGGAGGAGCTCTCTTTAGAGAATGACAAAGGTTGTCCCGGTTCCCACTTCTGTCCCCGTGGGTTCTGTCTCTGTCCCCACCCCAACCCCGCAGGTTCGGTCTCTGTCCCTGCCACATCCCCACAGGCCATGTCTCCATCCCCACCCGGTCCCCATAAGTTCTGTCCCCACCCCATCCCCATGGGCTCTGTCCCCATCCCTGCCCTGTCCTCGTGGGATCTGTCCCCGTCCCCATCTCTGTGGTTACTGTGGGTCCCTGTCTCCATGTCATTCTCTAGCTCTCTTTCAAGCACAGCAACTTTGATGTGTTAATCCATTTTTAGCAGAGTTAGGATGCTGTGAAAGTTGTTTGCCCCGTGCCCCAGTCTTGCCTCTTGCTGAGCCTCTGTGCCACTCTCTCTCCCTTTTCTGTCCTGAAGCAATATGAGAACTGGCGGGAAAGGCAGCCGGATAACTTCTTCGCTGGCGGTGAGGATTGTGTGGTGATGGTGGCGCATGAAGATGGGCGATGGAATGATGTACCCTGTAATTACAACCTGCCTTATGTCTGTAAAAAGGGGACAGGTAAGGGATGTGCTCTACCTATCCATTCTTGCTCCCCTCCCCCCCCCCCCCCCCCCCGGCCATTCATATGCCAGGGAAGTCTATAAGGATAATGTGGGGCAGGATCCCGATAGTGCCAGGGAGGTCTATAATAATACTGTAGTGCTATCCAAATAGTTCCTGAGTGGTCTTTTTGTATATTACATGGTGCTATCTGGATAGAGCTGGGGAGGGCTATAAGGATACTGAGTGGTGCCATCCGGATAGCGTCATGGAGGTCTAAAAGGATAATGATTGGTGTTATCCGGATAGGGAGGTCTATGAGGATATTGAGTGGTGCAATCCACATGGTGCTGGGGAAGTCGATCCAGATAGCGTTGCTGGATATCCATAGACAGTACTGATTAGAGGAACTATCCAGATAACTGTGGCCATTATATGGATTTTTCCTTTTAACTATCAGACTGATGGCTTATAAATATGGCAAACAGAGCAAGAACAAGGAGTCATCTACTTTCTGACACTTTTCAACTCATTGCAATCTATTTATCCATCTGTCCAGAAATACAATAATTTCTTATCAAGGTGAGCTCATTTTCAATAGGGTCAACATTGATAAGTGCTAGAAAATCCATCCAGATGTCTCTCTTTATCCTTTTCATCCTTCTGTTTTATTTTTTTCTTTGAATTTTCGTTTATAGCAAACCTGTCTGTGGTGCAATCGGAGTCACAGAAGAGAGGGTAAAACAGCAAACAAATATATACAGAAACAAAAAAGAAGCAACACTGGGCTTTCAGGATTGAGATAATTGCTGTCCTTTTCATAATAAAAAGGACACCAATTATCTCAATCCTGAAGGCCCAGTGTTGCTTCTTTTTTTGTTTCTGTGGTGCAATCAGAGCATCACCCCAGAAGCTGTAAAACTGCTGTGGTTCCACAGAACCTCCAAGTGGGAGGCAGGCAGAGTTTATTTGTTAGAAATAGGTCTGGACTAGGAAATTTGTGCTGCTGAGGTGTGTCTTGAAGGGGTGCAGTGCCCACTTGTTGTTTCTGATAGGTGAATCTCTAGCCTGTGCTTAGTTCCTG
The DNA here is from genome assembly GCF_901765095.1 of Microcaecilia unicolor. Taxonomy (NCBI): domain Eukaryota; kingdom Metazoa; phylum Chordata; class Amphibia; order Gymnophiona; family Siphonopidae; genus Microcaecilia; species Microcaecilia unicolor. The sequence continues at coordinate 75,441,695 of NC_044041.1, read as the reverse complement.
CTTTATCTGTTTCTCTTTATAGTGCTGTGTGGCTCTCCCCCTGCCGTTGGTAACACCTTTACAATGGGAAAGAAGAAAGAAAAGTACAGCATTCACTCCGTGGTACGATACCAGTGCCAAGAAGGGTTCACCCAGAGGCATATTCCAACCATCAAGTGCCACAACAATGGGAAGTGGGACCGACCCAAAATCATCTGCATAAAACGTGAGATCCCACTGCGCACTCATTTCCCAGGGTTTATGTAGAAGAGCAGAAGGAATTAATGCATAGATAAGGAACGAGGAGTTCTAATCTTGAACAAGCACTACACACTCTAGTTTAGAAGTCCTAAGCAGAACACTCACTGGATAAAACAGCGCCCATGGTGAGTGTTACCTGGGAACCTTTTTCCCTTTTCAGGAAAAGTACAAATTGCCTCAAAAGGGCAGAGTACTACCACCACCTATATTAGCTCCCTGGGTGGGTGCAAATGCTTCGGTCCCAGGTTACATAGCATAAGGTGATTGGAGGACTGAGTGCAGGAATTAGGAACTGGGAAAGCTCCAGGGACCATGCCCACAGTTCCCCATCCACATGCTGTACTCTCTGCTCAGCAGTAACCCCTACCGGCTGATCCAAGGGTGACGTGGATCTCCATGGATTAAATAATTATACTTTTGAACATCATCTCAAGGTGGTTTAGAATACAAATACATGGAGACAGTAAACAGAATGAAAATAAGCATCAAACAAAGTGGTGTACAATCTAAATGCACTGAGGCAGTCTACAAAATGAAAATGAACATAGAAACAGTCTGTAGAATAAAATAAGCTGTTTACAATCCAAATGCACAGAGAGAGTCTCTAGAGAATGAAAACAAAAAATGCGGTTTACAATTAAGTGTCCAATATTTAGAAAATGCTGAGTTCCTAAATTAGCCCCCTAAATTTTCACCCTATTTTCAGCCAAACTTAGGCCTCTTTTACTAAACCATGGTAGTGATTCCTGGCCTGGCAGATGAGAGGAAACCCATTCAGTTCCTTTGGGCTTCCTCTCATTTGTCACGTGGGAATTGCTAGTGCTGCTTTGTAAAAAAAAGCCCTTAGGGGCATAACTTTTCAGTCAAAAATTCATCTTAATATAGGCGCTTAAAAGTTATGTCCATAAATTGTTTAGATTCATGAGCCTAGGGCTGAAAATCAGTGCTAAGCTCCTAACTTCCTTTCACCTTCCTAAATCCACTGCTGTTGCCACCCACTTTTCATGCCCCTAAATTTAAGAGTTTAGTGAAATATTGAGTAAAAATTTATGCACTCAGCTCTAGTAAATTTTCAAAGAAGCCAATTTATGAACATAGACCTCAAAGTTAGAAGCATAAATCCTTTGAACATCAGGCCCTATATATACAAAGACAATCTACAAAATAAAAAACACAAAACATAAAAACAATTACAAACAAGCCTCAATTTAAACATACTTACAAACAACCAATGATAAGAGACGCTCAAATGTAAACGTTCAATAAAGAAATTCATGGGTCTCCTCTTGCATAAGGAAAGGGAGGAATCTACTCACCAAACACCAAGACCCACAGCAAAATAGAGGAATCATCAAACGTTTTGCAGTATATTCAGCCCATGATGGGGAAAGAGGATTTCAGTATTTTCCTAAAAATAGAAGATTGAAACCAGATTGTAGCTGAACAGGCAGACCTTTCTGCTGTGGAGGTGGAGAGTGTAAAAAAGACCTGTCCCTCAAAGCAGCTGAATAGTTAAAAATAAATGTTTAAAAGAAGAATTCATTACCAGTATATATAAGACAGTGAGCAATCATCACCATTATAAAACTGGGCAGATCTGAGCAAAGCGTCATGGGGATACACAGATCAACATTGTTGAAAGATTACATTTCCACGCAGGGTCTTTAACCTTGGTGACGACATCGTAGCAACAATCTAAGCAGCAAAAGGAAGTAAAAGGATAAAATGATGTTCTTATGTTTTTATAAGTGTTATTAAGGCAGACCTGGGGCAAGACATATTGCTTATCTGGGATCCTGTCAAGTGCTTGTTAGCTAAATTGGCCACTGTTGGAAACAGGATACTGGGCGTGATGGACCTTTGTTCAGACCCAGTATGGCAACTCCTATGTTCTTGTGTAAGTTCTGTCGCTTGGCATTAGTTGTAATGATGGCAGAGGCTTAGCTCTGAATTTCTGTTTCCCCAGCCCGGAGGTTCCACAGAACACGGCGGCATCACCATAAACGCCATCACAAGCACCACGGTAGCCACCGGCATCACAGATCTCACTGGGAGAGGAGAAAACATCGGAAGCATCCTGAACTAGACTGGGAGACTGAATCCAACTACTTCTAGAGCCCAGGGAGAAGGGCCATAAGCCCCAGAGATCCTGAACCATTAGCACTGGATGGGACCCAGGAAAAAGGATTGGAAGGCAGGCAGTGTGTGAGCTTTGTGGACAGGTCCCCTTATTTTAAGCCTTTACTCTGGTCTCTTAGAGACAGATGAGATTGAAACTGGACATTGATGAACATATATGCATATAGATATGTGCATATACACAGTAAAACCTCATTATAAGACCCCAGGCATACAGTCTCACTATGCATATAAGTGTCCCTCTCCTGTAACAGTTTTCTGTGTTTTCGGGAGTCTGTGGCTTCTCCTTTTCAAGCCCACCCTATGTTCATATAACCTTCAGCGTTTCTCTTTTTTGTGCTACTGTAATGAGTTTCTTGGGTCTTCTTTTCATCTAGGCCACTTGTTTATTTCTGCCTATATTAGATGCTCATTGAATGACCAAAGACAGAATTGAGCCATTGCTGGGGAGCTCCATCACAGTCATCTGCACATCCTTCAAGGCAAACTTCCTTCTCTTCTCCTACCACTCTCTACCATTGTCCTTCTCCTCCCTTACTGCTCCCTTTCACTGTCCTCTTCCTCCTCCACTCTCAATAACTGTCCTCCTCCTCTCTTACAACCCTCTACCACTGTCTGCCTCCTCCTCTCCTGCCACTCCCAATCACTATCCCTCCTTCTCTACTACAGTCTCCACCTCAGCCTTCATCTTCCTGCACCTTCCTTACTGCCCCTTGGTCTTCCTGCTCCTCTCCTATGGTCCTAACCAGCTTTTTCCTGCACCCCTCAACCCAGCCATCATTTCCTTCTTCTTACTTATTCCACCCCCACCCTGTTTCACTTCCTTCCTTCTTCTCACTTACTTACATCTCTCCTATTGTTCCCCACCAGCCAGTATCTTCCTGTCTCTCTTCTACTGATGGTACTTATCTCTCTCTTTTCTGATCTTTGTAAAATGTAAACAGAACCGTTTTTTGACCAATTCTGAGGGAGTCATTCACTCATGTGCTCCACTTTTATTTTGTAGCCTCATTGCTATCGGGTTCAAATTCAGCAGTGAGCAGTATGCATGTTGCTTTAATTATGGGTTTTATAAAAGGTAATCACCACTTGAATTCAGCACCACTTTTCTTAGTGTCTTGAACAGATTATAAAACCACTTTGGAGGCATTCTGTAGAGGTCCTGGAAACCAGGTGTATCATAATGAGGTTTTGCTGTGTGTGTGTATATATATATATAAATATTTATACTGCAACCATGTTCGTAGGTGTGCATCACCAAGTCCACTATAGGTGCAAGAGAGCTGTTTGTCCCTAATCTGTTCTTATGCCACTCACGTTCTGTATGCATTGACTGTAACGTTTCTCATCTGGGAAGGATCTGCACAAAAAGTGAAGTTCATCTGTCATAGGCTGATTCCGTTGTGTCAGCTAAGAAGACCACAGCCATCCTCTCCTCTCCTATCCTCTTCCCACCTCCATTCTCCACTACATCTTTTGCTCTAGTGTACTTAAAGATCCTCAGAATCATTCATCTTTAATCACATTCCTTCCACATGTATGGGGCTTGGCTTGTGACATTTTGTTTATTTAGATACTTTCACTTCAGGGTAAATAGCACATTACATGAAAATGAAGGTTTTTGGTAGCAATGTATCATTAGAACCCACTGGTACTGTCCATTTAATTTAAGGAAACCTTTTGCTAAGGAAAAATGTATGTTTGATGAAACAATGGCGCCATCTTTTGGCTACTCTTCTTGTTGCTGGTCCATATTTCCTATGGACTTGAGTTTTCTCCCTTGATATTTTGACTTAAAAGGCCAGTGAGCGAGTCTTCCTCATGCATTGTTTTTCTTGACAAATTTGCTGTGTTTATTTCCAAAGAAATTGTGCATGAAATACCTGAGGACCTGACAGTAAAGCATCTGAATTTCCCTATGCTGATCACTGTGCTTTTAGAAAAGGATGTGGGGAGAAACTGGGTTTATACTACCCTTACCTGCCCCTCCCCCCAAAAAAAATCACAGTACCAATGTGGAAGATTTTTAAATGTCTTTTATAGGACACAATGGGAATGCTAGTAAAAGTGTATCGAAGTGTTAAGATGAGTTGTCTTAGAACTGTAGACTGAGGTAGAGGTGCAAATGTTTTTATATAGATTTGTTTTTTGTTTTGTTTTGTCTTTTTTGTGGAAAGGACTTTGAATCCTTTAAAAACATCTGATCTTTTCCTCTGAGTTCCAGTTTCTTAAAGCAGGAGCCTGATGGTTCCCAGAAAAGGGAATAATCAAGGTCAGCAAAGCCATTTATTAGGCATTAAAGAACTCTCTTGTGAAGATAACAAAGGTCAGAACCTCTGACTAAAGATGGCACAGTACTTTTCAGGAGGGTTTCATTGATCTTTAGGGGAAAGATCTTCAGTATGCCCGGCTCTTGGAAAATCCCAAGGTTGTGTTGCTTCAAACTGGTTCATGTTCTTTGCCCAGAGAATTTCAGATGAACACAATGGTATGAGTGAGGGGAATTCCTTCCTCCAAAAACTCACAGTCTGTGATGTAAGTTCTGTCAAATAACTGAGCTTGAGTAACTGACAGAATATCTGAAAGTACTTGGGTACTTTCTATTCTTATTTTTTTTTCTCTCTCTGGTATGCTGTGTTCAGCTTAGTCTGCAGGAGATATATGGCTTATGCCCTTGGGGAGATTTCATCCTCTGGGTAATTGTTTGCACTGCTCCAGATTCAGCAGCAGAGAGGCCTTTGTCATCACAGCTATAGCAGAGGAAAGGTGGCCCATTGATGCAGTAATGTAATTTGAAGATTATTAAAGGGTCATTTCTTATCTTGTACTGGCTATTATGTCCACTTTTAATCATGTATTAAAGCTTAAAAAAAAAGAAAAGAAAAATCCCACTGTTATTTCAATTTTGTGCTAACAAAGTAACCTGCCTGGCACTGAGGGGCTACTGCAGTGTGTGACCATCTCACATTCCTCTTTGTTTTATGTGCTGTGTCCATTGGTCTGAAATACATCTCGCTCCAATTTTTCCTGCTGGTTTTGATGTTTTACAGTGTTCTGTAATATTACTGTGATGTTAAACATGGAACATTTCTTAACTGCTGGACATTTTAATAAATTTTTTTAACATGTAGTCTTTTATTTATTTATTTAATTGCAGGCGATGATATAATTAAGAACTTGAGAAATTCAAGCTCCTCAGTCCTAGAAGTGGCAGGCTCTATATCCCTATGTGCATCCCCTGATCCTTACAATCCTAGAGGTGACAGACTCTATTTCCCCGGTGTCCATTCCCTGAGTCCTGCAGTCCTAGAGGTGGCAGGCTCTGCATCGCTACATCCATCCTCTGATCCCTCCACCCCTAGCGGTGACAGGCTCTTTGTCCATCCGCTGAGCCCTGCAGTCCTAGAGGTAGACTGTGCATCCCTGAGTCCTCCAGTCCTAGAGGTGACAGGCTCTGTATCCCTGTGCCCATCTCTCAAGTCCTCCAGTCCTAGAGGTGACAGGCTCTTTGTCCATTCGCTAAGCCCTCCGGTCCTAGATGTGACAGGCTGTTGTATCCCTGTGCTCATCCCTCAAGTCCTCCAGTCCTAGAGGTGACAGGCTCTGTATCCCTGTGCCCATCCCTCGAGTCCTCCAGTCCTAGAGGTGACAGGCTCTTTGTCCATTCGCTAAGCCCTCCAGTCCTAGATGTGACAGGCTCTTGTATCCCTGTGCCCATCCCTCAAGTCCTCCAGTCCTAGAGGTGACAGGCTCTGTATCCCTGTGCCCATCCCTTGAGTCCTCCAGTCCTAGAGGTGACAGGCTCTTTGTCCATTCGCTAAGCCCTCCAGTCCTAGATGTGACAGGCTCTTGTATCCCTGTGCCCATCCCTCAAGTCCTCCAGTCCTAGAGGTGACAGGGTCTGTATCCCTGTGCCCATCTCCTGAACCACCTGGTGTCTCTTATATTGAAAGCAGTTTCTTTGCAATTCTGAGGTCCAGAGTACTGCCAGACAAGGTTTAAGAATGAAGACCTATAACCTTCAGGCATGGATCTAACCTCTACTTCTCATCCTGGGTCTGAGGGGAAGGTGATATGTTTTTTTGTGTAGACAATAAGCCACAGTTTTATCTGCTGTGTAGAGCCCCTCCCCTTAAATTAAGAAGAATCTCTTCTCCGTAATATTATTGACTCAGTGCCAGTGATCGACCAGGATGGAGGCAGTCTTCCCAGATAGAAAGTGTGAGTGGGTTTGATTGTGCCATTAGGCAGATTATAGTGAGAATAATAAAGAGAGGAGACTGAAAGTGGGAGCGTTTTACACACTGCAAACTTTCCTGTTTAATGAAGTGTGAAAGAGGCTGTCAGCATCACACATTCAGGGCCCAATCAAGATTAATTGGTTAAACTGGGGATGTTTGGAGTCTGGTCAGGGTTGGATAAATAGTGAACAATGCAAAGCCCTGTACCCAGAGCAGAGAAGTCTCTCTTTATATATGTCTTAGAGGCAGATGCAGCAACCAAACGTAAAAAAATCTAAATCGTTAAAGTCCCTAACGATTTTAAAATAACGAAAAATGCACCAAAAAAAAAAGTCACACATGCTGAGATCGGTAGTGAAACGTACAATGTATCAAAGAATCACAATACACATCGGTCTGGACCTCTCGTTAGGACAGCTCCGTGGCAGGAAAAAGTGTTAAGTGAAAAAATAAACAAACTTTGAGCCAATCCCAGCGCATTAGCAGAGCTAAAAGCGCTGTGATTGGTCCAAAGGACCTCAGAAAACACATAAAAAAATAAAAATAAAAAAGGATCGGGAGGGGGCAAGGGCGCTCATCAGGAGCGTCCTGTACGGACGGCCTTGCCCCCCCCCCCCGCTGCTCCCCACTTTCCGCTGCTCCCCCCACCCCGAAAAAGCAAACTTGTAGAAGCCCCTGCCCCCCCTCCCTTCCTCACTACTCTCAGCTCCGCCTCCCGACATCCTCCGTCTGTGCCCCGCCCCCTTTGGGGATCGTCGCCGCCATTCCCCTTCTCCATCGGGCCCCCCTCCCTCTTACCGGGCCCGTGCAGCGCCTCTGTCCGAAGGCGCTGCACGGGCAAGAAGAACGCAGAATCAGCTGATGCCTGCCTTCGCGATGGCATCGATAGAGCGTCTTTCTCCTCCTGGGCCCGCCCCTGTCTGACGTCAGTAACCTACGTAGGTTACTGACGTCAGACAGGGGCGGGCCCAGGAGGAGAAAGACGCTCTATCGATGCCATCGCGAAGGCAGGCATCAGCTGATTCTGCGTTCTTCTTGCCCGTGCAGCGCCTTCGGACAGAGGCGCTGCACGGGCCCGGTAAGAGGGAGGGGGGCCCGATGGAGAAGGGGAATGGCGGCGACGATCCCCAAAGGGGGCGGGGCACAGACGGAGGATGTCGGGAGGCGGAGCTGAGAGTAGTGAGGAAGGGAGGGGGGCAGGGGCTTCTACAAGTTTGCTTTTTCGGGGTGGGGGGAGCAGCGGAAAGTGGGGAGCAGCGGGGGGGGGGCAAGGCCGTCCGTACAGGACGCTCCTGATGAGCGCCCTTGCCCCTCCCGATCCTTTTTTTATTTTTATTTTTTTATGTGTTTTCTGAGGTCCTTTGGACCAATCACAGCGCTTTTAGCTCTGCTAATGCGCTGGGATTGGCTCAAAGTTTGTTTATTTTTTCACTTAACACTTTTCCTGCCACGGAGCTGTCCTAACGAGAGGTCCAGACCTCTCGTTAGTTTTCCTGCCTTTTTCCTGCGTAAAGGCAATCGGAAAAGGTTAGTGCATGTCGTTTCAATGGGGTTTTCACACTAATTGCTCATCTCCATTCCGTTTTCGTTAGCTGCTACTACCGTCGAAAAATAGGCTTTAGTGCATGGAAAGGATCGGAAATTCTTCCCCGAGGGCTCATTTAACGATGAAAAACGTTTAGTGCATCTGCCTCTTAGTTTGGGGGGTTTACTGAGCAACATTGAATTTTGTAAAGAAATGTGCCTGGGAGTGATAGTCTGTCTGGGGCTTTGGGCTCTGGATCTGTACAGGAGCATGCTTGGGACAGACTGGCTGAGGCTTGAGGCAGTGAATCTTTAGGGTAAGCTGCCTGGGAGAATATAAAATAAACATTTTTTTTAAAAAGTTCATCTCCCATTGACTGCACTGGGTTTTGATTAGATTTACTCTTAAGGTGAACAAATGGATATCATAAGTATTGGAGAATGATACCAGGAATGTAGAGACCAGGTCATGAGTTCTTTCTCCTGAAGGATCATTTTCACACAACCTTTGCCTGCTTTACTGCCTTTCCCTCATCTCATAAATATATTATTTGAAAAGAAGTCTTGGCTTTTTAACATTCTGCCAGGGCATTGGACACATGGGCAAGCCTACATCAAGGTAGTGGAGGAGTAACCTGATGGTTAGAACACTGGGCTGACCCACAGAAACCAGGGTTCAATTCCCACCAATGTTCCTTGTGATCTTGGGTGATGGGACAGTATGAGCAAGAGCTGAGTATGGACCTAACAGGGTACAAAAGTAAAGCAAAACTCCTTACTAACACAAATATGCTGAAGTTCATTACTTCACAGATACAGTAAAGTAGAAAATAAGTGTCTTGGAATTCAGGTGCAAACTTTACACAGGCCCCAAAGTCACAAATTCTAGCAAACCTTCAAGAAACCAGATTCAAAGATAAAGCTAGGCCTACTTTAGCCAGATTTCTGATAGTTTACATATATGTAGTGGAGGCATAAGCTGTAGGGCTGCTTCTTTCTTCCTTGGGCCTCTCTGCCTCGACTGTGCCAGTAGTTTATCTGGCTGCCTGAACCATGTTTTTCCTGCTCTGCCCTGTCATGCCCTCTGCTCTGTGCTGGCTTCTTAATGTGGTTTTGTGAGGGAGTATTGCTAAGGGGAACTGGTAGCTTCCTATACAAGCTGAGTGACTTAACCCCCCATTGCCCCAGGTACAAACTTGGGACTATAAACCCCTGATGACAGAGAAATACCTATTGTATCTGAATATAACTCACCTTGAACTGCTACTGAAAAGGCATGAGCTAAATCCAATCTATTTTCACAATTCATTTCTTGTTGGCTCATATCAGTAAGATAATTACAGATAGGAGGCACATAAACAATGGAAACAATCCGTGTTGCCAATGATTGCTTTCAGAAACCTGGTCAGCCTCTTCCTTTTTATTATTTTTAGGATAAAGAAGCGGGGTTTTTTTCTGATGCGTATCCTCTATTCCACAAGGATTCCATTCTCCCTCCATCAGAAAACAGCGGTAGCCAGTGCATCTGTCCGGTCTTTGTTTTTCTTATCAAATGAGCTCTTTGCTTCATTGGGGGGAGAGAAGAGGGACCCTTTTCTCTAGAACACATTTTGGCTTATTTTTAAAATTAGACTGAGATGTATGTTGAGCTGTAGATGTTTTCTGTTTTATGAATGAGTAAAAAGAAAGATGTGATAACTTTGTAGAGGTCAGATTGTACGGTAGGTTAGATGTACATCTCTCCCTCCTTATATCCTGTTTATATGTGTGCACAGTTCTTTCTTCAAAGCTTCACTTATCAGTCCTTGACTATGGAATCACACAACATCTTCACTGCCCTTCCAAATGTAATGTCACAAACACAACTTGGGGAGATTAATAGTCACTTACTGATCTGAAAATTATCCTCCTTCAAAGAGGTTAGAAGTACTTTTAGCCACAGTGAGGCAATGTTCCTGTGAGCATTTTGCTGGGTGGATGAAGTGTGCACACAAACAATATTTTTACATTTTGCACACACTTCCACCGGTGCTATTTAACATATTTATAAATGATCTGGAAAATGGAATGACGAGTGAGGTGATTGCATTTGCAGATGACACAAAACTATTCAAAGTTGTCAAAGCACATGCAGATTGTGAAAAATTGCAGGAAGACCATAGGAAACTGGAGCACAGGGCATCCAAATGGCAGATGAAATTTAATGTGGACAAATGCAAAGTGATGCACATTGGGAAGAATAATCCAAATCTTTGTTACCTAATGCTAGGGTCCACCTTAGTAGTCAGCACTCAAGATAAAGATCTAGATGTCATTGCAGACAATATGCTGAAATCTTCTGCCCAGTATGCAGAGGCAGCCAAAAAAGCAAACAGGATACTAGGAATTATTAGAAAAGGGATGCAAAATAAGACCAAGAATGATATAGTGCCTCTTTATTGCTCCATGGTGCAACCTTACCTCGAGTATTGCATTCAATTCTGGTCACCATATCTCAAAAAAGATATAGTGGAATTAGAAAAGGTTCAAAGAAGAGCAACCAAAATGATAAAGGGGATGAAACGCCTCCCATATGAGGAAAGGCTAAAGAGGTTAGGGCTCTTCAGCTTGGAAAAGGAACAGCTGGGGGGGGGGGGGATATGATTGAGGTCTACAAAATCATGAGTGGTGTAGAATGGGTAAAAGTGAATTGATTTTTCATTCTTTCAAAAAGTGCAAAGACTGGGGGACACTCGATGAAATTACATGGAAATACTTTTAAAACAAATAGGAGGAAATATTTGTTCACTCAAAGAATAGTTGAGCTCTGGAACTCACTGCTGGAGAATGTGGTAACAGTGGTTAGTGTATCTGGGTTTAAAAAAGGTTTGGACAAGTTCCTGGAGGAAAAGTCTATAGTCTGTTATTAAGATGGACATGGGGAAGCCACTGCTTGCCCCAAGATTGGTAGCATGGAATGTTGCTAATAATTAGGTTTCTGCAAGGTACTTGTGACCCGGACTGTCCACTTTTGGAAGCAGGATACTGGGCTAGATGGACCATTGGTCTGACCCAGTATAGATATTCTTATGTTCTAATGTTTCATTCTAAAATTATATATATGCCTTCTTTGAAAACTGGTACAAAAACATCTGTAGAAAAAGTATAAATGGTCTTTTGTCCCAACATGGACAATCTGAAATTGTCTCCTTAATACAACTGATATTTTGATGCTTATCATAGGATGACGTCTTAAGGGTGATTCTTTTGAGAACATCAGTGAAGTGTATCAGTTAATTCCTGTTCCTTGGTAATTTATCATTTCATGCCTAGTATAAAATGGGCACCTGGTTTTAAGGATACTATGGGGAGAGAGGATGGGGGTTTCTAGTGTGGTGCTAGTTCAATATTGCAATCCCAGGGGGGTGGTCAACCCCATCAAAATTAATCTTGGATGCAAGTATATTTCCAAAGACATGGAAGGGCCAAGTAAAGACAAGCAGAATCCACATGGCCATTTATTCATTTTGGTCCATTCCTAGCAGCAAAGTGACAAAAAAATTAATACTGCAGAAGAGACACTTATCTGCCATGTTTATTTTTCTCTTACTATTCAGTGCTTCTCAGAAACACATTGCTCTTTGCAAAGTCCATGTATGTAATGCACAGTCTAAGGTATCTTTTCTTATTATTATTTCATTAGCAATTAGCCTATTATGCAACAGATTCAATACTGGTGCTCTACTTTGTGCCAGCCTGTTACTGGAAGCTGCAAACAGGCCAGATCTTCAGCATATTCACTATGAATACCTTAGCCACATTTTACCAAACAGGTTTATTTTGCATAGGGTGGTTGCCAAGAAGCCCAGTGCAGTATTGAACCTCTGAGGGGCATGATTATGCTCTTCTGTGTGGCCCTATGAGTGTAGCACTTTCCTCCTGCTACCTTCTCCAGCACCATGGACAGCTGCAGCTTCACTGTTAGTAGGGGGAACAATTATAATAATCAGTGACTTAAGGTAGGTTGCTGTCAGATGATTTATTTATTTATTAAGATTTATTTACCGTCTTTTTGAAGGAATTCACTCAAGGTGGTGTACAGTAAGAATAGATCAAACATGAGCAATAGGCAATTACAGCAGTAAAAATATTCAAGTAACAATACAAATGATTATTACAAAACTTTGCAGGTTGATATGGGGAGGGAGCTGTGTTGGGTATGAACCTAGAAAGAGATCTTGCATGCTCATCTGGCAGAGTACCAATGAGGAAGATGACAAAAACTGTCATGGGCAAAGACAACGATGTCACCAGTGTGAGGCTGACTTATCCTGCTGTCCACTGAGAACCCCTGCTGCAGGTAACTTCACTGTGTTTCTCAGTCCAGGCTTGGAGGCACATGAGAATGAATATTTATGAGAATTTAGCATACCTTGGAGACTCACTCTATGCAAATATATCTCATGCATATTTACTGTAGCTACTGAGAAATCCAGACCAATAGGTATGCTTTTAGGTCAAGAACCACTGATTTAGAGAATAACTTCATTTTCCTCACACAGTACAGCTTTGTGGCCGACAAACTCCTTTTTTATTCTAAGGGAAACTCTCCATGCAATGTGCACAGATTAAATATTCCTGGGGATTTCAAAAATAAATCCCTGAGTTTACTTTCCCTTCTCTACCACAGGTAAAAATCGTACCATGAATCAGAGCAAAAATTTTACTGCCTTACATGTAAACATTTATACTTGTCTAAAGAGTTTTGGAAAATGCCTTCTCACTCCCCGCCCCCCCCCCCCATATTGATCTGGGCACCATCATCTTCACTTTAATTCAGTGTTTCTCAACCCAGTCTTCAGGACACACCCAGTCAGTTGGGTTATCAGGATATCCACAAGGAATATGCATGAGACAGATTTGCATACCAATGGGGCAGTGCATTCAAATCTATCTCATACATATTCATTGTGGATATTCTGAAAACCTGACTGGCTGGGGGGTGCCCCAAGGACTGGGTTGGAAAGCATTGATTTAAGAAATGCATTGTTACTCCAATTAAAAATAAATTGCCCTTCATCATTTTTGTTGACCTTCATGAACTGTGGAGATGGGGAAGGTGGGCCAGGGGCAGAAACAAGGGATGTATGGCTGAAACAGGGAGGTGAGTGACTGCTCTCTGCTGTGGTCCAGGCTCACCCCCTCTGCAGGCAGCCTGGAAGACAGGGGCTGGAACCAAACACCCCTGCTCTGGAGTCATAAAGGAAGTGTCTGAAAATAACAAGAAGCAGCATAAGGAGTGTCAAAGCAAATGCAAGGCGCAGATAAAGAAGGCCAAGAGGGATTACGAAAAAAAAGATAGCATTAGAGGCAAAATACATAATAAAAATTTTTTGCAGTATATTAAAAGCAGGAAGCCGGCAAAAGAATCGGTTGGGCCGCTGGATGACCGAGGGGTAAAAGGGGCGATCAAGGAAGACAAAGACATAGCGGAGAGACTGAATGAATTCTTTGCTTCGGTCTTCACCGAGGAAGATTTGGGTGGGATACTGGTGTCGGAAATGGTATTTCAAGCGGACGAGTCAGAGAAACGTACTGACTTCACGGTAAACCTGGAGGACGTAATGGGGCAGTTCAGCAAACTGAAGAGTAGCAAATCTCCTGGACTGGATGGTATTCATCCTAGAGTACTGATAGAACTGAAAAATGAGCTTGCGGAGCTACTGCTAGTGATATGCAACTTATCCTTAAAATCGAGCGTGGTACCGGAAGATTGGAGGGTGGCCAATGTAACGCCCATTTTTTAAAAAGGCTCCAGGGAAGATCCGGGAAATTATAGACTGGTGAGTCTGATGTCAGTGCCGGGGAAAATGGTAAAGGCTATTATTAAAAACAAAATTACAGAGCACATCCGAGGACATGGATTACTGAGACCAAGTCAGCACGGCTTTTGTGTGGGGAAATCTTGCCTGACCAATTTACTTCAATTCTTTGAAGGAGTAAACAAACATGTGGACAAAGGGGAACCAGTTGATATTGTGTATCTGGATTTTCAAAAGGCGTTTGACAAGGTACCTCATGAAAGGCTACAGAGGAAATTGGAGGGTCATGGGATAGGAGGAAATGTCCTATTGTGGATTAAAAACTGGTTGAAGGATAGGAAACAGAGAGTGGGGTTAAATGGTCAGTATTCACAATGGAGAAAGGTAGTTAGTGGGGTTCCTCAGGGGTCTGTGCTAGGACCGCTGCTTTTTAATATATTTATAAATGATTTAGAGATGGGAGTAACTAGCGAGGTAATTAAATTTGCTGATGACATAAAGTTATTCAAAGTTGTTAAATCGCAACAGGATTGTGAAAAATTACAAGAGGACCTTACGAGACTGGGAGGCTGGGCGGCTAAATGGCAGATGACGTTTAATGTGAGCAAGTGCAAGGTGATGCATGTGGGAAAAAAGAACCCGAATTATAGCTATGTCATGCAAGGTTCCACGTTAGGAGTTACGGACCAAGAAAGGGATCTGGGTGTCGTCGTCGATAATACGCTGAAACCTTCTGCTCAGTGTGCTGCTGCGACTAGGAAAGCGAATAGAATGTTGGGTATTATTAGGAAAGGTATGGAAAACAGGTGTGAGGATGTTATAATGCCGTTGTACCGCACCTTGAGTATTGTGTTCAATTCTGGTCGCCGCATCTCAAGAAAGATATAGTAGAATTGGAAAAGGTGCAGCGAAGGGTGACTAAAATGATAGTGGGGATGGGACGACATCCCTATGAAGAAAGATTAAGGAGGCTAGGGCTATTCAGCTTGGAGAAGAGATGGCTGAGGGGAGACATGATAGAGGTATATAAAATAATGAGTGGAGTGGAACAGGTGGATGTGAAGCGTCTGTTCACGCTTTCCAAAAATACTAGGACTAGGGGGCATGCGATGAAACTACAGTGTAGTAAATTTAAAACAAATCGGAGAAAATTTTTCTTCACCCAACGTATAATTAAACTCTGGAATTCGTTGCCGGACAAAGTGGTGAAGGCGGTTAGCTTAGCAGAGTTTAAAAAGGGGTTGGACGGTTTCCTAAAGGACAAGTCCATAAACCGCTACTAAATGGACTTGGGAAACATCCACAATTCCAGGAATAACATGTATAGAATGCTTGTACATTTGGGAAGCTTGCCAGGTGCCCTTGGCCTGGATTGGCCACTGTCGTGGACAGGATGCTGGGCTTGATGGACCCTTGGTCTTTTCCCAGTATGGCATTACTTATGTACTTATGTAAGTGGAGGAACTGCATTCCAGATGTTTCCTCCAAAAATCAAACCCTGTTGCTAAGGAAGAAAAAGCTGGGGCAAGGTTTCCCTAGCTCCCAGCTCCCAACCTTCATTTACTTCTTAACGGAAGATTTTTTTTTCCTTAATTTTTACTTTCACTTTGCTTTGATGCCTAAGATTACTATGTACACAGAAGATGCTGAGGCACCAGCTATCATAGTAACATAATAACACAGCAGATGATGGCAGTAAAAGTCCAGCAAGTTCATCCAGTTTGTCCAGTTATTACTACGCATACTGCTAGGGATAGATCTCAGCTGCCAGTCTTACAGTGTGACCATTTTTAAGATCTTTGTCTTTGCCCATGACAGTTTTTGTCATCTTCCTCATTGGTACTCTGCCAGATGAGCATACGAGATCTCTTTCTATGTTCATACCCAACACAGCTCCCTCCCCATATCTACCTGCAAAGTTTTATAATAATCATATGGCTATCAATCTCAGCCTGACCATTGCCCAAGCATTCAGCCTCCTATGTCCCCAGCCTAGTCTACTTCTCACTAAGCTGTTCTCATCTCTAGTGCTTGCGGACTACATTTCCCTAGGCTTTATATCCTAAGATTTACTGTTGAGGCCTCTTACGGTTGGTTAACTTCTGTTCACCTTATGGATAGCACACTGTGCATATATGTGGATTTGAAGCACTTTTCAATGTGACTCTCTTGAAAATTGGCTTAACCCCATTAAGTTCAGGTCATTTTGAATGGGATGAATTGCCAGACTGTGGGTAACCTTCATTCTAAGTATGACACCTATCCCTGCAGTTTGCAGACAGTTCTCCTGCCTCCAGATGGACAGATAGATTGAATTACCCCCTAAGCACTTTACTGCCACATGTTGAAAAGTGCTAAAAAGGATCACTTAAGCTTAGAAAATTACACAGTTAAAACAGCAGGGGACAGTTTCTTTAATTTGCTTAAATTTAGACAAGGTCATTTCACATTACAGAAAAGAGATAATGGGATTACTTTCTTGCTTTTTCTCTTCCTTCTATCATCTTTCTCTATCTCTGTCTATGCATCTCCTTTTCTTTCTCATGTCCTCTCTGAAGACAGAAAGAAGCCCCCCTCCCCGGTGCCTTATGCACTCCTTTCCTTTCTCCTCTATATACCCTATTGCTGGAGCTGTTTGGGAAGTGATTCTAATTCTAGGTGATGCTGGAATTTTCTCTTAATAAACACAAGGGGCCAGATTCTATATAAGGCACCTAAAAAATCCATGTGGTAAACATTTCCAGCTAAGCGTATTCTATAAGCGGCACCTAGATTTAAGCACAGTATATAGAATACACTTAGTTGATATCCCAGCGCCTAAAATTACACGCCTCCATTTACACCAGTGAAAATGTGGCATCCCTGTACATTGATTTACATACACTGCACCATATTCTATAACAGTGCATGTAAATTTTAGAATGCCCATGAAATGCCCATTTCCCCACCCATAGCCACACCCCTTTTGAACTGCGCACATTAGAATTGAGGTGTAGTTTATTGCAGAATATGCTTAGTGAGTTGCGTGTGTAAATTCTAATTATTGCCAACTAGTGCTCATCATTGCTTGTTAGCTGCTGTTATCAACGCAGATGAGCTTGTTAAGACAATTAAGTTACGTGCTTTGTTATGGGCTCCTGCTTTACCTGAATTCACTTACTATTCCTTTCTCTCCCGTCTGCCTGCTTCTTTCCCTTAATGATTACCACCTTGTCCTGCCAGGACCTACGTTTGCCTAGTTAGAATTTACCAGAAATCGTGCCTTCTTTTTCGCTGCCCCCTCTTTTTGGAACTCGCTCCCCTCCCATATCAGCGCAGAATCTTCCTTTAAAGCTTTTAAACCTGTGCTAAAAGCTTGGCTTTTTACACAAGCATATGAAACTCTTTAGTGCGTTCCCTTGAGAATGGACTCTGTAGCTACAAGCAATTGTTTTTAGATACCTGTTGATAATGTTTGTTTGCTCCTTAACTTCCTCCTGTTCTGTGCTTTGAAGTAATCTTGTTTTTTCACTAGGATGCTTTATCTTTCCTATCCATATTGTAGTTCTTTTCTTTTTAACCTAATATGTTTTAATTATTGCAAACTGCTAAGACCTGCTAGTTAGCATTGACAGTATAGCAAATCTTAATAAACTATAAAACGATTCAGCGCGGAATGCTAGGCGTGCTATTATAGAATCCAGCAGTAAGGGGGCAATTCAATAACTAGGAGCTTCATTTTAGGTGCCCGATGCTGCATATTGAGTGCCAATTCTATTACGGCATCTGGGTGCCGAGGTGTCATTATAGAATATTAGCGTAAACCTGCGTGGATGGATCTAAATGGCACCAACAGTTATACCAGGTCTATGCAGGCTAACTGTTAGCAGCTATGTGTGCTGAGTTGTGCATATATCTTACTACACTTGGGAGTGGAGGAGTGACCTAGTGGTTAGGGTGGTGGACTTTGGTCCTGAGGAACTGAGTTCAATTCTCACTTCAGGCACAGGCAGCTCCTTGTGACTCTGGGCAAGTCACTTAACCCTCCATTGCCCCATGTAAGCCGCATTGAGCCTGCCATGAGTTTTGGTACTGCTAGATCTTTTAAAAGTCAAATCAATTAGCCTGGCTATTTCCAATCAAGACACAAGGGAAGAAAAGGGAAGGGAAATGGGACTTGATATACCACTTTTCTGTGGTTTTTGCAACTACATTCAAAGCAGTTTATATAGTATATACAGGTACTTATTTGTACCTGGGGAATGGAGGGTTAAGCGGCTTGCCCAGAGTACATAAGTAATGCCACACTGGGAAAAGACCAAGGGTCCATCGAGCCCAGCATCCTGACCACGACAGCGGCCAATCCAGGCCAAGGGCACCTGGCAAGCTTCCCAAACGTACGAACATTCTATAGTTATTCCTGGAATTGTGGATTTTTCCCAAGTCCATTTAGTAGCGGGGGTTTTTTTTGGGTACAAATGTAACAAAAAAAACTTGTCCTTTAGGAAATCGTCTAACCCCCTTTTAAACTCTGCCAAGCTAACCGCCTTCACCACATTCTCCGGCAACGAATTCCAGAGTTTAATTACATGTTGGGTGAAGAAAAATTTTCTCCGATTTGTTTTAAATTTACTACACTGTAGTTTAATCGCATGCCCCCTAGTCCTAGTATTTTTGGAACGCGTGAACAGACGCTTCACATCCACCTGTTCCACTCCACTCATTATTTTATATACCTCTATCATGTCTCCCCTCAGCCGTCTCTTCTCAAGAAGCTGCAGATGGAATCAAACCCAGTTCCCCAGGATCAGTCGCCATAGAGATTCATGCCACTGGGATGTAGGAGGAGCCAGCATTTTTAGTAGACTGGTCCCCCAGACATCCCAGGAGAGCAATGGGGCACCCTAGAGGGCACTACTGTGCACTTCATAAAAATGCTCCCAGGTACACATCTCATCTTGTCTCCTGAGCCCTCATTAGACTTCCATAATGTTAAGGTATTTCATGACCACAACATCTTGGAAATCATGAAAAAAAAATGCAGGAAACAGCAGACACTCAGCTGAGCACAGGTTATATTCAGATTATGGATCAGCAAAAATCATATCAGCGCTGTAAAAATGTAACTGGAAAAAATAGCAATTGTGTGTAATTTGTGAATATCTTCATTGACAGAAACTCCTTTGAAGCAGCAGGTTCAGCACTGATGACCAATAACTGGTTATGTTTAAAAGGATAGTGGATTGGAGGGTTGGAGCATGTTACATGGTATGAATGAGAAATGAGTCTCCGTGAATTTAGACAAGGGTTTTATCTCCCTGTGCCTCACTATAATTAGAACAACTTAATAATAATACCAGAGCTCATTTATTTTTGAAAGCTTTTTACACAGTTCAAAAAACAGAGATGTGCTGGAAGTGGATGCCCTTACATTCCTGAAATGCTACACTGTACAAAAACGTTGGGACCCTGCTTGCATCAGGGCTGGTGTTAGACATTCAGGGGCCCAGGGAAGAAACTGGGGAGGAGGCCCCAATGCTGGTCTTCAGCATATGCCTTCTTCAGCTTGAGGTAGGTTTTGGATCCCCCTGTAATGAGGGCCCAGGGCAATTGTCCTGTTTGCCACCCCCTAACGCCAGCCCTGGCTTGCATTATGCTACAAATCTATGATGACACAAAAATTAATGCAACTGAGCCATGTCTTCCTAACACAAGAAGAACCGTGTTATCTGAGGGTGATTAATTCCTGCTAAGCAAAAATGTGCGAATGATAAAAGCCTCAGAGTCTGCAACAATTCAAGCTGAATTGGAAGCAGGCAGTCACAAAATTAATTCACTGCTTTGTCACCAGTGCAAAAATATGCTTCTATCTGTAGGAGCTTACTAGAAATATTCCACTTCCTAGCCCATTTCTGAGCAAGACTTAGGTCACGGACTGGAACCTCTCCAGGTGTAACAAGACAGCTACCCAAACCAGAAGAACGAGGGCCCTACATTGCTCCAGGTAGCATGACACCTGTGCTAAGTTAAGAAGTAACACATTTGAATACATTTGCCTAGTTTCTCTCCTAAATGGATCAATCTTACTGGAGATCGCAATAGCCTGGCAACTTCTAAAGAATTAGTTTGGGAATTCTTGATAAGAATTAGGCAAAGGAACAGAGCCACTGGGGCTACGGCTCAAGCAACTTTTTGCTTCACATTTCATCATCAATTGGGGAGTTTGGGGAACAGGGTTTGACTTCTTTGGCACCCCTCCCCCCCCCCCCCCCCCCCCCCCCGGATGGATGAACAGAGGGAATGAGCACTGCCAAACTCATCACTAATAGCAATCCAAAGAGTGTCCCTCTGAGAAGTTCTGGAAGGAGGGAGTACCCCTCTGACCCTCCCATAATGTGTCCCTTCCTTCCCCCACAAAGCATAAGGGCACCTCCCCAGGTGGTCACCCATCTTACCTGCCACTTCTAGTGGCCACAGCTCCTGCTCCTTTAAATGCCTGGAGAAAAAAAATTAAAAAAATCCACAAACAGCTATGTTCTTTCTCAGTTGAAGGTATTAAATCATCCTGTTATTTTAAGGGACAAATTAAACCCGATTTCCTTCCAACATTTTGCTTTTGTGTTCTGAACTGATTGCATTGTAGCTCAGATAATGGAATGGCTGATGAACATTGTGAGCTGTAATTCAATTGAGGGGTTTCTGATAATGGAATAAGGCAGGATTTGGGCTTAAACTATGCCCTTCATGTAGGCTTTTAAAGGCAGAAGGAGTCCTCCTGCTGCTATCCTGTCTCCCCTTTAATGGATAGCTGGGTTAGGCCAGACATTTTTGGGGGGTAGGGGAAGAGCTGTTCAGGTTTGCTAGAGATTCTGCCTTCATTCTCTAAATATGTCAGAAATGCCTCAGTAATCAGCCCAGGAGACCATCTTAGACACAGGACGGTCTCCTGCATAAAGTGGCTGAGTTGCTGATTCTCTGTGCATCACCCAGAGAGACTCTCCGGCTATTAACTATACTTTCTATGCATCCAGAATGAGCACAAGCAGTAAAATCTTTTAAGATATTTATGATGTTTGCTCACTGGGGAGTAGATGTGGAAAAATCTGAATACCAAGTAAAGAGAAGCCTTCTGGGATTCATCCCAGAGCTTACGAACAGTCAAATTAGACCACAAAATATAAGAGCACAAACTAGAAGGTGACAGCAAAGTTAGATAAGAGAATGCATCACCTCTGGAGCTGCTACCATCTTAATATTTCTTGATAAACTCAGCTGTGTAATAAAGAGCACAGGACAAGCTCAGAGACTGGAGAGGGATTTTGGACAAGCAGCTGTAGCTCAAAGCTGCAGCTATTCAGATCTCAAAGACCTAAAATAATTTCTTTCACCCTCCTTCCCCTCCCCTCTCCCTCCCCTCCCCTTCCCTGCCTCTGTGAATACAAAGGGAACATTGCTGCTCTCCTTTTCCACCTCCCCTCCCTTCCCTCCACATCCCATAGCTGCTAGATGAAGGGGAAAGTTGTCCAGGTTGATTTTCCCATAGCAGACCTGCCAGGTCTCCCAAAGACTTCAGGAGTAAAGAGCTTACCTGGAAATTCTATAACTGGGTATGTGCAGTTACATGGATCTTTAGCTGTATATCTGCCCGCAGTGGTAAACGTATATGCAGAACAGTTTGCAAGTAGGTCAGTATATTCTTCCAGAACGTTCATATACCATCACAGGACCAAAATATGTGAGTTAACGTTGCTGGAGTAAAGTGGCGTCGAAGACATTCAGCCATAGCCAAAAAAAACCAGTCTTAAATGCCTGTCCTGGAGCCATGTACATCCTCAATAAAAACTTGTATTGCTGCTCCTGTATTGGCACTGATCTTACAAGCACTTTAATGTGCCTTATGAGGAAACGAAGGCATGGATCGAAGTTCCATGACATCTGAAAGACACCATGACTCCATTGATAAAAAGAAAGGCTGGCTTTAGTCTGACAAGACAGAACAATGGTTTCAGTAATCGAGTCAGCCATATCCTCCACCAAAACCGAGTAGTCCAATCCATCAATATAATGCTTTACTTGGCAATAAGTATACCAGTCTTGTTTTTGAACTAAACTAACTGTATCCAATTCTGCAAATAGTTTCACAGTACTGCTCTCCATGAGCAAGTCTTTAATATAACAAAGTCCATGGCTATGCCATCTTTTCAAATACCCTTTCGAACCATCCGGGTCTAGATCTTTATTGCCCCACAAAGGCAATAATACTGTGGTACATGGCGTTACCTTCACTTTCCTGCAGAGCCAATGCCAACCCTGCTTGATAGACTTCAATATTGGATGCTGTCGTGTAGTAAATATCAAATGAGGTAATTTAATGTGTAGGTAAGATAAAAGATGCACAGGTGCCACCAGTTGGTGCTCCACAGAAAGTGGTGTGAAGTAATTGCTACCTTTAATCCAATCCACCAAATGTCTCATCAAGCAAGCCACATTATAATACCGAAGATATGGAAGAGACAGGCCGTCTCATCCCATAGGCACCACCAACTGATGTAAACTGGCTCGAGGCTTCTTATTATTCCAGAGAAATCTCCGTAGTATAGTAAAAAAAAAAATTATAATCCTTATCAGTTAAAAACATCAGAAAGATCTGTAGTACACGTGGGGGAGATTTTCGATATGACGTCTAAGTCTGATTTTGGATGTTTTGCACAAAACATCCAAAATCCAAATAGGAAAAAAAAGCCATTTTTGAAAAAGAAAAACATCTATCTTTTTTTTTTTTTTTTTAATACTGTCTTGAACAAGGTTTTGTGCTTTGGACATTTTGTTTTTGGTCTATTAAAAAAAATGAGTAAGTGCAAAACTTAGAGATTTATGCCATTAGGATGTAGGAGGAGCCAACATTTTTAGTTGACTGGTCCCCCCAGATATCCCAGGAGAGCAATGGGCACTTCATAAAAATTCTCTCAGGTATACATCTCACCTTTGCTCCCTTATCTTGTCCTCTGAACCCTCCAAAACCCACTCCTCCCACTGTACACCACTACAATAGCCATTATGAGTGAAGGGGGCACCTATATGTGGGTACAGTAGGGTTTTAGTGACTTTGGGAGGGGTCACAGTTTCTACCACATGTGTGACAGGTATAAGGAGATAGGGACCAGAGTTCCCCACTCTATAATGCACTGCACCGACCACTACACCACTCCAGGGACCTGCATGCTGCTCTAACAAACCTGACTTTAATATCTGCAGCTGTCATAGTGTCTGGTAAGTCATATTTTTGGTGGGAGGGGGTCAGTGACCACTGGGGGGTATTAGGGGGGTCACCCCTGATTCCCTTCAGTGGTCATTTAGGGCACCTTTTTATGCCTTATTCGTTATAAAAACAGGTCTAGCTCAAAACATCTTAGCTTTAATCATAGATGGTTTTGTTTTGTTCCATTTTGGCAGAAAAACAGCCAAATGTTAGGAACGCCCATATCCTGCCCATGACATGCCCCCTTGAGATTTGGATGCACTGCAGAAGAACAACATAGAAAAATGTCTGAAAATAGGTTTCAGAAATACTGATTTGGACACTTTTGTGAGAAAAACGTCCTTATGCTGCTTTATGCTACTTTTTAGACATTTTTCTTTTTTGAAAATGAGCCCCGTGAACATAGTAGATGACGGCTGAGAAAGACCTGCACGGTCCATCCAGTCTGCCCAACAAAATAACTCATATGTGCTACTTTTTGTGTATACCTGACTTGATTAGTATCTGCCATTTTCACTGCACAGACAGTAGAAGTCTGCCCAGCACTAGCCCTGCCTCCCAACCACCAGCCCCGCCCCCCACCACCGGCTCTGCCACCCAATCTCCACTAAGCTTCCTTTATGTTTATCCCACGCATTTTTGAATTCCGTTACCATTTTCATCTCCACCACCTCCCGCAGGAGGGCATTCCAAGCATCCACCACTCTCTCCGTGAAAAAGTACTTCCTGATATTTTTCTTGAGTCTGCCCCCCTTCAATCTCATTTCATGTCCTCTAGTTCTACCGCCTTCCCATCTCCAGAAAAGGTTCGTTTGCGGATTAATACCTTTCAAATATTTGAACATCTGTATCATATCACCCCTGTTTCTCCTTTCCTCCAGGGTATACATGTTCAGGTCAGCAAGTCTCTCCTCATACGTCTTGTAACGCAA
Organism: Microcaecilia unicolor; assembly: GCF_901765095.1. Classification (NCBI taxonomy): domain Eukaryota; kingdom Metazoa; phylum Chordata; class Amphibia; order Gymnophiona; family Siphonopidae; genus Microcaecilia; species Microcaecilia unicolor. The sequence goes on along the minus strand of NC_044041.1, from coordinate 75,417,580 downwards.
ATCCCATACCATTCTTGTAGCTTTTCTTTGCACCACTTCAATTCTTAGCTATGTGTTTCAGACACATAAGGGAATAGAAAGGAGGAAGCGTTAAGTTCAGTCCAGTTTGAGTATTAGTGTTGTTGTGTTGCAGGATTCAGGTGTTTAAGTTGGGTCATTAGGGTATGCCTTTTTGAACAAGATATGGCAACAGAAAGGTATAAATCAAATAACAGATCTGAATATGTTCTTAAATCACACAATAAAACTACCTGCTTCCTGTATCCCACAGAACAGGTGAAGCAAAAAATAGGGTTGGAACTTTGGTAGGCTTTTTCATGTCTTTTTATCCACAGGTACAAAAGCTCCTATACTTGAAGTATGCCAAAGAAACATTGTGCCCATAAAGCTGTGGCTCTCATTACATCTTCTGCCTCTGTCCAGACTGAATGCTTGGTCCTAGGCAAGATTCTGGTTTCATGTGATAAATGTATGCACATTGAATCCCTCATGAAAGAAACACAAGAACTAAGAGAGGAGGTGGCAAGACTAGGAAGCATCTGTGACAACCAGAAATTCATCCCAGAGATGCATGTTGAAACATTGGGGATCTCCAGCAAAGGGAGAGAAGATCTGGTGCTGAAAGAGGACAGCTGGACACAAGTCACCAGATCCTGCAAAATCAACCCCCCAACACCATCTTCTGTTGAACCAAAGAATCAGTTCACAGCCCTGGAGGCAGAAGAGCTAAAAAACATCTCAAGAACAGGAGGAAACAATGATCAAAAATCCCAAAGCCACTGGATTGCCGGCCAATAAGAAGTGAAAGGTAGTGGTGATTGGTGATTCTCTTCTGAGGGATACTGAAGTGCCCATCTGCCGACCAGATATGATGTCCAGGGAGGTGTGCTGTCTGCCTGGTGCCAAGATTCGAGATGTAGCGGAAAAAGTGCCCAGACTAATCAAGCCTACAACCACTATCCTATGCTGCTCATCTATGTTGGCACAAATGACACTGCTAGGTATCCTACTGAACATATTAAATGTGACTTCATGGCTGTGTTCTCATCGATCTTTCCTGATGAAGGTAAAGGGCAAATAAGGGAAGCTCGCATCCTGGAGCTAAATGTTTGGCTGAATGGATGATGCCAACATGAGCGCTTTGGTTTCCCAGACCACGGGATGATTTTCCAAGAGCTACTGAGCAGTGAAGGTGTCCATCTTTCAAGGAAGGGATGAAGTATCTTTAGTAAAAGACTAGCTAAAGTACTAAAGAGGGCTTTAAACTATATTTGATAGGGATGGGTGAAAAAATCCCCAAAGTGATTAATAACCCTCAGGAAGGTAAGATATCAAATACCTTTATAGAAAATGAAAAAAAAGTGTAACATCTGGAGAGCCTTGTAGCCTAGTGCCCGTAGTATGAGAAACAAATTTCTAGATCCAGAGGCTGCAATGATAGAAGTCAACTTGGATTTAGTGGTGCTCACAGAGATGTGGCTCATGGAAAACCATAACTGGGATATAGTTATACCTGGCTATAATCTATTCAGGAAGGACAGGGTAGGAAAAAAGGGTGGAGTGGCATTATATTTTACGAGTATTAAAGTGCAGGATGAATAGGGTAAGGAAGAAGCACTGTGGGTTAAACTGGCAAGCAGGAAAGGAAAATGTATTTACATTGGTATAATATACAGGTCATCTTCACAGTCAGAAAAAATGGACAGAGACTTAATTGAAAACATCCACAAGATAGCTAGGAAAGGGGAAGTGCTACTGATAGGTGATTTTAATATGCTGGACGTCATTTGGGGCATCCCTGCTGCGAGGTCATCTAGAAGCAAAGGGATCTTGGATTATCTACAGGATGAATTGTTTCAGCAGTGGGTAACGGAACCAATGTGGGATGGAGCAATTATAGATCTGGTGCTTACAAATGAGGGGAATGTTTCTGATGTCACAGTAGGACATCATTTGACATCTAGGGCCTCTTTTATAAAGCCATTCTACCGATTCTCGGTGTGGCAAATGAGAGGAAGCCAATTAAATTCCTATGGGCTTCCTCTCATTTGCTGTGCGGGAAACGCTAGTGCTGCTTTGAAAAGAAGCCCCTAGTGATCACCAAATGGAGAGGTTCAATATTAAGACGAAGGAGGAGAGAGCTTATTCAGGATTGAAGGTCCTAGATTTCTAAAGAACTAACTTTGCCGAGATGGGGGAATTTTTCATGGAAGAGTTAGGTGGATGGGAACAGCAGAAGGAAGTAGAGCAGCAGTGGGCAAAACTGAAAGAAGCTATTTTAAAGGTGACAAACCTTTATGTTAGAAAATTACATAAAAGTAAGAGGAAAAGAAGGGCACTCTGGTTCTCAAACGTAGTGGCTGAAAAGATAAGGGAAAGAAAGTTAGCCTTCATATGTTACAAGATGACTCAGAAAGAGGAAGACAGGCAAAAATATCTAGAAAAGCTAACAGAAGCTGGAAAAGCTGTCAGGAAGGTGAAGAAGCAAATGGAAGAAAAGATAGCCGATATGGTAAAATTGGTGGACAAGACATTTTTCAGATATGTAAGTGATAGGAGGATGTGCCATAATAGCACTGTGAGGCTCAAAGCTGAGGGGGAGGAATATGTAGAAGCTGATAAGGATAAAGTTGAACTGCTTAACAATTATTTCTGTTCTATTTTCACAGATGAAAGACCAGGGGTAGGACCGCAGAAAACAAATGTCAGTGGGGGTGGATGTATGGTAGACCAAGACCAATTCTTAGAAGACTGTGTTCATAAGGAGCTAGCTAAACTAAAAGTAGACAAAGTGATGGGGCCTGATGGGATACATCCGAGGGTACTCAAGGAACTCGGAGAAGTTCTGGCATCTCCGCTGTCTGACCTCTTCAATGCTTTCTTAGAGTCTGGAATGATCCTGAAGGACTGGAGAAGGGCAGATGTGGTCCCTCTGCACAGGAGCAGACGTAAAGAGGAGGTCAAGAATTACAGACCTGTCAATCTGTAAACTATAAGTAAACTAATAGAAGCACTTCTAAAGCAGAGGATTGTGAGGTTTCTCAAATCGAATGGATTGCAGGACCCGAGGCTGCATGGCTTCACTAGAAGCAGGTCATGTCAGACGAATCTGATTGATTTCTTTGGGTGACCAAACAGTTGGATATGAGAGGGGCGCTAGATGTGGTGTACTTGGATCTTAGAAACGACTTTGACACGGTTCCACACAGGCGACTGATAAACTGAGTGCCCTCAGTATGGGACCTAAGGTGACTGACTGGGTTAAAAGCCAGTTAAATGGAAGGAGACAGAGGATAGTAGTAAATGGAACTTGATCCGAGGAATGGTGTGTTTATCAATGGTGTACCACAGGGATCAGTCCTTGGGCTAACTCTCTTTAAAAGCTTTGAGAGTGATATTGTGGAAAGGACTGTCTGGTAAGATATGTCTCCTTGCAGGGCCGCCAAGAGAGGGGCGGGGGGGGGGGGCAAAATTCCCCGGGCCCGGGACTCCCAGGAGGGCCCGGAACCGTGGTCTCTCGCCCGCTCCTGTTCACAGGCCGCCGGCACCACAGTCCCCAGTCTCCACCTACCTACCCTCAGCTCCCTTCTATCTGCCATCTGACCACTTTCATTTAAAAAAACAAAAAAGATGTCAAAATCAGAAGTGCAGTGCCTTCTGTGTGAGAAGCGGCAGATTGCCTCGGGTGGGCCTTCCCTCACTGTGTCCCACCCTCACGGAAATAGGAAGTTACATCAGAGGAGGGCGGGACACAGTGAGGGAAGGCCCGCCTGAGGCGATCTGCCGCTTCTCACACAGAAGGCGCTGTGCTGCCGATTTCAAGATTTTTTTTTTTTTTTTAATGAAGGTGGTCAGATATGGCAGACAGAAGGGAGCTGAGGGTAGGTAGGTGGAGACCGGGGACTGTGGCACCAGCGGCCTGGGACCAGGAGAGGTAGGCGACAGCAGTAGCGATTGTGGGGAGGCGGGGGCAGGGCAGCGATGATCCTTGGAGGGGGGCTGGTGGCTGGGCCAAGCCTTGCCCCAGGCCTGGCTCAGTCTCTCGGCGGCCCTGTCTCCTTGCAGATGATACCAAACTCTGTTATAGGGTGGACATCCCGGAGGGTGTGGATTGCATGAGGAAGGATCTAGTGAAACTTGAAGAGTGGTCCAATATCTGGCAACTAAGATTTAATGCTAAGAAATGCAGGGTCATGCACTTGGATTGCAAAAATCCAAGGGAACAGGTACAGTATAGGAGGTTAATTACTTCTGTGTACTAAAGAGTGGGACTTGGGGTTGATTGTATCTGATGAACTTAAGGTGGCCAAACAGGTAGCAAAGGCGACAGTGAAAGCCAGAAGGATGCTTGGGAGCATAAGGAGAGGGATGACCAGCAGGAAAAAAAGAGGTGATAGTGCCTTTGTATAAGTCTCTGGTGAGGCCCAATTCTGTGTGCAATTCCAGAGATGGCACCTACAGAAAGATATAAACAAGATGGAGTCAGTTCAGAGGGTGGCTACAAAATTGGTAAGTGGTCTCGGTCATGAAACATATAGGAACAGGCTTATGAACTTCAACATGTGTACACTGGAAGAGAGGCAGAAGAGAGGGGATATGTTAGAGACGTTTAAATACCTCAGTGGCATTAATGTACAGAAGGTAAGCCGTTTTCTAATTTATTTATTTATTTATGAACATTTATACCCCACTTTTTCCCTTCATTAAGCCAACTCAAAGTGGCAAATGAAGGAAAAGTCAGAAATGAGGGGTCATACAATGAAGTTAAGAGGAAATAAGCTTAGGAGGAATCTAATAAAATACTCTTTAATGGAAAGAGTGGTGGATGCATGGAATGGCCTCCTCTTGGAGGTTGTGGAGACAAGGACTATATTAGAATTTAAGAACGTATGGGACAGGCATGTGGGATCCCTTAGGAAAAGGAGGAGTTAGTGGCTACTGAGAAGGGGCAAACTGGATGGGCCTTTTGGCCCTTATCTGCCATCATGTTTCTATGTTTCTCTGTTTCTGTATAATTAACCCGGTTCAGAATTTTTCCACTGGTTACAACTCAAGACACTGCCTACTAGCTGTGAAATGGCCCCTTACAGAATGTCTTAATTGATCCAGTTTTTAAAAATATATGTCATTTGGGCTCTGTACAAAGGCATACCACTTCTCTTTTTTATAAAGAATTGAGATCCAAAATGTTTGAACTCGAAAACAAAATTCAATCCATGTGGACATGGAAAATTAATGATGATCAATCGTCCTCTTTCTTTACTGTTGATAATAGACCTAATTTCTCTACTAGCTTGTCCAAGTCTATGTACTTTCTATTCCATAAAGTTTTATGTACTCTGAATAAACTTCACAGAACCAATCTTCATAATAATAATCTATGTTGGCATTGTAACGATGGCAGCAGATTGTACTCATATCATCTATTCATGCCCTTACATCAAAACGTTTGGTCCATTATATGGGATCAGATTAAATTAATATTGCCTATCAATACATCTCTCAGTACAGATATCATATTTTATAAATCTCTAGACCTTCATGACAATTTATCTATATGGCAGAATAGATATTTGACATACTCATTGCATTATCCCTGCAAATTATACTATCTAATTGGAAATCAGCAAATCTCTTAAATATCACTTTCTGGTGGTCAACCATCCTTCTAATTCATGGTTATGAATGTAAAGCAGCTAAATACACCAATAGACAGAAAAATCATAGAAACAATTTGGTTGCCTATTAGTTCTATTTATAACAACCACTGAGGTTCCTATCTGCCTTAGATACATCTCATACATACCCTAAACACCCGTCTAAACTCTCCACTTATACTGTTCAGTAATTTGTTTTGTATATGAGACACATCATCTCCTTAAATTTCTTTATTTTTATTGTTATTTATTACATATAGGATGCCTTTTTGTGAATGAATGAACATTTTTATTTTTACTTCCCCCTATTGTTATAATTCAAGTGTTCTAATTCTGTGTTTTGTTGTTTTTATTGTATGTCTATGTGAAAAATCAATAAAATGTTGTGAAATTGAAAGAAACAATAATAGAAGCTCAACTTCAATCTCATCTTCCTCTGAAGCAAACTGCAGACATCCTGGTCAGTGCATCTGGGTGTATCTTGCATTGCTGTTGTTTGTGCTGTTCCTGTTCTTAAAATATAGTGGGGGGGAGGGATTCATGCTTTTAACAGCATATAATTCACAAAAAACAAAAACATATTTTACAATATCTAAAACAGAAACAAGAAAAGAAACAGAAAAGGATGTTTGAAGTGAGAAAAGCAGTGGTGAATATGGAACTCCCCCATCAATATCTTCCAGTGTAAGATCCATGAGAGAAATCAAAAGTAGCTGAAAGAGAAATGTGTGAAGCTGCTGAAATCTGCAGTGTTATGTTTTATTTCAGTCCCACGTCCTTTCTCTAAGGCAAACAGTAAGGGTGAGATCATTACCAAAGCTCCAGCTATTCATCACAAATAGAAAAGGCTGCCAGACCTAATGAGGCCCATCCAGATGTGAGGAGACAGAGGATGTGATGGTGGCCCATGCTGCCAGTATAGCGATATCTCATGCCTGTTGTTCAGCATTTGATCATGTCATTCCATCTGCTATATTTTAAGATATTGTTCTTTAGTAGTGTGGGTGCATGGGTTAGTTACTGTGGTTACCGTTCCTTCCCACAGCACTTACATGCTGTATGTCTGTTCCTAACCTGTTCGCTCACAGGTGAAAGGCCTTCCACTGATTAATCTCCTCTTGGACCTGCTGGGAGCTATTCTTTGCTTCCACATCCTCCTTGTAACAATAAACTCCAAAGAGCTTATATTTTTTATCTGGAAAGCCCAAGGTGCGCACTCCAGGCTCTTGTTCACCGCATCGTGCCCTGGGGTTCACAATAGGATACCGGACACTCCCATCCCCCAACCAGCCTGCTTCACACCTGTCCAGCAGTTGGGTCTTCCAGGCTGCATACAGCTGGCCCACTTTGGCTATCATCCCACCACTGCTGTTGCAAGCTCTAGCAGCCTCAGCAAAATTCAGCTTCCTGTAGGTCTTCAGGAAGTAAACTTTACCTGCAAGGGAGAAAAGAGGATGCTATGGTGAATACTCCTGTGAGCAGTATGGTACAGACCTGTTCTCTGCCTTAGCGTGTTGGAAAAAGTGGAACTAAAACAACCGCAGAACACTGCTGGCTGTTGAACACTATTAGAGAATAAAGACACTCCCAGAATTCTCTGAAATCAGAAATTGAGACAACAAGAAACCCCTTGCCTTTATGATTTGGAAAGCATAGCTTACCCTATTCCACTACCTACAGCTCAACAACTATAATGGAACTCTGCATTTAGAACAGTAAAGAGGGCAGACCAGAGCAGTTGTGTAGGGATGGGGAAAACAGGGCAGGAGAGGAATGGGTAACTTGGTGACTTGAGCAGTGGGCTGAAAACTGGGGAAGCCAGGGTTTAGATTCTACTTATCCCACTGATGTTCCTTGTGACCTGGGCAAGTTGCTTCAACCTCCATTGCCTCAGGTACAAAATTAGGCCCTTGTTTACTACGCAGTTTTCCTACAGACACAAAATAGGAGAAAACGTTTAGCAAATATGCCCCTTAGATTGCAAACCCTCTAGGGATAGGGATCAACCCAAATGTAACTTGCCTTGAGCTTGGATTTGGCAGGGCCAGTAATTAAATCTACAATCCAAACCCAAACAGGAGAGGCAGGGAAGTGAATTTAAGAACCATTTGCAAATTTTCCCACTGTTTGGAGGAGTGATCTCAAGAGGGCCTCCAGTGTTGACAGAGCTAGAATCCAATTATCACCTCTGTGAAGTATCACAGCCAGAAACCAAAAATACCTGATCAAAATACAGCTGTCGCTTGCAACAGTAATGCTGTTTTCATTACATTAAAATAAGAAGAATTTTTTTTTTAAAACACCACAACTTGGGAAATAGTAATGAGGAGCTCAAATGTTTCTCACATAAATGGAACGTGGGATGACACCGAGCTTCCACATCTTCCTCAGCGAGAGACAAGAGGAAGGAACTGAAGTTTTGAGGGCACTAATGGAATAACAAGCTTTTCTGCACTAGTGAAATCTCCTGATTAAAAACTCCCAGGAAAACGTTCACCAAGCAGATGCCAGATGACACTAAGAAAAAAAGAAATGTCCAGCAAGCCCAGTCTCCTGATTCCAACCGTGCTATTCCAGGTCAAAATTACCTATCAGGATCCTAAGGAACCAATCTATTCCCTGTTACTTACAACCAGGGATAAGCAGTGGCTTTCCCAGTCTACTCGACCAAGGCAAACTAGGCATTGACCTAGGGTGGCATAATTGGAGTGGGGGGAGACATCAATGCAGCAATCAGCATCTCTAAACAAGGCAAAGCGGTCACTGCCGGGCCTTGATCACTTGCACAACTCAATGCTGTTGTGTCCTGCCCCCTCCAAAACAGAAAGCTTAGAGCGGGAGAGACAAAACTGGCCTTGAGCTTATATGGATGCTTGACTGCTGTGCAGGGGCGTAGCCAGACAGCAGATTTTGGGAGGGCCTAGACAAGAAGTGGGTGATCATGTGTTCTCCCCCCTCCCCCACCAACTTAAAAAAATATCTCAGCTGGCAGGAAAACACTGCTCTCTACCTTGGCAACCTGCAGCAGGCATGCGCTGAAAACTGAGCATGCGCAGTTGCCAGTATCTGCAGCTTAGGAAGCTCAGACTTCTGAAGTGGAGAGTAATGTTTTCAGCACCATCAGGAGGGGGTCTTCAGCTGGCGGAGCTTGGGATCCCCACCAGCTACCACTAAATGTGTGCTGCTGTTGGGTGGGCCTGAGCCCTAAGTGGGTGGGCCCCGGCCCACCCAGGCCCACCTGTGGCTACGCCACTGCTGCTGTGCTGGTGCCATGCACCAAACTGTGCTTCCCTAGAGGGGGGTCATAAATAAAAAAATAAAGCAAAACAAAAAAATGAAAATAAGGTGGAGTAACTCAATACATATTTTGACTAGCCTTAGAGGGCAGAGCCTTCTTCCTCAAACCTATAGGATCATATTCAAAGCGATTTAACTGGCCACTTACAGGGGTAAGGAGAAGGTGATGGCAGACACATGGGATAGAGGAAGGGGTGATGTGAACACTTGGGGGTAAGGAAGAGGTGAAGGTAGACACTTCAGGGGTAAGGAAAAGTGATGGTGGGCACGGGGATAGGAAAGGGGTGCTGTGGACACTTGGGGGTAGGAAAGGGATTATGTGGACATGGGTATATGGAAGGAATGATAGGGAGATTTGGGGTTAAGGAAGAGGTGATGGCGGACAATTGAGGTAGGGATAGGAGGCAATGTTGTATTGTGGATTAAGAACCAGTTAAAAGATAGAAAACAGAGAGTACAATTAAATGGTCAGTATTCTCAATGGAGAAGGTTAGATAGTGCAGTTCCTCAGAGGTCTGTGACCGCTGCTTTTTAACATATGTATAAACGATCTAGAGATGGGAATAACTAGTGAGGTAATTGAATAACTTTGTGTCATCAGCATATTTAAAACTGTTAAATCACAAAAGGATTGTGAAAAATTGCAAGAGGACCTTACGAGACTGGGCATCCAAATGGCAGAAGACATTTAATGTGAACAAGTGCAAAGTAATACATGTAGGAAAGAGGAACCCAAACTATAGCTACGTGATGCAAGGTTCCACATTAGGAGTCACCGCCCAGGAAAAGGATCTAGGTGTCATCGTTGATGATATGTTGAAACCCTCTGCTCAGTGTGTAGCAGTGGCTAAGAAAGTGACTAGAATATTAGGAATTATTAGGAAAGGAATGGCGAGAACAAACTAAGAATATTATAATGTCTTCATATCGCTCCATGGTGCAACTGCACCTCAAATACTGTGCGCAATTTTGGTATCTGCATCTTAATAAAGATATAGCAGAATTATGAAAGGTACAGAGAAGTGCAATGAAAATGATAAAGAGGATGGGACAACTTCCTTATGAGGAAAGGTTAAAGAGGCTAGGGCTCTTCAGCTTGGAGAAGAGACAGCTAAGGGGAGATTTGATAGAAAGCCTACACAATATTGAGTGGAGTGGAAATGGTAGACGTGAATTGCTTGTTTACTCTTTCCAAAAATACAAGGACTTAGGAGGCATGCAATGAAGCTACTAGGTAGTAAATTTAGAACAAATCAGAAAACATATTTTTTCTCTCCATGTGTAATTAAACTCTATTGGGCCGATATTAAAAGCAATTTAAGCAGGAAAGAGATGCTCCTGCCCTAACTGGGGATATTCAGAGGCACTTAACCAGAGAGTGCTGCTGAATATCCCCTCAGAATAGGCAGGTCATGGGTAGCGCTGGGGGCAGCACTAAAGAGGAGCCCCAGGTTATGCGTATGGCAGCTCTGAATATCAGGCCAGCACCCACATAGTTTTTTCTTCTTTTTTTAAAGCCCCCCCCCCCCCGCTAATGTCCTCTCTTTCCCTTTCCTCCTCCCAGCCCATGTCAAGACACTCCCTCAGGAAGACTCCATGCCCCCCCAGCCGTGCAGGCAGGCCCTCCCCCCAGGCCTACCTGTATTCCTGGTGGTCCAGCAGGGTTGTTGGGGCAGGAGCTCAGCCCCCTTGCGGTGCTTCTCTAAAATGGCTGCCATGACGTCTCATAGCAGCTCGCAGTACTACATGAAGTACCGCGAGAGGTTATGGCAGCCATTTTAGATCAGCACTACAAGGGACAGGAGCAAGGGGGCTGTGCTCCTACTCCCAGTGACCCCGCTGGACTACCAGGGATACAGGTAGGCCCAGAGGGGAGGGACTGCCTGCATGGCTGGGAAGGGTGTCTTCCGGGGGTGGTTCTTAACGCGGACTCGGAGGGGGAGGGAAAGAAGGGACATTGTCAGGGGGCTTGAGGGAGCTCAGGGCTTTAAAAAAAGGAAAAATAGTTATGCCTATTCAGCCAGGGCCGCATAACTTTTATGCAGCCCCGGCTGAATATTGGCCAAGCCCACATAAGTGCTGGGCGCCCAGCCCACCAAAAGTTATCCCATGATATTCAGTGCCAGTGCCCAGACATGGCCCAGCATTGAATATTAAGGTATACTTTAACTGGCAGCCATCAGCATTTTTTAAAAATGCTGACCGCCACCAGCTGAATATCGGGGGTATAACATGTTGGCAGAAAATGTGTTAAAAGCAGTTAGCTTAGCAGGGTTTTAAAAAGGCTTGGATCCCCTCCGAAGGGACACCACCTTGTAGTGGTGGAGGGGCTTCTGTGTTTCAATGACTCAGAGAGCTATGCTGAAGGGTTACCCATATCAAACAGGCCTCTGAGGAGAAACCAAAGAGTGTCCCAAACTGAGAGAGTGGTAAGATGGTAACCTGAAGTTCGTATGCCCAGCGGCCCAGCTACCCTCTGAAGTTTTGTCTTCTTTATGTAAATTCCCTCTCTGCAATTGCACTTTCCTTAATTAAGAGGAAGGGAACAACCGGCGGTCAGCCGCTGATCGCCAGCGTTTTGTCCCCTGAGCAGCAAGTGCAGGACCGCTGCACGTAGACCTGCCCACAGATGAAAGGGTTGGCGAGTCCTTTGATTAGCACCGGCGAAGGAGCATCGATGCTCTTGGACCTGCAAAAACAACTCCATCGCTCCCGAATTATTCAACCACCATGTCCAAAGGAGTGGAGGAGTGAGTTAGAGGCATATGCTGAAACGGAGGACGTTTACAGCAGAACCCGAATCGGCGGAACCACTCCTAAACACCTCAAGAGAAATCACCTTGGAGTTTTTGGCTTCCGTGGAGGTTACATTGATTGCCATCTGGAAGGCGCTTTGGGACCTGACGGCGGTAGTAAATAACTTTGTTTCAGATATAATCTTATTGGAGAGTTACATGGACAATTTGACTGAACCCTTTGAGAGTGAAAAATTGATATAATAAATGAAGTTCTACACAAGCTAGAAGTGGTTATGATCCTGAAAATGATAATGGACCAGAAACTTTGAATGATAAGGTGGATGTTATTGTGGATGATTAATGTCGAGATTATTGTTTTTCCCAGAGTTCCAGGTATGACTCCTAAAGTTTTCCTCAGAAGTATTTCCTTAATTATTACTTTGAAAGGAGTGAAGCCTGTGAAAACTGGGATTGCTTTAATCAGTGGGATTTGAATTAGAGACTTAAGTATATGTATTGTTAAATAATTTCTGGTTTTTAAAAGAGAGAGAATGTAATCAGATGTATTATTTCTAACTAAAATCTGGACAATAAGTATGTTCTCAATGAAATGAATTGACTATACACCGTATTTGGTCTTGAAGAAGCCAACCAGATGATCAATGTGGAATAATGAATTAGATGAGTAATATCTGGGGATAATCAGGTTAATACCATGTTTTCTTTTTTCTGTTTACTGTTTAATTGATCTCCTTGTCTTATCTCACTCTCCCTATTTTTCTTTACTTTGTGGTCTAAGAAAGAGAAAGATTGTATATAATCCATATATCTAGTTGGGATTGTTTTCTTCTTATCTTGTATTAATGTGCAGTCATCTCTGTATTACTGTTTGCAAGTGACCCTTGTAAAATGAAAAATTATAAATAAATGATTAAAAAAAAGGTTTGGATAATTTCCTAAAAGAAAATTAAGATGGACTTGGAAAAATTCACTACTTTTTCCTGGGACAAGCAGCATAAAATCTGTTTTTATTCTTTTGGTATATTGACCGGTACTTGTCACCTGGATTGGCCACTGCTGGAAACAGGATACTGGGCTTGATGGACCTTTGGTCTGTTCCAGTATGGCAAACCTTATGTTCCTATATTGTTCTTATGGAAGGGATGATGTGGACACTTGGGGTAAGGGAGAGGTGATGGTAGACACTTGGGGGTAGGGAAGAGGTAATGTGGACACTTAGGAAGGGGTAGGGAACAGGTGATGGTGGACACGGGGTGTAGGAAAGGGGTGAGGTGGACCTGGAGGTAGGGAAGGGGTGATAATGGACACGGGGGGCAGGGAAGAGTTGATGGTGGGTCTTGGGATAAGAAAGAAGTGATGTGGATATTTTGGACAGGGAAGAAGTAATGTGGACACTTGGAATAAGAAAAATGATGAGGCGGACCTGGGGGTAGGGAAGGGGTGATGTTGACACTTGGGGGTAGAGAAGAGGCGATGGTGCATACTTGGGGTAGAGAAGAGGTGATGGTGCACACATGGGGTAGGGAAGAGATGATGTGAACACTTGGGGATAGAGAAGAGATGATGATGGGGTAGAGAAGGGTGATGTGAACTCTTGGGGATAAGGAAGGGGTGATGATGGACACTTGGGGTAGGGAAGGAGTGATAGACACAGAGCAAAGAAGAGGTGATGATGGAAACTTGAGGTACAGAAGGGAAGATGTGGACACTTACTCAGCCACAGAGGGACGGCTCCGGAGTGGTTCTCTGTGAATCACTGCCGGCAGGCGCCCTTAAACTAGATGCTTTGCGGTGGGGGTGAGGGAGGGAAAAGAAGATTCAGCTCAGCCACAACTGAAGTTGCGATTGCGATCCACTATTTTTGGGTGGGCCTTGGGTGGAAATAGGTGGGCCTGGGCCCACTCATGGCTATGCCCCTGCTTGCGGGTAGGGAACAGGTGATGGTGGACACAGAGGTAGGGAAAGAGTGATATGGACACATGGGAGTATATAAAGGGTGATGTGGACAATTGGGGGTAGGGGAGGAGAGATGGTGGATATGAGGGAGAAGAGTTGAGCTACAGGGAGGGTGCAAGCCTGAAAGTTCACTTAGCATTTCAGATACCCTTGAGCTGGCCCTGTATCAAATAACAATTTATGGACTTTTTCTCCAGGAACTTGTTTGAACCCAGCTATGTAGACTTCGCATCTTCCAGAAACAATTTTCACTGCTTTCTCTGATTTGTTTTCAATGTGCTACCTGCTAGTCTCATGAAGCATCTCCTCATCTTAGTACTGTTCTCTATTCACCTGCTCAAGCCCACTCAGCATGTAAATAGCCCTCTTGACTGTCTCTTCTCCAGACTGAAGAGCCCTTTCTCCAGGGGGAGTCATTTGATTTGATCACAACGCAAACCTCATATTAACCAATACCAATTGGACACCTGTACCATGGTCTGACCATTACATAGCAAACATCACCCTCCAATGGAGAAGGAAAGACCTACCTAACAAACAAATACGAAAAACATAGACCACAAGAGGAAAAATAGAACCAGCCGAATTTTGGCAACAGATCTACATTGACGGATGGACAACAAAGACAGACACAATCCAATTCCTCTCTAATTGGGATAATAGATGCAAACTGATACTAAACAACATTGCCCCAATCCAAACCAGAACCTCGCATAGGAAAACTCAATACCATGGTTCAATGAAGAACTGAAAAAACTCAAAACACAAGTCAGGAAACTAGAGAGTACGTGGAGCAAAAAAAAAAAGATGATCCCACTCTTAACGCTTGAAAACTACTTAGAAGGAAATACAAATACGCCATAAGACAAACCAAAAGACAATACTACAAAACCGAAGTCGGACCAAACTACAAAGACACACACAAACTCTTCCAACTCATGAACAAACTATTAGACACAACCCCAGTCACCAACAACAACAAAGACATTCCAGGAGCCAATGACTTGGCGAAATACTTCAAAGAGAAAATCATAAAACTACGACTCAAAATACCAGTCAGTCCAAACGAATATACCACACTACTAGAATGCCTAGACCCAGAACCCGGAATCCACCCAGCAGACAGGATCTGGACTGAATTCACTATACTACCAGAAGATCTTATCTCACAGACACTTAAAAGATTCGCCAAATCTCGCTGCAAATTAGATATATGCCCAAACAACCTCATGAAGTCGGCCCCCCAACAATTTATAATGGACCTAACTAACCATGTGAATTTCATGCTACAAAATGGACTCTTTCCAAAGGAGAAGGGTAATATTCTACTCACCCCCATAACTAAGGATGCAAAGAAAAATACTAATGAACTAACGAACTATAGACCAGTAGCATCCATTCCCCTATTCACCAAAATAACAGAAAGCATGGTGACCAAACAACTCACAGAGTATCTAAACAAGTTCTCAATACTGCACGACTCCCAGTCAGGATTTCGCTCTAACCACAGCACGGAAACCGTACTAGTCACGCTTATGACCAAACTCAAACAATTGATAGCAAACGGCAACAACATACTACTGCTACAATTTGACATGTCAAGCGCATTCGACATGGTCGACCATGGAATTTTATTACACATCCTCGAATACTTCGGAATCGGAGGTAACGTTCTCAGATGGTTCAAGGGTTTCCTAACCACCCGCTCATATCAAGTGACATCAAATTCAACAACATCAGCCACATGGACACCTGAATGCGGAGTTCCACAGGGATCCCCTCTCGCACCGACTATATTCAACCTAATGATGACACCCTTGGCTAAGCTATTATCGAATCAGAATCTAAACCCACACATATATGCCGATGATGTAACAATCTTTATCCCTTTCAAACACGATCTAAGAGAAATCTCTGACGAAATCAACCAAAGCCTACACACTATGAACTCCTGGGCAGATGCATTTCGACTGAAACTAAACGCCGAAAAAACCCAATGCCTAGTACTCACCTCGCAATACAACAAGAAGGAATTCACCACCATCAACACACCTAATCTAAGTCTACCAGTCTCTGACACCCTAAAAATCCTTGGAGTCACCACTGACTGACACCTAACACTTGAGAACCATGCAAAAAACACAACTAAAAAGATGTTCCATGCAATGTGGAAACTAAAACGAGTCAGACCATTTTTCCCAAGGAACGTCTTCCGATACCTGGTACAATCGCTGGTACTTAGTCATCTGGACTATTGTAATTCACTCTACGCCGGCTGCAAAGAGCAAATACTCAAAAAACTCCAAACAGCCCAGAACAAGGCAGCCAGACTTATATTCGGCAAACCAACATACAAAAGCGCAACACCCCTTCGCGAAAAACTACACTGGCTCCCACTCAAAGAACGCATCACGTTCAAACTCTGTACCTTGGTCCATAAAATCATCCATGGCGACGACCCAGCCTACATGTCGGACCTAATAGAACTACCACCCAGAAATGCAAAAAAATCCTCCCGCACATTCCTCAATCTCCATCCTCCCAAATGTAAGGGCTTGAAATACAAATCAGTGCATTCATCAACCTTTTCCTATACAAGCACACAGCTCTGGAATTCACTGCCACGTAACCTGAAATCAATCTACGAAATGACCAATTTCCGCAAACTCCTGAAAACTTATCTCTTCGACAAAATATATCATAAAGAACAACACGCGTAACTCTACTTTCTTTAAGTTACCCAGGAATGTTCTTTAATATCTTCTGCTTTCACACTATCATGCACCTAATTGTCTATGGCTTTAACACTATCATGTATTCTACCATCATGTACCCAAAACTCGCTGTTAAACCAAATGTACATTCTTTTCTATTTCCAGTATCCACAATGAATTGTAAGCCACATTGAGCCTGCAAAAAGGTGGGATAATGTGGGATACAAATGTAATAATAATAATTCCACCCCTTTAGCACTGTGTTGCCCTTCTTTGAATCTGAGTCAGAAAGCAGTCACTCCCCTGTCAGACAGATATAATTCCAGAGATGGCACTCTTTCGACAGACTTAATTTGGCCCTGTTACACCTGATCAGAATGTTTTAGCTTCCTTACTTCTGCTCTGCTGTCACATCTGCAGAACAGGACTCCTGTGGTCTCAAAATCTCATGGACAGGATCACTTCCGGATAATTATTACATCAATGAGAAGAATCCAAGGCTACTGTGGCAGCTGGACCTCCTCACATCCTTAATGTCTTCAATATAAATTAATGCAAACACTGTCTCCCTCTCAATTCCAGAGGTCATCATTTAGCATTAAAAATACAAAATAGCAGAAAAAGAAGGACCCTTGGATGAACAACTGGATTCCATACCAGAAAAGTGTCATGTATATTGCTAAGCAGTATATTTAAAATACAGCAAAGAAAATAATTTTTCACTTGATGTGTAGTTAAGCTCTGGAATTCATTGCCAGAGGATGTGGTAAATGCATTTATTGTAGTTGGTTTTAAAAAAGGTTTGTATAAGTTCCTGGAGGAAAGTCCATAAACTGTTAAGGTAGCCCTGGAGAAAGCCTCTGCCTTTCCCTGGGAATAAGTAGCATGGGATTTATCTATTTTGGGGGATTCTGCCACGTATATGTGATCTAGATTGGCCACTGTTGGAAGCAGGATACTGGACTGGTTGTACCTTTGGTCTGACCCAGTATGTCTATTCTTAGGTTCTTATGATATGTGGTTATTGCAATATGAAAGGACATGCGATAGAAGGTTCTAATGACGGGAGGATAACCTTTCCCCAACAGATCCAGTGTTTTTGTATCTTATGTGATTCAGAAAATCGGATCCTGGGACAGCACTGCACATCATCAAAACACATTTCCGTTAGGAGAAGGAATTTCATTAAGCACCTTCCATTTATGTACAGCACAATGTAAGCAAATCACACACACAAACATACACACTCTCTCTCTCTCTCATAGACACACTCTCACTCTCTTTCACAGACACACATACTTTCACACTATCTCACAGACACACACCCGCGGAGGTGGTGGAGATGAAAACGGTAACGGAATTCAAACATGCGTGGGATAAACATAAAGGGATCCTGTTCAGAAGGAATGGATCCTTAGAAGCTTAGCCAAGATTGGGTGGCAGAGCTGGTGGTGGGAGGCAGGGCTGGTGGTTGGGAGGCGCGGCTAGTGCTGGGCAGACTTCTACAGTCTGTGCCTTGAAAATGGCAAATACAAATCAAGGTAAGTACACACAAAAAGTAGCACATACGAGTTTATCTTGTTGGGCCGACTGGATGGACCGTGCAGGTCTGCCATCATCTACTATGGTACCACGTTACATACACACTCTCACACTGTCCCTCTCTCTCTCTCTCATAGACACACTCACTCATAAGTACATAAGTATTGCCATACTGGGAAAGACCAAAGGTCCATCAAGCCCAGCATCCTGTTCCAACAGTGGCCAATCCAGATCACAAATACCTGGCAAGATCTCCAAAAAATACAAAACATTTTATACTGCTTATCCCAGAAATAGTGGATTTTCCATTTAATAAAGGTCTATGGACTTTTCCTTTAGGAAGCTGTCCAAACCTTTTTTAAACTCTGCTATGCTAACCGCCTTTACCACATTCTCTGGCAATGAATTCCAGAGTTTAATTACACGTTCATGCATTTGTTTTAAATTTACTACATTGTAGCTTCATCGCATACCCCCTAGTCCTAGTATTTTTGGAAAGCATGAACAGACGCTTCACATCTACCCATTCAAACTCCACTCATTATTTTATAGACCTCTATCATATCTCCCCTCAGCCACCTTTTCTCCAAGCTGAAGAGCCCTAGCTGCTTTAGCCTTTCCTCATAGGGAAGTCGTCCCATCCCCTTTATCATTTTCGTTGCCCTTCTCTGCACCTTTTCTAATTCCACTATATCTTTTTTGAGATACGGCGACCAGAATGGAACACAATATTTGAGGTGCAGTCGCACCATGGAGTGATACAACTTAGCATTATAACATCCTCATTTTTGTTTTCCATTCCTTTCCTAATAATACCTAACATTCTATTAGATTTCTTAGCCACAGCAGCACACTGAGCAGAAGGTTTCAACGTATCATCAACACCTAGATCCCTTTTTTGGTCCGTGACTCCTAACATGGAACCTTGCACGATGTAGCTATAATTCAGGTTCCTCTTTCCCACATGCATCACTTTGCACTTGCTCACATTAAACGTCATCTGCCATTTAGACGCCCAATCTCCCAGTATCGTAAGGTCCTCTTGTAATTTTTCACAATCCTCCCGCGATTTAACGACTTTGAATAACTGTGTCATCAGCAAATTTAATTACCTCACTAGTTACTCCCATCTCTAGGTCATTTATAAATATGTTAAAAAGCAGTGGTCCCAGCACAGACCCCTGGGGAACCCCGCTAACTACCCTTTCTCCATTGAGAATACTGATCATTTAACCCTACTCTCTGTTTTCTATCTTTTAACCAGTTTTTAATCCACAATAGAACACTACCTCCTATCCCACGACTCTCCAATTTCCTCTGGAGTCTTTCATGAAGTACTTTGTCAAACGCCTTCTGAAAATCCAGATACACAATATCAACTGGCTCACCTTTATCAACACGTTTGTTCACCCCTTCAAAGAAATGTAGTAGATTGGTGAGGCAAGATTTCCCTTCACTAAATCCATGTTGACTTTGTCTCATTAATCCATGCTTTTGAATATGCTCTGTAATTTTGTTCTTAATAATAGTGTCTACCATTTTGCCCTGCACCGACGTCAGACTCACCAGTCTATAATTTCCCGGATCTCCTCTGGAACCTCTTTTAAAAATCGGCGTCACATTGGCCACCCTCCAATCTCCCGGTACCACACTGGATTTTAAGGATAAATTACATATTTCTAACAATAGCTCTGCAAGCTCATTTTTCAGTTCTATCAGTACTCTCTCACACACACACACACTCTCTCTCTCTCTCTCTCACACAGACACATACATACTCTCACACTTTTTCTCTCACACACACACACACTCTCTCTCTCACACATAGACACGTACACACTCTCACACTCTCTTTCACACACATACTTTCACAGTCTCACAGACACATACGCACTCTCACACTGTCTCTGTCTCTCTCTCTCTCTCTCACACACACACACTCACTCTCTCTCACACACAGACACGTACACACTCTCTCTCTCATAGACACACTCACTCTTTCACAGACACACATACTTTCACAGTCTCACAGACACATACACACTCTCACACTCTCTCTCACACACACACTCTCTCTCTCTTTCACAGACACATACACACTCTCACACTCTCTCACACACACACATACACTCTCTCTCTCTCTCTCTCACAGACACACATACTTTCACACTCTCTCTCACAGACACATACACATTCTCTCTCTCTCTCGCACACACACACACACTCTCTGTCTACACATCCTCACACACTTTCTCTCACAGACACATACACACTTTCACACTGTCTCTCTCTCTCACACACTCTCACACCAGTGGCATAGCTAGGTGGGGTCACGGGGGCCCGGGCCCCCCAAATTTTGTCCAGGCCCCCGGTTTTGCTGGTGGGGGTCCCCAACCCCTGCCAGCCAAAGCCTTCTTTAGCACCGGTCTCCGGCATGCCACGTTCCCTGCCTCGTGCTCTTTCTTCCTCCTGACGTCCTGCATGTTCCTTTAAGTGAAACTTAGCATGCTCAGTTTCACTTAAAGGAGTGTGCACAGGACATCAACAAGAAGAAAGAGCAGGGCAGCGAATGCGGTGGCGCTGGAGACCAGCGCTGAAGAAAGCTTCGGCTGGCGGGGGTTGGGGACCCCCACCAGCAAAACCAGGGGTATTTGCTACTGTGGGGTGCGGCGGGGGGAGCGACGGGGCGGTGAGGAGAAGTGGCGAGGTGTGGGGGGTGGGGAGGCAGACTAAATTGTGCCCCCCCACCTCAGGTTCTGGCCCCCCCACCACGAGTTCTGGCTATGTCCCTGTCTCACAGACACATACATACTCTCAAACTGTCTCTCTCTCTCACAGACACACATAGAGGCATATTTTCAAAGCACTTAGCCTTCCAAAGTTCCATAGGTTTCTATGGAACTTTGGAAGGCTAAGTGCTTTGAAAATATGCCTCATACTCTCACATTTTCATATGCACATACAAATTCACACACTCTCACAGTCTCTCTCTCTCTCTCTCACACACACACACACACACTCTGATATGATCTGCATCAGCACAGAATATGTATGGTATGTGCCATTGGCACCCATATCACAAGCTTCAAACAATGCATACACACACGTCATACAGAACATGTATAGTAGACAGTAGATGACAAAGTGAGGCTCAAAAAAAGGAAGGGGAGTCCAAGGATAAATAGACACTTATATTGATTTAAATTACATATACAACTAGTTGTTAAGATGTACAAGCTGCACCTGGAGAAGTCCACTTCTCCAGGTGCTGCTTGTACATCTTACTGTTTTATCTGCAATTTAAATAAATGTAAGTGGATATTTATCCTTGGACTCTCCTTCCTTTTTTGGGCCTCACTTTGTCATCTACTGTTCATTTGTCGTCATCGTCCCCCAACCCACACACACACACGCCAACATTTCAAAATAATTGGAGGTACCAAACACAATAGAAACTACCCTTCCCTGGACACAGTGAAAGAGCTTGCTCAGTCTTGGGGGTGATCAGCACCTACTGCACCCACAGAGCTGGCTCCTTTGTGTACGAGCCCCAGAACAGGTACAACACAGGCCACAGCAGTGTCAACTTTCTACACACACACACTCATGTCACCCAGCTCCATGACAGAGAACAGATTTCCCCACTTTTTTTGCAACTTTTCTTTCAATTTTTTGTACACTGATAAATTCCCAGCAGATTTTAATCTAGACCCTGCAGGTTGCCTCTTCACATGTGATTGGGTTATTTCCAAGCCATGTCACCACATGTTGTCACGTCAGGCTCAGGATGTCATTCCGAGGAAATGCTTTCTTGCCAGGACTTGAGCCAGAGGCTATAGGTAAACGAAGAAAAGAAAATCATGCCTTGTGGATAATAGGCAACTTTAAAACCAATGTTATTAAGAGTGATTTACAGGGCAGAGAACTATTGTTTTCAGCACAGTAGTGCTGCCAACCCCTCTTCCCCCCCACACATACATACCCTGTCTTATGGGATGATTAAAGCTCCATTTGACAAACTAAATTAATTCCAATATGACTTTAACAGGTTAAGGCCCATGAATGACATCCAGTGAGAAGATTACTGATACATGGCATTCCTGCAGCCTCTTTCCTTTCAAAGGAGTCGAAATACACATCACATATGTGTAAATGTCCACAGGTTATACAAGGAAGACCAAAGCCCCCAACATCAGAAATCAATTAAGCAGGAGTGGCCTTTGCTGCCTGAATGTAAAGACAGATCAAGAGGGTTAGTGTCAGGGCTGGGAGGCCGAGGGACACCATACTCAAAGGAGGACTGCGGGTGCTGGTGACAGCAGGAAACCAGGAATCAATACGAATCGATATAATCATCTTTGCTTGGTGGTAGGGCTTCAACACAGAATTTCTTCTTGTAATATTACAATGTTGCCACAAATTCTGCAGTTCTGATTGGGCACAGTGGCATGATGATGAGGGCAGAGGTCTGTATACAAATAGAGACTGCACTTTGATCCTTACTTTTATCACTCACTAATGGTGCCAGATGTACCACACATTTTTTTCACAACAGATGCAAATTGGGAAACCTTCAGGATATCCAATCCAATGTCATTTAACTTGCCTGCTCTCAACCCCTGGCTGTAAGCATTCTGAGGAAAGAATATGGTAAACGTGTGAAATACCTGTTACAGCATTGTGTACACTAGTGGTACCACAGACATAATAAATATTGCTTTTTTCATTTGTTACCTTTCCTTCAGGTACCTTTGGCAATCAGGAAATGGTGCCCAGCTGGTGGCCTGGGATGTGCTGGAAATTACATGGGAAGGGAGAGAAATTTGGTTATGAAGACACTAGGTGTGAGGGAAGTGGTTATTTTATATTTATTTTTGTTTTTATATAAGATTTTGTTTGTTATGTAAGATTGTGATGTGTTTTTATTTTTGCTCTGTGTAAGATTTTGTTTGCTATATTTGATCTGAGGCTCATTTTTATTTTGTTCATTTTCTGGTGGGTATGTTATGTTTTTTCACTTTTTATGCTAGTTTTTTTTATATTTATGATTGGATGTTTGTTTTGTTTTGTACTCTGCACTGTATATCTTTTTGATTGTAAAAGTGGACTATAAATGATGCAATTAATTTAAATTACAAGGAGACTTTGTGAGTACCATTAAGGTTAGACGTGAAGCAGAAAGCATCATAGCGCTCATCATCCTTGTGACGGTAGCCATAGTTCCGGACACCAATAGGAGTCTCCCTTTTGCCACACTTTTCCCGTGGTTTGGAGATGGGATACTGTACCGAGCCATCCTCCAACCACCCAGCATTGCACCAGTCCATGCCCTGCAGCCAGGCCTTGTGCAGCTGCTCATAGGAGGCCAGGATCCCATCCTGTTCCCTGCAGGCTTTCTTGGCTTCATAGAAATTAAGGCTGTAGCGGCCAAGGCGAGGGTGGTAGGGAAATATCACTCCTGAAAAGACAAAAAGGTCACAGATTACATCTAGGGAAAATCCTTAGTATTTTCTCACCCTCACAGAACAGCACGAAGGGAGGATAAAATAGTGAAGGCAGTGAGGCACAAAGGGAATGTCTGGAATAAAAATTCAAGGTGTCCTAATGTCAGCCAGGTCAAAATCCCTCCTTGACTGACACAATCCATTTACGAGTAAACATCATATGAGATGATCTACTGTAATAGTTGTTACCCTGTGGCTCCAGGTACAAAGGATAAGCTGAGTCAACCCTCCATTATATGCAGGGAATTTACATTTTCAATTTCACTCTGCAAAGCAGTGCTGGTGCAGCTTCCCTACCAACTAGAAACCACCTAGTGTCCCCTATGAATTGAAAGTGTCAGAGCAGATTCAGCAGAATGACCTGCTCCATGTTGAAAAGCAGGTGGTATGGCGTGTGCTGACCATCTTTCCAGCTCTGCAGCTGCTGAGGGGCTAGGTCAAGATAAGCTAGTACAGAACCCAGTAAAAATGATTGCCCAAGAAGGGGAATCTTTTCATTAGTCCTGCACACTAAGCAGAAAATGACTGAGGATCTGTGTGGATAGTAATGTAAGGTGCAGTATTTATTACAATCATTCACACCAGGCTCAAAGGATGGCATAGAGGCAAGTGGTCTGCCCAAGGTCTGAGTAATGGTGCCTATTAGGAGAAGGAAGGGGTTTTGGGAGGGGGGGTAGGAAAGGGGGAGGGTGGAGATATCACTGGCAGGGGTGAGTGGAAGGATGCAGGCAGGGGTTCCTGGTATGCCTGGTGGGAGTTTATGCAGTTTCTAGTTGTTTGGTTGGAGTGGTGGGGATACTGGCTGGAATGTGCCGACCGCTCCTTTGGTTTCCATAGTTCTGCTTCACTTGCTTTGTGATGTCACGTAATACCTTTTACTGTAGTGACCTGGAATGTAGGTGGTATTTCACCAATTAAACGACATAAAATATTGCAAGCGTTGAACCAATAGAAAGCAACTATTGCCCTCCTTCAGAAAGCACACTTGGATGCTAAGGAACATCAGAAGCTTTGTTATTGGTGGGTAGGTTCTTACTTTGAATCCCCCACTCGTGACAAAAAGGCTGGAGTTATTAGATTAATCAGGAAGGGCATCTAAATAACTACACATAAAGTAACACTCCTTTCTGTTGGGTTTCTAAAAGTAAAGGTTGTATTATTTATTTATTTATTAAGACAAATGCCTTTACGGTATTATGTAAGCCACATTGAGCCTGCAAATAGGTGGGGAAAATGTGGGATACAAATGAAACAAATAAAATACTGCCTTAAACTAACAGGTAGATCTAGACGGTGTACAAAAAAATATAATTAAGAAATAAAGAAAAGAACTACAATAATTTGACAAGAAAGCATTCACATTCATTTTCACAAGCTATAAAATAGGAAAAGGAAGGTAAAAGAGGATGGATGGGAGGAAAGGTACAGAGGCTTTATTATAAAGTAGGAGCAAGCAGTACAGGGAGTAGCAAAGAAGGATGGGAAACTGATCCTACAGCAAGACACCCTATGTAGTATTAAAGGCCTGGCAGAATAGCCAAGTCTTTATGACTGGTTTAAATTTCTTAAACAAAGTTTCAGCTCTAATTTTGTGAGAGAGAGACTTCCACTAAAACGGGGCAGCAAAATAAAATGCACAATGTCTCTTGGTTTCAAGAATGGCCTGTTTGGGGTTAGGAAGGACCAAACGATAATCATTCAGGGATCAAAGCAAACACATAGGTGAATAGGGAATAGTAAGATTAGACCTGGAGGGACATGGGCGGGTCCGGGGTGTGGACCTGGGAGGGGCTTGGGCTGGTCAGAGGCATGTCTAGCACTTAGGTGATTGGGTTCTAGAACACTAACGATAGCAATTACACAAGGAATTGCCTTCATAGAATTTACACTTAGGGCCCCTTTTACCAAGCTACAGCATAAGGGGGCCGGCGCTGGCATCGGCACGTGTTTTACATGCACACTGAGGCCCCCTTTTACCACTGCCGGTAAAAGGGAAGTCTCGCCTTCCTGCAGGAAATGGCCACACGGCAAGTAAAGCACTTGCCATGTGGCCATTGAGGTGGCAGTAAGGGCTCCCGTGTTAACCCAGCGGTAATCGGGCAACACGTGGCACTGCCCAATTACTGCCGGGTACACTCTGGCACTACAAAATTAAATACATTTTTGTAGCGCCGGAAATGATGGCGCACTAGGGGTGGAAAGTACCGCTGGGCTGCTGCGGTAGCCCGGCGGTACTTCCTGTATAGTGCGTGGTAAGTCTGCGTTGGGCTTACCACCACTTAGTAAAAGGAGCCCTTAGTATGCAGCATTCTGGAGTCTAACTTTATGTGATCTGTAGAAAATTATCCTCTCTACACACATCATGGACTGGGCACCTGGACACCAGGCTGGTCAAAGTCTTCTTTGGACAAGTTACTTTTTGTTTTATTTAAAAATATTTATACTCCGCCAATTCAAATATCTTTGGCAGATTCAGTTATAGAACCATATAAACATAGTTATAGCACAAGACAAACAATTAAACTTTAAATCAAGTCCATAAACCACAAAATTGTTGAAATGTAGACTGATTAATATATTTTCTGTTGCCTCAGGTAAGCTTTTTGGGGCAAGGGCTAAGGAACTGAAAGTTTGACTGCTGCTTGGTTTATGGGCACAGTTTCTGTCACCATAAAAGGCCACAACTGAAGTAATAAAATAAATGGAAAATAAAAGAGAACCAAGTCACGGACATAAAACCCTGATAAGCCCAAGTCATTCCCCAGCCAGTGCAGCAAATAATGAGGCCATAAAAAGGCAGGGTGTGTGTTTTAACAGGGCAACTATCTCAGGGACACCAGCTACTTGGCTGCTTGCAGGGTACAGTGTGACCAAGCCACACAATTCTGAGAAAGGAGAGGTTGATACATTCAGGGAGTCTTTTACAAAGCAGTACTAGCATTTTTAGCTCACGCTATCAATACAAATCAAACAAAATAAAACATGGAAAAGAAAATAAGATGATACCTTTTTTATTGGACATAACTTAATACATTTCTTGATTAGCTTTCGAAGGTTGCCCTTCTTCGTCAGATCGGAAATAAGCAAATGTGGTAGCAGCTAGAAATCAGCTGGTGCTAAACGCTGAGACACCACAGGCATCTCAGCATTTAGCACCAGCTATTTGTAGCGTGAGCCAGTGGCGTAGCTACGGGAGGCCACGGAGGCCTGTGCCCCCCAAATTGGAGCCAAGGCCCCTGTTTTGGCTGGTGGGAGTCCCCAACCCCTGCCAGCTGAAGTGTTTCTCCAGCGCTGCTCTACTTACATTGCCTGCCATGCTTCCCTCTCATCACTTGCGTGCTTGGTTTTATGAAACTGAGCATGTGACACTTCGCGCATGCTCAATTTGAGGGGAAGCAGGGCAGGCAATGTAAGGAGAGCATCGCTGGAGAAACGCTTCAGCTGGTGGGGGTTGGGGGCCTCCGCCAGCCAAGGTATGTGGTGTTGCAGTGGTGGCAGCAGTGGGGAGGTGGGCCAAAATGTGCACCCTCACTTTGGGCTCTGGACCCCTCCCCCCACTTCAAGGTCTGGCTATACCCCTGGCATGAGCTAAAAATGCTAGAGCTGCTTTGTAAAAGACCCCCCTCAAAGATCTTCCATCAGCTGGGGATTTCATGAGCACTGAGCTCTGTGGGTATTGTCAAGGCCATGGCCAGTGGAAGTATTTTTCATGGCTCATTTTTTTCAGCAGCATACTATGATAAACACAGGACATGTCCTACCCTGAGAAGGCAACCGGAGGGCGCTCTCATAGTGAAAAGCCTGTAAATACCAGGAACTGGTCACTAGAGGGAGCTCCAATGGGGACGCCACGGTCATGCCATGATCTGGTCATTAGGGGGAGCTCCAATAGGCACACCAGTGAAATAATGTAAAGGGAGCTCCAGCAAAGGCCGGAATATAAGAGCCAGGGAGGACCCATAGCAGTGGATTCCCTTTATTTTTTATTTTTATTGTTGTTACATTTGTACCCCGCGCTTTCCCACTCATGGCAGGCTCAATGCGGCTTACATGGGGCAATGGAGGGTTAAGTGACTTGCCCAGAGTCACAAGGAGTTGCCTGTGCCTGAAGAAAGAAGCACCCTGGAGAAGGTACTGGACCCTTCCGGAACCAGGAAGAGGGGTCCAGAAAGGGTGTGGGGGGGCTACTATCAGCCCTATAAAGAGCACCTTCCATAAGGAGCTAAGAAGAAGGGAAGGGGACCTCCAGGAAGCAAGGAAAGAAAAGATGATCTGAAGAGGAAGGAGGCATGCAGAGCACCTGATAACCTGAGATACCGATTGGAATGGGCTGTAAGCACTGGGGCACGAACCCCTAAGAAGAAGCCGGACTAAGAAGGCCAGAGAAGAGGATCTCTGTCAGATGTATGGGGATGTTGATACAAGTTACCACATCCCAGAACCAAAGGAGGTACTTATCTAGATACTGTGATAATTAATTTTTTTATTTATTTGTTACATTTGTATCCAGTGGTGTGCTGCTAAAATTTTTAACAGGCTCTCTCCCCGGTCCACCTCGGCGCCCCCCCCCCCACCCACCTCTACGCCCCCCCAAAATTGCAGAGCTGGCTATAGCCGGGGGGGGGGGGGGGGGGGCATGCATTACTCTCTCCAGGAAAAAAAATTAAATAATCCCAGGTTCCAATCTAATTCATGTTTAATATGGGATAAAATGCCATAAATAAGTAAATAAATATAAACTTTTAACGTTCAGCACCTGATTCTCAAAGTGGACATATTCCAAACACTATAATGAAAATAAAATTATTTTTTTCTACCTTTGTTGTCTGGTGACTTTGTTTCTCTGATCATGCTGGTCCAGTATCTGATTCTGCTGCTCTCTATCTGTTCCCTTGACTCCGTTTCCAGGGCTTCCTTTCCATTTATTTCTTTTCTTTCCTCCTTTCTTCTTCATTTCTGGTCCTCCACAGACTTGACTGTACAGTGGATCCAGCTTCTGCCTATTTTCTTCATCCATGTGCAGTTTCTCTCCTCACTTCCTTTTCCCTCATCTAATCTCCTTCCTCTATCTTCCCTCCATGTCCAGCATTTCTTCTCTCTCCCTTCCCTCCCCTCCATCCATGTCCAGAATTTCTCTTGCCCTCTCCTCCATCCATGTCCTGAAACTCTCCTCTCTCCCCTGCCCCTCTCTATCCATCCATACCCAGCAATTCTCTTCTCTCCCCTGCCCCCCTCTACCCATCCATGCCCAGCAATTCTCTTCTCTCCCCTGCCCCCCTCTACCCATCCATGCCCAGCAATTCTCTCCCCTGCCCCCCTCTACCTATCCATGCCCAGCAATTCTCTTCCCTGCCCCCCTCTACCCATCCATACCCAGCGATTCTCCTCCCTCCCCTCCCCTGCCCTCCCCTCCCATCCCATCCATGTCCAGCGATTCTCCGTCGCCCCCATCCTTCCCTCCCGCTCCCATCCATCTTTTTCTATTACCTCCGTCGAAGCGCCGCATTATTTAAAGCCCTGCTGCCCGTTTCCAGCCTTCCCTGCTTGCTTCGTGATGAGTTTGTTCCCTCAGTCCCGCCTTCGCGGAAAAAGGAAATGGCATCAGGCGGGACTAAGGGAACGAACTCATCACGAAGCAAGCAGGGAAGGCTGGAGACAGGCAGCAGGGCTTTAAATAACGCGGCGCTTCGACAGAGGTAATAGAAAAAGACGGATGGGAGCGGGAGGGGAGGGTGGGGTGGGGGCGAAGGACATGTTTGAGAGCGGGAGGGGAGGTAAGCATGGCCTGTGATGGCACCCTTCTGCCATGCTTACCTTGTGTAATGGAGCCGGCTCGCCCCGAAGAACAACCGGCTCGCAAGAGCTGTCAAAATTTAACAAGCGGCTCTTGCGAGCCAGCTCCAGCACACCACTGTTTGTAACCCACCTTTTCCCACTTATTAGTAGGCTCAAAGTGGCTTACATAGTTCCGGAGAGGTGGTTACAAACTCTGGTGTGAACAAATACAGTATAGGGGTACTATTATAGTGACAAGTACAGTAAAGAAGTATAGGTAAATAGGTTGGGGTGATTCAGACAAAATGTTAGGATGTGATCATGCATCAGGGTTGAAAACTGTCTGTTTCCTGATTAAAATGCTATATTATTCAGTGTTTATGTCAGATACTGTGGGGTATGCCTTCTTGAACAGGTGAGTTTTTAGGAAATAATGAAGCAAATAACTGTTGTGGAACCCAATGTAAAGAAGCATTGGAGGATGTGAATTAAGCAATGAACTAACAGCCAGGGGTGGAGGACAGGACTATAAAGTTAGAGTGAAAATAAAAGTCCTGTCCAAGGGATAGAGGCTGTTCTAAACTGAGACCCTGGTCCCCCATAAAGTGGACTCAGTTGAAGACTTTAAACTGTTTGCTGAAAGAATTATCTGCTTGCATGATTAAGGAATATTAAGAGAAGTATAATTTGCCTAAGAAGTGGCTAATTTGCATGTTTTGGTGAAGCCTGCTAGTACAATGTTGTTTCCCCCAGAAAAGGCACCCTGAGGGCGTGCCACAAGTACACCGAGACTGCAACCTGTTTTTATGGGAAACATCAAAAGGAGGAGGTCAGGAACAGGATGGCTGATAACTGAGGAACAGTCACCCTGAGTTAAAGGAGGACTCCTATACCTAAGTTTGAAAGTATGCGCAGCTATAGTTACAAACTATTTCTAGGATCTTTCTTGGAAGTAAAGCTACGAACATTCTGAGTTTAGAAGCTTTGCTTGAAAGGCTGAAGTCCCAGGTTAGTTGAGGCTTTTTTTCCCACTGATCTGCATTAGAGAGAGAAGACACTGTGCACCTTCATGTGTTGACCAAGAGAACTCACACCACTGTTTTGATAGTCTAAGGTGGCCAGATCCCAAATGTAGTTTCCATTAAGAGAGGAGATTTTATGGAGTGGATCCTTGACTACAAGAGGCCCATGATAATATACAGAATAAGGTAAAATTATGTATCATACCTGATAATTTTCTTTCCATTAATCATAGCTGATCAATCCATAGACTGGTGGGTTGTGTCCATCTACCAGCAGGTGGAGATAGAGAGCAAACTTTTGCCTCCCTATATGTGGTCATGTGCTGCCGGAAACTCCTCAGTATGTCGATATCAAAGCTCCATCCGCAGGACTCAGCACTTAGAGAATTACACCCACGAAGGGACACTCTGCCCAGCTCACCACCGCCGAAACGGGGGAGGGGAATTAACCCAGCTCATCCCCACACAAGTGGGGGAGGGGAATCCGTCCAGCTCATCCCCGCGGAGCGGGGGAGGGACACCACACCCGCCGATGCGGGGGGATCTGGCTTATCCTGCAACCGCAACCGCGGGAGGAGCTGACTGACCCTAACACCGCCGAAGCGGGAGGGGTACAAAGCTGCCCTACAGCCGCACGAAGCGGGAGGGAGTGCCGGCAGAATTTAAATCTCAATCCAGCCCCGTAAAACGGAGGGGAGAGGAATGCAGCAGCTCACTGTAACACAAACTCGTCTCAACTCTTGAAGAATCCAAGTGAAAAAACTTGAACACGAAGTCTTTCTGAAGTAACTGAAGACTAACTTGAACCTGAAATGCAACCAGAATAAAAACAGTACAGATATCTGGGAGGGGCTATGGATTGATCAGCTATGATTAATGGAAAGAAAATTATCAGGTATGATACATAATTTTACCTTCCATATCATCAAGCTGATCAATCCATAGACTGGTGGGATGTACCGAAGCAGTACTCACCCAGGGCGGGACATTGAAATCCCTGACCTCAACACTGAAGCTCCAAACCGGGCCTCCGCCCGTGCAGCCACAGTCAAGCGGTAATGCTTGGAGAATGTATGAGCCGAAGCCCAAGTTGCCGCCTTGCATATCTCTTCCAAGGAGACGGACCCGGCCTCTGCCATCGAGGCCGCCTGAGCTCTAGTGGAGTGAGCCTTCAGCTGGATAGGCGGCACCTTCCCCGCGGCCACATAAGCCGCTGCAATGGCTTCCTTGACCCATCTTGCCACTGTAGGCTTAGCAGCCTGCAGACCCTTACGAGGACCTGCAAACAGGACAAACAGATGATCCGATTTCCGGAACTCATTGGTCACTTCCAAGTATCTGATGATGACTCGTCTCACATCCAGATATTTAAGAGCAGAGTACTCCTCTGGGTAGTCCTCCCTACGAAAGGAAGGGAGACAGAGCTGCTGATTCACCTGGAAGCGAGAAACAATCTTGGGCAGGAAGGAAGGCACTGTGCGAATAGTCACTCCTGCCTCAGTGAACTGCAGAAAGGGCTCTCGACATGAGAGCGCCTGGAGCTCGGAAACTCTTCTGGCTGAAGTGATAGCCACCAAAAAGACTGCTTTCAACGTCAGGTCTTTCAGAGATGCCCTCGACAAGGGTTCAAAAGGCGGCTTCTGCAATGCTCTTAGCACCAGGTTGAGATTCCACGCAGGCACCACTGAGTGCAGAGGAGGGCGCAGGTGATTAACTCCCTTGAGAAAGCGCACCACATCTGGCTGCGAAGCCAGGGAAGCACCCTTCAGGCGGCCCCTGAAGCAAGCCAGAGCCGCTACCTGGACTTTAAGGGAACTGAGCGACAGGCCTTTCTCCAGACCTTCTTGCAGGAACGCCAACACTGAAGAAATTGGAGCAGTGAAGGGAGAAAGTGAGCCTGCTTCACACCACGCTGCAAATATACGCCAAACCCTGGCATAAGCAGTAGAAGTAGAGCGCTTCCTCGCTCTCAGCATAGTGGCGATGACCTTGTCTGAGAAGCCCTTCTTTCTCAGACGCTGCCGCTCAATAGCCAGGCCGTAAGACCAAAGGGGGAGGGATCCTCCATCACCACGGGACCCTGATGTAACAGGCCCTGCTCCACTGGCAGCCGCAGAGGATCGTCAACTGAGAGCCTGATCAAGTCCGCATACCAGGGACGTCTGGGCCAATCCGGACCCACCAGGATTACCCTGCCGGGATGCTTTGCCACCCGGTCTAGCACCCTGCCCAACATGGGCCAGGGCGGGAACACATAGAGAAGCTCTTGAGTCGGCCACTGTTGGAGAAGAGCATCTACTCCCAGGGATCGAGGGTCCCGTCCTCTGCTGAAAAAGCGCAGGCACTTGGCAATTGGCCGATGACGCCATCAGATCTAGGCTCGGCTGGCCCCAGCGCTTCGTGATGTCCAAGAACGCCTGAGCAGATAGCTGCCACTCTCCGGGCTCCAAGGTATGGCGACTGAGAAAGTCCGCCTTGACATTCATGACTCCGGCAATGTGGGCCGCTGACAGCTGCTCCAGGTTCGCTTCTGCCCACTGGCATAGATTCATGGCCTCCTTGGCTAGAGGGGCGCTCTTGGTACCTCCCTGGCGGTTGACATAGGCCACAGCCGTGGCATTGTCCGACAGGACCCGTACCGGCTTCAACACCAGTACCGGGATGAACTCCAAAAGCGCCAACCGAATGGCTCTGAGTTCCAGGAGGTTGATAGACCACTTTGCCTCTGCAGGAGACCAGAGCCCCTGCGCTGTCCTTCCCAAGCAGAGGGCTCCCCAGCCCGACAAAGAGGCGTCCGTCGTGACGACAATCCACTCCGGGGTCACCAGAGGCATTCCCGCAGACAACTTGTCTGTCTGCATCCACCAGCTCAGCGCCTTGCGCACTGCTGGGTCCAAGGGAAGGCGCACAGCATAATCCTCCGACATCGGAGTCCAGCGCTGCAGCAGAGATTGTTGTAGTGGTCTCATATGAGCCCTGGCCCAGGGCACTACTTCCATCGTGGCCGTCATAGAGCCCAACAGCTGCACATAGTCCCAAGCCCGGCTACTAGGAACTGGTCCACCTGAGCCTGAAGCTTGACAATCCGATTGTCTGGCAGGAACACTCTGCCCACTTGGGTGTCGAATCGAACTCCCAGATACTCCAGGGACTGAGTCGGGCGCAGCTGGCTTTTCTCCCAGTTGATGATCCATCCCAGGGAGCTCAGAAGAGCAACTACCCGGTCCTCAGCTTTGCCGCACTCTGCATAAGAGGGGACTCGGATCAACCAGTCGTCCAGATAAGGATGGACTTGTACTCCTTCCTTTCGCAGGAAGGCCGCGATGACCACCATTACTTTGGAAAAGGTCCGCGGAGCAGTAGCCAACCCGAACGGGAGGGCTCTGAACTGGAAGTGTCGGCCCAGGACTGCAAAACGCAGAAAGCGTTGATGAGGAGGCCAGATGGGAATATGCAAGTACGCTTCCTTGATGTCCAAGGATGCCAGGTACTCCCCTGCCTTCACTGCCGCTATAACAGAGCGGAGAGTCTCCATGCGAAAGTGCCGCACTTTCAAGGCCCGATTGACCCCTTTGAGGTCGAGGATAGGCCGGACAGAACCTCCTTTCTTTGGTACCACAAAGTAAATGGAGTAACGCCCCTTGCCAAGCTGACTTTCTGGCACCGGAACGACCGCACCCAGGCGGATCAGATTGTCCAAAGTCTGCTGCACTGCCACAGCTTTGACCGGAGACTTGCAGAGAGAGAGTACAAACCCGTCTCTTAAGGGTCGTCAGAACTCTAGCTTGTAGCCGTCTCTGATGACTTCCAGCACCCAAGCGTCTGAAGTTATTGTGGTCCACTCGCCCAGAAACGAGGACAGCCGTCCTCCAATCTGCACTGGGGCGTGGACCAAGGCCCCGTCATTGGGTACGAGACCCTGGGGGAGGACCGGAGGGAGCACCTCCGGGACGGCGGTCTCTGCGAAAGGAATGCTGCTTGGGGGAGAAATTCCTCTTAAAGGAAGAGGGGGCAGAGGAACCCGACCTGCCCGGGCGGTACCGACGGGCTTCCTGAAACCGTCCTCTGGAGGTACCGGGACGAGTACTAGCCCGAGCCCTGACCTCTGGTAACTTCTTGCCCTTAGACGTGCCGAGATCGGTCACGATTTTGTCCAGCTCGACCCCAAAGAGCAGCTTGCCTTTAAAAGGCAATCTAGCCAGGCGGGATTTAGAGGCGTGGTCAGCAGACCAATGTTTCAGCCAAAGCCACCGCCGCGCAGAGATTGTCTGAGCCATGCCTTTAGCTGAGGCCCTCAAGACATCATACAGCAAGTCTGCCAAATAGGCTAAGCCCGATTCCAGGGCTGGCCAATCAGCCCTCAAGGAATGATCCGAGGGGGAAGCCCGCTGCACCATAGTCAGGCACGCCCTGGCCACATAGGAGCCGCAAACTGAGGCCTGCAAACTTAAAGCAGCCGCCTCAAAGGACGACCTTAAGGCCGCCTCCAATCTTCTGTCTTGGGCGTCCTTTAGGGCCGTGCCACCTTCCACCGGCAACGCCGTTTTCTTAGTCACCGCAGTGATTAAAGAATCCACAGTAGGCCACAGTTAGGCCTCACGTTCACTTTCAGTCAAAGGATAGAGGCGGGACATAGCCCTAGCCACTTTAAGGCTCGCTTCAGGGACATCCCATTGAGCCGAAATTAAGGTGTGCATGGCATCATGCACGTGGAAGGTTCTAGGCGGGCGCTTCGTCCCCAGCATAATGGCAGAGCCAACAGGGGCTGAGGGAGAGACGTCCTCCGGAGAGGAAATCTTCAAAGTGTCCATGGCCTGTATCAACAGGTTGGGCAAATCCTCTGAGCTAAAAAGCCGCGCTGCAGAGGGGTCATCCGCTCCATCCGAGCGGGGATCCGTCTCCTCCAAGGAATCCGCAAAGGACCGTTGGGAGAACTCAGATACGCTGCCCTCATCTACATCGGAGGAGACAAAGTCCTCCAAGGCCTGGGAATCAACCCGAGGGCGTTTACCTCTGGGCACCTCAACCTCTTTACCAGACGAGGGAGCAGGGGCAGCGTTTTGCATAAGGAAGGCCTGATGCAGCAGCAAAACAAACTCGGGGGAGAAACCCCCCAGACTGTGCACTTCCGCAGCCTGGGCTACAGCCCTAGACGCACCCTCAACCGGCGCTCGCAAGAGCGGGGGAGAGACATGCTGCGCATCCAAAATGGCGTCCGGCGCGACACTCCGCGAAGGAGCCGCGCGGGAAGAACGGCGCTTAACTTTAGCCGCTTTTGTGCCGTCGCCCAAATTAAGGGCGTTCATGGCATTAATGTCTCCAACCTCAAGGGCGGCCCAAGAAGAAGCCGTCCGAGCCGCGTGGCCGGCCAAGATGGCGGAGGCGAGGAGCGGGGGATGGGCGTTTATGGCGGGAAAAACCGCCACGCCGGAGGAAGGACCGGGACATTCATCGGTCACGAAACTGTCACCCAACAAGGGCGAATCAGCCTTTAAGACCCCCGCATCCCCTCTAGAAGCGCTCAAGCGATCCGGGGAGCGACTCTTTGCGCCCTCGCCCTCCGACGCCATATGCCACGAGGAGAAGAATCGGGGAACCCCCTGCCCGCTATAAAAAGGTAAAAATTACCTGCTTGCCGCTCCGAGCTGTAACGACCTGGTGTCCCAGTGAGTAGCTGCAATAAACGTTTAAATAAACGTCGAAATAAACGCCTTTAAGGACGTTCAAAATTTTTTTTTTTTTTTTTTTTTTAACGGAGCCAGCGGGAGGGGGGAGAAAAGGAGGGACCTGGCACCACCAGGTTTGCACTTGCTCAAAAGAGCCCTCAACCCCAGGCACTCAACAAAACCTAAGAATTAGGCTTGGAGGCCTAGCCAGAGCTGCTGCTGTGTGTGACCACCACCTGCTGAGATAGAGAACATACTGAGGAGTTTCCGGCAGCACATGACCACATATAGGGAGGCAAAAGTTTGCTCTCTATCTCCACCTGCTGGTAGATGGACACAACCCACCAGTCTATGGATTGATCAGCTTGATGATATGGAATAAATGTTTTCTTTTTAGTTTTCATGGCACTGCTGCTGGGGTTAATAGTCAGATATTATACTCGGCAATGACTGTCTGGACCAAGAGTTATAGAAGAATTAGTGTGAATGTTACTCAAATAGACTCAATACTACAGTCCCCTCAGTGGGCTATGTGGTGATACTGTGCAGGGAAGAACCTTGAGCAAGTCACTTGCCCCAGATTCTATACAGCATGCCTAGAGATCCATGCCAAAAATTGGGATGGATTCTATAACAATGTGCGTAACTTAATTGGCTTAACAAGTTAATCAGTGTTGATAACAACTCTTAACAAACAATAACGAAAACTAATTGGCACTGATTAGAATTTACACGTACAACTCACAAAGCATATTCTGTAACGAAGTATGCAGAACTTCTAAGGCGTGCAGGCAAACAGGGGCATGGCTATGGGCAGGGAAATGGGCGTTTTGCGGGCATTCCAAAATTTACATTCATCGTTTTAGAATAGGGCCCAATGCATGTAAATCTATACGCCCGGATTTACGCCATATTTTCATTGGTGTAAATGTATACACATAGTTTTAGGCGCTGAGAAATCAACAAAGTATATCCTTTAATCAGCGCCTAAATGTAGGCGCTGATTATAGAATACACTTGATTTTTTTTTTAAGGCAGCAGATATAGAATCTCCCCCTTTATCTTATCACCTCAGACATCATAGAGGTCAATATTCAACAGCCAGAAATGGCTCCTGGACGGTTAAATCACCTGTTTGGAGCTAACTGCTAGTTTTCAGCGGCACCTAACCTGGTTAGCAATGTTAAAAATAACAATTAGCGCCAGAATGAAAGCTACCTAGTTTGGAGGCATTCTAGGGGTACAGTTGGCACTTAGTCAGTTATGTAAGAACATAAGTATTGCCATACTGGGACAGACCAAAGGTCCAAGCCCAGCATCCTGTTTCCAACAGTGGCCAATCCAGGTTACAAGTACCTGGCAAGATCCCAAACAGTAGAATACATTTTATGCTGCTTATCCTAGAAATAAGCAGTGGATTTTCTCCAAGTCCATTTTAATGACTTATGGACTTTTATTTTAGGAAGCTATACAAACCTTTTTTAAACACCGCTAAGCTAACTGCTTTTACTACATTCTCTGGCAATGAATTCCAGAGTTTAATTACACACTGAGTAAAGAAATATTTTTTCCGATTCGTTTAAAATTTACTACTTTGTAGCTTCACTACGTGACTCCTAGCCCTAGTATTTTTGGAAAGAGTAAACAAACGATTCACGTCTACCCGTTCCACTCCACTGCTCATATTCAATACATAACTGGCCAAGTTAACCGCATAAACAGGACCGCATAAAAGTCAGTCCTGTCTTTATGCGGTAACCCACAGCTGGTTAAGTCCTGTCTTTATGCGGTAACCCACAGCTATGATAGTCGGCTCTGCAAACCCGGAAATTCAATGCCAGTGCCCGGAAATAGCCCAGCATTGAATTTCTGGGTTTAACACTAGCAGTGCTCAGCAAAACGCTGATCACCACTGGCTGAATATCTGACCCTTAGATTATAAGCTCTTTATGGAAGGGACATATTGGGAAGCAAAACACAAAACAGGTAGACACCTCCAAAAGTCCAAAGCTGTTTGTTTGTCAGATGCTTCTGTGTCCGTCCGACACTACAGATGTATTTACTTGGCTGTGCTACAGTTTTGCTCCAGGTTTCCTTGTTTTTTTTACCTTTGCTTAGCAAGTTGCGTTGTGACCCCTAAAGCAGGTGGTTTTACCGCCGAAACACGGACTGTGTCAGGTCCAGTTACTGGTGCTTTGAATAAAGGACTCTTCAAATTCATCCCATTGGCTGGTTGTGTTTTAGGGAAACATTGGGCCCAGTATTCAGAAAATGCTGAGCTTCTAAATTTCTGCTCCTTAGTTAGCCCCCTATTTTGTGCCCTATTTTCAGTCAAACTTAGGAGCATAAGTTTTAAGCTGCAAATTCATCTTCATTTAGGAGCGTAAAAGTTATGCTCATAAATTTAAGACTGCCATTAGTTTCCCTAGATGTATGAGCCTAATTTGTGAGCCTAGTACTGAAAATTGGTGCCAAACTCCTAATTTCATTTCTCTGTCCTAAATCTGCCCATGTTGTTACCTACTTTTTATGCTCCTAAATTTAAAAGTTCAGTGAAATTCTGAGTAAAAATGTATGCACTCGGGCCTAGTTAATTTTCATGTTATGAGCATAACTCTCAAAGTTTTAGAGAATATAAATAGTAGAATAAATCCTTTGAATATTTGGCCCATTGTACTTATATACATAGTGTACAGTGCTGTGTGCATCCAGTAGTGCTATCAAAATGATAAATATTATAGGAGTTCTGAACATAGGGACAGGAGAAAAAGTGAGGAAGATTGTGATGGTAGACTGGGGATGGTGTGGGTTGTTTGAAATGGGATTGGACTGGTGATCAGATAGTTACCGGTAACAGAGTTTGGATAAGAAGTTGACATAACTAAGGCCATAGGCTATTCCAGCAATGCTAAATATCTGGTTGATATTGGGGTTCTGGGGCAGTGGGAGGATTTTTAGGGTCCCTCCAGGGCTGCCGAGAGGAGGGACAGGGCAGGGGGGATAAATTTCCTGAACCCGGGCCTCCAAGGGGGGCCCAGCATCGGGGTCTCTCTCCTGCTCCTGACGGGACCTGGGAGATTGTGTCCCGACAGGAGCAGGAGAAAGAACTCCAGTGCCAGGCCCCCGTTGGAGGCTGGGGAGGACCTGGAGGAACAGACACAGTGTCTTCCAAAATTGCCTTCCCCTGCGGCTGCTTTTCCCTTCAGGCGGCACATGCAGCTGCAGGGGATGTACACGTGGCAGAAGGAAGAATAGCAGCACTGGAGAACTCTTCTGCTGGCGGGGCCTTGGGATCCCCGCCAGCCAAGGTACCCAGGGCGGGCGGCAGCAATGATCCTTTGTGGGGGGGGGGGGGGCTGGCAGCAGCGACGACTACAACAGCAACGACAATCCTGGGGGGGAGAGGCCCAGCAGCAGCGATGATCCTGGGAGGGCCCGGGGACGGTGATAATTCTGGGAGGGGGGGCCAGCAGTGGCAAAGATCCTGGGGGGGGGGGCGGCAGCGGCCCTGGGTCCCTCTAATGCAGAACACATTGCTACAGGGGAGACATGTATGAGATGGGCTGCATATATTGCTAGGTAATGCAGGTATAATACAGAGGTTTCTCTTTTCTGGTTTTGTATCTGCATGTTGTACTCTGGTGAGGATGTTATGATTTCATGTTTTATACTGATTAAGCTTTGTGTGTGTATTATGCATATGACTTTGGTTGGATTTTTCTAATGTATAAAGTGGTTTATGAATGGAATTCAGCAAATCAAATGAGAACAGGGTAAGAACCACAGGACCAAAGCCCAGAAACAAAGCTGCACTGCTGTAATTTTGTGCTGGGAGGTAGGGTGGAAGTGGTACCCCTTCCCCAGGTCATCTGCCTGCCAGAAGAGGATGCAGTTTGCAGGTAATGCACAAACCTTGTACTACACTGAATTCATCAGGTGATTAAAAAAAAATTGTTAGCACAGATTCTGGTGGAAGAATCCTAGGAATAATGAGATGGAAAAAAATAGTATGAGGTCTGGTGTTTTGTATTATAGTACGATCATAAAGGGAGATCTGTGAGCCCTGTTAAACAAAGCAGCACTCATTAGTTCATTATTTGAATATAAAGAAAAGCTTGAAATCATGGTGCTAGAGTGATAATGTGATATTCTGTTGTGGTCCAGCTTTGTTCTACATGTTTTATATATATAAAACAAAGTGAATGGGCTGTGTTGGCATTAGAGCATCGACAGCTTAAATTTTCACCCAGCTCACCAGCTAAATTTTGTCTGAGCAAATTGCTGCCTGCACAGTTTACCTGGATAAAAAGAGATAGCGCAGGGTGAAATCCTGAGGACAGTGCTGATCGGCTAAAATGATTGGATAAAGCAGGTCAAATAAATGTATTTGTACATATTCAGCGGCACACTTATCCAGGTAACTTGCCCATTCAGCAGCTTTTGAATATAGTAACAAAGTAGATGATGGCAGATGAAGACTTGTACAGTCCATCTAGTCTGCCCAACAAGATAAACTCATAGTATAAGGTGTGACATGATACTACATACATTTACTTGATCTTGATTTGTCCTTGCCATTTTCAGGGCACAGACCATAGAAGTCTGCCCGTCACTGGCCTTGTTCTCCAGTTACTGAAGCTGAATCTGTCCAGCCACGATCAGAGCACAGACTGTAGGAGTCTGCCCAGCGCTGGCTTTGATTCCCAGTTACTGGTGTTGCCATCTAATTACCACTAAGCTTGTTTGGATCTTAATGAACATAATGATGTTAACTAGGAACATCACCAACTCCAAGAGGAAATTGAATAGCTGGCCATCCAGCACTGACTGGGTTTTGGAAGAGAAATGGAGCAGTAGTGGGATATATAAACTTTGGCATACAGGGTAGTTTTGAGCTGCTTCTGAAGATGGATTTCTTCTGTCTGAAAAACTGCTATACTTCCTGGCTGATCCTACAGCACAAATCCGAGGTTCACAGCCTTGTGATCATACATATATCCCTACTGTCTCTGAACAAGACTTCTACTACATAGCTTCCCTTTCCTCTAATGCCACACGCTCATTCATAAACCTCTCACCCCACAGAACTTGTTGGTAAGATACAATTTGTACCGTAGGTATGAAAAGAGATTGAGGACAAGAGAGAGCTGAGTGGGATTTATTAAATAATTACATCTCAGGAATGTAATTTAGATAATTGCTATGATGGTGTCATGGTACATGGCTGTGTTTTGGCTATTTATGTCGTTAAAAATGAATAAATAAATTTGAATTAAAAAAAAAACTCTCACCCCATAGGGCCTTCATTTTCCTCTGACAGGATGCCTCAGTAACACTCTCTTACCAGCAGTAGTTGCTTCGCCTCCCTTCCAACAACTGAGTACAGTATCTTTCTGGCATGTTCAACCGCAACTGCCCTGAAAGACTCAAATCTGAATCCAAGTATATTGTGGCATAGTACTAGGGTTTGAACCACAGGGCCATGTGCACCATATAACACTGCCACTTCCGGAGACCAACAGAAGACCACCTTTAAGGTAGACCGGTGAGGGGAGGGGAATTGAGAGGGAGGCAGATGCTGAACCCCCAGGTGGGGGAGGGGAGTGAGCTGCAGACCGATGAAAGCTATGGCCGAGGCAGTGAGCGCCAACAGCAATGAGAAGAGCTTGGTGCTGCTCACTACCAAGTTTGTGTTGCTGCTCATGGGGGTGGAGGGGAGGGAGGGAGAGGTGGTGGACAATGGGAGGAAGGATGGAGAGAGAGAGAGAATGGACCTCAGGAAGAAAGAGAGATAATGGACCTTGGGGAAGAGGAGAGGGAGGAAAGGAATAGAAAGAGAGAGATGCTGGATCTGGGGGTGGGAGATAATCTGTCCTTTTTTTTTGTAATTTTTTTTTTTTTTTTTACAAAAAGTACTTTTACCCGCTACAGTAAAAGGAGGCAATTGTGCACAGTAAACCTGCACGCCATGATGCCACCACAAGGGGCCTTTTACCACAGCTTGGTAAAAGGACCTCTTGAAGTTTGTGCCAAAAGATGTAGTAAAAAGAGCTTGAGAAGCTGAATATGTATACCCTACAGGAAAGGAGGGATAGGGGTGATATGATACAGACATATTTGAAAATATTGATATACAAACAGATCATGTCCAGGGAAGGGGACGTGGTAGAACTAGAGAATATTACAAGTTGGGTTGAAAGGAGACTTAAGGGCTGGTGGTTGGGAGGCGGGAATAGTGCTGGGCAGACTTATACGGTCTGTGCCAGAGCTGGTGGTGGGAGGCGGGGCTGGTGGTTGGGAGGCGGGGATAGTGCTAGGCAGGCTTATACGGTCTGTGCCAGAGCCGGTGGTGGGAGGCGGGGCTGGTGGTTGGGAGGCAGGGACAGGGGCGTATCTGCGTGGGGCCACAGGGGCCTGGGCCCCCGCAGATTTCGCCCTGGACCCCCCTACCACCGACCCTCTCCACCTCCCCCTCCCTCCCGCCCGCCACCAACCCGTCGCCGATCTTTGCTGGCGGGGGACCCCAAGCCCCCGCCAGCCGAAGTCCTCTCTTCCGTGCAGGATGCAAGTTGCAACGCTTCCTGTTCTTCTGAGTCTGACGTCCTGCACGTACAACGTGCAGGACGTCAGACTCAGAATTTGGAACTCAGTCTGATGTCCTGCGCGTTGTACGTGCAGGACGTCAGACTCAGAAGAACAGGAAGCATTGCAACTTGCAGCCTGCATGGAAGAGAGGACCTCGGCTGGCGGGGGGTTGGGGTTCCCCCACCAGCAAAGGTAAGTGACAGCAGCGGGGGAGGGTTGGCGGCGGCAGGAGGGGGTGGAGAGTGTCATTGGTGGCGAGGGAGGGTCTGGCAGTGGCGGGGGGGTCCGGAAATGGCGGGGGGGGGGGAATCGGTGGCGCCGGGGGGGGGGGCTAAAATGTGCCCCTCCCTCTGGCTCTGGCCCCCCCTACCGCCAGATACGCCCCTGGGCGGGGATAGTGCTGGGCAGACTTATACTGTCTGTGCCAGAGCCGGTAGTGGGAGGCAGGGATAGTGCTGGGCAGACTTATACGGTCTGTGCCAGAGCTGGTGGTGGGAGGCGGGGCTGGTGGTTGGGAGGCGGGGATAGTGCTGGGCAGACTTACACGGTCTGTGCCCTGAAGAGGACAGGTACAAATCAAGGTAGGGTATACACAGAAAGTAGCACATATGAGTTTATCTTGTTGGGCAGACTGGATGGACCGTGCAGGTCTTTTTCTGCCGTCATCTACTATGTTACTATGTTACTATGAAATATGGGCGTCTTTCTCTTTCGAAAATAAGCTGGACAGTGTCCTAAATGTGCAACTAGCAGTGGTCCCTACCATTCAGTTTTGAAACTTGTAAATTAAAATTACAGCTGAATATGCAAACTGTGCAGTTAGTGTTTCAAGCTTTTGAAGATATTCCCAGACATTTAGGGGGGGGGGGGGGGGGGGTTCTATATATGGCACCTGGAAATGCCCCCAGAATGCCCAGAAAATAGGCAGTTTGGGCTTAGGTG
Organism: Microcaecilia unicolor; assembly: GCF_901765095.1. Classification (NCBI taxonomy): domain Eukaryota; kingdom Metazoa; phylum Chordata; class Amphibia; order Gymnophiona; family Siphonopidae; genus Microcaecilia; species Microcaecilia unicolor. The sequence goes on along the minus strand of NC_044041.1, from coordinate 75,374,161 downwards.
CTAACCAGGTTGTTGGATTATTTGTAGTAAATAATTAGCAGATTTTAGTACACACAGCTTCAGCTTTAGAAATGTTAATTTCTTTCTTCATCTCTCTCTCATTCACCCCTGAATAATTCACTGCTGAGTCACTTTAAAGTTGAAGTAACAAAACATCTGTTTACTCACAGTTTGTAGTTAGATTATAATCAGACAGGCTTATATACACATATTACTATACATTTGTATTATCAGCTCCTTCCATGTGCTTAGATGGTAATGGATGCTCACACCACCATAGATCCTCTCAGGTTAGGAGAGATCATGAGCTCCATGTGCTCCATGTGCTGCATCTGCTGCATCTAACCCCCACAGGAAGTTGCATAGCACTGTGACCTCTCTAAGTAATTCACATCAGAGGTCACAGAGTAATCACAGAGAAATAATAGGTGACAGGCAATGCATGTAAAAATACAATTACATTCCAACAAACCCCTTCTCATGCATAACTGTCATGCAATTATTTGTTCATACAAAGTCCAAGCTTTATACGCAGATTCACAAAATGTTCTCTGGGTAACGGTTTGGTCATGATGTCAGCTGTCATCTCACTGGTGTGACAATAGTGTAGACTGATGACCCCTTCTTTCGCCAACTCTCGCACGTTGTGGTATTTCGTTGCGATGTGCTTGGTGCGTGACTGAACCTTGTCATTCTGTGACAGTCGGATGCAGCTCTGATTATCTTCCATTATCTGGATTGGTCTCTTTTCAGCTATTCCAAAATCCAGCAAAAGTTTTTCAATCCACATCAGTTCTCTGCACGCTTCCGATACAGCCACATATTCAGCTTCTGTAGAAGACAAACTCACAATACTTTGTTTATGACTGGCCCATGAAATTTGTACATTTCCATACATAAACACATATCCACTTGTGGATTTATAATTAGAATGATCCCCTGCCCAATCTGAATCACAGTAACATATTAGTTTTGGATTACTATTGGCTGAAATCTTTAATTTACAATCAATGGTACCCTTTAAATACCTTACCATCCTTTTAACTGCAGTCCAATCTGATTTGGTAGGTGAGCTGACCCTTCTGCTCAAAATTCCTACTGCATTTGCTATATCAGCCCTGTATGTGGTAGCTAGATATAAAAGCTTACCTATGGCTGATCTATATTGGATGTTATCTGGTAAAGGTTCTCTTACTGTTTCATCCTTCAGAAAATCAGTGATCATGGGAGTGCTTACAACTTGGGCATCTTGCATACCTAAACTTTCAATAAGCTCATTTATTTTCTGCTTCTGGCTTAGAAGATAAGAACCATCATTTTGTTTCTCAATTTCTATACCAAGATAGTATGACACATTTCCAAGTTCTTTTATCTCAACATTCTGGTTTAAACACTTTACAATGTCCTTGTACTCTTGCTCACTTTTGCTTGCAATGAGCAGATCATCAACAAAAGCTAAAATGTATGCATATTGTCCATTTCTGCACCTAGTGTACAAACATTTATCTGCTTCACCTTGCTTAAATCCTAAATTTGTCAATATTTCATGCAATTTATCATTCCAACATTTTGCACTTTGCTTTAATCCATAAAGACCTTTGTTTAATTTACACACTAGCTGTCTTTGTTTTGTATTTATGAAACCTGTTGGTTGTTCCATGTACAAGTCTTCAGTTATTTCTCCATGAAGAAACGCTGTTTTCACATCAATGTGGTTGACTTGCATGCCTTTTGAGACTGCAATGCTCAGAAGTGTTCTTATTGTCGTGTGTTTCACTACAGGTGCAAACACTTCATCAAAATCTTCTCCATATTTTTGAAGATATCCCTTTGCCACTAATCTGGCTTTATACCTTTCCACTTTTCCTTGTGCATTCCTTTTTAACTTGAATACCCATTTGCATCCTATAGCTTTCTTGCCAGGAGGTAATTTTGTAAGAATCCAAGTATTATTTTTATCCAATGCATCAATTTCTTCTTGTGCAGCTTTATGCCATTCAGCAGCTTCTTCTGCTGGCATTTTCTCAATCTCATCCCATGTTAAGGGCTCTTGAGCTTCTGCTGACTTTGTTAGGTAAGACAGTCTTAGGGGTGGAACACCTTTGTTTTCCCTGGATGAGCGTCTGACAACAGGTTGGTCTGACCTTTCCGCATCCTCTAAATCTGAGAGTTCTTCTCCAATTGATTCCCCTTCTCCAACTGTACTGTCTTCTTCAATGATTCTTTCTGTGTCTGCTTCCTCTGCCTGTTCCTCGTTAGATACAGGTGAGTTGCTTTCAGACATCTGCCTTGGTATGGCATTTATATACACTGGCATGTCTATTATGGTTCTAGTTTCATATTCTGGATGATAAGGCTCATCTGGGATAATCCAGCCTTTATCAACCCTCTTGTTTTCATCAAAATATGTAACATGTCTTATGCCAACAATGCCAGTTTTCAGATTCAAAATTCTATATCCTTTGTGTCCTGGAGCATAGCCAACTAAAATGCCCCTTTCTGTTGTGGAATCCAGCTTATGCCTTCTTTGCTTTGGTATATGAGCATATGCTGTACTTCCAAATGTTCTTATGTGTGACAGGTTTGGCTTCCTACCATGCCATGTCTCATGTGGTGTGCGCTCAGCGCCTTTAGTTGGCATTCTGTTTTGTAGGTACACTGCTGTGAGAATGGCTTCCCCCCATAGTCTTTTAGGGAGATTGCTATCTGACAGCATACATCTGGTCATTTCCACAAGTGACCTAAATTTTCTCTCTGCAACAGAATTTTGCTCTGGTGTATAAGCTACTGTTGTGATATGTTGAATGCCTTCTTGTTCTAGAAATGTGCGCATGCTTTGTGAAGTGAACTCACCACCATTGTCGGTCTGAAGAACCTTTGGTTTTCTTTCAAATTTATTGCTCACCATGGCTACGTATTTCTTCAGCATGTCTGTGACTTGACTTTTTTCTTTCAGCAAATAGGCCACACAATATCTAGAGAAATCATCCAAGAATATTAGCACAAATCTGTTATTTCCCAATGATGGGATATTAAACGGTCCACATAAGTCACTGTGTATTAAGTCCAGCACTTTATTACTCCTATTTCCTGTGTATGCAGGAAATGAGGGTCTCACACCTTTTTGAGTAACACAGTCTATGCATTTCTCAATTTTGCCAGCATCTGCACTTATCTGAATGCCGGTGGCCAGTTGCTTACTGTAAAGATCCTGGATCACCTTAGAATCACGATGTCCCAGGCGGCGGTGCCAGATTTCCAGACTACATTTACCATCATTCTTCCTTACTTGCGCCATATGTGAGGCTTCACCTGAAATGCTCAGTTTATAAACATCATTATGCATAAAAGCTTCAGCATACACTTCATCATTTTTAGAGATTGTGCACTTACTGTTTTCAAAATGAATCACAAATCCCTTCTTATCTAATGTAGATACACTAAGCATATTGCAAACTGCTTGGGGAATATACAAGACATCACTTACAGGAATTTCTTTAACTTCATTAGACACTTTGCATTTTAAGAATCCAATACCTTTTGCTTGGATCTTAGCAGTCCCTGCGTTTGCAGTTTTAAGAATACCTTCCTCTGGACACATTTCCTGAAAGAAATCCTTACAATTGGTTAAATGGCATGTGCTCCCCGAATCCAAAATCCAAGTACTTTCATTTGAATTATTATTTACCATAGTCAAAGATTTTTCTGTCATTAGAAAGCCCTTGTGTTTATCTTTGTCCTTCATACATTTCCTGGTTTGAAAATTCTTTAGTTCCATTGGCTTAGGTGAGCTAGAGGGAGTGTTTTGTGTTTCCTTACACCATTTAGATACATGTCCCTCCTTTCCACATGAGTAGCAAATCAGCTTGCCCTTGGGTGGAGTTTTCCCATAGCTCCGCCTTCCTCTGTTCTTTGCCAAGAAATTTGTTTCATTTCTCTCTGACTTGCTTTGAGAACACATCTCCTCAGAATCATTTATTATGCATTCCTGCCTTAGTTTTGATGTTGCCTGTTCAAAAGATTGCCCTTCAATGGCCTCATTTACAGACCTAAAAACATCAAACTTTTTTGATAGTGAGGTAAAAAGAAATGCTCTTTTCAATGCATCACACATGGGAATTCCAGAAAGTTCTAGCTTTTGAAATGAAGACATAAGATACATAATGTGATCATTACATTTACTTTTATCCCTTAATTTGGTTTCATTCAACTCTGCCAACCAAATTGGTTGCTGCTTTGCATATGTAGTTGCATACATAGTTCTCAGTTTATATAAAATGTCCTTTGGTGTATCTTTTCCCTCCACTAATATGGCTTGTTTCTCTGAGAGAGCTTCCAAAAGCATGCACTTCACATAATAGTTTGCATTGTCCCATTCAGCCATATTTTCAGCTGTTCTGTCTTGGTCTAAGCATATATCTAATCTTTTTGCTCGAAGGAAACATATGAATCTTAATTCCCACTGCTGATAATTAAACTCAGTTAATCTAGGCACCTTGAGAGAATAGAACAATGGTGAATTTCTTCCCTCAGCCATTTTCTTAGCCTTCTGTCTGCTGTGTGGGGGGAGAGAGAGACAGACTGAATCTTTCCTTTAAAACTTAAGAGAAAAATGTGGCCTTTTTTTCTGCCTGGTAATATTTCTCTTCTTTTTCAATTCCTGGACCCTGGGCCCATAACCCTTTTGTTGGATTATTTGTAGTAAATAATTAGCAGATTTTAGTACACACAGCTTCAGCTTTAGAAATGTTAATTTCTTTCTTCATCTCTCTCTCATTCACCCCTGAATAATTCACTGCTGAGTCACTTTAAAGTTGAAGTAACAAAACATCTGTTTACTCACAGTTTGTAGTTAGATTATAATCAGACAGGCTTATATACACATATTACTATACATTTGTATTATCAGCTCCTTCCATGTGCTTAGATGGTAATGGATGCTCACACCACCATAGATCCTCTCAGGTTAGGAGAGATCATGAGCTCCATGTGCTCCATGTGCTGCATCTGCTGCATCTAACCCCCACAGGAAGTTGCATAGCACTGTGACCTCTCTAAGTAATTCACATCAGAGGTCACAGAGTAATCACAGAGAAATAATAGGTGACAGGCAATGCATGTAAAAATACAATTACATTCAAGTTTGTGTTGCTGCTCATGGGGGTGGAGGGGAGGGAGGGAGAGGTGGTGGACAATGGGAGGAAGGATGGAGAGAGAGAGAGAATGGACCTCAGGAAGAAAGAGAGATAATGGACCTTGGGGAAGAGGAGAGGGAGGAAAGGAATAGAAAGAGAGAGATGCTGGATCTGGGGGTGGGAGATAATCTGTCCTTTTTTTTTGTAATTTTTTTTTTTTTTTACAAAAAGTACTTTTACCCGCTACAGTAAAAGGAGGCAATTGTGCACAGTAAACCTGCACGCCATGATGCCACCACAAGGGGCCTTTTACCACAGCTTGGTAAAAGGACCTCTTGAAGTTTGTGCCAAAAGATGTAGTAAAAAGAGCTTGAGAAGCTGAATATGTATACCCTACAGGAAAGGAGGGATAGGGGTGATATGATACAGACATATTTGAAAATATTGATATACAAACAGATCATGTCCAGGGAAGGGGACGTGGTAGAACTAGAGAATATTACAAGTTGGGTTGAAAGGAGACTTAAGGGCTGGTGGTTGGGAGGCGGGAATAGTGCTGGGCAGACTTATACGGTCTGTGCCAGAGCTGGTGGTGGGAGGCGGGGCTGGTGGTTGGGAGGCGGGGATAGTGCTAGGCAGGCTTATACGGTCTGTGCCAGAGCCGGTGGTGGGAGGCGGGGCTGGTGGTTGGGAGGCAGGGACAGGGGCGTATCTGCGTGGGGCCACAGGGGCCTGGGCCCCCGCAGATTTCGCCCTGGACCCCCCTACCACCGACCCTCTCCACCTCCCCCTCCCTCCCGCCCGCCACCAACCCGTCGCCGATCTTTGCTGGCGGGGGACCCCAAGCCCCCGCCAGCCGAAGTCCTCTCTTCCGTGCAGGATGCAAGTTGCAACGCTTCCTGTTCTTCTGAGTCTGACGTCCTGCACGTACAACGTGCAGGACGTCAGACTCAGAATTTGGAACTCAGTCTGATGTCCTGCGCGTTGTACGTGCAGGACGTCAGACTCAGAAGAACAGGAAGCATTGCAACTTGCAGCCTGCATGGAAGAGAGGACCTCGGCTGGCGGGGGGTTGGGGTTCCCCCACCAGCAAAGGTAAGTGACAGCAGCGGGGGAGGGTTGGCGGCGGCAGGAGGGGGTGGAGAGTGTCATTGGTGGCGAGGGAGGGTCTGGCAGTGGCGGGGGGGTCCGGAAATGGCGGGGGGGGGGAATCGGTGGCGCCGGGGGGGGGGCTAAAATGTGCCCCTCCCTCTGGCTCTGGCCCCCCCTACCGCCAGATACGCCCCTGGGCGGGGATAGTGCTGGGCAGACTTATACTGTCTGTGCCAGAGCCAGTAGTGGGAGGCAGGGATAGTGCTGGGCAGACTTATACGGTCTGTGCCAGAGCTGGTGGTGGGAGGCGGGGCTGGTGGTTGGGAGGCGGGGATAGTGCTGGGCAGACTTACACGGTCTGTGCCCTGAAGAGGACAGGTACAAATCAAGGTAGGGTATACACAGAAAGTAGCACATATGAGTTTATCTTGTTGGGCAGACTGGATGGACCGTGCAGGTCTTTTTCTGCCGTCATCTACTATGTTACTATGTTACTATGAAATATGGGCGTCTTTCTCTTTCGAAAATAAGCTGGACAGTGTCCTAAATGTGCAACTAGCAGTGGTCCCTACCATTCAGTTTTGAAACTTGTAAATTAAAATTACAGCTGAATATGCAAACTGTGCAGTTAGTGTTTCAAGCTTTTGAAGATATTCCCAGACATTTAGGGGGGGGGGGGGGGGGGTTCTATATATGGCACCTGGAAATGCCCCCAGAATGCCCAGAAAATAGGCAGTTTGGGCTTAGGTGCTAACCAGGTACCCATAAGTGATTTAAATGGCCAGGAGTCTCTCAGCTGTTTAAATCACTTTGAATATTAACCCCAATAAGTTCTAGAGGGATTACAATAACATAAAATAAAAACACAGTGGCTGCTGCTGCTGAAAATGAAGGGATGGTCCAGGTCAGCAGTATTATCCTAGATAAGTGGTTTTGAATGTCTGGTGTTAGTCTTACATTTGTTCATCCAGGCTTTTATGAAATAAACTGCCTGGGACTGTTTGTATGCTGTTACCCATATCAGAATTATTTTTTAAAAGGGTGAACATGCACCTGTTTATTCAGGTTTATACTTGCCCCCGTTTACTAAGCCGTGCGACAATGCCAACGCAGCCCATTCAAAAGTGAATGGGCTGTGTCGGCATTAGCATACGGCAGCCACTAGAATGGCTTAGTAAACGGAGGTTAGTGTATGAACTGTATTATATTATCTTGTCTGTGTTTTTTTGTTTTTTTTTTAATTTGGTTCTATGAATTTTTATTGTGTGTGTTTTATTGTTCACCACCTAGTTAATAGGTGAGTTATAAATGTGATAACAAATATATCCTTCTTCTTGCTCCTTTCTAACTTCTGAACACTCTTAGTGAAGTTCACCAGCTAACAGAATGTAGGTTACCTTCTAAATCCAGTTTCACAATTCCTGCATCATCCTCCAGCTCATTGGTAACTTCGCACTCATATCGTCCGTAATCCTGCAGGGTGACATTTTGGATAACAAGGGAAGCGTCCCCGCTGCCGTCCTCCTGCAGAAAGGTTCTGCTCTTGTAGTTGCCAAAAGCCTTCCTCTCATTGCCCATAGCCACGAAGACATCGGCGGACATCAGGGGGTCCGTGATCTTTGTCCACTTGATGCGGATCTCATCAGGGTCATGAGTGGACACCTCATAGTGGTAGCGACACGGAAGTATGATGGTCCCTCCTCGGTGAGTGGTAACCTTCCCTGGTGCTGTCTGCACCACCACATCCCCAGTCTCATCCTCTGAGGACAGAGAACAAAAGGGATTACATTCAGAAGGTTTCTCTGTCTAGAAATGGTACTAGGGTAGTCAACTTTTGGGGGAATAGGGCAATATCGCAAAGTTCCACTAAAAGGGGATGAGACTTGATATACTGCCTTTCTGTGGTTTACAATCAAAGTGGATTACATATTATATACAGGCACTTATTTTGTACCTGGGACAATGGAGGGTTCAGTGACTTGCCCAGAACGCAAGTAGCTGTAGTGGGAATTGAACCTGGTTCTCAGAACATTGCAGTAACCATTGGACTACTCCTTCATTCTATTTGCCAGTAGAGGTAAACAGAATGATTCTTTTTTTTAACCAATTAATCTAATTATTTAGAAACATGATAGCAGATAAGGGCCAAATGGCCCATCCAATCTGCCCATCCTCAGTAACCACTAATTCTTCCCTTTCCTAAGGGATCCCACGTGCCTGTCCCACACTCTCTTAAATTCTGACACAGTTCTCATCTCCACTACTTCCACTGGGAGGTCAGTCTACGCATCCGCCACCATTTTCATGAAAGAGTATTTTCTTAGATTCCTCCTAAGCCTATTTCTTCTTAACTTCATTGTATGACCCCTCATTTCAGAGGTTTCCTTCATTTGAAAAAGGCTCACCTCCTGTACATTAATGCCACTGAGGTATATAAACATCTCTATCATGTCCCCTTTCTTCCAGCGTATGCATGTTGAGGTTCATAAGCCTGTCCCCACATGTTTTATGACCGAAACCGCTTACCAATTTTGTAGCCGCCCTCTGGAATGACTCCATCCTGTTTACATCTTTCCATAGGTGTGGTCTCCAGAATTGCACACAGTACTCGAAATGGGGCCTCACCAGAAACTTATACAAGGGCACTATCACCTCTTTTTTCCTGCTGGTCATCCTTCTCCTTATGCACCCAAGCATCCTTCTGGCTTTAACCGTCACTTTTTCTACCTGTTTGGAGACCTTACGGTCATCAGACTCAATCATCCTCAAGTCCTGCTCTTCTTTCTTACACAGAAGTACTTCACCCCCTATATTGTATTGTACCATTCCCTTGGATTATTGTAACCCAAGTGCATGCCTCTGCATTTCTTAGCTTTAAATCTTAGTTGCCAATTACTGGACCATTCTTCAAGCTTCGCTAGATCCTTCCTCGTACCATCCACACCCTCCGGAGGTGTCCATCCCATTACAGAGTTTGGTATCATCCGCACAGGGACAAACCTTACCAGATACCCACAATGAATATGCATGAGACATATTTACAAACAATGGAGATAGCACATAGGAAATTTGATATTTCATAAATACCTTAAAGTTTCTCTGTTCAAGCAATTTCTCACAGATCATAATTAATTTAACCCCCTAACTGTACAATTATTCAATTTCTCAATTCCATTCTAATTTGTTATTATACATGGATGACTTTAAATTGTTACCTTTTTGCATCTAGCATTCATTTCCATATTACATATTGAAATTACTCAATCCTCATCTGTTATTAATACTTAATGTATACTATCCCGCATCACTCTTTGTGCTGTTAATTACAATAAGTTGTTAGCCACATTGAACCTGATCTATTGGGATAATGTGGGATATAAATTAAATTAATTAGTACCAAAATCCAAGCATCCACACCAGAATAGCCCAAGATAAAACTATCATGACACTATACAGAACCACAGTGGGTCAAGGAAACCTGAGGATTACCAACATTTTGATAACGTCTTCTTGTCATGGCCACTTTGGCCAGCCCCAAGACGCTCTGGTCCAAACGGTTCATTGTGGTGTGACTCAGGAGATGCAGATCTCAGTTCTAGTCTACCCTCAGGCAGGGGTGGCATCACCAGGGTTGTGTGGTTCATGCAAGCCAAGGCACTCAGGCCTCACTGGATCAAGAAACAGCAGCTACTCCTGGGTTCTTTTTAGTCCCATTAGATCATAACCTCTTGTACTGCTTAGTTAACAGAATAAATCACAGCAGTTTACAATCAAATTAGCGCAGCACACACACACCCATATACATAAGCATATACACACATACACCCTTTCCTGAAGGAACTAATCCTCTGTAGAAAGTAACTAAAGTGCATCTTCTAAAGGAATTGTAGCAGGACTGCCTTAACAGGAACATTGCAGCACCTTGCTATGTCTGGTTTAAGATTACATAGTAAATGATAGCAGATAAAGACCTGAATGGTCCATCCAGTCTGCCCAACAGTCACACTCATTATCAAGTCATGATTAAATCAACAATGAATGTGATATAAAATACTTGATCATTGTCTCTCTGGTATGTCTGGAACATAGACCATAGAAGTCTGCCAGGCCCTGTCCTTAAGGCTCCAACTACTGAAGTTGCCATCAAAGCCCACTCCAGCCTATCCAAATACGTCTTGTCATTTGCAGGACTCAGACCGTAAAAATCTGCCCGGCACTGTCCTCATGTTTCAGATTACTGGTGTTTCCATCGAAGCCAGCCCATCCTAAACTGTATTGCCCTATATGAGACCCAGACCATACAAGCTTGCCCAGCACTGGCCTTAGTTCTTCACAGCCCAAGTCACCATCTAAGTGCCACTCAACTTGCAAACACACATGCAACCATTTAAGTTTTGTTTTTTTTATACCATTCATTTTCTAATTAGAGATCATCTGTGTTCATATCCCAGGCCTTTTTGAATTCTGTCACTGTTTTTTTTTTTTCTTCACCACCTCCCTCAGGAGGGCGTTTCAGGCTTCGACCATTCTTTCTGTGAAAAAGAATTTCCTGACATTACTCCTACCTCACCACAACCTCAATTCATGTCCTCTAGTTTTACCATTTTCCCTTCTCTGAAAAATATTTGTTTCTATATTAATATCTTTCAAGTATTTAAACGTCTGTATCATATCTCCCCTGTCCCTCCTCTCCTCTAACATAAGGTTATTGCAGCTCCACTGCCCAGTCATTGGGAATGAGCTCAGGACTATTCCAATTCCAACTCCCACCCCCCACACCCCTTGCCCTTCACGCCTGATAACAGAACAGCTAGTTCATTCATTAAATCTTTGCTGAAGGGGTTACCATCTCTCATTTCACAGTTCAGCAAGGCTTTTGACAGTGTAGAGGTCTGGTGGGAATGACCTAATGCAGCAATACTCAAACTGTATCTCATACCACCTCCCTACTCCATCCCCAATACGATTTTCAGGACATCCTTAATGAACATGCATGAGATATATTTACATACTGTGTCTTCATTGCTTGCAAATATCTCATGCATTTTCATTAGGTGAGGGGCCAAAGAACTATCATGAGCAGCACTGATCTAAGGGTTAAACACTTGGGGAGGGAGGAAGTAGGAAATAAAGAAGTTCCTTGCCTGATGCTTAATGCAGGGATTCCCAAATCTGTCCAGAGGACCCACAGCTAGTTAGATTTCCAAAATACCCAAAAAATACGGATTAATATACCAGGGGGCTCATTTTCAAAACAGAAGAATGTCCAAAAAATGGCATAAAGCTGCATTTGGATGTTTTTCTCACAAAATGGTCCAAATAGGTATTTTTAAAACCATATTTTGTACATTTTTCTATGAAGTCCACCAAAAGTGTGTTCAAATCACAAGGGGGCAAGTTAGGGGCGTTTTCAAGGCAGGATTAGGGTATGCCTAATTCTTGAACATTTTACAGCCATAATGGAACTAAAGATAAATGTCCAGGACTAAAACTAAGACGTTTTGGTCTAGACTTCTTTTCAGAATGAATAAGGTACAAAAAGGTACCTTAAATGACTAGATGACCACTGGAAGGAATCAGGGGTGACCCCCCTCCCACCCCCCCCCCCAAAAAAGTGAATAAAAATGACTTACCACCCTCTATGACAGCCTCAGATGTTAAAATCAGGTCTATTAGAGTAGCATGCAGGTCCCTGGAATAGTGTAGTGGTCAGTGCAGTGCATAGTGGGGGATCCAGGTCCCTATCTCTCTCTACATGTCACATTTGTGGTGGAAACTGTGACCCCTCCCAAAGTCACCAAAACCCTACTGTAACCACATATAGGTGCCCCCTTCACCCACAAGGGCTATTGTAGTGGGGGACAGTGTTTTATGGGTGGGCTTTGGAGGGGTCAGGTGACAAGCTAAGGGAACAAAGGTGAGATGTGTACTTGGGAGCATTTTCATGAAGTGCCTTATTGCTCTCCTGGGATGACTGAGGGATCAGTCTACTAAAAATGATTGCTCCTCCTACATCCCAATGGCATGAATCTGTACATTTTGCATTTATTCAGATTTTGTTTTCGAAAATGGACAAAAAAAAAGTCGAAAGCACAAAACCTTGCTCAATACAATATATTTGAAAAAAAAAAGATAGATGTTTTTCTTTTTCAAAAATGACCTTCTGAAGTTGCAGTTTGACTTTAACAAGAGAAAACAGAAGTAGCCATTACTGTCCCAAGTATATGAATCTCATTTCTCTCATGTTCTGCTTTCCATTATATAGAAATAACATTTTTAAAAATACAGCCTATCCAGACTGCCCATAAATATCAACTACTGAGCTCTAGAATCCTTTCCTTGCTCTCAGAGATCTTATGTGTATGTCCCATGCTTTCTTGAATTGAAACAATCCTCACCTCTACCACCTCCACTAGGAGGTTGTTCCAAGTATCTACTACCATTTCCATAAAGAAATATTTCCTTAGATTCCCCGTCTATCCCCTCTGTTTTATGCATCCACTACGCTTTCTATAAAGAAATATTTCCTTAGGGTCATCCTGTCTGTTCCCTTTCACCTTCATCCTATGCCCCTCTTCCAGAAATCACTTCCCAGATCTCTTGAAAAGGTTTGTGCCTGTATTCACCTATCACACAATCAGTGGGTTTATGACCTTTGCCCTGTCCCCTCTTCACCTCAGTTCCCATTCCAACCCTACATAATTTCACCCTATCATTGCACACAAAGAGCTATTAACAATATCGGCTATTTTCCCACCTAGCCTGTTCCACCAGTGTACCTCTCCCTCCCCCATATACATTTTCCCTCTACTGATGAGGATCAGATCTCGATGAAAGGGGAAATTCAGTTCTTGCCTCATAACCCACTCTTATTCAAGACTCCAAATTAGGGTAAGTGACCCCATAATGCTTTTACTGATGTCAATAACTGTCTCCTGGGACCCAATTCACTCCCGGTCCAGGCCACAACATGCTTTGTACTTAGTAGTAACCATCATAAGTACATAAGTACATAAGTACATAAGTAGTGCCATACTGGGAAAGACCAAAGGTCCATCTAGCCCAGCATCCTGTCACCGACAGTGGCCAATCCAGGTCAAGGGCACCTGGCACGCTCCCCAAACGTAAAAACATTCCAGACAAGTTATACCTAAAAATGAGGAATTTTTCCAGTCCATTTAATAGCGGTCTATGGACTTGTCCTTTAGGAATCTATCTAACCCCTTTTTAAACTCCGTCAAGCTAACCGCCCGTACCACGTTCTCCGGCAATGAATTCCAGAGTCTAATTACACGTTGGGTGAAGAAAAATTTTCTCCGATTCGTTTTAAATTTACCACACTGTAGCTTCAACTCATGCCCTCTAGTCCTAGTATTTTTGGATAGCGTGAACAGTCGCTTCACATCCACCCGATCCATTCCACTCATTATTTTATACACTTCTATCATATCTCCCCTCAGCCGTCTCTTCTCCAAGCTGAAAAGCCCTAGCCTTCTCAGCCTCTCTTCATAGGAAAGTCGTCCCATCCCCACTATCATTTTCGTCGCCCTTCGCTGTACCTTTTCCAATTCTACTATATCTTTTTTGAGATACGGAGACCAGTACTGAACACAATACTCCAGGTGCGGTCGCACCATGGAGCGATACAACGGCATTATAACATCCGCACACCTGGACTCCATACCCTTCTTAATAACACCCAACATTCTATTCGCTTTCCTAGCTGCAGCAGCACACTGAGCAGAAGGTTTCAGCGTATCATCGACGACGACACCCAGATCCCTTTCTTGATCCGTAACTCCTAACGCGGAACCTTGCAAGACGTAGCTATAATTCGGGTTCCTCTTACCCACATGCATCACTTTGCACTTGTCAACATTGAACTTCATCTGCCACTTGCACGCCCATTCTCCCAGTCTCGCAAGGTCCTCCTGTAATCGTTCACATTCCTCCTGCGACTTGACGACCCTGAATAATTTTGTGTCATCGGCGAATTTAATTACCTCACTAGTTATTCCCATCTCTAGGTCATTTATAAATACATTAAAAAGCAACGGACCCAGCACAGACCCCTGCGGGACCCCACTAACTACCCTCCTCCACTGAGAATACTGGCCACGCAATCCTACTCTCTGCTTCCTATCTTTCAACCAGTTCTTAATCCATAATAATACCCTACCTCCGATTCCATGACTCTGCAATTTCTTCAGGAGTCTTTCGTGCGGCACTTTGTCCAGTCCCAGAGGTGCAGGATCCATGCATCTCCCCCTTTCCCAAAGCCACCAAGTATTCGAGGAGACAGGTCCTGCATTCCTGTGCCCATTCTTTGAGCCCTCTGTCCAGTCCTAGAAGTGATAGGCCCTGTATCCCTTCACCAGTCCCCCTCAAGCCTCCAGTTCTAGAGGTGACACTGTGTCTCTGTGTCCATCTCCTAAGCCCCCAGGTCCTACACAGAGGAAGCACTGTACCCTTGTATCCTTTCTGTTCCAGGTTCTGTATTCTGTGCTCTGCTGGGTCTTGATTACAATGGAAAGCTGAAACAGAGCCCTCACTTTTTCTTCTCTCTCTCCATTTTCATCTGTTTTATTCCCACTGACGGTGGGAGCCATCAATCATCTGAGCCAGGCTCTGGAGTGCAATGCGCTGCCTGCAAAACAGATGTACAGTCACAGGAGGGACCGCACTGTGGAGTGGCTGCTGCATCAGCATATCAGAGCAAGGCAGCAACCAGCAAAGTCCATCTTTAGAACAAGAAGAAAGATATTTATAAACTCAATCATAGGTTCCTTTCCTGCTACAACAAGAAGGGCATGGAGGACCTTGTGGAAATTACAACACAGATCCCTAAGAATATTGTCACTATTTCGTATGCAGAACTGAACTTGTGGCACTGCAGAACTCTGTACAGAAATCTGTTATTTTCCAGTGATTTAGTTCAGTCATACTAAAGCCATATGAGCATCTGAACAGCAGCCTAAATACAGGTATTCAGAAGAGTCTAAAGCAGTGGTCCTCATTGTGGCCTTATAGCTCATTAGCCTAATGGTTAGAAGAGTGGGCGGAGAACCAGGAAGTCCAGCCTTCAAACCCTACTGATCTTCCCTGTGACTGTGAACAATTCACTTATTCCTCCATTGCCTCAAATACAAACTTAGGAGTTAATATTCAAAGCAATATAACTAGCCAGAAACAGCTCCTGGCCAGTTAAATCACCTGTTTGGGGCTAACCGCTAATTTTTGGCAGCTATTAACCATTTACTGAGGATTCTATAAAGCTCACCTAGCATTCTGCAGTGAAATCCAGGTGTATAACAATGCGTGTAACTTAATTGGCTTAACAAGCCAATCAGCGTTAACAGCACTCAACAAGCAATAATGAGCACTAATTGGCAATATTTAGAATTTACACGCATAACTCACTAAGCTACGCTGTAACTCGCTGCGCCTAAATTCTACTGTGCACATCCAAAAAGAGGTGTGGTTATAGGTGGGGAAATGGGTATTTTGTGGGCATTCCCAAATTTACACACGTTGTTATAGAATATGGCTCAGTCTGTGTGAATCTAAGTGCAGGGATTTACATCACTTTTTTCTTAATATTTATCTTTATTAGAACCACATAATGGCAAGAACAATAACATTCGTAAAAAGAGATATAACAATACAGTGTAATAATATTTCAAGTTTCATCCCCCTCCCCCCCACCGCCCTCGTTCCACCTCCCATACAGTCACTGTTATAGACCAGACCGCACATGTTGTTGCTTCATGGCAGTCTAAACCATAAATAGTAACAAAACAAAATCTTATCATCCCCTCCCCTCTCCAAAGTCAGTACTTCAGGTTACAGATTCAACAGATAACTACGAGCACGGTGTGGTAAACAATCCCACACTGGGGACCAAAGGGCTTCCAGGCTCCAGGAGACCACCGACTTGCATCCAATCTCTCCATCTTCATTAAATGGAATAGTTCATTCCTTTAGGCAGTAACCGATGGAGTTGCAGCCTGTCTCCAACACATCAAGACAGTCTTTCTGGCTAAAAAAAATATGTCTTATGTAGCAGAAGATTAGGCCCCGATCTCAGACCCAAGGAATAAAAGTTCGAAAACACCTGAATGTCCGCTTAAAAAGGCAGGCGCCTACCCAATATTGCTGAAATGTGAGTCTGCACCCACACCCAAAAAGGTCTTATAGAGGGGCAGGTCCAGAACATATGCACCAATGTAGCCGACTCAGTTCTACAATGCGGGCATTCTGCCGTTGCCACAATTTACACCAAAAAGGCCTGATGCGCAGAACCATACAAACTGAGCAATGTGTAAGACACTTCAAGTGCTTCTTGAGCAACTGCAGTTGATCACTAGTAACTCGTTCTTCCATCAATAGAGTCCCATTCCAAACAGCGGCCAAAGAGTCAGTCAAAGGCAGGAGCCAGACTATGCAAGCTGATCTGATAAAGCAATAAACTTGCTTTAGAAGTGCGGGATAAGAGCAAAGTTTGAGTCTGGGGGGTCACGTGATGTCGCGCTGAAGAGCGGACAAATCTTTTCCGGAGATGGGAAGGCGGTAGAACGAGAGGACATGAAATGAGGTTGAAGGGGGGCAGCCTCAGGAAAGATGTCAGGAAGTATTTTTTCACGGTGGTGGATGCTTGGAATGCCCTCCCGCGGGAGGTGGAGAAGATGAAAACGGTAACGGAATTCAAACATGAGTGGGATATGCATAAAGGAATCCTTTGCAGATGGAATGGATCCTCAGAAGCTTAACCGAAATTGGGTGGCAGAGCAGGTGGGGGGAAGAGGGGTTGGTGGTTGGGAGGCGAGGATAGTGGAGGGCAGACTTATACGGTCTGTGCCAGAGCCGGTGATGGGAGGCGGGACTGGTGGTTGGGAGGCGGGAAGTACTGCTGCGCAGACTTGTACGGTCTGTGCCCTGAATAAGGCAGGTATAAATCAAGGTAAGGTTTACACATACGTTTGTCTTGTTGGGCAGACTGGATGGACCATGCAGGTCTTTTTCTGCCATCATCTACTATGTTACTATGTTACGTAGGTGAGAGGAGCTCCCAGGCCCCAAACCGAGCAATCGACCAACAGCAACATAAACCGGGGCGAGCAGACCCCACAAACGGTGGGAGAGTTGAATAGGCAGCGCACATCGCTATAACAGAGAAAATAAAGTGCCCATGGCATCGAAATCTCTCAGAAAACAATCAGAAAAACCGAGGGCGTTAGAGGTGCACAAAATGGCGGACCGCTTTCGGTAAGCTCAGCCTGGGTTGCAGAAATAGTATCAGAAGTAACCCAAGCTATAGACTCTTCCTTGGATAAAAAATTTCAGACTATAACAGATACACTGGAGGCAATGGATGGGAAAATGGAGTCACTGAAAGGAGAATTTGCGGCTTCCTGCCAAAGAATATCAGATCTGGAGGACCAAGTACAACAAATACACACAGAAAAGCTTTCATTGCAATCGAAGGTGGAGGAATTGGAGAACAAGATAGACGATATTGAAAATAGATCGTGAAGAGGAAACCTACGATTAGTGGGCCTACAAGAGTCCATTTTGGAATTGGAGCTGAGGAGATTTCTGGAGGCCTGGTTAACCAAGTCGCTGCAGTTACAATCAGAGCAGGTCCGCTAAAAATAGAAAGGGTGCATAGATTGGGTCCTAAAAGACAGACTGAAGCTAAGCGTAGTTATTCTTAAACTACTAAACTATGTGCATAAAATGGAGATACTCCGGGCAATACAAACCAAAGGACCGTTAACATATGAAAACAAGACCATATTATGTTTTTAAGACTTCTCCTCGAGGGTCTCCTTATTAAGGATGGCATACTCACAGATATGTTCAACATTGCATCAGCGGCATATACAGTTTGCCCTATTGTATCCAGCACGTCTTAAAGTATCTAAAGATCGAAAATCCACTTTTTTTTGAAAAGACAGAAGCGGCGCATGCTTTTCTGAATCAACAGGGCTCTCCCATACGGAATGGAATGGCCTGAAGAGGTGGATATGCATTGACAAAATATAAACTGGACAGCTGAGTATTAGACCGAATGCCGCGAAGTTGGATGTGGCGGTAGGCAAACCGTTACTACTCAATGCATTTTGGAGAAGGATTGTGAGTTTGGGTGTTGTTATGTTCCTCACCTGGTTCCAGGCCTGTGTGGCAGATTCGCTGGCGAGGTGTGATCTAGCAGAGATAGCTGGCTATCTTGGTAGTGTTTCTCCAGGATAGGTCGGCCATCTTGGGATGGGCATCTCAGCTTGTGGCAGCCATCTTGGGATTGGCCGGCTGCAGGAAGCCTATATTTGGGCATTGGGCTTCTCTGCTGATGGGGAAAGCCATCTTGGATCAGCTGCACATGGTTGAGATCGATTCCTACACTATTTAAAGCCCTGCCTCCAGTCCTTCGTTGCTTCGGCCTCAATGTGTTTGAGATCCACGCCAGTGCTCCTTGTCTTCATGTCCAGTGTTCCAGACCTCGGCTTGTTTCTAGGACCTTGCTTGTTTTGCTGCCTGCCTTGACCTTGGACTGTTTTTGACTACTCTTTGCCCTACGGATTTCCTGGCTCTTGGACTGTGTCTGTTCTGCTTGCTTGCCTGGTCAGCGGTTGTGCAACCCCCCGGTTCCAGAAGTCCTGTGGCCACCTGCACCTGAGGGCTCAACTCTCAGGGAACGGTGGTCGTCTCCCAGGTGAAACTGCCTGACCGAGTGCGGTGTCACTCCATCTTCGCCGTACTCAGTCGGGGCACAGGGGCTCACAGTTACCAGATCCTAACAGGTGTAAAGAAGACGTAGAGACATAAAGTATGGACTCTATACAATTCTAAGTGGTTGATGTTCAAGTTTGTAAATGATTTACCCAATAAAAAAGATTTAAAGATAGAAAGTGAGTCTGCAGCATCTTCATTTAAGATAGAAGCATCCAGCACACGTGCATAGTGGCGCGTCGGATGGTAAGCAAGCCAGTCTCCAGACTGCAGACCCCTAATCTTCCTTGAGCTCTTCAAAGGATTTCATAGATCCGTCATCAATCACCAGGTCACGAACATAAGTCAAACCATGATGTGACCAACGTTTTATATACAACTTGGTCCCATCAGGATCCAAATCCTTATTACCCCAGAGAGGGAGCAATACGGTAGAGGGAAGTTTCAGCTGCTTACAAATCCATTTACAATCTTAGTGCATAGTTTTTAAAAATAGGATGTGCTCTAGTAGTCATCAATTGCGTAGGGTGTGCAGTATGAAGATAGTATATTAGGTGTGTTGGTGCCAGCAACTGTTGTTCTGGTTGAATAGGGGTAAAGTGAGTTGTTCCTTTTACCCAGTCCACTAGATGCCTCACAATGCAGGCCACATTGTAACATCTCAAATCAGGTAGTTTTAAGTCCCCCCCCCCCCCCTCTTTTAAAAGGGGAGAGAGAGTTGAGAGAAAGAGACTCTAGGCCTTTTATTATACCAAAGAAATTTGTTAAGACTCTTCTGAAAGAGAGCCACATCCTAGTTAGTAATGTACATAGGAAAGGTCTGTAAGACATAGAGCCATTGCGGGAATAACTGTCAGACTTGTGAGTTCTTGTACCAAGTAGAGCGCTGCTGAGCCCAGTACTCGAGCCAGGTTCTGCTTGGCGGCTGGACAACCCCGGGTTTCACCTGCGCTGACCACCGTTCCCCAGAGGTTGAGCCCATAGGTGCGGGCGACCTGCAGGATTTATGGGACGGAGCTGGAAGTGGGGTGATGAATATATCGGCCAGACAGGCAGCAGGCCAAGAGAGTAATCCAGGTACAAGCAGCAGTCAGTAGACAGGCAAGAGAGTAACCCAGGTATAGGCAAGTCAGGAGGCAGGCAACGGACAAGAGAGTAATCCAGGTACAGGCGAAAGTCAGTAGGCAGGCAGCAGGCAGAAAGGTAATCCAGGTACAGGCAAAGTCAGTAATGAGGGAAAAGTAGATAAGAAGCAGACTACAGAGTTAGTAACACCTACCAAAGTAGAAGCCAAAGCATGGAGTCCAGGGAGAGCTCAGCTGATAAAGTGCTGACCTCTGACATCAACAGGGAGAAGAGGCACAGCCATAGGACAAGCGCAGGGGAAGGAGGAACCGGAAGACCAATAGGAGAAAAGTAAGGGAAGCCAGGCAGAGGAAGAGCAGACCCAGGTGGGTCGAAGCAGAGCAATCAAGGAGCCTGGAAGCCAGGCAGAGAGAGCAGAAACAGGTGCATGGAAGCAAAGCAATTAAGGAGCCTGCAACCACCGCTCTCTGAACAAACCCAGAGAGAACTACACACACATGGCTCAAGCAGTGCCAGTTAAGTGTGCGTGTCAACGGGACCCCGCACAGCCCAAGGACGCCACTTACGTTGAGGTAGGGGACATGACAATAACACCATTTTGTATAAGGCTATTTAGCCCATGAGGGGCAATGGCGATAGTGCCCATAGATCAAAAATATCCAAGGTCTTTTTGAGTAAAACAGTGTAGTTTTCCCGATAGGCCTCTGTCACCTTACTGGTCAAATAAACTCCCAGATATTTCATTTTATGCTGCACATTTTTAAACTGAAATGGGTCACCCCAATCAACATATTGATACCCTTCCAGGGCCATGGCCTCAGATTTACTAAAATTGAGAGAGAAACCAGACACCACTCCATGAGAGTGTACCAGATGCAGAAGCCTCCTCAGTGATTGGCTAGATGTGTAAAAACACAGCACGTTATCCGCAAATGCCATACACATTACCACTTCCATCCCAATAGTAAGGACACTGACTTCTAAGTCTGTCCGCAGTGCAATCAACAGGGGCTCCAAAGCTAACACAAAAAGCAAGGGTGACAGAGGGCTACGTCATATTTTTGTTGGTGTAAATGGATGTGAGTAGTTTTAGGCGCTGGGATATCAACTTAAGCCCTGGCCTCAATCTTATAGAATATGCTTAGGCGAAAATGATTTCCTTGCGGATTTTCCAGGTACCATATATAGAATCTCCCCCTTAGCGCTGCTGAAATTAACAGGTTAGTGCCAAACTGAAAACTGGCTATTTTGGGGGCTTCCAGGGGTGGAGTTGCCACTTAGCCAGTTAAGTGCCGATATTCAGCACTTAACCGGTCAGGTTAACCACATAAATAGGACCACATAAAAGTCAGTCCTATCTTTGGGGCCCTTTACTAAAGGGTTGTTGTGCAGCAACCTGGAACTACCGTCGGCCCGACACAGGTGCCAGCGGTAGTTCCGCCCCAAGTGCAAGCCATTTCCAGTGCTAGCTCACTGCCTGATTACCGCCACCTCAATGGATGGCGGTAAGTGCTCCCCCCCCCCCCAAAAAAAATGGCCATGCAGCAAGTGCGAACTTACCACACGGCCATTTCATTTTTGGCTATTTTCACCCACTGCAGTAAAAGGGGTCCTGACATGCAGCAAAAACAGCCACCGCTGCTAATGCAGGTCCTCTTTTACTGTAGCTTAGTACAAGGGCCCCTTTATGCGATAACCCATAGACAGTTAAGTGCTTAATATCGCATTTAATCAGCTATGCGTTAGTTGACTCTGAAATCCCAGAAATTCATTGCTGGAGCCGGACATGGCCTAGCATTGAATTTCTGGGTTTAGCGCCAGTGGCATTCAGCAAAACGCTGATCATCACCGGCTGAATATTGAGCCCTTAGATTATAAAAAGATTAGAAAGTACCTAGTATGGAAAGTACATATAATTGTTATTACTATAAATGAGATTTGCTTGCATGCATCCATCTCATTTGGATTAGTGTTTGTAAATAATGTTTCATATATAGTAAATGTGAATATCCTGGAAATCAGGATATCCACATTTACTATATATGTGGATATCAAATATATTCCTATGGGTGTTTGTAGCGTTAGTGCGTGCTAAGTTTTACCACGCGCTAAAAATGCTAGAGCACCTTAGTAAACAGAGCCCTAAAAATCGTACAATCAGTAACTGTTCCAAGCTCACTCGGAAAAAGCTTCAAGCTAGTAGCTGCTTGATAAGAAAATTAAGATTTAAACAGCTGAGAATGTTTCAGCCTCATTAGATTGGGAAAGACACAAAAGGACTGAATTGTCTTAGAGGTAGATGCACTAAACGTTTTTCATCGTTAAATGAGCCCTCAGGGAAGAATTTCCTATCCTTTCCATGCACTTAAGCCTATTTTCCGACGACAGTAGCAGCTAACGAAAACGGAATGGAGATGAGCAATTAGTGTGAAAACCCCATTGAAACGACATGCACTAACCTTTTCCGATTGCCTTTACGCAGGAAAAAGGCAGGAAAACTAACGAGAGGTCTGGACCTCTCGTTAGGACAGCTCCGTGGCAGGAAAAAGTGTTAAGTGAAAAAATAAACAAACTTTGAGCCAATCCCAGCGCATTAGCAGAGCTAAAAGCGCTGTGATTGGTCCAAAGGACCTCAGAAAACACATAAAAAAATAAAATAAAAAAAGGATCGGGAGGGGGCAAGGGCGCTCATCAGGAGCGTCCTGTACGGACGGCCTTGCCCCCCCCCCCACACTTTCCGCCGCTCCCCCCACCCCGAAAAAGCAAACTTCTAGAAGCCCCTGCCCCCCTCCCTTCCTCACTACTCTGTCACCTCAGCTCCGCCTCCCGACATCCTCCGTCCGCGCCCCGCCCCCTTTTGGGGTCGTCGCCGCCATTCCCCTCCTCCATCGGGTCCCCCTTCCTCTTACCGGGCCCGTGCAGCGCCTCTCTCCTCTGTCCGAAGGCGCTGCACGGGCAAGAAGAACGCTGAATCAGCTGATGCCTGCCTTCGCGATGGGCGTCTTTCTCCTCCTGGGCCCGCCCCTGTCTGACGTCAGTAACCTACGTAGGTTACTGACGTCAGACAGGGGCGGGCCCAGGAGGAGAAAGACGCTCTATCGAAGCTAGGCGAAGGCAGGCATCAGCTGATTCAGCGTTCTTCTTGCCCGTGCAGCGCCTTCGGACAGAGGAGAGAGGCGCTGCACGGGCCCGGTAAGAGGAAGGGGGGCCCGATGGAGGAGGGGAATGGCGGCGACGACCCCAAAAGGGGGCGGGGCGCGGACGGAGGATGTCGGGAGGCGGAGCTGAGGTGAGAGAGTAGTGAGGAAGGGAGGGGGGCAGGGGCTTCTAGAAGTTTGCTTTTTCGGGGTGGGGGAGCGGCGGAAAGTGGGGAGGGGGCAGGGGCTGCTAGAATTTTGCTTTTTCGGGGTGGGGGGAGCGGCGGAAAGTGGGGAGCAGCGGGGGGGGGGCAAGGCCGTCTGTACAGGACGCTCCTGATGAGCGCCCTTGCCCCCTCCCGACCCTTTTTTTTTATTTTTGTTTTTATTTGGGAGCCATGTGCTTGCGATTTGACTGTGTTTTGACTGTTTGTGGCATGCGCAGAGCAGCTAACATAACGCTTGGCTGCTCTGCGCATGATTTGGGGGCCGATTAACGATGTGTATTGTGATTCTTTGATACATTGTACGTTTCACTACCGATCTCAGCATGTGTGACTTTTTTTTTTGGTGCATGTTTCGTTATTTTAAAATCGTTAGGGACTTTAATGATTTAGATTTTTTTACGTTTGGTTGCTGCATCTGCCTCTTAATGTCCACAGTTTGGAAGCAGAAGCAAAAGTAAACAATGGATACATGTACTGAGGAGCTATCCCATTCAGAATCTTATACAAAGTGCAATAAAATTCAAAGAGCACTTTTGCTTCCATTGAAAGCCAATGGAGACAAACATAGTACTGAGACATGTTGTGCTCTGATTTCAAAAAGTAGAAAGATCAGCCTGACCACTGTCTTTTGAATTGTTTGAAGTTTTTTGAGGATACCCTTAGAACACTGTAAATAAATCAGATTACAATCATCAAATTGAGATAAAAGGAGAGTCTGAAATGTGCAGTGTCAAAAAACTTACGAATTCTATGCAAGTTCCTCATCAACAAGAAGGATTGTTTGATGATAGAATTAGTATATACATGTAGGGATAAAGACTGATCAATCGTTATTCCTAAAATCCTAATGTTATAAAGGGAAAGGGAATGGGATTTGATATACTACCTTTCTGACATTCAAAGCGGTTTACATAGTATATACAGGTACCTTTTTTGTATCTGGGGCAATGGAGGGTTAAGTGACTTGCCCACAGTCACAAGGAGCTGCAGTGAGAATCGAAGCCAGTTCCCCAGGATCAAAGTCCGCTGCACTAACCACTAGGCTAGGAAGTGTTGAAAGTTAGAAATTTGTTCTTACTAATTAGCATGAACTTTGTTTTGTCATCATTTAATTTCAATTGATGACATATAATCCAATCAGAAATTAACTACATTCCTTTATTTATGACCCTTTTTATATCTTCAAATGTTCCTTGGATAGGAACCAATACTGTAATATCATTTGCATATATATAAAAGCTTTAAAAACCCAACTTTCTCTAGAACATATCCTAAAGAAAAGATGAACACATTAAAAAAGATAGGGGAGAGGGGTAACCTCTTGGGAACACCTGATGGATTATCCCATCCCTCAGATATGCTCTGGTGTCTTTCAGTGAGAAGGCGCCATATTCTGAGAAGTTTGGTGTCTCCGGAGGAAGCATTCCGTGAAACATGGCCTATGTTAAGACCAAGAGACTGAGACACAGGAAGTGATATTGAAGAGTGTGTGACAGTGATTATAGTTATGTTTTTACAAGAGTATTCCCGGCATCAACTGAATTGGAATTCTTCTGGTGATGGAAGCAGTATCCAGAGGATCCGAGATCTTTTTCAAGATTTAGAGAAGACTTTTTGGTGAATCTTCAGCTTGGAGATTGGTACATCAGGATCTTGCATAGACAGAGGCTGCTTTTTTTTACCGCTTATGGATTTGATGGACAGAGAATTTTCTCTTGAGGTATTTGAAGAATCTGGATCAGCCAGTGAGGAGTTTTGTGCTTTCACGAGGGTGTGACACATTTTTGCTGGAACAAGTTTATTCAAAGAACAACGAGTGCACTAACAGCAAATGACTTATCAGTAAAAGATAAGTGAAATATTCTCTTTTTTTGAAATATAGTTACAAGTGCTGTTGGTGCTATGATTTTCATCTAAGAACCATCTTGTTCCAGGTTTGGGATGATGGGGGATGCACTGAGCACCATTCTAACACATTTTATTGTTTTGATATTAGCTTTTTTAATAATTGCATTGAAACTACTAGGATGGTTGGCATTAATCAACAAAAAATAGTTAGCATCCCTCAGATATTGTGTTATTCATCTTAACTTTAAACATTCTAGACAGAAAGCCACAAAACCAATTCAAACTTTACCAGAAACACATTTCATCCAGTATACTCAATAGAATCCCACAATCTACAAGACTGAATGCTGATGATAGATAATCATAACTTCCCCATCCTTACTTAATATAGATTTAGTAATATCTAGAATAGAACTGACCACTGTCTCTCTACTATGATTAGTACGGAATCCAGATTGAGAGCTATGCAAAATGTTAATGTCTAAATAAGATGATAGCTGAGCGACAACCACTCCCTCTCCATAACACATAACCACAACCACTCCCTCCATAACAAAGGGATAGATGCAACAGGTCTATAATTTGACAGGGATTGCAAAGATTCTTTAGAGCCTTTTAAGTATAGGAGTCGTAACTATCTCTCTCATCATCACTGGGAAAATTCCCTCATCTAAACAAGAATTAACCCAGTCCAGCAACAGAATTTTCAACTCCATTGGAGTGCATTGTATCAGATAAACATCTAATACAGAAAGATGATGATACATATCTTCTAAAGAAATTAAATTCTGACAATTGCACCAGACTAAAGTCAGAGCAACTTCTGTCAGCTATAGATGGAATATTAATAGGCATAATGTAATCCTCTTTAGATGGACCCTGAGAATGAATTTTAAAAATTTTATGCTCATATTCAGCAAGCTGAGTAGCACTAGGGGTTAAGTTTGAATTGGACTATGATATAGTTTGAGTCTTTTTTTATTGATGAAATATTTGGAACAATTATTTAGCATTCAAAGTAGATGTCCCAATCGATTTAGTATAATACTCCTTTCTAATTTCTTTCAATTGTTGTTTATAGCGTGATATTGCCTGTCTCCATAATTGTCTATTTTGTGAACTTCTATGCTTGTTCCAATTACATTCTAGTTTTCTAAACATTTGTTTCAATTTTAGAAGCTCATTTATTACTTTGCCTATCCTTTTTTGTCTTCCTATAATTAGGAGGTAACTCATTCAAAATATAAATATCATCTGCCATTTGGATGCCCTGGTCTTCCAGGCTCATAAGGTCTTTCTGCAATTTCTCACAATCTGCATATGATTTAACAACTTTGGGTCACCTGCAAATCTGGTTGCCTCACTCACTTTTGGGATGACTGCAGTGAGACAGATTATTGCTTGAGATTGGAAACAATGGCGGGTGACCTCAGGGTGGGAGGTTCAAGAGAAATTATAGGATAAGAGTGTAATGTATAAAATTACTGTTTTCCAGAAATATAGAATACAAACATATCATAAGATATAGGACTCTTTCACTCAATGGTATCAGCAGCAAGTGTGCGTGGGGGAATCAGGAGGCAACAATTAGCACACTACCAGGGAGAGGAAAGGTGGGAGAGTAGTTGGATAGATAGTGTTGTGACTGTTAGAGAGGCAAGCCAGCCCAGGCCAGAGGCCTGACCAGTTAACTAAGAAGAAACCTGACAATTGTGCAGACCTGGGTTGTCACATTAGCATTAGAAACATGGTTATTACAAAAGGATCCTTTAAAATCAGTATATGTGACATGTATGATTGTGCTGGTGACGTTATGCAGGAATCAGTGCATTTTGAGCATGGCAAAAATGGTGACGTTATAAGCTCTTCTGGAAAGGGACTTACACATATGAACTGCATTAGAGGAAGCCTGCGTGGAGATATGTGCTTTAACATCTGCTCATTATTGCTACAGCATCATCAGCTTGTATTTTAAGTAAATAAGGAAGGTACCAGGAGCTAACTAACTCCGGAATGTTAGGAATTTTGAGAGAAACTGTAGCTGGACTGAACACCACAGAAACAAGATAGAAGGTGGGAAAGATTATTCTGGAACATGGGTGGAATTAGTGACTAGATGAGAAATGATTGGTGATATAAGATAGATAGGCATATGAGAGGGATGGGACATATAAACAGATAGAAACTTTTACAAAAAAAGGAACCACCCTTAGTCCGGGGAGAGTCTAGGAGGCAGATATGGGAGCTGATTATCACCTAGCGTCCCACTTCTAACCTTTCTACTTTCTGTTTTAGTAGCTGCTTGCACTCTGCCCTTGCTTTTGGTAATTATCTGCTGATTGAAGGAAGAAAATAAAGAGAATTGTGCTGAAGTGACAACCAGTTGTGTGAGAATCATTTGGGTAAGCCTTCCCCATGGCAGAGGTGGTGTGAAGAGGGAATCCTCACAGTGAGTATTCAGGTGGGCTGGTCCTTCCTGGAACAACAGCAGCAGTACTTTGTACAGGGGTTAGGGGTGGGTTTGGGAGGGGGATTTGAAAATCTGTTGGAATTGTTCAGTGGTCATGTTTGTTTTTGGTACTTTGTTGAAAAACATTAAATATTTAAAAAAGTGCACCAGTCCCAGTACAGTGTTTGTGTGTGTACATCTCAGTTCTGCACCTCTCTCTGTATGAATGCATCTCTATGGATAGATCTGTGTTTCTCTGTATATGCATGTGAGGGCCAGTGTCTTTATTGCTGGGGGTGTGGTATTTGGGCCAGGGTACCAATGTGCATATTTGCACTTCCCTATGTTTGTGTCTGTGCAAATATTCCTCCTCGTTTCAGTGCTGACCCTAATTCTGATTAATTCCCTAAAATATAAAGACTTCAACCTGAATCTGCCCCAGAGTCATCCCGTACTAATGACAGAAAGTGGTGGGGACTCAGACTCAGGTCTTAGTTTGTGCTGCACGGACTGGAAGTCTCTCTTTTACAGTGCACTCGCTGATGGCACTCACCCAGCACATGCACAGTCTTCCTCCTGCCTTTCTCACTGACTGCAGAGGCTAAGCAGAGCATCAGAGTGCCAAACACAGCCCAGTGGAAACTGCATCTGAAAAATATCTGGAGAGGAAAGAAGACAGGGAAACATTGATTAAAGTCATGCTGTTTGCAAGTGGAGGCAGTGAACCAAAACCAGAAAAACTCAAGAAGGTGTAGAGTCTAGAGAGCAATCTGACAGCAAGGCAATGTGAAGCCAGGTTGGGAAGCAACACAGAATTCAATAATACACAGCAGGAGTGCCCTGGGGAACAGGGTGCAAGACTGCCATCTTCAGCTTGAACTGGAGATAAGGGATGTGATTGGCCATGAGGTACCAATACAGGGCCATGGTTGAGAATGACTATAATGTGACACAGAGATGCCAAGTTACCCAGTTCCAGGCTGGAGATTTTGGGACAGTCCTGGATTTCTGACCATCTTTTCCTGGTGTATTATGGGACTTGTAACACTAATGTCAATGGGCAGGATCAGACATTATATATATCCTATCCTGGTTTGGGATGTATGTTCAAAAACAGGACTAGCCAAAACATTTTCAGCTTGGAACTGGGTAATTTGGCATCTTTATATAACAGTACTGTGATGTAGTTCCTGGTATGACAGCACTTTCTAAAGTCTGTAATGACCTGTTCCTTGCCAAATCCAGAGGCCACTACTCCATCCTCATCCTCCTGGATCTATCCGCCGCTTTTGACACTGTCAATCATGACTTACTTCTTGCCACACTGTCCTCATTTGGGTTCCAGGGCTCTGTCCTCTCCTGGTTCTCCTCCTATCTCTCCCACCGCACCTTCAAAGTTCACTCTCATGGATCTTCCTCCACCCCCATCCCCTTATCTGTTGGTGTTCCCCAGGGATCGGTCCTTGGACCCCTTCTCTTCTCAATCTACACCTCTTCCCTGGGCTCCCTGATCTCATCTCATGGTTTCCAATATCATCTCTATGCTGATGACACCCAACTGTATCTCTCCACACCAGACATCACCGCGGAGACCCAGGCAAAGGTATCGGCCTGCTTATCCGACATTGCTGCCTGGATGTCCAACCGCCACCTGAAACTGAACATGTCCAAGACCGAGCTTATCGTCTTTCCACCAAAACCCACTTCTCCTCTTCCTCCACTTTCTATCTCAGTTGATAACACCCTCATCCTCCCCGTCTCATCTGCCCGCAACCTCGGAGTCATCTTTGACTCCTCTCTCTCCTTCTCTGCGCATATCCAGCAGATAGCCAAGACCTGTCGCTTCTTCCTCTTTAACATCAGCAAAATTCGCCCTTTCCTCTCTGAACACACCACCCGAACTCTCGTCCACGCTCTCATTA
This sequence comes from Microcaecilia unicolor, assembly GCF_901765095.1. NCBI lineage: Eukaryota > Metazoa > Chordata > Amphibia > Gymnophiona > Siphonopidae > Microcaecilia > Microcaecilia unicolor. The sequence continues at coordinate 75,344,536 of NC_044041.1, read as the reverse complement.
CCTCTCGCCTGGACTACTGCAACTTACTCCTCACCGGCCTCCCACTTAGCCATCTATCCCCCCTTCAGTCTGTTCAGAACTCTGCTGCACGTCTCATATTCCGCCAGAACCGATATACTCATATCACCCCTCTCCTCAGGTCACTTCACTGGCTTCCGATCGGATACCGCATTCAATTCAAGCTTCTCCTTCTTACCTACAAATGCACTCAGTCTGCTGCCCCTCACTACCTCTCTACCCTCATCTCCCCTTACGTTCCCGCCCGTAACCTCCGTTCACAGGATAAATCCCTCCTCTCAGTGCCCTTCTCCACCACCGCCAACTCCAGGCTCCGCTCATTCTGCCTCGCCTCACCTTATGCTTGGAACAACCTTCCTGAACCCTTACGCCAAGCCCCCTCCCTGCCCGTCTTCAAGTCTTTGCTTAAAGCCCACCTCTTCAATGCTGCGTTCGGCACCTAACCCTTACCGTTCAGTGAATCCAGACTGCCCCAATTTGACTGCCCCTATCGGACCGACCGTTCACTTGTCTATTAGATTGTAAGCTCTTTGAGCAGGGACTGTCTCTCTTTGTTAAATTGTACAGCGCTGCGTAACCCTAGTAGCGCTCTAGAAATGTTAAGTAGTAGTAGTAGTAGTATGACTGAGAATGGCTATGTGAGGGAGTTTATAGGAAACTACCACTTCCCCTTATTGCACTCCCTTACATTTAAGGAGCCACATTAAAAGGCAGGGCCTAGAACAAGGAAGTGGTGGCTCAGCAGGTACAGAGCAAAGAATGTGTGGCCAAGCACAAATAAAAACCCACGACTCAGACCAAGGAGGTGTAATAACAGGAGATGGTATGACATCAAAAAGTTGAAGCTGGTGTCCCCAGCAGCTGCCATCTTGGTACTTCCAAAACAAATTATCAGCTGCTGCATGGGAATGGGGTTTGAGGCGATGAAAGTAGTTCCTTCATGGTTCTTGTGGGAGTGCACCGAGCCTCTCAGTGACCACCTACCTCACACTCTCACACGCTGAGCACCCCTCCTCACATGCATTCAGGTCCCAGGAGTCAATCGCCACTAGTCATCCTTCCACCCAGGCAGGCCTCCAGGGACAGAACAACACCAGGATCTGGCACCTCTCGACCGGACTTCACCATCCCTGTGGCTTCTTCTCACTGCCTCCTTCCATCAGTCACACTGCAGCCTTGTGTGTGCAGGGTGCCCACTATGGAGAAGCAAAACCAGGCTGCGGGGTCTTCCTGACTGATAGAGCGACTTTCCCCTTCACACACACATTTGGGCATCAGTCTTCCCCCCCCCCCCCCCCCCCACCATGGTCTACCATGGTCTACCATCTCTTCCTCTCTCATCTTCTGCTCTCTCTTTCCTCCCTGTCCACAATCCAGCAACTCTCCCTCAAACATCCCCCCCCAACAAACTCTTATCAGAGGTTACCCACTAACAATCCTGCAACTTTCCTTCTTCAGTTCCCCATCCCCTATGACACAACTTCCCTCACTCTGAGGCATCCGCCTCAAGGAGGTTTAATATCTTTAGTGTCATCATAAGCAAAAATAAAAAGCATATAGCACAGTATTGAAATCTACTATACAGCATTTCAAATAACAAAGCAAATTCTGGAGCAATTCCAATAACATTTTGAATATAGCCCTCTCCCCTTCATAGACCCCCTCAAAAATCCCCCAACCCCCCCCCCCCCAACTCCTCTCCCCCTGATCCCCTCCTAAGAGAAAGAATGCAAAAACAATATAACCCTTACACTAGCCATAAAATTTAGGAGCTGCAGTAGATGGGGATCTAGGGGCAGATGAAGAGGTACAGGGAATCCCCGAACCCCTAGAGGATGGGACCAGATGGAGCGGGGAGGGCAATCCAGAAACTTTTAAGAGAGCTCAGCTAGAGGATGAAACTCTCAAAGAGGCACGAACCCAATTGGCACTAATGGGAAACCCGTGAGTAATCAGGACCACTCTAAGATAGTTCCCATATATACTAAAACATGACCTGCTATACAAAGTAGCCAAGGGATCCTTGGAAGGGGAAGAAGTGGAGTAATTGTTAGTGCCTCAGTCCTATCGCAGGTAGGTTATGTTAGCCCATAGACACCTGTTAGGGTGTCACCTTGAGAAGAAGAAAACCCGAGAGCAGATAATAGTCCGGTTCTTATGGCCAGACTTGTATAAGCAGGTCCAGCTCAATTGCCACTCCTGCCCAACTTGCCAGTTGAACAGCCCTGCAAGGGTTCCATCTGCCCCTCTCATACCCATGCCTGTTGTCAAAACCCCATTTGAGAGAATAGCCATGGACTTTGTGGGACACTTGGAGCAGACCACCGGAGGCAACAAATACATCCTGGTCATCTTAGATTATGCTACGCGGAAGCCATTGCATTGCAAAACATGAAGATCACTACAGTGGCCAATGCGCTGTGGGAAGTCTTTTCCAGGATGCGAATTCCAATGGAGATTCTAACTGATCAGGGGACCAACTTCATGCCACAAGTCATGAAACAGGGTTGTGATTTACTGAAGGTGAAATCTTTGAGGGCTTCAGCATACCACCCCCAGATTGATAGGCAGGTCGAATGTTTTAACAAAACACTGAAACAGATGTTGAGGAAATTTGTGAATGAAGATGGAAGAAACCGTGACACTCTCCTTCCTTATGTGTTTTTTGCCATTTGAGAGGTGCCCCAGAGTTTGACAGGCTTCTCTCCCTTTGAGTTGCTGTACGAGAGAAGGCTCCAAGAAATTTTGGATGTTGTCCGAGAAGCTTGGAAAGAGGAACCTAGTCCAGGGAAGAACCTTTGGTCCTGGGGAACTGGGTTGAATTCCCACTGCAGGCACAGGCAGCTCCTTGTGACTCTGGGCAAGTCACTTAACCCTCCATTGCTCCAGGTACAAATAAGTACCTGTATATAATATGTAAGCTGCATTGAGCCTGCCATGAGTGGGAAAGCGCGGGGTACAAATGTAATTTAAAAAAATAGATTACGTGCTACAGATACAGAAGAGATTAAAGAAAACAAGGGAAGCTGCAAAACTCTGCTAGGAGAAAACTCAGGTGGGACAAGCCTGAGCTTATAATCGGACAGTCATCCAGAGAACTTTCCAACCAGAGGACAGTACTCCTACCCTCATCAGAAATTCAGAAAGTAAGTGTGATACTGTGAGCGAGGTTTGAGGGTGGGCCTTTACAATAACACAGCTGGACAAGGTTGTAAACATGAAATAAATGCTTCATTAAACTTCAGTCCGAGGCCTGTTACTTCACAGACCCAGGAACAAAGGTAAAGTCTCTTTACTTCAGAGAACAAAGTCTTATCCAGGGTCATGGCTGACAGGGCCAAAAACACAGTCTGTAGCTGGTGATTGCAATGCCCAAAACACAGTCTGTAAAGATTTTGCTCTCTCTCTGGGTATCCAGGTCTGGCCCAGCCAGACCTCAGAGCAAGGCTTACAAGTCTTCAAATCAAAAGTTGGTTTACTTCAGCCAGGTCACAGTAGCTAGACATATGTCATAAAGGAGTATGCCGGTGCTTCAGTTCTTCCTTCCCTGGTCCTCCTTAACCCCACTCTGTCCCTGCCTTTTATATTTCCTGGTTCCTTACCTTTTGGCTTCACCCCTCCCATCTCAGTTCCTCTCTGAGTGGGGCTAGTGGTCTTGAGGTGGTTCAGACTATTTAAGGGTGAGGGGCAGTATTCTAGAAACCCCCTCACAGTAATCTACTATGCAAGTGGCAAGGGCCTTATGAAATACTAGAGAAGACAGGACAAGATAGCCCAACCAGACTAGAGAAACAAAGCAAGGATTTTTCACATTAATGTATTTAAAAAATGGACCCTGGTGACTACAGCGCTGGTCCATGAAGATGAATTCGGATGCGAGATCCCAATGCAGCCAGAACCCCTGCAAGTCCTGATTGTCCACCAACTTTCAGCCACCCAGAAAGCCGAATTAGAGCAGTTAGTCTGCCAAAACAGGGATGTGTTCTTCAGCACACTGGGCCAGACCCATCTCTCATTCCATGATATTATCATGAACCAAGGCGTGGTGGTCCAGCAATGCCCATACCAGATTTCAGAAGCTCTTCAGCAAAATGTAGCAAGGGAGATAGCTGAGATGCTGGAGCTCAGGATTATAGAGGAGTCCACTAGTATGTCACTTCTTACTGGTCACTGACCACAAACCTCTCAAATGGATTGTTCAACATAAGAAATTGAATGCTCACATCATGCAGTGGATCCTTAGTCTGCAACCCTTTATCGTTGAGGTATGACACTGGGTGGGCTAGGATCATGCTAATGCTGATTTCCTGTCTCAGGAGATGGAGACTGATGCTGTGGTCACTCAACCACGTAGAGTTGAGCTGAGGGGGAGGGTATGTGAGGGAGTCTATAGGAAACTATAAACTCCTTCTTAATGGCACTCCCTCACAGTTAGGGTTACCATATGGCTCCAGAAAAAGGAGAAGACATTGATCCAGTCCAAGTTTTGCTTCCATTGAAAGCAATGCAAGGAAAACCAAGACTGGCTCAATCTGTCCTCCTTTTTCTGGAGCCATGTGGTAACCCTACTCACAGTTAAGGAGCCACCTTGAAAGGCAGGATTTGGAACAGGAAAGTGGTGGCTGAGCAGGTACAGAGCAGGGAGGACATGGCCAAGCACAAATGAAAACCCACAACTCTGACCAGACAAGGAGACCTTGAGAAGAAGTCACCCTGCAGCGTATGTCATCACAACTTACATATAAGGTGTGAGAACCTGGCTAAGGTAGGCCAAACTTTAACTTGTGTATTGTGAGAAAGATGTTCTCAAAGCCTGGTTGGATCCAAACCAGCAGTTGAGCAAGTCTGCAGTGAGGCTGCATAAACTATGACTGTTGCTGGCAGGCCCATATAAAGATGGCACCTGAGCTTCTAGAGACTTTATTTCCTCAGTTATTGTGTCAGTGAAGGAACAGTCTTCAGCATTTGTGTTAATAAAAAATTTTTTTGTTTTCTTTTTACCTTTCACACACTGTCACGAGATAGCCATGATGCACCAATACTTGGGACTTTGTCATGGTGTGCAAATACTGGGAACCTCAGCCCTGCTCTGGAAGGACCACCCATGATATCCAGAAAGCAGTTCAGTTCCTGTGCTCTTATGGTCCTAGCATAACTGCTATGGCAAGGGAGTTAGTAAAGTTGTAGTGAGAAAAACAGAGCACAACGGACATTTTAGGAAAAAAGCAGCTGAAAAATGCCTACAACATTTGGACAAAAAATTGAGAGGTTTCCTTTCGAAGAAAAGAAAAAGTTGGTGTTTCTGTATAGAGACTATAGGATATCCTGCAGTAAGGCCAAAGCCAAATATTTATTCAGATTTGATTCTGTAAAGGCATGGAAAGATTACATTTTAAAACTCCTGAGCAGGGTAGACATATTGGTCCTCCTGACAAATTTTAGAAATCTGCTGCCATCTAGAGGTAGAGAGCACTCCATGCATGCAGCTAAGGAAAACATTCCTTTTTTATGCATATTTATAATTTTTACAAGCTTTTACATCTTGATCATGAAAAACAGATACATATATGTTAAGGAAATTAAATTGGAGCAATAAAGTTACATCTTGTATTAGACCACTATGTAGAGGAGGGGGGGGGGGGTTTGTTTTAAACTCTGGAGATGAGATTTAGAAGAAAATTTACAATAAAGGCTTAATACCCTCATTCACCCAAATCAAATTATTACTTTCTTAAATCATGACCTTACAGAACCCGCAGATCTTATATTTTTTTGAATCAATAAAATATCTCAATTATTCTGGAAGAAAAAACACATATTTTACATCCAAATACTTAATATTGCATTTACAGGGATAATTTAAATTAAATAATGCTCCTAAAGCAACAGTTTCAGCTCTTACCGCCAGGAAAGCTTTCCTCCTTTCCTGAGTTTGCTTAGTCACGTCTGGGAATACCCATATTTTCCCTCCATAAAAGAGTGTTTGTAAGTTCTTAAGAGCCAATCTTCTCACAGCCTCCATGTCTTGCTCAAATATGAAAGAAACAAGTAAAGTTTGTCTTTCAGATGTTGTAGTTAAGGACATTTCCAATAGTTCCAAAACACTCAATTTTCCCTGTTCAAATGGCAACTGTTCCTGTAGTTTCTCCACTTTTTTCTTGTTAGGTATATAATAGATTTTATTCACTGGAGGAATAGATTCCGGGGAAATGTTTAAGTTTTCAATCAGGTAACGCTTAAATACTTCCAACGGAGTGTATACAGGCAGTCGGAGGAAATTCAATAAACGGAGGTTTAACCTCCGATTATAATTTTCGAATTGTTCCATTTTTCGATGCAATATTGCATTGTCTTTAATCAGCAAAGTTGAACTTTCTTTCACATTTTTAACTTCTTCTTGTAAAATATCTATTTTACCATTCACTTCAACTTTCATAGTAGAAAAAGCTGTAGATAAATCTTTTATGGTACTCACAAGTGTTGTAGTTTGATTCGCTGATTCTGACACAGTCTGATCTAGACGCTGGAGTATATTCCAAATGGATTCCAGTGTCACTGCCGCCAGATTGATCTTTGGCATTTCACGTCCAGTCAGGGAATCAAAAGTTCTCTGGCCGCCTGCTGAATCTTCGTTCACTAGACCCCGATTCAATGAACTTCCAATTTCCTCTTCAGGGACGGGAATACCTGCCTGTAGAACGAGGCCAGCATGGCGTGGCGGAGGAATGAGAGTTGGAGGTGAGAGAGTTATGTCTAGTCCTGAGGTCTCAGCTTCTCCTTGCTCCGAGGCTGCGGGAATCGCTCCGACATTCTGTGGGGTGAAATTCCTCGTCGTGAATCTCTCGATACTCTGCTGTGTGGGCGATAAAGTTCTGGTCGTCGGGGTACCGACCTTCACGGAGCCTTTCCGCTTAGTATGAGGCATATCTTTTTTTAGTAAGGTAAGAAGAAAAACCACGAAATACACAGCAGTTCACAGACAGAACTCCCGGCGAGTCTAACGTGTCGCTATCTTGCTCTACCCCCCACTAAGGAAAACATTCCTGGGTGTACCAGCACTGTGTGTGGTTCTGATTTAGGAGCCACTACCAGTGCACTGTGCTAAGTTGAAACAAGAACTATATCAAGGGTTGGTGACCCAAACCCACAACAGCCACACCACACAGGTCTTCTTTCTAGGCTTCCCACAATAAATATTCATCAGACCACACTCACATAGGTGTGGTCTAAGAAACAAGTTTATTTGCACTTAAATAAAGGTTAATAAATAAAAACATTAAGTGCTAATCTTTTTATTGGATTAACTTAATAAGTCTCTGGACTAGCGTTCAGGAGCTAACACCCCCTTCTTCAGATCCCCAGACTACAGGGAGCCAGAAGCCTATCTGAAGTTAAAAAAGGCACAATCTGTCAGCAGACTTTGGTACCCCCTCCCTCCCAAATTTATGCTAAAACCATCCATCTCTCTCTCTCTCTCAATAACCTTTTTAGGTCTGTAAGTCTCCAATTCTCTGGACTGGTGAATAAATGCATGGCATGGGCACCTCAGAAAAGAGAACTGGTCTACAAATTGGAATTTTGGATTTAGCTCATACCTTCTTCAGTAGTAGCTCAAGGCAGGCTATTTTCCTTCCTTTTCTCAACAGCTGCTTTTTCAGTTTGTCAAACACATCAGCAAACTGGTGTATGAGAGGACAGGTCATGTGTGAAGAGGGTAATGGAAAACAACATGGACACATGGAAAAATGGTATGAGGTAATTTAGCAAGGGATTTGAGTCATGCATTTTGCACCCACTGAAATCTGCCTCCCGAAATGCCCATGGCTGAAAGTCTAGAAACCAAACATGGCTCAGTAGATATGCAGCCTGCCCTGTCTTTCTGTGTGGGTGACACCATGGCTAGAAACAAGCTCCTGAACCACTGGCCTCTGGGGTACAGAGGAAACCAAGGGAAGAGGTCCTGCTTGTAGCTGCTCCTGGATCTTCTGAGGTGTCCCCCCATCCAAATTGTCTCTTGAACGTTTTTTTAACTTGCCACTGTCCTGAACCAGCTCTTAGAGACTAAAATTAACCCTTTCAGGATGCATAACTCTGCAGTTCTAGCGCTAAAAGACTCAAAGCACTGGAAAAAGCAGAATTAACCAATTACATCAACACAGCAGATGATTGTCCAAAAGGTTAGACATGACCAATACAGAACACAACATTCTCTGCAAACTATCAGCAGACTGACAAGCAGAAGCAGATGCTAGCTGTAGCCCTGGCTTTCTGACATCCTTTTCCTGAGTGAAGTATTTCCAAAAGGAGAAATGGGACTAGAGATCCTACAATTACGTTGACGATTCAGTAGGTGTAAGTTCCAAAACCAGGAAAGGCAAAAATGTCTTCTTGTAGACCAGGCTACTCAGTGGCTTTAATACAAGGCAGTAAATTGTGCATGCCTGTCTGCACACATGCACACTCTCTAGACTGTGTATTCAAGACGCATCAACAGTGATGAGGGAGAGCAGGCAGAACTAGGCTGCAGGGGTCTATTCTCTGCATTCACAGAAGCTGCATTCTGCAGAGAGTCCTGTGTCCAACTTTAGAAAAAAACAGCCCAGAAGCACAAACACTAGCCAGATACCCATGTTGTGCAAATATTCCTTCAGGAGCAAATTTTATATAAAGGAATGCAAACTATCCCAAGACTTTCTCATAGTTTAGCTAGATTGCCTGGAACCATAAGCACATAACAGAAAAAAGCCTTTGCATATGTAAAACTCAATGCACAAGTCATTCAATTTAACTATATCCTCTCTCCCTCCCCTCCCAGATAGAATGTATTTCTCTGAAAAGTCTAGATGAAGAAAATATAAAGCGGGGAGTTGACCCAAAGGCTATAGTTTTCAAACTGGAGTTGGAAAGGACAGCCTGCCTGTACTCTATCCAGAGCACTGCAGTAACACAGCAGAGCTTTACTCATTACCAAGGAGACCATATACTGTTCAGAGTGCAACACTGCAGCAGCAGAGGTCTGCATGGTCGACTTACCATCTCCTCCCAATCCTAAAGCCAAGGAGTATGTAGAGAAAGAGTGACCGCAGGCCGCATAGGATGACCAGCCAGAACTGTGGGTTTTCTGCATTCTATATCTTTCACGTCTTCTTTTCACTCTTTTTGGCTGCTGCCTGCTTGTGTGAAGTGCTGACGCCATCCAAATGCCCTGATCAGAATGTTTCATCAGAGTCAGCAAAGTTTTCTACGACAACAAACTCAACATCTCCCCCCTCACCCAACACTCTCACTTCACTGAATGAAGAATGATTCTCTGAAAAAAAGAAAAAGATGAAGTAATTTATTTGATATATTTATTTCAAATAGTCATAACCTGAAAGTCTAGTCACAGACTAATCAATGTGGCAAACGTGAGACTGAAACACCATCACTGAGTACTAACTGCAATGGCCTTTATATGTCCAGGTAAATGTTATGTTGTTCTATCATTACTCACATGTGGAGTGGAGGAGTAGCCAGTACAGCGGACTTTGACCCTTGGGAACTGGGTTCAATTCCCACCGCAGTTCCTTGTGACTCTGAGCAAATCACTTAACCTTCCATTGCCCAGGTACAAATAAGTACCTATATATGCTATGTAAAACCACTTTGAATGTATTTATTATTTATTTAGATTTTGCTCACACCTTTTTCAGTAGTAGCTCAAGGTGAGTTACATTCAGGTACACTGGATATTTCTCTGTCCCAGGAGGGCTCACAATCTAAGTTTGTACATGAGGCAATGGAGGGTTAAGTGACTTGCCCAAAATCACAAGGAGCAGCAGCGGGATTTGAACTGGCCACCTCTGGATTTCAAGACCAGTGTTCTAACCACTAGGCCACTCCTCCACAGAAAAGTGGTATATCCATTCCCTTTCCCTTTAAAGTGGATGTCCAGTGAAAACAAGAACCCTGTTCTGTGGATTTACAGCATGACAGCAAGAGAGTGCAGATGTACCTGCAATAACACAAGTGGGGGTCTCTGCTGACTGAACAGCAGAAGGAGAGCAGGGCATGAGGACACTCTCCAAATCTACAAGAAACAGATTTCCATGAAAAGGGGATTTTACTTTTGAATAATATATCATACACACACATATTCCATCCATGGCAATTGGGATTCAAAAATAGTCACAGTACAGAAACAATCGTTCCATCCCTTCTTAGTGAACTCTATGCAGTGCTAGAGAAAGAAAATGTTGCCCTTCTTGTTTCTCTCGATCTAATGGCAACCTATGACTTGACTAATCACATTCTTCTTTTGCGTCAGCTTCTCAAATTCAATATTATTTATTTATTAGAATTTGTTAACCGCCTTTTTGAAGGAATTCACTCAAGGCGGTGTACAGTAAGATCAAACATGTGCAATAGACAATTACAGCAATAAAAATATTCAAAAACAATACAAAGTATGGCATGGTATACTACTTACAATATCAACACAATACTTCCCCCTACCTTGTGATATCTCTTCGGACTCTGTTCTTGCCCCTCTCCTCTTTAATATAATAATAGAACATTTTGATTGATAGTGAAAGGTAAAGCAAAGATGCAACATATAGACAGAGTACGAAGACTTAGAAAGTAAGGTGACTGATTTGAAGAAAGTTGCACATGAGGTCAGAGAAATGGTTAAATATTATCTCTGCTAGGGTAGGAGTGGATAAAAATGTCCTGCTGCAGTATGTGCAGCCCGAGTCACTCCTTGTGTGTGTGAGTGAGACTAACAAGTTAGTTACTTCTTCCATTAAAGGCCTGGTTGAAGAGCCAAGCTTTCACCTGCTTCCTGAAGTACAGATAGTCTTGTGTTAAGCGCAGCCTTTCAGGCAGTGCATTCCAAAGTGTGGGGGTTACTCCAGAGAAGGCTCGCTTACTGATAAAGCCTTGGATTGGTTATCTCATTCCTCACTGATAAGATCCTTTTCAGTAGTTACCCCCAGGGCCGTGCCTAGGGTCTCTGGCGCCCCCCTGCAGACTATCAGTTGGTGTGCGCGCGTGCCCCCCCGGACTTTTAAATTTACCTCCCTCCGATGTCTGCGCAGTGTCAGTGAAAGCGCTGCCTGTCTGACGTCTCTCCACCAGCCCAGCCTTCCCTTCGCTCGTTCGTTCCCTCTGTGTCCCGCCTTCTTCTGACGTCATTTCTTTGAGGGTGGGACACAGAGGGAACGAACGAGCGAAGGGAAGGCTGGTGCAGAGACGTCAGACAGGCAGCGCTTTCACTGACGCTGCGCATACGTCGGAGGCAGAGCGAGGTAAATTTAAAGCGCCGGGGAATCGGAGATGGAGGGGAGTGGAGAAGTAAGGTTTTTTTTTTAAATACAACGCGACGGCGCAGCACCCTTGAAGGCAGGCGCCCCCCCTGCAGCGCTTACCGCGTTGGCAAGGCCCTGGTTACCCCTTCATCTACTTCCCACTCCTTCCCCCTACCTTGTGATGTCTCTTCGGACTCTGTTTTTGCCCCTCTCCTCTTTAATATTTTTCTTAACCCTATCACTTCTTTGATACAAGGATACAGACTGCTTATTTCTTTGCCAATGATGTTCTCATAGTTCATTACACTAACCCAGTGGTTCCCAAACCTGGTCCTAGAGGCACCAGAGTCAGTCAGGTTTTCAGGATATCCACAATGAATATTCATGAGAGAGTTGCATGCAGTGCCTTCACTGCATGCAAATCTCTTCCATAAATATTCATTGTGGATATCCTGAAAATCTGATGGGCTAGGGTGCCTCCAGGACCAGGTTTGGGAACCACTGCACTAACCCCTTTACCCCTGATATATCTTCTCTCCGATCTGCGCTTGTCACAGTCTCAAACTAGTAGTCAGATAACCGTCTCATTATCAACACCTCAGAAACATTGAGTTGCTGGATCACTGGTCACCTGCCTGTTCCATCTATTGCACCTTCTCTCTGTGGTTCTCCTTTATACCACACCTCATCAAACTGGCAACAACTTAAGCAAAGGAAGAACACCAACATGCAGACAACCACTACAGAATGCAAAGAAGGGTCCAAACAAACTCACCTCAACAAAGAAACGACAACTAATAAAAGTCCACACAACACCAGACGCAGAAGACCCATTCCAAACAATCCAAGTGGGCTACATCAACGCCAGATCCGCAGTAAACAAAACAGCAATACTAACAAACTGGATCATGGCAGAAGACCTTGACCTACTCTTCATCAATAAAACCTGGATCCACGATCAAAAGGACCCCATAATCCTAGACCTGTGCCCTCCAGGATACAAAATCACACACTGGACCAGAAAGGAAAAGAGAGGCGGAGGCATAACACTAATCTATTCGCCGATGACACAAAATTATTCAGGGTCGTCAAGTCGCAGGAGGAATGTGAACGATTACAGGAGGACCTTGCGAGACTGGGAGATTGGGCGTGCAAGTGGCAGATGAAGTTCAATGTTGACAAGTGCAAAGTGATGCATGTGGGTAAGAGGAACCCGAATTATAGCTACGTCTTGCAAGGTTCCGCGTTAGGAGTTACGGATCAAGAAAGGGATCTGGGTGTCGTCGTCGATGATACGCTGAAACCTTCTGCTCAGTGTGCTGCTGCGGCTAGGAAAGCGAATAGAATGTTGGGTGTTATTAGGAAGGGTATGGAGTCCAGGTGTGCGGATGTTATAATGCCGTTGTATCGCTCCATGGTGCGACCGCACCTGGAGTATTGTGTTCAGTACTGGTCTCCGTATCTCAAAAAAGATATAGTAGAATTGGAAAAGGTACAGCGAAGGGCGACGAAAATGATAGTGGGGATGGGACGACTTTCCTATGAAGAGAGGCTGAGAAGGCTAGGGCTTTTTAGCTTGGAGAAGAGACGGCTGAGGGGAGATATGATAGAAGTGTATAAAATAATGAGTGGAATGGATCGGGTGGATGTGAAGCGACTGTTCACGCTATCCAAAAATACTAGGACTAGAGGGCATGAGTTGAAGCTACAGTGTGGTAAATTTAAAACGAATCGGAGAAAATTTTTCTTCACCCAACGTGTAATTAGACTCTGGAATTCGTTGCCGGAGAACGTGGTACGGGCGGTTAGCTTGACGGAGTTTAAAAAAGGGTTAGATAGATTCCTAAAGGACAAGTCCATAGACCGCTATTAAATGGACTTGGAAAAATTCCGCATTTTTAGGTATAACTTGTCTGGAATGTTTTTACGTTTGGGGAGCGTGCCAGGTGCCCTTGACCTGGATTGGCCACTGTCGGTGACAGGATGCTGGGCTAGATGGACCTTTGGTCTTTCCCAGTATGGCACTACTTATGTACTTATGTACTTATGATCCCACTTTACCACCGAAACCACTGCCGAGTCCATGACACCTCAACTTGAAATTGCCTCAATCAGAATCCACAACAAAACCCTACGCGATCATTTGAATTGTGTCTTGTTTTACAGACCTCCAGGTAACTAGAACGAAGGCCAGACTAACTTCATGGACTTCATTTCAAACACATGTGTAACTAACTCCAACGTACTAGTATTAGGAGACATCAACCTTCACTTAGAAGACCCAAACTCGATCAACGCACAAGAATGTAAGGAATTCCTCCTCCTAAGGGATCTCAAATGGCCACAAATGCAAGCAACTCACGTCAACGGGCACACGTTTGATCTTATCTCACACAAACTTTCAACAGACCAGAACCCAATAATAACAGATATTAAATGGACAGAAACACCCTGGACTGATCACTACAAATTAAATTTATCCCTACACTGGCGGAAGAAGGGATTACACCAAATACAAGAACACACATCCTACAGCACAAGAGGTCAAGTAGACACGAAAACATTCTGGCAATGAATGGACAGCACAAACAGACTCCATATATTACCTCGTGGAATGGGATAAAAGACGCAAATGCATACTAGATGATATAGCACCCTTACGAACAAGAACTTCACATAAGCATAACTCGATACCATGGTTCAATGATGAACTGAAAAAGCTAAAAACACAATCCAGGAAACTCAAACGAGCATGGAGAAAATCAAAAGACAAACACACACTCAACACATGGAAACAATCACAAAGAAAATACAAATACGCAATAAGACAGACCAAAAGATCATACTATAAAACTAAAATAGGGACAGCTTACAAAGACACAAAGAAATTATACCAACTCGTGAACAAACTCCTAGACACCAATTTGGTCACTACATCGAATACAGACATCCCATCTGCAAACAAACTTGCTAAGTAATTCAATGAAAAAATTGCAAACCTACGCAACACGCTACCTCAGGACAACACTGACATCAAAATCTTCCTTAATGAGTTGGACCCAACCACTGGAGAATACCCAGCTGACCGAACCTGGTTAAAATTCACCCTCCTCACCGTCGATGCAGTTGCACAGGCGATCAGCAGGTTCTCCAATACTCACTGTAAACTAGATACCTATCCCAACTACCTCATGCAATCCGCCCCTGACAGCTTCATAGCAGACCTCACATCCCACCTAAACTACATGCTTCAGCAAGGTCTCTTCCCTAAGGAAAACAGCAATATCCTACTCACTCCAATACCAAAAGACACCAAGAAAAAAACACAAGAAATCACTAACTACCATCCAGTAGTATCCGTTCCGTTGTCAGTCAAACTGATGGAAAGCATCGTAGCCAAACAACTTATTATAGAACTTATTATAGAAACAAATTCTCAATATTACATGAATCACAGTCAGGTTTCCATCCCCTCCACAGCACAGAAGCAGTACTACTCACTCTCCTAGCCAAATTCAAGAAGGAAATAGCAATAGGCAAAAACATCCTCTTCCTCCAATTCGACAGGTCTAGTGCATTCGACATGGTAAAACATAATATATTAATAAGATTAATAGATAAGTTCGGGATTGGTGGAAACATACTTAACTGGATCAAGGGTTTACTAACCACAAGAACATATCAAGTAAAATCAAACTCAAACATATCATCATCGTGGAAAGCAGACTGCGGAGTACCACACGGATCACCGTTATCACCGATCCTCTTCAATCTAATGATGACCCCACTAGCCAAGTCCTTATCCAACTAAGGCCTTAACCCTTTCATCTATACAGATGATGTCACAATATTCATTCCTTACAAATCTAAACTGACAGAAATCACCAACGAAATCAAGATCAGCTTAAACATTATGGACTCTTGGGCAAATGCATTTCAACTAAAACTAAACAAAGAAAAAACACACTGTCTCATCCTCTCATCCCTACACAGCATGGATAACCCCACAATTATCAACATCCAAGATTACACCCTCCCTATCTCAGACAGCCTGAAAATCCTCGGCATTACAATGGACCGCAACTTAACACTAGAAAGCCAAGTGACATCCACAGCAAAGAAAATGTTCAACTCAATGTGGAAACTCAAACGCATGAAACAATTCTTCCCGAGGGGAACATTTCGCAACCTGATACAATCAATGGTACTAAGCCATGTAGACTACTGCAATGGAATTTATGTGGGATGCAAAGCACAAACCTTAAAGAAACTTCAGAACGCTCAAAACACAGCAGCTAGGCTTATCTTCGGAAAAACACAATTTGAAAGTGCAAAACCCCTTCGCGAAAAAGTACACTGGCTCCCAATCAAAGAACGCACTGCTTCCAAAATCTGCACTCTGGTTCACAAAATTATCTACGATGAAGCTCCGGGATACATGACAGACTTGATCGACCTACCAACTAGAAACACATCCAAATCAACACAAACGTACCTATATCTGCACTACCCAAGCTGCAAAGGACTCAAATACAAATCAACTTACGCGTCCAGTTTTTCCTACACAAGCACACAACTGTGGAATGCATTACCAAAAGTCTTGAAAACTATGAACGACCACCTAAACTTCCGGAAAACAATAAAAACTAACCTGTTTAAAAAGGCATACCCTACCAATCCAACATAAATGCCTGATCTCTGCAACACAACAAAACTAAAGAACGTAATGGACATAACACAACTCTTCCGTTGTATGATTCCCTAGTGTGGCTGTGCCACATGAACTTTATCTTACCACAGCATCACTTTGTATTTGTTTACACCGGAGTCTGTAACGCCTCTCCGGTACTATGTAAGCCACATTGAACCTACAAATAGGTGGGAAAATGTGGGATATAAATGTAAAAAATAAACTGGTTCCTAGTTTTAAGTATCTCGGGTTTATTCTGGATTGCAGACTCTCCTTCAAACCACAGGTCAGTGCTTTATTTGCCTTATGACAATTCCGTTCTGGATGATTACTCACAGATTACTCTTCTACTAGCTTTCGTAATCTCAAGGCTTGGTTACTGTAATGTCATCTACACTGGCCTTGCTCAGACCCTCCTATGACTCCAATCAGTTCAGAATTTAGCCATTAGGATTCTTTGTCATGCCAGATGCACAGATCAAGCATCTCCTCTTCTGAAACAGCACCATTGGCTACCTGTCCCTTACCAGATAAAATTTAAGGTCTTCACTTTAACTCATAAGGCACTACTCAGTTAACCCTTCCTTCATTTATAATTCCTTGTACTCCTTCCCGTACCCTCCGCTATCTGGATGATCGCTGGCTCTTCCTTCCCCCTCTGTCCTCTGCTCACCTTGAATCTACCTACACCTCTGCAATGTTTTACCTTGCTCCTTCCCTCGCTCCCTAAGCCCCCCTGTCTCGAGGTCTCCTACTCACGATTTAAAACCTCTCTGAAAGCTCATCTGCTTTTGATGTATCACAAAAATAACTCACCTTTACATTTCCTGCTCTCCCTTTTCTGCAAAGACAGCATTGTGTCTTAACTTCTTTCTCTTTCTTTATGTCATTCACTTTCCTTTATTGCATTGTAGTTCCTTTCCTTATTTCTTTGTGTATCTTTTAACCTTCTATACCACTTTGACGCTTTTTGTGAACATTCAATAAACCATAAACCATGTATTCTGTCTCCATGAAAACTCCACTTAAACTACCTATAAGAATGAAGAAATTCAGTCTTGATCATCCAGCTCCTGTCTGAAAGCTTTTTCTACTCATACACTTCCAGCTTGGGTGGGGGAGGTAGAGACTGCCAAAAGGCTAGGACTGCCTAACGTTTCACATTTCAACTTTATTCAATATACCACAAATAAAAAATAAAATATATAAGCAGTTTACAATAAAAACATAACAGGTAGGATAGAGAGACTGGGTAGACATGTAAGGAGGCCTAAGTTACGGTCAGAGCAGTATAATCAAACTACAGCAGAAGGAACAATCATATCACATTAGCACTCAAGCCAAATAGGAATTAAGGAAAGGTCAAATGAATTACATAATGAGAAGGGAGAATGACTGTAAACAGAAGGGAGTGCTGTCTGAAAGGATCGTGACTGCTGGCCCAACAGTAAGTAAAGCTATCTCATTACTTTATGGAGGCTTTACCCTCAGTCCAGGGTACTCAACCCAGTCCTTGGGACACGCACAGCCAGTCAGATTTTCAGGATAGCCACAATAAATATACATGAGATGATTTACATACAATAGAAGCTCTGAATGTAAATCACTCTCATGCATGTTCATTATGGATATCTTAAAAAGCAGACTGGATCAGTGGGTCCCGAGGAGTGGATTGAGAACCCCTGGTCTGAGGGTAAAACCAAAACAGTCACAACAATGGTGACGGAAAGAAAAGGTGGGACAGTAGATGATGTAAAAACTTGTACTCTATTAAACATCCAGGACTCGACACGAACAGTGTTTCGGCCCTCAAGGGCCTTCTTCAGGAGTCACTAAAAACATGTATACAAATTCAAAGATTACAAATATATTGCATTGACACAGTCAAAATATATAAAAGAAACAATAAAATGTGAAAATAACATAATGGCAACAGTAAAGTTGCTAAAAGTGACAATTACATGCATAAAATGTAACTTTAGAAAATGATAACAGGAAAATACAATTAAATCTAAATGTTAACATAGTCCAAAGAAAATTCAACATAAAAACATGATAATGTAATAACCAATAGTGAGCATAAAAGATACAAATATACAAAACCATACCTTGAATTGGATTAACCCTTGATTCAGATATTGAATATACCTGCATCTTTCTAGTTTAATCAATATACATCCAATTGTATTTACCTATTTTCTAAAGTTACATTTTATGCATGTAATTATCACTTTTGGCAACTTTACTGTTGTTATTATGTTATTTTCACATTTTATTCTTTCTTTTATATATTTTGATTGTGTTAATGCAATATGTTTGTAATGTTTGAGGCTGTATACATGTTTTTAGTGACTCCTGAAGAAGGCCCTTGAGGGCCGAAACACGGCTCATGTCGAGTCCTGGATGTTTCAGAAAGCGCAAGTTTTTACATCATCTGCTTTCCCCCCTTTTTTTCCATCACCCTTGTTGTGACTGTTTTGTTTGCATGGCTATGAGGGTTCCTGTTCTTCTGTTTTTCGGTTGTGCTCTGAGGGTAAAACCTCCATAAAGTAATGAGATTTTACTCCTGGGGGAATTCAGTGCAATTGCACAGCGCAGAATTTGTGAAGAATTCCCCCACCCAAAAGAACACACAGAATTTCTGCAATTATTGTGTAGAATTGTGTTCAGTGCTGGCACTGGGTCTCTTCCCCCCCCCCCCCCCCCCGCAGAGATCACACGGTAAGAGGAGTAGGAAATGAACCCCTGCATATCGGGTCACTTCCTCCTCCTCTGCCGGCTTAGACCAGACTGTTTATGTGAACTGCAGGGATCCCGCGGTTCACATCAGTCGAGTACAATGAAGATGGGGGGGGGGGGGCAGACAAATGTGAGTGTGCCATTGGGGAGGGGTGGCTGGAGTTTGAAGAGGGAAATAAGAGGAAATTTCAGGCCTTAGGGTGGGGAAATTCAGTGTAAAAATGCTACAAATAAACAGAACAGAATTTTCAAAAGTTTTGCATAGAATTCCCTCCAGAAGTAAGATCTGAGAACTGTTTTTAACTTTCTGTAGAAGGTTTCAGATTGGATCTCAAGAGGGAGTGCACTCCAAAAGCATAGGTACCACAACACTACAACTCTAACTGAGCGAATATGTAAATAGGAGAGAATGACCAGTAAGTTTTATTGGGAGGATCATAGGGAACAAGTGACCCACAAAGGAGAGGAGACTTACGTAATAAATCTAAATTGCAAGGATAAGGGCCTTAAAGGCTTTAATCGGGCTCGTTCAAGTTCAGTCTTCAAGGACTACAAAAGACCAGGTTTACAGAATGTTCCTATATGTATCAGAGGTCTGCATACAATGGATGTAGTGGGCATGCAAATCTTTCTCATACATTTTCATTAATTTTCTATATGTTCCTTAACACTTTTATTTTACTTCACTTTATTATTATTTACGTATACAAATTTAAAACATTACTTAATGCTTCTACATTCACTCCCTCTATCATCCATTCTCAAACATTCCACTGGACTGATCTCCCAAAATTACTCATTTGCTATTACATCACATAATCACCAATGCCAATTCTTCTATTTTTTATCAAACTTCATAGCATATTTTACAGTGTCTGATTCCTCTTGACACTTCTTATTATATTCTATTACTTAATATGTGCAAGATTTCTTTCCACAATACAGTTCAAAGTATGCTGTTATAGTCACAGTCCTGCATAATTTTCTTACATGATAATCCACTTATCTGACTTATCAGTTCACTTAGTGATGTGTTGGGTGATCCATCCCTCTCAATCAAAGGCGTCACTTCTGTTTGTATTAAAACATTTCTTCTACCATCTTTAAATTATCTTCTTCAATGTTTATGCTTGTGATTCACAACTTTCAACAGCCTTGAAGATTAAACTAACCGTTTTAAGTTTGTTGAGATCATGGCATTATTTTTCTTCATAAGGACCCTCCTGACCATAATATTTTATACTTGTTTTACATTGTTTAATTATACTTTATTGTTTTTATTTAATTTACTTTTAAATGTTTTTTTTTAATTTTACAACTGGACCGTTTTTTAGTCCTTTTGCATACAGACTGGATGGACCATAAAGGTCTTCATCTGCCATCATCTTCTACGTTACTGTATTACACATCATAAACTTCTGCTACATCTCTGCATTCAAACTTCTAGACAGCTGGAAAGATTAAATATAAAGAAAAACAAATCTCGTTCCTAGGATGATCAGACACCAAAATACTCTAGGACTGTTACCTTACTGCTCTGTGACATTTAAGTTACTGAACAGATTCCTCCGGTTCTCTTAGGTTTGGGGCATGCTTGCAGCACAGACAGCTCTGTAAGTAACAAACCTGCACATTTCCCACATCTCCGTTTTGCCTTTTGACAATTTTCTGAGAGTTGATAGCTGCCTTTTTATGTCTTTCCTTCCCCCAGGGTATCTATAAATTATGACAGCTGTGGTGAAATCCAGAGGCAAGCTAGATAGTTCATTCCAGATGCCATATAAAGTTTTAAATATTTCTTTCCTCACTCCCATGGGTCTATCTATGTAAGTAGCACTAATTAATTCAGAAGCAGTGATAATCTTTTTTCTCCCAAACATCTGCCTTATTCATTCCCATATTGTCTGGGACAGACAAAAGTACTGTCTTGTTTTCTAGCTTCTTCACCCAATTAGTTTGAGACGGCATCTCTTACAGCATAAGAGGCCTCTTTTCCAGTGTCTCCCGATTAAGTGTGATAGCCTAAATATGTATATTTTCAAAGCACTTAGCCTTCCAAAGTTCCATAGAAACCTATGGAACTTTGGAAGGCTAAGTGCTTTGAAAATATGCCTTGTCAGCCTTTTGTACACGTCTACCAAACATCCTCACGTCTGTAAAAGCAACCGTACACTACACCCCACCTCTAAATCTGTCCACTTTCTACCCATTTGTACTGAAAGCTCTTTGGGGCCGAAACACCCTCATCTGGTAGAAAGAAACCTTGCTTTATAACTTTCTGCAGCTAGGCCACGGCTCATGAGTTTACCTTTATACTAACAATTTCATATCATTGTATTCACTCATAGAAAATAACGTCTAAATAATGCCAGTCACATAGCAAAAACAATTATATCCTGATACTAATTTTAACTGTTAATTTTCGGGTCCTTACGATCACTAGAATACTGTGAGAACCGGTACAACTAGAATTGCGGTTAGAGCTACTCTTACATCGCAGGAGTCAGGACGCAGTGAAGTAGAGCAACGCCCAGCTATGACTGAGCAACAGGAAAAAAAAAAAAAACAGATCAAATGAAAGACTGAAACCCATTTGTGGCTGTGACAATTTAAAACAGCAGAGCGTTCGTGGTGGTTTTCGCGCTTTCCTTCGTTTCGGATGTTACAGCATACCGTTACCAAATCCTGCTCCCTTCGGAATTAAAATGCAAAAGTTTGGCAGAGGGACCGACGTCGCTGCTTCCCTCCTCGCCCCTTCATACCGAGGTCACCATCTGAAAATACTAAGCGGAAATATATGTGCACTGTGGGGCCAAAGAGGAATAGTCAGCTGCAAAAGCAGTAAATATGCTTCAGAATTAAACGTGTGAATTAAATCGAGGGAGCAAAAGGAAATTTTATTGATAGTGATGTGTTGACGTCTTATCAGGCTTTTGTGGCGCCCAGTCGAACTCTATCTGTATGAAGGGGAATTAGCTCAAATGGTAGAGCGCTCGCTTAGCATGCGAGAGGTAGCGGGATCGATGCCCGCATTCTCCAAGTATATTTTTTCTCCATCTTGTTTGAAAATAACAGTTTTGCAACTGAAGGGATTTTGTTTTTTCTGGTTTGGCTTAAGCTGTACAATAATGTGGCACATACTCCCGCTGCAATTCTGTGTTGCAGTGAAGTCCTAACACCTAACCTAAAATTTAACTGAGTTCAGACTGAGATACCAAGTTGGGCAGGCCTAGATTTCTCACAAACCCATCCTGCAGCATTATGGGACTTGCAGCTTGATTTCAATGGGTAGTCTCAAAACCAGGACTGGCCAATAAGTCTTCAACCTGATACTTGGGCAGATTTGGTATCTCTGGAAGTTTATCAGTAAGTTAGTGCCCTTTATACAGATAATATGGTTTTGCACATACCTCTCCCCCAAGTCAGGTTGCTGCACTCCCTTCCACCAGCTTTATACCAATTCACCAAGTGGGCAGCAGTAACAGTTCTGGCACCCAGTCCCATAGTAAGATTCAGAACAGGGGGGGGGGGCAGTCACATGGGTGCCATAGCACCCCCAAAATTTTCCTTCTCTCCCTCCCTTCCTTGTGGTATCTAGAATTTCTCACCTCCCTTTCCAGTTCCCTTCTCCTTCCGCAGATGCTCAAGTGCCCATGCCGTCCAACCCCATTGCTTTTGGTGTTATACCAATTGCAGAGATGCCAAGTTGCCCAGCTCCAGGATGGAGATTTTGGGACAGTCTTAGTTTTAAACTTACATCCCAAAACAATGTGGGATTTGTGGTGCCTGATCCTGCCCATTGAAATCAGTGCTGCAAGTCCCATAATGCACCAGGATTGGGTGGTTAGAAATCCAGGACTACCCAAAATCTCCAGCCTGGAACTGGGTAACTTGGCATCTGTGAAACTGGAGCGTTGCCGCCCTGTGGGAGAGACACAAGAAAACACCTTGCAGGGCAGGTGGAAGGAAAATGATGAAGACTGAGGGGGGGAGGGGAGTAATGCTGGACACAACAGGGAGGTTGGGAGAGGTAAGGAAGGAGAAAAATGCCTGACATTGGGGTGGCAGAGGGGTGTTGAGAGGTATGGAAGGAGAGAAATGCTGGCCACCCAGTTTCATATAAGAAATTCAAATCCGCTATCTTACAGTGGATCAGGTCATACTTTTCTTTAGATGATTTGCAGAAATTGGCTCAAGCTTCAATTTTTTTCTCATTTGGTTTATTGTAATGTTCTTTATATAGGACTGTCACAAACCTCCCTGACCCCATTACAATTACTCCAAAACACTGCTGCTAGAATAATTTTGTTTAAATCAAAATTTGATAGGATTACTGCTTTATTAGTTGCTTTACATTGGTTGCCAGTTAGGGCCTGTATTGAATTTAAGGTGTTGTGCCTTGTACACAGAATCCTCTATGGATGAGCCCAAGTTGTCTAGCAAATTTACTCAGCCTTCCTGTTGATCATAGACTTGGGAGACAGTTGCATTGTTATAAGTTGGATCTGTCATCACTCTCATGTATTCGTTTATCCTCTTCTCATAAGAAATTATTAATGGCAGTAGCACCGAAATTTCCGCACGGAATTCAAAGTATACTCCATAACAATGCACATAAGCTTTTTGGTTAACAAGCTAATTGATGCCGATAATTGGATGTTAACAACCAGTTATCAGCATTAATTGGCATTAATTATAATTTACGTTCACTACTTGCTAAGCGTATTCTGTAATGTGCACGTAAATTCTAAGTCACATAGTTGAAAAGGGGGCGTGGAATTGAGTCATGGGCATATCTAAAATCTATGCATGTTGTTATAGAATACATCTGCTCCATACCTAATTTAGGTGTCAGGATTTATGCCAGGTTTTACTTGCCATAATTGACCGCGACGAAATTTAATCGTGTGAACTGGCACTCAGCGTATTCTATAAACCGCGTGGAAATTTAGGCTTATTCTATAAAGTACACATTAAGCGAATTTCATTTCAGTGCCAAATTTTTAAGCATGATATATAGAATCTAGTACTATGTGCTCTTTCGTAAAAAAAAAAAAAAAAAAAACCCAAATACCTGGTTATTTACAAAGTTTGTTTTTGGTTGTTAATTTCTATGCATTGTTTTTATCTAGGTTATTAATTTTTGTCTTTTTTTCCCATTAATTGTTGTTTATAAATTTTAGGCTAAATTGTCTTTTGTAAACCCTCTTGAGCTCCTGGTATCCTGTATCAGATTGTTAACTTCTATGCATTGTAATTGTCTAGGAGGTTATTAAAACATTTTTGTCCTTTTTGGCATTGTTTATAAATTTTAGGTTAAATTTCCTTCTGTAAACCATCTTGAGCTCCTGGTATCAGATGATATATAAAAAATTATTATTATTAATGATCTGCATTACTGACTTCAAAATACTTCCCCTAAAATCAAGGTCAGGAATCTTGGGACATTGCTACTCATCACTCACCCTGATCCCACAAATTCAAAATTTGTCTCTATCACCTGTGGCAGCTACAAAATCTTTGTCCATATATTGATAAGATAACTCTGACTATAGTGGTCCATGCCATGATAACAGACCAAATAGAGTTTGCATCAGCTCCAACTAATTCAGAATGCTGCAGCACGACTGATAGAAGGCTGCAAGCAGCTTACCTGCTTATTTTCAAAGGAGATCGCCGGCCATCTTCCAACACAAATCGGGAGATGGCCGGCCATCTCCTAAACCTGGCCAAATCGGTATAATCGAAAGTTGATTTTGGCCGGCTCCAACTGCTTTCCGTCGCAGAGCCGGCCAAAGTTCAAGGGGGCATGTCGGCAGGGTAGCGAAGAAGGGACGGGGGCGTGGTTACGAGATGGCTGGCTTCACCCGATAATGGAAAAAACAAAGCCGGCCCTGACGAGCATTTGGCCGACTTCACTTGGTCCCTTTTTTTTTTAGAACCAAGCCTCAAAAAGGTGCCCCACCTGACCAGATGACCACCGGAGGGAATCGGGGATCACCTCCCCTTACTCCCCCAGTGGTCACCAACCCCCTCCCACCCAAAAAAAAAAAAAAATTTATTTTTTTGCCAGTCTCTATGCCAGCCTCAAATGTCATACCCAGATCACTGACAGCAGTATGCAGGTCCCTGGAGCAGTTTTTAGTGGGTGCAGTGCAATTCAGGCAGATGGACCCAGGCCCATCCCCCCCTACCTGTTACACTTGTGGTGGTAAATTTTGAGCCCTCCAAACCCCCCCCCCCCAAAACCTACTGTACCCACATGTAGGTGCCCCCCTTCATCCCTAAGGGCTATGGTAGTGGTGTACAGTTGTGGGGAGGGGGTTTGGGGGGATTTGGGGGGCGCAGCACACAAGGTAAGGGAGCTATGCACCTGGGAGCAATTTTTGAAGTCCACTGCAGTGCCCCCTAGGGTTCCCAGTTGGTGTCCTGGCATGTCAGGGGGACCAGTGCACTACAAATGCTGGCTCCTCCCATGACCAAAGGGCTTGCATTTGGCCGGGTTTGAGATGGCCGGGCCCGGTTTCCATTATGGCCGAAAACCGAAGCCGGCCATCTCTAAATCCGGCGATATCTAAATCCGACGATCTCAACATTTGACCTAAATGTTGAGATTTGGCCGGCCCCGACCGTATTATCGAAAGAAAAGATGGCTGGCCATCTTTTTCGATAATACGGTTGGCTCCGCCCCTTTACAAAGCCGGCCCCGGAGATGGCCGGCCCCGTTCGATTATGTCCCTCTTAACCACATCACACCTTTCTGCAAAAACTACACTGTCAGTATGACCTTGGTGATGAGCAAACCTATGGAAACGCTTCTAAATCAGAGGATTGTGAAATTTAATCTCTGTTTGATTTTCAACGTCCTCATATAAAATGGGCCAGAGTACTTAAAGAATAAGTTAGCCCACCTTTGAGACTTCTAAGGTCCTCTCAATGATCATCACTATCTGTCCCCTCATCAAAAGAAATGTGATACCTGCCAGTGAGCCTTTTCAGGAGTAGCCCCCACGCTCTAGAATTTACTCCCAGAGGAACTACGCATAACTCGATACTACCTCTACTTCAGGAAGCAGGTGAAAGCCTGGCTCTTCTCCCGAGCCTTTAATACATAGGGTGACTATACACCACTCTGCACCTGGACTAGCTTGCTGCACACACTGTAACTTAAACCAGTTTCTTATCTCTTGTTTAACTGTAGAAAGAACTTGCCTAGAGTTTAGACACCCTTCTACTTATCCCAACTGACTCTGTACCACCCATCTTGTCCTCATCTATATATCTGTACTTGGCCCCTCGGCCACATGGTAAGCTGTGTTGTAGAAAAGTATTATTTGGATTTTGCTCACACCTTTTTCAGTAGTAGCTCAAGGTGAGTTACATTCAGGTTCTAATGTATGCTTATTAGATGTTTCATTAATATTATTCTGACATCATATTATATCTGTTATTTGAATTTCAGTTCTGTTAAATGTGTATATTTTTGATCCTGTTTCATGTTAGTCCTATTATTAGGTTTTCATTTGCTGCTCTCAAGTTTACCTCATTTGTCCATTTTTACTATTGTTATGCTGTTAAGAAAATTATAAGTTTTATGTTAAACTGTACCTTTGGTACACCGCCTTACGTGAATCTCTTCATAAAAGGCAGTTAAGAAATCCCAATAAATTAATAAATACAAATAGTTCAGGGAGAGCTATCATGGCATTGTTTTACCCAGGGGCGTAGCCAGGCAACAGATTTTGGGTGGGCCTAGGCAAGAATTGGGTGTGCACCAAATGTTCTCCCCCCCACCAAAAAATATCTCAGCTGGTGGAAAAATGCTTCTTTCCACCTTGGCAGTCTGCAGCAGGCATGTGCTGAAAACTGAGCATGCACAGGTGCCAGTATTGTGGAGAGTTGCATTTTCGTTACCATCAGGAGGAAGTCTTCAGCTGGCAGAGCTTGAGATCCCCACCAGCTACCGCTAAATGTGTGCTACTGTTGGGTGGGCCTGAGCCCTAAGTAGATGGGCCCCAGCCCACCCAGGCCCACCTGTGGCTACGCCACTGGTTTTACCACACCATTCATGTCTGAACTTCATTTGGTCTGATGAGAACTTGGGGCCTGTAGGGCAAAACACCCCCGATGTGCTTGGAAACTAATTAGTCAAATAGTTGCCAACAAGCAATTATTGGAGTTAATTGGAACTTAATTGGCAATAACTGAGTTGTGTACCCTCCACCCTATGCTATATAACATTGGTGCCCACCTTTTCTGCGCAACTGAAAAGGGGGTGTGACCATGGGAGGGGCATGGGTGGGTCGGGGGCATTTCCAACAATTAGTTGCGATGTTATAGAATACTTGGACTTCTATGCCCAACTGCCATCAGTTAGGCACTTGAATTTACACCAGAAAGCAGGCCTAAGTCCTCGGGCACAGGAATCTGCTCTAAGCACTATTCTATTAGCGCTAAGCAACCTTTATAGGCGCTTAGCGTGGCTCTTAATGGCGCCTAACTGGGCACCATTTACTGAATCCGGCCCAGTGTTTTTAAAAACCAGGCCTGAGATGTCACTGAAAGTCTTTGGGAACACAACATACCCATTTATCACAAAGCATAAATCAGATCTTTGCCTGTACATCGTTTCATTTGCTAATCCCTGTGAGATGTGAAAGAGCAATAAATCATGTCTTGCCACAGATTTAGGCAAGCTGTAAGAGTCTCAGATTCATCATCACATGAGAGTATGAATGGTTTGTAACTATGTATTATAGCATGTCATGCCTTAAGAAATTGTGTTTCTCTAATTGGTCTTGAAGCTCATGTTGTCTCAGACCTTTGTTGTGGAGATCTGCTGTGAAATATATAATACAATGAAGCCTGTGTTCTCAACCATTCTCTCCACTGCCTGGCACAAAGCTGTGTGTGAGAGGTTTACTGCAAGCCCTAGCAAAACCTAAGGTCAGTTTATTTGTGGCTAAAGTCCACACACTTACACTCAGAGTGACTCAGTAATCTGTAATGATCTCATCCAATGCACGTTGTTTGTACTTTAACCTCCCTTTCTGTGGTTGTAATAATCTTTTGGAGGATGATGCTTTCCTAGGTACTTGAAAGGGATTATTTATCAAAAATATTTTATATACAACCAGGCCTTTAATAGAAGATGTAACTAACTTGCTAGACACACACACACAAGGAGTGACACCAGTTGCATTAGAAAGGCCTCTAGTTTAGAGACAGCATTCACCTTCCGGAAATCAATACAAAACCAGATGCTCCCGTCCAGCTTTGCTACCAGCACAATGAGAGATGACCAATTACTGTTTGACTCCTCGATGACCAATTCTAGCATTTCGGCAACCTCTTCTACCACAGCTTGCTGCCGGACTTCTGGGATTTGATAGGGATGTTGGCAGACTACCACTCCTGGCTCAGTGATAATTTCATGAGTTGCAAGGTGGGTCCGGACTGGTACTCCGGAAAGCACATCTTCATTCTGGTGTGCCAACTGCTCTAGGCTGGCCTTCTGTGAGACAGAGAGCTGGTCGCCAAATGGAACTTGCAAGGGTCCAGAATCCGTCAGGACTTCCGGCCTAAAGTCATCTCTTTGGTCCAGGGCTGCAGTCAAATTAATGTGGAAGAGCTTCGCCTTGTCCCTCTTGTCAGGTTGAGCCACCTTATAACTGACAGGTTTTGTCTTTTTCAAACTTCATAAAGACATCTCCACTTGCATAATAATTTACTCTCTGTGGAGAGTAAAAGGCAGACTCTATCCCCTGGCAGGAAGGTTCATTGTACTGCCTTCTGGTTGTAAGTCCAGGCTTGACCCACTTGAGCCCGCCAGAGCTTGGCAGCCTTACTGGCTTTCTTTAGCCTCTCCTGCATGGTGAGCACATTTTTGGCCAAGTTCCTTCCCAGACTGGGTTCCTGTTCCCAAGCTTCCTGAACCACATCCAGGATTCCCCTACGTCTCCTCCAATATAACAGTTCAAATGGAGAGAATCCTGTCGAACTCTAGGACACCTCCCAGATTGCGAATAGTATATATGGGAGTAGAGAATCCCAGTTCTTGCCATCTACGGCCACAAACCTTTTCAGCATCTATTTTAGAGTCTTATTAAAGCTTTCCATCAGACCGCCTGTTTTCACCTTTAGCAGGGCACATACTTACTTCATAACTCTGGACATAAATGTAGTACCTTGGTCAGTCAATATTTCCACCGGGATCCCCATGTGGGAGAAGACTTCCCACAGAGCATTAGCCACTGTGGTGATTTTCATGTTGCACAAGGCAATGGTCTCTGGGTAACAAGTGGAATAATCCAAAATGACCAGAATATACTTGTTACCACAGGTACCACATTCCAGGGGTCCCACAAAGTCCATCACTATTCTTTCAAATGGGGGTTGATAAGGGGTATGGGCATGAGAGGAGCCAGTGGAACCCTTGCAGAACTACTCAGCTTGCAGGTTGGACAGGACTGACAAAAGAGCTCAACTTGCTTGAATATACCGGGCCAGAAAAAAACAGAAAAACTGGTCCAAAATCCACTCTCAGGTCTTCTCCTCCCCCAGGTGACTTCCTAACAGGTGACAGTTAGCTAACTGCATGACCTTTCTACAGTAGGGTTGAGGCACTAACAGTTAATCTACCTCTTCCCCCTCCAGGGTTCCCTTGGCCACCCTATAGAGCAATTAATTAATTATTACAAAATACGGGAGTGCTACCTTAGAGGGGTCCTGGTTGCCCACGGGATTCCCATCTACTGAAACAACCCTAGCTCGGACTGCTCAAAGGGACATCCTCTGATTTTAAAATTTCCTGCAGCTCCCTATGTAATCCAGTCAGGTATACTTTCTTCCCCTGGCTTCAGATCTCCATCTACTGCAGCATCTAGATTCAGAGAATAACACAGTTTCTCTAACTGCCGCTGACGGCGGGGTTTGGGCAACTTTGGATTTTCGGTTTACAAATCAGGGTCCTCCAATGGGAAGATCTCAGGGAAAGACTCCAATCAGCTGGGCCCAGATGGCACGAAATTGGGAAAATCCTGGCCCCAAACTATTGGGTAAGGAAGCCAAGGCAAGACTGCTACCTCCAGATGAGCTGGCCCTACAGGATTTTTAAAGGACACTAACTGTTGAATACTTTCTCTGGTTACCATGTACACATGCCAGGGTCACAGTTCGCTCATAATTCAACTGCAGACGATTAAGTATGTCTCTCTAGACAAGGGTCTTGACACTGCCGGCGTCCACTAGTGCTTGGTACGAGTGTACTTCCAGCTCAGCTTGTAGTACACAATTTCTACTTCCTGGATGGGAAGCTTCCACAAAATTGCAGTCGTGAGTGGCTACCAAATTCACATCCATGGAATCTTCAGCTATATCCTGGCAGTCTCTAGCTGTATGACCTCTTCCACCACACCTGAAACAGGAGGGGGAGTATGGATCCTGCAACTGGGGTAAAGGTGTGCAGTATGTTCGGGGGGGGGGGGGGACAAGGGCTTCCATTGCTCTGACCCCTTCTTTGGAGACCCTGGGCTGGAGGGTGGTTTCTGATCCCTCTGGTTGTCTGTTTTTTTCTCTTTTCCTCCAGGACATCCAGCCCGATTCTCTTCTTTATAGACTTCTGACTCTGGTTGTGCTTGGTAGAAGGCTTTGGCTGTTTTAAAGCACTCTCAGGATCAATTTAGGGTGCCGCCTCATCCACTGCTTCATAGGCGGGTAATCCTTCAAGGAACTGCTCCAGGAGGGCAACTCTTGTGATCTCTGGGCCCATCTTGCCTTCCGGTTGCAGCCATCTCCAGGCGACCTCCTTGAATCGGTAGAAGAAACTCCGGGGGTGTTCTTTCACTTGTAGGGACCCATTCCGGAACCATTATTGATAGGCCTCTGTGGTGCAGCCCTCCCTCTCCAAAATGGTAACTTTCACTTACACATAGGTGGCCGTCCCAGTGGAATTAACATCTTGGAATGCCGTCTAGCCAGTGACCTTAAGGTGGCTCAGGCTATTTGACGGACTATTCTTAAGGGTGAAGGGAAGTGTTCTTTAAACCCCACACACACCCCATGCTGTCTTTTAACATGTTTTATTGAGTACTAGCCGTTCAGCCCGTAAAAATGGGCTAGTATAGGAAGGGGGGGTTGAAAGGCCCCCACCCCGCCGCCAAGTTCACCGCTGCCGCTCCCCCTCCGAGTTCGCGCCCCCCCCCCCGGAGCCGTCGCCACCCACCTTCCACCCAGTCGGGCCCTTGCTCCGCTATTGAAACAGCGAGGGCACGCAGCACACAGCTCTACTGCTGAGCTGCCGTGGCCTTCCTTCTTCTTCTCTGCCTGTGTCCCGCCCTCGTGTAACGTAACGTCGTCGAGTGCAGGACACAGGCAGAGAAGAAGAAGGAAGGCCGACGGCAGCTCAGCAGAGCTGTATGCTGCGTGCCCTCGCTGTTTCAATAGCGGAGCGAGGGCCCGACCAGGTGGAAGGTGGGTGGCAACGGCGACTCTGGGTGGGGGGAGCGTTAGCGACGGCGGTGTCCCTCGCAAATGCGCAGTAGAGACCCTCTCTGTTCCGCCCCGTCATCACATATTGACGCGGGGACGGGGCAGAGAGGGTTTCTACTGCGCATTTGCGAGTGAGTACGACACTCGCCATTTATATATATTGATTGTGTTGACATTGCATACTATGCCATATTTTGTATTGTTATTTGTAATTGTCTATTGCTTATATTTCACTTATTCTTGCTGTATACCACCTTGAGTGAATTCCTTCAAAAAGGCAGTATATAAATCCTAATAAAGAAATAAATACATGCAGATATACAGTGGGGGAAATAAGTATTTGATCCCTTGCTGATTTTGTAAGTTTGCCCACTGACAAAGACATGAGCAGCCCATAATTGAAGGGTAGGTTATTGGTAACAGTGAGAGATAGCACATCACAAATTAAATCCGGAAAATCACATTGTGGAAAGTATATGAATTTATTTGCATTCTGCAGAGGGAAATAAGTATTTAATCCCTCTGGCAAACAAGACCTAATACTTGGTGGCAAAACCCTTGTTGGCAAGCACAGCGGTCAGACGTCTTCTGTAGTTGATGATGAGGTTTGCACACATGTCAGGAGGAATTTTGGTCCACTCCTCTTTGCAGATCATCTCTAAATCATTAAGAGTTCTGGGCTGTCGCTTGGCAACTCACAGCTTCAGCTCCCTCCATAAGTTTTCAATGGGATTAAGGTCTGGTGACTGGCTAGGCCACTCCATGACCCTAATGTGCTTCTTCCTGAGCCACTCCTTTGTTGCCTTGGCTGTATGTTTTGGGTCATTGTCGTGCTGGAAGACCCAGCCACGACCCATTTTTAAGGCCCTGGCGGAGGGAAGGAGGTTGTCACTCAGAATTGTACGGTACATGGCCCCATCCATTCTCCCATTGATGCGGTGAAGTAGTCCTGTGCCCTTAGCAGAGAAACACCCCCAAAACATAACATTTCCACCTCCATGCTTGACAGTGGGGACGGTGTTCTTTGGGTCATAGGCAGCATTTCTCTTCCTCCAAACACGGCGAGTTGAGTTCATGCCAAAGAGCTCAATTTTTGTCTCATCTGACCACAGCACCTTCTCCCAATCACTCTCGGCATCATCCAGGTGTTCACTAGCAAACTTCAGACGGGCCGTCACATGTGCCTTCCGGAGCAGGGGGACCTTGCGGGCACTGCAGGATTGCAATCCGTTATGTCGTAATGTGTTACCAATGGTTTTCGTGGTGACAGTGGTCCCAGCTGCCTTGAGATCATTGACAAGTTCCCCCCTTGTAGTTGTAGGCTGATTTCTAACCTTCCTCATGATCAAGGATACCCCACGAGGTGAGATTTTGTGTGGAGCCCCAGATCTTTGTCAATTGACAGTCATTTTGTACTTCTTCCATTTTCTTACTATGGCACCAACAGTTGTCTCCTTCTCGCCCAGCGTCTTACTGATGGTTTTGTAGCCCATTCCAGCCTTGTGCAGGTGTATGATCTTGTCCCTGACATCCTTAGACAGCTCCTTGCTCTTGGCCATTTTGTAGAGGTTAGAGTCTGACTGATTCACTGAGTCTGTGGACAGGTGTCTTTCATACAGGTGACCATTGCCGACAGCTGTCTGTCATGCAGGTAACGAGTTGATTTGGAGCATCTACCTGGTCTGTAGGGGCCAGATCTCTTACTGGTTGGTGGGGGATCAAATACTTATTTCCCTCTGCAGAATGCAAATAAATTCATATACTTTCCACAATGTGATTTTCCGGATTTAATTTGTGATGTGCTATCTCTCACTGTTACCAATAACCTACCCTTCAATTATGGGCTGCTCATGTCTTTGTCAGTGGGCAAACTTACAAAATCAGCAAGGGATCAAATACTTATTTCCCCCACTGTATATAATGGAGTAGAGGACCAGTCTTGACATCCAGAGGTGGCCAGTTCAAATCCCACTGCTGATCCTTGTGCTCTTGAGTAAGTCACCCAACCCTCCATTGCCTCAGGTACAAAATTAGATTGCAGGCCCTTCAGGGGGCAGAGAAATACCCAGTGTACCTGAGTGTAACTCACCTTGAGCTACTACTGAAAAAGGTGTGAGCAAAATATAAATAAATAAACTGTAAATCAGCATAGAGACACTGAGCCATCCTTTGCTTTCACCACCCTCTCCTTGATTTGTCTGTTATCTTATGCACATCTTTGGTCAGTCCTAATAACATAAACTGACCTTTTACCTAGACCTTTGCAAGAATTATTACTCATTCTAACTTCATAGAGGGTGGCTGGTTGTCAGCTATAAAGCCAAAGCCTGTACTTTTGCATCCTGCCCCAGAGTGGATTAGGAGCCTAGCGTTTACAGCACTGAGCTTTTAAATCCCAGTTCCATTTTTTTGTGATCTTGGGCAAGTCACTTA
Source organism: Microcaecilia unicolor (assembly GCF_901765095.1). NCBI lineage: Eukaryota > Metazoa > Chordata > Amphibia > Gymnophiona > Siphonopidae > Microcaecilia > Microcaecilia unicolor. Next base: position 75,310,879 of record NC_044041.1, on the reverse strand, counting down.
ACCCTCATTGTCTCTGGTACAAAATAAGATTGTATGTCCTCTGGGGACAGGGAAATACCTCACCTTGTCTATTACTGAAAAGGTGTGAGCTAAATCCAAATACATTTTAATTTTCACCTAGCTGCACGTGAACTGGGATGCTGGGAGCAGAGGAAAATCTGGTCCATATGGGCACACAGAGATGGCACAGAGAGCACTTTCTGCCATCAACTGAGCTTCCTGGGGTATCTCCCAGGTTCAGGGCCAGAATTTCCATTATGTGTACTAGGCAATTGCCTAGAGCACTGAGATTCTGAGAGTGGCAGCAAGCAGGTAATTTAAATCCCTTCTCTCCAGCAGAAGGCCCTTCCCCAATGCTTACCCTGGGACTCGGCCCCCACGGCTGGCAGGAATAAAGAAACTCAGTAACACTGTTTTCCCCTTCTGCACTGGGTCAGTCTCATGGTGTGGGCCATGAGATCTTATAACAGTGATGGCGAACCTTTCAGAGACCGAATGCCCAAACAGCAACCTAAAATCTAATTATTTATCGCAAAGTGCCAACAGGGCAATTTAACCTGAATAACAGAACTTTAAAAGCATTTGGCATGCTTTTGAATAATTAATGTGATTTTTGCTGTTGCATGTATGCTGATAACTCCCTTCCCCTCCATCCATGTGCATCTCCTTCCTGTCTTCCCTTCTTTCCCCTCCCCTCCCCTCCATCCATCCATCCATGTCCAACAACCCTCCTCTCTCCTGCCCTCCCCTCCATCCACTCATGTCTAGCAACCCTCCTCGCTCCCCTGCCCTCCCCCCATGTCCAGCAAACCTGCTCTCCTCTGCCCTCCCCTCCATCCATCCCCAGCGATTCTCTTCTCTCCCCTGCCCTCCCCTCCCGCTCCCATCCATGCCCTGCATGTAAATATTTTTTATTACCTCCGTCGAAGCGGCCGTGTCTTTGAAAGCCCTGTCCGTCTCTAGCCTTCCCTTCGTGAGTTTGTTCCCTCAGTCCCGCCCTCATGGAAATGATGTCAGAAGGCGGGACTGACTCTGAGGGAACGAACTCATGAAGGGAAGGCTAGAGACAGGCAGGGCTTTCAAAGACACAGCCGCTTCGATGGAGGTAATCAGCATCGGCGGGGAGGACATGAGAGGGGATGTTGGGTGAGCAGGCCTGGAGGGAAAGTGGCTGGGCCTGGGCCCGTCCAGGCCTGCCCGTGGCTACGCCCCTGGCAACAGCGCGCGTGCCAACAGAGAGGGCTCTGCGTGCCCTCTCTGGCACGCGTGCCATAGGTTCACCATCACTGTCTTATAACCTCACAGTTCATACTGTGAGTCTAGATAGACCCATGCAGCAGAGGAAGCTTATGTGCTGTTAAACATTCCTTTACAAGAACTGAGCAGCCAGGGGAAGTGCAAGCTTAGGTTCTCCAAAGGAGCCAGGCCATGCCAGTAGGTTACAAGAGGGGGAGGGGCTGGGGGGGGGGGAGTTTCCCTAGAGCACCAAATATGCTTGCCTCAACCCTGGCCAAGCTTCCTGAGTTTAACAGCTTGGTTACACTCTAAGCCATGGTTGTGAGTAGTAAATTCTTTGGAATTAGAAGCCTAGTTTTTGATTGTGGGTTTGGGTTCTATTTATAATTCCTGTGGACGTAGCATGTTCCTTTATAGCTGGAGGTGGTGTGTTTTATTCTGTCTCATACTGTTATGTGTTGTGTTTTAATTAATTCTTTCAGATTTAGTGCCAGGCTTGCCTATGGCAGTTCCTCTTCTAGTTAAACAGCATGAGATGGTGGAGACTGAGCAAGATGGTACATCTGATAGATAAGAGAATTTGCTAAGCACAGCTGTCATGCCCTATTGTTCTAACCTGGAGTTCCATGTACACTGCTGTTAATTCACCTCACTGTTTCAGTACTGAAACCCCCATCCTCCCCCACAAAAACACATCAGTACTAATGTTCTTCAGTTCTGACCAGCAGCATTCTTGCCATTCCAGTCTGGGATTGTTATTTAGAAATGATGCAACTTGAGTCAAATCTTGTATGTTTTGTGATTTGACAAATGACTGGGTCTGTGACCTACAATCTCATCTGGTTTTCGACTGCTTGAAACTACAACACTCTCAGTGCAAGCTAGTGCCCAAGTGCGACCATCCGCCTCCTAATCCTTACCAAGCTTGGCTGGAGGCTTTTCAGATCTTTTGCACTACGAATGCTGACTCCTCCCATGACCAAAGGGCTTGCATTTGGTAATTTCTGAGATGGGCGTCCCTAGTTTCCATTATCGCCAAAAATCAGAAATGACCAAGTCTAAGGGTGACCATCTCTAGGACGACCTAAATGTAAAGATTTGGGCCTCCCCGGCCGTATTATCGAAACGAAAGATGGACACCCATCTTGTTTCGATAATATGGGTTTCCCCACCCCTTTGCCAGGAAAACTTATGCTTTTGATTATGCCCCTCTAAGGGAGTGATAGGGAGAGTAGATGGCATGGATGGGCAGACTGGTCTTTATCTGCCTACATTTTTCTGTTTCTACATTCAGAGCTCATCAGTTTGATAACATCCAGGCCATCATAGCTGTTCATTTCTTGAAGGCCAGTTTCCAAATGAATGTAGTCACATTAAAATGGATTTTCACAGGGCCATTTGAAAACTATCCCACTCCATCGGGCACTGTTTCACAGTAAAACCTCTCTAGTTCACCCCAGAAAGGTGGGTTTGAGATAGTGCTACACCACTCAAGAAGGCCACAGGGAACTAAGAGACTGGCTATTTAGCTAATAGTATGCTGCTGTTTTGATAATGGGATCTTTTGATTGGATATGGAAGAGAAGGGGTCAAGAGGGGATCTTGTGTGCAGCTACCCATCAGCGTGTACTGGAACAATTGCACTGGGCCCCCATAGCTGCAAGAAGCAGAGCCTGAAGGCAGAAGTTTGGGATCTCCTGCCAAGTCTAACATCAGCTCTACTTAAACCCTAAATTTCTTGACCTTGTAGCTGGATGCTAGTTAGGCTCCAACTTTGTTTGTGGTAGCGGTGGTAGATCCACAGCTTGGTATTCCATTTCAGTGGATGATCTTATCTACAGCATCAGTTGACACATCTCTAGAAGATTTTCTCAGGTTGGAGTAGGACAGTGAGCCAGATGTTGGGTCTTTAACAGTTTTCCACCGACAAATGCTTTTCAGAAGTAGACTATCATTCTTCTGCCATATTTGTACAACATAATATCTGTTCCTGCAACAGGTTTTTTTTTCATGAGCGACAAAGCTGCAGACAGCCCGCAAAGCCTTCATTACAAGAAAATCCCACTGTGCTTTTGCTCCTATCATCTGTTTTTTTTTTTTTATGTAGCAACAGAGCTGTGTGAGGTTCTTCAGTGTCAACAGGAACCTTTTCACTTGTGTTCTATTACTGTCAGAATCATTGAATTTAGGATGAGAATGCATATTATTAATAATAAGCACTTAGGCTGTTATCAGTAACATAATGTACTCCCCTCCCCCATAAGTCAAGGTTTCATCTGTGTCCTTGACATCATCCTTCCCACTTAGTCTCTGAACTGACACACCATTCCCCAGTAATATGCACACAGACACTTCTCTGCATCATACTTTTCAAAGGCACTGATCAAGGACCCCCAGCTTTGCATCTCTTCCAACTCCATAACATCTGAAAAATTCAACACCACATAACAGCAGGCTTTAGCTGTTCTCTCTCTAACGTTTCTGGTTAGCAGCTGAAAAATTCATTACTACACACCAGCAGGCATCAGCCCTGTGTATGGCATACACAAGCAGATATCAGAGATTCTGTGGACAAGAGGTGCGAGTGTGGCTACATTGGGACTTGTGTGAAATGAGCATTTCCAAATTGATTTGCACAGATTTTCACAGAGGAGAAATTCTTTGGAAAGAAAATCTACAATAAACAGAATGAAAACCTTTCCTGTTTAAAGGGAGGAAATTCTGGTCTGAATACAATGCATATTTCCAACTACTGGCAGATGAGTGGATATTAAGCTAGTGGTATCCAAACTTCTCTGGTTGGGATCCACTCTTAACCTATGACAAAATAAAAATGTCAAAATCTGCAAACAGCCGTGAAGTTGGTCAGAAAGCACAGGCTGCCTTCATGCAAAAATATTACAATGATTGTGTGCTTTTTATTTTCATGGTCAAATGGCCTGCACTTATTCATCCACTGTTTGCTAGTAATTTGTTATTGATGGATATTAATTACACCTCTTGGAGAGAATAGGGGTGGAAAGAGAGTGGTTTGCTTTTCTGCACTCAATTACAGCAGGATGCAGCTACTAATGTCTGGGCATTTTATTTTGTTCCTGGTGCTGATACTAGACAATTTCAGAGCTGCCAAGTAATCTGATTCCAGGAGGGATATTTTAGGCCAGTTTTAGCTTACTGACAAATCCTATCCTGGTGCATTGTGGGACCTGCAGCCTTGGTTTCAGTAAGCATAATCAAGGACTACAACTACCACACTGCATTAGTTTGTAAGTTCTAAACCAGGACAGGCCAAAGTCTCCCCCCCACTCCCAGCACAGGGTAACTTGGCAGCACTACAATTTTGATAGTTTCCTAGATAAGGCTAAGTAGATGGAGATGGTAGAGTCAACCCAGACTCTCCAGTACCCCAACTGTATATCAACTACCCCATCACCCTAACGGAACTGCAAAACAGCCACAAACTGAATTCTATAAACAGACTCCTGAAACCAGGACATGTGGAAGACCATCCTAGTTCTTATAGGTTATTTTATGAATATTAAACACAGATTTCTCCTTTGGACCTAAGCATGAGATGTAGTGCATAGCTGTTTGCTGACTGGCTGAATTAGAAAAAGCACAGGTTTTTATAAAGCAGCATTGTAGACAAAGCTGCTTTTCATGCTTTGATTCTTCCTTTGTGAGTTGCAACAAAAAGCCAAGGACTTGAAGAGAAGTTCATTTTCTGTTCCTGTAAAGATTATGCAAGCTGTTCCATGAAGGCTGCTCCCTGACCAGCTCATGTTTGCACAGAATTACAATGCCTATCTGAGAGGCATTAGCTGTTCTTAAACTCTGACCTAGTACATATGCCTACCAAAGGCCACCAGAACTTCAGATTGTCACAGATGCTGGCGTTGATGGAATTAGGGCTTTTCAACCGAAGCAATGCACATATACTGCATGAAGAACGTTACAGGACCAAAGAGCCTGCTCTGCTTGTTCAGGGCTAGCTGTTGAAAATTATTAAGCATTATTGTTTCTTTTGTCTGTATGCTCAGTTACTGCATAGCAGCAATAGAATGTGCTCTATCAGTCTGTGTCTGAATAATTAGATAATAATCCATTACCATTCTAGTACAGTGACACAGCCAAGAACCATGAAGAAGTCTGCTTAATTGAGGATGGGCCAAACAGTTGCATTTTCTGTACAGAAACAAATGTTGCCATACTACTACAGTGGGACTCTCCAATACTGTTATTTTAGGTTCTCTCTAAAGAGTACGCAAGAAAGAGAGCGAGCGAGCTCGGTACACCGTGAAGGCAGTGAGCATTCAAATCCCTCTCATTCTTTATGGAAATCCTGAAACCTGACTGGTTTGTGGCCCTTGAGGACAGACATTTGAGACCCCTGTGCCATGCAGTATGCAAACAGGCTGCTCTTGCATAAAGATGAGGCATCCCATCTCCACCCTCTTCTGAAGGCACAGCAAATGCCTTCAAGATATCCACAATGAAGGTTTAAATAACTATCAGTATTACAAAAGATGTTATTGAACATCAAAACCTCTAAAAATACAGAAGGTATATAGGTAAAGCAGATTTAAAAACCACCCTAATTTTCCAACCATTTCAGCTCTTCTTAACTACTACAGCATAAATGCCTTTCTAGTAACTTGACACCAGGGGTGTAGCCAGACTTTGGCGGGAGAGGGGTCCAGAGCCCGAGGTGAGGGGGCACATTTTAGCCCCCCCCCCCCTGGTGCCGCCGTACATGCAGGACGTCAGACTCACAGAAACAGAACAAAGCCTTGCGCTGGAAGAAGAGGACCTCGGCTGACAGGGGTTGGGGTCCCCTGCCAGCAAAGGTAGGCAACTGTGTCAGTGGGATGGCGGCGGGTGGTCGAGAGGGTCATCGGCAGGGGGGTCCAGGGCCAAATCTACGGGGGCCCAGGCCCCCGTGGCCCCACATTGCTACACCACTGCTCGACACCATTTGATTATTCAATAGCATGCAAGTGACATCCCCTCAACTCTAGACCATTATGATTCTTCTGTAAATAACGTCCTTTAATTCTCCCCAAATGTCACTCCAATGGTTCCAACAACGATGGTACATACATACGTGCCCCTTCAATGGGAATATATCTAGAAAACCAGTCACTGGCCAAAGACTACAAGCTGAACAACACTGAGTATCACTTGCAGATGCAGAGTAATGCGCTGAAACATCTGGATATAATACATCTCATTGCAACATCAAATCCATCCGTGCCTCCTTACGTTCCTGCACCCAACACAGTCTGTGTTTCGCTTATCAGCATCATCAGGGGTCAGACTCAATCTGTAACTCCAATAAACTCGTAGACACAAAGCAGTCAGGAGCTCACAAACCGCCCTCCTACACATCACAAGCACCAGAAAATGCATGCGCCGGATTTGATTTGATGTTGCGATGAGATGTATTTTATCTCCAGACATTTCAGCGAATTACTCTGCTTCTGCAAGTGATACTCAATGTTGTTCAGCTTGTAGTCTTTGGTCAGTGACTGGTTTTCTAGATATATTCACGTTGAAGGGGCACGTATGTATGTACCATCGTTGTTGGAACCATTGGAGTGACATTTGGGGAGAATTAAAGGACGTTATTTACAGAAGAATCATAATGGTCAAGAGTTGGGGGGATGTCACTTGCATGCTATTGAATAACCATATGGTGTCGCGTTACTAGATAGGAATTTATGCCGTAGTAGTTAAGAAGAGCTGAAATGGTTGGAAAATTAGGGTGTTTTTTAAATCTGCTTTACCTATATACCTTCTATGTTTTTAGAGATTTTGATGTTCAATAAAATCTTTTGTAATACTGATAGCTGTTAGAAAATATTTATCTTTATAAAAGGTTACAACCATATCACAACTGCCCTCTTTAGAAGGCCATCAGCTCTGTTCAAGAGCAACACACCTCTTTATCTGGTCAACAATGTTGCTAGTTTCCCCCTTGCTTAGGGATACATTAAGCTTGTGTGTGCACACCCTCCCCACCTTCCATCCGAGTCAAAGCCACTTCATAAACACCCGTAGTTATGAGTCTGCGCGATCCCCTTTACCAAGGAAATTATTGAGATTATTCAAAGTAGTACATTTTTATAAAAAGACTCTTTAGGAAGAAAGATATCTAGTCATGGAGGTTGTGGAAAATAGCTCCCTGATAAGAATCAGTGGGCAGGAGCAAAAGCCCAAATGAGAAGCAGTAAGGAGAAGCCATGAAGACTGGCTTCCTGATGACAGCCAAATGGGAAGACCAAAGGCCCTACAGAGGGATGTACAGAAACAAGAAAAACTTGTCATCTTATTGAGATTTTATGTATTTGTTTAATCCAAGATGAGATTTAAGATGTAAAGACTTCCAGACAAATAATGCATTCCTAAAACACAAACCAGTGAAAGCACAAGGTGAGCTCAGGTAAGTGAAGCTGAACAGAATCCTTTGCTTGTTGCAGGGGGATCACAGGAAATCCAGTTACTGGTGCAGGTAGTAATCAAAACAGTACAGTACAGTAAACAGAGGAGGAATGGACCGAGGATTCAGATGCAGCTTCCCAGTGCAGGAAGAAACATAAGCACTGCACTAGCTTTCTATCTGTCTGTTTTGAGGTTTTTCTGACCCAACCGAGGCAAATCCCAGTAATAACCAAGATAACCAGGTCACCTCTGAAAATATTTAACACCTGCCAGCTCTGCATGAAAAGCAGTTCATCTTCTAACCCACAAGAGCTGACATTGGCCCCTTCTTATTGTCTCCAGTTTGTTACCATTTTTTCTACTTGTGCTTTTTGTCATTTTGGTCTTCCATACCCTCTTTTGGTGCCATGAAGAAGCCAGGGTTCAGGAGGCAGCGGTAAGCCAGGAGGTTTGGTCCCAGCATATACAGGAGGTTGGACAATATAAAAACCCACCAGGTGTTTTCTGGGGTACGGTAGGTATAGGGGGTTCTTTGATGCAAAGATGAGCCGATATGCGAGAACTGGGCCTGTGGAAGGGAGAAAAAAAAAAACACTAATTAACCACAACAGCTCATAAAAAAAAGACGGTAATAGTCTGGAGATATGTGTCATATCCAAAGAACTACTAGGAAGGAAAAGAAAAGGTGATGGGATCTGATATACAGTACTGCCTTTCTGTGGTTACAATCAAAGCGGTTTACATATTATATACAGGTACTTCTGTTCTACTTAGGGATCTTCTTAAGAAGAAGGAATTTACATAGAAATTGTTACAGTTAAACTATAACACTACAGATATTAAAATTACAACATTTGTCTAATAAAAAAATATATGTCTCTAGTTTCTTATGAAAAAGTGTAAGAAGCCAAGGTCTGAATATCAATTGGGATACGGTTCCAAAATCTACTTACTTGAAAACCAAACAATCATTCCCAACATACCTTGGAGACCATTCCCTTTACTGAAGGAGTATCAAGCGATAAATTTGTCCTGCTTTTTAGGTGCTTTCTATGACTTACAAACTGAAGGATCTCTCCCACCGATTCTAAATTCTGACCATGAAAACATTTAAACACTAAACATGCAATTTTAAAATCAATCCTAGAATCAATCTTAAGCCAATGTAGCTTATTCAACAGGGGTGTGGCCTCTTGAAATTTCCCTCTATTAAAGATTAACATTGCTGAAGTGTTTAGCAATAACTGAAGCTGCTTCCTTTGTTGAATATTAATACAGCAATACAAAGACTTACAATAATCCAGTAAAGGTAATAATATGGCTTGGGCCACTGTCCTGAAACTAGAGGGACTTGGGATGACATTGCTCTCAATCTTCTTAGATTGAGAAAGAACTTTTTAACCAGTACATTTAACTGGTCTTCGAAGGTTAATCTCAGATCAAATATGATTCCTAGTATCCTGGACTTAGCTTCAAATTTCAAAGAAATTCCAGAGCTCAAAACAATTGATTTTTCCAAAGCCCACTGCTGATTGCCAAACCATAATAGCTTAGGGCTTCTTTTACAAAGCCGCGCTAGCAATTCCTGTGCGGCAAATGAGAGAAAGCCCATAGGAATTGAATGGGCTTCCTCTCATTTGCCGCGCAGGAATTGCTAATGTAGCTTTGTAAAAGAAGCCCTTTCCCTCCATCCATGGGCTGCAAATCCTCCCTTCTCTTCCTTTCCCTGCCATCTGTTATGACCCGGTAATAGTGAGCCCCTGTGCCCCGACTGAGATGGAGTGATGCCGCACTCGGTCAGGCAGCCAGACAACCCCTAGCTTCACCTGGGAAGCGACCACCATTCACCAAGAGTTGAGCTCCCAGCTGCAGGTGGCCACCAGGACTTCTGGAACCGGCGGGGTTGCACAGCCGCTGACCAGGATGGCAGAGAACAGACACAGTCCAGAACCAGAACTCCAATAGGAAAGAATAGTCAAAAGCAGTCCAGGGTCAAGGCAGGCAGCAAACAAGCAAAATCCAAGAAAACTAGCCAAGGTCCAGTACTCAGGAAAACAGGAACAGAAGATATTTGGTGAACAGCACTCGACAGCAACTCCTCAGAACAATTGAGGCCGAAGCAATGAAGGCCTGGAGGCAGTGCTTTAAATAGTGAAGCAATCTGGTGAATCCAACATGGCTGCCCCCATAGGAGATCCTCCAAGACCAAATATGGAGTGCCTTCCTGTTCTCGTTTATACAAGATGGCTGCCCCCTCCTGAGCTAGCCAAGATGGCTGCTGCCCTTGCTCCAAGCCGGATGACGGCTGCCAGACTTAGGAAACTGAAACAGACTCTCCTAAGACTGAACCTTGTCCCTTTTGGACGGAGCTGAGGAATGACTTAGCCGGGAGGAGCGTCGAACAGATGAGGGACGTAACACCATCTATGTGCATTTCCCCTCTCTTTCCTTCTCCTGCCCTCTGTTCATGTCCACCATCTCCCTTTTTTCTTTCCTCCCCCATTTCCACATCCCTCTCTTCCCATGCCATCCAGCATCACCCCCTTTCTCTCCCTCTTTCCACAACCATCCACCATCTCTTTCCTCTCATCTTTCTCTCCCCACACTGTTCAGTACCACCCATCTCTTCCCTATCATGCCGTGCTAGCTGCTGCCGCATGGCAATGCTGACACAGCCAAAGTGATTGGGCTGTGTCGGTACTACTGCACCAGCAGACACTAGTGCAGTTTTGTTAAAAGGGGGGGTAAATGAGCTAACAGAAGAAAGAGAAAAGCATCTCATTTTGAGAACGTAAAGAACAGCTAGGTACTTAAACAGGTAGTTTCTTTAAAAATATATCTTGACGCTGTAAGGTGCACAACTATAAAAGCCAAAGCCAGCAATTTAAAGGAACAGAGTTTCGACAGGTAACCAATGCAGAGACAAAAGAATAGGAGTAATATGACAAGACACAGCAGAACAAAAGACAAACAGCTGCATTTTGTACCCGTTGTCTAGAAAGACTTTTAGTAGGCAAACCCACAATCAAAGCACTACAACAATCAATGTGTGAAATTACAAAAGCATATACTAATTGTGCAAAACCAGAGGCAGAAAAATAAAGACATATCGAGCGGAGCTGGCAAAGATAATAACAATTTGAGAAATATGGAGTTCAAAAGAAAGCCCAGCATCCAAATCAACTCCCAAGCTACGCACATGATCCTTAGCTGATATAATAATGGATCCATCCCACAGTAACACAGGATAAGGGAAAAAGCAACTCTCTCTATGAACCCACAGAAATTCTGTTTTTGCTGTGTTCAACTGAAGTTTGCTCACAGTCAACCAATTCTTTATAGCACTTAAACAAGACAACAGCTTGTCTAAATGACCATCTTGAGAAAAACCTAGGGAAAATACAGCTGGATGACATCAGCAAACGTATGAATATGAATTCCATAACCCAAAGCAATATGAACAACAGGTCTAACATACAACTTAAATAATAGAGGTGATAAAAGAGCATCCTGAGGTAACAGTAAAGGCATGGGTTCTGAGAGATCTGATCCAACGAGAAGCCACTTGGTTTCTACCTTCCAAAAAAGATTTAAACCAAAGTAAAGTTGTGCCACAAACACCAATCTCAGATAATCTTGACAATAAAATAGAATGAACCAGAATGTCAAAGGCAGAACTTAAATCTAATAACACCAAGAGGACATCAGTCCCCTTATCAAGATATCTCCAACAATCATCAACAATATCTAATGGAACAGTCTCAGTGCTATGAAATTTCCTAAAGTTTGACTAAAAAAAAAAATCAGACAACTTATGATCTTCTATAAAATCAAGTTAATAAAACTTTATCCAAACACAGTACATTCGAGACAGGCCTATGATTTCCAGGCACATTTGGATCGAGTAGCTTTCTTAAGACTTGGATGCACAACTGTAGTCTTCCAATCAGTAGGAAAGAAACCAAGGCATCATGATTCATTAATCAATGGCAAACAAAAATTGAACAGCAACTTCCTTGACATTCATCAATAAGACTGAAGGGAAAGGATCTAGCAATGACGCAGAAGGATGAAGAGAACTTATCAACTAGCTCTTCCAGAGAAACTTCTCTAAATGAGTTAATTGAAATATCATGAACGCCACCAATAAATTGATTGAAAAGTGACAAAGAGAAATTGTGACCAATAGAATTATCATATTGTACATCTAAACAGCTCATACCTTAACTGCACAGAATGCAATGCACTCTCCAAGTGCTGGGTAGTTAGAAAAAGAGCAAAAGGATTCCTCTCTGTTAAAAAAAAACTTTCCCACTGTCCAGATTCCTAAAATGGTGCATCATATCCGGTGAACTATTATTCTCATGATTTTTAGATCACATACACCAGATATGCGCTGCGCTGTACAGAGAAACACTTAACACCAAGATGCAACAGTGGAGAAGAGGTAAAGATTAACTGCATCATTTTACCTGTGCCACAGCTCCAGCAAACACCAGTGTCCAGTCCAGCATCCACGTGCAACCTGGTTCGATCAGTCCATAGATGCACAGGCAAAAGAAGGGAAGGACGTAAAACAGATACACCAGCATCTGGGAGGAAATAAAAACCACGTAAGTGGCAAAATCCACTGCACCTTGTGATTATCTGATGCAGAGAAGTAATTTAGTACCTAACCCAGCCCACTTCCATGAACCAGCATGGAATCTACCAACCTGTCATAACCACCAAAACATTCTGACGTATTAGCCACTTAAACTATGTGAGGCCTTGGAGAAGCATGCTAGTCTCAATAACCCCTGCCCCAATAAACACAATTTACACTACAACAACCACCACAAAATTGAAAATGGTGGCAGATAAAGATCACAAGGCGAATCTAATCTGCCCAGTTTCAAACCATTTGTTTTATTATTAAAACTTATATTTAGGGGTGTAGTTATCAACGTGGGCTACTGTTAAGACATGTTATTTTACCACAGGTCCCAATTTATACAATGAGACCTAGGAGCTGATATTCAGACTGCGGGAATTAGCCTGCTAAGTCCCACAGTCACAACTAAACCTGGATATTCAATGCCGGGCTGTTTCCAGTGACCAGCACTAAATATACATTTTATTTTTGGCCGGTTAGAAGACAACTGGCTATACTGATATTCGGAGACTTAGCCGGTGATCTTCTAAGTGGCCAAAGATATCCCACATATTCACGTGGCCAAATATAGCTGCTAAAAGTGGGGCTGAAAAATCAGTGGATAGCCAGTTATGTCGGTCAATATAACTATCTGCTAACCAGTGATATTCAGCAGGAAATAACCTGCTATCCCCCATTAAATATTGCCGGATAGCCGGTTATGGGGCATTTAACCGGCCAGGTGCAGATCTTGGCCAGTTAAATGCTTTTGAATATCGGGGGAGATAGTTACTAAGAACTGAGGTTGACAGTAAAATCACATGTCTTAAGCCCACATTGATAACTTCCCCCTTTATGGTCTTACCAAGCGCTTCAGTCCTTGGGTCCCAGAAGGAAAAGTTCATGGTATAAAGGTGGATACACAACAGCAATGTGACAATACTTCCAACAGACCAATAAGCATTGCTACGTTGGCCTATTTTCATTTCACTTCTTATTTTTAGTGTGCTTGATGGATCACAAGGTAAACAACACGAAGAAACCCACCAATATAAACACCCCAGATTACACCCTTCCTGAAAATTCTCAGAGTTACAATCGACCGAAACCTCACGCTAGAAAGCCAAGCGAAAACTACAACAAAGAAAATGTTCCACTCAATGTGGAAACTCAAACGAGTAAAACCTTTCTTCCCGAGGGAAATATTCCGCAACTTGGTACAATCAATGGTACTAAGCCACCTAGACTATTGCAATGGAATCTATGTGGGATGCAAAGAACAAATCATAAAGAAACTCCAAACTGCTCAAAACATCGCAGCTAGACTTATATTTGGAAAAAACGAGATTCAAAAGCACCAAACCCCTATGAGAAAAACTGCACTGGCTCCCAATCAAAGAGCGCATAGTGTTCAAAATCTGCACTCTGGTTCATAAAATCATCTACAGTGAGGCCCCAGGATACATAACAGACCTCATAGATTTACCAACCAGAAACACAAAAAGATCAACACACACATACCTAAATCTCCACTACCCAAGCTGTAAAAGGACTCAAATATAAAGCAACCTATGCATCCAACTTTTCCTATATAAGCACGCAACTATGGAACGCATTACCAAGCGCTGAGAAAACAATGCATGACCCATTAAACTTCCAGAAATTATTAAAAACTAACTTGTTCAAAAAGGCATACCCTAATGATCCAACTTAAACGCCTGAACCCTGCAACACAACGAAACTAATACTCGAACTGGACATAACTTAACTCTTCCTCCTGATTCCCTAATGTGTCTGTCACACATGATCTTTAACACAATACACTCTGTAATTGTCATACCGGAATTGGCGAGTGCCATCATGGTACTATGTAAGCCACATTGAGCCTGCAAATAGGTGGGAAAATGTAGGATACAAATGCAGCAAATAAATAAATAAAATACCACCATTAGCAGTTCCATATATCTCATTATAAAAAAAACAAAACAAAAACAGATCGGAGTAGGATAAAACAACGGGCTATTGTTAGTGAGAGCAGGCAGTATGTTGGTGGGAACCAACCCCTCTCCTGTGGGGAACTGCACTTACCAACACTGCATGGAAAGAGAAGCTGTTCCCCACTCACCTGCACTTTAGGGTAACCAACAGGGTCCTTCAGGTAAGGCTCGTACTGGTACAGGTAGTTGAAACAGGAGTCTGTTGGGCAGTCAAGGGCCACCTTAAGAAATAGGAGAGTCCATGGTTCAGCAGGAAATCTGAGAGCCATCAGAGGAAACAATGCAGGAAATGAGAGTAACCAATGTGGAGACACTTTCTAGAGAGATACCTAAGAATCCCACTGCATAGCAGTTTTGAACCATTCCAGAGCCCCTTGAATGTTGCTTTGGTTTTTTTTATTTTTTTATTTGCTAGCAAAGTTTATCTTTCAACTTCTTACTGTCCTACTGTGATTAATTAGCTACAGAAAATTATCATCCATTAATGGTTTGGTAGCTTGTAAGGTAAATGCTTATTCATTCTGACTTGCTTTATTGAATATCAGCCTACAAAATATTATAAGCATCACAATTTTTCAGTCTTGGTGTGATACAGTTCTGACAACTGAAAGACCCATTACCAGGCAACAAAATGCCAGGATGGAAGGAGACAGAAGAGAGGAAGTGCTCTAAGGTTAAAATGATAGGAATCTGAGAACTGCACTTTCTTATAAAACTAGTAAAAAAAGGCCCGTTTCTGACACAAATGAAACGGGCGCTAGCAAGGTTTTCCTCGGAGTGTGTATGTTTGGGAGAGTGTATGTGAGAGTGACTGTTTGAGAGTCAGAGTGAAAGTGTGAGTGTGTGAGAGAGAGAGTGAGTCTGGGTGTGAGTGTGTTTGTGAGAGAGTGTGTGTGTGAGAATAAGAGTGTGTGCAAGTGTGTATGTGAGACACAGTGTGAGAGAGAGTGTGTGTGTGTGGGCGAGAGAGAGAGTGTGTGTGAGACACAGATTCTCTGTCAGAGTGAGTGTATGAGACCAAGCGAGTGTGTGAGTGACTGTGTGGCACATAGAGAGTGAATGTGATACAGTGTGAGACACAGTGTGTGAGAGTGAGAGTCAGAAAGAAATTGTATATGAGAGAGAGAGTGTGAGCCGTGGCCTCCCAATCCATGGCCATCTGTCCCCTGCCCCCTCCATTCATCCTTTTCCAGCAATTCCCCTCTCTCCCTGAGCCCTGCCCTCCCAATCCATGGCTATCCATGTTTCTCTGTCACCTGCCCCCTCCATTCATCCCTATCCAGCATTTCCCCTCTCTGCCTGAGGCCTGCCCTGCAATCCATATCCATCCATGCCCATCTGTCCCCTCCATTCATCCCTAGCCAGCAATTCCCCTCTCCCTGAGTCCTGCCCTTCCAATCCATGCCCATCCATGCTCCTCTGTCACCTGGCCCCTCCATTTTTCCCTATCCAGCATTTCCCCTCTCTGCCTGAGGCCTGCCCTGCAATCCATATCCATCCATGCCCATCTGTCCCCTCCATTCATCCCTATCCAGCAATTCCCCTCTCCCTGAGTCCTGCCCTTCCAATCCATGCCCATCCATGCTCCTCTGTCACCTGGGCCCTCCATTTTTCCCTATCCAGCAATTGCGCTCTCTCCCTGAGGCCTGCCCTGCAATCCATATCCATCCATGCCCATCTGTCCCCTCCATTCATCCCTATCCAGCAATTCCCCTCTCCCTGAGTCCTGTCCTTCCAATCCATGCCCATCCATGCTCCTCTGTCACCTGGCCCCTCCATTTTTCCCTATCCAGCATTTCCCCTCTCTGCCTGAGGCCTGCCCTGCAATCCATATCCATCCATGCCCATCTGTCCCCTCCATTCATCCCTATCCAGCAATTCCCCTCTCCCTGAGTCCTGCCCTTCCAATCCATGGCCATCCATGCTCCTCTGTCACCTGGCCCCTCCATTTTTCCCTATCCAGCATTTCCCCTCTCTGCCTGAGGCCTGCCCTGCAATCCATATCCATCCATGCCCATCTGTCCCCTCCATTCATCCCTATCCAGCAATTCCCCTCTCCCTGAGTCCTGCCCTTCCAATCCATGCCCATCCATGCTCCTCTGTCACCTGGCCCCTCCATTTTTCCCTATCCAGCATTTTCCCTCTCTGCCTGAGGCCTGCCCTGCAATCCTTATCCATCCATGCCCATCTGTCCCCTCCATTCATCCCTATCCAGCAATTCCCCTCTCCCTGAGTCCTGCCCTCCCAATCCATGGCCATCCATGCTCCTCTGTCCCCTGCCCCCTCCATTCATCCCTTTCCAGCAATTCCCCTCTCCCTGAGTCCTGCCCTCCCAATCCATGGCCATCCATGCTCTTCTGTCCCCTGCCCCCTCCATTTATCCTTTTCCAGCAAGTCCCCTCTCTCCCTTCCATGACCCCCCCTCGCATCCATGCTCCTCTCTCTCCCATGTTCCAGCCTGGGCCGCCTCTTCCCCCCCCCCCCCCCTTCGCATCCATGCTATCGTTTCTCCCTGCCCTTACTTAACTACTACTGGCCACCCTCTTCTCTCCCCCCAACATCCGTTTTTGTTTTTTTTTCTTCATTTTAAATTTACCTCCGTGGCGGTTCCGGCAGCGAAGCGTCAGGGAAGGAGGCGGCGCTCCCGACGTCTAGCTTCCCTTCGCTCTGTTCCGCCTTCTTTTGACGTCATCCTTGACGTCAGAAGAAGGCGGAACACAGCGAAAGGAAGGCTAGAGGTCGGGAGCGCCGCCTCCTTCCCTGACGCTTCGCTGCTGTTTTTTTTTTTCCGCCCTCGACGTCATGACGTTTGACGCGAGGGCGGGGCAGCGAGTCTTCGTCAGTGGCTTCACCACCACGAACTTACGAACCGTTCTGAGAGAGAGTCTGAGTGACTTCAGAATGTTGTCCTCAGAACGTTGAGGGAGCGTTTTATTATATTAGATACCAGAGTTTAAGAAAAGTAATCAACTGTTCTTGAGTTTTCCCAGGAACAGCCTGAAAATTTCTTGAAAAGCCAAATAACAGTAGCTTTGGAATACTTGTGAACACTATGGGCTAGGATGGAGTGGGATGAGACATGCTTACCAGCCCTCTGAAGAGAGTGAAGATGACAGCGAGGAACAGATACATCACCAACCCAAGGTCCAAGGGACGCTGGTGTAGCCACTTCCTCTGTTCTTCCACAACCTTAGCCAAACAAACACACACAGTGTCATATGAGCTGGTAGATCCAACAGTTCTCAGAACAGAGTAGGGAATGATATAAATGAGGGATTAACGCATGGTGCAAGGGTACTGGGCACCTGACACCCCCTCTCCCCAAGTTATGACGGGAGGGGGAGGAGAATCCGGTTAAGTTCCCTGAACTCACTTTTTCCACAGAGCAGTAAGGAAGGGACTGGGGCTTCTTGAAGATGTTCAGCCCTGCCCAGATCGGCAGCAAGAGATAAGGAATGTTCAGCAGAAAGGCAGGTCGGAGCTGGGAGCCAAATTTCCCTTGGATATAAAGATAAAACTCACAGTGATCACTGCACATATTAAGTGAAGCACAAGTTCCAGCCTCATTGCAGAATTCTGGTGGGTGTTAAATGAGTGTCTCGGAGTGACCAGACCTGCGAGCCGTTATTCCTAATACACTTATTCTGCATGGCTGACACCAAGAGGGGAATTTTTGAAAGGATGTCCAGAATGAAGACATCCAGCTTATAACATCAAAAATGTATTTCTATCTCACATATATTTTCCAACAGGAAATGCATCAGGATTTCCTGTTTGAAAATACATGAGATGGATGTCTGTGTGCATTTTCAGCCTTACCAATCATATTTCCAGGGAGGAAGACAATCATACTCATCATGAGAGACCCCAGCCAGTACAGACCAACGTTCCTGTAATTCTTTCTGAGGCAAAAACAAAAGGTCCAACAATCGTTTAAACCATCTTATATTTTTAAAAACACATATAGAGTTGCAAAAACAAATTGGCTGCTGAGTGAAACACTACTACTACTACTTAACATTTCTAGAGCGCTACTAGGGTTACGCAGCGCTGTACAGATTAAGAAAAAGGACAGTCCCTGCTCTAAGGAGCTTACAATCTAATGGGCGAAATGTCAAGTAGGGGCAGTCCAGATTTCCTGAATAGAGGTATGGTGGTTAGGTGAAACATATCACAAGACTAGCACACATGTTACCTGACTAACAAAGAGTAAATGGGAATTTAAAAGCATTTATCAGGACACCCTCCAATGCAGACTAACCACTAGCCAGCAGAATTGCTGAGCCAATCAGCCAACTAAATAATGATTAGGGATTATCTGGCTCTCTTCCTGAAGAATTGCTCCCATACAAAAAGTTTTTTTTTTTTTTTAAAGCCTCCATATTCCACAAATTAGAGGCTTTGCTGTTCAGGGTGACCCCCCCCCCCAGACCTCAGTCTCCATGTAGCAGAATGTCTCTCATACCAATTACTGCTACATGCCTAATTCTTTTATGTTATGCTTAAATATTTTCCAGAGTAATAATAAATTATGTACTTGCTCATCCCTAGAAAAGCTTGTCCTTGTGCTGTTAGAAAATCTCTACAATGCATCCAGCCTCCAAGGTCAAAACTTCACAAGCCCATACAGAGAAAGCTTCATAGTAAGCACTTAATACAAGTCCAGCCTTCCACACTCCTGCTGAGGGATCTCACCCACCTGACCCACCCTGGGCTCTTCTCCTATGGCTCCAGACTGCATCTACCCCCTTACCTCTGGGCAATCGCTGACAGCATCACGAGGTAAAGTGCATAGTTAACTGTGCTATCCCAATAGCAGATCATAATCCCATAGGTTGTACGCAGGTAGGGTTCACCCTGCCAACAGAGCACAGGCTTCACTTAACCATTCTCAGCATGTTTAAACATTCCCAGTGCATACACAGGGTGCCTATAAAATTTCCCAGCATACAGGCTCCTAGAATTATCCCCAATAGTGCAAAAATGCTCCCGTACAGCGTTAACATCTGCTCCAAGGCCGGTGGAACTTTCTCTGTATAGGTGCATATTTTATATAGTATGCGGGTACCTTGCAACTCTGCCCTGCTCCGACCTAGGAACATCAATGCATGGCTGCAATAAATTACAGATGCTCTTGTTGGGGATTGTATTCTCCCATGAAATGCTCTTTACACACAGGAAATGCTTTATTATTTTATGTAGGGGGAGGGGGGGTTCATATTATATACCCCCATCCATGTGAACTTAATCCATTCCAAGTCAGCAATCTATGACTGCACTGAGATCCGCCAATGATATGGACTAAACACTTGCTACCAATCCACTGATCTGCGCTACTTGCAAGGCAAAGGTGGAGTCTGAGACAGAACCCCTATTTGAGCAAATAATTCTAGCTGCAGTCTTCAGTCTGATTTCTCCTACCACCAATGAACCAGTAATAAGATAAGCAAATGGCAAGCTGCTTCTCCTGAGATTCAATGCATTGGTATTCACAGACCAACTTTGCAGTTGGTAAGTGTTGCTTCCATTGCATTACCTGAGTACTGGCATAACATTAGCCATCTTGAAGCTTTTACACAAGCAAACATGAAGAAGCCAAGACTATCTGGGTCCTATTATACCATTTCAGAATCTCTTATGAAAAAAACAAATCTGTACCTCTCTCAGGTAAAACTCCATGAACCCACTCAGGTATCCATCCTCTTCTAGTGCAATTATTAAATCAATCACGCTTGTGAATGAAAACACTGCAAACACTGCAAAGAAGCAGATGTACAGTGATGGGTTGTTAGTATTATTGCAAAGACTCAATAAAGATAATACTGCTACTATAATAAACTTAAATCGAAAGCTGAGGAGGACATCAGTGATAAGGCAGGATTAGGAGAGCTGGAAAGCTGTATGTAGAAGTGGCAGAGGCTGGGACAGTGCCATGTCAGAAAGACAGGGACGGGCACCTCAACATGTTTCTATTAAAAAAAAAACAACAACTCCATCTTTCTCCATGCCTATTGCAATAATTATTTATTACAAGTGATATACAAAAGGAAAATAGATTCATTGGAATCATTACAATACAATTACAGCATTATCTACAAAACATCAAGGCTATGTCACCAGAACACTGACATGTCTATTATCTAGGTAGAACTAAAAATTAGCCCACCTCTAGAAACTGTGCTCGGGGACATTAAGATTAGGGTTTTCCCAGGTTAGACATATTCGTTTTGGCAGGGGGGGGTAGGCAAATTGATGTTTTGGATGAGCCAGGTTTGTTTTTAAAACAAGGTTAATTCAGTATCCTAAATCACACTCATGGTACAGTAGCAATCGAAGCAATATAATTGGCTCATTCTGTAGCTCCTTATTTCAATTTGTATAATTCTAATGCTGCAGCACAGTTTGGAGCAATGGGCCCTTCCCTGGAAAAAATAATTTATTTCAAAAAGAAAAAAAAAAATACACCCCAATCTTTAAGTGGCCAAAGAAGATTAATTTATCGTACAGTATTTCTCTCAGGGACAGTTTGATCGAAAACCTTGAATAACACATTCTCAGTATTTTCTGAGACTTTAATGAAAAACACTGGGACCATCATTTTAGACACAAGGCATACACAGGTTCTGATAAAAGCAAGGCAACCGCCAGCCCAACTCTAGGGAGTTATTTGGCTTCTTTGGATGAGATGTAACCATAAGGCCTGGTAGTCCAAGAAATCCCCTGTGGAGTGCCTTGTGAATAAGCAGGATGATTGTGGTGCCATTGAATAAAATATCAACTAGCCAGTCACACCAAATCTTACCATAAGAGAGAGGATCCTGAAAGGAATTCATCTGGACTACTTTATACATGAGAGCAACCAGAGCCAGCAGCACTGTGAACCCTGTCACTGCAATAGAAAAGGGACTGGGGGAGGGGGTGTGAGAAGAGAGAACATACATCACATTTTACACCAGAGAGATTTAGGATATCACAATTTAGAAACAGTCATCCATCCGTGACAAATAACGATTAGAAATCTGAGGCCCGGTGCAGGGTGGCCAATAAACTCCAAAATCAATGCCAGGCTGGCTTTACCCCCACTGCACCTATGGACTCATAGTTCCTGCCTTTCTTAAAGAAATTCAAAATCCACATTCCAGATTATGCAGATGAGCAGACAGGTTAGGCTGAATGGTTTTTATCTGTATCGGTTTCTGTGTTTCTCTGCACAGGGGATCTCCGAGGGAGAGGAAGGGATAGTAAAGGTTAGAATGGGAAACTGGATAGGCTGTATGGTTTTTATCTGCAGTCATTTTCTCTGTTTCCATGCACAGAGGATCTCTAAGGAAAGGAAGGGATTGTAGAGCTTAGCAGCTGCTGAGCATGGGTAGACTGGTTAGGCCATATGGTCTTTATCTGCCACCATTGTCTATATTTCTATGCACAGAGGATCTCTGAGGGAAAGGAAGGAATATCAGAGGTTAGGAAGGGCAGACCGAAAAGGCTGTATGGTCTTTATCTGCCATCATTTTCTATGTTTACATGCACAGAGGATCTCTGAGGGAGAGGAAGGGATAGTAGAGCTTAGTTGTTGGTACTGATTTATTTATGTATTCTTGTATCCCACTATTATCCCAAAATAATTTTGGTTCAAATTGGCTTACAATTTACATTTTGGTGGCGTTACAATAGTGTTGTGCAATCTGGAGAGGGCATCTATAGTTTGTGTGGTTATTCATAGAGTTATTGAAGAGACAGATTTGAAGGGGAAAAGGTAGTGGTACTTTTGTGTTCAGTTGTAGAGTTTTGGTGTTGTTTATTCATACAGTTTTGAAGAGGTAGGTTTTCATTTCTTTTCTGAATTGGAGATTTGTGATGCTTCTTATGGGTTTTGGTATCGAGTTCCACCATTTGGAACCCTGGTAGCTAAATCCTGCTCTGTAGATAGCTTTGTAGATGGTGTTTTTATAGTTGGGTAGATGTAGGAGTAGGTAGTTTCTGTTTACTGGGCTGGCATTGATTGAGGATAGTTCAATCATGTTAAGCATATCTTTGGGTGCCATTCCAAATAGTATCTTGAAGATTAGAGTCCTCACTTTGAAATATATTCTTGCCTTGACTGGTAACCAATGTAGTGGTTCAAACAGTGGGGTTGTTCTTTCATATTTCGATTTCTTGAAAATCAGCCTTGCTGCCGTATTTTGAACTATTTGCAGTGATTTTAGTGTGTTTTCCTTGCACCCTACGTATGCTGCGTTGCAGTAGTCTAGTTGCAATAGTATTGTTGATTGGACCAGTATTCGGAAAGACTGTCTAGGAAAATAGTCTCTTATTCTTCTCAGTTTCCATAGTGTTCTGAAACATTTTGATGTTACTGCTGATATTTGATTGTCCAGTGTTAGATGTTTGTTGAGAATGGTTCCTAATATTTTGAGTTGTGTTTCAATGTGGTATGTTTGTTGGTTGATTGTGAATTTTTGGTAGTATGTGGGGTTGTGTGGGCTGGATAGTACTGGGCATTTGGTTTTGTCTCTGTTCAGTTTGAGTTTGAAAGTTGTTGCCCATTCTTCCATGAGGTCCAATGCTTTTTTTATTTTGTCCTGTGTTTGTGATATTGTTTTGGAAAGGTATGACGATGGTGTTGTCTGCATATATAAATGGGTTGAAACACATTAATTCTAGTTTTTTTCCGAATGACGCCATCATTACATTGAACAGTAGTGGTGATCCCTGCACTCAAGAGATCCATGAGGCTGATGTATAGTTGGACATCTTTACAATGTAGGATCTGGTCTTTAGGAAGCCAGTGAACTATGCTGTCACTGCACTACTGATTCCTATGTAGTCGAGTAGTGTCATTAGTGTGGTGTGGTCTACTAGGTTGAATGCACTTGACATGTTGAATTGTAGTACTAATACGTTTTGTCCTTGGCCTATTAAGTTTCTGAATTTCGTTATCAGGGTGGTTATGACCGTCTCAGTGCTGTGCTGTGGTCTGAAACCTGATTAGGATTTATGATGGGCAGACAAAATAGAAAATGACGGCAGATAAGGACCATATAGCCTACGTTTCTATGCACAAGGTACCTCTGAGGAAGAAGAGATTGTAGAGCTTAGTAGGTAGACTGGACAGGCCACGTGGTCTTTATCTGCCACCATTTTCCTATGTTTCTAGACACAATGGGGTAAAGCCAGATGTGTAATCTTTTATTAGCAATATTTTTTCAACATCCAGGCAGATGTTCTGTGATTATCGCATTTTTTCCAAAAGAAATCACTTCTTTTCTCTTCTTCCTGTTATACTGTTCTCATAAAACTATTGCCCAGTCCAATTATTTCCTCAAAGTAAGGAACAGGAGGTTCTGCACAAAATTAATACTAATACATGACTCGTATACTATCAATACCCCAAACTTAAGTTCACAATCACACAGCAGAGTAGAAGCTATTCTATTCTAGTTTTTATATTCCACCTAAATCAGCTTGGAATCAAAGCAAGCTGCATACAGGTCGTCATCATTACTGAGCATATTCAAAAGCATGGATTAATGAGACAACGCCAACGTGGATTTGGTGAAGGGAAATCTTGCCTCACCAATCTGATACATTTCTTTGAAGGGGTGAACAAACATGTGGATAAAGGTGAGCCGGTCGATATTGTGTGTCCTATTGTAGATTAAAAACTGGTTAAACAATAGAAAACAGAGAGTAAGGTTAAATGGTCAGTATTCTCAATGGAGAAGGGTAGATAGTGGGGTTCCCCTGGGGTCTGTGATGGGACCGCTGCTTTTTAACATATTTATAAATGATCTAGAGATGGGAGTAACTAGTGAGGTAATTAAAATTTACTGATAACACAAAGTTATTCAAAGATGTTAAATCGCAAGAGGATTGTGAAAAATTACAAGAGGACTTATAGACTGGGAGGTTGGGCATCTATATGGCAGAAGACGTTTATTGTGAGCAAGTGCAAAGTGATGCATGTGGGAAAGAGGAACCCAAATTATAGTTATGTAATGCAAGGTTCCACATTAGGAGTCACCGACCAGGAAAGGGATCTAGGTGTCATCGTTGATGGTACGTTGAAACCCTCTGCTCAGTGTACGGCAGCTGCTAAGAAAGAAAATAGAATGTTAGGTATTATTCGGAAAGGAATGGAAAACAAAAATTAGAATGTTATAATGCCTTTGTATCGCTCCACAGTGCGACTGCACTGCGAATATTGTGTTCAATTCTGGTCACAGCATTTCAAAAAGGATATAGAGGCATTAGAAAAGGTACAGAGAAAGGTGACAAAAATGATAAAGGGGATGGAATGACTTCCCCATGAGGGAAGGCTAAAGCGGCTAGGGCTCTTCAGCTTGGAGAAAAGACAGCTGAGGGGAGATATGATAGAGGTCTATAAAATAATGAGTGGAGTAGAATGGGTAGATGTGAATCGCTTGTTCACTCTTTCCAAGAATACTAGGACTAGGGGGCACACAATGAAGCAAAAAGTAGTAAATTTAAAACAAATTGGAAAAAAAATATTTCTTCACTCAATGTATAATTAAACTCTGGAATTCGTTGCCAGAGAATGTAGTAAAAGCAGTTAGCTTAGCGGGGTTTAAAAAAAAAGTTTGGCTGGCTTCCTAAAGGAAAGGTCCATAGACCATTATTAAAATGGACTTGGGGAAAATCACTGCTTATTTCTAGAATAAACTGTAACCTGGACTGGCCACTGTTGGAAACAGGATGCTGGGCTTGACGGACCTTCGGTCTGTCCCAGTATGGCAATACTTATGTAACAACTAATATGACATTAAAAACTTTCTACATATGTTTCATATGTTTACTAAGTAAGTTTTCAAAGCTTTCCTAATCATCATATAGTTAGGAATTGTCCGTATCTGAATTGGTATAGAATTCCAAATTCCACTGGACTGAAAATTAAACAAACTTTCATAAATACTTTTATAACAAACCTGAATTACAGAAGGACTACCCAATCTTATTAACGATACAAAGCAAGATGCAGAATGAGCAACAGGAAAAGTAATTAACTGAAGAAGAGTTTGAGGGCAACAACCAATAATTATTTAAAAAACCCAGCATGCCACCTTGAATTCAATGTGAACATCTATTGGCAGCCAATATAGATCCTTCAGTAGTGGGGTCACATCATCAAATTTTTTACAGCCAAAAATCATTCTTGAAGCTGTATTCTGTCAAAGCTGAATCCTAGCTCTAATTCTGCAAGTAGTACCCACATACAAAACATTACAATAGTCCACGTCCACCTGGGACAAACAATACACCTTGAACTAACAGTCAGTATTCTGTATAGAAAAAAAAAGTTCTTACAGATCTTAACTGGTAAAAAGTGAAGATGAGTGTCTAAGATGATGCCTAATACCTTAGCTGATGTCACATAATCAATTTACCAGATTTTAACCTTAAATATTTAGCCACCTCTAACAAGAGTTACTGAAATATAATAAACTGTTTTTTTTTCAGTGTTAAGTTTCAGTAGGTTACTAGATGCCCAAGCCTGAACTTTCTCAATACATTCCAAAATCAAGTTGTTGGAGGCCTCAGTATTCAAACAATGGGACTAAAATAAAAATATCATCTGCATAAGACAGGCACAGGCAGCTCCTTGTGATTCTGGGCAAGTCACTTAACCCTCCATTGCCCCATGTAAGCTGCATTGAGCCTGCCATGAGTAGGAAAGCAGGGGGTACAAATGTAACAAAAAAAAATATGTAATATTTAAAAGATTCCAGCATAGATCCCAGTGTGCTCATAAAAATATTAAACAAAAGTGGCGACAGATGTGAACCCTGTGGAAACCCATAAACTGAGCTCCAGCAACCAGGAAAAACATTATTCTTTTTAACAGAGTATTTTCTACGCTGAAAAAACACCCTAATCCACTCATATACCTTTCCAGAGATTCCCAGCTCCAGGGGTGGCCCAACCATTAGGCATCATTAGACCTGAGGTGAGGACATCAGACTGCACTCTTTCGAGAGTGCATCTCCCTCTTTCCTTCCTCCACCCCATTCCCCGATTTTGCCTTCTTTTTATTAAAAGCTGGTGGCAGTGATTCCCATACGCTGTCATGCCGCCGGCACCCGCCTCTTCCCTTTACTGCGGCCACCTCTGATATAACTTCCTGTTACCTCAGAAGCAGCCGCTGTAGAGAAGAGGCTGGGCAGAGAATGATTGACTATATCAAAAGCCTCAGGTATGTCAATTGTAACACTACGTGATGATATTTTCCGGCTTAACAATAATTTTGCTTTGACACTAAGGTTAAAAGTAGCAATTCAGTGCTATACATGGTTCTAAACCATGTTGCCAAATAATGCAGACAGTGAAAGGAGTCCATAAAAGATGTAATCTGTGACATAACAAAAGATTTCATTAGCTTGGTAAACCAAGGTATACTCGCTACTGGACGAAAATTGGTTAAGATCATAACCTTCTGATTTCAGTATAGGTATCAGAATGATTTTTCCCAATTCTGAAAGAAAATTACCTTTCTTAAGTAAGTTACTCAACCAAACTGTTAACCAGCTGATAATCTTTAACGGTATGTCTTTCAATAAATATTCTAGGTATTTATTTAATCAGCTCGATTTACCAGCCAAACTCCCCTGTTCACTAAGCCGCACAGCAATGCCGACAGTCCATTCAAAGTGAATGCACTGTGTTAGCATTAGCACATGCCTTAGTAACAGGGAGGGTGAAGTTTGACTTTTATATAAACATCCTTCTCTTGGATATCATAAATGACAACCACAGCTGAGCTACAGAATTACCAATATCCTCATCACTAGTACACCTTATAGACAACAATTGTGGATATGGCCCATTTAAACTCACAGTAATTTTCATAACTTTATCCAAAAGGTATCTCCCTAAATTTTCAGCTGAAGGTTGTTGAAATTCTGAAATAGAGGTCACGCCTGATGATTTAGTAAGATTTTTAAATTTTTAACACAGTTGCTTCTGATAAGTAATAAAACAAAGAAAACCCTTTAGGATAAAATCCGCACAAAATCATTAATACATATTTTTGGAACAGCCGTTTTTAATAACTTACAAAAACAGATGTAATGTAACTCTAGTCTAATTTCCATCAAAAAAGTTCCACAATTGCAGAGCTACTGAAAAGAAAAGCCTTTTTTGCCTATATTTTTGGAGTGCCTGTATTTATGCATATATGTGGACTTCCCTCACAATCCCAACCCCCCCCCCCCACCCCCCCACCCCTCAGATAACAAAATCTCAGTCTGGATCCTCTTGAACCCTCTGATGTGTGTTGAATGTTTGGATTGTTCAGAACATTAATCCCAAAAGTTAGTAAGCAGACACACACATGACAGCCTCATACTTTGGCTTCCCACTGGAAATTAGGTTAAAAAAGGAATGACAAGAGCAGATTCAGACAACTATGCCTCTGCAAAACTTTTCCTAACCTGAAGCAAGTTTTAATTGTAATGTGAAAACAAGCTGCTCCACACAATATCATTCAAGCTAAAGTTATACAAAAATGTCTCTCAGAGTCAGCATCCATGAAACAACCCGTATTTTCCATACTGGAGAAGGCAGGGTTTCATCTGCAGTGCTCCACATTACCAGCCAAATTAGTAGTCTTGAGAACAGAAGAGTTGTATGGATCCTTTAGAGTGAGAAGGTTTAGAAAAGTCAGGATGTCGTATTGGAGCAGGACATAATAAAATGCAGGGTGGACATTAAATGACCATTCAGTCCATAATACATGCACCTTTAAGAACCTTACTACACTCCTAAACTGGAAAGATGGACAAGAGCCATGCATACAACTCAAATCAATCATTACCTACATTTACACGGAGTGGTGGATGTGGCTCTGGCCACCTTGTTGGGCAGATTGGATTGACCATATATTATCTGTCACCATTTACAGTTTATCTGTTAATCATTTACTATGTTACTACCCTACTTTCTCACCCCACTCCTCACAGCTTTTGCTATATTTTCAGGCGTTTGCAGTCTGATGCAGCATAAGGGATTCTAATACATTCTTGTCTTACAAAAGTGGTCAGATGTTGCAAACTGCAGATGAATGAAGGCTGAGCCTGTGATCCACCTGAACTGCACCAATGTACACTTGGTAGCCAGGAGACCATTTGCAACTTGTAGGTATAAACCAGGTTGATATTCTAGAGAGATTGACTTTGAATGAATATCTACAGCATCACAAATATGTCAAATTTCTTCAAGGATGAAGTGACAAGTAGAGCGCTCCACAGGAATGGAATTGCGGAGAAGCTGCCACTGGATTCCTGCGGGGATGGAAGAAGTTGCCGTTCCTGCGGGAGTGTACTAGTCAAAGTCTCTGGTGACTCCAGAATGAGGCATGGAATGTACTGAGAGAGACAACAGGAGCAACACAATGAGGCTTGGAATGCCCAGAAAGGCAGCTGGAACACCAGACTGAGGCTTGGAACACTCATTGGTTGAATAGTGAATACCAACCAAAAAACTACAGGAGGCTGTTGGGGTTGGGAGGAAACAGAGGGCAGTGAGCAAGTAAATAATAGTGCTGACTCCTGTGGGTATGGGTGGAAATGGAGGAGACTAATTATGGAGATAGGTTAGATTCCATTGAGGATGGGTGAAATTTCTGTCCCCGTGCAACTCTCTAGTGCCTTGCAGGGGCACAGCTAGGTGGGGCCACGGGCCCCCACAGATTTAGCCCTGGCCATCTCCTTTTTTGACCCTCCCCCCGCTGCTTTCAAACCCCCTCCCGCCGACCCTCCCCTGCCGCTGCCAGGTACCTTTGCTGGTGGGGTCCCCAACCCCCGCCAGCCTTAGGCTTGTTCAGCGCTGGTCTCCGGCGCATTCGCTGATCTGTGCTGTGTGTCCTGACTGACGTTCCTTTAAAGGAACGTGCAGAACGTCATCAGTCAGGACTCACAGCACAGATCAGCGAACGCGCCGCAGACCAGAGCTGAAGAAGACTAAGGCTGGCGGGGGTTGGGGACCCCCGCCAGCAAAGGTACCTGGTGGCGGCAGCTCGGCGGTAGGGTCAAAGGTGGCAGGGGGCTAAAATGTGCCCCCCCCCACCTTGCACTCTGGACTCCCCTCCCCCCAAGGTCTGGCTACGCTCCTGGTGCCAAGCCAAAGGCAGATTCAGCCAGAAACAAAGTGTGAGCCTTAGACTCCATTGAGGATGGATGAAATTTCTGTCAGAAGCAAAGTGTGAGCCTTAAATTTCACCTGCATTTAGGGATTGTCTTTTTTTTTTCCTTAGCTGTTTAAGCACAAAATGGACCTTGAACCTTTAATGCTACAGCTCAGCAAGAAGCTATTTAAAATTAAGAAACAAGGATTTATAGTATTTGAAAACTTTTTGTAGTAAGACAAAACAAAGCATTAGCTGGAAGACACAGCCATTGCTGTGGTTATTGACTGTTTTAGAAATCCCACATGGATCTATGCTGGTCTCTTCACATTGTCCTTACAGAAAACCATTAGGTGTTGGGGGGGGGGGGGGGGGAAGAAGGCTTGAACTTGTCTTAGGTTGGGACAGCACACTGTAATTGGAAAAACACTGGAGAAAGGCATTTGAAAGTCAGGCCTAGTAGCAAATACTGAGCCTAGAGAAAGCTGGAATTTTAGTAGAATGTTGTATCTTAAATCAACAAAATGGTATTTATCACAGACGTACACAAATTATTACATAAGAGCAGTAGTTATTCAATTCCCTTCATTTTTACTTAACACTGTGGGACAAAATCCTAATACACCATTGCAAACATGCTAAAACAGAGTTATCAAACTTCCCACCTACCCCCAAAAGATTGTATGGCACTTGTTCTACCATGCCATGGCTATTTTCAAAAACCAGCAGACTCATCCTATTACTTTCACAAAGCAAGTTTTCAAATGTCCATAGTAGCAAGAGAAGCAGGCAGGAGAATCACCCATCAAGGATACATAGTTCACCGGGGGGGGGGGGGGGGGGGGGGTGGGGGGGGGGGGGGGGGGGGGTGATGCTTCCTGGAGACAGGGGTCAACATACTAAACAGATGTGGTATGTTTTGGCACGCCACAAAAAACAAACCCTGTGCCAATACTAGTTCTGGGCCTAGTCGCTATTTTCTTTCACAAGCAAATCAGCTTATGCACTTTTTCTGCCCTATAAACTGACCAGCAGTCTGGTTTCTGAACTATATAGCTGGGTCAAACATAGGAAATATGCTTTTTTTTTTTCCAGAACTGAGCTAACTGGTGTGGTTCTTGTGCTATGCCGCTTAAATAACAAAGGATAAAACAAAAACAATTATACATTGTATGTTTCACTGAAGTAAATTAATTGAATAAGAGGTACTGCTAGTAACCTCATTTATTGACTGGAGGTGCCCTTCTGGTGGACATCTCAAAGCTCATGCACTAGCTAAGTTAAGTAGGCCTTTCCTCCATGTAAGGTGGAGTTTATCATGAAGGAAATTCCTGCAGTATTATCTTGATTTTACTGACATTATTAAAATGTTGATCTCTATTTTGTGGAGGAAAATATGTTCTCTATTCATGGTTCTCTTTAACTAGTGCAGAATTACAAAGCTGGACATTTCAGTGTATGTGGACCCCAGCTATCCTGGGATTAATGACTGTTATCCAACAGCACTTTGGGAAGAGGGGCAGCGAGACGCTAGGCCTAATATTTCCACATTAGAAGCTACATAATGTACTTTGGGGTATGAAGACATTGGGAAATAGTAACTAGTAGTATCAAAACAATGGTGTTGGTGGTTAAAAGCAAACTGATGCTAAAGTTCACTTTTTTCTTTTGATTTTCACCAATGCAGAAACCAGGTCTGACATCTACAGCACTGCTACCAGTAAACTACTGCCTGGTGCTGTTGCTCTGAAACACGTCTACGCCACATCTGAACATGTCAATTTAATGTTGCCTCTTTCCCAAAGTTATTCTACCTACAGTACTTTAAATCCTAGCAGTGGCCTGCTGTTAACTTTAAACCTCAGTTTTCTGAAATAGATTGTGAGGTGCAAGGATCTGGGGTCTGTACAGTGCCGCATGTAATCTAGTATATGTTATACATATTCATGGGGAAACAATACATGCAAACCTCAGAGACTAGTCCTTGTTAAGTACCTTCTTAACCCCTGCTGTGCAGATCTCCCTGCCTCCAAGCTCTTCATTAACCTTCTTGTCACTTTGTAACCATAATAAAATGGCTCAAACATTATTTTCTGCCTTAAGATCATGCGAATCAAAGTTACCTAATCACTTTTTTAAAGCTAGATATAGTTTTTTTGTGTTGGTTTGTTTCAGGGCCGCCACTAGTTTTTAAACACCTTCTACCTTGGCACAATTCCAAGCTGAATTTCTAACTAGAGAGTAGGAGGAGGAAATGGGAACCCTCAAGCTAAACGCAGCAGAGCAAACGTGGAAGTAACTTGTACTTACTCGGACAGCCCAGAAATACTGTTGATCACATAGCATAGAGGGAAGGCCAAAAGGGAAGTGCAGTAGATACTAGTTAGTTTTGGGAAATGCATGCTTTCCAGCCTGGAGCTTCTGCAGTGGCTCTTTCCTTGGGTTATTCTGGTTGAAAACGAAAGCGCCTGTTTGCTGCCACCCCTTGCTCAGGAGGAAAGCGGGGACTAATCACGACCAGATGGTACCCAAAGACTTTCAAACGTGAGCTTCCTGTCACGAGCCGCCACCTTCATCTGAAAGCCGATTCCTTGCTTTTCTTATGAAGCTCGGGTGGGTGAAAAAACGAATCCGATACCTTCTCGTTTGCTGATAGTGGGCGCAGTCATTAACCTTCCTGACTTCCAGCCCGTTTCCAGTCAAAGGTCAACAGACTTTAGAATTCAACCATTTCAAAATAACAGAATCTGAATTAAGGTTGGGGTGGGGGAGTGGAGGGGGGGGGGGGGGGGGGGGGGGGGGGGGGGAGGGGGGGGGAAGCAGTCCTGCTTAACAAAGGCGGACTCCCAAAGAATTCCCAGGTAAGCGTGAAGTGCGCATATGCCTGAGAGACAGCCCCTCCAGTAGTTTACAAATATAGCAAAAAAGTACTACTACTACTATTATAGGGCAGCGGAATGCGGCTGGGGCCATGGCCCGACCTACAGTTAATCGGCCCAGGTAATTATATTTCAACAAGATTCTCTTTCGATCTGGGTTGCAAAGTAAAAAAAAATGTATAGATTTTGTCTCCTATACATTGATAATCGGATATGCACCTAGATTAACCCAAGGCAGCATTAGGTAAACTCAGAAAGGTGAAAGGGTACCTGATTAAGAGGACAAGGACGTACCTACTTAGGCACTATTTTGTAAAGACACAGATGCCTAAGAGTTTTATAAAAATGCTACTGTAAGCAGCAGCAACAACCACATCTCAGTTGCAGGCACCCAGTACTGGCAACGTACCTATTATATTCACTGCTTTTATGCTAGTCCACTTGAGGCCATATACAAATTAAACTAACCATATAAAGTTACCTCCATGATGTAGAAAGGCAGAAACCTGTGGAATCAGGCGTCAGCAAAGGAGAAGGAGACGTGTAAGAGGGGTGGGGAGGGAGGGGGGGGGGGGAGATGACAGGAGAGGTACTTGAGTTTAAACTAAGCAAATGGAGAGCTGTCCTGATTTGAGAAGGGGCTCAATATGGTTTACAATAGCACTAGAGAAGATCGATGACATAACTAAATTCTGAACAGGGCAGGACAAGCCTTAGAGTAGTCTGACTGAAATCGAGTGAGCCTAGCAAGTGCAGCTGCCAAGGGTGCTGAGACTACAGGACTTAGCCCACCTTACCCCTTCACCTAAAAGCAGCCCTGTTGGGTAGTGCTGAAATGATGGGTAAGGGTTTCAGTAGTAAGCTAAGACAGAAAAGGACAGATTTTGGTGGTTATAGTACAAGAAATGTTTTAGGAATTTGCACGATGAATAATACAGAGGCGCAAGCAACATCAACAGGCTAAGAGAACTGCAAAGTAATTTAATGAGGAAGGCCAGGAAAAAAAAAAAACAGCATTAATATATTAGTACAATAAAAAGTGAGATCATGTTAAAATACCTGAAGAAAAAAAAATGCACAATTAGATCTTCCCCGCTAATTGGCTTTCCTTTAGTGCCTCTAGACCAGCACAGATGAGTTATGCAGTCCTACCAGCAGATGAAGACTGAGAACAACTGAGCTACAAGTAAACCTATAAGTGTGCAGTCCCCAAAAAGCAGCCAGTCTATGCCTAGCAAAGCAGATGAGTCCCTAAGCTAAATACCAGAAAAAAAAAAGGAGGAAACACTCTCAGATGATTAAAGCACTCTGTATGTGCGTTCGCCACCAATGATCCTTGACTCAATTGTCTGAACTGCTGCTGCTCATGCACACAAATTGTCTATATCAAACCCACCTCCAAAAAAAAAAGCTGGTATGGGACGGAAGCACCACCACTCCCTTGTGGAGCCTAGTGTATTACTGTGCTCTGTTCCTTGAAGCTTCCCCCGCCCCCCCAAAAAAGATCATTTGTCAGAAAGACCAACAGAACACCAACTACTAAACCACAACAACCACCCAGGAGGGGCCTGTGCTGGTCTAGAGGGACAAAAAAAAAAAAGCCAATTAGCAGGTAAAATCTAATTGCTCCTTCTAGACTGACACAGATGGGAAGTAGCTGAGCAGTGACTATAATAGATGGGACCCCTGAAGCCCTGCTGTGAGCACACTGGCCCCAAACAGCACATCCTGACTAGCACACGTCTACTATTACTACTACTACTTAACATTTCTAAAGCGCTACTAGGGTTACGCAGCGCTGTACAGTTTAACATAGAAGGACAGTCCCTGTTCAAGGAGCTTACAATCTAAAGGACAAATGTACAGTCAGTCAAATAGGGCAGTCAAATTGGGGCAGTCTAGATTTCATGAATGGGTATAAAGGTTAGGTGCCAAAGGCAACATTGAAGAGGCGGGCTTTGAGCAAGGATTTGAAGATGGGTAGGGAGGGGGCTTGGCGCAAGGGCTCATGAAGTATCTAACCAATGACACGTAAAAGAATGAAGAGAAGACCAAGCCACTGCTCTACAAATTTCCAAAGGAGACCAATGAATAATCCGCCCATGAAGATGCTACAGCCCGTGTAGAATGAACCTTCAAGAAAGAGGGAATAGGCTGCTTCCGAAGAAAATAGGCCAAGGCCACCACCTCCTTCACCCACTGGGCAATTGTCACCTTGAATGCAGCCGCGCCTTTACATGACCCCCCTAACAGCACAAAGAGCCGATCAGAGTGGTGAAACTCCCGAGACACTCGCAAATAACGAAGGAGAACTCTGCAGACATCCAACCAGTGTAACTGCTGCTGCTCTTCCGAACTTTACCTGTCACCCAATACAGGTAAGGAGACCTCCTGATTCAGATGAAACAGAGAAACCACTTTAGGAAGGAAGAAGGAACCGTCTGGAGAACTACCTTGCCTTTAAAGAACTGGAGGAAGGGATCTCTGCAGGACAGAGCCTGCAACTCCAACACACACTGACCGGACAACAGTGCCACCAGAAGCACTGTCTTCAAGGTCAAATCCTTTAGAGTACAACCCAACAAGGGCTCAAAAGA
This sequence comes from Microcaecilia unicolor, assembly GCF_901765095.1. Lineage (NCBI taxonomy): Eukaryota > Metazoa > Chordata > Amphibia > Gymnophiona > Siphonopidae > Microcaecilia > Microcaecilia unicolor. The sequence goes on along the minus strand of NC_044041.1, from coordinate 75,275,957 downwards.
CGCCAACACCAGGACAACACAAGGTTAAGATCCCACAGAGAAATCAGCTGACGCACCGGAGGCCTAATAAGGCACAAGCCTCTAAAGAAACGAACAACATCCGGAAGGGAACTCAAAGGATGACCCCTGAATGAAACCCCGAAAACAGGCCACAGCTGCCAACTCTACTTTTTGTGAGAACAAAATGAGACCCTTTTCCAATCCAACCTGCAAAAAAAATCAAGCACCTGAGGCCTGAAGTGGCACAATAGAATAATCCACACACCAGTCCTCAAAAATTTGCCAGACACGAACATAAGCAAGAGAAGTAGACCTCTTAGAGCACAGCATACTGCGACAGGGCCCAAAAAACCTTCTTCAGCAAATGCACCCTCTGAAGAGCCATGCCGTAAGCAAGAACCGAGCTGGTTCGGACATGAACACCAGCCCCTGTGACAGAAGGTCTGCTGCTGGCGGGAACTGAAGTATTTCATCCACCAAGAGACAAATAAGATCCCTGTACCAAGGTCTGCGAGGCCAGTGTGGAGTCACCAAGACCACCAGACTGGCATGCCGCTGAACCCATTGAAGAACTCAGCCGATCAGGGGCCACGGGGGAAAAAACATAAAGAAGGCCATCTGTGGGCCAAGACTGACCAGCATGTCGAGACCCTCCGCTCCATTGTCCTTTCTGTGACTGAAGTAATGAGGCACCAGAGCATTGGCCACGGTCGCCATCAATCCAAAACCAGAAGACCCAAGTGGCTCACTAGCCAAGAGAACGCCGCTGGACTCAGTTTCCATTCTCCAGGGTCCAGGCAATGCCTGCTGAGAAAATCCGCCTGAACATTGTTCACTCCTGCCATATGAAACAGGGGATAGACCTGAAAGATGGGCCTCTGCCCAAGCGAGAAGTGTTTAGTATAGAGCTGTCTGGTTTTGCAGATCAGCCAGCTTTGCATACGTAACTTATTCCCTTATCTAAGACCTACAGCTAGCCTGTGTCTTGGCCTTTTCAGGGACGAGTTAACAGACAGGCTTGCTTGGCCTAAGTAATGGGCCATAAACTTTAACAAGCCTCTGTTTGTATCATGGCCAGAGCTTGTTTGAAACAGCCATGATACAGAGAAACACTTTCAGTGAAGGACAAATATGAGTGGTAAATATTCGGGAGTTTGGTTACAAAGGGCAAATGATAGAAAATACCAAAGAAGCAGAATTATGTTAAGGTGACCTTAGAGGGCAGGGTTGAAGAATACCAGATAAGAGAAAAAATATAAAAGGCACTAAGAAATTAAGACACAGGGAAGCTTCAGTATTCTGGCTAAGCACATCTTGTACCAGTCACATTCTGATAGCTTCCAAAGGAAACACAGAGAGAGAGATTTTATTTTGCTTATGTTGAAATTTAGGCTGATATAAATAAGAATTAAATTTTCTGTAACACTGGGATAAAAGAATTTTTATTGGAATCATTTATTTACTCTAATAAATTCAGCATTATTATAAAACAAAAAAAAATATACGCTGGAGTGTGTTTCCTTTGACTGAAGGGTTTTAAGACTCTTCTGAAGTGTTTAGCTCGAGGCAAGGGGGGGGGGGGGGGGCTTTACAGAAGAGATATTTCTTCTGCCAGGAACCTGCTCTTCATGCCACCCTGATTGATGTAGGCTACTGCCATGGCATTGTCGGACATCATGCATACTACTGCACCTTGAAGAAGGGGCTGTAAGGCAAGAAGCGCCAACTGGATCGTTCTCAGTTTCAACACATTTATTGACACACTAGTCTCTGGAAGAGACCACACACCTTGAGCTACCTGCCCCAAACAGTACACTCCCCAGCCTACCAGACTGCCATCTGTCATTACCACTATCCACTGCAGCGAATCCAGACTCATGCTCCCCAAAAGGTAGACACCAACCACCACCTCAGGCTGCGTTGAACCAGTCCCCGCAGTGGGAGCCAATCCTCCATGGAACTGGACTGAGACCAGTGGGACAGAAGCGCCAACTGCAGGGGTCTCTTGTGTGCCCTGGCCCAGTGCACTACCTCTAATGAAGCCACCATGGAACATAAGATAAAGATACTCTTTGGCCCTCGAGCTCTGTGACTAACAAGGACCGGACCTGAGACTGCAGCTTTCGAATCCTGGTCTCTTGGAGAAAAACTCTGCCCGCTTTGGTATCAAAACGAACCCCCAAATACTCCAAGAACTGGGATGGCTGGAAATGACTCTTGGCCAGATTGACCACCCAGCCCAACGACTGCAGAAGATGTACCACTTGGACCGTGGCCTGGGCACTCCTGGTACGACTTCACTCTGATGAGCCAGTCATCCAGATACTGATGCACTAATATGCCTTCCTTGCGCAATGCAGCTGCCACCACCACCATGACCTTGGAGAAGGTATGGGGGCTGTGGCCAACCAAAAAGGGAGTACACAAAATTGATAATGTCTTCCCAAAACTGCTGAGCCAGGCGCACAGGAATATGAAGGTACGCCTCTCTCAGGTCTAAAGAAGACAGGAACTCCCCAGGCTGGACAGCCAGAATAACTGAGCTCAATGTTTCCATGTGAAAAGAAAGCACCTGAAGAGCGCAATTGACTCACTCAAGATCCAGAATAGGGCGGCAGGAATCCTTCTTTGGCACTCTGGGATGGGAACCACAGACTGTAAGGCCAACAGATGACGAACTGCTCGTGCTTTCCAAGGCACGCAGCAAGGGGAAACCACAAAAGCATCTACCAAGGGATGGGTAAACTCCAATGCATAGCCATCTTGAACAACCTCGAGCACCTACTGATCCGAGGTAATCCAGGTCCACTTCCCATAAAGTCCCGCAGCCTCGCCCCTATGGGAACTATAGACTGGCCCCGGCACCTTCATTGGGCAGACCTTCCCGAGGCAGCCGCTGAAGGACCGGAATCCTGGCAGCCCCCCCGAAAGGACTGCACTTGCTGAAATGACTACGCTGAGCTCCGCCTCCTCTATCAGGCCGGTAGTGATGCGCACCTTGAAATCAAGCCTTCCCAGCCATACCTCTGCCACCAGCCCAAGACCTATCCTCCATTAGACGAGGGACCTTAGTCTCACCCAAGCTCTTCACCAACTTATCCAGATCTTCCCTAAATAACAAGGAGCCAAGGAATGGGAATTTGCTGAGCTTAGCCTTAGAAGCTGCATCCGCCAACCACCCTCAGAGCTACAACGATCACCTGGCCACCACACTAAGAGCCAAAGATTTAGAAGAAGAACGAAATAGGTCTTAAAGTGCATCCGACAGGAAGGAAGCACCCATCTCCAACTTGGCAGCCTCCTGATCTATGATGGCACAAGCATCAGAATCCTTGGTCAAAATGTGTTCCGACCAACGAAAATAGGCCCAGGCAACCAATCCCCTGCCAACAGCTGCCTGCACAGCCAAGGCGGCCATATCAAAACTCTGCTTAAGCAAAGTCTCCAACCTGAGATCCTGGGGGGGTCTTGAAGGGCTGTGCCACCGTATTTTTCTTTGTGACAGCAGAGATTACGGCATCCACCATTGGTGGCCTCAGAACCACGATCCTGTTCTGGGATACAAACCATCGACCTTGCCATGCGGAAAAGGGGCATCAGGGGAAGCCCACTGCGCCTGAATATCCCAAATGTCCTGATGTATGGGAAATGACAGACTTGCATACATCCTTAAGGAGTGGGTCAACCACCCTGGAGGCCTCTTGCAGAGCCTCCTTGAACCGTAGCACCAACACCTGCAAAATGAGCTCCTGTAGCTCCTCATGGTGAAAAATACACACCACCGAGGGGCCCTCCCCGAAGGCGGCTCCTCCCCCCAGTGAATGCACCTGGTTCCCGAGGTCCTCATCCTTAGACCAGGCAGGCAATGCCTCAGACACCAGGGAGGCACATTCCATAAGGTCCTCCTCAAGCTCTCAACGCTTATCTGGAGGCAAGGCAATGGGATCTAATTGCAGTGCAGCTCCCTGCCGTTGTGCTGAGCTCACTCTGGGGGGGGGAGGGGAATCCATTCCAGAAGCATCTCTGGGGCCTGCCGAACCGGCAGCGCCCTAAGGGACAAAGCAGGCAGAGGGAGATTGGGTCTCAATGCACCAGGCAAGATGGTGGCGGTTCCTGCCAAAACCGGCACACCTGCCCCAGTGGGCTCACCCAAGGACAGGCCCACCGAAGGTCCAGAACCTGAAGCCAGCAGAGCCAGGCCAGACTCCACACATCCAGCATCAGAGCACTCTGGAGTCAGGCAGAAGTTGCACTGCCCAGCTGCATCAACTCTCCGATGCTGACACACAGTGCAGCGCTTCAGAGGAGACATCGCTGCTGAAGAAAAACACCATGGGAATGCCACAGTCCCCACACCGAGCAACACACCAACCCAGTGGGAAGGCAAGGCAGGCAGCTGATTGGGACAAACAAGACACAGCCACAGTTTTTTTTTTTTCAGCGCATCTCTCTCCTCATCTCCCACAGAACCCAGAGACAGGACAAAGGCAGACCCCACAGCACTCAAGACTGTCAGTCTGCCAGAAGATAGCACCATACTGCCAAGGCATACCAATGGAATACCCTCACAGAAGGGGGGCAATGGGGGGGGGGGGGGGGGAACGACTCAGGCACCCAGGTTTGACACTCCCGGCGCAAGACACTGTCATACCGGGGTACAAATTATATCGTAGTGATAGGGTGAATCGGATTGGTGGAGGGGTAGCATTGTATATTAACGAGAGCCTTGAATCAAATAGATTGAAATTCTGCAGGAAACAAAACACTCCTTGGAATCACTGTGGATTGAAATTCCATGTGCAAAGGGGAAAAGGATAGTGATAGGAGTGTACTACCGTCCGCCTGGCCAGGACGAACAGACGGATGCGGAAATGTTAAAGGAAATCAGGGACGCAAACAAACTGGGCAACACAATAATAATGGGGGATTTCAATTACCCGCATATAGACTGGGTTAATGTAACATCTGTACACGCAAGGGACATAAGATTTCTTGATGAAATCAAGGACAGCTTCATGGAACAGCTAGTTCAGGAGCCGACAAGAGAAGGAAAAATACTAGACTTAGTCCTTAGTGGTGCTCATGATCTAGTGCAGGGGGTAACGATACGAGGGCCGCTTGATAACAGTGATCATAATATGATCGGTTTTGATATTGGCATTGAAGGAAGTGAAACTAGGAAATCAAGTATGCTAGCGTTTAACTATAGAAAAGGTGATTACGACAAAATGAGAAAAATGGTGAAAAAAAGACTGAAAGGAGCAGCTCGCAGAGTAAAAAACTTGCATCAGGCGTGGATGCTGTTTAAAAACACCATCCTGGAGGTTCAGGACAAATATATTCCACGTATTAGAAAAAAGGGAAAAAAGACTAAACGTCAGCCGGCGTGGCTAAACAGTAAGATAAAGGAAATCATTAGAGCCAAAAAACAATCCTTCAGAAAGTGGAGAAGAGAACCAACTGAAGTAACAGGATAGATCATAAGGAATGCCAAGCCAAATGCAAAGCGGAGATAAGGAGGGCAAAAAAGGACTTTGAGAAGAAATTAGCGTTGGAAGCAAAAATACATAGTAAAAATTTTTTTAGATACATTAAAAGCAGGAAACCGGCCAAAGAGTCGATTGGGCCGCTGGACGAAAATGGTGTTAAAGGGGCGATCAGGGAGGACAAAGCCGTAGCGGAGAAATTAAATGAATTCTTTGCTTCGGTCTTCACCGAGGGAGGATTTGGGGGGGACACAGGTGCCGGAAAGAATATTTGAAGCGGGGGAGTCGGAGAAACTAAACAAATTCTCTGTAACCTTGGAGGATGTAATGGGTCAGTTCAGCAAGCTGAAGAGTAGTAAATCACCGGGACCTGATGGTATTCATCCCAGAGTATTAATAGAACTAAAAAATGAACTTGCGGAGCTACTGTTAGAAATATGCAATCTGTCCCTAAAATCGAGTGTAGTACCGGAAGACTGGAGGGTAGCCAATGTTACTCCGATTTTTAAGAAGGGTTCCAGAGGAGATCCGGGAAATTATAGACCGGTGAGTCTGACGTCGGTGCCGGGCAAGATGGTGGAGGCTATTATTAAGAATAAAATTGCAAAGCATATACAAAAACATGGACTGATGAGACAAAGTCAGCACGGATTTAGTGAAGGGAAGTCTTGCCTCACCAATCTAATGCATTTTTTTGAGGGGGTAAGCAAACATGTGAACAATGGGGAGCCGGTTGATATTGTATATCTGGATTTTCAGAAGGCGTTTGACAAAGTGCCGCACGAAAGACTCCTGAAGAAATTGCAGAGTCATGGAATCGGAGGTAGGGTATTATTATGGATTAAGAACTGGTTGAAAGATAGGAAGCAGAGAGTAGGATTGCGTGGCCAGTATTCTCAGTGGAGGAGGGTAGTTAGTGGGGTCCCGCAGGGGTCTGTGCTGGGTCCGTTGCTTTTTAATGTATTTATAAATGACCTAGAGATGGGAATAACTAGTGAGGTAATTAAATTCGCCGATGACACAAAATTATTCAGGGTCGTCAAGTCGCAGGAGGAATGTGAACGATTACAGGAGGACCTTGCGAGACTGGGAGAATGGGCGTGCAAGTGGCAGATGAAGTTCAATGTTGACAAGTGCAAAGTGATGCATGTGGGTAAGAGGAACCCGAATTATAGCTACGTCTTGCAAGGTTCCGCGTTAGGAGTTACGGATCAAGAAAGGGATCTGGGTGTCATCGTCGATGATACGCTGAAACCTTCTGCTCAGTGTGCTGCTGCGGCTAGGAAAGCGAATAGAATGTTGGGTGTTATTAGGAAGGGTATGGAGTCCAGGTGTGCGGATGTTATAATGCCGTTGTATCGCTCCATGGTGCGACCGCACCTGGAGTATTGTGTTCAGTACTGGTCTCCGTATCTCAAAAAAGATATAGTAGAATTGGAAAAGGTACAGCGAAGGGCGACGAAAATGATAGTGGGGATGGGACGACTTTCCTATGAAGAGAGGCTGAGAAAGCTAGGGCTTTTCAGCTTGGAGAAGAGACGGCTGAGGGGAGATATGATAGAAGTGTATAAAATAATGAGTGGAATGGATCGGGTGGATGTGAAGCGACTGTTCACGCTATCCAAAAATACTAGGACTAGAGGGCATGAGTTGAAGCTACAGTGTGGTAAATTTAAAACGAATCGGAGAAAATTTTTCTTCACCCACCGTGTAATTAGACTCTGGAATTCGTTGCCGGAGAACGTGGTACGGGCGGTTAGCTTGACGGAGTTTAAAAAGGGGTTAGATAGATTCCTAAAGGACAAGTCCATAGACCGCTATTAAATGGACTTGGAAAAATTCCGCATTTTTAGGTATAACTTGTCTGGAATGTTTTTACGTTTGGGGAGCGTGCCAGGTGCCCTTGACCTGGATTGGCCACTGTCGGTGACAGGATGCTGGGCTAGATGGACCTTTGGTCTTTCCCAGTATGGCACTACTTATGTACTTAAGAGAGACCCCCCCAGGTCTCAGCCCCTATCCAGCAGAGAGGTGGGAAAGAAATAACACAATTGTTTGCCAGGGTTTTTTTTGTTTGTTTAAAAAAAAATCCAAACAGAACAGCAGCTCCAATAGTACTATCCAGTAACCAAAACCCAGGGCCCCCAACCAACTGGACTGCACAGGCTTACCACTGCTATCATCTGCTGAGACTGAAAACAGATGAAAGGGGGACTGCACATCCCACTTACAGGCTTACTTGTAGCTCAGTTTGTTCTCCGTCTCCATCTGCTGGTAGGAGTGCATAACCCATCTGTGCCAGTCTAGAGGGATGCAATAGGAAAACACCTTTCCAAGGTTGCTTTTAAATCTTAAACACTGGCTTATCTTGATTATTTCTTAAATACATTTCCAAACCTGTGTCATGTGTGGACCTTGACTAGCCTAAGCACTCAAGAGTTAGGGACTGAGTGTTTTTGTATAGAACTACCATGCCAGGAATAATACTGTAAACATTAGTGATAGGAGGGAGGACTATACTGGTATTAGCAAGGGTTGTACAATCCAGGGATTTATATGATATCTATGCTATTTCTAGTAGCCCAGCATCACAAAGACAAACTCACCATCACATAAAGACAAATTCAGATGGGTAATCACATATGCAGAAGGTCCAAAGGCAGCAATGAAAATGGTAACTGATCTTTATCATAAAGCATATGGGGAGGACTTAAAAGATGTATCCTTTGGAAGGAGGATGGGAAAAGGGAGACATGAGAGAGAGACATTAAAATATTTCCATGGTATAAATAGAGAGATGGGCCTCTCTCAATCAAAAGGAAGCCACAATCATAGGATGAAGGTGAACAGGGACAGAAATAAGCTAAGGATAGTGTATGTATGGAACAGCAATTCTAGTGCAGTTGATAGAAATGAGGGCTGTCTCATGTATTCTTCAAGGTGCTAACAGAGAGGATAGCATTGTAGAGCTTAGTATGGATAGGCAGACTTGATAAGGTGTACAGTCTTTATCTGCATCATTTTCTCAGTTTCTGTGCAGATAAAGCATTAAAGATATTCTCTTAATCGGTAATGTTTTATCCGTAACAGAAACAGAGAAAATGATGCAAAGACCATACTGTCTATCAAGTCTGCCTACCCACACCAAGTACTAAGCTCTACAATGCTAGCCTCTCTGTTAGCATCTCAATTCAAGAATGCATACAACAGTCCTCATTTCTATCGACTCCATTAGAATTGCTTTTTTTCACCCTTAGACATCTTCTACATTTGTCCCATGCATTCTTGAATTGAGATGCTGTCCTCATCTTCATCAGCTCCACTGGGCTTGCTGTTCCACACATCCACCATCCTTCTCAATAATCACAGTGACGAAAACCAGAACTAGAGCTGTACCGAATAGCATTTATTACTATTTGGCCAAATACAAATAATGAAAATTATTATTCAGCCAAACATGAATAATGGGCATCGAGCTTTAGCATGACAAATAATAAAAGAAACAATGTGAAATCAGTTCAAGTGTTTATTTCAATAGGATTTAAACACAGTAGAACCTCGGATTATTCGTATTCGAATTTAAATCACTATTTGGCTGAATACAAATAATGTATTTGGGGCACTATTCAGGCCCAAACTGAATATGAATATTTAGTATAGTTAACAGAATGGAAGCACATAGTGAAATATAATTGTGCCTGTGCAATTGAAAAGCAAAGAAGGAAACATGAACAAGGATGCACAGGTGAGATATAGCAAGCAGGGTACAGTCTATTGCACACAAGGAAAATAGCAAGACTTAAATGCAAAGGGTTTATTTCCCATTATCGTTAGGTTTCATAAATTGATAGTACATATTTTTGATGAAGCAGTGAGCCTGAAAACTGTATTATTTCATGGTGTATTTCTCTTAATTGGCCAGCAGATGGCACTTGTTTTGAGTTGTAAAGCTGTTGCAGAAAAAGACTCTCTCTCTCTTCTCCAGTTACAGCTTATGGAAAGACAATCTGCAGTACCATTGGGCAGCTACTTTCAGAATTGATGCCCCGCGCTCTGATTGGCCCTGGATTTCAAATCTAGCCTGAAGGTACTGGATTTTCTGGAGTAAAGTCTCAGCCAGGGAGCGGAGAGAGAAAGATCTCTTTACTGAGGCCCTGTGAGAAGCTACAGTTCCTGAACTCCCCAGGTAGTAACAAATGTTTAGTTTTATAATTGATCTATATTCAGTTACCTGCTATTGTCCGCTGATTTCACCTTTTTCTGTTCACTATTCAAGTTCTGTGACAATAACTCTTTTTTAGTTTATTGACTCTGCTGTCCTGGACTAAGAATCCTGGTTTGTGCTTTTGGGTCTGTGGATGCCTTCTGGGAGCTGTGGGACTTCTGGAGTGTGGTCCGTGTGTCCTAGAAATCACTAGGAAATAACCTGAGAGTGGGAAACTAGTCCAGAAGCAAGCGGACCCAGTTGGTTGGAGGAGGGTGCTAGTATACAGCACGTGCCCAGATGCAGGCAGGCCTGAGCAGACCCTCCAAGGTGGCCATAGGGTTAACTTCAGGCGGGTGCTAGGTGTTGTGTCACAATATTAGGCGCTTTCCAACAGTATTCATGTGTCTGTGTCAGACATTCCCAAAGTGCGTGTGTGTGTGTGTGTGTGTGTGTGTGTGTACGTACTATATACTAAAGTGCCCAAAGAGCTGGGAATTTGGAATGCCTGACACAGACGCATGAATACTGTTGGGCAAACACCTAGCACCCGCCTGGAGTTAACCCTATGGCCAATTTGGAGGGTCTGTCCCCAGCACTGCTCAGGCCTGCCTGCACCTGGGCACGTGCTCTATACTATACACGTGCTGCCGCCCCCCCCCCAAAAAAAAAAAAAAAAAAAATTTTTTTTTTGGGGGGGGGGGGGGGGGGGGGAGTTTGCTACTCACCATGGCTTAAGTGGGTAATGTCACTGAATATTGGCCCTGACTGCCGTGGCAGCAGCTGGGTAACGCTGGGATGGTGTGGAAATGGAATCAGCAGTTATGTGGTCAGCAGCCGTATTCAGTGCCAGTACCTGTCTAGCTAAGTGGGCAGATAGGAGTACTTTTGTGCAGTCCTATCTTTGCTAACTTAGCTATGTGGGTGCCAGCACTGTATATCAGTTGGAACCTGGCCCCCAGAGATTCAATACTGGTGCCTAGACCTGACTTGGTATTGATTATCTGGGCTTAGTTCTGCCCATGGCTTAAAAATGACTGACTGCCACAGGCTGAATATCAACTGGTTGGTGTTTGCATCCACTTGTAGTCAGGCCCCAATACCACTAATATCCTCTCTCTGATTTTAGTTCTTATTGATAAAAACCATGCAAGTGGGCAATTCAGTTCCTGGGGCTACAGCAGCACACAGCTTTCCCAAGGGGGAAGTTGTGGCACATGGTCACTAGAAGGTGCAGAATAAAATAACTCACAAATCCTTCAATCACTTCAGCTTTCCAGCTTACACACTGGAAAAAAAAAAGTCTACCTTGGGTAAGATTAAAGCTACAAGACAGCAAAATGCAGGAAGCACTCATTCTGGAGAAATGCTGCACTGGATCTAGATAATCTCCAGAGCTTTTAGCTATTTCTTTGTAGCAGAACACTCTTGGTACACCTGGGCCACAGGGGTACTCCACTAGACTGGAAGCACTGCCGAACTGAAGATTGTTGGGCAGCATCTTTTAGTTATCAAATCAAGTCTTGTATACCGCTAACTTCCCCTTTACAGGGTTCAGTGTGGTTTACATTCTAGGTAAGACAAAAGTCAAAAATGTTAGTGTGAGGTATGAGAACAATTAGAGACCACTGGTTATGCAGAAAAAAAGGCACAGAGGCTTTAAATCTGGGCCAGAATGAAGGTAGTGTTGTAAACTAAAGAACTCTACAGAATTAGAGTACCCACACACTGCAGTGTCACAAAAGTCATAGGCCTCTCAACCTTTAAAGCTGCAAGTTATCATCAGAGCCCAAGTTGTACAGCACAAATGTTGTCATAGGACCTTTGACCCTGCTTGCAAAGGGGTTAAAGCCTGAGTGTGCCTGTCGTCATATCTTTAACATTTCATGCTTGTTTCATGTAGCTCGCTGCTCTTTGTCCTATGTCTGAACTTTACTCACGAGGTTGGAACACAAACTACATTGGATCTATAACCAAATGTCATGAAAACGAGGTCGTGTGCTTCATGGAGAAAGCAGACATAGTTGTTGGACAAGTTGCTGTTCAGACTTGGGACACAGCAGGGGGGTACAAGATGCAGCTGGTTTAGCAGAAATAAAATTAAGCTCTATAAAAAGGCAGAACATTATTTATACTAGTGCAGGCTTTCACCCCCCCCCCCCCCAAAAAAAAAAAAAAAAATTAATTATGTACACACCCATAGCACAGACTGCAAGAATACTATTATTGCAAACTATCCCTGCACGTTTAATAAGCAGAACACAGCTAATAAAGCAGCTGACCAGAGGAAGCCAACATGTACTCCTCTTACTCCAAACAGGGGGCAGGGCAGACTAACACTGCAAAAAGACCAGGCCTCAGTCATCCACCCACAACTGGAATCTTACAGCTTTCAATGCAGTTTGCCCCATATAATGTGTGCACAAGGGAAGAAAAATGGCACTAATCACAAATAAGAAAAATAACTTAAGAAGCAGGTACATGGTAGGATCTTTACCCTCTAAAATAATCTGTTCTACAGTCCACCGTGGCCAGTCTGGTTAAAGGATATCCACAATAAATATGCAAGAAATTGCTCTGCATATAACAGAAGCAGTGTATGAAAATCTCTCTCAGGCATAATGAAAACCAGACTGCCCAGGAGATAGTCCAGGACTAGGTAAAGAACTGCTCTAAATGATAGGACCACCAGGAAAGTAGAGATGGATCACCAAAGGAACACTGTATTGTAGGGTAACAGGCAGTCCAGAAGAGCCCATACTTCTGCTTAAGTGCAGGGGCAGGACAGTTTCAGTGGACTCAGTACTTAAGTTTTCATAGAGTACTCACAGCCTCAGAAGATAAAGAATCCTCAAACAACTCTCAAAACACACATAAAACACCATTTCTAACTCCCTCTTTTCCCTTTATTTTTGGTATCTTTCTTTATACAACAAAGTTTTGTAGGCCCACCGCCTCTGGCTCAAACCATGCCCACCCACGTAGGGTACAACTCTGACCGGAGAGTAACCACATCTGGACTTATCTTCTGCTTACAGTGCTGGAAGTGAAACGTGCCAGACAGCCATTATGAACTCTCCTCCTATACTGCGATATGCACAAGAGAAACAGCAGAATGCAACTTTTACAATGTTTCACAAGAAAATTACAATGCCATTGAAAATAAGTGCGAGTTTCTCTTTGCTTCCTTTGAACACCATCAATAGTAGGGTCGTCTTGGGTTATTCTGTGGAGGGGAACAGAAAAATCAATCAGTAAGTTCGGAAACCACAATTCAGTTAGGCAGCTAGAGTACTGCAAGGGACACCAAGAAACAACCAATGCCTGCTAGCCACAGCAGTTACGCCTCTAAATGGGATCAGGGATCCACCAGATGAAAAGGCCCTCCTGTAAAGAGAGATTGTCTGTGAGGGTGCTACAACACAGCAGTGCATAGCAGTCACACTGCAGCCATGAGACAAGTCTAAAAATGCCAGAGCCTAGAATCTGATCTTCTCTTTTAAATCTTAAAATCCGGAAGGCTTAAACTTACCTTTCTGTTACAGTTGTGGGGATATTCATGAAGCACCTGAGTCTCCAAGCAATATGGAATAAGGACATGAACAGCCTTAAAGCACCAAGACTTGGTGCCATTGCACTGAAGCTCCTGCCAGGCAGAGCCAGTACAATGCACATCACTTCCCTTCACTAGTTAATATGTATAAATCATCCCACACATCTTCACTGATGGGACTGATGTCTGGGATTTAGAACAGTGTGGAAACAAATTCTGCCTGTAACTCCCAGAGTCACTTACCAAGGGGTTGGGTCGGAATCTATAGGCCAGCATCATCCTCTTTCGAAAGGCTTCATACTCATCATCATGTTTGGACAGTTCAGCTGGACGATCAATCCCAAACCCTGCTCCATCCACTGCTGTCAAACCCCTGAAAAGAACAAAAATACTGAACTGGGGACCTCTGGAAAGTAGAAATGCTACACAACTCGGCTCAGACTAACAGGGCAGGCTCAAGGGAATGTATGCTCTGTCTCACAAGAGAGTAGGCCCAGAAAGGCCAGCAGAGGAGGAAACTAGTTTGTCTCTGATGATGAAAGTGAATATAAATAACACCACCTTCTGTTCACCAGTGTATTGCTGCTCTTAATTGCAAAATTCACTTTAATGTAGAATGAACATGGGTGGGAAAGCTTAGAATGTTATTTCAGTAGCAGATGCTGAGCAACACGACTAGATTTACTAACCTGTGTTAACGCATAAACACAGGTCGGTAAATTCAGCCCAATGTCTCATCAGCTCAAGAACAGCACATTCTGAGCTCTGCACTATATTGTCACCTGTGAGGTTACTGAGTTTATTTTATTTATGTTAATTTATATACCGTATCTTATTGCATCTGCAAAACAGAACGGTTTACATATATATAAAAAAATTGGTATATACAAATAAACAGACATAGGAATTCCATTCATGACAGGAAAGCACAGCAATCAAGATAAACTACATAATAAATCAATACAAGTTAAAAATCTAATATCCAGTTAAGCTATCCCATTTTTCTTTGTCTTTTTGACCTTATCTCATTATGCTAAGTTCTGTTCTACGTAGCTTATAAAGAGAAAGGTTTTCAGAAGTTTTCGGTAATGGAGATAAGATTTCTCTAATCTGATCTCCTTTGGAAGGCTATTCCAAAGGGAGGGTGACAGGTAGAAAAAAGCCGATCTCCGTGTAGATTCCCACCTAGCCTTAGTAAGAGGGGGAATGACTAACCTGTTATCTGTTAGGGATCTGAGAGTTCGCATAGCGGTGTAGGGGATTGTTAAATTCGACAAGTAGCTAGGGTTTAATGTGTGAAAGGCTTTGTGTGTCAGGACAAGAGCCTTAAACTTTATTCTTGCTTCGACCGGGAGCCAGTGCAGATGATGCAATAAAGGTGTTGCTCGATCATCCCTCCGGGCCCTACAGATCATACGTGCTGCTGTATTTTGAATTCTTTGTAATCGCTTTAAGTTTGCTTGAGTAATCCCAGCATATACAATGTTACAGTAGTCTAAACGTGAAGTAATATATGCCGATGTCAGCGTTTTGAGAGAGTCCTTACTTATTGAATTTCTGACTGACCGAAGCCGTCTCAGATGAAAGAAAGATTTTTTCACTACATCGGATACTTGTTCCTCAAAGGTCAATGCGGAATCAATAATGACCCCGAGATATCTAAAAGACTTAACTGTTGGAATATTCTGACCAAATAGCACAGGTACCACAGAGGGATATGTGCCTTGCCCTACTATCCAAGATGTAGTAGTCTTATCCGGGTTCAGTACCAGCTGATGTGTTGTCAACCAGTCTGCTACTTTATCCAAGCATATTTGAATGGGTGTAAGATCTATGTTCGATGGTCTAACATAATGGATAAGCAAAAAATCATCTGCATATGAGTAAAAACTTATACCCATTGTTTGAATGAGGAGCGCCAGGGGACTGATGAATAGGTTGAACAGTAGTGGAGATAAGACCGAGCCCTGAGGAACTCCACATGATAAGTTGTAGGATGTGGAACAGGATTGCTGCTGAACTACTTTAAATGAACGATTCGTTAGGAAGGATATAAACCATTTCATAGTTGTCCCTGAAATACCAATCTCACTCAATCTATCAATGAGTAAGTTGTGATTGATTAGGTCGAAGGCCGCAGACAAATCTAATGAAACTACCAGGGCAATATAACCGAGTTCTAATTTTGCATGGATTTCATTAACAGTGAAGTCAGAATAGTCTCTGTACTGTGACCTTTCCTGAAACCCGATTGTCTGGGATGTAACAAATTTTTTGAATCTACATAAGTTTGCAACTGTCTAAATACTACTGTCTCTATAACTTTGGATAGAAAAGGAAGATTAGAGACTGGTCTATAGTTAGAAGGTAATAAGGGATCCAATGAGGCTTTCTTTAGACTAGGTTTTACTAGCGCTTCTTTCAAAATAGTGGGAACTATCCCATCAGAAAGGCTCAACATGACAATTGAGTACATAAACTGCTGGACTTCTAGCGAGTGTTTTTTCAACCATGCAGAAGGTATAGGATCCAACGAACTATAAGTAGGAGATAAACCTGCAACCAAGGTATATAATGATTCGGCAGACGGAATTTCAAAATCCTTCCAAGGTACCAATAGTTGTGAACTTGGGGAGTTGTCAGAATGACCGAGCCTTGGTACCCTTGGGAAGAGGGCTCTTAGTTTCTCGATTTTAGAGCTAAAGAACTTTGCTAGAATTTCAGAGTCAATAGTAGGCGATTCTCTCTTTTCGTTAGTTATTGTTGTCAAACGTTTCATAATTTGAAACAGTTTTTTCTGCGAAATGGCTGCTTCTTTTATCTCTTTTGAGAAGTACGTAGTTTTAGCATCCTTTAATTGTGATAAATAGTATTTTTTACACTGTTTGCACTTTTCTTGTAATTCTGCGGTCTTATGCTTACGCCATTGGCGTTCAGCTCTACGTACCTGTTGTTTACATAATTTTAATCCTGGATGGTACCAAGGTTGGGAACGTTTCATTGTTATATTAATTGTTTTTTCCGGTGCAATATCGTCAAGGGCTGCTGAAAGAACTTGGTTCCATATTTTGATTTGGTCATCTATTGGGTGTGTATCAAAATTTAGTGGGAACTTATTTGCTAAAGAAGGTAAAGATGTCAAATCGATTTTATTTAGACTCCTGGTTTTAATTTGAGCTGGAAGGGAAGTGAATAGATGCTAATCCATAAAATAACACAGACAGGAGCTATGAATCAGAGACAAGCCAGGAGGTGCTTTATTTTTTTTTCCAAATAGACATTATCACCATACAGTTAACAGAAAAGCGAAGATACTTACCTGTAGCACGTATTCTCCGAGGGCAGCAGGATTTATATTCTCACAAATGGGTGACGCCTATCTGCATCACCCGGTCTGGCATTTACCAAAGCTAAATGAGAGCTTTGTGGAGCGCAAGCCATGCTCTACCACGCATGCGAGAATGCCATCCCACCCGTCGCGCGAACGTGGTCTCCTCAGTTTAATACTATAGTAAAAAATAAATAAATAAAGTAAAACTAACAAAGGAGACACCACCAATGGGTAGTGGGAGGGATTGTGAGAATACAAAGCCTGCTGTCCTCAGAGAATATCTACATAAGAACGTAAGAATAGCCATACTGGGTCAGACCAATGGTCCATCTAGCCCAGTAGCCTGTTTTCCAAACAGTGCCCAATCCAGGTCACAAATACCTGGCAGAAACCCAATTGGCAGCAACATTCAATGCTACCAATCCCATGGTAACATTGGGCCTCCCCTCATTAGCGGTGTCACCCACGAGTGTCACATTTCTCCACAAATATTTTAGTAAATACTCATACCCTAGCTGCATCTTAGGCAAACAGCCCAAATTTTAATGCCCAACAACCAACAGCTGTGACCTCCCACCCCACTCCCATTTCCCAAATATATATCCAACACCACAAAATCCCAACGAGTATTTTGATGGGGTGGGTAAAGACAAGAAAAATACATGGGGGGGGGGGGGAGGAGGAGAAACTCGCCAAAACCTTACCTACCCTATCCGTCCCCACCCAATACTCAGTGTCCTCTAGCCCACCAAACATTTCCTCACAATTCCTTCCCACAGCTCCACCTATTCTTTTTTTAAACCCACCAATTCAATTCCTCCCGTTTCTTCTCTACCCCTTAACCTGATGCTAGCTGCTACCACCAATCATAACTTGTCCTACAACTTCCCTTTTTCAACTTCACCCCCCTCCCTACCCCCCATCTTTTTCCCACAGGTACCTGGCTCTGCTAATGTTATCCACCTGCCAGTTAAAACTGATGGGTCCCCTTTTATTTCTTTGGTTATTTGCCAATAATAGTGCACACACTATGAAAACAATGCCCCCTATGTGGAGAGAGGGTGCACTCTTTTCCCACTAGGACTGGATGTGGATGCACACGTAAGCTTGCAAATGCACAATAGTTTCACTATTGTTGCACTGTCAGGAAAGAGTATATTCTCTTTCCACACAGTATGCACTGTTTTCAAAGTGTGCGCCCTATGATTGGTGAATGACAAAACACATGTATTTTTGTTCTGATCGTTTTCAATTGGTAATAAGATGCAACAACATAGGATATACTGTTGGTATTGCCTATGGCATTGCAAACAGGCCATCCCTATTTGACAATAACCCTTGGAAAGTTTTGTCTTTAGAATCTTCTAGCTTAAAAATAAAAAGTAGCTATTAAGCTTTAGCAAAATAAGCTCTCTCAGAGGACAAGCAGGCTTCTATATTCTCACAAGTGGGGAATTCCTAGCATCCAGGCTCACCAAAAACTTGGTCAATTGGGCCTCGCAATGGCAAGGACATAACACAGATTAACCTGAAACTATATACATCTGAATGAGAGTACAGCCTGGAACAGAGTAAAACAGGACTAGGAGGGTAGAGTTGGATTCTAGACCCCAAACAGATTCTGCAACACTGTCTGCCCGAACAGACTATCGTATCGGGTATCCTGCTCAAGGTAGTAGTGTGATGTGAATGTGTAGACTGAAGCCCACATCGCAGCCTTGCAAATTTCTTCAATGGAGGCTGACCTCGTGGGCTACCAATGCAGCCATGGCTCTGACATTATGAGCCGTGACATGACCCTGCAAGGCCAGCCCGGTCTGGGCATAAGTGAAGGAAATGCAATCTGCCAGCCAAATTGAAATGGTGCATTTCCCAATGGCGACCCCCATCCTGTTGGGATCAAAAGAAACAAAAAGCTAGGTGGACTGTCTGTGGGGCCTTGTCCATTCCTTGTAGTAGACCAATGCTCTCTTGCAATACAGGGTCGTTCACATAGACCTCTGACACCACTTTCAGAAAGAACTTAGGGTGTATGCGGAGGACTACTCTGTTGTGATGAAATTTAGAATAAGGTGCATCCACTACTAAGGCCTGAAGCTCACTGACCATATGAGCTGAAGTAACAACCACCAAGAAAATCACCTTCCAGGTCAAGTGCTTCAGATGGCAGAAATTCAGAGGCTTGAAAGAAGCTCTCATCAGCTGGGTGAGAATGACACTGAGATCCCATGACACTGGTGGTTTGACAGGGGGCTTTGATAAGCGAACTAAAGGCTGGCAAGAGACGGGCTTACCTTCTACATGTTGATAAGCACTAATTACACTAAGGTGAACCCTTACGGAGTAAGTGTAGAAGGTATTCAAACAGAGTCTGTGTAGGGCCAGCAAGGGGATCTAGGGCTTTGCTCTCTCACACCAGAGAGCAAACCTCCTCCATTTAAAAGCGTAACACCTCTTAGTGGAATCTTTCCTGGAAGCCAGCAAGACCCAGGAGACACCCTCCGAGAGACCCAAGGAAGCAAATTCTAGGTTCTCAACATCCAAGCTGTGAGAGCCAGAGACTGGAGGCTGGGATGCAGAAGTGACCCCTCGTTCTGAGTGATAAGGGCTGGAAAACAGTCCAATCTCCACGGTTCTTCGGAGGTTAATTCCAGAAGAGGGAACCATACCTGCCACGGCCAGTATGATGTGATCAGAATCATGGTTCCATGGTCTTACCTGAGTTTCAAAGATTTTCTCACTAGAGGTATTGGAGGATACACATATAGAAGACCTGTCCCACAACTGAGGCAGAAGGCTAGTCTGTTATGGGCCTGAAGCCTGGAACAGAACTGAGGGACCTTGTGGTTGATCTGAGTGGCAAAAAGATCCACCGAGGGGGTACCCCACGGTTGGAAGATCTTGCAGGCTATGCCCATATTGAGAGACCACTCACGCGGTTGCATTATCCTGCTCAGTCTGTCAGCCAGGGTATGTTGTTTGTGCCCGCCAGATAAATGGCTCGAAGGAACATGCCATGTTGGTGAGCCCAATGCCACATCCGGACCGCCTCCAGACACAGAGGACGTGATCCAGTGCCCCCCTGCTTGCTGGTGTAATACATTGCAACTTGATTATCTGTTTGGATGAGAACAATTTGGTGAGATAGCCAATCTCTGAAAGCCTTTACAGGGGTCCAGATCGCCCGAAGCTGATCTGAAGATTCGTTTTCTGGGAGGACCAAGCACCTTAAGTGTGAAGCAAATCAATATGAGCTCCCCATCTCAGGAAAGATGCATCAGTTGTCAGCACTTTTTGCGGCTGAGGAATTTGAAATGGAAGTCCCAGAGTCAAATTGGGTCCACCACTGAAGAGAGTGTACAAGCTCTGGGGACACTTGGATAACATCTTCTAGACTCCCCCTGTCTTGATACCACTGAGAAGCCAGGATTCATTGAGCTGATCTCATACGAAGATGTGTCATGGGTGTAACGTACACTGTGGAAGCCATGTGGCCCAACAATCTCTGCTGAGAGGCACGAACCGTGGACGTGACACAAGATTGTCTGCTCTCATCTCCAGGAGGTAGGCTTGAACAGTGTCAAGCAGGGCTCCTATGAACTCCAATCGCTGGACAGGGCACAGATGAGACTTGGGATAGTTTAAAATGAACCCTAGTAGCTCAAGCACCTGAAGTCATCCATATGGACTCCTGAGCACCCTCCTCCGAGGTGCTCTTCACCAGCCAATCGTCAAGATATGGGAACATATGGACTCCCATTCTGTGTAGTGACGCTGCAACTACCGCTAGACATTTGGTGAAGACCCTGGGAGCTGATGCGAGGCAAAAAGGCAACACGAGGACTGAAAGTGATGTGTTCCCAGCTGAAATCAAAGATACTTCCGATGGGCTGAAAGTATATGCATCTTTATAAGTCCAGCGAGCATAGCCAATCTTTTCTGAATCATTGGGAGAAGGGTGCCCAGGGAAACCATCCTGAACTTTTCTCGGACTAAAAATTTGTTCAAGGTCCTTAGGTCTAAGATGGGACTCATCCCCCGTTTTCTTCTGCACAAGAAGTACCTAGAATAGAATCCCTGCCCTTCCTTCCCTGGTGGAACGGGTTCGTCCGCATTGGCCTTCAGAAGGGCGGAGAGTTCCACTGCAAGTACCTGCTTGAGCTGAAAGCTGAATGAATGAGCAATTTGGAGGTTTCAGATGTCAATTGAGGGCAAATCCAAGATGGACAATTTAAAGAACACACTGGTCGGAGGTTATGAGGACACCTTTGGTGAAAAAATTTCAGCCTCCCCCTGACCAGCAAGTTGTCCGGGACAAACACTTACTGCAGCTATGCTCTGCTGGAGCCAGTCAAAAGCTTGTCCCTTCCTTTGCCTGGGGAGCAGCAGGGGCTTTAGGCGCACGTTGTTGATGTGAACCAGCTCGCTGGGGATGAGCCCGAGTAGGCAGGCGAGCCGAAGAGTTGTACCTATGCCTGGGATAGTAATAGGAACTCCTCCTTTGCTTGCAAAAAGTCCTCCTGAGGAGGTTGATGCAGAAGGCACCCGGTGTGAGAAAGGAGAGATGGTATCTCTGGGTTAGTTGATTTGGTCAGCGACCTCTTCAATTGTCTCTCCAAAAGGCTATTCCCCCCCCCCCCCCCCGGGCAAAGGGCATCCGCCAACCTCTGCTGAACAGAATGTTCCAAGTCAGAAACACACAGCCATGAGAGTCTGCGCATTGCTATACTTTGAGCAGAGATCCTGGATGCCACATCAAAAGTGTTGTACATGCCCCTGGCCAAGAACTTTCAACACACCTTCTGCTGCTTGACCAACTGGTGAAAAGGCTCAGCTTGCTCCGGAGGGAGCGTGTCAACCAAGTCCGACAGCTGGCGCACCGAGTTTCACAAGTAAACGCTCGTGAAGAGCTAGTAAAATTGTATACGGAAAATGACCATTGAAGCCTGGTACATCTTCCTCTCAAAAGAATCCAGGGTTCTAGCTTGTCTGCCTGGGGGTGTCGAGGCATAGTCCCTGGAACTCCTGGCTCTTTTGAGAGCGGATGCCACCACAATGGAATTGTGAGACAACTGAGGCCTATCAAAACCAGGCGCACTGTGGAGCCAATACTAGATGTCAATCTTCTTGGGCATGACAGGGACCAACAGAGGGGACTCCCAGTTTCTGATGAAGGCTTCCTTAAGTACCTCGTGGACAGGTGCAGTCACAGCCTCCTTAGGAGGAGATGTGTAGTCCAGGACCTCGAGCATCTTAGCCCTGGGCTCAGCCTCCACTTCCAAAAGGAAATGGAATGGTATCAGTCATTTCCTTTACAAAAGATGGAAATGAAAGGCTCTCCGGAGACTTTCTTCTTTCAGGTGGAGGGGAGGGTTCAGAGGGAATCCCTAAAGACTCGTCCGAAGAAAAGTACCTGGGATCTTCCTCTGAATCCTATGAGCACTCCTTTTTGGTGTCAGACAGTATCTCCCAATGGGACTGTCGACAACGAACCTCCTTCAGTGCCGAGGACCCACGTCCTTGAGAGCAGCATCGAGAAGTCGATTCCCGTCTCGACTCCAGCGAAGATTCCTTCACCAATGTCGAGGCTGTGCCGGCTTAGGTGGCAGTCGACACCAGGGCTGCAAGTGGCGCTAGAGGCTGCACGACACAAAGCAGGGTCGTAACAGGAGGCAGGTTAGGCGCAAGCACCCCCAATGACGATGCACACCATTGCATAAGGCCATCCAGTAGCTCAGGGAGCAAGGCCCGGATGCACTCATTGAGGGCCAACACTGGGAAAAGCTAAGGTGCTGGTGGAGGCACAGGTTGCAAAACCACTGGGGTTGACACAGGAGCTGAATCTTGGCTGCTATGAGACAGGCACATAGGTACCTCTTGTATGGAGGGGGAACAGTTCTCCTTGCGCAGAAGCTTCATGGATACCGAATCCTTCAACGCCCCGACATCATGTGTCGAGGGTGACCAATAACGATGCTTCTTTGCCTTCACTCGAAGCATGTTACAAAGGCTCCTCGGTGCAGAGGAAGACATCAAATCCTCACGTCGGTTCAGGTCTAACAATGGACGATCCCGGAGGCCCCTTGAAGCAGGAGGCCTTGAGGTGGGTGGAGACCCACTCATAAATACATAAGCATTGCCATACTGGGACAGACCAAAGGTCCATCAAGCCTAGCACCCTGTTTCCAACAGTGGTAAATCCAGGTCACGAATACCTGGCAAGATCCCAAACAAGTACAACATTTTATGCTGCTTATCAGTGGATTTTCCCCAAGTCCATTTTAATAATGGTCTATAGACTATTCCTTTAGGAAGCCATCCAAACCTTTTTTAAATCCTGCTAAACTAACCACCTTTACCACATTCTCTGGCAAAGAATTCCAGAGTTTAATTACACCCTGAGTGAAGAAATATTTTCTCCAATTTGTTTTAAATTTACTTTGTAGCTTCATTGAATGCCCCCTAGTCCTAGTATTTTTGGAAAGAGTAAACAGATGCTTCACATTTACCCTTTCCATTCCACTCATCATTTTATAGCCCTCTATCATATCTCCCCCTCAGCCGTCTTTTCTCCAAGCTGAAGAACCCTAGCCGCTTTAGCTTTTCCTCATAGGGAAATCATCCCATCACCTTTATCATTTTCGTCGCCCTTCTCTGCACCTTTTCTAATTCCACTATATCTTTTTTGAGATGCGGCGACTAGAATTGAACACAATATTCAAGGTGCAGTCGCACCATGGAGCGATACAAAGGCATTATAATGTACTCATTTTTGTTTTTCATTCTTTTCCTAATAATACCTACCATTCTAATTGCTTTCTTAGCCACTGCAGCACACTGATCAGAAGGTTTCAATGTATCATCAACGATGACACCTAGATCCCTTTCTAAGAGGTCTGTGACTCCTAACGTGGAACCTTGCATGACGTAGCTATAATTCGGGTTCCTCTTTCCCACGTGCATCACTTTGCACTTGCTCACATTAAACATCATCTGCCATTTAGACGCCCAGTCTCCCAAGGTCCTCTTGTAATTTTTCACAATTCCCTTGCAATTTAACAACTTTGTATAACTTTGTGTTGTCAGCAAATTTAATTACCTCACTAGTTACTCCCATCTCTAGGTCATTTATAAATATGTTAAAAAGCAGCAGTCCCAGCACAGACCCCTGGGGAACCCCACTAACTACCCTTCTCCATTGAGAATACTGACCATTTAATCCATTCTCTCCGTTTTCTATCTTTTAACCAATTTTTAATCCACAATAGGACACTACCTCCTATCCCATGACTCTCCAATTTCCTCTGAAGTCTTTCATGAGGTACTTTGTTAAACGCCTTCTGAAAATCCAGATACACAATATCAACTGGCTCACCTTTATCCACATGTTTGTTCACCCTTTCAAAGAATGTGAGGAACGATTTCCCTTCACTAAATCCATGTGGGCTTTGTCTCATTAATCCATGCTTTTGAATATGCTCTGTAATTTTGTTCTTTATAATAGTCTCTATCATTTTACCCGGCACCGACGTCAGGCTCACCGGTCTATAATTTCCCGGATCTCCTCTGGAACCTTAAAAAAAAAAAAAAATCGGCGTTACACTGGCCACCTTCCAATCTTCCGGTACCAGGCTAGATTTTAAAGATAAATTACATATTACTAATAGTTCTGCAAATTCATTTTTCAATTCTATCAGTACTCTGGGATGGATCCCATCCAGTCCAGGAGATTTGCTACTCTTCAATTTATCTAATTGCCCCATTACATCCTCCAGGTTTATACAGATTTCATTCTGTTTCTCCAACTCGCCAGCTTTGAATACCATTTGTGGCACCAGTATCTCTACCAAATCTTCTTTGGTGAAGACTGAAGCAAAGAATTCATTTAATCTCTTTGCTATGGCTTTGTCTTCCCTGATCGCCTCTTTTATCCCTCAGTCATCTAGTGGTCCGATTCTTTTGTTGGCTTCCTGCTTTTAATGTACCTAAAAAAAAATTTTACCATGTGTTTTTGCCTCCAACACAATCTTTTTTTCAAAGTCCCTCTTTGCCTTCGACTTGACATTCCTTATGTTGTTTCTTATTATTTGCAGTCGGTTCCTTCTTCCATTTTCTAAAGGATTTTTTTTTAGCTGTAATAGCTTCCTTCACCTCACTTTTTAACCATGCCGCCTATCATTTGGTCTTCTGTCCTCCTTTTTTAATACACGGAATATATTTGACCTGGGCTTCCAGGATGGTATTTTTGAACAGCATCCACGCCTGATGAAAAATTTTGACCCTCGCAGCCACCGTTCTTCTCATTTTATCAAAGTCTCCTTTTTGAAAGTTAAACGCTAATGTATTGGATTTCCTGCGTATACTTACTCCAAAGCTAATATCAAATCTGATCATATTATGATCACTGTTATCGAGTGGCCCCAGCACCATTACCTCCCGGACCAGATCATGTGCTCCACTAAAGACTAAGTCTAGAATTTTTCCTTCTTTTGTCGGCTCCTATACCAGCTGCTCCATAAAGCAGTCCTTGATGCTTCACTGCTCCCAGTGTCTATGGGTCTAGTAGCAGCCATGACTACCGACACTCCAAATGCTGGTGCAATGCTCAACATTGAGGAAATGGACTTAGCTCCAAAAAGCCTCTCTTGCTGAGGCCTCTTCTTCATGCAAAGATGGAGAACACAGTTAGCAGGACTATGGTTGGGCCCAAGACACTGCAGACACCGAGAATGGGTGTCCTTCCCAGATATTGTCCAATTGCACCGGGTACAACGCTTGAAGCCACTGGGAATCTTCATCAGCTAAATTAAATGACACGATGGTGCCTGAAAAAGGGGCAAGGCACGGAAAAAGGAAAGGGAAAGTCACAGCTGAAGTCAGGGCCTAAAAGTGGCCTGATGACGAAGGAAAAACAGAAACTCAAAACCAGGCAAAATAATGAAATTAAAGAAAAAGAAAAACGGAGGTTCCAACAACAGGAACACAATTAAGAAACGAAAAAATAGCCGGAAGGCACAAAAAGTAGCTAAGACCGAGCGAATGAGGAGATGGTAAGAAAAAGAACATTCTCCTCACGTGGAAAAAGAACTTAGGAGACTACATTTGCGTGATGAGTGGAAAGGCACTTGCACTCCACAAAGCTCTCATTTAGCTTTGGGTAAATGCCGGACCAGACGATGCAGATCGGCGTCACCCACTTGGTGAGAATATAGAAGCTTGCTTGTCCTCTGAGAAAAAATTCTTTAAAATGGTGACACTTATTGCTGTTTAAACATGGAACATGTATCTGCCAAATTAGTCTTATTCGTATGAATCATATTAGTCACTTAAGTCAGATCCAACATCACCACCTAATGGCCATCACATGATTTGCAGACTGGTGTGTACAGCTGGGATGCAGCAGATAAGCAACAGAATATAAAGTTGTCACATTTTCTGCATTAAAAGCCAAGCAATTATAAAGCCTGATTGACAGGAAAAAGGGAATTAGTGAAGAGAAGAGAAATGAAGTGCTAGGACTGGGTCTTCTAAAGTAGTCTCACTTTGGGAGAACATGTGTAAACATCCACCTTGTGTTATCCCCCTCTTCCCATACCTCTGGCTGTTAGTGTGCTGCTGATCTTTCGTGCTTTCAGCTCAGTTGAAACCTGCCCCAGGATCCAGGGTTCTTTGCCTGCAGTAAAACGTTTCCTCTGCCCTCTCATGTTCATTTTCTTTTCCCTAAACCCTATCCTAGTCAAAGTTATTTAGTGCAGTGGCAATCCTTGAGCTAGAAGGCAAAGACCACAGCTATCATGATCTGGTGGCCATGAGGTACTGCCTTGATAGTGGCATTAATACTCTCCCCCTTCTAGGGCTGTGAAGGCTTCCTTCCCAGTGATCGGAGGCAGTGCTCTGTAAGCATGGTCTTTGGTGACAACATCCCACAGTCCCCTGATATTCCTGCAGAAACTATAATCATACATGAGATTTTTTTTTTAATTCATGGGACAGAGCAAAGATGGAACTTGCTTCCTCCCATGAATAAAGGCTTTACTTTCTATCAAGGGAAAACACATTTAACTTGGAAAATCAAGATCTCCAAGTAGGCAATCTCCTATTTTCACGGACATAAACACAATGGCTGTCCAAAGTAATGGGGACAAGGCCCAGCTGAGAACAGAATCATGGAGGTACACATGCACAGGGTCCTTAGTGTTAGAAAGACACGGGTTTCCTACTTGTTAACAGGATTTTTAATTCCCTGTCCCTCAGAGCCCAGCCCGTCGCCTTCCTTCCAACCCATCTTCATCAGCATCTGGTAGCCAATGTTTTCCATGGTCAGCTTGAACTCCTTGTATTCAGAGTAATCTGGTTCCCGACCCTCCTGCAATGGGAGAAAGCAGTATAAAGATGTGAAAGGAAGACAAAATTCAAGCCCTAGTCCATATCTCCCTAAAGACTCATTCACTGATCACATTTAGGGTGATTGGGGGGGGGGGGGGGGGGGGCGGGAGACGGCGTGCACTCCCCTTGGCCAGAGTGTAATGTAAGAGACATGACTTGGCAGGGAAAGCAGATAAACACATTCCATGAATATGATGAACAGGGGCACTTCAGACACTCTCTCCCTCTAACTCACAATGGCAGTAGTTACTGCTCACCACTCATGCTATCTGATGAGTAGGGTGGAACCGGGGTGAGCTCGAGGCAATGGGGATTGAAACGAGCCGTCCCCCGTCCCCAAACACACCAAATAAGTAGGAAAATCTAAGTGAAATTGGTCTCTTTTTGTTTAGAAGTGCTGACAAATGCATGCATTTTCAGCTAGTGCAAAAGAAGTGTGTTTTGAGGGTATAAGCAACTTGCTCTCATCTGATCAGTATGGAGAGATTGACATTATTTGACACAGCTCTCAGTGAGCTACAGCAGGGTGTCGGGGTGTGCTGTTCTATAGTAGTGCGGACACACATACCTTCAGTGCCTTGAATGTCTCCATGAACCGTTCCAACTCATCAGGTGGCAGGAAGTCTCCAATGAAGTGCTTCCCGTGTCCCATTTCAGTCAGCTGTTCCGCCCATTCTGCAAGGCAGATAGAGAAAGTAAGGACCCCTCTTCTTTAGTGAAGAAGTCTCCCCCTCTGCTGCTGCTCTTTGAAAATCAGAGAAAATACTAGAAAGATGCAAGGAAACCAAGAAAAAGAGCCAAAAACCACAAAAACATTTTTTATCTGGCAAGAGTGAACAGCAGGGAGCACACCTTTTCACAGAATGGCGAGTCTGTAGGACAGTCAAACAGAAGAGATAAAACAAAAAGGTGAAATTAGGCCTTACCTGCTAATTTCCTTTCCTCTACGCCCTCCAGACTGGTCAAGACGCTTGGGTTATGCATGCCTACACCAGCAGAGGGAGACTGAGAATACCTGAATTTGGACACTGTATATCTGTCCTGTGCAGAACCCTAACCAGCCAGTACACAGATAACCAAGCAGAGAAAGAAATGAAGAAATAAACACCCTAGAACCCTGTACTTTGACTCCCCACAAAATTACCTGTGCTTCCGCAGAAAGAGCGCAACCAGCGACATGACCTGCACCAGTCTTCCACCAGAAACTAGACCTGGTTTCTTTTGACAGGAATTGTACACATGCGTACTAGTAAACAACCACAGCAAACTCAGGCTCAAACACAAGAAACAACACCATAATGAAACACAGGGTGGGCTCTTGACTGGTCTGGAGGGTCTAGAGCAGGGGTAGGCAACTCCTGTCTGCGGCTCTCGAGGACCAGAGTTGCCTATCCCTGGTCTAGAGGAAAGAAAATTAGCCCGAAAACCAGACGTCAAAACCACCGCTCCAAAACCAGCATCCTCTTTCGCCTGCACATTGATTCTATAATGTTTCACAAAAGAATGCAAAGACCACCACACCACCGCTCTGCTAGTGTCCTGTGATGGAATAAACTGCTCTCAGCCCAGGAGGAAGCCAACCCCCTAGTGGAATGTGGACTTAACCACAGACACATTGCGACCCTTGAGCAAATAAGCTGAAGCAATCACCTCCTTCAGCCACCGGGCTAGAGTCGCCTTGGAGGCAGCCGCTCCCTTCTTAGGACCTCCATAAGGAACAAACAATCTATCCGAAGTATGAAAGTCCTGCGTCCTCCTCAGATGCCACAAAACTTTTCACATCCAATTTCACTAAGCGACGTTGAGTCGAATCCCCTGCTCTATTTCCCCAGAAACGGCAAGGAGATCAACTGAAAGTCTCAAACAACCTTGGGCAGAAAGGATGGAACTGGTTTCAGCAAAATCTTCTCCTTGGAAAAGGACAAGAAAGGACAAAGCCTGCAACTCAGAAATCCTTTGTGCGAAAGAAATGGTAACCAAAACACCATCTTTAAGATCTTTACAGGTGCTCGCCTCCAGCAGTTTGAAAGGCGCATCCACGGACACCATGGGGCCTAAGAAGCTTCACCTCACGCAGAAAACGGGCCACATCTGGTGAAGAAGCCAAGGACACTCCCTGGACTTTCAGAGCCATCCTGAAGAAACTTCAAAATCTTTGCGATTGAAGCATGCAAAGGCCAATAAAACTGACCTTGACACCGGATTTCAAAAATACGCCACACTCTCACATAGGCCAAAGAGGTAGACCGCTTATGCGACTGCAGCATAGTAGAAATTACTTTAGAATAACCTTTCCTCCTTAACTGATCCCTCTCAAGAGCCAAGCTGTAAGCGAGAATGGAGATGGGTCGGGTATCATGATACAACCCTGATACAAGCCCATCTCCCCATGCAACAGCAACGGATCCTACACTGCCAGACGTATCAACTCTCCTTACCAAGGATGACTCAGCCAGTTTGGAGCATCCAGAACCCCCGATCCGTGTAGCTCGATCCACTGAACCACCCAAACCACACAGGGGCACAGTGGAAACACGTAAAGCAACACCTGAGGCAGCCACAGAAAAACCAATGCATTGATCCTCTCGGAACGAGGATCCCTTTAACGACTGAAGTAACGTGGCACCTGAGCATTGTCAGCTGTTGCAATTAGATCCACTTGAGGCAGACTCCATTTTAACATGATGCGGTCGAAAACCGATCGAACAGACCACTCACCGGAATCTCGAGTGTGTCTGCTCAGAAAGTCTGCTCGCACATTGTCCTCGCCGGCACTGCAGAGAGATCCTGAAGATGAGATTCCACCCAGCGCACCAACAATGCCATCTCTTCTGTGACCGCCTGACTCTTTGTGCCCCCCTGCCGAATGACCTAAGCCACGGTGTTGGCAAAGAGAACCCTTACAGCTCTGCCAATTCGCAGCAGCTGGAAGGACTCTGGAGCTAATTGGATCGTTCACATCTCCTCTGTCGACCAACAGCCATGAACCACCTGCCCGAGATAGTGAGCCTCCCAGCCCACTAGACTGGCATTCGTGGAGACCACTATCCACTCTGGAGGCTCCAGAGGCATGCCCTTCTCTAGATGAGGTGTGGAAAGCCACCACTGAAGACAGTGGCAGGGGACCCCCAACAGGGGCAACTGCTCCTCCAAATCCTGCCTCTGCGGAGACCAGCGATACAGAAGAGCTTGCTGTAGTGGCCTCACGTGCACCTTGGTCCACAGATTGAAAAAAAAAAAAAAGAGGTAAAAAACCTCACGGAAACGTGAGACAGGGAAAAAAAAGTGAGGACAATCTGAGGAGGATAACAAAAGAAGTCTATCATACTAAATGATGACCCAACACGGCCGTGTTTCGGCTCTAAGGCCTGCCTCAGGGGTCTTGATCAATCTCTAGTGTTGCAGTGTAAAATACTACACTGAAGAAAATATGCTTGTTATCCGAATATTCTGTTTGTCTCCTCTCTTTTGGAAAAATGCAAAATAACGCGCTGTCAGCTGATAGAAGTGTTGCACGTACCTTCATTGAGAACTGCTCACTGACCTGGAAGCTCCTGAGGTGGGGTTGCACCCTCCACGATGCCGCCCCGAAAAGGCTGCATCCGCTGAAAAAACCAACCTCTGGGAGCTCCTCCAGATCTACCTAGCATATAATGCCTAGCCTCTCAATAACAGCCAGCTTAGGCTGAACCTCCAGAAGCCGAGGAATTTTAGCCTATCCAACCACGCACTAGCTTATTCAACTCCTCCAGAGCATGGAACCTTTAAAGGGAAGCAAACACAACTTGAATGTAGAGGCTGCGTCCGCAGCCCAGCCCCGTAGCCAAAGCGCCTGCCGGGCAGCAACTACAAAGGACATTCTTTGCTGAAGCCCATAGCAAGTCATGAAGGGCATCAGCCAAGAATGAAGAGCCCACCTCCAACGGCTAACTCCTGCACCAACACATCCCTGTCCAAAACCAAATCTCCAAGAGCCCCTCCGCCCAGCGAAAGCAAGTGCAAGCCACTAGGCCCCCACAAACGGACGCTTGCAGCGCTAGAGCCAATAAATTAAAGCTACACGTAAGGAAAGACTAACTTCCTACCCTGGGAGTTAGAGAGCCACACCACCAACTACCGGAATTGCTGTCGCTTTAGTCACCACCGTTACCACTGCATCCACAGTGGGAGGCTTGAGGGAATCCCTATCCTGGGGGCCACGGAGAGCCGCACCACCAACTACTGGAATTGCCGTCGCTTTAGTCACTGCCGTTACCACCTTGTCCACAGTGGGAGGCTTGAGGGAATCCCTATCCTGGGGGTCACGGAGAGCCGCACCACCAACTACCAGAATTGCTGTCACTTTAGTCACCGCCGTTACCACCATGTCCACAGTGGGAGGCTTGAGGGAATCCCTAGCCTCCTCAGGGAGAAGGTAAAGCCTAGCCATAGTACCAGCCACTTTACAAGGGGTATATGGAGAAATCCACTCCTGCAATACCATCACCCTAAGATCCTTATTCATAGGGAAAGACCGTGGAGGACGCCAAATCCCTTTAACCAAAGAATCTACCTGCTTAGTATTCCTCGTGGGAGTCGTCTCGGGTTCAAACTTAAGCGTAGAAGACACCTGGTCTATTAACTCTGCTAACTCATCTCTGTGAAAAATTCTGACCACAGAAGGGTTCTCCCCGGGCAGCAAGATATCCTTTTCCTGAGCTGACTCCAGGGAATCTTCCTCCTCGAGATGACTAAGAGCCTCTTCCGAGCCCGGAAGGGAAACAGCCTCCAGATCCTCAGCCCAGTCGAGGTCTTTTTGCCACCACCAAACCAGCTCCCCCATCGGGAGCATTGGCCAGGGCCGGCCCTGTCTTCCAGGCCTGATATAAGGTCCAAAGCAAACTCAGGAGGATAACCCATCCCTTCTGAGCACTCACTGGCCAAAGCAGGACCTGACAAAAAATCTTCCTGCAACAACTGAAGTTGGACCTGCAGCACAGGAAGAATCCAAGATGGCGTCACTTCCCGCCAAAATCGGGATTGCCGCCGCTGAATCCATCTGCAGGACAGCCTCTGTCCCAGCCGTTCCAGCACCGCTCTGCGGTCAAGTCGGGCGGTGCCGAAGATGACTTCGGCTCTCCACAAAGCCAACACTGTATCTCAGGCGCCTCAGCGCGCACAAGAGTGGCAGCAAAGGAGTTTGGCCACACACATCAACGTGGTACATAAGTAGTGCCATACTGGGAAAGACCAAAGGTCCATCTAGCCCAGCATCCTGTCACCGACAGTGGCCAATCCAGGTCAAGGGCACCTGGCACGCTCCCCAAACGTAAAAACATTCCAGACAAGTTATACCTAAAAATGCGGAATTTTTCCAAGTCCATTTAATAGCGGTCTATGGACTTGTCCTTTAGGAATCTATCTAACCCCTTTTTAAACTCCGTCAAGCTAACCGCCCGTACCACGTTCTCCGGCAACGAATTCCAGAGTCTAATTACACGTTGGGTGAAGAAAAATTTTCTCCGATTCGTTTTAAATTTACCACACTGTAGCTTCAACTCATGCCCTCTAGTCCTAGTATTTTTGGATAGCGTGAACAGTCGCTTCACATCCACCCGCTCCATTCCACTCATTATTTTATACACTTCTATCATATCTCCCCTCAGCCGTCTCTTCTCCAAGCTGAAAAGCCCTAGCCTTCTCAGCCTCTCTTCATAGGAAAGTCGTCCCATCCCCACTATCATTTTCGTCGCCCTTCGCTGTACCTTTTCCAATTCTACTATATCTTTTTTGAGATACGGAGACCAGTACTGAACACAATACTCCAGGTGCGGTCGCACCATGGAGCGATACAACGGCATTATAACATCCGCACACCTGGACTCCATACCCTTCCTAATAACACCCAACATTCTATTCGCTTTCCTAGCCGCAGCAGCACACTGAGCAGAAGGTTTCAGCGTATCATCGACGACGACACCCAGATCCCTTTCTTGATCCGTAACTCCTAACGCGGAACCTTGCAAGACGTAGCTATAATTCGGGTTCCTCTTACCCACATGCATCACTTTGCACTTGTCAACATTGGTAAGAAACAGGAGGGAGGAAAGACATGACCCGGCTCCAAAACAATGAAAACAACCTCCCCTACTGCTCTCCCGAACAGCCAAAGGCACCAGCACTCTGCCCGGTGCTTGTTTTCTCTCTTTTTTTTTTAGTGCTTGAGTCCCGTTGCTGAAGGCTGACTAAGGCCCTGACACGGCAGCCAAGGTAAACAGCTGTCCACTCCAACAGAGAGGACAGAAGGGGGAGGGACCTGGCCACCTGGGTTTAACACCTCAAGGGGAGACGGGGCCCCACCTTCAAGGG
Organism: Microcaecilia unicolor; assembly: GCF_901765095.1. Taxonomy (NCBI): domain Eukaryota; kingdom Metazoa; phylum Chordata; class Amphibia; order Gymnophiona; family Siphonopidae; genus Microcaecilia; species Microcaecilia unicolor. The sequence goes on along the minus strand of NC_044041.1, from coordinate 75,242,649 downwards.
ACCAGACATAGGGCTTTTTATTTAGTGTTTAAAACTCAAGAGAAGAAGAAAGCTCCCCAAAACAAACACAGAGTACCCAAAATACCCCCTACGGCCTACCAGAGTGGTCAGGCTGCACGTCTACCCTCTGCTGGAGACTAAGGAATACTGGCTGGTTGGAGTTCTGTATAGGACACATATACAGTGTCCAAATTCAGATGCTCTCAGTTTCCCTCTGCTGGCAGGCGTGCATAACCCAAGCGTTTTGACCGGTCTGGAGGGTTGCTAAGAAAACAGTACTTAAAAAGTCAAAAAGGTGCACTACTCGTTCTTCAAAATGGTGCAACTTGCTGCCAATCAAGCAGCCAGATCCAAGATGTGAAGCCTTGCAGAAGATGAAGACTGGACACTGTTCAACTACTTTCCATAGGGGAAAGGGGTTAATGGAGGGCAACAGCTGCAATCCAGGACTCCGTTTTCCCATTCCAGTGCACAATCTTCTACAACAGTCCTTCATGAACTTTCCTGTGAAGTAGAGGCTGACCGAAACTGCTTTTTTCAGTTTTGACTGAAACTGCCACTGAAACAGTCTGAAAATTTTGGGCCAAAACCGAACCGAAAACTCAAGTTTGGTTGTATATGAACCAGTTACAGCCACCAGAGTAGAGAGCTGCACATGAGCAGGGATGGCAGAATTCCTGCACAGATCCCCTCCAGTTCCATGGGGATGGACCCAGATCTTGAGGGGTCCCCACGGAAATGCACAGCGATCCGAGCTTTGCTTCTCCTACCCCGAGCCGCAGGGTGCCTCACCGACACATACCACAGGCCATCCTGGTGGTTTAGTGGATACTTTGGGGCAGGAAAGATCCCTGGTCTGACTCTCTTGCTGCCAGCTGAAATCTTAAGAGTCCACCGCTGGAAGCCTCGGCAGCCATTTTAAAGACGATGTGGCAACAAGAGAGTCAGCTTAGCGGGCAGGAAAGACGGGGGGGATCTTTCATGCCCCGAAAAATCCACTAGACCATCAGGGTGGCTTGAGGTATGTGCTGGGAGAGTACCCTGGGCTGGAGGAGGGGTCTGGAATATGTGGGTGGGTGGGAGGGTAATGTTAAAAAAAACCCCAAGGATATCTGTTTCCCCTTCCTCAAGCAGCCAGACCCCTGTGCATTCAAAACAAAGCAAGCAAACCTATGAGCTGCTGCATCCACGTTGTTCTTTATTGTTGGTGGAATTTTTATTTCATTTCAGATTTTCAAACATGCTGGCTTGTGCACACGGATGTATAATAAAGGAATAACTTTTTATAGGTAGAGTAGTAATTTGTTATAAATCATAATCAACGTGTCATTTGGAGGGGCTGATTAAAGGGACATCCTAGTGCTGTTGTATTCATGCAGAGATTTTTTTCTCCTGGTAAAGGGCCATTAAAACAGATTTCATGTTATGATAATCAGGTGCTCAACATTCAGAGTTTCTATCTATCTATTTACTTATTTATGGCATTTATATCACACATTAAACATGAATTAGACTGAAACCTAGGAGATTTTACAATATTTTTTTTTCCTGTGCCTACATCAAAAGAAAACGGGATGGCATGTGGGAACTTGCTCCTTTTGTTTTGTGGACTGCAGTAGTATATTATAAAAATGCACTTGCCTTTTTTTTTTTAAATGCCCAGTTGGGTATATATGCTAATCTCAACTTTGTTAAACGTTTCAGACCTATCCATCTACTTGCTCCCATGATATAACTTAATCCTATTATTCTATCTCACTGTATTTTCACATGTAAGCTACATTGAACATAATTTGCTTGGTATAATATGTGATATAAATGTTTAAAAAAAAAGTCTCTTATTTCTAATCATCTTTTTGCTATTGCTTTCAATAGCGTTTGCTATTATTTTGAGAGAACCAGTGTGGCGTCAATCTCCGTCTACTGGCTTCAGCCCAAATAACGGACTAGATAGGCTCACCATGTCTCCTGTTTTAGCTACCCTCCTTAGTAAAAAGGGTGGAGGGAGTGTGGGTGGGTGCAGGGAAGAGGGAAAAAAGATTGGTACGGGGGACATACTGTTCATGGATATGCTTATCTTAATTTCGTATTTAGCAGAATACGGAAAGAAAATTATTTATGTTACTTTACTAGTATTTTTACTGCTTATAGAATCTGGCTTTCTTGGGAAGGGGTCAAGGTGACTGCGGCACGGCAAGGGCAGGGAAAATTACTTCAGGCGGGGACGGATTAGCTTCCCCACGGGGACGAGTTAGATTTCTGTCCCCGTGCAACTCTCTACACCAGAGCTTGCAGTCTGAATCTCTCTGCTAAAGCCACAGTATCCAAACCAGCATATAACAATTTAATAATAGAAGACTATTTTTACCTCCAAGCAAAACAGCCACCACACAAACAACATGGACCAAAGCTAATGAAAACAAACTAGAAGCCACCTTGCTATAGTAGCTGACTTTGTGCAACACTCAGAGTGACAGCTGACCTCATAACTCCACAGAGAGGTTAATTCCTCAAGACCTTATCATCCCAAATTTAGACTTAAATTCCTGCTAAAAGTTTATATCAAAAGCACTTATCTGGAGCACTCTATTTACCATATAAACTATAGTGCAAGCTCATAACTGCATTGGTGTAGTCAGGGCAGGAATGATGCCCTAGTCACAGTAACCATTTTAAGAGTTGAGCTGGAATGGGAAGGAGTAACTGGATTGATCGCTCCTGCCCCAACTACACTCCTAGACCACCAGGGAATGTAAGACCCAATGAGGGCGATTGGGGGGGGGGGGGGGGGGGGGAGACAAATTGAGCATAGCACAATTTTCCGCTTCCACTGAAAACACGGAGAAATTAGACCTTACCTGCTAATTTGCTTTCCTTTAATCCCTTCGGATCGATTGGACTGATGGGTTGTGCACGCCTTCCAGCAGGTGGAGACTGAGAAAAAACTGTGACTCTAGCTAGCCAATAAGAGCCCTGGTCATGTGACCGTAGCCTCAATATTTGAATAACAAAGCAGAAAGAAGAAGAAGAATACCATCTGTGCCCCAAGGAATTCAAGCAACCAGGGAGCACTCTTGAAAACGTGCTCAAAGGCTCACCGACAACTCTCACCAGAGCAGCGGTATGGCCTTATCATAATGGCTCACTGATAACCCTTACCAGAGTATCGGTATGGCCTAACTGTAATGGCTCACCAACCACCCTTACCAGAAAAGCGGTATGGCCTTAAAACATTCATTCGTCTTTTGTCTTTTTTAACTAGCAAAAAACAGCTCTGCCAACAATGGAACACATCTCTGCAAACAACTGAACATACAAACCTAGACAGAAAGATAGAACATGGGAGGGGCCTGGGCTGGTCCGGAGGGATTAAAGGAAAGCAAATTAGCAGGTAAGGTCTAATTTCTCCTTCCTTAGCATCCCTCCGGAACGGCCCAGGATTGGACTGATGGGACGTAACAAAGCAGTAGTCCTACGGGAGGGGCCCCAGCAAATCCGCTGAAAGTACACGCGACGCAAAGACTGCCTCCTGCCGACACTGAACATCAAGTCTGTAATGTTTAGAAAATGAATGGAGAGAAGACCAAGTTGCTGCCTTACAAATCTCCGCCGGCGGCACCAAGGAACACTCGGCCCAGGACACTGCTTGCCCTCTAGTTGAATGAGCTTTAACAGAGTCCGGGACTGCTTTACCTGCCAAAAGGTAGGCTGACGTAATTATCTCTTTGATCCACCTAGACAACGTGGGCTTCGAAGCCGACAACCCCTTACGGGAACCGGCCAATAGAAGAAAAAGACGGTCCGTGCGACGAAAATCCTCGGTAACTGTGAGATATCGTTTAAACACTCTCTTAACATCCAGAGTATGTAACTGTCTCTGCTCCTGCGTCCCTGAGGCCGATCCCAGAACAGGAAGAAAAACTGACTGGGACAGATGAAATCGAGAAAACACCTTAGGCAAAAAGGAAGGGACTGGACGAAGAACCACTCGCTCTTTAGAAAATTCCAGAAATGGGGATCTACATAAAAAGCTTGCAACTCCGAGACCCTCCTAGCAGACGCAATAGCCACCAAAAACACCGTCTTAAGCGTCAAATCCTTCAAACAACATGCCCGCAAAGTTTCAAATGGGGGTTTTGTCAGAGTCGAAAGAACCAGATTAAGATCCCAGGATGGAAAGACTGATCTTACCGGAGGACAAAGAAGGCTGAGTCCCTTCAAAAACCGGGCCACATCGGGAAGACTGGCCAAAGATTTACCCCGAATCCGACCTCTGAAACAGGAGAGGGCTTCCGCTTGCACCTTAAGAGAAGAAAGAGACAGCCCTTTATCAAAACCTCACTGTAGAAATCTAACATTTGAGCCACGGACGCCCGAAAAGGAAGAATGCCAGCCTCTGCACACCAAGCCTCAAAAATTCTCCAAGTGTGAATATAGTTCAGAGAAGTGGAGCGCCGACAAGACCGAACGAAGCATGGTGGAAATTACTGGCGCTGAAAAACCCCGCTTAGCTAAACGGGCTCGTTCAAGAGCCAAGCCATAAGACAAAATCGAGCCGGGTCTGGATGTGGAACTGGCCCTTGTACCAGCAAAGTCTTGTGAATTGGAAGCCAAAAAGGAGACTTGACCGACAGACGTTGCAGATCCGCGTACCAAGGACGTCGAGGCCAGTCTGCTGCCACCAAAATTACTGGTCCTCCGTGTTCCTCGATCCACTGTAGGAGATGACCTATTAGCGGCCAAGGAGGAAATGCGTAAAGAAGGTCGGAGGGCCACTTTTGCAAGAGAGCGTCTACCCCTGCTGCTCTTGCATCCCTTCAGCAACTGAAGAATTGAGGGACTTTTGAGTTGAGACCGGTGGCGAAAAGATCTAGAACTGGAGTGCCCCAGCGCCCCACTATCAACAGAAACGCATGATCGCTGAGAGCCCATTCTCCTGGATAGAGGGTGTGGCGACTGAGAAAGTCGGCTTGAACATTCTCCACACCTGCTACATGCGATGCTGAAATGGCCGTGAGGTGAATCTCCGTCCACGCAAGGAGACTCTCCAACTCCCGACACAAGAGACGGCATCTCGTTCCTCCCTGGCGGTTGATATAGGCCACTGCCGAGGCATTGTCAGAAAGAACTCGCACCGCTTTGCCTTTCAGGAGATAACTGAAGTGCTGCAGAGCTAACCGGATCGCCCTGGTCTCCAAAAAGTTGATCGATTGAACTACTTCCAGTTGAGACCAGAGACCCTGGGTCCATCTGCCTAGGCAATGAGCTCCCCAACCTCGGAGACTGGCATCTGTCGTTAACGGTATCCACCGAGGCGAATCCAAAGGCATCCCTACAGTGGGATTCTTCATCTGTAGCCACCAAAATAGAGAGCTGCATTCTCGGTTGCGGAGAGCCAATCGCATCAGAAGCGAATCCCTCTGAGAGGACCACCAGGACAGAAGGGGCCACATATGATCCCTGGCCCAGGGCACTACCTCTATAGTGGCCGCCATGGAACCGAGAACCTGAAGATAATCTTGAGCACATGGACGCTTCTTTTGAAGTAAACTCCGTATCTGAGACTGGAGCTTTACAATCCTGGCCTGCGGCAGAAAGACTCGGTCCCGTGCCGTGTCGAAGGTGACGCCCAAATACTCCAAAGACTGAGATGGAACTAATCGACTCTTGGCTACATTTACCACCCAACCTAGGGACTGCAAGAACTCCATCACTCGGCCTGTGACGCGACAACTCTCCTGATAAGACTTCGCTCTGATTAACCAATCGTCTAAATATGGGTGAACAAGAATCCCTTCTTTTCTGAGGGCCGCGGCTACCACGACCATAACTTTGGTAAAAGTGCGAGGAGCGGTTGCTAGACCAAAGGGCAGAGCGCGAAACTGGTAATGCTGTCCTAGAATCGCAAAGCGCAAGAACTTGTGGTGAGCCGGACGAATAGGAAAATGTAAATAGGCCTCTGTGAGATCCAAGGCTGTCAAATACTCTCCCTGACGAACTGCCACTATGACAGAACGAAGGGTCTCCATACGAAAGCTTGTGACTCTGAGAGCATGATTGACAGCCTTGAGATCTAAAATAGGGCGAAGAGAGTCCTCCTTTTTGGGAACTACAAGTAAATGGAATACCGGCCTTGCCTGTACTCGGAAGGAGGGACTGGACAGATAGCCTGAAGATCTAAGAGCATCTGTAGAGTGTCTCGAACCGCCCTTGCCTTGAGAGGAGAGCGGCAGGGAGACTCCAGAAAGGCGTCTGAAATAGGCCTTGCGAACTCTACGGCATAACGGTCTTGAATAACTTCCAAGACCCACTGATCTGAAGTGATGTGGGCCCACCTCTGACAGAACTGAGAAAGACGAGCTCCGACAGGGACCAGAGGAGAGGCCCTCGCACCTTCATTGGGTAGAACGTGTCTGGGATCGAAAACCCGCGTTGGAGAAGACTGCTCCTCTGCGAGAACCCCGAAAGGACTGAGTTCTGTTGAAAAAAACGAGACCTCTGAGGTTGAAAACCCCGACCAGCTTGAAACCTACGGAAACCTCTCACTGAACCTCTACCAAACAAAGAACCTCGACTGGACAGACGAGGCCTATCTTGCGGTAGGCGAGGAACTTTAGCATCTCCTGAGGAATTAACCAATTTATCCAATTCTTCACCAAACAAAAAAAGAACCTTTAAAAGGAAACTTGCTCAACTTTGACTTGGAAGCCGCGGTCCGCCGACCAACCTTTCAACCACAGAGATCGGCGAGCAGCGACCCCCAAAGTCAAAGACTTAGAAAATGCTCGCAACAAATCATACAGGGCATCCGCCAGGAAAGCCGCCCCCGTTTCAATCTTAGCTACCTCTAGATCGATAGTTTGAAGATCATCCAAACTCCTGTCCAGGACTCTCTCTGCCCACCTGAAACAGGCTCTAGCCACTAAGGAACCACAAATGGCAGCCTGCACTGCCAAGGAAGAAACAAACTATTCCTGAGCAGAGAATCCAGTTGTCTGTCCTGAACATCACGAAGAGCCTCTATGGGGACCGTATTACGCTTAGTAACTGCCGACACCACAGCATCCACAACCGGCACCTTTAGCCCTATCCGCTTCTGGAACCAGATAGAGACGAGACATAGCTCTGGTCGGACGAAAAGCCGCATCTGGGACCTCCCATTGCGCTTTAATAACATTCCAAATGTCTTGGTGCATGGGAAAAGTTTTGGAAGCAAATCTAGAGCCCTTAATCAAGAAATCGACCTTACGGACCTCTGAGGCTGGCGGGAGCTCTTCAACGTTCAAAGTAGAGAGACCATAGAAATGAGGTCCTGCAAATCATCCTTATGGAAAACTCTGGCTACAGAAGGATCTTCTCCTTGAGCAAAAGCACTAGCCTCAGGATCTGTAGAAGAGGAATCCTCCCAGACATGTTCCGCCAGATCTTCCTCCTCTTCTAAGAAGGGCATTTCCTGATCAAGATCTGACCAAAAATATCCCTGCAAAGCTCCTTCCCTAGATCTCTTAGGGGAAGGAGGAGCAGATGTAAACGAAGTACTTGGCTCAGCTGATGACCCACCCTTCTGCAGCAAAAAAGCCTGGTACATCTGGAGCACAAACTCAGGAGGAAAACCCCCTGCCTGAGTAGGCCCAGCCTGTATCAGATCTCCTGAAGAAAAAAATGTCCAAATTTGGAACAGTGAGCACTGCAGGCTGCGTCTGGGATGGCGAAGACGGATTCAAAATGGCCGCCATTCGCGGCAAAATCGCTGTCCCGGTGTCGCGCCTGACTCCTCCGCAACTACTGGATCAGAGCACGATGGAGGAAGAAGACGCCGAAACAGCTGACTGAACCGCCAAAGGAAGAACAGGACCTGAAGTTCCCACTAGCGCTGTACAATACTTAGAAGCGCCCGAAGAGGAAACTCCCCGATGCTGACAGACGGCGCAGCGCTTACGTTTTTCGGACATGTCGGTCACTCACGTGCGTACTCGATTCATGCCGAAACTCTTTTTTTTTTTTTTTTTTTTTAAGAAAGGCCCCACTTTATCAAAGAAAATAGCGCTTAAAGAAAAAAACAAATCACTCCCGAAAAACCAAACAGTCAGGGCAGCAAGAAGAAGGTAAGAAAAGTTATGCTTACTTTCCATTCGTTTTAAATTGCTAAACTACTACACCACATACAACTGACAGTAACCAGAGCTGCCTGCTCGTTCAATAAATGGGGACACAATGCTTATTATTGTAATTTTCTTTTTTCTTTTCTTTTTTACATCTGGCTGCCTCTCCCAAAGGTAAAATCCCTTTGCTAATCAAAAGGGCAACCCTTCCCTCAGAAATTGAAATATTATTATAAGGGAGGTGGGGAGGAAAAGGGGGAGGGACCCAGGACACCCGAGTGTGACACCCCTGAGGCTGAAAGCTAATAAAGCTGAAAACAAATCCTAACAAGCCTCCAAAGAATTCCTGTGGCACAGAATAAAAGCAGAATAAAGCCAAAATATAGAGAAAAAAGGCTGAAAGGCAACAAAGAGAGACTAATGGGCTCACTTCCTACCTGCTGGGAGACTGAGAAAATACTGAGGCTACGGTCACATGACCAGGGCTCTTATTGGCTAGCTAGAGTCACAATTTTTTCTCAGTCTCCACCTGCTGGAAGGCGTGCACAACCCATCAGTCCAATCCTGGGCCGGTCCGGAGGGATGCTAAGGAAATGGTCATTTTCGACTGATAAACTAAAAACATAGTCGAAATTTAAAATAACCTTTCAGCCAAAACTGAAACCAGGCAGAAAAATGATTGAGGACCAGTTTTGGCACCATAACAGAAAGCAAAATTTGGTCGGCCTCTACTGTGAAGTAGGAACCTTCGCAAAATCTTTACTCATTCAGATTTTTAGCTCAAAGACCACTTTTATCTTGGTATACATGCTGCTGACTCCTTGAAATTTCATTTTTTGGTTAAAAAAAAAAAAGTTTTCTCCTGGAAATTAAACCTGTGCACCCTATTTGGATAACCCCTTCTTCCATTGCTCTGTTTAGAATATATTAGTCACACCCAGTTGCTTGGTGTTATGCTTGGACTCACCTCGAGTTTTCTCCATCTCCATCCGACGCAGCCGGTGCTCCCAGGTACCAAGCTCATCTACCTCCTCATCACTGTCATAATCATGCTGGTGCTGCTTCAGGGCCTTCTCCCACATCACCTGCACCTCCTGCATGGCACGCTTATGTTTCATGATCATGTCATACATCTGCTGCATCTATGTGGAGAGGAAAAGAAACAGAGCATACCTGATTCCAAACAGAGACAAAAATGACAACTTCCACCATCTTTCCTGCAGTTCTACAAAGCACCTAGTTTAGGGGTTATGTGGGTGGATACACATTAATCAGTCACCCTTCTGGAGGTCAGTTGCTGTCCAAAATCAGCACTGCGACAAGCACAAGAATGCAACTAAGTCTGGGATGCATCACAGCAGAGAGTGACTCTTCAAGGAAGAGTAAGGAAAAGATCAGTGCACTTTCTCAACTCTTCCCCCACTTCAGCAAGAGAGACAGATGAAGGGACTGAGGTTTATAGATGAATTTCCAGGTTCTGGTGCTCTAACTCCTAACGTGTCACTGTTGGCCTATGTGCATTACCTCCTGCTGCTCCTTCAGCTGTTCCTCTGTGCCTCTGACAACTCCGTCACACCCACAAGTCCCACAGGCTTTCCTTTCTCATAACCCAAGCCCTTCAGATCATGAACTGCAATAAGAAGAGTTTACTGAGGATGAGAATTAAGAATATAAAACTAGAATGGTTCAGATTATGCAGTCCTCTCTAGCTCTTTGCTATAATGGAACATTGTGATGCGACATTTCATAGGGCACGTCCCAAAGAAATCTACAAATCTGAGATTATGTCTGTGCCCCTCTGCCATGCTCTCTATTGTCAAATCTTTTTCTAGTGCTTTAAGAACGTAGGACCTCAGAAGTACTGGGGAATCACCAGCTAACATCTGATCAGAGAACACAATTTCGAAATAGCATATTGATGTTCATCCCTGGCTATTGCCAGCACTTATGCATCAACTACTTGGGTGACTCACAGCATTGAGCTTCCCTTTCATATGCTAAAAACACAACGCACAGGGCGGCTCACCTGTCAGCAAGTTTGTTTCTGGCAAATCTTGGCAATCTCTTCTGGCAGCACATCACTTTTTCCTCCTCTGGCCCCCATCTACTCTTCCTCTTCCGTTTAGCCACAGTACGGGCCAATGGCAATAAGGAGAGGATGACGAGGCAGTTTCAGTTACTTCAGTAATACTTTTGCGCTTGGGACAGACTTCCTGAACAAGAGCTTTGTGGCATGACTTCGCCTTCCGAAACTGATCCAGTTTGTGCTTGTAGTACTTGAAGCCTTTGCTGTTTGGATCATACAGAAACCTGTGTTTATTAAAAAAAAAAAAAAAGAAAGATGTTTTATGATAGTGGAGTATGCCAGCACTATGAGAACATCAGGTCTAGATCAGAGAAATCCTGACACCTCACTCATTCAAGTTAAAAACAGACCCAGCACTACATATGGGCAATAACTACAAGATTGTGTCATTATGCCACCAAATATACTGGGAATAATTTCATAAGATTGTGGCACATAAAGTTCAAAAGTGTGCACATAAAGTTCAAAAGTGTGCTTATTTTATAAAGGCAACACAAGCGCCTATGTGCCCTTGTAAAATAGGCTTCCAGAACCAACCCAGAAGCACACTAATTCACACCTGCTTGAAAGATCATATAAATCTGTGCTGTATAATTTAAGTACATACTCATGCATTTTATCATAGATGCATTATGTAGAAACTCCGCCAAAACTACACCATGGAAAAATGTCTATGCATAGATCACATAAGGAGAAGAAATTAGGTCTTACCTGCTAATTTTTTTTTCTTCAGTCAAATAGACCAACCCAGAACTTGGGATTACACCCATCTACCAGCAGGTGGAGACACAGTAGTACAGAACTGAGCTCTACTCTAACAGGCAATGTACAGCTGCTTCAAATCAGTATTTTGATAAAGCAGTGGAATAAATGGGATTCACCAACAGCTGAAACAGAGCTTTGCTTATCTTACCAAAGAATTCAAAGAGCTGAAACACGCTAAAGAATGGAAGAGCAGGTAGCTGAACTGGTCTGTTGGGACAAAAGGGAAAGAAATAGCAGGTAAGATCTAGTTTCTCCTTCCTTAAGAGTCCTCATTGAAACCAGTCCAGAACTTGCAGGATGTATCAAAGCAGTTAAGTTGGGAGGGGAACAGACATCCATGTTGAAAGAATTGAAACCCCAAAGGAAGATTCCTTCCTGACCGAAACATTCAGCCTGTAATATCTTGAGAAGGTGTAAAGCAAAGACCACGTTGCTGATCTGAAAATTTCTTCCACATTAACCGCTTGCAATTCAGCCCAAGATGCAGCAATTCCTCTTGTACAATAAGCTTTCTTAGCCAACAGGAGCTCCTTGCCCATTAAAATATAAGCTAAGGAAATCATCTTTCAACCACCAAGCAATGGTAGCCTTAGAAGCGGGTTGTCCTTTCTTGGGGCCAGCAAAGAGGACAAAGCCAGTCACATCTACGAAAATCATTAGTAAATCATTAAGATGCGATGGACGTCCAACAACCTCATTTCCACAGACCTCTCACCAAAATTGAGAAAATCAAAGGCTGATTTAAGTGGAATACACAACTTTTGGAAGAAAGGGAACAGTTTTGAGATATAAACTCCAACTTCCATGAAATGAAGGAAGGGGATGGATTTCAGAAACCCTCCTAGCTCAAACAGGTACTAGTAAAACAGACTTTAGGTAAGCTAAGTTGAAGGATCTTAGGTTAAGAGGCTCAAAGGGAGCTCTCTGTAGTGCCTTCAGTACCAAAATTAAGATTCCACTCTGGACAAATGTCAGCATATCCTTTCTTTCTCACTTTCACCTTTCAAGAGCCAAACAATAAGACCAAAGGAAGATGGATCTTCCATCTAGATTAGACCTAGGGAGAGAATTTCCTTGCAAAGAGGAAGACGCTGAGGTTGATCTATAAGTCCGCATGCTATGATTTCCTGGGCCAATCTGGAGCCACTAGAATTACATGACCAGGTTGAAGAGCAACCCAGCGAAGCATCCTACCTATGGAGTTTCCAAGTTTAAGCGTTTGTTATACTGCCCATCAAAAGATTATCTGAGCAATTTACAATATCAGTACAATAACAAAATGTGAGGAAAGGAAACAAAATAGTGAGGGTAAGAAAGAAAGAGAAGAGGAAGAACGGCAATATGCATAGGAAAGAGAAGAGAAAAGGTAAAAAAAAAAAAAGGAAAGAGTAGATAGGTTTGAGATTACAGTTCACAGGCTCACACTGGGAGGAACTACTGAAAATCCATATTAAAGGAAACAGAAGCTATAGGCGATTTAGTTAAAGGCATCATCAAATAAAAAGATCTTGAGTTTGGATCTAATGAGGTCTGGGTACGCAGATGGTGGGGCAAAGTTCCAGAGCATGACCCCATGACTGAAGATGGACTGGCGAGTGATATATCTAATCTGTCTAAAGGAAGACCCCAGACATTGTTAAGAGGATCTCAGGGCACATGGTGGGCAGTAGGGGATCAGTTAAGTGAGAAAAATAACATAAGGCCTGTGCATTGAATTTGAATACTAACAAGAGAATCTTATATTATTCTGTGTGTGAGGGATATCCAGTGAGCGGATTTAAGGAGGGTTTAAAATTTCTAGATCCAGTTAAAACTTTAATATAAAAGTGTTCTGTAGGTGGGGTAACTTTATTTTTAAGGCCTTTGTATAAAGCATTGCAATAATCAATTTGGCTAAGTACCAGATGCGCAGATTGATGTAGGGTAGCCCATGTAACGCTGATATTTAAAAAAGGTTCCAGAGGAGATCTTGGAAATTATAGACCAGTGAGCCTAATGTCGGTGCCGGGCAAAATGGTAGAGTATTATAAAAAACAAAATTACAGAGCATATTCAAAAGCATGGATTAATGAGACAAAACCAACATGGATTTAGTGAAGGGAAATCTTGCCTCGCCAATTTATTACATTTCTTTGAAGGGGTGAACAAACATGTGGATAAAGGTCAGCCGGTCGATACTGTGTATCTGGATTTTCAAAAGGAATTTGACAAAGTACCTCATGAAAGACTCTAGAGAAAATAAGAGAATCATGAGATAGAAGGTAGTGTTCTATTGTGGATTAAAACCTGGTTAAAGGATAGAGAGCAGAGAGTAGGATTAAATGGTCAGTATTCTAAATGGAGAAGGGTAGATAGTGGGGTTTATGCAGGGGTCTGTGGTGCTGGGACCAATACTTTTTAACATATTTATAAATGATTTAGAGATGAGAGTAACTAGTAAGGTAATTAAATTTGCTGACAAGACCAAGTTATTCAAAGTTGTTAAATCACAAGAAGACTGTGAAAAGGAGTGGAGGAGTGGCCTAGTGGTTAGGGTGGTGGACTTTGGTCCTGGGGAACTGAAGAACTGAGTTCGATTCCCGGCACAGGCAGCTCCTTGTGACTCTGGGCAAGTCACTTAACCCTCCATTGCCCACCGCATTGAGCCTGCCATGAGTGGGAAAGCGCGGGGTACAAATGTAACAAAAATAAATAAAAATAAAAGAAGATCTTATGAGACTGGGCATCCAAATGGCAGATGACGTTTAATGTGAGCAAGTGCAAAGTGATGCATGTGGGAAAGAGGAACCCAAACTATAGGTACATGATGCAAAGTTTCAAATTAGGAGTCACAAACCAGGAAAGGGATCTAGGTGTCATCGTTGACGATACTTTGAAACTCTCTGCTTAGTATACAGCGGCAGCAAAGAAAGCAAATAGAATGTTAGGTAGGTGTTCAATTCTGGTCACTGCATCTCAAAAAAGAAAAGGAACAGAGAAGGGTGATGAAAATGGTAAAGCAGATGGGATGACTTCCCTATGAGGAAAGGCTAAAGCTGCTAAGGCTCTTCACCTTGGAGAAAAAACGGCTGAGAGGAGATGATAGAGGTCTATAAAATAATGAGTGGAGTGGAACGGGTAGACGTAACATAGTAGATGACGGCAGAGAAAGACCTGAACGGTCCATGCATTCTGCCCACAAGATATATGCATACTTTATGTGTATACCTGACCTTTATTTGTATCTGCCATTTTCAGGGCACAGACCGTAGAAGTCTGCCCAGCACTAGCCACGCCTCCCACCTGCGGCTCTGCCACCCAATCTCCGCTAAGCTTCTGAGGATCCATTCCTTCTGAACAGGATTCCTTTATGTTTATCCCACGCATGTTTGAATTCCGTTACCGTTTTCATCTCCACCACCTCCCGCGGGAGGACACTCCAAGTATCCACCACTCTCTCCGTGAAAAAATACTTCCTGACATTTTTCTTGAGTCTGCCCCCTTCAATCTCATTTCATGTCCTCTAGTTCTACTGCCTCACTGGCCTCCCACTTAGCCATCTATCCCCCCTTCAATCCGTTCAGAACTCTGCTGCACGTCTTATCTTCCGCCTGGGCCGATAAGCTCATATCACCCCTCTCCACAAGTCACTTCACTGGCTTCCGATCGTACTGCATCCAGTTCAAGCTTCACCTACTAACCTACAAATGCACTCAATCTGCAGCCCCTCATTACCTCTCTACCCTTATCTCCCCTTACGCTCCTACCCGAAACCTCCGCTCACAGGACAAATCCCTCCTCTCTGCACCCTTCTCCACCACTGCCAATTCCAGGCTCCGCCCTTTCTGCCTCGCCTCTCCCTATGCTTGGAATAAACTTCCTGAGCCTATACGCCAAGCCCCCTCCCTGCCCATCTTCAAATCCTTGCTCAAAGCCCCTTCAATGTCGCCTTCGGCACCTAACCATTATACCTCTATTCAGGAAATCTAGACTGCCCCAATTCGATTGTCTGCACATTTTGTCCATTAGATTGTAAGCTCCTTTGAGCAGGGACTGTCCTTCTTTGTTAAACTGTACAGCACTGTGTAACCCTAGTAGCGCTTTAGAAATGTTAAGTAGTAGTAGTAGTACTGCCTTCCCATCTACGGAAAAGGTTCGTTTCCGGATTAATACCTTTCAAATATTTGAATGTTTGTATCACATCACCCTTGTTTCTCCTTTCCTCCAGGGTATACATGTTCAGGTCAGCAAGTCTCTCCTCATACGTCTTGTAACGCAAATCCCATACCATTTTTGTAGCTTTTCTCTGCACCGCTTCAATTCTTTTTACATCCTTAGCAAGATACGGCCTCCAAAACTGAACACAATACTCCAGGTGGGGCCTCACCAACGACTTATACAGGGGCATCAACACCTCCTTTCTTCTGCTGGTCACACCTCTCTCTATACAGCCTAGCACCCTTCTAGCTACGGCCATCGCCTTGTTACACTGTTTCGTCGCCTTCAGATCCTCAGATACTATCACCCCAAGATCCCTCTCCCCTTCTGTACATATCAGACTCTCACCGCCTAACACATACGTCTCCCATGGATTTCTACTCCCTAAGTGCATCACTTTGCATTTCTTCGCATTGAACTTTAATTGCCAAACCTTAGACCATTCTTCTAGCATCCGCAGATCCTTTTTCATGTTTTCCACTCCTGGGTGTCCATTCTGTTACAAATCTTAGTTTCATCCGCAAAAAAGCAAACTTTACCTTCTAATCCTTCGGCAACGTCACTCACAAATATATTGAACAAAATCGGCCCCAGCACCGATCCCTGAGGCACTCCACTACTCACCTTTCCCTCATTCGAGTGAATTCCATTAACCACCACCCTCTGGCATTTGACCGTCAACCAGTTCCTAATCCAATTCACCACGTTGGGTCCTATGTTCAGCCCGTCAAGTTTATTCAAGAGCCTCCTGTGGGGAACCGTGTCAAAAGCTTTGCTGAAATCTAAGTAGATTACGTCTATAGCATGTTCATGATTCAATTTTCTGGTCACCCAGTCAAAGAATTCAATGAGATTTGTTTGGCATAATTACCTTTGGTAAAACCATGTCTCGGATCTTGCAACTTATTGGCTTCCAGGAAATTCACTATCCTTTCCTTCAACATCGCTTCCATTACTTTTCCAATAACCGAAGTGAGGTTTACCGGCCTGTAGTTTCCAGCTTCTTCCCTATCACCACTTTTGTGAAGAGGGACCACATCAGATAAATAAAGAATTCTTTGGGCTGTGTGGAGCTCTCAGCTCAAGCAGCCACTAGGGTGGCTGATGTCACTTTCTCCCATCTTAGTGAGTCTTGACATGAAAGCTGCATCTGCAGCCCAATACTTGAGCCACAAAAGATGTCTTGCCCACACCCAAAGCAAATCATAGAGAGCGTCAGCTAAATAGACTAAGACCACCTTGAGAGTAGGAAAATCCAAAAGTTGAAGCTCAAGGTCCTGGGCAGACTCACTTGCTGAATCTAATGGAGACAAGTTCTATCAATGTAGGAACAAAAAAGACTGTAGCCTGGATACACAAGGAATCTAACTCAAAGGAGAGCTTCAAAGATGCTTCCAGCCTATGATCCTAAACATCCTTAACAGACATGTTGCTTTGACAGGAATAGTGTCTTAGTTTCTAACATTATAGGATCTGCCAGAGAGGAAATATTGAGAACCGTTTTGTAAAAGAGCCTAGCCACTGTAGGATCACCACTCTCCCCTCCTGAGAGCTCACCCTCTTCCCAAGGCTCTTTGAATCCTAAATTCCAAAAACTAGAGAAAAGGCTGCTTCAGATCATGGTCCTGAGAGCAAGAATTCCATCTCCCATTTCTGAGGGTGCTCTAACCTTCATCTCTTGGAAGATAATTCCTCCTAAAAAACAAGAAACCTTCTTAGTTTGAGCCCACTTCAGCAAATAAGTCTGATGAAGTGACAGCACCAAACTGGGAGAAAAAAGAGCAGCTAGTCCTAGTGCCTCAGAAGACCCCAAGGATTGAGAGACTGTGCTAGTGTGAAATCTGACAAAAACTGAGAGATCTGAACTGTAGAAAGCTTATTTGCAGAAGACAAAAAGTGTACAGGAACCCAAGATGGCTGCCACACATTCTGAGATAACTGGAGGAGCGCTCTGAAATGTTATCTGTACCACGGCCCAAGCCCAGGCTGTCTATCGGACTTCTATCTAAATTTTGTATGGAATCAGATCACCTCCAAGGGGAAAGGAGGCGCAGTGAACTGCTGCAAAGTGCCTTTAGGGCTCAGTTCTGTACACTATCTCCATCTGCTGGTAGATGGGCATAACCTGCAAGTTCTGGACTGGTCCTTTTGAGACGCTAAGGAAAAGTAGATGCACTCTTTCCACATGCCTACTTTTTACTTGTAAATGCTATTACACAATTTTATAAAAGCCCTTATACACATATGAAACAGGCTTTACATGCAGAAAAAGCTTTATAAAATACCCCTATCAAGAGGCCTATTTACAAAACCTGCTTTGAATGCAAATCCTTTACAGTAACTGTTAAGTGTATTCTTGGCACTTAGTGGAAGACAGCCATGATTAACATGGGGCAAAACCCACCTCCATGTGTTAACTGCATAGCTGCCAACATAGAATGTACTTAGCTACACTGTACTATCAGTCTCATTAGCAATTAATGCACAGTAGCAATCTGTGTACTAAACGCAAGGTGCAGTCCTCACCTATTTCATGCACCCAACATGAATTTTCACATTAGATGCTGAATATGGTAGTTAACATGTACCAACAGTTAATGTGTGTTACATCCCTTCAGAAAAACACCTAACACAGCTAGTAAATAGGCCCAAGTCCTCAGGGCACATAATCATGCACTATTATAAAACAATACAAAAATAAATATCCCTAATAGCCATTTAATTTTATCTAGATTTTAGCACAAGGGAAGGGACAAATTGTGGTTACGCTGTCAGCATATCAAATTGTTACCTAAGAGCGGGGTTTTCTCGATTATGCTGCATGGCTATCATTTCCACATCTGGACCCCCATCAGCTACAAACCGAGCCAGCTTCTCAGCAACGGTCTTTGTCTCTTCATCGTCTGGGGTGTGAAACTTTAAGCAGGTTGTCAGTACTGGTTTCAACTCACACACCAAACAGTCAAAAACCTAATTGTGCTAAGAACCCAAGGTGAAATAAGGGCAAAAGGAGGAGTTTAAATAGAGCAATAACACAGGAAGTCTCACCACTGCCTTCTAACCCAACGAATGTTAATGTCCTTTCAGCCCTGTAGCCTCCTTTTCTTTTCAAGCAAAGAGGTGAATAAACATTTTCCAACCACATCCCACTCAACCAGCACACTACCAGAAATTAGAGTGTTAAGGATGGGCATAGTGACTGCACAATGTGTGCTCATGGCACACTAGAAACAGGTGAATGCACCCACGCTGCCCCTCTGGGCATAGTAACTGCACAGTATGAGCTCACGCGATACTAGAAACAGGTGAATGCTCCCAGTCTGTCCCTCTGGAGAAAGTGGAGTAGCTTGCCACCAGGGAAATGCCACATACTCCATGGTGATATCATCTGATGGAGCATTGTGTGCCAGAGTTCTCTTCCCGCTCAGAGAAGTCTAAATTAGACTTCTGAGCATGCACAGGGTGCTCATGCTGCCTCTTGTGCTTCTTCCCCTTCAGTCTATATTTAACCTAAGTGTATAAGTTCAATGTTTTTGTTCAAACTATCCCTTTTTTTAATGGAATGGGGGGGGGGGGGGGGGGAAGGTGGAGTGTGGCTGCAAACCCCTGATAGCTAAAGAACCCCCATTACAGGTAAGCAACTTCATTTTCTCCACAAGCAGGGAGGGGTGCAGGTACACTCAATGGTGCATCCCTAGCCGAGGGCCACAGAATTTTTGGTTTCTTCAGTGGTCTGGAACTGTCACATAAGGTGGGAAACAGACTGCGGAGCACCTGGGCTGAGGAATGCCTAGGGCAGGCAGTGAAGGTCTAATAAAAGTGTGAATTGGGAGCACATGTGCTACTTCACAGGTTTTCGCAATGGGAGCCAACCCGAGTTGTGTGACAGAGGTAGCCCTGGTATGGAAGACCTGCAAAAGTATTGCAAATTAAATGAAGTATGGTATCTTTGGACAATGTTCTTCTGGAAGCAGGTCTACCTGGTTGTTGGGATTTAAAGGTCACAAACAGCTCAGAAGAGTTGCATAAATCTTTGTTCCATGAGGTACTAGAGAAAGATTCATGGACAATCTAGAGTATGCAGGGAAGCCTGTGTTTGCACTGGATGTGGAGGCAGCAAGAAAGTTGATAAGATGGATTGGTTAAGGTGAAAACTCAAAACTATTTTGGGCAGGCATTTGGGATAGGCTCGTAAAAGCACTCTACTGGAGAAGAATTGCATGCAGGGAGGGTAGTGAACTAGAGATTTCTTTGAGGTTTGCTAAGATTATGTAGAGATGATGTCATAAGACCTCTCATGAAACAGGAGATCAGAGGGTGGGTGGCAAGAGATTTCCCTTGCAGAAGTCAAAGGAAAGCCAAAATGACCACTAGATGGAATCAAACAGATAAAGGTTTTGAGTCCTGACTCTATAAAGTGTAGTAGATACAGAAGAAACCTTGGCAGTGGTCATGGGAACATGGACACCATTTAACTTGGAATAACTTCTGTTTTGCTGGCTTGACACTAAAAGTACTTGCTTCTTTGGTTCTGTCAAAGGAAGAGGGTTGACTAAGTCCCATTCAAACTCCAAGCTGTCAATGAAAAGCTCCAGAGATTGAGGCATAGGATCAGACCTTGGCTCTCAGTTAGTAGGGTTGGGTGATGTCCCAGTGATATTGTTGGGCTAATAGATTCATAGTTTTGGAAGCCAATCTGTCTCAGCCAGTATGGAGCAACAAGGATGACTTGTGCTTTGTCTCTGTATATCTTTTGAAGGACTCTGGAGGTCAGAGCAAAGGGTGGAAAAGCATAAAGGAGACCCTATATCCAAGGGATGCTAAAGGCATCTGATGCAATTCTGTGCGTCCTTGGTCAGAGGAAGCAGAAGACAGTGAATTCTGTATTGTCTTGAGAAGTGCAAGATCCATGGGGTGGTGTTCCCCATAGGTTAAAAGCATCTGAACAGTGTTGAAGTTTAAGGTTCACTTGTGTAGATGTAATTTGTGACTGAGGAAGTGCTAGGAGGAGTGGAGGAGAGTCCTAGTGGTTAGAGCACTGGTCTTGACATCCAGAGGTGGCTGGTTCAAATCCCACTGCTGCTTCTTGTGATCTTGGCCAAGGCACTTAACCCTTCATTGCCTCAGGTACAAACAGATTGTGAGCCCTTCAGGGACAGAGAAATACCTAATGTACCTGAGTGTAACTCACCTTGAGCTACTACTGAAAACGTGTGAGCAAAATCCAAATAAATAAACAAACAAACCTATTTGACTGTGCTGTCCTGGAAGACAAGCAATCTGTAGAGTAGTATCCAATGCAGTTCCGAGGTTCCAAATTTTTACAGCTTCCCAGCAGAGGCAAAGAAAGCCTCAGCCATCTTGTTTGTTTATGCAAAACATGGAAACTTGATTATCTATTTGGATAAGAACTTGAGAATAAATCCAGGGTAAAGACATTTGAAGATGTAAATTGTTCTAAGCCACAGAATGTTTATACGGAGAGATATTTTGCAATGGTGTCCTCCATTCGAGAAGGTGGGCACCCCAACCATGTATTGAGACAACACACGGTTAACATCATCTGTGGTAATGGAGCTTGAAATAGACATCCCCAGTTTAGATCTGAACAATGAGCCATCATTTCAGAGAATGTATGGTGTTGTCCAACAACATTCTCTTGCCAAGGGGTTGCCAATGTTGGTTCCAATACAATTTTAGATGCCATTAGAACGGACGCATGGCAGTCTTGGCTAGAGGAACCATGTGGGATGGTTGTCATGTGGCTTAGAAGCTAGAGAAAGTATCAAGCTAAGGTTGATTAAATGTGATCTGATCTGCTTGCAAGACGATGAAAAGTTTGAGTTCTATATTCTGGAAGGTAAGCTTTGGCTTCTGTTGTATCCAAGTAAGCTCCTATGAACTGTAAGGCTGGTAGGGTCAGTATGGACTTTTCTACACTGATGAGGAATCCCAGCAACTGAAGTATGTTGGCAGTTGTGTTGGAGCAGAAAGGAGCCAATCATTGAAATACAGAAACCAATATTTTCTGTGAAGGGCAGCAGCCACCTCAATAAGACATTTTGTGAAAACTCGAGATGCCAAAGAAAGCCCAAAAAGGAAGAACTTTGTATTGGAAACAGATGTGGAACGTGAATCTTAAAAACTGCCAGTGATATCAATTAAGGCATCCTTGAGGCTGAAAACAGCAAGCCAGTCTTTCTAAATTAGTAGAGAAAGAATGGTTGCAGAAACTTCATTTTGAGTTTTTCTTTCTTGAACCGATTGGAATCGCAAAGGTCCAATATAGGTCTCAGTCCTCCTGATTTTTTGGCAACTAGGAAAAATCTTGAGCAATATTCCATGTTTGCAAAGTAGATGATAGTTCTTCTATTACATCCACTAAACATAAACAAACTTTTAAAAGCAAGTCATCTCTTCCGCTAGTAGTTTCCTTCATAGGACCTCAATGCAGAGGGTCTGTTGAAATTTTTATTCTATGACCTAGGAGAATAATTTGAATTACCCAGCAGTCTGCAATGATGGCTTGCCACGTTTCCAACAAATGTTGGAGCCTTCCACTTACAAGAGGGAGTCAAGCGGCAAAAGATGGTTTGGCCACTGGGGTTGCCAGTAATCCTTGTAGCTTCTGCCCTCTTGGACATCAATTATGAAGATATGATCGAGGAGACTGAAGATGAACCTGCTGTCTTGAATATGACTGATTTCTTCTTCTGGGATAAAACTGCTGGAAATATTGGAACCAAGAAGGTTTCCTGAAGCTAAATCTGCTGTCTTGAATATGATATCTTCTTCTGGAATAAAACTGTAGGAATATTGGAACTGATAAGGTTTCCTGAATTGTGTTTGTTGATGTTTTCTGGCCTGTAAGCCTCATTCATGAGATTGAGAAGAACATTCTCTGAAAATGGAAGAACTGTCCTTTCTGCATCTTGGATCTTTTCACCAGTCACCCAACAAAAGCATGTGTCAGTCTATCATGAGATCTTCTGACACTGTACTTTGTGCTGAGATAGCTGTTGCTGCTGCTCTTGTTGCAATGTCAATCATCATAAAAAAGATTTTTTTTCCCCCTTTGCTGTCCAAAGTTTTGCTGTCTTTCCCCATTGGTCCATATATTTACATCTCAGAAGTTTTGAGGCAGCTTCCAAAATGACAGATAGGAAAGGGAGATAGTAGTAATCAAGCCCTAGTGTTGACAAAACCTTATTTCAAAGTTCTAGCTTTCTTGATGTGGGCTGCATGGAAAGCAGGGTCTTCCAGATAAGAGGAGCTTGTGTACCAGCACAGTTATGATCTCTTTAGTTGCCAATCAAGACTAGAGGATGGATCAAAGTCCTTATTACCCAGATGTTCAGACAGTACCGGAGAAAGAGCATTAAACATTTTTTGTACAAATGTTGGCAGTTTCCTCTTTTTGTTTGGCACTAGAGACAGAATGGCAAATTTCTCTCACTTTGTCTGCAGAAGGCTGTGCAGACTTATGCTATTGAGACAGACATGACAGGCAAAATGGTAGAGACTATTATTAAGAACAAAATTACAGAGCATAATTCAAAAGCATGGATTAATGAGACAAAGTCAACATGGATTTAGTGAAGGGAAATCTTGCCTCACCAATCTACATTTCTTTGAAGGGGTGAACAAACGTGGATAAAGGTGAGCCAGTTGATATTATGTATCTGGATTTTCAGAAGGCGTTTGACAAAGTACCTCATGAAAGACTCTAGAGGAAATTGGAGAGTCATTGGATAGGGTAGGTAGTGTTCTACTGTAGATTAAAAACTGGTTAAAAAATAGAAAGCAGAGAGTTAAATGGTCAATATTCTCAATGGAGAAGGGTAGTTAGTGGGGTTCCCCAGGGCTCTGTGCTGGGACCACTGCTTTTTAACATATTTATAAATGACCTAGAGATGGAAGTAACTAGTGAGGTAATTAAATTTGCTGATGACACAAAGTTATTCAAGTCGTTAAATTGCGGGAGGATTGTGAAAAATTACAAGAGGATATTACGAGACTGGGCATCTAAATGGCAGATGACGTTTAATGTGAGCAAGTGCAAAGTGATGCATGTGGGAAAGAGGAACCCGTATTATAGCTACGTCATGCAAGGTTCCACGTTAGGAGTCACAGACCAAGAAAGGGATCTAGGTGTCGTCGTTGATGATACGTTGAAACCTTCTGCTCAGTGTGCTACTGTGGCTAAGAAATCAAATAGAATGTTAGGTATTATTAGGAAAGGAATGGAAAATAAAAGTGAGGATGTTATAATGCCTTTGTATCGCACCATGTGCGACCGCACCTCGAATATTGTGTTCAATTCTGGTTGCCTTCATCTCAAAAAAGATATAGTGGAATTAGAAAGGTGCAGAGAAGGGCGACGAAAATGATAAGGGGATGGGATGACTTCCCTATGAGGAAAGGCTAAAGCGGCTAGCGCTCTTCAACTTGGAGAAAGGCGGCTGAGGGATAGAGGTCTATAACATAATGAGTGGAGTGGAATGGGTAGATGTGAAGCGTCTGTTTACGCTTTCAAAATACTAGGGCTAGGTACCGACGGGCTTCCTGAAACCGCCTCTGGAGTTACCCGGGGCGAGCACTGGCCCGAGCCCTGACCTCTGGTAACCTCTTGCCCTTAGACGTGCCGAGATCGGTCACGATTTTGTCCAGCTCGACCCCAAAGAGCAGCTTGCCTTTAAAAGGCAACTTAGCCAGGCGGGACTTAGAGGCGTGGTCCGCAGACCAATGTTTCAGCCAAACCAGCGCCGCACAGAGACTGTCTGAGCCATGCCTTTAGCCGAGGCTCTCAAGACATCATACAGTAAGTCTGCCAAATAAGCCAAGGCCCGATTCCAGGGCCGGCCAGTCAGCCCTCAAGGAAGGATCCGAGGGGGAAGCCCGCTGCACAATCGTCAGGCACGCCCTGGCCACGTAGGAGCCACAAACTGAGGCCTGCAAACTTAAGGCAGCCGCCTCGAAGGACGACCTTAAGGCCGCCTCCAATCTTCTGTCTTGGGCGTCCTTTAGGGCTGTGCCACCTCCCACCGGCAACGCCGTTTTCTTAGTCACCGCGGTGATTAAAGAATCCACGGTAGGCCAAAGAAAGGCCTCATGTTCACCTTCAGGCAAAGGATAGAGGCGGGACATAGCCCTAGCCACTTTGAGGCTCGCTTCCGGGACATCCATTGAGCCGAAATTAAGTGTGTGCATGGCATCATGCACGTGGAAGGTTCTAGGCGGGCGCTTCGTCCCCAGCATAATGGCGGAGCCAACAGGGGCCAAGGGAGAGATGTCCTCCGGAGAGGAAATCTTTAAAATGCTCATGGCCTGCATTAACAGGTTGGGCAAATCCTCTGAGCGAAAGATCCGTGCTGCAGAGGGGTCATCCGCTCCATCCGAGCGGGAATCCGTCTCCTCCAAGGAATCCCCAAAGGACCGTTGGGAGAACTCAGATACGCTGCCCTCATCTACATCAGAGGAAAACAGCGTCCTCTAAGGCCTGGGAATCCACCCGAGGGCGTTTACTTCCGGGGGCCTCAACCCCTTTATCAGATAAGGGAGAAGGGGCAGCGTTCTGCATAAGGAAGGCCTGATGCAGCAGCAAAATAAACTCGGGGGAGAAACCCCCCAGACTGTGCACTTCAGCAGTCTGGGCCACAGCCCTAGACGCACCCTCAACCGGCGCTCGCAAGAGCGGGGGAGAAAACATGCTGCGCATCCAAGATGGCGTCCGGCGCGACACTCCGCGAAGGAGCCGCGCGGGGAAGAACGGCGCTTAACTGTAGCCGCTTTTTTGCCGTCGCCCAAATCAAGGGCGTCCATGGCATGAACGTCTCCCAGCTCAAGGGCGGCCCAAGAAGAAGCCGTCTGAGCAGAGTGGCTGGCCAAGATGGCGGGAGGCGAGCAGCGGGGGATGGGCGTTTATGGCGGGAAAAACCGCCGCACCGGAGGAAGACCCGGGACACTGACCGGCCTCCGAACTAACACCCAACAAGGGCGAATCAGACTTTAATACCCCCGCATCCCCGCTAGGAGTGCACACGCGGTCCGGGGAGCGATTCTTCGCGCCCTCGCCCTCCGAAGCCATAGGCCACGTGGAGATCAATCGGGGAACCCCCTGCCCGCTATAAAAAAGGTAAAAATTACCTGCTTCTCGCTCCGAGCTGTAACGACCTGGTGTCCCAGTGAGTAGCTGCAATAAACGTTTAAATAAACGTCGAAATAAACGCCTTTAAGGACATCCAAAAAAAAATTTTTTTTTTTTTTTAACGGAGCCAGCGGGAGGGGGGAGAAAAGGAGGGACCTGGCGCCACCAGGTTTGCACTTGCTCAAGAAGAGCCCTCAACCCCAGGCACTCAACCAAACCTAAAAATTAGGCTTGGAGGCCTAGCCAGAGCTGCTGCTGTGTGTGACCACCACCTGCTGAGATAGAGAACATACTGAGGAGTTTCCGGCAGCACATGACCACATATAGGGAGGCAAAAGGATTGCTCTCTATCTCCACCTGCTGGTAGATGGACACAACCCACCAGTCTATGGATTGATCAGCATGATGATATGGAAGCGTCTGTTTACGCTTTCCAAAAAATACTAGGACTAGGGGCATGCGATGAAGCTACAATGTAGTAAATTTAAAATGAATCAGAGAAAATCTTTCTTCACTCAACGTGTAAACTCTGGAATTTGTTGCCAGAGAATGTGGTAAAGGTGGTTAGCTTAGCGGAGTTTAAAAAAGGCTTGGGCGGCTTCCTAAAGGAAAAGTCCATAGACCATTATTAAATGGGGAAAATCCACTATTTCTGGGATAAGCAGTATAAAATGTTTTGTACTTTTTTGGGATCTTGCCTGGTATTTGTGATCTGGATTGGCCACGGAGAAACAGGATGCTGGGCTTGATGGACCTTTGGTCTTTCCCAGTATGGCAATACTTATGTACTTATGGAGAAGCCACTGCTTGCCCTGGGATTGGTAGCATGGAATGTTGCTTCTATTTGAGTTTCTGCCAGGTACTTGTGACCTGGATTGGCCACTACTGGAAACAGGATACTGTGCTAGATGGAGCATTGGTCCTGACCCAGTATGGCTGCTTCATTTTCTGCTCATACTTTATAAAACACTGTTTACTTACTTGGAAGCCCTGTGAGCTGTTGGCCTGCGGCTGATTAGGAGAAAGGTCTGCTAGAATCAGGGGAGGAAGGGAGGTGGCGTGTAGGAAAAAGGTCTGCTAAAATCATGGGAGGAAGGGAGGTAGAGTGTAGGAAAAAGGTCTGCTAAAATCATGGGAGGAAGGGAAGTGAAGGTCCTGATTCTGCAAGACTTGTGCTCCAGAGGCCCCAGGCACTGTCTGAAAGATGGGTGCTTCCTGTACAGCAATTTTTTGCCCAGGATTACTGATTTCTGCTGGTTTCAGCGCCAGAAGCTGTGATAAGGGACATACATTGGTGGAAGTGCAGCCATAAAGAAAAGTGAACGCAAAACTAATAGACTCATTAGTAAATACTGGGATAGGAGCCATGGAGCAGTGTTTAAAAGTTAGCGATTGACGAAAAAGTGCTTGAGGAACCGAGAAGGCATGGAGAGCTACTTGGCATGTCCTGCAGATAGAGTGAAGAGGACGAGCACTCGAAATGGTGCAGTACTCAGAGGTCTAATTTAGACTTCTCTAAGCTGGACAAGAGCTCCTGCACAAGGCTCCAGTCAGATGTCTCGAATATGTCCACATTTCCTGCGGATAACAAAACTGAACCATATAGGAATGATGAAGAAATTATAAGCCCTTAGATTGGAATGGTGGGCAAATGTGAGTCTCCTCTTGATCACGGAGAGGAGGTAAGAGATTAAAGGTTGAAAAATGAATGATCTGGGTGGAAGAAACAGTTGGGAAGACAAATTTGGGATTATACTAAATTTGGAGGAAAAACCAATTTGTGAAGGGAATCATTACATACTGATGGCTTATTCTATATGTAAAATGCACAATATATAATAGATTATGGACTGTTATAGCTTTGTAGCAGAAGTTTCATCAGTGTTGACTGTCTCAAGCTGTATTGCTAAAAGCTTAAAAATAGTAAAAATAAAATAAATATTAGAGGAGAACAGGAGGATCCTTCCAGCTGGCAGGGCAGCTAGAACAGGCTGAGGTAGTAAAGAGTGAGAACTGTGCAAAGACAGTCTGCATATGTGTGGCTGACTCATCCTGCCATTACTGGTGATTGTTTACAAACCATGGGAGGTGGATCTACAATGTCTGTGGAGACAGATACTTACAAACAGCAATATCCTGTCCAATGTATGCAAAGTGCCAAAAGGACAAGGAACAATAATGTAAAAGATATTTCTTCTGTATTAAGTACCCTCTGGTAGCATTGCTAACCTGCCCTCCCCCTGCCCTGAAAGATAAAGAAAAAGGAGATGCCTCCTTCGCTACGCTTCAATCATTCTCCAATACCTTACTTTCCCTGTTCTACATAATTTCCTCAGGTTTTCTAATCCACTCAAGAAACATATATAAGGCATATCCAATTCTTCCTTACGTAAATACAACAGTGAGACAGCCAACACTTTCAAGAAATCCTCCCAAAAGAAAGGTTCATTTCTTTTGATTGGGTGGACAAAGCAGTCCTTTCTTGACAGTAACTTCTATGTTCCATGTTTTTTTCCACCATTAGAAAAAAAAATTAAATGCATTTATGTCTTAAAGCTAAACACAAGCAACATTTACTACTCTCAAGGTCTGATTTATAAGAAGTGCCTTCCCTTCAAACAATTTTTTTTAAAAAAACTATATCAAGTTCCTCAGGTGCACAGCCATACTCAAATAATTGAAGAGCTAATTTTTGTGTGCCATTTTTAAAGAGGCTCAGGCTTTTAATTGATTCACACACTACTGGTATCCAGGGGCTTTATTGTGACAATCTGCTTGTCCAGTTTTGAAAACATACAGACTTCCAGAGGGAAGTGATGTCAAACAAAACACTTGATATCTCTTGAAAAGACATTTGCAGCAATTGCATTTTTTCTATAAAAGCACAAGGAAAAAAGTACCAACTGTACATATTTCAGATCAACTCTACAGACTACCAAAAAGTAGACATAGGGCCTCATGCTGATTATAGGGGCCTTAAGAAACCCTCAAATGAGAATTCAAAACTTCTAAAATTAAGATCAAGAGCATTGCACTGTACTATACTTCCTAAACTGAATCCATCTCTCAATTCATTTATTTTGGGCTATATCCCAAAGCTCCTTGTACCTTTCTGAGAAGAGGTGGTGCTTTTGGAGCCTTCAAATTCTTTCCTGAACTCAGCCAGTTTCTTTCTGTAATACAGGAACTCTGGGCTGTTCTTATCATGCAAGAATCTGCAAAAAGCAAAAAACACTGGCATATGGAATCAACCCCCTACTGTACATTTCCTTTAAACTAAGGTCATAAATATGGGATTCAGACCAGGTCTGGCAAAATTTCTAGAAGAGTAGAAATCTTTGCGGAAATGGTGAAATTAGGCCTTACCTGCTAATTTTCTTTCCTCTAGACCCTCCAGACTGGTCAAGATGCTTGAGTTATGCACGCCTACCAGGAGTGGGAGACTGAGAACACTAAACTTTACACAGTGTATATGTAACCTGTGCATAACCCCATCCATCCAGTATAACCGATAGAAAAGAAGAGAAACAACCAAAAACACACAATCTGGAAACTGAAACCCTGTACCTGGAACTCCATTGAAAACAGTAATGTGCTTAAGCAGACTGAACGTAAACAGTGCCAGGGCTGCAACAGTCTAGAGTCAGGTAATCCCACCTGACAGCCACCAGAACCAGAATTGCATAGAAGTATACTACACGTCAGCCTCAGCAGAACACAGGCTCAAAAAGAAAAACAAACGGACACATACAAGGCGGGCTCTTGACGGTCTGAAGGGTCTAGAGGAAAATAAATTAGCAGTAAGACCTAATTCACCTTCCTCAGCGATCCTCCAGACCGGTCAAGACGCTTGGGAAGTACCAAAGCAGTAGCAGACTAAGGGCAGGACCCCTGAAAACCAGAGGTCAACACAGATGCACCAAATCCACATCCTCTCATGCCTGAACGTCAATTCTATAATGTCTCACAAAAGAATGCATAGAGGACCAAACAGCTGCCCTGCAAATATCCTGCGGGGAATGAAACTACTCTCCACCCAGGAAGAAGCCACCCCTCAGGTAGAATGTGCCTTAAGCGACCGAGAACACTACACAGCCCTCAGTAAATAGGCTGAACGAATAGCCTCCTTCAAACACTGAGCTATGTCACCTTGGAGGGGGCCGCTTCTTTCTTAGAGCCTCCATACAAAACAGTCTATCCAAGACACAAAAATCCTGAGTTCTCTGCAAGTAAGAACAAAAAAGCCAACAAACATCCAACTTGGCCAGATGACATTGAGTAGCATCACCCGATCTATCACCCAGAACCGGCAAAGAAATCATCTAATTCATATGAAAGATGGACACAACCTTAGGCAAAAAGGATGGCAGGCACCTGCCACAGTGAGATTTTCTCTTTGGAAAAGGACAAGCTCTCTACAGGACAAAGCCTGTAGCTCCAAAATCCTCCAAGCTGAAGCAATGGCTACCAAAAATACTGTCTTCAGGGTAGGGTCCTTGCAAGTGCTTGATTCCAAGGGCTCAAAGGGAGGACCCACCAGCACCTCCAAAACTAGAGTCAAATCCCACGGAGGGACAAACGGCCGCTGCAGCGGACGGATCAACTTCATTTCCTTCAAGAAACGGACCACGTCCGGGGAAGCAGCTAAGGCCACTCCCTGAACCTTACCCCGGAAACAGGCCAAGGCTGCAACCTTCAGGGAAGTCAGCGCGAGGCCCCTGTCCAAACTGTCCTGCAAAAACTCCAAGACCTCTGCTACTGAGGTGCGTAAAGGGAGATAAGACTGCTCCTGGCATCAATTCTCAAAAATTTGCCATGCGCGCACATAAGCCAACTAAGTGGGCCACTTATGGGAGTGTAACATAGTACCAATTACCCTGGGGGGAAAACCTTTCTTCCTCAACTTGTTCCGCTCAAGAGCCAGGCTGTAAGCGACAACGGAGAAGAAAGGTCAGGCATTTCAATCGGACCATGAATCAACCTTGCCGAGTCCCCCAACGGAAGTGGCTCCTCTACTGCCAGATGCACTAGATCTCCATACTACAGACGATTCGGCAGTTCGGAGCCACCAGGATCACCGGGCCCGAGTGCCGCTCGATTCACTGCACTACTTGGCCCACCAACGGCCACACAAAGGGAACACAAAGCAACTCCTGGGGAGGCCACAGGAGAACTAACACGTCAATCCTTTCGGACCGAGGATACCACCACTGACTGAAAAAGCGAGGGACCTGGGCATTGTCGGCTGTCACCATGAGATCCATCACTGGCCGATCACATTCCAACACGATGCGGTCAAAGACCGAACAATGAAGACACCACTCTCCTGGGTCCAACGTGTGCCTGCTCAGAAAGCCTGCGCTCATGTTGTCCACACCTGCCACATGTCCCAAAAGATATTGAAGGTGCACTTCTGCCCAGCACATTAACTCCGCCGCCTCCTTGTTCCCCTGTCAATTTACATAGGCTACGGCCGTTGCGTTGTCAGAAAGAACTCTGACGGCCTTACCATTGAGAAGGGACTGGAAGAACTGGAGGGCCAACCAGATCACTGACGTCTTCAACTGGTTGATGGACCAGCGAGCTTCCTCCAATGACCAACAGCCTTGGGCCACCTGACCAAAGCAATGGGCTCCCCAGTCCCCCAGACTCGCATCCGTGGTAAGAACTATCCAGTCTGGAGGGTCCAAAGGCTGATTCGGCGGGTGAAGCCACCAGCGCAGGCTGCGGCGAGGAGCTTCTGTCAGAGAAAGCCTCTCCTCCAAGTCCTGAGTCTGAGGGTACCAACGATCCAGCAGAGCCACCTGCAACTGATGCATATGTGCCCTGACCCATGGAACTTCTATTGCTGCCGCCATCAGGCCCAGAACCTGGAGGAAAGAACGGGTCGTGGGAGCCCTCTCCTCACAGAACTGTTGAATCTGCCCCTGCAGCTTGGAAACCCGAGCAGACGTCCGGAACACTCAAACTTTTGCCGTGCCAAAACGCACCCCCAGATACTCCAGAGACTGTGATCGGATTCACCACCCAGCCTAGAGACTGTAAAAAGGTCACCACCCGTACGGTCGCCACCTTGCTCTCCGATCTCAACTTGGATCGAATCAACCAATCATCGAGGTAAGGATGAACTAAGATGCCCTGCTTCCGCCACAACCACCATGACCTGAACATGTATACCCTGGAGGAAAGGAGAAACGGGTGATATGATACAGACGTTCAAATATTTAAAAGGTATTAATCTGCAAATGAACCTTTTCCGGAGATGGGAAGGCAGTAGAACTAGAGGACATGAAATGAGATTGAAGTGGGGCAGACTCAAGAAAAATGTCAGGAAGTATTTTTTCAAGGAGAGAGTGGTGGATGCTTGGAATGCCCTCCCACGGGAGGTGGTGGAGATGAAAACGGTAACGGAATTAAAAAATGCATGGGAAACATAAAGGAATCCTGTTCAGAAGGAATGGATCCTCAGAAGCTTAGCAGAGATTGGGTGGTGGGGCTAGTGCTGGGCAGACTTCTACAGGCTGTGCCCTAAAAATGGCAGATACAAATCAAAATCAAGTATACACATAAAGTAGCACATACGAGTTTATCTTGTTGGGCAGACTGGATGGACCGTACAGGTCTTTCTCTGCCGTCATCTACTATGTTACCTTGGAAAAGGTGCTAGGCGCCGTTGCAAGATCGAAGGGAAGTGCACAGAATTGAAAATGCTTCCTAAGACAGCAAACCGAAGGAAACACTGATGCATCGCCCGGATGGGAATGTGTAGATAGGCCTCTGTCAGGTCTAAGGAAGTGAGGAACTCTCCTTTCTGAACCACCACAATGACCGAGCGCAAACTTTCCATCCGAAAGGAGGGGACCTTCAGAGCCCCATTGACCCTCTTAAGGTCTAAAATGGCCCGAAAGGACCCCTCCTTCTTGGGCACCACGAAATAAATTGAATAGCAACCTGTCTCCCATTTGCGTTAAGGGATGGGAACCACTGCTCCCAGGTTGATGAAATGGAGCAGGGTTTCTCGCACCGCTCTCAGCACAACGTGACACGGAGACACTAGAACAAATTTTGGAAGAGGACTGTTGAACTCTACTGTAAGAAAAAAAACAAAAACCTTAGAGGAGCGACTGAGAGGGTAAGAAACCTACAACAGGAGTGGATGCTGTTCAAAAACACCGTCCTGGAGGCCCAGGTCAAACATATTCCATGTATCAGAAAAGAAGGGCGGAAAACCAAACGACAGCCGGCATGGTTAAAAAGTGAGGTAAAGGAGGCTATTGGAGCTAAAAAGGAAGCTTTCAGAAAATGGAAGAAGGAACCGAATGAGGAAAATAAGCAGCAGCGTAAGGAATGTCAAGTCAGATGCAAAGCGCTGATAAGAAAGGCAAAGAGAGATTTTGAAAGAAAGATAGCGTTAGAGGCGAAAACTGATAGTAAAAATTTTTTTAGATACATTAAAAGCAGGAAACCGGCAAAAGAATCGGTTGGCCTGCTGGATGACCGGGGTGTAAAAGGGGCGATCAAGGAAGACAAAGACATAGTAGAAAAACTAAATGAGTTCTTTGCTTCGGTCTTCACTGAGGAGGATTTGGGTGGGTTACCGGTGCCGGACAGGGTATTCGAAACTGAAGAGTCAGAAAAAACTTATTGAAATATCTGTAAATCTGGACCGGATGGTATTCACCCTAGGGTACTGATAGAACTAAAAAATGAGCTGGCAGAACTACCATTAGTAATTTATCCTTAAAATAGAGCGTGATACCGGAAGATTGGAGGGTGGCCAATGTAACGCCGATATTTTAAAAAGGTTCCAGAGGAGACCTGGGAAATTATAGACCGGTGAGTTTGACATCGGTGCCGGGCAAAATGGTACAGCCTATTATCAAGAACAAAATTACAGAGCACATTCAAAAGCATGGACTAATGGGACAAAGTCAACATGGATTTAATGAAGGGAAGTCTTGCCTCACCAATCTGTTGCATTTCTATGAAGGGATAAACAAACATGTGGACAAAGGTGAGCTGGTTGATATTGTGTATCTAGATTTTCAGAAGGCACTCAGAAGGCATTTGATAAGGTCCCTCATGAAAGACTACAGAGAAAATTAGAGGGACATGGGATCGGAGGTAGTGTCTTACTGTGGATTAAAAACTGGTTGAAAGATAGGAGACAGAGTAGAATTAAAAGGTCAATATTCGCAATGGAGAAGGGTAGTTTGCGGGGTCCCTCAGGGATCGGTGCTGGGACCTCGGCTTTTTAACTTATTCATAAATGACCTAGAGATGGGGGTAACTGGTGAGGTAATCAAATTTGCCGATGACACAAAGTTATTCAAAGTCGTCAAATCGCGGGAAGATTGTGAAAAACTACAAGAGGACCTTACGAGACTGGGGGAAGACTGGGCGTCTAAATGGCAGATGACGTTTAATGTGAACAAGTGCAAATTGATGCATGTGGGAAAGAGGAACCCAAACTATAACTACGTCATGCAAGGTTCTGCGTTGGGAGTCACGGACCGAGAAAGGGATCTAGGTGTCATCATTGATGATACGTTGAAAACTTCTGCTCAATGTGCTGTTGCGGCTAGGAAAGCAAATAGAATGTTAAGTATCATTAGGAAAGGGATTGAAAGCAAAAATAAGGATATTATTCTGCCATTGTATCGCTCCATAGTGCACTACACCTCAAGTATTGTGTTCAATTCTGGTTGCCGCACCTCAAAAAAAGACATAGTGGAATTGGAAAAGGTGCAGAGAAGGGCAACAAAGATGATACAGGGGATGGGATGACTTCCCTATCAGGATAGGCTGAAGAGGCTGGGGCTCTTCGGCTTGGAGAAAAGACGGCTGAGGGGAGATATGATAGAGGTCTATAAGATAATAAATGGAATGGAACAGGTCGATGTGGAGCGTCTGTTTACACTCCAAAAATACTAGGACAAGGGGGCATGCGATGAAGCTGCAGTGTGGTCAATTTAAAACGAATTGGAGGAAATTTTTCTTCATTCAACGAGTAGTTAAACTCTGGAATTCGCTGCTGGAAAAGGCGGTTAACTTAGCGGACTTCAAAGAAGGGTTGGATGGCTTCCTAGAGGAAAAGCCATAGAATGTTATTGAATGGACGAGG
The DNA here is from genome assembly GCF_901765095.1 of Microcaecilia unicolor. Lineage (NCBI taxonomy): Eukaryota > Metazoa > Chordata > Amphibia > Gymnophiona > Siphonopidae > Microcaecilia > Microcaecilia unicolor. Next base: position 75,208,228 of record NC_044041.1, on the reverse strand, counting down.
GAATAATACAGTATTTCTAGGATGGGCGGGACAAATTGCTTGTTTCTTTTGGCCGCTGTCGGTGACAGGGTGCTGGGCTCGATGGACCTTTGGTCTGTCCCAGCATGGCGATGCTTATGCACTTATATCCGTCGCGTACTACCGCCAGAATCCACTGGTCCGACGTGATACGGCCCACCTCTGTTAAAACTGACTCAACCGGGCACCCACTTACACCAGAGGCTGGGCCCCCCGCACCCTCATTGGGAGTTCTGCGCAGTACCGGTAGCTCCCGAGAAGTAATCATGGCCACCATGGCGCCCGCCCTGAAAGGACTGGGTCCTCTAGAAAAAACTACCTCTGGATGCTCCGCTCGACCTACCCGCCCTATAGCACCGAGCTTCCCAAAACGACCCGCGCAAGGATGTCCCCCAGAAACTGACTTGGGACGGATCTCCAGAAGATGTGGAACCTTAGCTTTCCCAAGTCTGTGCACCAACATCCAAATCTACCCCAAAAAGCATAGAACCTTTAAAGGTGAGCGAACAGAGCTTGGATTTAGAGGCCACATCTGCGGCCCAACCCTGTAACCCAAGGGCTCAACAGGCCCCGACCACTAGGGCCATTGTTCTTTGCTGATGCTCATAACAAATAGTAAAGAGCACCTGAGAAAAGAGATGAACCCATATCCAACTCTGCCAACTCCTGAATCCAGGAAGCCCTATCACTCCCTGAATCGTCCAGAAGCTTCTCAGTCTAATGGAAACAAGCGTGAGCCACCAGGCCCCCACAAACAGAGGCTTGCAGCACCAAGACCGACAAGTAAAAGCTCTGCTTAAGAAAGCATTCTAACTTCCTATCCTGGGGGTCCCGTAATGTGGCGCCACCATCCACCGGAATAGCTGTGGCCTTAGTGGCCGCAGTCACAACCGCATCCACCATAGCAGGTTTCAAAGAGTCCCTATCCTCCTGAGGGAGAGGGTAAAGCCTAGCCATGGCCTGAGACACCTTGCAAGGAGTACCTGGAGAAGACCAATCCTGCGCCACCATCTTCCTCAGATCTTTGTTCATAAGAAAGAAGCAAGGAGGACATCGAATCCCCTTAACCAAGGGGTCCACCTGCTTCGCATTCCCTAGAGGAACCTCAGCTGGCTCAAATTTAAGGGTTGCGACATCTGATCAATACGCTTGGATAACTCATCCCTATGAAAAATCCGAAACACCGAGGGGTCCTCCCCTGGCAAGGAACACTCCTTCTCCTGAGCAGAAAGTAAAGCCTCCTCCTCCTCTCCAAAATCACTGAGGTCCCCCCTCAGAGCCTGGGAGAGAAAAAGCCTTGAGATCCTCTGTCCACTCAAAGCAAGGTTTCTTTGCAATCACCATCCCCGCACCCTCACCAGAGGGTTCCGGCCGGGAAGAGCCTCCTTTCCAGGCCTGAAACATGGACCAGATAAAATCAGGAGAAAAACCCATCCCTCCTGAGCTGTCTATAACTGAGGAAGGACCTGGCACAGATATCCCCTGCACTGACTGAGGCAGTGCGGGAAGAATCCAAGATTGCGGAGGTTCCCACTGAAAACAGAACTGCTGCTGCTGTCATACCCACCTGCGCGGCTGACAACACCATCGGAACTTGCCGTGGGAACCTCCGCGGTTAACTGCAGGAATGCGGAGGAAGCGAAGATACATACCTGTAGCAGGTATTCTCCGAGGACAGCAGACTGATTGTTCTCATGATTGGGTGATGTCCATGGCAGTCCCAGGAATGGAAATCTTCCTAGCAACAAAACGTTTGCTAGAGCCTTCGAGCGCGCATGCGCGGCCATCTTCTCACCTGCCGCACGAGAGTCCCGCTTCAGTTAAATATAAAGCAATAACAAATAAAAACGACAACTGCAAAAGGGAGGCGGGCGGGTTTGTGAGAACAATCAGCCTGCTGTCCTCGGAGAATACCTGCTACAGGTATGTATCTTCGCTTTCTCAGAGGACAAGCAGGCTGCTTGTTCTCTCGACTGGGATATCCCTAGCACCCAGGCTCACTCAAAACAACAAAGAAGGTCAATTGGGCCTCGCAACGGCAAGGGCATAAGGATTGACCTACGAAACAAAACATCTAACTGAGAGTGCAGCCTGGAACAGAATAAAAATGGACCTAGGGGGGTGGAGTTGGATTCTAAACCCCGAACAGATTCTGTAGCACCGACTGCCCAAACCGACCGTCGCATCGGCTATCCTGCTGGAGGCAGTAGTGAGATGTGAATGTGTGGATTGATGACCATGTCGCAGCCTTGCAAATCTCTTCAATAGTGGCTGACTTCAAGTGGGCCACAGACGCTGCCATGCCTCTAACACTATGAGCCATGACATGACCCTCAAGAGTCAGCCCAGCTTGGGCATAAGTGAAGGAAATGTAATCTGCTATCCAATTAGAAATGGTGCGTTTCCCAACAGCGACTCCCCTTCTGTTGGGATTGAAAGAAACAAACATTTGGGCGGACTGTCTAAAGGGGCTTGTTTGCTCCACATAAAAGGCCAATGCTCCCTTGCAGTCCAATGTATGCAACTGACGTTCAGCAGGGCGGGTATGAAGACGGGGAAAAAAGGTTGGCAAGACAACTGACTGGTTCAGATGGAACTCCAACACCACCTTCGGCAGGAACAGGGTGAATGCGGAGGACTATTCTGTTGTGATGAAACTTGAGATAAGGAGCATGCACTACCAAGGCTTGAAGATCACTGAACCTAGGAGCTGAAGTAACCGCCACCAAGAAAATGACCTTCCACGTCAAATTGAAGTATGGCAGGAATTCAGAGGTTCAAAAGGAGGTTTCTTCAGCTGGGTGAGGACGACGTTGAGATCCCATGACACTGGTGGAGGATTGAGGGGGGGCTTTGACAAAAGCAAATCTCTCATGAAATCGAACAACTAAAGGCTGGCCAGAGATAGGCTTACCCTCTACACGATAATGGAAAGCACTAATTGCACTAAAGGTGAACTCTTACAGAGTTGGTCTTGAGACCAGACTCTGACAGGTGTAGACGGTATTCAAGCAGGGTCTGTGTAGGACAAGAGCAACGATCTAGAGCCTTGCTGTCACACCAGACGGCAAACTCCTCCATTTAAAAGAGTAACACCTCTTAGTGGAATCTTTTCTGGAAGCAAGGGAGACACCCTCAGAGAGACCCATGGAGGCGAAGTCTACGCTCTCAACATCCAACCCATGAGAGCCAGAGACTGGAGGTTGGGATGCAGAAGCACCCCCTCGTTCTGAGTGATGAAAACACTCCAATCTCCACGGTTCTTCGGAGGACAACTCCAGAAGAGGAAACCAAATCTGACGCGGCCAAAAGGAGCAATCAGAATCATGGTTCCGCGGTCTTGCCTGAGTTTCAGTAAAGTCTTCCCCACCAGAGGTACGGGAGGATATGCATACAGAAGGCCCTTCCCCCAATGAAGGAGAAAGGCATCTGATGCTAGTCTGTCATGGGCCTGAAGCCTGGAACAGAACTGAGGACTTTGTGATTGATCTGAGTGGCGAAAAGATCCACCAAGGGGGTGCCCCACGCTTGGAAGATCTTGCGCACTATGCCCAAGTTCAGCGACCACTCGTGAGGCTGCATGATCCTGCTCAGCCTGTCGGCCAGGACTGTTGTTTATGCCTGCCAGATACGTGGCTTGGAGAAACATGCTGTGCCGGCGAGCCCAAAGCCACATCTGGACGGCTTCCCGACACAGGGGGCGAGATCCGGTGCCCCCCTGATTGTTGATGTAGTACATGGCAACCTGATTGTCTGTCTGAATTTGAATAATTTGGACTGGACAGCCGATCTCTGAAAGCCTTTAGAGCGTTCCAGACCGCTCGCAACTCCAGGAGATTGATCTGAAGACCTGATTCCTGGAGAGACCAAGCTCCTTGAGTGTGAAGCCCATCTACATGAGCTCCCCACCACAGAAGGGATGCATCCGTTGTCAGCACTTTTTGAGGCTGAGGAATTTGAAAGGGACGTCCCAAGGTCAAATTGGATTGAATTGTCCACACACTGAAGGGAAGTGTGAAATTCGGTGGACAGCTGGATCGCATCCTCTAGATTCCCTGCAGCTTGATACCACTGGGAAGCTAGGGTCCATTGAGCAGATCTCATGTGAAGACGGGCCTTGGGTGTCCCATGAACTGTGGAGGCCATATGGCCCACAAGTCTCAACATCTGCTGAGCTGTGATCTGCTGAGACGCTCTGGCCATGGAAACTAGAGACAGAAGATTGTCTGCTCTCGTCTCGGGAAGATAGGCGCGAGCCGTCTGTGAATCCAGCAGAGCGCCAATAAATTCCAGTCTTTGAACAGGAAGAAGATGGGATTTGGGGTAATTTATAACAAACCCGAGAGTAGCTCCAGCAGTTGAATAGTCATCTGCATGGACTGTAGAGCTGCTGCCACTGAGGTGTTCTTCACCAGCCAATCGTCAAGATAAGGGAACACATGCACTCCCAGTCTGCGTAGCGATGCTGCAACTACTGCCAGGCATTTGGTAAATACCCTGGGCGCAGACGCGAGACCAAAGGGCAGCACACAATACTGGAAGTGCTGCGCTCCCAGATGGAATCGACGATACCTCCTGTGAGCTGGAAGTATCGGGATGTGTGTATAAGCATTCTTTAAGTCCAAAGAGCATAGCCAATCGTTTCCCAGAATCATGGGAAGCAGGGTACCCAGGGAAACCATCCTGAACTTTTCTTGGACCAGGTATTTGTTCAGGGCCCTTAGGTCTAGGATGGGACGCATCCCCCGTTTTCTTTTGCACAAGGAAGTACTTGGAATAGAATCCCAGCCCTTCCTGCCCTGGTGAAAAGGGCTGGACCGCATTGGCACTGAGAAGGGCAAAGAGTTCCTCTGCAAGTACCTGCCTGTGCTGGAAGCTGAAGGACTAAGCTCCTGGTGGGCAATTTGGAGGTTTGGAGATCAAATTGAGGGAGTATCCTAACCGGACTATTTGGAGAACCCACTGATCGGAGGTTATGAGAGGCCACCTTTGGTGAAAAAATTTTAACCTCCCTCCGACCGGTAGATCGTCCGGCATGGACACTTTGATAGCGGCTATGCTCAACTGGAGCCAGTCAAAAGCCCGTCTCTTGCTTTTGCTGTGGAGCTGAAGGGGCCTGTCTGGGCGTACACTGTTGACCAGAACGAGCGAGCTGGGGCTGAGCCTGAGAAGGCTGTCGGGAAGGAGGATTGTACCTACGCCTATTGTAGGCATAGGGAGCATTCCTTCTTCCCCGGAAAAAGCGTCTACCTGATGAGTTAGAAGCTGAAGGCGCCCGGTGGGAGAGATTGTCCATAGCGGTTTCCTGCTGGTGGACCTGTTCGACCACCTGCTCGACTTTCTCGCCAAAAATATTATTCCCCCGGCAAGGGACATCCGCAATCCACTGCTGGACTCGATTATCCAGGCCAGAGGCATGCAGCCATGAGAGTCTGCACATCACTATACTCTGAGCAGCGGCTCTGGATGCAACATCAAAAGAGTCGTAAACACCCTGGACAGGAATTTACGACACGCCTTCAGCTGCCTGACCACCTCCTGAAAAGGCCTGGCGTGCTCCACAGGGAGCTTGTCCACCAAGTCCGCCAGTTGCTTTACATTGTTCCGCATGTGGATGCTCGGTGTAGAGCTGGTATGACTGAATCTTGGATATGAACATAGAGGACTGATAGGCCTTTCTCCCAACGAGTCAAGAGTTCTAGATTCCCGCCCCGGGGACGCCAAGGCGAAATCTCTAGTACTCCTGGCCCTCTTGAGAGCAGAATCCACAACCATAGAGTCGTGAGATAATTGCGACCTCATCAACTCAGGTTCTCCATGAATCCGATATTGGGACTCAGCTTTTCTGGGGATGGTGGGGTTAGTTACTGGTTTCTTCCAGTTCCTCAGCAATGTCTCTTTAAGGACATTATGCAGAGGAACAGTGGATGATTCCGTAGGTGGCGAAGGATAGTCAAGGACCTCGAGCATCTCAGTCCTGGGCTCCTCCTTAGATACCACAGGGAAGGGAATAGCCACAGACATTTCCCGGACAAATGAAGAGAAAGACTCTCCAGAGGAGAAAGCTTTCTTTCTGGCAAAGGCGTAGGATCAGAGGGAAGACCACAAGACTCCTCGGAAGAGAAATATCTGGGATCTTCTCCCTCATCCCACAAGGCATCCTTCTCGGTATCGGACAACAAGCGGGACTCTCTCGTGCGACGAGCGGGAAGATCGGTGCGCTGCGGCCCGAAGGCTCTAGCAAACATTTTGTTGCTAGGAAGATATCCGTTCCTGGGGCTGCCGTGGACGTCACCCAATCGTGAGAACAAGCAGCCTGCTTGTCCTCGGAGAAAGGCAACTTAGGCTCTCCACAGAGGTGGCACTGGCAACCCCGCACCTCCAGACCCCAACGAGCACAAAAACGAGGAGCGAAGCAGTTTCCTGGACATAACTGCTGTAAGGAGGAGAGCCGCCAAAAAGCGCTGTGGTGCGAAAAAGATACACACAAAGACTCATCAAAAGCCTCGGCTCTCCCAGACAGCCAGAAAGACACCAGCTCAAACCAGAGAATCAGTCTTTTTTTTTTTTAAACTTTATTGAGCCCCGCTGTTGTTGGCTGTAGGGCACTCAAGGCTGCCGCCCGAACACAACAGCTGAGGCACAATGCTGCCCAAAAAGGACAGCAGTCTAGGGGGAGGGACCCGGCCACCTGGGTGTGACGCCCCATGGGGTAAATGGGGCCCCACCGGACCCACAACCCCAAGCACACAGAGGAGACCAAGCACGGGGTTTTGGTTTTTTTTTGGTTCTCTTTAAACAGATCCAAAAAGAAAAATAGAGAAGACAAAGAGAAGAATTAGGTCCAAAGAAAAAAACTTAGGCCTACCAGACCGGACAGGCTGCACGTCTACCCTCTGCTGGAGACTGAGAAACACTGGATGGATGGGGTTATGCAGTTATGCACAGGTTACATAAACAGTGTACAAAGTTTGGTGTTTTGTCTCCCTCTGCTGGTAGGCGTGCATAACTGGTCTGGAGGGTCTCTGAGGAAGTTTTATTTCTCCCACAAGTTCACTTAATTTACTACAGATTAACAACTCCAGGCACAATTAACATGGTAATGGTTAGTAATGACTCCCAAAAAGAGAAAAGCAGGCCTGTTATGCTCTGCCTATACTCACGAAAACAGTGGATTGTCCTTGTATTCTTCCACAGCCACCTTTTCTAATTCCTGGCCCCCTTCAGCCACGAACCGTGCCAGCTTCTCCACTACTCTCCTGGACTCCGCATCCTCTGGGGGTGAAACTTTAAGCAGGCTGTCAGTACTGGGGTTCAACTCATACACCAAACAGTCAACAGCCACATTATTTCTAAGAACCATAATAGTAAACAGAGAGCAAGACGGGGAAGAGGAGTAAAAAGGTGGCAATGATCTCAAGCAGCTGAACAAAGAAACACAAGTCAATGGACAAAATTCATACAATCTTTATAGGACACCCTTTGCCTCCTCCCCTCCCCCAGTCCTGAGGAAAAACAAACAAAAAAACCCCTGAATGGTTCATGTAAAATGTAGAGGTCCCTCAAAAACTGATGACCATTAGTAAAAGACAAATTTGACAATCCAGTTAATCATGTTATTTCTAAAGTGTGGATCCTCTGGCTACAGAAGACACATGCAGGCTCTTCATGTCTAAATCTGACAAACCTTACAACTGTGCATGAAGAATTACTTCCAATCAGCAAACTTACTGAAGATTAGTGCAGTTTATTACTCCCTGACAGTTTGAAAACTTTACTTCAACTCCAAAGGTGAAGTAAAGTTGCAAGTTTCCATTGAGAAGATAGTCTCAGTTTGGAGACCCCTGGCGATGAGATTCAAAAGCATGGCCTAGAGCAGGCCTCAACAAACTTTTATTAAATCCAGGAGCCAGCCAGCTTTTACTTCCCCATCCATCAGACACTGTCTCTCCAGTGAAGTTTTGGGGAGGGGGGGAGAAGGGAGCAAGTCCTCAGTAAATCACTGGCAAAAGCAAGTAGTCTCCCTTCCAAAAGGATGTGTGACAGCACCCTTTAGATAGGTGAAACAAAAAGGCAACTGTTTGTTTCATCAGTTACCATAGCCTCTCTCTCAAAACTCTCCCCTCCAGCTTTCGCTCAGTCTCTCTCTCAAAGCTCTCCCCCCTCCAATTTCAACCAGTCTCTCTCAAAACCCTCCCCCTCCAGCCTTCACCCAGTCTCTCACCCTCAAAACTCTCCTCTCCAGCCTTCACCCAGTCTCTCACCCCTCCCCTACAGCCTTCACCCAGTCTCCCTCGTTCTCAACCCTCCCCTCCCTCACCCACTTTCCCTCCCTCAAAACTCTCCCCTCCAGCTTTCGCCCAGTCTCTCTCTCCAATTTCACCTAGTCTCTCTCAAAACCCTCCCCCTCCAGCCTTCACTCAGTCTCTCTCGTTCTCAACACTCCTCCCTCACCTACTTTCTCTCCCTCAAAACTCTCCCCTCCAGCCTTTGCCCAGTCTCTCCCCAAACCCTCCCTTCAGCCTTCACCCACTCTCCGCCCCTCCCCTCCATCCTTCACCCAGTCACTCTCTCTCTTCCCCCTCCCCTCCAGCTTTACCCAGTCACTCTCTCTCTTACTCCTCTCCTCCAGCTTTACCCAGTCACTACTCACTCTCTCTTGTCCCTCCCCGCCAGCATTTACCCAGGCTCTCTCTCATACTGCTACCTATTCGCATCACCTCAATGGCTGCACTTCAGAAGAATCAGCACTCTTCCTACTACCCCGCTGTGATTCAGCTCTTCTGCAAACTTGAGCCACGTGATATAAGAAGTTCGGGCTGGTCTCACGGTTTCAAGTCCCATGAGACTCAAAGCCATTACACTCCCTAACTTCCTGAACCTCATGGCTCAAGCTTACATAGAGAGCTGAGTCACAGTACAGAAACATGTTATTTGAGGTACATAAGAGTAGCCATACTGGGTCAGACCAATGGTCCATCTAGCCCAGTATCCTGTTTTCCAAAAAGTGACCAAGCCAGGTCACAAGTACCTGGCAGAAACCCAAATCGTGGCAACACTCTATACTACAAATCGCAGGGCAAGTAGTTGCTTCCCATGTTTGTCTCACTAACAGACTATGGACTTTTCCTCCAGGAATTTGTTCAAACCTTTTTTAAACCCAGATACACTAACCGCTGTTACCACATCCTCCTGCAAAGAGTTCCAGAGCTTACTTATTCGTTGAGTGAAAAAATATTTCCTCCTATTTGTTTTAAAAGTATTTCCATGTAACTTCCTTGAGTGTCCCCTAGTTTTTGTACTTTTGGAACGAGTAAAAAATCGATTTACTTCTACTCGTTCTACACCACTCAGGATTTTGTAGACCTCAATTGTATCTCCCCTCATCCATCTCTTTTCCAAGCTGAAGAGCCCTAATCTCTTTAGCCTTTCCTTATACAAGAGGAGTTCCATCCTTATCATTTTGGTTGCTCTTTGAACCTTTTCTAATTCCATTATATCTTTTTTGAGATACGGCGACCAGAACTAAACGTAATACTCAAGGTGTGGACGCAGCATGAACCGAAACTAAGGTGTTAATTATAGTATTTTCAGTCTTATTCAGTATCCCTTTCCTAATAATTCCTAGCATCCTGTTTACTTTTTTAGTCACCGACACACTGAGCAGAAGATTTCAGTGTATTATCTACAACGACACCCAGATCTTTTTCTTGAGCGCTGACCCCCAAGGTGGACGCTAGCATCAGGTTAACTATGATTTGAATTATTCTTTCCAATATGCACCACCTTTCATTTGTCTACATTAAATTTCATCAGCCATTTGGATGCCCAGTCTTTGTCGTGTTCTTGAGTCCTTGTGCCCAGGCGGACCACAGAGACGAAGACTCGAACCTGCGCTCTGATGGGCAGTCGGAGCAACCCCGAGGCTTCACCTATGATGATCGCCGTTCCCCGAGGCTTGAGCCCCCAGTTGCGGGCGGCTGACAGGACTTCCGGACGCAGGCAGGGGTCAGAAGGCTGCAGGCAGAGAGCATTCTGAGTTCAGCCAGTAGTCAGAGACAGGCAGCAAGCAGAGTATCCGGGTTCAGGCAGTAGTCAGAGACAAGCAGCAAGCAGAGAGTATCTGGGTTCAGGCAGTACTCAGAGACAGGCAGCAAGCCGAGAGTATCCAGGTTCAGGCAGTAGTCAGAGAGTATCCGGGTTCAAGCAGTATTCAGAGACAAGCAGCAAGCAGAGAGTATCCGGGTTCAGGCAATGGTCAGCACCGAGGTAGTCACCAACGAAGATAGTAGAGAAACACACCAGAGCACACAGCAAACCTACCGAAGTAGAAGCCGAAGCAGAGAAGTGAGGGGAAGATGCTCCTGAAATAGCCCCCACCATCAGGAGCCACAGAATCAACTGAGACAGAAAGCTCTCCATTGGATGATCCGCTGGAGGGGGCGGAGTCCGGCAGCGAACTCCAATCCTGTTAAGGCAGGAGGCGGGGCAAACACAGCCACACTCCGGGACTGTGCAGGCCGGCCGACAGCGGTCACACAGCATGAGGGATCCCGGGCGCAAACCCCACGCCCCGAAGAAAGACCCGGGGAAACCATTGGAGCGCCGGCTCAGCTAAGATGGCCGGCGCTCCACTCCCAACGGCCAGACCCGCCCAAAGCACCGGGCCAGCACAGACGCCGACGCTCCCAGCCGCGGACGTGGCCTAGCGAGAAGAGGAGCGAGGCGGGGAACGTCGCGGCGGCAGCAGGCCCAGACGGAACGCAGCGGAGTGAGGTGAGGAGCGTGACGGTCTTTCAATTTCCTAAGATCTTCCTGCAATATTTCACAGTCCGTACGTGTTTTTAACAACCTTGATCACCTTGATTAACAAATTTGATCACTTCACTCATTGTTCCGATTTCCATATCATTTATAAATATGTTAAATAATACTGGTCCCAGAACAGATCCCTGTGTCACTCCCTGTTCATCCTCCTCCACTGACAGAAATGACCATTCAACCCTACCCTCTGTTTTCTGTCCAATAACCAGTTCCTAAGCCACACCAGAACCTTGCCTCCTATCCCATGACTCTTTAATTTTCTCAGGAGTCTCTCATGAGGAACTTTATCAAAAGCTTTCTGAAATCTAGGTACACTACATCAACCGGCTCACCTTTATCCAAGTTTATTCACACCTTCAAAGAAATGAAGCAAATTGGCGAGGCAAGACATGCTGACTCTGTCCCATTATTAAACCATATTTATCCAGTTGTTCTGTAATTTTATTCTTTATAATAGTTTCCACTATTTTGCCTGGCACCGACATTAGGCTTACCAGTCTATAATTTCCCGGATTACCTCTAGAACCATTCTCTAATCTTCAGGTACTACGGATGATTTTAACGACAGGTCATATGTTACTAATAGCAGATCAGCAATTTCATGCTCGAGTTCTTTGAATACCCTTGGATGTATGCCATTTCTGGTACAGGCAGATCTCTTACATCTTTCTTCCATAACGACAGAAACAAAGAATCCTTTCAGTTTCTCCGCTATGGCATGTCCTACCTAAGCGTCCCTTTTGCTTCTTCATAATCTAACAGTCCCACGGATTCCCTCGCAGGCTTTCTGCTCTGATGTATCTAAAAAAGTTGTAGCTGTCAGTTTTAGCCTCTGTGGAAAATATGAATTCTCTTTTAGCCTTCTTTATTAATGCTTTGCATTGACTTGCAAGTGCTTATGTTGCTTCTTATTTGGGGTCCTTTTTCCATTCTTTGAAGGACAATTTTTTGGCTGCAATGGCCTCTTTTACTTCACCATTTAAACATGCTGGCTGATGTTTTCTCTTCTTTCCACCTTTGCAAATACATGGAATGCATCTGGACTGGGCTTCCAAGATGGTATTTTGAATAACGTCCACGCTTGATTTAGTGTCCTGACCTTTACAGCCGATCCTTTTAGTTTTTTTTCAACCATTTTCCCCATTTTATTATAGTCGCTCTTTCAAAATTAAATGCAGCTACAGTAGATTTCCTTTGCGGGTTCATCCCAGATAGTAGCTCAAATGTGATCATATTATGATCACTGTTTCCCAGGGGACCCAACACCGCCACCTCTCGCACTATGCCCTGAATGCCACCAAAGACCAGATCCAAAATGGCTCGCCCTCTTGTCGGTTCCTGGACCAGCTGCTCCAAGCAGCAGTGGTTTATTACATCTAGAAATTTTGAGGCATATTTTCAAAGCACTTAGCCTTCCAAGGTTCCATAGAAACCTATGGAACTGTGGAAGGCTAAGTGCTTTGAAAATATGCCTCTATATCCTTGGCACTCCCTGATGTAACATTTATCCAGTCAATATCGGGGTAATTGAAATCACCCATTATCATAGTGCCACCTTTCCTAATCGCTGTAAACATTTCTTCATCCGTCTGTTCGTTTTGTCCCTGCGGATGATAGTACAGCCCTACAAGAATACTCCTTCCCTTCACACATGGAATTTCTATCCATAATGATTCCACGCCGCTATCTGTGTTATGTGGAATGTTTATTTTATTTGACTCAATTCCCTCTTTAACATATAGCGCAACCCCCCCTCCAATTTGATCCTATCATTACGATACAATTTTTATACCCTGTTAACAGTGTCCCATTGATTGTCCTTTTTCCACAAAGTCTCTGAGATGCCTATTATATCTGCCTTATCATTTAGTGCTATATATTCTAACTCTTCCATCATATTTTTTTAGGCTTCTAGCATTTGTATATGGGCACTTCAAATTGTGTTTTTTCCTTTGATCGACAAGCTGCTAAGAAGTTGAAGGGGATAATGTGCATCCTTTATCCTGCTCTCTCATTAAGCACACCTGGCTTACTTTCAGCATTGTTGAAACCTCTCTATTGGGATTCCCTAATGTCCTATTTCAATAGTATCCTTCAAGGATACTCCACACCGACCCATGCGCTCCTGGGCGACTGTCGGCTTCCTCCCCAGTCTAGTTTAAAAGCTGCTCTAACTCCTTTTTATATTTCAACGGTTTTTATTGATGATGTACCACGTCAAACAAAACCAATAAAGTCAAACATTTTGTAAACATTGTCATGTCATAATTGTACATGTGCATCTAGTCTAACATCATCATCATCATTTTACATCCTTTCCTCCCCCTTCCCCCCCCCAACCTCCCCTTTATTTTACTCCTTTACCTTTATCTACTTATTTCATGGTAATTATACAAGCAGTATCTATTATAGGTCTTAACCGGTCCAAAATCCGGAGCAAATATCTGCTGGATGTCTCACTATCTAGGACGTATCCAATTTGTTAAGCACTGCACTTCTAGCCTTGTGGGAGATATTTTGTAAATATTTAGACCATATATAACAAAGATCTTTCTTTTCTTTGGGTTACCGTAAGCCTCCCTGGCCTCCCAGAGCATTAGCTCATGGAACCTATTTCTCCAGTACCAAAAGGAGAGTGGCTCAGTCTGCAGCCAATGTCTGAGTATACATTTTTTCCCCACTGCATGGGCCTTATACAAGAATAACTCTTGATTTTTGTCTGAGATCTCATAAGCATTGCTTTTATTCAAAAGCACTCCCCTCCAGGAGGGAAGCAGTCTATGTCCCAATAGTTGTTCAAGATATTTCTGTAACATTTTCCAAAAGTGTTTTATTCGATCACATCGCCAAAATGCATGCAAAAAAGTGTTATTATCTCTATGACACTTAGGACACTGAGCATCAGATATCCATCCTGCCCTTACTGCTTGTGATTGTGATATGTACCCCCTGTGAATTACCCTGTATTGACTCTCCTGCAGCTCCGCCCCTCCCACTTGTCTTGGTATATCTTCTATCAATTTTGCAAAATTTATTCCTTTCAGCTCATAGCCCAAGTCTTTGCTCCATGTCTTTTCAAGTATCTCATAGGCATGGGGGGGGGGGCTAAGAGACTCTAATACTTTATGTAAACTCGATATTGACACCTGTCCGTGTGCATCCCCCTTCAAAAAATCTCGAAGCCTAGAGCCCAACCTTGTGCCTAGTGCATCTTGGTCCATACTGAACCAACAGTGATGCAACTGTCGATATGTGTAATAATCTTTAGTGGCTAAAGAGAATCTCTGCTGCATGTCCGGAAAACTGTACAGAACACCCTCTTCATTCATTAAATGTTCTAGCAAAGTAATCCCCTGTGCCGACCATCTATCAAATAAACCCTTCTCCATCCCCGGTGGAAAGTCCCCATTCCCTCGCAATGGGAGCTGGTCACTAATATTGGGGTTATATTTTCAAGACATGCATGAGAAATCTCCAAGCACTTCTCAGAGGTTGAAGCAATATGCTGTTCCGAATGCTAAATGGTAAGCTTTTTGTTTTTGCTTGTAATAAGAAATTCAAATGCCAAGGCCTAATAGTGCCTGCTCCCAACTAAGTGGGGTATATTGATTTGTGTTAAACAGTCAATCCCTAAGATGTCTCAGAAGGCATGCCTGATTGTATCATTTAATACAAGGTAATCCTAGCCCACCCCTTGCCCATCCATCATTCAAATATTCAAAGCGCACTTTGGATTTCTTCCCCCCTCCCATAGGAATCCCCTACAGATCCTATTCAGCTGTCGTAAATCTTTACTGATCAAATGTATTGGCAATACCTGCAAGAGGTAGAGCCATCTTGGGAATATGATCATTTTAAATAGATTTATTCTACCTATTAATGATATCGGTAAATGGTTCCATCTTTCAAGAGAGCGTCTAGTATCCTGTAATTGCTTTTCTATATTGATTTTATAAAGTTTGGTGATGTCCATTGTCAGACGAATTCCCAGATACCTAAAAGATTCCTCTGCCCACTTTAACGGTAACCATCTCTTAGTTGGTCTCCCTCCCTCTGCAAAACTTCAGACTTCTCTAAATTGAGCTGAAATCCAGAGAAGTCGCCATATTCTGTCATACACTCTAAGAGAGCCGTCAGTGATGCTTCTGGGTAAATTACATGGGCGAGTAAATCATCAGCAAAAGCTGCTATTTTGAAAATTTCTGTTCCCATCTGAACACCTTGTACATCGCGTGTCTGCTGGATATTTCTTATCAACGGATCTAGGATGAGAACAAATAATAAGGGCGACAGTGGGCAGCCCTGCCTAGTTCCCCGATATATGGGAAAGGGAGAAGACAAAATACCATTAACCCACACCTGGGCTTGTGGTAAATAGTATAAAGCTCGAATCGCCTCTTGAAAAAATCCCTTTATACCATAGGCGTCTAAAGTTCCAAATAGAAAGCCCCATTCTACCCTGTCAAACGCCTTTTCGTCATCAAAACTAATACCAACGGCATGGCTTGTGTGGACGTCTTCTCTAATGTTGCCAAAATCTCTCTCATGTTTTTGGTAATAGTTCTGCCCTGTACAAATCCCACCTGAGATTCCTCAATGATGTCTGGTAGTATTCGAGATAGGCGATTGGCTAAGACTTTAGCGAATAGTTTAGCCTCATAATTAAGCAACAATATTGGCCTATAAGATTCAGGTTTCTGAATATCCCTCCCTGGTTTCGGAATCACTAAGATCTGTGCTGTTCTTAAGGAGGCGGGCATTTGTTTCTCCTGCGCTATGGTATTAAACATTGAGGTAAGAGGTGCTACTATTTCTTCTTTTAATAGTTTGTAGAATTCTCCTCTATACCCGTCCGGGCCTGGAGCTTTCCCCAATGGCCCCTGCTGTATAGCTCATGAGACTTCCTCTACTGTTATGGGAGCATTTAGCATGTCTAGGCTCTTTGTATCTATATGCGGAAGATCCTGCCCATCCAAATATATCTCACTGTCTAGCGGGGTGGATCTGGAATGGCATATAATTTTTTATAGTATTCCTGCATGATTTATTAATTTGGATATCCTCGTTTTCCAAGGTTCCTGTAGCCGAGTACAATGTATTTATTTTATAGGGGCCTTGCCGAGGTTTTGCTAATCTAGCCAACGTTCTTCCACTTTTATTGGCATGCTTGTATAAATGATATCTATAATAGGCATAACTTTTTTGTGCCCTGCTAGGCAGCCTCTCATTCATGGTTTGCTGCAGTTCCAAAAGCTGGGCTTTTAGTGCTATGGTATGATGGCGTCCATATTCTCGCCGAACCCGTGTTACTTCCTTTTCTAACCGAAGGCTCTAACTCCTTTTTAAAAGTTAGCACCAGAAGCCTGGTTCCACCCCGGTTAAGCTGGAGCCCATCCTTTCAGAACAGTCTCCCCCTTTCCCAGAATGTCGCCCAGTTCCTAACAAATCTAAATCCCTCATCCCTGTAGCAGGGCAATCTGGTGCCTGGCGTTTGTTGAGCCCTGTGGAATCTATGGCCCATGAACCTGGCACAGTTAAACTCTTGACCAGACAGGCCACAAGCTGCAGCACCCTTAATTCCACATGGATCAATATAAAGTATTCTTGGTCCCTGGAGGTGCTGTAGTCTTTGGCGCTTCCTGGTCTAGGGCCTCATTGTGCTAGGTGCCCTGGGCCTGAAATCCTCAGCTAAGAGGTGAAAAGGCAAGAGGTGAGGAGTTACATAAGTACATAAGAGCTGCCATACTGGACCAGCCCAAGGTCTATCAAGCCCAGTCCTGTTTCCAACAGTGGCCAATCCAGGTCACAAGTACCTGGCAAGATCCCAAAATCAGTACATTTTATGCTGCTTATCCTAGAAATAAGCAGAGTATTTTCCCAAGTCCATTTTAATAATGGCTTATGGACTTTTCTTTTAGAAAGCTATCCAAACCTTTTTTTTTTTAAAACCCTAAGCTAACTGCATTTACTACATTCTCTGGCAAAGAATTCCAGAATTTAATTACATGTTGAGTGAAGAAATATTTTGTCCGATTCGTTTTAAATGTACTACTTTGTAGCTTCACTGCGTGCCCCCTAATCCTAGTATTTTTGGAAACAGTAAGGTGAAATTAGGCCTTACCTGCTATTTTTTTTTCCCTCTAGACCCTCCAGACCAGTCAAGATGCTTGGGTTATGCACTCCTACCAGCAGAGGGAGACTGAGAACACTAAAACTGTAACAATGTATAACCCACCTGCCAACCCCCAGCAGCCAGTAAATCATTAACAAAGCAGAAAAAAACAATCAAACCCATAAAAGGAATACACAGAACCCTGTACTCAGAACTCAAAACAGACATGAATGTGCTTCTGTTGACCGAACGCCAAAGTGCTGTGGTCCACCCCTGACAACGCAGAGGCTACTACCACTGAACTTCAGAAAACGAGGTCCAGAACTAAAGACCTATCAGCCATATCAACCCTGAGGCATAAAACCAAAACCAGTCTGCAGACCACACTAGACTAAAACATACCGGGTGGGTTCTTGACCGTTTTGGAGGGTCTAGAGGAAAGAAAATTAGCAGGTAAGGCCTAATTTCACCTTCTTCAGCGACCCTCCAGTCCGGTCAAGACGCTTGGGAAGTACCAAAGCAGTAGTCTAAGGGCGGGAACCCCGAAAAACAGAAGTCAGAACTGCCGCACCAAACTCGCATCCTCTAGCCTGCACATCAATCCTATAATGCTTGACAAAAGAATGCAGAGAGGACCAAACAACCGCTCTGCAAATAACTTGAGGAGGAATCAAACTACTTTCAGGCCAGGAGGAAGCCACCCCCCCGAGTAGAATGCGCCTTAAGTACCGAAGGCACCTCACGCCCCTTGAGCAAGTATGCTAAAGAAACTGCCTCTTTCAACCATTTGGATATCGTTGCTTTAGAAGCTGCAGCACCCTTCTTAGGTCCCCCATACAACACAAACAACCTATCAGATGCCCGAAACACTTGAGTCCTTGTCAAGTAAGAACGCAAAGCTTGACAAACATCCAATCTAGCTAAACGGCGTTGAGTCGAATCTCCCGACCTATTGCCCAAAACCGGCAAAGAAATGTCCTGATTCACATGAACAAAGGAAACCACCTTAGGCAAAAAGGATGGAACGGGCTTCAGGGACACCTTTTCCTTAGAAAAAGTCAAAAAAAGGAGCACGACAAGACAAAGCCTGCAACTCCGAAATCTGCCGAGCCGAAGCAATAGCCACCAAAAACACTGTCTTCAGAGTGAGATCCTTAAAAGTACTCAAAACCAACGGCTCAACACCAGATTCAAATCCCAGACGAACCACCTGACGCCGCGGCGGATGAATCAACTTCACGACCCGCAAAAACGAACCACGTCCGGAGAAGAGGCCAAGGATACACCCTGTACCTTCCCCCGGAAACAAGCCAAAGCCACCACCTGTACCTTCAAAGAGGAAAGAGCGAGACCTCCCATCCACACCATTGCAAAAATTCTAGCACTTCCAGAACTGGAACCGAAATGCGCCGAGGAGAATAAGAACGCTCCTGACACCAATTTTCAAAAATTCACCACACGCGAACATAAGCAACGGAGGTGGACTGTTTACGGGACTGCAACATAGTATCAATTACTCTAGACGAAAACCCTTTCTTCCACAACCTGTTCCGCTCAAGAGCCAAGCCGAGAACAGAGATGGATCTGGCATCACTATGGGGCCTTGCACTAACAACACCGACTCCTCCAGAGACAGCGGACCCCGAACTGCCAGATGCACTAGATCTCCATACCACGGCCGATGACGCCAATTCAGAGCTACCAGAATCACCGCGCCTAAGTGCCGCTCTATTCTCTGAACTACACAACCTACCAGGGCCCAAGAAGGAAACACGTACAACAGCTGTTGAGGTGAAGCACCAGGGCGTCGATCCCCTCGGACAGAGGATTCCGACGACGACTGAAAAACCGGGGCACCTGAGTATTGGCGGACGTCGCCATGAGTTCCATCACAGGCAGACCCCCATGCCATCACCAGACGACAAAACGACCACTCTCCAGGGTCCAATGTGTCTGCTCAGAAAATCCACGCTCACGTTGTCCACGCCGGCCACGTGACCTGCTGAGAGACACTGCAGATGAACTTCCGCTCAACGCATTAGCTCCGCTGTCTCCTCGGCGACCGCCCAACTCTTCATGCCCCCTTGATGATTGACATATGCGACGGCCGTGGCATTGTCGGACAGAACCCGGACCGCCTTGCTGCCTAGAAGATACTGAAGAGCCAGGAGAGCCAAACGGATCGCCCGCGTTTCCAGACGATTGATGGACCATCCGGCCTCTGACAACGACGCATCTCTAGCAGGTGCAGAACCTTAGCATCCCCAAGACCGTGTACCAACTTATCCAGCTCTTCCCCAAACAGCATAGAAACCTTGAAGGGGAGAGAACACAACTTGGACTTAGAGGCTGCATCTGCAACCCAACCTCAAAGCCAAAGAGCCCGACGAGCTCCCACAACCAATGCCATACTTTTTGCCGACGCTCGCAGCAAATCATAAAGAGCATCCGCTAAGAAAGAAGAGCCCATCTCCAGCTTGGCTAGTTCCTGCACCCAGAAAGATCTATTCACCGCCGGAGTTTTTCAACCCAGCGGAAGCAAGCATGAGTTACTAAACCTCCAAACACCGAGGCCTACAGCGACAAGGTGGACAGATCAAAACTACGCCTAATCAAGGATTCCAACTTCCTATCGTGAGCATCCCTGAGAGCAGCCCCCCCCCCATCAATAGGAATAGCAGTGGCTTTAGTGACCGCCGTCACCACCGCGTCTACTGTAGGAAATTTTAAGCTCTAGCCACCCTACAAGCAGAATCTAGGGAAGACCACTCCTGTATGACCATATCTCTGAGGTCTTTATTCATGGGAAAAGAACAGGAAGACTGGCGAATACCCTTAACCAACGGGTCTACCTGCTTTACCTCCGACACCGTGGTCTCAGGAGAATCAAATTTAAGTGCAGCAACCACCTGATCAATCAATTCAGCCAGCTCATCTCTATCAAAGATTCTCACTACTGAGGGATCTTCACTTGGCAAGGACCCCTCCTCCTCAGGACAGGTGTCCAAAAGAACGTCATCTCCAAGATCACTGCACTCCTCTTCTGAGTGCTGTAAGGACAAAAACTCAGAGTCTTCTGACCACTCCAGACGAGGGCGCTTGGCAACTAAGAGACCTACCCCCTTCTGAAGGTCTGCCTGCTGGGATCCTGACTTCCACGCCTGGAACATCGACCAAATAAAATCAGGTGGGAATCCCATGCCCCCTGAGCACCCAGGAGACCAGCCTACGTTCTGCCCCTGAAAATCCTGCAACGTCTGAGGTGAAACCGCAGGGCCTAAGGAATCCAAGATGGCTGCGGTTCTCGCCAAAATCAGAACCGCCGCTACAGCACCCAGGAGCAAGGACGTATCAACAGATCCCGAGCCGACCTCGGAAACATCTGCAGACAATACCGGAGGCAAAGAAAGAGCTGGTTTCGGCTCCCCACAGAGTCTGCATTGTGCCCCAGGCACACACAGAACCAGCACCGGGACCATTTCCCCTTTCCCCGCCGACATCCCTCAGGGAAGAAAGGAGGTAAGCAACCCAACAGGCAGCAACGCCGACTTTCTCTCTCACACAAACGCACTGCAGCTCTCCCGGTCAGCCCCAAAACAAACAAGCAGAGCTGCTCTTTTTTTTTTTTTTCAAACTGGCTTTTTACCTCCCAGCCCAGTTACTAAAAGCTGACAAGGGCTATGGCTCTCAAGGTTCCTGCAATCACACAGGAGCCGAGGCACAGGGCTGATTGCTCAGGAGAGCACAGCAGGGGGAGGGACCAGATCACCGGGTTTGACACCCCAGGGGAAAAACGGAGCCCCACCGGACCCACTTCCCCGAAGCACACAGATTCTAAGTACAGGGTGCTAACCAACAAAAGGCCTAACACAAATCCCAGGTCTACCAGACCAGACTGACATCTACCCTCTGCTGGAGATTGAGATTTACTGGCTGCTTGGGGGTTGGCAGGTGGCTTATACATTGTTACAGTTTTAGTGTTCTCAGTCTCCCTCTGCTGGTAGGAGTGCATAACCCAAGCGTCTTGACCAGTCTGGAAGGTCGCTGAGGAAACAAGTGATTCACGTCTACCCGTTCCACTCCACTCATTAATTTATATACTTCTATCATATCTCCCCTCAGCCATCTTTTCTCCAAACTGAAGAGCCCTAGCCGCTTCAGCCTTTCCTCATAGGGAAGTCGTCCCAACCCATTTATCATTTTTGTCGCCCTCCTCTGTACCTTGCTAATTCCACTATACCTTTTTTGAGATGCGGCAACCAGAACTGCAAACGGTATTCAAGATGCAGCCACACCTTGGACTGATACAAAGGCATTATAGCAGGGGCGTATCTGGACTCCGGCGGTAGGGGGGGCCAGAGCCAGAGGGAGGGGGCACATTTTAGCCCCCCCCCCCCCACCGCCGCCGAGCCCCCACCGCCACCAATGACTCTCTCCACCCCCCTCCCGCCGCCAACCCTCCCCCGCTGCCGTTCTTACTTTTGCTGGCGGGGGACCCCAACCCCCGCCAGCCGAGGTCTGCTTCCACCTGCCGCTGCCGTAAAAACTTCTTCTTCAGCCGGCGGGGGACCCCAAACCCCCGCCAGCCGCCCCGCGGTGTTTAAAATTCATCTTCGGCCTCCGTGGCCGTGCTGCTGTGATAGGCGCTGTTGAAATCCACTTCGGAGTCTGACGTCGCAGCACGTACAACGTACAACGACGTCAGACTCCGAAGTGGATTTCAACAGCGCCTATCACAGCAGCACGGCCACGGAGGCCGAAGATGAATTTTAAACACCGCGGGGCGGCTGGCGGGGGTTTGGGGTCCCCCGCCGGCTGAAGAAGTTTTTAAGGCAGCGGCAGGTGGAAGCAGACCTCGGCTGGCGGGGGTTGGGGTCCCCTGCCAGCAAAAGTAAGCAACGGCAGCGGGCGAGGGTTGATGGCGGTAGGGGGGTCCAGGGCAAAATCTGCGGGGGCCCAGGCCCCTGAGGGCCCACGCAGATACGCCCCTGCATTATAGCATCCTTTTTATTTTCCATTCATTTCCTAATAATACCCAGCATTCTATTTGCTTTCTTTGCCGCTGCAGCACACTGAGCAAAGGGCTTCAAAATATCACCAATGATGACTCCTAGATCCTTTTCCTGGTCAGTGACTAACGCGGAACCTTGCATCACTTAACTATAGTTCAGGTTCCTCTTTCCCATACGTGTCACTTTGCACTTGCTCATATTAAACATCTGCCATTTGGATGCAGTCTCCCAGTCTAGTTAGCTCTTCTTGCAATTTAACAACTTGGAATAACTTTGTGCCATCGGCAAATTTAATTACCTCACTAGTTATTCCCATATCTAGATCATTTATAAATATGTTAAAAATCAGCGGTCCTAACACAGACCTCTGCAGAACCTCACTATCTACCCTTCTTCGTTGAAAATACTGACCGTTTAACCCTACTCTGTTTTCTGCTATCCTTTAACCAGTTTTCCTTTTTCCTTTCCTGTCAGTGAATTCTAAAATAGAGACTGCATCATTCAACAGACAGGAAAGAAGAAGGAAAAAGGTTTCTACACAATGCAGAAAACTGAGGCATTTTACCACGTGTGCTTTTATTTTTTTAAGAGCATGCATTAGGAAATTTGAACACTGAAGCTATGTGCACAGTTCTAACATAGCTTAATACACAACTTTCCTAACAGTTTTGGAAGTCTAGGAGTGGTTAATAAGTATTAATTTTCAACTGTGATGCAGCACCAACTGGATACATTTAAATGCAACAGGATTGGTTATCCTGTCAAGTATAAACTTCACTAGCACTCAGAATAAGTAAAATGTCAGTTAATGCAATGCAGCACCCGACCTTCTCCAAATTTATATTAAAAACCAAAAGATGAGAATAAATATCAGTAAAACTGTTTTCAAATGCACACCATTACTAATATGATACACACAGCCATTAGGACGCCTTCAGCTATTTCAGAATACAGCTGTCAAATTGATTTATAATGTGAATAAGTTTGCCCATGTGACCCCCTCTTTTCATCCAACACTAGCTCCCAATCTCCAGTATAATACAATATAAAGTTTTGGACTTTACTCAATAAAGCTTACTATAGCAATCTCTCTCTTTATAGGTACTTGCAAATACCATCAAGTCCCTATCAACCATCTAGGCTTCGAATACATATCATTTGATTATACCTTCATTTACTAAGCTTAGGCTGGACATCTCATAATCTACTGTTTTAAGCCGCTCAGCCCCTTCTGTTTGAAATATGTTCCCAATGGACTTACATTCAGACCTGGTTCTTTTGACATGCTCATCCATTATCTTGAGTGATTTCTCTTTTCTTCCATCCTATATAATAATTCTCACCCCCCAACATTCTAATGTGCCTGGTACCGTGGCTCCCTCGGAGGTGGTCTGCTAGGCAGTTTAGAATGCACTGATGTCAGTGATGTCACTGACAGCTGATTCCAAGGCAAAGGGAGGAGTAGGGAAACACGCAGAGCCTGTTTCCCTACTCCTCCCCCTGCCTGGGAAACAGCTGTCAGTGCCCCCCCCTCGGCGCAACACCCAAGCCCCTGCCCTGCAAAACCGCGAGCCAGGCAGGGAGAGGAGTAGAGAAACACGCAGGGGGAGGAGTAGAGAAACACGCAGGGGGAGGAGTACTCCTCTCCCTGCCTACCAATCAGCTCTCAGTGCCCCCCCCCCTCGGCGCAACACCCAAGCCCCTACCCCCCCCCTCGACGCATCACCCACGACCCTCCCCCCAGCGCATCACCAAAGCCCCTACCCCCCCCCCCCCCCCTCGGGCACATCAACTCCCTCGCTACCCGCAGCCGCCAATACTAACGCTGTCCGGCCACTGCTGCTTCTCCTGTGAAGCAGCAGCGGCCGGTACAAAAAGAAAAAAAAACCAAAAAAAGATTTTTAACCTGAAACGCGGCTCCGTAGACAGCCATCTGGCATTGACTGTCATCTCTGCAGCCGCTCCTCCTCTCCCCTCCACGCCACTGCCCCTGCAGGAAGATCCCGGAGGAGCGACGTCAGAGGGGAGAGGAGGAGCGGCTGCAGAGATGACAGTCAATGCCAGATGGCTGTCTACGGAGCCGTGTTTCAGGTTTAAAATCTTTTTTCTTTTTGTACCGGCCGCTGCTGCTCAACAGGAGACGCAGCAGCGGCCGGACAGTGTTAGTATTGGTGGCTGCGGGTGGCAAGGGGGTTGATGTGCCCGGGGGGGGGGGGGGGGGGGTAGGGGCTTGGGTGATGCGCCGAGGGGGGAGGGGAGGGTCGCTGGACATGGATGGCTGCGGGGGGGGGGGGGGGCCGAGACCAGATGGGTGGCTGCAGGGGAGGGCAGGGGAGACAAAAGGGACGCTGCAGGGGGGGAGAGGAGTGTCACTGGACATGAGTGGCTGCAGGGGGGGCAGGGGAGAGAGGTGGGTCACTGGACATGGGTGGCTACGGGGGGGAAGGACAGGAGGGTCGCTGGAAATGGGTAGCTGCAGGGGGAGAAGAAGGTCGCTGAACATGGATGGCTGCAGGGAGGGCAGGAAAGAGGGAGGTGGGGAGGGGGTCCTGAGACCAGATGGGTGGCTGCAGGGGAGGGCAGGGGAGACAAAAGGGACGCTGCAGGGGGGGGCAGGGGAGAGGAGGGTCACTGGACATGGGTGGCTGCAGGGGGGGCAGGGGAGAGAGGTGGGTCGCTGGACATGGGTGGCTACAGGGGGGGCAGGGAAGAGGGAGGTGAGGAGGTCCTGAGACCAGATGGGTGGCTGCAGGGGAGGGCAGGGGAGACAGAAGGGACGCTGCAGGGGGGGGCAGGGGGAGAGGAGGGTCACTGGACATGGAGGGGGGCAGGGGAGAGGTGGGTCGCTGGACATGGGTGGCTACAGGGGGGGCAAGGAGAGGAGGGTCGCTGGACATGGGTAGCTGCAGGGGGAGAGGGTTGCTGGACATGGATGACTGCAGGGGGGGCAGGGAAGAGGGAGGGGGGGAGGGGGTCGTGAGACCAGATGGGTGGCTGCAGGGGAGGGCAGGGAAGACAGAAGGGACGCTGCAGGGGGGCAGGGGGAGAGGAGGGTCACTGGACATGGGTGGCTACGGGGGGGGGGGGGGGCAAGGAGAGGAGGGTCGCTGGACATGGGTGACTGCAGGGGGGGGGGAGTGGAGAGTCGCTGGACATGGGTGGCTGCAGGGGGAGGAGGGGAGAGAGGAGGGCCGCTGCACATGCGTGGGCAGGGGCAGAGGAGGGTTGGTGGGGAGGGGGTCCTGAGACCAGATGGGTGGCTGCAGGGGGGGCAGGGGAGACAGGAAGGACGCTGCGGGGGGGGGGGGGGGGGGGGGGGGGGTTACCTTGCTAGTGCCCGTTTCATTGCCTACCGAAACGGGCCTTTTATACTAGTATACTCAGAAAATGTATTCTATACTTTACTATTTCCTAAGGATTACTCTACCGATTCTCTCTCTGGTTTATCAATCCCTTCCTTATGGAGTTCTGCAGACATGTCTCTGCGTGTTTATTGTCATGTATCCCTGCCCTCATTTGCTGTTTAGTTTAATTTAGCTATTAAGTCCTACTCATGTCTGGCCATATCAAATGACAAGTGCTTGGCCTAATGTATCATCTTAGTTTATCTGTTCCATTATTTTATCAACTGTGTACCTCACCATGATAGTTTTACTTGTGTGAGCAGTAAATCTTGAAAATAAACAAAAAAAACAAAAGTTTGGGAGGGGAAATTAAAAATGTGGAAAACTTCCCCAGGTAACTGCACACTAAGGGTCACTGTGCAAAACCCAACCCCTGCAGCATGCAAAATACAGAGCAGGAAGAATCCCTCCCTTGAACTCTTTAACAGCCTCATTTTAATAAAAGGTTTTAAAGTTGTGCAACAGTAAAGCCAAGAGAAGAGCAAAATATACATAAATTTGCATACTTTTTCTTAAAAAAAATTTTTTTCTTAAAGATTTCTTTTTCTGCAAGCTCTAGAAGAAATGCTTTTACATGAATTGCTTTTTGCACTGTCCCAAATTTTATCCTATTTTCATTGGGGCCATTTATTATCAATCAGTGCATATTACCTGCTGCAGGGCCATAGGAATAAAATAAATCCTGCAGCAAGTAGCATGCTCTAACCATTAGTATACAATCCCTCAGTGTTTGCAGGCTCAGATATGCACTTACTTTTAATTTCCAACCACTGTTCATAGTCCTCGTCCTCATCATCGTCGTCCGGGGACAGGAAGACACTTGGTCGGTGTGCCACCGGAGTCTGCTTGGCATGGGAATAAGTCTTTGCTTGGCTCATCATGCTACTTATCGCAAAACTCTGCCGTTTTCCAGTCAGGATAGGTTTTTTGTTGGTGCTCAAAGCACTGGATGAGTTGCTAGACCCACTACTCAACTCTGGTGAAGGTTCTTAAAAGAAAAATACAGAAACCATCAGGTCATTGAACACAGCCTCTTCAAAGACTCCAACTGTGCTAAAGTTCTTCAGTGTCTTGGCAGCTTTCTGGGCATTTCAAATATAAGCCACTGGCCTTCCTCCCCTATCTCTCTGTTGATCTGCTGGTCTGGCTAGCTCTGTGTCTCTATGATTTGACATTTGTTGTACTTTATATATTTATTGTACTTTTTGATGCTGCTTTTAAACTCCTAACCCTTATTTTATCATTCTCACTTTAATATTCCCTTATCTCTTGTTTGTCAAGTTTGTCTGTCCTAATTAGAGTGTAAGCTCTGTCGAGCAGGGACTGTCTCTTCATGTTCAAGTGTACAGCGTTGCGTACGTCTAGTAGCGCTATAGAAATGATAAGTAGTAGTACTTATAAGCTTGTTATATGAGTTTTGTTACACTTTCTTTAAGTTCAAGCATTTTTATGAATTTGTTTAATATATGTGGAGGAGTGGTCTAGTGGTTAGGGTGGTGGACTCTGGTCCTGGGGAACTGAGTTCGATTCCCACTTCAGGCACCGGCAGCTCCTTGTGACTCTGGGCAAGTCACTTAACCCTCCATTGCCCCAGGTACAAAAAAGTACCTGTATACAATATGTAAGCCGCATTGAGCCTGCCATGAGTGGGAAAGTGCGGGGTACAAATGTAACAAAAATAAAAAAATATTAGTTAGTTATACATGTGACTACATTCCACAGGATGTTTTTTTACATAGTAGTCTTTTGCATATTTTTACACACTTTCAGGTTTTTGAATTATTTTTTTAACCCCCCCCTTTTTTTTTTTTTTTTAAAGAGAGGGCCCTCTTACAAAACTGGGGTGTTTTAAGTTTTTTGAACACTTTTCTACAATTCTTAATTTTTTTGACACCTATGTAATTTCATTGTGGCATTTTTTTGTGTGCCAAAATTGCAATTTAAATAAGGCAAATAGAGAAGATTCAGACTTGCACTGTTTTTACAGTAAATATAATTTGATTACCCTCTGGTGACTTCATTTAAAAGGTACAATTACTTTTTTTTAACCCTTCTGACTGCTTGTTTACATTTTTATTTGCTCATCTTATACCCTTAGGAGTGGCCTAGTGGTTAGAGTGGTGGACTTTGGTCCTGGGGAACTGGGTTCGATTCCCACTGCAGGCACAGGCAGCTCCTTGTGGTTCTGGGCAAGTCACTTAACCCTCCATTGCCCCAGGTACAAATAAGTACCTAAGCCGCAGTGAGCCTGCCATGAGTGGGAAAGCACGGGGTACAAATTTAAAAAAAAAGAAAAAAAAACCTACAGTGGCTCATATATTTAGCTTTATTAAATCATGCTTATTTTTAATTTCACTTTGGGCACTGTTTACTAAGGTGCGCTAGTGTTTTTAGCATGCGCTAAAAACGTTAGTGTGCCTATAGTATGCCTGTTAATATGCAAATTACAGGCATAGACTCCTATGGAAAGGTTTCACTGAGGCAGAAAAGATTCTCTGGTGCCCTCAACAGAAATAAAATGTTAAAGATTTTTTAATTAATGAATTTATTAAACGTAGTAGAGAATCTGAGATCTGTACCATATGAACCTGTCAACTGTATAAATGGTAGCCTTGCTAGACAGAGGATATGGTTATCAAGAGGCCCATACTAGTTGGTCCTATCAATCTGGAATAACTGTTTGCTCTTGCCTAGCACATTTCTTCATTTTAAGAAATTTAAGGATTCTACTATATATATAAAGTTATGTCTTATTTTGCATTCTAGTAGTAGCTTCTGGAGTTTAAAAACCCCTTACATGCAACCATGGAAGCTTTTCAGGTGGTCACCTTAGGGAAAAAGGTATTTTTTTTTTCTAAATTTTTTGTAATCATCCTTTAATTTCACGCATGGGGGTCTATAGCATCTGTTTACTTTCAGTAGGGTTGTATGGCTCTGTGTGATTTCATTCTGATGGGGTAATTTTTTATAAACGGTAATTTTCTAAAATAATTTATGTTCCTGTTTCTGTTGCAGGCAATTAATTCCATATATGAAATATGATTGTTGAAAACTGCCCCTGAAGCAAGCACCGAGGTGCTGAAACATGTTGGGCATGTAGAGAATCTACTTTTACTTATGCTTGCTTTCAATAAAACTGAGCATTAAATCAATAGACGGCCTTTGTGCACTGCTCTGTGCTGGAAAGAAGCAAACCATATACATCCTGGCAAAAAATAGGTTGCAAGCAGTTTGCCAATTTATTTTCATCTGCCACACAATGACAGCAACTCATACAAACCCCCTTAGTATGCAGGTAAGCCAGACATGAACAAGGGCATTAAGCATCACATTATCCCCTTCCTACTTGTCATTACTGCTTTAACAATATGTAAGAAAACAACACACTTAATACTCACCACTCTCAATCTTTTCTTTTTGCAGCTTTAGAAACTGCTGCAGAAAGCTGCCATCATTGACAAACTTGTTTGCAGTAGAGGCTACAGACTGACTGCTGGTGGTTCTGAAAAAGGGAGCAGAATCAAAGAAAACCAGTTTGCCAGATAGCAAAAAAACCTCCCAGCCCAAAGTATCTGAGGAGCGGACGGAGGTACCCCGTGGTGGTCACTGCCGAAACAAGCTGTGCTGCTGTGTGGCATGCTTGCTCTCCTTCAAACCCACATGGTTACTGCTTGCAAGCACCACCGCATCCTCATACTGGTCAAATTTGGAGCCAGAATGAGTTTTGAGATACACCAAGCCTCATTCCAGCACCAAATCTGACCAATAGGAGAAAGCAGAAAACAGCTCAAAAAGTCGCACCCCACAACTGTCCAAAAGTGCCTGCAGGCAACTTATTAAAGTTGCCCAATTCCGCAGGAAAACTACGGAGTTGGCAACGCTGAAGAAAACTTGTCTATTACAAACACCCTCATCTCCCCTTACGTTCTCGCCCGAGAACCTCCGCTCACAGGACAAATCCCTCCTCTCAGTACCCTTCTCTACCACCGCCAACTCCAGGCTCTGCCCATTCTGCCTCGCCTCTCACCCTATGCGTGGAATCAACTTCCTGAGCCCCTACGCCAAGCCCCCTTCCTACCCATCTTCAAATCCCTGCTCAAAGCCCACCTCTTCAATGTTGCCTTCGGCACCTAACCTTTATACCTCTCAAGAAATCTAGACTGCCCCAATTTGACTGCCCCTACTTGACTGACTGTACATTTGTCTATTAGATTGTAAGCTCTTTGAGCAGGGACTGTCCTTCTATGTTAAATTGTATAGCGCTGCGTAACCCTAGTAGCGCTTTAGAAATGTTAAGTAGTAGTAAAACTTGTCTATTACAAACAGAGAGAGCATGGATATGGTTCTGGCCGCCATGATTGGCAGACTGGATGGATCTTGTAGGCAGTGTTCCCTTTATGTTGTGGGTATGCGAACGCATGCACGGATCAGAAAGGGAGTGCACACACCTAGCAATTGAATGCACAAGAATTTTGTTTTCTTTCTTTATTATGATCATAGGCTATAGCACACATATTGCGTTGAGGCTGAAAATTTATGCACAAAATATTTTCATACCCACATGTACCAGCAAAAATGAGAAAGAACACTGCTCACAGGTCTTTCTCCATTCATATTCACTATGGGCTCCTCTTACAAAGCCGCACTAGGGATTACTGCACAGGAAACCCACAAGGAACTGATTGGGCTTCATCGCATTTGCTTCGCCAGAATCATTAAAGGTGGCGCTTTTGGCATGCAGAACAAATGGATGGGAAAACTAATCATATGTTATATAAATCTGCTATTCTGCAAATACTAGTATTGCTCAGTGCGGATTACAAATCGATGTAAAAAATTGGAAACAGTAATCCAGGAGTTATAAATTTAAACATCTTGATGACACAAAATATTTATTTTAGAAGGTAAATAAAATAAATAAAAATATGCAGAAATTCCTGCTGGCGAAATTCAGAAAACAATTGCTGCACTAAATGAGATAGTAAAAATTTTGAAAATGACCATTTGTGTGTTAGCTGTTAAGCTCATAACTATAAGGTTTGTACTCAATGTGAGATTTTAAACTGATCTATCAAGGCGGTGTACAGTAAAAATAGATCAAACATGAGCAGCAGGCAATTAGAGTAGTATGGGTATTACACTACAGATTAAGCCTACTACAGTACTACTGCTAGGAACAAACTCCAGGGCTTTCATGTCCCCCTAATCAGGTTTACAGAGAGATTCAGAAACTCCTCTGCCTCGTGGGAGACCCCAAGATAGGATGAACCTGTGTCTATATGGACATGGCCACCTTGGCTCTAGTAGGCCCTTACTTCGCAGTACGAGATGGCTGTGACTGTTGCTGTTGTCCAGTCAGCGGGCGGCGCTGAGTCTGCTGCCCAATCTTGGCCTCAATTTCTCGTTTCTTCTGGGCAATCATCTCTTCCTGGTGCAAGAAGCTGGTGATCATGCCGACTGGCCTGGGAGCCGGGGGGATCCCGAAGCGCCAATTAGTCTGGTCTGAGGAGAGAGGAAAACAGGTTCGAGTGGTGCCCAGTGTAAGGAGAGGGTGCAAAACATGAGAAAAGAACGAAAGGGGCATGGATTAATGAAAAAGAGGAGGGAAAAAAACAGTCTGAGAGGAGTTGGGGGGGGGGGGGGTCTTTGGGCCGATTATGACACAGGAAGCGGAGAGCAGCGGCGAGCGATATCTGATAGGCCCGTTAGGCTCTGTACTCTCTCTTTAGCGCCTCTCACCTGCTTCTTCCATGTTTTCTTCTTCTTCTCCCGGTTCGATGTCTCCAGGCGTCACACCCGGGTCAGCAGGGTTATGGGCGCGCGGGACAGAACGGGACTATAATCCTGTCAGGCAACGGAGCGAGTGGGCAGTCGTCGGACTACTCTCGGGACGAAGCTGCCTCGGTACCCTGGATCCAGACACGACGTTTCCCCCGTTCCCGAGCACAGCACAATACAGACGGAGAAACAGAATACGATTCTCGCGAGAATCCCACGGCTGAGCGCACAAGACGGAGCCTCGCGAGAATCGCACGATGGCGCTCTTATCCAAGGAGGTTCTTAATCTAACCTGCTTGCTCTTATCATCAGCCAACGCGCGTATGTTTTTTTGCGAGAGTAGTGCTGCGGTAATGCTCTGCGTGTATATGAGAATTCCACGGTTGTGCCGGGCACGCGCGTATGAAAATCTCGCGAGAATCACACAGCGGGTTCGCGGCGCGCGCGTGTTTGACACAGTCCCGCGGCAGACTCGGCACGCAGTTCTCTGTGTACCTGTACGTGCTGGAGAATCTCACGGCGGTGCCGTGCACGTTAGAGAAAGGCTCTCGCGAGAGCGACGCTGTGGGAGGGGGGAGGAGGTGACGCTGTGTTTGTTGTCAGCCCAAGATGGCGACGGTGGTGGCTCAGCCGAGTGAGGCCTGTGAGCCCTGGTATCTCGCCCTACTGGGCTTCGCCGAGCACTTCCGTACCTCCAGCCCGCCCAAGATCAAGTTGTGCGTGCACTGTCTGCAGGCCGTCTTTTCCTACAAGCCGCCGCAGCGCGTGGAGGCCCGCACGCACCTGCAGCTCGGCTGTGTGCTCTACCACCACACCAAGAACAGCGACCTGGCCCGCACGCACCTGGAGAAGGCGGTGAGGGGCAGCAGTAGAGCTCTCTCTGAGGGACGGGAGGGGGTGACGGCGCTTATTTCGTAGTGGAGGTCACGGGTACAGAGATGTGGGTACTTTGGGGCTGTGAATAACACACGAAACACTTTCAGTGGAAAGGAAGTTGAACGGTTTACTGAAGATTAGGGCAAATAAGAGTTTGTTCATGAAAACAGGATGGGAATTTAAGGACAGTTTCGAATTTAAGTAAAAGTGGGATAGGCACAGGAGTTTCTTGGTGGTGAGAAGGGGGTTGAGGAGTAGCAAAGTACTGTGGTAATCCTAGTGTCCTTTTCTGCTGTCACTTTGTTTTCATGCTGTCTTCCAAAAGGAGTAATGTGCAACTTGGTATGCAAAGTACTCATTTTCTGTGTATTTGTTTATGCTCCCCTGGTCTTTGTATTTTCTCATTGGTTTTACATATGCACGTCAACATAATAGAAACACGGAAAATGATGCAGACAATACAGTATGACCTATCCAGTCTGTCTATCCACACTAATTATTAAGAGGCATATTTTCAAAGCACAGACTTACATAGAAACATAGAAATACGATGGCAGAAGATAAAGGTCAAATGACTCATCCAGTCTGCCCATCCTTCATAACCCTAAATTCCTCCTTTTCCATAAGGGATCCCATATGCTTGTCCCATTCTTTCTTAAACTCTGACACAGTTCTCTTCTCCATGACCTCCATCGGGAGGCCATTCCACGCTTCCACCACCCATTCCATAAATGAATACTTTTTAGATTCCTTCTAAGCCTATTTCATCTTAACTTCATCGAATGCCCTCTCATTCCAGAGTTTTCCTTCATTTGAAGAAGGCTCTCTTCCTGTACATTAACGCCCATGAGGTATTTAAACATCTGTATCATATCTCCTCTCTACTGTCTTCAGCGTACATTAACGCCCCTGAAATATTTAAATGTCTCTATCGTATCTTCTCTCTTCCAGTGTATACACGTTGAGGTTCCTGAGCCTGGCCCTATATGTTTTATGTCCAAGACCGCTTACCAATTTTGTAACCGCCCTCTGGACCACTCCATCCTGTGTATATCCTTCCGTAGGTGCGGTCTCCAGAATTGCACACAGTACTCTAAATGGGACTCCACCAGAGAGTTAAACAAGGGCAGTATCTTCCTTCTGGTCATCCCTCCCCTTATGCCCCCTTAACCATCCTTCTGGATTTGACCGTCACTTTTTCTACCTGTTTGGCCACTTTAAGGTCATCAGACATAATCACCCCAAAATTCCTTTCTTCCATTGTGCACAGAAGCACTTCAATCTATATTGAACCGTTCCCTCGGTTTCTTGTGACCCAAGTGCATGACCCTGCATTTTTTTAGCATGAAATCTTAGTTGCCAAATATTGGACCATTCCTCAATTTTCACTATGTCCTTCCTCATGTCATCCACATGCTCGGGGGTGTCCACCTTGTTGCAGAGTTTGGTATCATCTGCAAAAAGATAAACCTTACCAGACAGCCCTTCCGCAATATCACTCACAAAGATGTTAAATAGAGCCGGCCCTAGGACCGATCTCTGCGGTATTTCACTAATAACATCCATATCTTCAGAGCAAGCTCCATTTACCACTATCCTCTGTCTCCTTCTGTTCAACTATTTTTTAACCCAGTCACGTACTCTAGGGAACTCAGTTTATTTATGCATCGCCTGTGCGAAACCGTGTCAAAGGCCTTGCTGAAATCCAGTGCCCTTCCACGTCTGGTCACTCAGTCGAAAAGTTTTATATAGTAACCTGTGTAACTTTGTAAGTCATAGAAACCTATGGAACTTTGGAAGGCTAAGTGCTTTGAAAATGAGCCCCTATGTAATTTTGTAAGTCTAAGTGCTTTGAAAATGAGCCTCTGTGGGCCCAATGCATAGACTTAACAGGCCAGCAACATGCGTTTTTGACCGATTCCAGCCAGTTTTGTGATCACAGTATTGAACGAGAAATGCACAAAGGGGATCTGCGTGCTCTTTTCCGTTCACAGGTAGCAGACTACAATAGTGATATGCAAATTTATTACGTGTAGCTAATTGCTATGTAAATATGCATTCCAAGGGATACACAGCCATTTGCAAGCGATGCATAGAAAGAAACACCTTGTATGAGGAATTTTAACGGGAAGCCGTCAGTAGTGGCTTGGATGTCTTGGAGGAAGGAAGATTTAAGAGTTGGGGGAAGAAGTTGAGCGTACCTGTCAAGTGTCTGGAGGGTGAACTGTTTGTGCAGGACCTGCAGGGAGACTGGTGCGTCTTCATGGTCACAACACGGAAGAGGCGGAGGCGAGTGTTGGGGAGAGCTCCAGTCCTCTTTCCCAGGACAGCCTTCAAATGTTCTCCAGGCTGCACTGGGTGTCCCCCATCTGCAATTGGGCATCAGCAAGAAGCTCATGGGTGCCAGGGCAGAGCAGCACCTTCTCATGCAGCTCACCCATGCTGGCCAGCATCACCTCCAACCGCTCCTGGGTCCTCTGTTGTTCCGTCCACTTCACCCTTCGCCCTCCATTGCGGCTCCATCTTCTCTGTTCTGGGGGGGGGGGGGGGGCAGCTTCATGCTTATATGAAAGCCGTATGTGGAAAAAAAAAAAAGCTATGCACAAAACAGGGACATAAAGCAGGAGCTGTCGTGCACGCACACGGATTAGAGTGAGGATCAAGTTCTCCAGTGCCCAGGCTGACGGAGGAGGTTTGGTTCCCCTGCTTGCGGGGTGGGGGGGGGGGGGGTGCCAGTGCTCCTGTCTACACAAGGCGGAGAAGGATCCCATTCTCTAGTGCCTGGATTGCTGGAGGGAGTTTGGTTGCTCCTGCTTGGGTAGGGCTTAGCTTGGGTCTCCTGTATGCTCTGGCGGTCAGCGGGGGAGGAGAGCGGTTCCCTCCTGCCTGCTGCTGCTTGGCCTCTCAAATCTGGGGAGCTATGGCAGTGATCAAAATAGTTTGGGGAAAAAACCTACATGTGGCTTTCATACAAGCAGCTTGTATGTGTGTATGAAAGCCAGTGTAGCAACGCTGTTCTGAGCATGCACAAAGGAGCCACTCTTAGCGATTGTTCTGCACATGCACAGCTTAGCGGGTGGCATTTTCCCTACCGTGCTGCTCACTGTTTTGCAAGTAGTTCATTTATATTCAGTTTTTTTTGGTGGGGGGGGATTGCTTGCTATTTTCACCTTGGTAATTTTTTCTGAGATGGAAATAGCGAGCAGTAGTTTCCAGGGACTTTTGTGCATCGACACCTAAGTCTACAATCCCTTCCTTTCCCTTCGAGATCGTCTGTACTTGTCCCATGCTTTTTTGAATTGAGATAAAGACTTATTTCCACAACCTTCACAAGGAGATTGTTCCACACATCACCCAGTGGTTGCTTAGTGTTAAAGTTTATAGGAGATTTCTGTTTTAGAGATGTTTCAACTTCTCATTTTACTTTTGAAATGGTCTGAATAACTCTAAAATCATGTCTTTAAACATAAAAGGGCCTTTATTGGATAGTGACAACTGAGTAATCCTAGTTCTTGTAAAATATGCCCCCCCCCCCCCCCCCCCACATACAGAGAAAGAGTCTTAGACTAATTCAGTTCCCTTAAAACCTTTTCAGTAAATAAGACACATTAAGGCTCACTTTCAACCTATGGAACTTTGTAAGTCTAAGTGCTTTGAAAATATGCCTCTATGTAACTTTGTAAGTGCTTTGAAAATGAGCCCCAAAGGATCCAAAATTGAAAGCTTGCCCTCTCTGTTCCCTTTTTATGAAGTGTTACAGATTATGAGCAGACTGAAGCACCATACTCTATAGCACCTCATCAAAAATTGGCCTCACAGGATGAACAAGGGCTCTGATTTAAATTGTACCCACTTTTAGGGCGGTAAACAAATGTCAATAATTGTAAAAGACACTGTCTCGGCACATTTTGCTAGCCTCTGTGGTGATAATCTACAGCTTTGCTAGCATCCAGTAACTGTACTTATGTGTAATAAATTGTGCAAGAAGAGCAGATAGTACCTTTTTTTTTTTTTTTTTTGCAAAATGTCATAATTTCCCATTTTTATTACCTATATTTTCCAAGCTGGTATGAACCTTGTTGCCATTATTTTGTTACTAAGTTACTATTTCATAACGGTGAAATAGAGTTCACATGATAGTTCTTCTACTGAGCAGACAGTTATGATTCTGTAGCTCACCTTAGAATCTAGTATGAAAAGTTACCTAGCTTAGATATTGGTTTTGAGCCCCTCTTTCACAGATACAACTGAGTAATTTGTAAAAGTGAATACAATACATTACAACATAATAATTGTACTCCGTCAGATACATTGCAATTCATTTAGGATTAAACAACTAGGAATTATGGAGTATCACTATAATAAAATAAACCAGAAAGAAATAAAAATCATCCACAACTTCTAAAAGCTTTATGAAATAAAAGCATTTTTAATTGTCACCGAAAAGACGTTCCTATAACTTCTTAAACTAAGTGGTAAAGAATTACATATTTTGGCTATTTGAAATGGAACGGATTGTTCAAATAACTTTTTATACCTGACCCCTTTAGGGCCTGGGAAATTTTTTGAAACTTTTGAGAGACTGAAACCTAACAATGGTGGGGTAATTTAATCATATATAGTGGTCCCTTAGTATGCAGAAGTTTAATATAATACATCATTTTAAAATACCATGTTCTGGCATAGGAAGTCAATGTAAATCATAAAGGGGCCCTTTTGTCTAAGGGTGGTAGGGGTTGTTCTGACTTGGAGCACTGTAATTCGGCCCTACCACCAGGCTTGCCTAGGAGCCTGGCAGTAGTTTCAGCTTTCCTGTGCGCCATTTCTGGTACTAGAAAATCCACTTTCAGTTTCTAGCAACGGGGAGGTTGTGCCTGGTGGTAATTGGGCAACGATTACCGCCAGGTTAGTGCTGGAGCCCCCCCCCCCCCCCCAACCTCCTAAATAGGAGGTAGAATGGCTCCGACAGTAAATGGCCACACAACAATCTTTTAATTATCGCATGGCTGTTTACGGCCTCCTGTGGAAAAAGCCACCTTCACAGGTGGTGGTAAAAGGTGGCCTCGGTGCACATGATCCCACGTGCCGATGCCACTGCAGGCCACCTTTTAGCGCCGTTTGGTAAAAGGGCCCCCAAAATAAAGGAGAAATCCTATCATATTTCTTTTGCCCAGTACAGTAGACATTCCGCTGTATTTTGCAGTGTTTGTAATTTTGTCATCTCGAAGCTTGAAAACCATTGTAAATAGTATTACAATAGTCCGGATGTGTTAGTAGTGCTTGGACCAGTAATCAAGTGTTCAAACAGAAATAAATGTCTCATTCTCTGCTGCATTCTCGCCATCACAAAAAATGTCTATCAAACCATTCACGTGTATATCAAGGCATAATGAAAGATCTAATGTGACACCTAATAGTTTAAAGACTTTTTGATAGGAAAAGGTTCAGATGATGTAACTTTATCCAGTTTTCCGCTTTATACATATGTCTACACAATTTGAGTTCAGTCTCAGAAATTACATCAGGTTATGTAACTAATAACATGATCCTTACGGGGACCTCACATGGTACTTACCCAGGAGCCGAGAACACATCAGACATTATGACCATATATCTTCTTCCATCAAGGAGATTTCTCTACCAGTTATATTTGTCTTACTGATATTATGTAGTAAGATGGTGTGTTCAACCAGGTCAAAAGCGAATGATAGTCATATTGCATTATTATTGCTTGGAAACTATCAAACACATCACTCCAATATAGTGTCACACTGGGGATTCAGATCTGAAGGATAAAATGTATTACATTTTTAAAAATAGCCTCAATGTAACAGGGAGCCTGACTTTTATGCTCCACTGTAAATATTACCATCACAGTCTTCCACCACCTTCCGAAAAAAAACACAGAGAAAAACTCTGAAGGTGGTGGAAGCCTGTGGTGGTAATATTTACAGTGGAGCATAAAAGTCAGGCTCCCTGTTACACTGAGGCTATTTTTTTAAAATTTAATACATTTTATCCTTCAGATCTGAATCCCCAGTGTGACACTATATTGGAGTGATGTGTTTGATAGTTTTCTTTGTTATAACTACACACTCGTTGCAGATTGTTTATTTGTGAGAATTATTATTGCTTGCCAACCAACCTGTATTCAATATAGAGTGTGCAACAGACATCAATGTACCAACTATTGTCTCAGTACTCTGTTGTTTTTGAAATCCAGACTGTGATGAATGCAGGATATTATATTTTTCTAGATATTCTGATAAATTAATAGCCACCAATCTCTCCATCACTTTAACAAAAAAAAAAGGGGGTGGAAGCAACAGGTCTATAGTATGAATTTGTATCTTTGGGACTGGGGTCAAAATGATGTTACTTAAGGATTCGGAAAAAGCCTTGGGACATAGCATGATTCAAGCAATTTAAAAACCAGCATACAAAGTCAAAAGAAGGTGACTGAAACAAATAGGATGGACAAATATCTAATCTGCAGTGTAATGAAACAAATTTCTTAATTAATGATATTGAAAACTCTTATGGCATTTATCTTGCTGCTAAGAATACTCAAATCTTAGAGAATAGCAAGTTCGTTTGATTTAACTTATTGTTCATTCAAAATTATTTTTTTTAAATTTTAAAGTCTATTGTTTTAGAGGAAGGAAAAGACCTCAGATGCTCGGCCTGTTATCTCTGTACAACAAAAAAAGCCATGCGAACATCCTGACAGGTCTAAAAAAAAAACCTCCTCTCTTATTTTCAAAAGATGTTTTTGTGCTTTTAGTTCTTTACTAGTCTTTCACATTGGTTATTTGTGCTTGTTATTGAAATAAACTCTACAGTTTCAGATTGAAATCTTAGGACTTGAAAGGCACTTATCTGTTTCAAAAAAATTCTCTTTTTCAGTTTGCTCAACAGAGCGCCTCCGTTTCACAATATGCTTCTTCGGGAGCCAAATTGTCAGCATCACTTTCTTGAAGGCCTAATCACAAAAAGAACTTATAAGTAAAATCCAGAGCTACATGGCTTTGTGCTTCAATTCAATCTTGATCTTAATTTTAATTTCAATTTTAGTTTTAATTTGTCAGTGTTACCTGACAAGAGTGCCTGCAAGTACATCTCTTTGGTATTGACAATTTTGAAAATGGCGTCCACCATTTTTAAAAGGACGCTGTTACCTATTACCCAATCACTGGCGGCTATCGATATTAATCTTAAAGGAGCAAAAAGTGGGTCCTATTTCAAACAGTTGAAAAACTGCCAAACTAGCTTAATCTGGCAGTACTTACTAAGAAATGCACGATTGTGTTTGCAAAAATATACAATCGAGTTTAACAAAAATGTATGTATTTTACAGAAACGCTTTCCATTCTCTTTTGCTGTTTAATCCTTTCGGAATAAGAGAATGCAGCCTATAGATCCACTTCTGTTCTTTCTGGATTAATTTGGAGCCCCCTGTCTCCTCCTCTAATTGTTTCCACTACTTGATCTATAACAATGCATTTATAATCATCGAACTTATGTTGTTGTGCTATGTGATGAGCAACTACCAGTGCTTCCAATTTTTGATGGGATACATTGTTTATGTTCATTTAATCTCTGTTTTAAAGCCCTAGTGTTTTTTCCCCACATAAATCTTTTGACAAGGGCAAATCAAAACATAAATTACATACATACTGCTGCAGTCCATATTTCACTTGAGAATGTAATGTTTATTGTTGGATTGACAAAATCTTTAGAATGCAACATATGAGGGCAAAATATACAGGATCCACAGCTAGTATGACCATTAATGGCAACGGCTAAAGTTGTTGACTCATTTGTTTGCAACATTTCTCTAATATTTGTTTTGTGAGAGTAAGCTATTCTTAAATGATGATCGTTAAACACAGAATGAGTTTGGATTATTCTCCAGTGCTTCTTGATGATTTTAGTAGCTAAGGGAGCAGCTTATGTATATTTTATCACACGTTTGTAAGTCCGCGGAATCTTTCACATGTTGATTGATTAGGGTACAATAAGTCTCTGATTGTAATTTGCTCTTGTATAAGCTTGTTTGAGAGTTTTTTTGGGGTTGCCTTTAAAAACTTATCTTTCTTTAAACAAGAGTTCTCCATAGTATTTGAGTGTAAATTGCAGGTTCTGTTTTGAATATATTTATAACTTAATTTCCCTTAACCTCCCCTCCTTTACCTTCCTACCTTTCTCTGTTATATATTGATATTCTTTGATATGACTATTTGATTATTCCTTGTATTTTGCATTTCATATCCCTGTGTCATTATAAATTAATAAAATTTCAAATGGGTAAGAGAGTTATTTTGGGGTAACCTCTTCCTAGCAGTTTGTAAGATTTTTGAAACTATCATTTTCGGTGAATATTTTCCGATATCTTAAATGTTATGAAAATCTTAAACTTTGCTTTTTTAGCTATTGGATGATTGCTTTGATAATGCAAAAACGATTTACGATCGGTCTCCTTGATAAAGACTTCTGTGATGAATTTTTGGATGTCTTGTTTTACCTTTACATCTAAAAATGCAGTGTGTTCCTTGGAATATTGCATGGTAAACTGTATGTAAACTAATCTGAAACTGTAGATTTTATTCAATAACAAGCACAAATAACAAATGTGAAACACTAGTAAAGAATTAACTAAAAGCACAAAAAATCTTTTGAAAATAAGAGGAGGTTTCTTAGACCTGTGAGGACATTTGCTCTGCTTTTTTTGTTGTAAAAATAGAGACAACAGGCCGAGCATCTGAGGTCTTTTCCTTCTAAAACAATAGACTTTTAAAATTAAAAAACATAATTTTGAATGAACAATAAGTAAAATCAAACGAACTTGCTATTCTCTATGATTTAATTAATGATATGACATCTTCACTCTGAAGTAGTGGGAAATTTCCTAAATTCCTAAACTCTTACGTCTCTCAGTTCCTCACCTTAACATCCTCCTTCGATCTTCAACTATGCTCCACCTCCCCTACCCACCAAAATAGTCACTGTCTTGATCTTATCTTCTCCTATAACTGCTCTCCCTCCAATTCCTCTACCTCAAATCTCCCCCTTTCTGACCATCATCTAATAACCTTCACACTTAAACTTCCTCCCGCCCAATCCTGTCCAATCTTAACCAATTTATCTAGGAATCTCCAGGCCATTGACCCCTACTACCCTATCCTCCAGTGTCTCGAACCTCTTCTCTACCACTACACCATCCAAATCTGTCAATGATGCTGTCTCTTCCTACAATACTATTCTATCCTCTGCCTTAGACACACTTGCACCTCTCATGCCCCGTCCTATTAGACGTACCATACCCCAGCCCTGGCTAACCCCTAAAATCCGCTACCTACGTTCTTGTACCCGTTCCACCGAACACCTCTGGCTGAAATCTCGTGCCCTTGCTGACTTCACACACTTCAAGTTCATGTTGACCTCCTTCCAATCTGCTCTCTTGCTTGCCAAACAGGACTACTACATCCAACTGACTAATTCTCTCGGCTCAAACCCTCGACTTCTCTTTGCCACACTAAACTCTCTCCTCAAGGTGCCT
The DNA here is from genome assembly GCF_901765095.1 of Microcaecilia unicolor. Lineage (NCBI taxonomy): Eukaryota > Metazoa > Chordata > Amphibia > Gymnophiona > Siphonopidae > Microcaecilia > Microcaecilia unicolor. Next base: position 75,166,645 of record NC_044041.1, on the reverse strand, counting down.
TCACCCCCCAACTCCCCCCTCACTATCTCCCCAGACCCTAACTGAGTTCTTCCACGGCAAGGTTCAGAAGATAAACCTCAAATTCTTTACCAAACTACCCCCACCTCTCCCTCCCCTTGTCTGTTCCCCTATTTCCTCAACCCCTCCGTCCTTTTCCTCCTTTCCTGAGGTCACTGATGAAGAAACATCACATCTTCTCTCCTCAAAACAAACTACCTGTTACTCTGATCCCATTCCTACCCACCTTCTTAACACCATCTCTCCTACTCTTACCCCTATTATCTGTCATATCCTCAATCTCTCTCTTTCCACTGCGACTGTTCCTGATGCCTTCAAACATGCTGTGGTCAAACCGCTCCTGAAGAAGCCTTCACTTGACCCTACCTGTCCTTCCAACTATCGACCCATCTCCCTCCTCCCCTTCCTTTCCAAGTTACTTGAACGCGCTGCGCCGTTCACTGCCGCTGCCTTGACTTTCTCTCATCTCATGCTGTTCTTGACCCACTCCAATCTGGCTTTCGCCCTCTTCATTCAACTGAAACTGCACTTACAAAAGTTTCCAACGACCTGTTCCTGGCCAAATCCAAAGGTCTCTATTCTATCCTTATCCTTCTCGATCTATCTGCCGCTTTTGACACTGTTGATCACAGCCTACTCCTTGATACGCTGTCTTCATTTGGATTCCAGGGCTCTGTTCTTTCCTGGTTCTCCTCCTACCTCTCGCTTCGCACCTTTAGTGTACTCTCTGGTGGATCCTCTTCCACTTCTATCCCTCTACCAATCGGTGTACCTCAGGGTTCTATTCTCGGTCCTCTCCTGTTCTCCATCTATACTTCTTCCCTTGGCTCTCTGATATCATCCCATGGCTTTCAATACCATCTCTATGCTGACTCCCCCCAAATCTACCTCTCTACCCATGAAATCTCAACCAACATCCAGACCAATTTCTCAGCCTGCCTATCTGATATTGCTGTCTGGATGTCTCAATGACATCTCAAACTTAACATGGCCAAAACCGAGCTTCTCATCTTTCCCCCTGTCAGGCTTCTTCCCTGGAAGCACTGGGTTGTGAGCCCTTGGCGTGGGCCTTCCACAGCGTATTCTTTCAGCCTCCGCTTCTGGAGTATCCCGCAGGGCTGGCTCCTCGAGAAGTCTGGAGCGGTATTCATAAAGCTTAGTCGAAGGATCGATATCCGAAACTGGGCTGTGGCGGACCCTACGGCCCTGGAGATGCTTTCTCTCGGCTGCTGCTTCCAAAGTAGCTCTCAGGGTTGGGTCAGACAAAAGTTTCTTCCGGTAATCGCGAATGGTCAAAACACGATTCACAGAAAAAATTGGGTTGATATAGGGATCCGACCACAAATTAAGAACTACATCCGGATTGTCCCTAAGGAACAAGGTCATGGGCAGCAAGCCCCATTGGACGGATGATCTCGCCGGACTCATGGCCTTTGCAATCTGTCAGGTTCTCAAGTTCAGAGCCTGCAGGGACGGGCTCTGGAGCAAACCTGAGCCCTTGGGCTGCTGATGAGGAGCGAAAGCAGCAGTCAAAACCCACCAACCAACACTGGGCTAGCACCCCGGCACAGGCAAGGACTGCAGGCACCGCCCAGCGAGCCGGAACACCTGGACTGGAGGACACCGGACTGGTCCACACTGGACTAGAACACACTGGAGTGGAGCCCACTGGACTGGAACACACGGGACCGGAGCCCACTGGACTGGAACACACTGGATCTAGGCTTCACCTACGCTTAGCCACCGTCCCGAACCTGAGGGCTCAACCCTCGGGGAACGGTGGCAAAGCGTAGGTGAAGCCTAGGTCCAGTGTGTTCCTGTCCAGCGGGTTCCGGTCCCGTGTGTTCCAGTCCAGTGGGCTCCACTCCAGTGTGTACTAGTCCAGTGCGGACCAGTCCGGTGTCCTCCAGTCCAGGGGGTTCCAGTCCAGGTGTTCCAGCTCGCTGGGTGGTGCTTGCAGTCCTTGCCTGTGCCAGGGTGCTAGCCCAGTGTTGGTTGGTGGGTTTTGCCTGCTGCTGTCGCTCCTCGTCAGCAGCTCAAGGGCTCACGTTTGCTCCAGAGCCCGTCCCCGCGGGCTCTGAACCTGAGAACCTGACACCCACAAAACCTACCTCTCCTCTCCCCCCTTTCTCTATTTCGGTGGATGTCATGCTCATTCTCCCTGTCTCATCAGCTCGTAACCTTGGGGTCATCTTTGACTCCTCTCTCTCCTTCTCTGCTCACATTCAACAGATTGCCAAAACCTGTCGTTTCTTTCTCTATAACATCAGTAAAATCCGTCCCTTCATCTCTGAGCACTCTACCAGAATCCTTATCCACACACTGATCACCTCTCGTCTTGATTATTGTAACCCACTTCTCACCGGCCTCCTTCTTAGCCATCTCTCTCTTCAATCAGTCCAAAACTCTGCTGCGTGACTCATTTTCCGCCAAAGTTGCTATGCCCACATTAGCCCTCTCCTTGAGTCACTTCACTGGCTCCCTATCCGTTTCCGTATTCAGTTCAAACTTGTCCTGTTGACCTATAAGTGCATTCACTCTGCCGCTCCCCAGTACCTCTCCACTCTTATCTCCCCCTGCGTCCCTCCTCGAGTACTCCATTCTGTAGATAAATCTCTTATCCGTCCCTTTCTCCTCTACTGCTAATTAAAGACTCCTTTCCTTTTGTCTCGCTGCACCTCACGCCTGGAATGGACTTCCCAAGCCTGTGTGTCTGGCCCTGTCTTTGGCCGTTTTCAAATCAAAACCCACTGCTTTTGACTAACTTACTTGCCCTGTCCTTTATCCTCACCTCTCTACTCCCTTACCCTTAATTGTTCTGTCTGTGTACTGTCTTATCTAGATTGTAAGCTCTTTGAGCAGGGACTGTCTTTGTGTATGGTGTACAGCGCTGCATATGCCTTGTAGTGCTATATAAATGATTAGTAGTAGTATCAACCAGTTCAAAAGCTATAGAATATATTTTGGAAATATGGTCCAAAGTTGAATCTGTTAGACTTTTTTTTTTTTTTTACTGAACATAAGCCAGACTGACTAACTTGGAAATATAGTTTTAAGACCAACAATATTAAGCATTTTCTCCTATTTTGTATCTATAGACCAAGCCGCTGTAGTGTTGGCACGTGGAAATGCCGCGCACCTAGCCACTTTTTTACTGTGTCAGAAAAAAGGCATTTAAAAAAAATTGTAAATGGCCATGCACTAATTTTAATTTCTCAGCCCTTACCACCACCTATTTAGAAGGCGGTAAGGGCTCTTGTGCTAACCCAGTGGTGATCAGTTAGTACGCAGCGGTGTGCCCACACTGCCAGGAGCGCCTTACTCCCTGCTGGAAAAAAAAAATATTTTCTGTTGCAGCAAACTCCCAACTACATAGTTAGAACAGTGAATGGGACTTGATATACTGCCTTTCTGTGGTTTTTGCAACTACATTCAAAGCTGTTTACCTAGTACATTACAGGTACTTATTTGTACCTGGGACAATGGAGGGTTAAGTGACTTGCCCAGAGTCACAAGGAGCTGCAGTGGGAATGGAACCCAGTTCCCCAGGATCAAAGTCCACTGCACTAACCACTAGGCTACTACTCCACATCGTGTAATTAGCAGACAATAACAGGTAAACAGGAATTGATATTAAACTAAACACTTATTCACGACCTGAGTAGTACCTGGGGAGTTCAGGAAAATTAATTGCTCACAGTCTTTGAACAGGGTCTCAATACAATAGTCTGTACCTTCCACATACTGCTTTAAGACTAAGGATTTCCAGCAGATAAAGTCAGAGCCCAGAGCATAAACACTTAAGGGGTTTCTGACCAACAGCAGTGCAGATTTCTTCTCAGCTTAGGTGGGAAGAAGAAACTGTCACTTCTGTAACAACTTTACAAACAAAGGACAGACACCATCTGCTGGACAAGCAAGGGGAATGCACATCATAAAAGATAACTATACAATTTACAAGCAGGAAAATTCCCCGTTTTGCCACAGTATCCCTACCCATGTTTTGTTTGTTTTAAAGGGTAATTATGGTTTTAATGCATATATGTTGTATCTATGTATATTTAGAACTTTTTGTTTGTGCGCTTTTTATGTTCCTTGTATTGGTCCCTTTTTACTTTTGTAAACTGCTCAGATATTACTAATTGATGGGCGGTATATCAAAGTATGACCTATGAATCTTAAAACTCAACTGGGATCATGCTGATGCTGTGTCTGTCACCCCAGGGAAATGGATATGTCTTTCTCAAGAAGGAAGCTGTCGGCCTCTTAAGTGTGTGATTTTTCAAAAGGTGACTTACCTGTGGCCTTATTTTATGGAAGAGCAGCAAAAATGGAGGGTTTTTTTTAGTGGCATGTTTCCATAGAGGTATGCTTTTTGATCTGTCATGAAATCTGGGTGTCTTGGGTTTGAAGAGCAGACAGTAAATGTTGTCCCTTCATTGTCATAATTTGGAGAGGTCTTTGATTAGTACAAGTTTACCATACAATTTAAACCAGAGGTGGAATCTAGAACAGTAATGTACCATAGAGGCATATTTTCAAAGCACTTTGGGAGGCTAAGTTCTATAGGTTTCTATGGAACTTTGGGAGGCTAAGTGCTTTGAAAATATGCCTAATAGTGTCCCAACCAAATTAAACTCATTTCCACCAGCTAGCTTCTTAAGTATAAATCAGTCTGATTTAGTGGTGCCACCGAGCTGTGAAATCTGTAGAGCTTGGCTTCTCTCCTGTCCTGACATTTACCCATGTGTCTCTGAACAAGTTACTTGGCCCCTCTTTCCTTTCTTTAATATTTTCCTTTGGGATGGAAGAGATTGCATGAGGTAGGTCATCACCACTGTGGTAGAGTAAGCGTGCTAACTTAAATTTAATTCCATTCCACCCAAAATTGGCTAGACATGTATGTTTCTTCTCTATCCTGTGGAACACTTTGAGGGAGCCATGTATTAAAAACTCCTTTTCTAATTCCAGCCCTTCTAAAATTGACAAATGAGGTGTTCCATCTGGAACTATATGAGCCTGTTCTTTGGATCAGCATGTCCACCATCTGGGCATATATGGGGAGAAGGGGGAAACCTCTCCAGAGTCTTCATGTTTTCAAGATATTCTGAAAATTTGCTGTGGCTAGGACACCAAACACAGTAGTTATTAGGAAGACTCATGCACAGTGATTTTATAAATCTTCCCCAATGAAGAATAAGATAAGAAAAAATGCAAAGCAGTTCTCCGTTTTCATAGCCACCATGTAAACTTGGAGTACATGTACACTAATCTAAGAACTTGTTAATCCTGCTGTGTGTGCCTGAGCCTCAGAGAGAATGTTTACTGCCTGGCCCTAGCATTGAGACAGAAAGAAGAAAGGCACACATTCCTTAAACATACCATATGTATGTCAGCAGGGCAACTTTGACTTCAGGGCTGCTGAGCACTTTGCAGTTTGACACTACCTTTCCTAGTGCATTCACAAAAGTATGTTTGTATGGGACTGAGAGCAAAGAGGAAATGCCCAGCAGCTCCGAAGCTTGGAGTTCAGTCAGTGAACTGATCTCCTGAAAGGACAGTAGAAGACTTTGTCTTTCGTACTATGCTAGATTTATACAGAGATGCAGTAGCTTCTGCTCTTGTGTGTAAGAGAAGTGGTCTAGGATAATTTTGGACAGTCTGAGGAATTTGCTACATAATTTGTCCTGTAATCCTTTTTGTTTTTTTGTGCCTGATAACCTACCTTTTGTTCTTTTACAGTGGTTGATATCACAACAAGTATCCTTTTCTGTTTCACCTGAAATTGTCCAATTCATTGTCTTTAGTTTCATTGCTAGTAATTATCTGAGAGAAAATAAAATGCTTGAATCATAAGTATGACAGTTGTGTCTCTTTAAATTGTCTTCTAGTTGCACTTCACAAGACTGTGTGGCTGTGTAGAAATTGCTGAGCAGTCACTGGCAGAGTTCTGATTTCCTTAACCAGATGTTCCTAGATTTCCCAGTTTGAAGATGTGAAGTTTGAAGCAGCAAGCCTCCTGTCTGAATTGTACTGTCAGGAGGTAAGGAGTGTGCTGGAATCTCCTTGCAAAAGTGGAAGGGAGATCCTTCAGGAGTCGAATTAAGAACATAAGTGTTGCCATACTGGGACAGACCAAAGGTTAATCTAGCCCAGTGTCCTGTTTCTAACAGTGACCAATCCAGGTTACAAGTACCTGGCAAGATCCCAAAACAATAAAATAGATTTTATGCTGCTTATCCTAGAAATAAGCAGTGGATTCTCTCCAAGTCCATCTTAATAATGGCTTGTAGACTTTTAGGAAGTTATCAAAACCTTTTTAAACCCTGATAAGCTAACTGCTTTTACCACATTCCCTAGCATCGAATTCCAGAGTTTAATTACACGTTGAGTGAAGAAATATTTTCTCCGATTTGTTTTAAATTTAATATTTAATAGCTTCATTGCATTTTTGGAAAGTAAACAATTAGAGAGGGTTTAGTGGTTTGTTTTAGATATTTGGATGGCAATTCTATGACAGTACACCTGTTAGGAGACTATTCTATAATGTAAGGTAGACGTCTGTGTTTATAGACTATTGATGTAACAAGTTTAGTCTTTAAGAAAATGATTTCTACAAACAAAGCAGAATTAACGTCTAGTCACAAGAAAAGAGAACAGTGGCTCATAAAAAAAAAATTAATTCCAGGCAAAAGAAGCAAGAATTGAATTCTCCAGTTACAGAAAAACTAAGGGGCCCTTTTACAGGCAGTAAGCCCAAATCAGGCTTACTGCTCACTCTTCCGGGACTACTGCCCTCCCAGTGCAGCCGCCAGTGGTAATCCCGCTATGGCAAGCGCAAATCAGCAGCGGGGCTCTGTAAATCATGCTGTACAGGTGTAAGAGCCGGCCCGAGCATGGCGAGCGATGATTCTTCCCGCTCAGAGCTGGCAGCGGACGCCATTTTGAATTCTCCGCATGGCGCAGCCTCTGTAGAGACGGGGAGCCCTGAACCCGGGGGGGGGGGGGGGGGGGGGACCTCGAATTGAGGCTGTTCAGGGAGCGGCTAGCCCCGGACGGGATCTGGGTGCCCAGGACGAGTTTTTCTCCCCTGATTTTGTGTTATTATTGCATAAAGCATAAATGCTGAAACGAGCTCTCCCTCAAGGGTCGTCTGAGGCCCTTTCTATTGTCTCCCCCCCCCCCCCCCCCCCGGTGGATTCTGGCCTGGGACTGCCCGCTGAGGCTATTTTCCCTGATAATTGGCATAAAGAAAAGCGTAGAAGGGCTAATTCCCCTTCAGATTGTGGTGCACCTCCTTCCCCCCCCCCCCCCCCCCCCCCCCCCCCTTGGTCGGGCTGTGAGGATTCGTAGAGTTCTGGCAGGCCTTCGTGGTCTGAGGAGCCAGAGTCAGGTGCAGAATTACCACAGGATCTGGATGATCCCTCCGCGGTGAGGATTTTCCACCGTGATGAGCTGCTAGTGCTTATTTCAGATGCCCTACAGGTCCTTTCTATTGAAGAGCCTGACAGTGGCACGGCCTCCTCTGTGAATCCTAGGATCGCTAGTACCAAAAAGCCTGCTCGAGCCTTTCCTTTGCATGACTCCATCCAAGAGCTTATTTCCGTTCAGTGGGCTGACCCCGAGAGACCTTTGAAAGTTTCCAGGGCTATGGGGCAATTATACCCTCGGCGTGAGGAGCATTTGGCTCGCTTTGCAATGCCTAAAGTAGATGATTGCGGTGACAAAGAGAACTACCCTCCCTGTGGAAGGAGGAGTTGCCCTGAAGGATATACAAGACTGTAGGCTGGAAGCAGCACTTAAACGGTCCTTTGAAATTGCAGGTCTTACTGTTCGGGCGTCTGCATGCAGTTGTTATGCTGCTAGAGCCTGCCTGACGTGGTTGCAACAAGCAGTGGAACAGCCCGGAGATGGAGCGGAGCCCTTCTCGGATGTGGCTCCGCGGCTGGAGTCGGCCTTGTCCTTTTTGGCTGATGCCCTTTATGATATTGTCAGAGCTTCGGCTAAACAAATGGCAGTAGCAGTGGCGGCTCGCCGTCTTATTTGGCTACGACATTGGGCAGCGGACATGGCCTCTAAGCAAAGGTTGATGAAGTTGCCCTTTCGAGGCCTTCTCCTATTTGGTGAGGAGTTGGGGAAAAAAAAATTGTTAAGGGCCTGGGAGATCCTAAACCCCAGTGCTTGCCCAAAGATAGGCCGAGGCCTTCTTCCAAGGGCCAGGCGGTCCACTCCTCTTATAGACCTCGCTTCCGTGAAGCTAGAAGGTACCGCCCGGGGTGTTCTGCTGGGTTCACTTCTCATGCCCGTTTTTCAGCAGAGGAACTCCTTTCGCTCAGACAAGCGTTCCGCAGCCACTGGCTCTAGGCCTGGAGTTCAGGGACGACCCTCTCGATGGTGCGCCGGCCCCCTCCTCGCTTCCTGTCATCGGAGGATGTCTTTCCCTCTTTGCCGAGAAGTGGGCCAATATTTCCTCAGATCAGTGGGTTCTGGACCTGATCAGAGATGGCTACAGAATAGAATTCAATGCCCCAGTAAGAGACGTGTTTGTGGAGTCCCGATGCGGTTCTGCCGCGAAACGGGCGGCGGTAGAGGAGACTTTGCAAGGTCTGATTCAGTTAGGGACCGTGTCTCCGGTACCTCCCGCCGAACACGGCTACGGCCGATACTCGATCTACTTTGTGGTGCCGCGAAAAGGTGGGTCTTTTCGCCCTATTCTGGACTTAAAAGAATTAGAGTGCGACATTTCCACATGGGAATCCTGCGCTCCGTCATTGCTGCGGTACAGCCAGGAGAGTTTCTCACGTCTCTAGACCTGAAAGAAGCTTACTTGCACATACCAATTTGGCCCCCGCACCAGAAGTTTCTGAGGTTTGCGGTGTTGGGAAAACATTTCCAGTTCCGGGCCTTGCCTTTTGGCCTCGCCACAGCTCCCCGAACCTTTTCAAAGGTAATGGTGGTAGTAGCTGCTTTGCTCAGGCGAGAAGGTATCAGGGTTCACCCGTACCTAAACGACTGGCTCATCAGAGCAGACTCTGTAACAGAGAGCTATCAAGCTATAGCCAGAGTGGTCTCAGTACTTCAATCTCTAGGCTGGGTCATCAATATGGCCAAAAGTCACCTGACCCCCTCGCAATCTCTAGAATATTTGGGGGCCAGGTTCGACACAGACTTGGCCTATGTATACCTACCCGAGCTAAGGCGGTGTAAGCTTCAGAATCAGGTCCGTCTGCTCCTGAGGATGCCCCGCCCGCGAGCTTGGGATATTGTCCAGCTGCTGGGATCGATGACAGCCACATTGGAAGTGGTGCCCTGGGCGAGAGCGCACCTGAGACCTCTACAGTATTCCCTACTTCAAAGATGGTCTCCAGTTTCTCAGGATTATCAATGCAGACTTTCTTGGCTCCCTGCGGCCCGACTCAGCATGGAGTGGTGGCTCTCAGACAGCATGCTGCGGCGAGGAATGCCACTGGCGCTCCCCGATTGATGTCTAGTAGTGACAGATGCCAGCCTGAAGGGCTGGGGCGCACATTGCAAGGGGAAGCATGCCCAGGGTCTATGGACACCCGAGGAGTCGGAGTGGTCCATCAACCGCCTGGAGTTGAAAGTGGTGTTTCAGGCGCTTCTGCCTTTCAAGTGACCCTGGAAGGATTGGCTGTCAGAGTGATGTCGGACAACACGACAGCAGTGGCCTACATAAATCGACAAGGTGGCACTCGGTGCAGAGCACTGGCCACGCAGGCCGAACAGATTTGCCACTGGGCCGAGCTGCATCTTCAGTTTCTGTCGGCAGCTCACATTGCAGGTCAGAGCAACGTGCAAACCGATTATCTAAGCAGGCATCAGATCGATCCGGCAGAATGGGAACTAGCAGACGAAGTATTCCTGCAGATATGTGCCAAATGGGGCAAGCCCGTTATGGATTTTATGGCGACAAGTTCAAATGCCAAAGTCCCATGCTTCTTCAGCAGACGGAGAGATCCTTGCTCGGCAGGGTTGGATGCCTTGACTCAGCCCTGGCCTCCGGGCCTACTGTATGTGTTCCCTCCGTGGCCCTTGATAGGGTGCTTGCTCCTGCGGATTCGGCTGCACCCAGAAGAAGTGGTCCTCATCGCCCCAGATTGGCCCAGGAGGCCTTGGTATGCAGACCTCCGCAGATGCTAGTGGAGGCTCCCCTTCCTTTACCTCTGGTACTGAACCTGTTTTCACAGGGCCCGGTAGCCATGGAGGACGCCTGCCGCTTTGGTCTTATGGCATGGCGATTGAGAGGGCGCAATTGAGGGACAAAGGCTATTCAAACACAATCATTTCCACTCTCCTGCAGGCCCGCAAGCGTTCCACTTCCGTGGCGTATGCCAGGATTTGGCACCAGTTTGAGTCTTGGTGCGCTTCAAAAGCGATCACACCCATGTGGGCTCCTGTCTCGCTGATTCTGGACTTTTTGCAGGATGGTGTACAAATAGGCTTGGCCTATAATTCCCTGCGGGTGCAAGTGGCAGCGTTGGCCTCCCTTCGTGGTAAGGTTGAAGACGTGTCTTTAGCTGCTCATCCAGATGTGGCACGGTTTCTTAGTGGGGTGCTCTGGCCTTCCGTGCGAGCACCCTGTCCAGCTTGGAACCCGGGGCTAGTTTTGAAGGCCCTGCAGGCTTCTCCTTTTGAGCCGCTTCGGCGAGCATCGGAGAAAGATTTGACCTAAAGGCCGTTTTTCTTGTGGCCATTACTTCGGCGAGACGGGTGTCAGAGCTCCAGGTGTTGTCCTGTAGAGACCCATTTCTGCAATTCTCAGAGTCCGGGGTCACGGTTCGGACCGTGCCTTCCTTCATGCCTAAGGTGGTTTCAGCGTTTCACCTAAACCAGCCTATTTTCTTGCCCTCCTTTGATAAGGAGGAGTTTCCAGAATTTTTGGGCAGTTGCACCTTTTGGATGTGCGCAGGACTCTGCTGCAGTATCTGCGAGTTACTATCTCTTTCAGGATCTATGATCATCTGTTTGTTTTGCTATCAGGTCCTCGCAGAGGGTCTCCAGCGTCTAAAGCCACTATTGCCCGCTGGCTCAAAGAAACTATCTTTTCAGCTTATCTGCTTGCCGGCCGGTCTCCGCCTGTAGCCTTAAGGCGCATTCTACCAGAGCGATTGCCCAAGAGGAAGAAATCGCTCTGGTAGAATGCGCCTTAAAGGCTACAGGCGGAGACCGGCCGGCAAGCAGATAAGCTGAAAAGATAGTTTCTTTGAGCTGAAACTGGAGCACTCACTCGTCAAGAGATATGCAGTGCAGCAACATGGGCTTCTAAGCTCTCTTTTGCCCGACATTACAGGCTGGATGTAGCTGCTAGGAGGGATGCGCGTTTTGGAGCACAAGTGCTAGCGCGTGGTGTGACCTGTTCCCACCCTATATAGGGATTGCTTTGTTACATCCCGTACATAATGGCTTCATCTGCTTGATGACAAGGAAGGGAAAATTAGGTTCTTACCTTGGTAATTTTCTTTCGTTTAGTCATAGCAGATGAAGCCATGAGCCCTCCCTGTATGATTGTCTGTATGCTGTGAATCTGTTTCAGGTTCTGTTCTTGTTTCCTGAAGTTCCTTCCTTGGGAGAAAGTTGGAAAACAGTCTTCAGGATTCATGTTCACTTATAGGAGGATGAGTCCATTTCCTCCAGTTTATGTTTTGGAGGATGAGTTTATTCCCTCCAGGAGGTTGCGTGTATCCCCTCCAGTTATACAATAAGGAGGACGAGTTTATTCCCTCCAGGAGGATGTGTTCATTCCCTCCTTTTGAGTTCATGCCCTTGTTAAGCGGCCATCGTTCGCTGTGAGGAAAGTTCATGTTATTCCCATTGCGGTTTGCCATACTGCTTTGGAAGCTTCAAATACTGAAGAGGCAGTGGAGCTGGCTGGCCATGAGGCACTGTGAAAAGTTGAGTGCTCTCTATCTCCCCCTGCTGGTTGATGGACACAACCCATAAGTAATGGCTTCATCTGCTATGACTAAAGGAAAGAAAATTACCAAGGTAAGAACCTAATTTTCCCATCTGGATTAGATGTAACCGTCTCATTCATGACAACGGGAGGCTCATCCAGGATTCTAATTTGTCCTTAGTATTCTCCAGTAAAATCTTAACATTTAACTAATACAAGTCAGAGGTGTTCATTGTGAGCCGAATTTTTAAGTATTTGAAGGACTCTCTGGCCCACCTGAATGGAAATTCAGGCCCCCAGTCCCTCTGATTTACCGCTGGTGAGGCTAGAGCTTCAGACTTGTCCAAGTTTATCCAAAAGCCCGCGTAGTCTCCATGTTTGTAAAATATCTCCAATAATGTGTCTAACGACTCCCTCGGGTTTGTGAGGTGTACCAAAAGGTCATCCGCAAATGCTGCGATCTTAAACATGCAGGTCCCCACGCAGACTCCCTGGATCATAGGATTTGCCATGATGTCGCTAATAAGGGGGTCTAAGACTAAAACAAAAAGAAGGGGGGATAAGGGCATCCCTGTCTCGTACCTCTCCTGATAGGAAAACTCTCCGACTCGAGCCCATTTACCCTCAATGTGGCACTGGGATTGGCATATAAAGCATGAATCGCCTTGACAAATCTCCCTGAAAATTCATAACATTCCAACGTGTCAAAGAGAAATTTCCAATGGACTTTGTCAAAGGCCTTTTCCGCGTCGAAGCTGACTAGCAGCGACACTATATTTTCCTGCGAGCTTTGCTCTAGTGATGTCAATATTGCCCTCAAGTTTTTACTCACCGCCCTTCCTCCCATGAAGCCAACCTGGCTTTCATGGATCAATCTAGGTAGCAACCTCGCTAGCCTATTGGCCAAGATTTTTGCCAACAACTTGGTATCATAATTCAGTAGGGAGATAGGGCGATACGATGTCGGCTCTAGAGGGTCTCTCCCAGGCTTTAGCAAGACTATTATTTGAGCCCTATTCAAATCAGGGGGCATCTTCTGTTCCTCTATTAATTGGTTCAATAATCTAGTAAGGGCAGGTATAATTCCTCCTTCCATCAGTTTATAAAATTCTCCTCGCAAACCATTGGGTCCCGGGGCTTTCAATCGTGGGCTTCGAGCTATGACCATGCTAACTTCGTCCTCAGTGATTAATTGATTAAGGCGGTCCAGCTCCTGTGGTGTGAGCTTGGGCAAGGCTAAGTTTTCTAAGTACATCTGATTTGAAAGGCCCTCCTCTGGAGGAGCATACAGCTCTTGATAAAAGGTCCGAAAGGTTTCACATATTGGCCTATCTGATGTATGGAGATATCCCCCCCCCTGGCCAAACCGCTAAAATGTTTCTAGTCGCTCCCCGGGGATTGAGTAGTTTTGACATCAACTTGCCTGTTTTGTTACCATGCTTATAAAGCATGTATCGATAGTAGAGCTGTGACTTACGTGCCCTCTCCTGTAGGAGTTCATTCAAGGCAGTTTGAAGCTCTAACACTTGCTGTTTATCGCCTACCGCGTGTGTCTCACTGTACCTCTTCCGCGTCTTACAAAGTTGGTTGCTCAAGCGCAATATCTTTCTGTCACGCGCCTTCCTCACGAAGTGTGCATGACTCATGACTTTGCCCCTGAGAACCGCCTTAGCTGCTTCCCAAAACAAAACCGGGTCATCTAGATGATCTTGGTTATGGGTGTTATATTCTGCCCAGCTAGCTTGCAAGTGGCCCTTAAGCACTGGGTCTGAGCTTAACTCCAGGGGGAATTGCCATCTATGCATCTGTTGGGTCGTACCTCTTGGTATCCACTCTATCTTGACCCAGGCATGGTCAGACATTGCATAAGGCCCTATTTCCGCCATTGTCACCTCCCCAAACATCTGACGCGATGTCAGAATATAGTCGATTCGCGACTGAGTCAAGTGGGCCCGTGAAAGATGGGTATAGTCTTTCTCACCCGGGTGCAGTACCCGCCAAACATCAATTAGGTCCATCATCTGGCTCAACTGCAAAAGACCTCTATTATTATAATATGAGGAAGCCGTCCCTGGGGCAGATCTGTCCAAAGAGGGGTCCCAAGCTGCATTAAAATCCCCCCCCCCCCCCCTACTATGGCTGTGTGCGGTTTCTTGAGCAGAAAATTAATCAAGGTTTGGAAAAACCTCTGATCGTAACTATTTGGAGCATAGACATTACAGATTAGCAGTTTCTGTCGCCCAAAAACCACTTCCAAAATAACATATCATCCTGCGGCATCAATCAGAAGTGGGTTGATTGCTGAGGCTATACCCTTTCTGATTAGTATCGCTACTCCTCCCTTTTTTCCTTGCGCATTCGCCGCTATGCAGTCCCCGACCCACCAAGTGCTGAGTTTGGCATGCTGAATCTGATTCAGGTGCGTCTCCTGTAGGAGTGCTATGTCTGTTTTCTGCCTATTTAATTGTTGTAGAATCTTAGAGCGTTTTATAGGCGAATTTACTCCGCCTACATTCCAGGATATTATTCTTACTATTCTTGGGCTCGTAGATGTGTGACTAATTCCGTAAATGTTCTCTTTTGTAATTGAGGGGAACAGCCCAGCCCCTGCCCCCCCCCCCCCCCCCCCCCCCCGGCCTTGTACATCCACCTTGTCAGCATCAGTTCTATACCCTGACCACAATCCCTCCATGACTTTTCTCCTGCCTTCAAACCTCCCTCCATAAAGAACCCGGGGCGATAAAGCCTCCAGAAGAACTCCACTACCGTCCCTTACATATGACCTTTTAAAAACATTTTTCCTGCTTGCGTCCCCCCATCCCTCCCTCTCCCCCAAAACCCCGTACCCCCTGTACCCAGATCCACAAATTGGGACCATCACTTCCTTACGTCCTTCCCTCCCCCCTCCTTATTTTGAACCATGTAACAGTAAACAAATTCCTCAAGATTGAACTGAACAGGCACACTCAGGGTCTTACCCCCCTCACCAGGGGTTTGAACCGCTCCACACACTGTCTATATCCTTCTCAGAGTGCCTCATCAAAAAACATGATGAAGTGTTAACTTCTCAACTGCAGCCGTCCTATCAAACCGTCCTGCTACTATCAAGTATTCCATTTCTGAGGTCGGCTGGGGTGTTGCTGCATTAATGTGAACAAACCAATTCAGGTCTCCTCTGACCTCTTAACACGGAACTCCCTTGAAGCTCTCAGATTGTTCGTTTTCCAAGGGCTGCTCAGCGTGCGTCCGGAGGTGGTGTTCCCAGCTGCTGTAGAAATTCTTTGGCTGCCCCGGCCGTCTCATAGGTCTTGGTGGTGCCATTATGCGTAACACGCATCTTGGCGGGGTATTGCAGCGTGAATCTGATTTTCTTTTGGAAGAGTGTTGAGCAAACTTCCGAAAACAGGTGCCGTCTCGCTGCTACCCCCGCTGAGTAATCCTGGAAACACCTTACTGGGATTCCATCATGTGTCAACGTTTTCCCCGCTCTAAGCAGCTGCAGCACCTCTTGCTTCTGCACGTAGTTCAGGAATCTTATGATGACCACTCTTGGTTTATTGGTACCGGCCATTTTCATCCCTAGGCGATGGGCCCGTTCTAGCTGTATTGGCCCCGAGGCTTCTGGGAATTGTAGTTCGTTGGTAAACCAGTGGGCCAAGAAAGTCTCCAGGTCCCGCTCAGGTACCGTTTCCGGCAGTCCCACCACTCGAATATTGTTTCGCCTGGACCTGTTTTCCAGGTCCTCGATCTTTGCCTCCATCGCCTGTAACTTTTTCTGGGTTATATCCTGTGCGCTCTCTACCTCCGTTACTATGTCCTCGATTTCACTCACCCGCGTTTGAAACACTGCGCAATCACGGGAGAGATCGGTGAGCTGTTCTTTTACCTTTTCCAGGTTAGAGTTTATAGGGGAGAGTTGGCGCTCCAGTATGTCCTCCAGCACTAAGGACATTTCCGTTTGTAATTTCGGCGATCCAGGCCGATGACACTGTCGGACCAGGCGGGCTTGCGGGCGGCGCCATCTTGTCATCCGTTCCCCTGCCTCAGATCTTGTCTTTGTGGGCATTTTTAGCTGCCATCGCGCCATCAGTGGGCTGAAAAATATGTTAGCCAGCCGCTCCGGGACTTGCAGCAGAGATTAATTGTATCTCTAGGTTTTGTGAGTGTAAAGATATGGAGAGAGAATCGGAGCCGGAGAGATCGCTGTCTTCAACCCCTCGCGGTCATGACGTCACCGGAAGTCCTATATATCCATTGAATTAATGCCTGGAATTGCATCTTCCTGTGACTGAATCAATGTTTTAAATTGAACAGACTCATAAAAGGTGTATTCCTTCCCAGCAAGCTTTACTATGTACTTCCTTGGAAATCATAGGAAAATTGTCATTCCCAAGGCTAGAGCCTAAGCCCCATAATTTGAAAATTCATAGCCCGAAGACCTACTAAGCTAACAGATCAAAAACATGGGACATCAAGCAAACATTTATCCTCAGACCTTAAAGAACGAATAGGCTTGTACCTTGGCAGAACTGATGCCAGCCAAGGGGAACCTGCATTACTCAGTGCTTTAAAAATCAAAGTATCTTAAATTCAATCCTATATACAATCAGTAACCATTGTATTGATTCTAAAGTAGCTGTAATATGCTTCCTAATTGATTTACCTACAAGCACCTGTGCTGCCACATTTTGAGCAACCTGGAGCGCCCACAACATATTTCCAGACAAACCAAACAATGCATTACAATAATCAAAATGTGAAAAAGCCACAGCTTGCAAAATTGACTGAAAATTCCCAGATAAAAACAAATCCTGCAGCTTATGTAATAATCTCAATTTGAAAAACATCATCTTAACATAGCCAATATGACTCTTCATGGAGAGTGTAGTGTCCAACCAAGCACCCATCTACTTAATTTGCTTTTCTTTTTCTATTTTAATTTATAGGAGATCTTTTTTCAAAAGCACATGCACAAAGTTGTAAACACGTTGATGCACACAGAAGCACCTAACAAGTTTTTACAACAGCTTGCAACAGTAGAAATAATCCAGAGGTTTCCAAATTTTTAATGTTTTGTGGCATAAGGTACAATTTCCCCCACCTCCCTCCTTCCCCATCCAGGTGGACTTAATTTCTTTCAAAATAGAAAACATACAACCATCAACCTGAAAATTTAAAGAACAATTTGTCACCCCCAGATTTGACATTTTATTGCAATCTATTTGCCGTCATCCATTTCTGAATCAATTTAATTACATCCAGAGAGGATTCAATAGTGCTTTCAATCTGGATAAAAAATTATAAGTCATTACCAGCCAACACTTTACAAACAGATGTCATATATAACTTAATACTGGAGATAAAGCTGAACCTTTCGGTGCACCTGATAAAACCACTTTCCATGCTGAAGTATCGAATTCTGTAAATACAGGAACGACTGGAACCAGCTTAACACCACTTTGCTTTACCCCAAATTTTCCAACCTTTTAAGCAGCACTTGATGGTCAATTGTATGAAATGCTGCCAAGACATTTAACATGACCGTAAAATACTGCTTTGTTTAGTGCTGTTGAAAATAACCGGTTAGTGCCAAACTGAAAACCAGCTATTTTGGGAGCAGTTGACACTTGGTTGGTTAAGTTCTGATATTCAGTACATAAATGGCCAGGTTAACTGAATAAATGTGGTAACCGATAGGTGGTTAAGTGCTCAATATTGTACTTAGCCAACTCTGGAAACCCAGAATTTCAATGTTGGGGTCTGAACGTGGCCCAGCAGCGTGGGGGTAAACATAAAGAAATCCTGTTGAGAAGGAATGGATCCTCAGAAGCTTAATCGAGATTGGGTCGCAGAGCCGGTGGTGGGAGGTGGGGCTGGTGCTGGACAGACTTCTACAGTCTGTGCCCTGAAAATGGCAGATATAAATCAAGGTAAGGTATACACAAAAAGTAGCACATATGAGTTTATCTTGTTGGGCAGACTGGATGGACCATGTAGGTCTTTTTCTGCCGTCAGCTACTATGTTACTATGTATATTAGATTTCTGGGTTTAACGCTGGTGACAGCAAAATGCTGATCGCTGCCAGCTGATTATGGGGTCCGTCTGTGCATAAATGTGCTCCCTGCTCATGCTCTGTCCAGACTTCATCCAAGTGAGTGTCCCCCTGCAAAACATGCACTATCCATATGTACATACTTCTGACATCAAAGGCAGAAAATGGTTGTTTACGTTCAAATGTGAACACTTATGATGGAATTCTAGTCATTTTTACTTGCATACTTGCTGCCTAACTTTGGGCGGCCCCTTAGAGAATTCCTTGGAGTTGGGTGGGATAAAAAGGGGGGTAGAAAAAGGCAGGTGTGTGTGTTCCCCTTGCATTGGTTCTGTACTGGTGTTTAAAAGCGCTAATGCCCAGTAACTGACTTTTGTTCTGTGCTTTTGGGATGCTTGTTCCACAGCTGCTGAAAAGGTTGTGTTTATTACTAAGCTTGGGCACTTGCAAGTATTAACACACAAGTTTCCTTTCTGGATAATCCCTACAGTCCTCCATTTCTGTAAATTTAAATAAAAAGATTCTCATCAGAACTTTAACCCTTTTTTCTTGGGATGAAATTTCTTTTTTAGAACTCTGTGGATGCAGCAAAACCTCTTCTCCGTAAAGCCATTCAGATTTCTCAACAGACACCGTACTGGCACTGTCGGTTACTTTTCCAGCTGGCAGTGAGTATTGGAAGGGCTGGGATTATTATCAGTAACTAGTAAAAAAGGCCCGTTTCTGTTAGAAATGAAACGGGCGCTAGCAAGGTTTTCCTTGGAGTGTATGTTTCAGAAAGAGCGTGTGTGAGAGCTGGAGCATGTGTGTCAGAGAGAATGTGAGAGAGAGAGAGACAGAGTGTATGTGTTTGTGCGAGAGAGAGAGTGTGTGAGAGACAGTGTTTGTGTTTCTGTGTGACACTGTGAGAGAGAGGGACAAGGACAGTGAGTGTGTGAGTGAGAGTGTATGTGGCAGACAGAGAATGAGTGACTGCGTGTGTGGTGTGAGGAACCCCCTCCCTCTCCCCTGCCCCCTTGCAGCCACCCATGTCCAGCATCCCCCTGCAGCCACCCATGCCCATCAACCCTCCTCTCCCCCTGCTGCGTCCTTCCTGTCTCCCCTGCAGGCATGCATGTGCAGCGTCCCTCCTCTCTCCCCTGTCCCCCCTGCAGCCAGCCATGTCCAGCGACCCTTCTGTCCCCTTGCCCCCCCCTGCAGCTACCCATGTCCAGCGACCCTCCTCTCCTGTGCAGCCACCCATGTCTGAGGACACTCCTCTCCTTTTTCCCTGTTCCTCCCCTGTGGCCAGCCATGTCCATCGACCCACCTGTCCCCCCTGATGACCACCAACCCTTCTGTCCCCCTGCCTGCCCTGCAGTGTCCGTCCTGTATCCCCTGTCCCCCTTGCAGGCACCCATGTGGTGTGTGGAGCCCCATCCCTATCTCCCTGCCCCCCCTGCAGCCACCCATGTGCAGCGACCCTACCCTCCCCTCCCCCTGCTTCCTTTCAGCCACCCATGTCCAGCGAGACCCCCCCTTCCCCCTCCCAGCCGGCGCAGCACCCAAAGAAAGCCCCTTGTCCCCCCCCCTTCGCGCATCACCCGACCCCCCCACCGTGGCACATCACTAAGCCCCTCCCCCCTCAACAATCCCCTCGCCACCCACAACCGCTAATACAATCTGTGTCCGGCGACTGCTGCTTCTGCTATTCATCATTAGCAGCCCGTACATAAAGAAAAAAAATCCTCCTAAAACGTACCTCCGTTGAGAAGCATCTCACATTGGCTGAAGTCTCAGCAGCCGCTCCTCCTCTCCCCTCTGACGTCTCAGCGTTTCTCCGGAGTCTTCCGGCAGGGGCACTGACGTTGAGGGGAGAGGAGGAGCGGCTGCAGAGACGTCAGCCAATGTGAGATGGTTCTCCACGGAGGTGCGTTTTAGGAGGTTGTTTTTTTATTTGTTTTCTTTATGTACGGGCTGCTGCTGCTGAATAGAAGTAAAGCAGCCACCGGACAGAGTTTGTATTAGCGGTCGCGGGTGGCGAGGCGGTCGATGTGGGGGGGGAGGGGCTTGGTGAAGCGGCGGGGGAGGGGTTGGGTGATGCGGTGAGGAGGGAAGGGGGTAGGGGCTTTCTGATGCCCCGTTGCACGGGTTGTTGTGGCGATGCGGCGGGGGGGGGGGGGCACTTAGAGGTGCACCGTTGAGGCTGTATTTGTTTGTTTGTTTGTATGTATGTATGTGTGTGTTTGTATGTGTGTGTTTCTGTGTGTGTGTTTGTGTTTGTGTTTCTGTGTGTGTGCTTTTGTGTGTGTGGTTGTGTGTGTTTGTGTATGTTTGTGTTTCTGTGTGTGTGTGGTTGTGTGTGTTTGTGTATGTTTGTGTTTCTGTGTGTGTGGTTGTGTGTGTGTGTGGTTGTGTGGTTGTGTGTGTTTGTGTATGTTTGTGTTTCTGTGTGTGTGGTTGTGTGTGTGTGTGGTTGTGTGTTTGTGTGTTTGTGTGTGTATGTTTGTGTTTTTGTGTGTGTATGTTTGTGTGTTTGTGTGTTTGTTTGTGTGTGTGGTTGTGTTTTTGTGTGTGGTTGTGTGTTTGTGTGGTTGTGTGTGTGCGTTTGTGTTTGTGTTTCTGTGTGTGTGGTTGTGTGTGTGCGTTTGCGTGTGTGTTTATGTGTGTGTGTGTGTGAGTTTGCGTGTGTTTGCGTGTGTGTGTGCGTTTGCATTTGTGTGTGTTTCTGTGTGTGTGTGCTTGTGTGTGTGTGTGTTTATGTGTGTGTATGTGTTTGCGTGTGTGTGCTTATGTGTGTGTTTGCGTGTGTGTGTTTGCTTTTGTGTGTGTGTGTGTTTGCGTGTTTGCATTTGTGTGTGTGTTTGCGTGTTTGCATTTGTGTGTGTGTTTCTGTGTGTGTGTGTTTGCATTTGTGTTTGTGTGTGGGGGGGGGGGGTTGCGGGTGGCTTTTGTGGTCGTGTGGTTGGGGAGTTTGCCAGCAGTCTGTAGCGATTCCTAGGCAGGGGGAGGAGTATGGAAACACTCCCCCTGCCTGGGTCGTTGTTTGTTGGAGGGGGTTGCCAATTGGTAGGGGTGCCTTTATGGATCCCTTTACTCTCTGTGTTCCGCCCTCGAGGGCGGGGCAGAGAGACATGGTGAGTTGGATGGCTTCACCACCATGAACTTACGAACTGTTTGGGGATTTTGCAGATGGCTTCAGCAGGCTGTCTTCAGAATGTTGAGGTAGCGTTTTATGTACAGATGGGGCGTGGCTGAGGGCGGGTCTATGAGTGAGGGTGACTGGTCCTAGCCTATGAAGACTACAGGATTTTTGTGCTTCTCTGCCTTGGAGTGAGCTTCAGAACGTTCAAGGTGGGATTTATTAATATAGATGTGGGATTCTCTGTAACATTTCCATCTGCCCCTTCTTCTATCATGTGTCAGGGCATTTTTTTTTTTTAAATTTCCACACCTACCATTCACATTTGCCAGTTTCTTCTCTTGTGTTGGAGAGGTCTGGTATGTTTTATTGTGCAAGCAGGCATTCCATCTTGGAAACATTTGAGCCTTTTGTCACATGCTGGTTGATTTAATTTGCTCACCAGCTTCATAACAAAAGCAAAGGTTAAATTTTGGAAGTACTTGCTTTAATACAAGTTTTGTAACTGGTTGCCAAATATTTGCATTATTTGTATAACCATTTTATTTATGTTGTTTCTAGCAACTACACACACTGGAGAAAGATTTGGTGTCTGCATGTGATCTCCTGGGAGTTGGGGCAGAATATGCCAGAGTAGTAGGATCGGAATATACCAGGTATCGAAGGACAAAATGCTTTACTCCTATGTTTTAATAAGATGTGCATCCAGTGGCTGACAGCCAGGTGCCTGCTTGTGCTTCCTACTTCTCATCTCTCTGTGCTCCCCCCACCCCCACAAAAAAAAAGTTTTTAAAATTTCCCTGGTGGTCCAGTGGACCCCCAACCCCCCCCCCCAAAAAAAAAAAAAAAAAAAGTTTTAATTTCCCTTGTGGTCCAGTGGACCCTGACACCCCCCCCCCCCCCCCCCCCCCCCCCCCCAGGGCCCTCCTCAAATCATTTTTTCCCCTGATGGTCTAGTGGACCGGACCCCTTCCTCCCTGATCCTCCACACCCCTCCATGTTCCTTTAGAAGGTGGAGACAGGAGGGCAAGAGCAACAGATCCTGCTGTGGGCTCGCCCAGAACAAAATGTCAGTGCATTAGGGGATGTACTGGACAGGGCTAAGCACCATATAAGGAAAACAATTCCTAATATGGTGTTTAGCCCCGTTCAGTGCATCTCAGAATGCACTGACATTTTGTCCCAGGCAGGCCCGAGGGAGGAGCTGTTGCTCCTGCCTCCACCTTCTAAAGATACAAAGAAGGCTGTGGGTGGGGAGGGGATCAGGAGGGGGGTGCGCGGAAGGGGGGGGGGGGGGGTTGAAGGGGTCCAGTTCTCTAGACCACCAAGGAAAATAAAAAATGATTCAGGGAGAGGGTTCAGGGTCCGTTGGACAACCAGAGAAATTAAAAGAAAAAGATTCAGGAGCAGGTGAGGGAAAATTTTAAAAAGTGGGGGGGTCGGTGCATCAGAGCTGTCAAATGCATTTGACAGCTCAGACTCACAAACAGCATGCACAAAAGGGAATCTGTGCAGCTCATTTACATGCGATCCCCTTTGTGCATAGCTATCTGTTTGCAATTCATTAAATATTACTGAGACAGCTGTGTTTTACGGCTGCCTTTGTGCATCGAGCCCTAAGTCCATTGTCTAAGGCACTACACAGTGCAGTTGCTATGGCACCCAATGAATGCGTTGTTCAGTGGGAAACTGGCTATAATTCCATGTTAAGTTTTGTGTTATAAAGCTGATACCACGTTCTGATGTTCACATAGTTCGTCACGAAATCTAGCCTAAGTAGTTCATTTTCAGCTTTGCTGCTGGTTGACTTCTGATCAGAGAACCATCGGCCATATAACTTAACCCTATAAATTTATACCTGCTACATGGCTGTGAGAGTTTTATATGTTTAATATAGAGAGTGACTGAATGTTACTACTCTTTGGATAATTTTAAGCCTTGTCCCCTAACTCCTGCTCTATTTTGGACAGATAAGTTTTGCCTGTATAAAATAGATTCTATATATCACGCCTAAAAAATCGGCGTTGGAAAAAAAATACATCTAGGTTTATTCTATAAAGACCGCTTACATTTCCATGCAGTTTATAGAATACGCCAAGCACCCATCTGCGCAATTAAATTTGCCCATCCGCGCGGACTGGGTATATTCTGTAATGAAGCGCATAGATTTTAGAAATGCCCATTGTCATGCCCATGCCCCCCTTTTCATCATGTTACAGAATACACTTATATGTAAATTTTAATTAATGCAAGTTAGTGTCAATTGCTTGTTAATTGTCAATGGCACTGATTGCTGTGTACAAATCCAGAATACGACTAGATTGTGCATGCAGCTTAAGTCGCACTATATAGAATCCTGGGGATAGTGACTTATACAGTGAAAAGATGATGTCCCACAGGTGGGAAAATTAAAAAAAAAAAGTTAGGGCTGCTTGTTAATAGCAGTTAATATTGCATTTAACACATTATTAGTCACAGCTAATAGACGCGTCAGCACAATTAAATGTATCTCCTCCTGAGTCCCTCTATCTCTCTTCCACTCTCAGCCCCATCCTTGGCGCAATCCATCACCCCCCCCCCCCCCCCCCAGTCTATCTTAAAGCTGGTCTTCTGTTTGTCCCCAGCAGTGGCAGCAATGCATATATACTGCCTGCCACCTGTTCCAAAGATTTCCCTCTGATGTCACATCCTGTTTGTGAAAGAACAAATAGAAGACCATCTTTAAGGTAGACTGGGGGAGGAGGGGAGTGGAGGGAGATGCCAGACTGCACACCAGGAAGGGAGAGAGAGATTTGCTAGACAATGGGAGGGGGAGACAATGTTGGACCCACAGGTGAAGGGGAGGGAAAGAGACCGAGACTGGACAATTGGAAGGAGGGGGTGGAGATAATGGACCTGGGGGCAGGAGGAATATGCAGTCTTTTAATTGCATGATTAATCACAATTAAAATTTGTAATCAAAATGCAACCGTTAAAAAATCAAAAAGGTTATGTGGTTGGCACACATAGCTGGCTACAGAAGTCTTTTTTAATATCAGCCCATTTGTTTTCTTGTCTATTGAAGGGATTCTGAATGCTAATGAGACCCCACTCCATGGTGTACTACCTAGCCTGCCAGAAGAAACAGTGTACAGTTGGGTGGAACTTTATGGGCACTTATAATGCAGTGGCTTTTGCCATGCAGAAATGAGGGGCTTGTTTGCTTTTCTTTGGAAGTTTAACTAAATCTCTCTTTTATTTCAGGGCACTGTTCCTCCTTAGTAAAGGGATGGTAAGTTAAATATTTTTCCCAGTATAATAGAGTTTATTCCTATCAGAATTAATATCTTGGAGGCTTATGAACAGAATATGCACAGCTTGACTTGGCAGTGTCATCCGTCATATGTGTAAAGCGTTGCTTGTCTGTGGTAACATTTGCTAGCTTGTGGCAGCATCATTCTGTTTTTTGATTTTGGGCCGGAGCTAGCTGAGCTCAGACACCTGAGCTATCCAGCCCCATTAGAATTTACTTTAGCTGTGCTCACCTGTTCTAAATTAGGATCAGGGCTTCCAGAGTGAAGCTGTGATCCTGTGGATCTTCAATAGCATCTGGGAGTGGTAGTATATGTATTCACTAATCTGATAGACAGGAATCCTAGTTTAAGTATGCTCTTGAGTCGGGCAGTTGCCCACATTGAAGAGGGAGAACTTTTGTTGCGCTGGAGTGCCATTGAACTAGTTGAAATAGCTCACCTTAAAAAGCTTCATATTGCAGTAGCAGGATACAACCATGCATGTCACATCAGCGCATCTCATGCTATTGTAGGAAGTGGAAGATGTGCTGATGTCACTGATACTCCCAGCATCTTGAAGCCCACCTCAAGGTACAGTTGTTGAGGTCCCTGGACAGTAACTACTATTGAGCGCTTGCATTACAAAGGATGAATCATAAGATATCAGAAGAGTGTGTGTTAATACATTTTCTTTTCTGTTTCAAGCTTCTTTTGATGGAGCGAAAATTGCAAGAGGTCCACCCCCTTCTGACACTCTGTGGGCAAATTGTGGAAAACTGGCAAGGAAACCCCATCCAAAAGGAATCGCTGAGGGTATTTTTCCTGGTACTGCAAGTGACACATTATCTGGATGCTGGGCAGGTGTGTGCCATTTCCTTTCTGCTTAGATATGGAGGAGGGAAACGTGAGACATTGAGCAGAAATGAAAACCCTGAAAAATTAACAAAACTTTACAGATCCCAACAGGTGAGAGGCAGAGTGCTCCACACAGTGGCATAACTGGGATTAGAAGCAAGGCACAGAGAGACTTGCCTGAGGTCCACACAAAGGCTATTAAACAGAATATTAAACAATGGCACAAAAAACCTACTAGCCACGGTCACTATCAACAGAAAGAAACGAAAGGACACAACAAACTTATACATCAAGAAGACAAACAGCTGATAAAAATTATCACTACCTCAACCCCAACTGAACACCACCAAAAAATACAAATAGGATACATCAATGCCAGATTGGCAGTCAATAAAACCACAAATACTAACGGACTGGATTACAGCTGTCCATCTCGACTTCCTACTTATCAGCGAAACTTGGATCCATGACCCCAAAGATCCAATAATCTCAGAGCTCTGTCCTCCAGGTTACAAAATTACCCACTGGACAAGAGAAGGAAAAAGAGGAAGAGGCATAGCAATAATCTACAAATCTCAATTCACAGTCACAACAATAGCAGAATCTATTCTTCCCCAACTCGAAATAGCCTCAGTCAGAATCAACCACTCCAACCTATGTGATCACCTAAACCTAATTTTATTTTACAGACCCCCGGGCAAATGGCAAGACTCACAATCGCACTTTCTGGATTTCATATCGAACACTTGTGTTTCCACCCAGAACCTTCTCATAGCAGGAGACATCAATCTTCACCTTGAAGATACTAACTCAAGCAATGTATGAGAATGCAAAGACTTCCTCCAACTATGGGAGCTCCACTGGCCAAACACACAACCCACCCATAACAAAGGACATACACTAGACATCGTCACCCACAAATTCTCATCAGAACCAAATATCACACTAATAGACACAAAATGGACAGCCAGGCCATGGTCCGACCACTACAGTGCAAACCTTTCCCTCCACTGGAGAACAAAAAAGACACAACAAAAACAAAAACGAGAGGCAAAATAGACCCACTAATATTCTGGCAACAATTCTATACCGACGAATGGACAACACCCACAGACTCGCCCCAATTTCTTCAAGAATGGGATAACAGATGCAGAACAATACTAGACTACTACTACTACTACTATTTAGCATTTTTATAGCGCTACAAGGCTTACGCAGCGCTGCACAAACATAGAAGAAAGACAGTCCCTGCTCAAAGAGCTTACAATCTAATAGACAAAAAAATAAAGTAATCAAATCAATTAATGTGTACAGGAAGGAGGAGAGGAGGGTAGGTGGAGGTGAGTGGTTACGAGTCAAAAGCAATGTTAAAGAGGTGGGCTTTCAGTCTAGATTTAAAGGTGGCCAAGGATGGGGCAAGACGTAGGGGCTCAGGAAGTTTATTCCAGGCGTAGGGTGCAGCAAGACAGAAGGCGCGAAGTCTGGAGTTGGCAGTAGTGAAGAAGGGAACAGATAAGAAGGATTTATCCATGGAGTGGAGTGCACGGGAAGGGGTGTAGGGAAGGACGAGTGTGGAGAGATACTGGGGAGCAGCAGAGTGAGTACATTGATAGGTTAGTAGAAGGAGTTTGAACAGGATGCGAAAACAGGGAGCCAGTGAAGCGACTTGAGGAGAGGGGTAGTATGAGTAAAGTGACCCTGGCGGAAGATGAGACGGGCAGCAGAGTTTTGAACCGATTGGAGAGGGGAGAGGTGACTAAGTGGGAGGCCAGCAAGAAGCAGATTGCAGTAGTCTAAACGAGAGGTGACAAGGGTGTGGATGAGGGTTTTGGTAGAGTGCTCGGAAAGAAAGGGGCGGATTTTACGGATGTTGTAAAGAAAGAAACGACAGGTCTTGGCAATCTGCTGGATGTGAGCAGAGAAGGAAAGAGAAGAGTCAAAGGTGACCCCAAGGTTTCGAGCTGAGGAGACAGGGAGAATGAGAGAGCCATCAACAGAAATAGAAAATGGGGGGAGCGGGGAGGTGGGTTTGGGGTTGGAAAATGAGAAGCTCGGTTTTAGTCATATTTAATTTCAGGTGGCGTTGAGACATCCAGACAGCAATGTCAGACAAGCATGCTGAAACTTTGGTTTGGATGCAAGGTGAGATATCAGGGGTAGAAAGGTAGATTTGGGAGTCATCAGCATAGAGATGGTAGGAAAAGCCATGGGATGAGATTAATGAACCAAGGGAAGAAGTGTAGATAGAAAAGAGGAGGGGACCAAGAACAGAACCCTGAGGTACGCCGACAGGCAGAGGGATAGAAGTAGAAGAGGATCCACCAGAGTGAACGCTCAAGGTGCGGAGGGAGAGGTAGGAAGAGAACCAGGAAAGGACAGAGCCCTGGAATCCAAGTGAGGACAGGGTATCGAGAAGTATGCTGTGATCGACAGTGTCAAAAGCAGCGGAAAGATCAAGAATGAGGATGGAATATTGACCTCTGGATTTAACAAGTAATAGGTCATTGGAGACTTTAGTAAGCGCAGTTTCGGTTGAGTGGAGAGGGCGAAAACCAGATTGTAGTGGGTCAAGAATAGCATGTGAGGAGAGAAAATCAAGGCAGCGGTGGTGAACAGCACGCTCAAGTAATTTGGAGAGAAAAGGGAGGAGGGAGATGGGTCGGTAATTAGAGGGACAAGTAGGGTCACGTGAAGGCCTCTTAAGGAGAGGTGTGACCACAGCATGTTTAAAGGCAGTAGGGACAGTTGCAGTGGAAAGTGAGAGGTTGAGAATGTGACAGATAAAAGGAATAAGAGCAGGTGAGATGGGAATGGGATCAGAGGAACAAGTGGTACATTTTGAGGAAGAAAGGAGAAGTGTAGTTTCCTCTACAGTAACTTCAGGAAAGGTGGAAAAGGATTGAGAGGAAGGAGAGAGAGGGGAACGGACTAGTGGAGGGAGAGGTGGCGAGGTAGAGAATTCAAGGTTTATCTTTTGAACCTTGTCGTGAAAAAATTCAGCAAGGGTCTGAGGAGATAATGAAGGGGGAGTTGGGGGAGGGGGCACCTTGAGGAGAGAGTTCAATGTGGTGAAGAGAAGTCGAGGGTTAGAGCCAAGAGAGAGTTGGTCAGTTGGATATAATGCGGGTACAGGAACGTAGGTAGCAGATATTAGAAGTCAGCCAAGGTTGGGGTTTTGTACGCCTTATAGGGCGGGTCATCAAAGATGCAAGAGTGTCTAAGGCAGAGGATAGAGTAGACAATATAGCACCACTTCAAATCAGAACCTCACATAGAAAAAACTCAATCCCATGGTTTAATGAAGAACTGAAAGAACTAAAAACACAGGTCAGAAGACTAGAAAGAGCATGGAGCAAGAAAAAAGACGAAAACACACTTAAAAACTGGAAACAACTACAAAGAAAATACAAATACACTATCAGACAAACTAAAAGGACGTATTACAAAACCAAAATAGGACCAAACTATAAGGATACACACAAACTCTTCTCATTTGTAAATAATCTCCTAAATACTACTACGGTTACATCCAACAACACAGATACCCCATCAGCAACCAATCTTGCAAATTACTTCAAGGAAAAAATCATAAAGCTCCGACTCATGATACCTACTAATATAACAGATTACACAAATATCCTTGAATGTCTAGACCCAAAACCCAGGGAATGCCAAGCTGATCGATCATGGACCAATTTTGACATGATCTCATCAAATGAAATCTCACATTGGCTCGGAAAATACGCCAAATCGCAATGCAAATTAGACATTTGCAATCTATAATAATTCTCACCTCCAACGTTCAGTGAAGCACTGAATCTACTGTTCCTAGGGTAGGCTGGCAGGACCACTCAGCCTCCTAGGCTGTGACCACCACTCACCCTCACTCTCACTCAGTAGACACGCCCTCAGCTACACCCCTTCCGGACATAATTCGTAACCCCAACGTTCTAATGAGGCAACATTTTTCAACTCCAACTTCAATCATGGTGTAGAACCATGACTGTCTGCCCCGCCCTCGCGTACAACGTGATGATGTCGAGGGCAGAGCCACGGAGCTACCGAACGACACACACCAATACCTTACGCACGAAGCACCGATCGAGGAGCTGCAATAATGGAAGGATACGGGACCACACGCTGTTGGTATGTCACTGACACCCCCCCCCCCCCCCCCCAACATCGCTAAAACAACAAAACCTCGCTAGCGCCCGTTTCATTGCTCTCCGAAACGGGCCACTTTTACTAGTAGTCTAATAAGATCCGCACCCAAACATTTCAAAACAGACCTCACGAACCACGTAAATCACAGGCTTCAAAATTGGCTGTTTCCCACGGATAAAGGAAACATCCTACTTACTCCGCTACCAAAAGATGCTAAGAAAAGCACAATGGACCTAACCAACTATCGCCCAGTAGCATCTATTCCACTTATAACTAAACTCATGGAAGGCATAGTGACGAAACAACTTACTGAGTAACTAAATAAACACTCAATTTTGCACGAATCTCAATCAGGATTTCGGTCAAATCACAGCACTGAAACTGTTCTAGTGTCCGCAATGAATTCATTTAAACAAGCAATTGCAACTGGTAACAACATACTCCTTCTACAATTCAACATGGCCAGTGCTTTTGGCATGGTTAATCATGAAATAATATTACATATACTAGAATACTTCATAATAGGAGGCACAGTTCTCAAATGGTTCAAAGGAATCCTGACCACAAGATCATACCAAGTAATAACGAACGCGGACAGATCACCCCCGTGGATACCTGAATGTGGAGTCCCCCAAGGATCCCCCCTCTCGCCAACCTTATTCAACCTGATGATACAATTAGCCAAACTGCTAGCCAATCAAAACCTCAACCCCTACATATATGCAGATGACGTCACAATCTACATCCCGTTCATACATGATCTACATGAAATCACCAACGAGATCAACCAAAGCCTCCAAATAATACACATCTAGGCAGATGCATTCCAATTGAAACTTAATGCAGAAAAAACACAATGTCTTGTACTCACAACACAACACAAAACACTTCTTCACCATAATCACACCATACTGTTCTCTTCCTGTCTCACAAAGCTTGAAAATTCTTGGAGTCACCATTGATCGAAACCTCACTCTCGATGCCCACGTGAAAAACACGACGAAAAGGATGTTCTACTCCATGTGGAAACTTAAGAGTAAAACCTTTCTTCCCGAGATACATCTTCCATACCCTGGTACAATCAATGGTAATAAGTCATCTGGACTACTGCAACGCACTATACAAGGGCTGCAAAGAATAGACTATCAAAAAACTACAAACTGCCCAGAATACCACTGCCAGACTCGTATTTGGAAAAACTAAATATGAAAGTGCAAAACCCTTAAGAGAGAAACTCCACTGGCTCCCACTTAGGGGGAACGCATTACGTTCAAGATCTGCACGATTGTACACAAAATCATTCACGCAGACGCCCCAATCTACATGCTAAACCTTGTGGACCTACCTCCAAGAAGCGCCACAAGATCATCCTGCAAATTTCTCAACCTACACTTCCCCAGTTGTAAAGGACTGAAATACAAGCAGATGCATGCTACTACCTTCTCATACATAAGCACGCAATTATGGAATGCATTGCCTACAGACCTGAGAATAATCGACGAAACAACTATCTTTCACAAATTTCTGAAGACATATCTCTTCAACAAGGCATACAATGAGAACCAATAGCCACACTAATCCACCTTACAACCCACTCAGTTAAGAAAGCCCACCTACTATAATTACCCTAATCATTCCCTTCCCTCCCTTACTTAATCTCTGCACAATACTAAATGTATCTGTTATCCTGTAATGACAATGTTAACAAAACTATGTAAGCCACATTGAGCCTGAAAATAGGTGGGAAAATGTGGGATACAAATGCAATAAATAAAATAAATATGCTTATGGTAGTTGCTAAACTGCCATTCAGTGCACAACTGGCTGTCTTTGAACGGATGCACTTGCTGTCTCTGCCACAGGTTAAGAGCGTGAAGCCGTGTCTGAAGCAGCTCCAGCAGTGTATTCAGACTATTTCAACTCTCCATGATGATGAAATTCTACCCAGTAACCCTGCTGACCTCTTTCACTGGCTGCCCAAGGAGCACATGTGTGTGTTGGTTTACCTGGTAAGCATGCTGGCCAGGAGTGTGCTCTGTGTACAAAGCAGATATCAGACTTGTAAATCCTGTAGGATTTGTTTTTTGCTGCATTGGTGTCTGGACTTTTAAATATGTATATCTTTTTTATTTTTATTTTTTTTAACATATGGCTGAACACTTGAAGCTTTACTTTTTCTGGTTTGCTCCCTTCCCCATCTTCATTATCCTCTGCTCCTTGGCAGGTAACAGTAATGCATTCCATGCAAGCTGGTTACTTGGAGAAAGCACAGAAGTACACAGACAAAGCACTCATGCAGCTTGAAAAATTAAAAGTAAGTTTGCTCTGTCTTTAAGCTCAGCTGTGGTGGAGGGTTTAATGAATTATGGACAGAGCATCAAACAGTGCTTCCTTATCTGCTCCAGACCATTCCTGACGAGTGGATAATATACACTCCTACCAGCAGAGGGAGACTGAGAATTATTGAGTAGTGACACCTGCACAGTGCATAACACTCATAAGGAGAGTAAAGAATATCATACAGTAGTGTGTGACTTGCAGTCCTGCAAGTCACACACTGCTGTATGATATTGTCTCCTGAGACATTGTGTGTGCCTCACTTGCCCCTAAATGTGTATGAATGTGCGTTGGTATTAACACCAGAACTAAACTCTTGAGTCCAAGAAAAAGGAAGAAGCAGTTAATCAACTAATCTCAGAAGATCCCCTCCTATTATAAGTAAGCAGAATTAAAAAGGATGTTCAGGTCTGTATTCCATGTAACTGGGAGAGGACAGGAGATGCTAGTCGGGGGGAGGGGGGGAGCAGGAAGCACTAATTTGTACAATATGTGACGGGGCAGAATGCACTGATCTGTATTATTGCTGTGTGGCTGATTCTGTTTTCACTCTCCAGTGTTAGACTCCAGTCCCATCCTGTCATCTTTCCAAGTAATTTTGCTGGAGCATATTATAATGTGTCGACTGGTCACAGGACACAAAGCCACAGCACTGCAGGAGGTAGGTACAAGTTGGCGCTTCTGTTTCTTGCTCAACATGTAGATAATACAAATTAAGAAAAGGGGCTTGAATTCATCAGGTTAAGGTTTTATAATCCTGTCTAATTTGTCTTTTGTTCTTTTATTAGAGTAATCCGGTTGTCCATTTCTGTTGACATTTCTTCATGTTGTCAGCTGCAGTAATTCTGCCTGAACTCAGAGTGAATGGCTTGCTGACAGCAGAGAGGAAGTGTAGATCTGGTACTGGTTCACAGAGGATCCCGAGCCTGTTTACCTTCCTGTCATCTTGGCCTAGTCCAGTGGTTGCCAAACCTAATCTGGAGGCACCCCAGCCACTCAGGTTTTCAGGATATCCACAATGAATATTCATGAGAGATTTGCATGCAGGCAGTGCGTGCAAATATTTCTCATGAATATTCATTGTGGATATCCTGAAACCTTGACTGGCTGGGGTGCTTCCAGGACTAGGTTTGGGAATCACTGGCCTAGTCCTTTCAAACAGTTTTCTTTCTCATTTAGTTGGCGTTCTCTGTTGATGAGATTGTAGGGCTGGGATTGCAGGTGGAACTACCTTTATTAAAATATTAATGTGCTGGCAAAATCTGTCTGGGCACTTTTTAACACTGTATCAGTAGAGTCTGGCAGGTGAGGATCGGGTGTGCCTAGTCTGCCCTTCTGCATCTTGGAAGGCTCAGCTCGATTTCCAGGCATCCTCTTGAGCTCACCACAGCCTTCTGCATCTGTCCCAAGCAGACAACTTCTGTCATGGTTCTTACCCTCAGTTGGTGCTGATTGTAGTTTTCCACAGAAACTGTTCTTTTGAGCCTCCCTTCTCCTAGATACTTGAAATGTGGATTGACAGTTTTGTGTTCAGCAAAGTTCATGGCTAAACTGTTTGGATTATTTTTTGGCTTGCAGATTTCCCAGGTCTGCCAACTGTGCCAGCAGTCCCCCAGACTGTTTTCTAACCATGCTGCCCAACTTCACACGTTATTAGTAAGTAGAAAGCTGGGTTGATTTTTTTTTTTTTTTTAATGGAGAGGCTGCAATGCATGTGCATCATGTAGGCTTTATTTTTGGAAGAGGAAACCATTGTTGGTAAATAATCTTAGCTAGCACTGTGCCAGTTCTTCATAGTTCTTCATGATTATCTTTTTTAAATGTTTAATCATGGTGTAAAACAAGTTTAGATGCCATAGATGTTAATAGCAACAAGATTGTTACTGTGTGTAATCTGAGAATTAAGTTCTTTTCTT
This sequence comes from Microcaecilia unicolor, assembly GCF_901765095.1. Classification (NCBI taxonomy): domain Eukaryota; kingdom Metazoa; phylum Chordata; class Amphibia; order Gymnophiona; family Siphonopidae; genus Microcaecilia; species Microcaecilia unicolor. Next base: position 75,132,995 of record NC_044041.1, on the reverse strand, counting down.
AGCAGCCCTTGCCTATTGCTTGCTTTGGCCACTAGATGGAGCAGTTTGTACAACAGTGCCTTGTGACACTGAAAGCATTCACAGCATGGCATTGAAGCAGGCCTTGCTCTGCAGGAGCCCTCCTGCTTTTATCAGAGATGTGTTTAATGTTTCAGTATACATTTGGAGTGCACTGCTGATCTGGTGTACTGTGTGTGTGTGTGTTTTTTAACTATCTCCTTTGTTTTATTTAAGGGTTCTACTGCATTTCTGTTAACTGTATGGACAACGCAGAAGCTCAGTTTACAACAGCATTACGGGTAGGATTTTAGTTGGGGTGGGGGGGGGGTCTGTCTTACCAGATATCTTGAGGGAGAACTGTACATGTCCAACATGGGTGACCCTCATGGCCTAGCAAAGGGTTGGAGTTGGCCATTATCAAACACTATACAAATTTTGTGACAATTCCTTTGTATGAGTCTTCGATTCTCACCTGTCTCTCTCAGGTTCCTCTAGTTCTAGTCCCCTTTCTCTCTGTATTCCTGTGATAGATTAGCAGCTTGAAGAGCAGATGCACCAGATCTGTTCACTTTTTAAGAGGTTCATAGATGGTGTACACTCCCCTCCCACCCCACCCCATAAAGAAAAAGCAAGAAAAGACTGAGAGCTCTGCCCCTGATATGGCAATCTATTGTGCCTTTTTACAGCTAACAACGCATCAGGAATGGTGGCATTCATTGTGACAAACTTGGCCAGTGTCTACATAAGAGAAGGCAACAGACACCAAGAGGTAAGGAAGGCAGATGAAAAGACAAATAGGTTTGAGAGACCTCATTAACGGGGCAATCTTCAGACTCTGCTGATAAAAGAAGGATGGCCAGGGCTTCCATGTGAGTCTGTAAACCAAGATTCATAGGCTTAGCACTGGTAGCCACTCATACATGAGATTTAGAACTGCTACTGTTTTGGAAGAATCAATCTGGAGGAGCCAGAGTCTAAAGCAATGCAACATGCAATTATATTAGAAACAAACATTTAAGAAAGTGTGACCTATAGTTTAAAAGTTTCCATTGCTTCTAAAATTGTTTTGATTTCTTTGTAACCACAGCTTTACAGTTTGTTGGAAAGGATAAACCCGACCACAATTTCCTGTAAGGTAGGACTTGCACTTCTTAAATTCCAATCTGCCTCTTTAGTAAATAAGCAGGTTTTTTTTTTTTACAAAGAAAAATATCAATATAACAACATGTAGAAAGATATTAGATAAAAGGAGAGATGGGAATTATATGTTTCAATTAATAAAGCTTGGTAGACTTGCAGCCCCTTGAAAAGTCTTAATGAGAGAGGGCAGTCAACATCAGGAGTTCTGATTAGCTTTCCATCATACCAGCACAGGTGGGAGCCCCATTGTACAGAGAATTGTGACTAAAGTAAGGCAGTAATAGGGCTGCACCAGTGATTCTTCAGTAGAGCTGTGCATTTCCATGTAGGAAACCTGCATTTCCTTAGTGTCTGTCTGGACCAGGATCTGACTGATGGGTTATGCACTCCTTCCAGCAGGTGGAGACTGAGCTCTGACTAGTGAGTCAATAAGAGCCCTAGCCACCTAGACCTAGATTCAGTATTCTCAGTCTCCAGCAGGTGGAAGGAGGTGAGCCCTGTAGTCTCCTCTCCATTTTCTCTGTTTTCTCTTATTGAAAAAAAAAAAAAGGGGGGGGGGGGTTGGCTCTTTCACTTTCCTTTTGTGCACCGGTGATACCTTTGAGTTGGAGGCTGAGGTCTGCAGAGGTCTCATTTAGCCTCGGGTGCTACACTCAGGGGTACTGAGTTCCTCCTATTTTCCTTCCGTTGTCTCCCGGTAGCGATAGCTACTCCTATTGTGCAGGAAAGTGCTCAGCCTCTTCGGTGGGAGAGGGTTGAAGCTTGGGGCAGCTCTGTCTCTGCAGGTTTCACAGCGCTTTGACTTTCCTCTGGCTCTTCACAGTAGTGTGTTTTTTCTTGGCTGTTTAAAAAAGGGTAAGGGATTCTCTCAGGAGCCGCACTATGGCAGAAAGGTTCGGCGATGCACTGTCTGTCAGAACTGGGGAATTGGACTAAACAGCACATGTAAATATTGCACCGTGTTTGAGGTTTCTCCTGCAGCTGGCCCTTCTCTCTCAGCCTCTTGCAGGGGTCATGGCTCCGGCTCCCTCAGCAGTTATCTCTTCCATCTTGGCAGGAAAAGGTGCCATTTTGCCAGTTTCTAGTGGCTTGGAGGACCATCTCTCTTCTCTCTTACCCCAGTCAGTGGAACGATCGGCAGTAGTGCAGCCGGAGCAATTAGGACTCCAGGAAGGAGGTTTCCCTCCTGAGTTTGTCCTTCAAATGTATCTGGCTTTTTTATTAAAGAAATCGTGTCCTGCTTCTACCCCTTCAGGAGGATCTTTAGCTAAGCAAGTAGCGCCTGCAAAGAGGGCTAGGGGGTCCTGGGACTTAGAGAAGGACCAGGCTTCTAACCCAGATTTGGAGATGCCCTCTCTGAAAGAGGTAGGGGAGCAGCAGTTGGAGGACCCCGGTTCTACTGACACAGGGGCGGAATCTTTACTCCTGGGGGAAGATCCTTCAATTGTTAGAATTTTCCACAAGGAAGATCTACAGGAACTCTCTTCATTGGTAGCGACCACTTTACATTTTGAGCAGCCCACAGTCCTAGAAGACCGTAAGGTGGATCTGCTAGTTACAGGCATTAGACGTCCTGGGAAATCTTTTCCCTTGCACCAGGATATTAGGGACATTATTCAGGCTCAATGTGATGTACCAGATTCTCCTTTTCATCCAGCTAGGCCTATGGTATGGCTTTATCCGGTTCCAGATGCAGACAAATCCAGTCTTAAAATTCCTGTGGTAGATGCGGTAGTCTCGGCTGTAACTAAGCGCAATACAGTTCCTGTTGATGGAGGCACAGCTCTTCAGTATGTTCAGGATCGTCAGGTGGAAGCTCTCTTAAAGAGTAGTTTTGATGTCTCTTCCTTAGCGGTATAGGTGACCATTTGTGGTTCCTTAGTGGCTAGGGCGTGCTTCCAGTGGGCAGAAAGAGACTTGGACAGAGCTTCCAATGATTTTTCCTCTATAGACGCAGAAGATTGAGATGGGCTCTATCTTCTAAGCGGATGCTTTGTACGATTTGCTAAGGGCCTCTTCAAAGTCCATGGCCTTGGGGGTTGCAGCATTCCGTTCTCTTTGGTTGAGAGTTGGTCTGCAGATGCAGATAGGCTATAGTCCTTTTTGTTTGGGGACGAATTGGATAAGTTAGTTTGGGGGATATGAAAGTCCCTCGCCTTCCGGAAGACCAGCCTAGAGCATCAGGTTGTGGCTGTCTTGGCTCGCGGTCGGGGGGTGAGATTTCCGTCGTTTTCTGTCAGGTAGAGGAGCTCAGACTCGGAGGTTCTTGGTTTTTCCAGAGAAATCAGTCCGTTCAGGTCCCGCTGAGGTGGTAGGGAACCCGGAGCTTCTTTCCAGTCCCCAGCCCATCCGGCAATCAATAAAGGTGTGCGGGTCCCTCCTTTGATTCCTGTAGGAGGCTCGTTAACCACAGATTTATTGGAGGTGGGCCCGGTACCACCGATCAGTGGTTGTTGGAGGTTATTAGAGATGGGTACGCCCTTAGAGTTTTCACGGCATCTTTAAGACGCCTTTCTGGAGTCTCCCTGCTGGTCTCTCCTCAAGGCGGGGAGCGGTCCGGGACACTCTATTAAGGCTTCTGAAACTCCAGGCTGTTTGTCCGGTTCCTCCCTCAGAAGTCAGACAAGGCCGTTATTCTACTGTAGTTCCAAAGATGAAAGGATCTTTCACCCAATTTTAGATCTCAAGGCGGTCAATCGGACGCTCAAGGTCACCAGTTTTTGGATGGAAACCCTTTGCTCAGTGATAGCAGCCGTCAGATCGGTGAGAAACAGCACTATAGCCTATCTGCACATTCCAATTTGGGCCATGCACCAGCGATTTCTTCGCTTTGCAGTCCTGGGCTAGCATTTTCAGTTTTGGGCGCTTCCGTTTGAACTACAGCTCCTTGCACGTTCACCAAGTCATGGTAGTGGTGGCAGCGGTTCTCAGAAAAGAGGGAATTTTGGTTCATCCCTATTTAGGCGACTGGCTAATCTGAGCGAAGTTGTATCAGGAGAGTTTGCAGGTCAGGTGGTCCAGTTTCTGCAGTCCTTCGGTTGGGTGGTCCAGTTCCCTACAGTCCCTTGGTTGGGTGGTCAACACCGCCAAGAGTCGCCTGGTGCCTTCTCACTCCCTACAGTACTTGGGAGTGTCTTTCAATACAGCACGAAGTCGGATTTTTCTTCCTTAGAGCAGAATTCTCAAGTACAGTCTCAGATTCGGACATTGCTGCACAGACACGTTCCCTGTGCTTGGGACTGTCTGCAAGTTTTGGCCTCTGACAGCAACAATAGAGGTAGTGCCTTGGGCCAGGGCACACATGAAGTCTCTCAGTCTTCCCTCCTGTGTTGGTGGTCTCCATAAATGGATTCTTCTGCAGTTGATTGCCTCTACGGACTCGGGAAACAGCAGCTTATTTTGGTGGCTGTGTACAGACGATTACGTTGGGATGCCTGTAAGAAAAAAGGGGATTGCCACTGGATCTGCCACAACAGATGCCAGCCTCAAGGGCTGGGGAGGTTTGCACAAGGTCTTTGGTCCCCTCAGGAGGCATCCTTCCGATCAACCTCTTGGAAACCAAGGCGATTGTTAGCTCTGAAAGTGTTTTGTTCGCTGTTAGAGGGTGAGTTTGGTACGCATTCTTTCAGACAACGCAACGGCGGTGGCTTATGTTAGTTCGGCAAGGGGGGAAAGAGAAGTCACCATTACAGCAGGAATCTTGTAGGCTCATGGCGTGGGCAGAACTTCATCTAGCCCCCCTTTCGGCTTCCCATGTAGCAGGGACAGAGAACGTTAATGGGCGGAATTTTCTCAGTCGTCACACCCTGGATCCGGGAAAATAGTCTGTCAGTCCGCAGGCATTCCAAGCGATGTGTATTGGGTGGGACTTCCAATCATAGATCTCTTAGCCACAAGTCTCAACACAAAGGTGCCCTGCTTCTTCAGTCACAGAAAGGATCTTGAAGTGGAGGAGTGGATGCTCTTCTCAGTCATAGTCTTCGGGTCTTCTCTATGTGTTTCCTCCGTGGCCTTTTCTGGGACGCCTCGCTCAGCAGGTCTAGGCACACTGAGGCCCTAGATTGGCCTCCGCAGACCGTGGTACGCAGATCTCGTGTGCCTCCTGGTCGCCCCTCCTCTCTGGTTTTCGGAGAGTCCCGGCCTTCTGATCCAGGGTCTGATCTTCATCCAGACTTGGCTTCGGTTTGTCTTAACAACCTGGCCTCTTAAACGGGCCTCGTTGACGAGAGAGCGGTACTCTTCTAAGGTAATTTCCACCATGCTTTGATTGCGACGTCCGTGACATCTCTGAATTATATTAGAACGTGAGGATTTTTGAGGCATGGTGCACTGATCAGGACATTTCTCCCTTATGTGCTTCTGTAGTAGAGCTTTTGGATTTTTTGCAGCATGGATTTTGATAAGGCTTGGCTCTCGCTTCTCTTAAAGTGCAAATTGTGGCATTGTCTTGCTTTTGGGGGCACGTGCATGGCAAGAATTTAGCTAGTCATCCGGATGTTTCTCGTTTTTTGAAGGGAGTTAGGTCTCCTTCGTCCTCACTGTAGGGCTATCTTTCTGGCCTGGGATCTTAATATGTTTCTGTCTATACTTACTAGGTCTATGAGTCGTTTTCATCTTGTTCTCTTAAGGATTTGATGCTGAAAACAGTATTTTTGGTAGCCATGGCTTCAGCTAGGAGAATGTTGGAGTTGCAAGCTTTTTCCTGTAAGTCGCCGTTTTTGGAGTTTTCTAAAGAGCGTGTGGTATTGCGTCCCATTCCTTCTTTTCTTCCTAAGGTCGTATTGCAGTTTCATCTCTCTGTCGGTAGTTTTGCCTATCTTAGGTTCTTCCTCCAGTTCTGAAGACCAACGAAGATTATGGACTCTTGATGTTAAGAGAATTCTTAAGGTTATAGAGGAATTCAGACCATCTGTTTCTGCTTATTGGAGGTTCCCATAAGGAGTTAGCAGCCTCTAAACCCACCATTTCTAGGTGGCTTAAGGAGATCTGCTTACTTTCTGTCTGGCAAGCAAGTGCCAGATGGAGTCAAGGCCCACTCTATTAGAGGGCAAGCTGCTTCTTGGATGGAACACTTTTTGGTGCCGCCTTTGGACATTTGTAAGGCAGCGACTTGGTCTGCCTTGCATTCATTCTCAAAGCATTACAGCTTAGATAATGCAGTGTCGGCAGGAAGCAATTTTTGGTGCGGGGGTTCTCGCGGCAGGTTTGCTGGAGCACTGCTTAAGAGCACTGCTTTATTCCCATCAGTCAAATCCTGGGCCGGTTATGAGGGACGCTAAAGAAGGAGAAATTAGATCTTAGCTGCTAATTTGCTTTCCTTTAGTCCCTTGGACCAGCCCAGGTCCCACCCATTTTCATTGTTGATAGTACTGCAGAGCGGTTAATGGTTTTCTTGTTTGTTGTTGGCTACGTATATTAGTTTGGGGATGGAGCTGCTGTGTGCGTTACTTTATTAAACATTAAAACAAAATTTTTAAAGGCGAGCTTCGCCAAATGAATGGGTAAATGTGCGGCACAGTTCTTAAGTTCTACAAACTGAAGAGTAGCAAATCTCCTGGACCGGATGGTATTCATCCCAGAGTACTGATAGAACTGAAAAATGAGCTTGCAGAGCTATTGTTAGTAATATGTAATTTATCCTCAAAATCCAGTGTGGTACTTGAAGATTGGAGGGTGGCCAATGTAACGACAATTTTTTAAAAAGGTTCCAGAGGAGATCCAGGAAATTATAGACCGGTGAGTCTGACGTTGGTGCCGGGCAGAATGGTAGAGACTATTATTAAGAACAAAATTACAGAGCATATTCAAAAGCATGGATTAATGAGACAAAGTCAACATAGATTTAGTGAAGGGAAATCTTGCCTCACCAATCTACTACATTTCTTTGAAGGGGTGAACAAACATGTGGATAAAGGGGAGCCGGTTGATATTGTGTATCTGGATTTTCAGAAGGCGTTTGACAAAGTACCTCATGAAAGACTCCAGAGGAAATTGGAGAGTCATGGGATAGGAGGTAGTGTTCTATTGTGGATTAAAAACTGGTTAAAAGATAGAAAACAGAGAGTAGGGTTAAATGGTCAGTATTCTCAATGGAGAAGGGTAGTTAGTGGGGTTCCCCAGGGGTCTATGGCTGGGACCGCTGCTTTTTAACATATTTATAAATGACCTAGAGATGGGAGTAAGTAGTGAGGTAATTAAATTTGCTGATGACACAAAGTTATTCAAAGTCGTTAAATCGCGGGAGGATTGTGAAAAATTACAAGAGGACCTTACGAGACTGGGCGTCTAAATGGCAGATGACGTTTAATGTGAGCAAGTGCAAAGTGATGCATGTGGGAAAGAGGAACCCAAATTATAACTACGTCATGCAAGGTTCCACATTAGTCACGGACCAAGAAAGGGATCTAGGTGTCATCGTTGATAATACATTGAAACCTTCTGCTCAGTGTACTGTTGCGGCTAAGAAAGCAAATAGAATGTTAGGTATTATTAGGAAAGGAATGGAAAACAAAAATGAGGATGTTATAATGCCTTTGTATTGCTCCATGGTGCGACCACACCTCGAATATTGTGTTCAATTCTGGTTGCTGCATCTCAAAAAAGATATAGTGGAATTAGAAAAGGTGTAGAGAAGGGCGACGAAAATGATAAAGGGGATGGGATGACTTCCCTGTAAGGAAAGGCTAAAGCGGCTAGGGCTGTTCAGCTTGGAGAAAAGGCGGCTGAGGGGAGATATGATAGAGGTCTATAAAATAATGAGTGGAGTTGAACGGGTAGATGTGAAGCATCTGCTTACGCTTTCCAAAAATACTAGGACTAGGGGGGCATGTGATGAAGCTACAATGTAGTAAATTTAAAACGAATCTGAGAAAATATTTCTTCACTCAACGTGTAATGGAATTCATTGCCAGAGAATGTGGTAAAGGCGGTTAGCATAGCGGAGTTTAAAAAAGGTTTGGACAGCTTCCTAAAGGAAAAGTCCATAGACCATTATTAAATGGACTTGGGGAAAATCCACTATTTCTGGGCTAAGCAGTACAAAGTGTTTTGTACTTTTTTGGGATCTTGCCAGGTATTTGTGACCTGGATTGGCCACTGTTGGAAACAGGATGCTGGGCTTGATGGACCTTTGGTCTTTCCCAGTATGGCAATACTTATGTACGTAAGTGTCTCATCCAGCACGTTATAATTACATTTTAGTGGCTGCTGAGGTTCCTGGTGGCAAAGAATGTGGTTTTTTCTTTCTTTCGTCTCCTACTTTAACTCAATACTGAATCTAGGTCTAGATGGCCAGGACTCTTATTGGCTCACTAGAGTCAGAGTTCTCAGTCTCCACCTGCTGGAAGGCGTGCATAACCCATCAGTCAGATCCTGGGCCAGTCCAGAGGGACTAAAAGAGAGCAAACTAGCAGGTAAGATCTAATATCTCCTTAATTCCTGAGCTGAGCTGATTCTTGGGCCATCTGAGGAAGCCGCAGAAGCAGTATTCGTAGCTGGAGAGAGTCCCAGCCATGAATATTACAGGGGTGTGCTAAACCAGCTGTGAATAATTTTGTTTCCTTAGCATCAGTACAAGACCAGACCAGTCCAGAAACCTTTGTGTGTCCACCAACCAGCAGGTCGATGCACACACAAACTACAAGTTCCTAGATTGGTCAGGTGCAACTATAAAGGAAAGAGAATTCACAGGTAGAACCTAATTTCTCCTTCTGTGACATCCTCAGGCCTAGATGCATGTTTCTTTCATATGTACCAAGATGTAGAGGATTGGCAATGTGATGGATGCACAGGATTAGAGAGAAGTAGTATAAAATGGCCGTGTCTCCTGATGATTGCACATGAAGGCTTAAGGTGCTGTAGCTTGAAAAGGACAAGTTATAATTATGTGGGAATCCCACACAAAGCATGAAGAAAACACCAGACCAGAAAACAGCAGAGAGATGCTGAGACCTCAGCAGCAGTTTTTCTTGGGTGAATGAGTCAATTTACTTGCATTGGTCTGAACATTAGTGCTCCCATACTATGGCTGCTGTAGCACCAATTTTCCAGAGTGTTTTGCCAGTCCCCTGTGTTGCCATAAACTGATCGAGTTTCAGATTGAAAAACGTAGAATTGGCATGCCACTGCTTCTCTATTGGGTAGTGAATAGGGTTTAGTATTGTGATCTTATTTTCACTTATGTACTGCGTTTTCAGCTCTCATTGCCTGAGGGCAGCTGCGTTTTATATCCGAGGGCTCTTCTCCTTCTTCCAAGGAAGATACAATGAAGCCAAGTGAGTAACATGAAAGTGCTGTTGGTCTCCGATAGCTGAGAGTTCTAATCCTGATATTGGCTACTGCAATGTTTTTATTTTTAGGGTGAAGGTAGTTAAGGCCTGCCTTAGTTGTCAATAATGTTTATTTTTAATGTATCACAAAATGCTAGGCATCAAAGCGATTTAAGGAAGAATCTTTTTTATTGATGCATTAAGAACTAAATACAAAAGGAACAAAGTCAAAAAGTTAATCTACTTCAAATAGTATACAGCTTTCCAAGGAGTGATTTCCCCCCCCCCCCCCCCCCCCCCCCCCCCCCCCCCCCCCCCACCACCACCCCAAGAAAAATGGACAAACCAGCAAAAAGGAAAGAAACTTTTTATATAGACCTGGGTTCTTATGACCAATTATGGCCAATACCCTGTAAACACCCGCATCATTTTTATCATCATTCCCCGCCCCCCCCCCCCCCCCCCCCCCCCCCCATCAAAGCGATTTTAAATTTAAAAAAAACCTACCTGCTAAAATCTCTGAGGGTATTATACAAGTGCTAAAGTCAGACTACTCTTCCCCCGAGTTAGGGAGATAGCTGTGAAATAAGACTTCTCTTACTTTTGTCATATCGAAAGGATTGATGCATGAAAGGCCGGTGTTTTCAATATTGTACAGGCTCGCTTTGTAATGGTAACCAACATTCCATTATGTAGATTCCCATTATTCCAGAACTTGTGGGATAGTTGTGTCCATAACTAGCAGGTGCAGACTGAGCCGAGACACGGATAGGTCTCTTTGCATCCATATCTCTCTGGCATCCAGTCCCAGCTCCTCAGTATTTTCTATCTCCACCAGGTGGCTGGACACCCCTTCCAGCCTCTGGTTCTGAGTGATTTTGCTCCTGGTCCAGTTGGTCAACTGGTCCCCAGTTGAGCTTTGTGGGTGGCTTGAGTCTGCAAAATCATATCGGGAGGTCTTCAGATTGCTGTCTGTGGTGCCTCGTGAATTTGCTTCTTCCCTCTCTTCACCGATCCCCTGTTTCCTGTGGTATTCTTTTTCCTTTTTTAGCACAATCTTACAAAAAAAAAAAAAAAAGAGGATGATGAAAAGATTTACTAGAGAGCATGGGACAGAGTATCAGTCCTGATGCTTTCTCATCTGAGCTTGGGAGAAACAGCCAACAGTAGTAAGTCGGACTAAAGTTTGACTCTACTTGGTGTAGAGGAGGGACGTTGACTCACTGCTTGTGACAGTCGGGGTGAATGGCGATTCTCGAGGCAGTTAAGCAGAGTTACCGCTGTGAGACCAGCCTTCCGGTATTGGGGCGTTGCAGTACGTGCAGTGCTGGAGAATCCCATGAAAACATAGAGGAAACGGTCAGGTGGCAGCATATCTTCAGATTTGACACAGCATCCGAAGTATACCAGGGAATTTGGGCTGTCAGACAGGGCCGGTGCACAGTTTGATGCAGGAAAGTGCGGGAACCAGTGCCATTTTGTCAGGGTCGACTGGCAGGGAGGAGCAGGCTCTTGTCATCACACAATGGAGTACAATCCGCCATTTACAGCCTCAGGGCCCAACAGAACATTCAAGCTGCATCGGGATCTTCATTAACTTGGTGGGAAAGTAAGCCACACTGGTTGCTGGAGGATAAACTGAAAGCCTCTGGTCAACTGTCTTCAGGGAGCTCTTGAGACAGCAGACAGTACTGGCCTGATCATTAGCAGTATGTTCAGAAGTCCTGCTTTCAGGCACACCAGTCTTCTTTCATGTGGACAGGAAGTCCTCTCAGTCAGCTAGAGTGTTCAATGCCTCCAGCGTTTTTCAATGATGCAAAGCTGGTCCACTCTTCTCTCCCTCTGGTGGGAGGATGTCTTCAGGAGTTTTGGGAGGAGTGGGCCAAAATCATGTTGGACCAGTAGGTTCTGGATATTCTTACAGAAGGTTACAAGTTTGAGTTCTCCCGTCCGGTCACTCCTCTCTTTTTGCAGTCTCTTTGTTGAAAGTGAACCAAGGCGATAGAGGTTCAGGCCAACCTAGATTACTTGCTGGGGCTCTGGGCCTTTGTTCCAGTTCGCCAGGCCGAACAGGGGTAAAGCAGATAGTCTGCTTTATTGTCCACCCCCCCCCCCCCCCCCGAAAAAGGAAGGCACCTTTCAAACCGTTGCCGCCAAGTGTCCCTGCTTTGCATGGAGACACTGAGCAGTGTTGGCTTCGGTTTCAAGCGGGACAGGTTTCTCACCGCCCTCAATCTGAAGGAGGCATACTTGCTTGTACCCATATGGCCTCCGTATCAGAGGACTTGCATGTACCCATATGGCCACTGCATTAGAGGTTTCTATGTTTGCTGTGCTGGGCTGTCATTTTCAGTTCAGAGCTTTCCCGTTCGGTGTCACCACAGCTCCAAGAACGTATATCAGTGTTGCAGTAGTGGCAGCCTTCGTTTGGCACCAGGGAATCAAGAGTTCACCCATCTATCAATGACTGGCTCATTCATGCGTCATCCTATTTGGACAGCGTGGTGGTGACAAAGTTGTCCATCTTCTGTAGTTGTTGGGTTGGATGATTACTTTCGAGAAGAGTAGACTAACTCCTTCACAGATGTGGGCGTTCTATTCGACACAGGCACAGGAAAGGATTTTCCTCACAGAGCGCAGGAGGTCAAAATTGATTCAACAGATTCGTCTTCAGTTCAGTCAAGGCAGGCCCAGGTTCTGGGGTCAGTGATGGTAGCGATGGAAGTGGTGCCACGGGCAAGGGCTCATATAGAGCCATTAAAGAATCTCTTCTCAGCTGCTGGTCTCTGGTGTCACAGAAGTACAACTTTCATCTTCCTTGGACACTGATTGCCAGACGGGAGTATGCAGTGGTCCTGGAATTTGACCATCAGAGCTCCCTTTCCGATAATGCAATGGGAGGTGGTTACAACGGATGTCAGCAAGTTAGGTAGGGGGGGCTCATTGAAAATTCAATCTCGCACAGGGCACCTGGACGGAACAGGAGTCTTGGTGATCGATAAATCGCTTGGTGCTCAGGGCCGTGCGGAATGCCTTACTCAACTTTGACTTTGCTTCCGTTCTGGCAGAGGCCCTAGTCTTGAGTTTTCTCTGGCAATACAACAGCAGTGGCTTAAATCAACAAGCAAGGCAGAACCCTCAGTTGTCCGATGGTGGTGGAGTTGGGCGGAAAAAAATCTCTGCTTGTCGGGAGCTTACATCGCCAGGTCCTTGAATGTAGCGGCGGACTTTCTCAGCAGGCACTTCTTGGACCCAGAATAGGAACTATCCAGCCAGAGGTTTCAGCTGATAGTGGACTGATGGAGTTCTCCGCTTCTGGACGATGGCGATGAAGAGGAATGCCAAAGTGCCCAAGTTCTTTAGCCATCGGAAATAACCGGGTCAATGGGATTGATGCCCTACTGCAAGCCCTGGCCATAGACACATCTACTGTATGTCTTCCCTCTTTGGCCCATGGTAGGCCGCATTTTGAAAAGGAACGCATTGCACCAGGGTTGAACAATTCTGGTAGCCCCAGATAGGCCGCAGTATGCAGACCTTTGACTGAATGGGGTCCTCTCTGTCTTCCGCAGGTACAGTGACACTTGGTCCTGTGACTTGGCCATTGAAAGGGTTTGATTGAGACAAAAAGTATGTTCTGATGTGGTCATTGCTACCTTGCTTCAGGCTCAGAAACGTTCTACATCCATGGCGTACATGATGGTGTAGAGAACATTCGAGGGCTGGTGTTCTGAGCGCTGACTTTCTCACTTTTCTGCTCAGATCATGCAGATCCTAGCATTTCTTCAGGCAGTCTTCAGAAAGGATGGCTTTGGTTCTTTAAAAGTTCAGGTTGTGGCTTTGGCCTGTTTCAGGGGCCGACTACAGAAGATGCCTCTTGCAGCTTACCCAGATATCGTTTGATTCTTATGGAGGTTGGGCCACTTATGGCCTCCCTTTCGTACCCTGTGTCCAGAGTGGAACCTTAATTTAGTCCTTTGGGTTCTTCAGAAGCCTCTTTTTGAGCCACTCCGTAAGGCCTCCTTGAAGACCTTAGGCTAAAGATGGCAATCTTGATGGCTGTTGTGTGGCACGTAGGGTTTCGGAGCTTGTCAGGATCCCTTTCTTTGCTTTTCAGAGGTGGGGGTCTCCCTGTACAAAGTTCTTTCCTTCCGTCCTTCCAAAAGTAGTATCAGCATTTCATCTCAGTCAATCTGTGGAACTTCCGTCCTTTCGCAGAGAGGACAAAGAGACTCAGTATTCTTTCTTGAAGCTTCTCGATGTGTGTAGTCTTCATTAAGATATCTGGAAGTCACGAATGAGTTTTGCAAATCTGACAGACTGTTTGTGCAGAGGCTTGGCCTTATGGATTATGGATTTGAAGCCCACAATTGCTAGATTGTTGGAGACTATTATGTCAGCTTAATTGCTTGCAGCTCATTCCATGAGGTGTATAGCAACATCCTGGGTGGAGACTAACTTACTGTCTCCGGCAGATATTTGCAAGGCAGCGATGTGGTCACTGCATACATTTGCCAAGCACTACAGGGTGGACATTGCAGCATGCTGAGAAGCCGGTTTTGGGGCTTTGGTCCTCAGGGTGGCGGTGCCAGGATCCCACCCACGCTAGAGATTGCTTTTGAATATCCCACAGGTTCTGGAATATTGGGAAGCTGTGCAATGGAAGGAGAATTTAGGTCTTACCTCATAATTTTGTTTCCATTAGTCCATCCCACTATTCCAGAGGCCCACCCAAAGTTTAGTTTAGTCCATGCAAACTAATGGGTCAAGTAATGACTGTCACCTTGCATGGTGCTTCCTGCATCTCTCTTCTCTACAAGTTGTCCAGAGATGAGAGGTCCACACACTTGCTCATCTGGTTAGTGTTAGGTTAGCGAGGTGTTTAAGGTTGTGTTTATTCTGAGTTTCTCCTTCCTGCTTGTGTATGTAAATACCGAGGAGCTGGACTGGATGCAGAGAGATATGTCTTGGCTCAGTTTTCAGTTCTCTATCGCCACCTTCGGGACACAACTAACAGGTTCTGGAATAGTGGGAAGGACTAATAGAAAGAAAATGATCAGGTAAGATGTAATTTCTCCCTAAGAGAATATTAATCTAGGCTCGGGGTTTCTTTGCTTATCAACCATTTTACAGAACTTGTGATATAAATTACAAAGGATAACCATAAAGGAGAAAAAGTACAGAACCCATGCTGTGGATAACAAGTAATCAGTGATAGCAGAAGATATTGCAATTAAGCATGAGTTATTAGACATGGTTTAGGTGAACTGGAGAGAGAGTTATAATGAGGTGTGATAAGGTATTGTGAAAGAGGAGGCAGCATTAAAGATGAACTGAAGCTTTTATTTCATTCTGAAGCTTTCTATCTCATATCCCCATCAAAGCTTTCACTGGAACTGAGGGTAATGCTGTCCTCTTGCTGTGGTTGACTTCAGAAGGTGTGGCCCTGGTGAACTGGGAATTTCATGAGGATCTGATGCAGGGTCTGGAGCTCCTGGCTCTCTCCTCCTTGCACCACAGCCTTTACTGTCTCTCTGTGTACACCTGGCCTGGCTTAGCTCACTTCTTCTGCTTTAGTTTTGCTAGATAGGTTATTGGCATCTCATTTATTATGCTTTCCTTTCTTCAACACAACAGAAAACAGACTGTCCTCTGAGAGGTCTTTTTCACTAGTGCTGATCTCATTAGAGAGATCCCATCTGTTTCTCCAGGTGACTCCTTCATGTTGATAGTCCTGCTTTTGGGAAAAATATTGATTTATACAGACCATGTATGTTCAGAATAACACATGAAAAATCTTCTATTTTGCAGACGATTTTTGCGAGAAACCCTAAAAATGTCAAATGCTGAAGATCTGAACAGGCTCACAGCCTGTTCTCTGGTCCTCCTGGGCCATATATTCTATGTCTTGGAAATCATAGGGTAAGCCCTCGCCTTCCCTCATCTGTATGTCTGTCTTCGTCAGTTCCTGATGCTATGGGCACAAATGAGAGAGAGAGAAGGGATATGTGGGCCTAGTTAGAAATTCAGGGATCGACAATCTACTGAAACCCCTTCCCAGGATGGACCAGTTGCTTTGCCTCTCCAGTCCCATCACCACCTCCATTTGCCTCATTTGGACCAGTGGTATCTGGTAACATTGTCACCTCTGATGCCAGCAGTGTGCTGCCTGGTTCTCAATGCCAGAGGCAGCTCCAGATCGTGTGTATGTTTTGGAAATGTTGTAGATTACATCAATAGAAAATGTTTGCATAGAACAGTTTTCTTAATTTTAACGTGATTTCCTGTAGAGGCCAACTGAATTTCGGTTATTGTTGTGGTACTAAAACTAGCCCAAAATCTGTTTTCTACCCAGTGTTCGGCTGAAAGGTTATAATTTTCACCTATGTTTTTTGTTTTGGCCTAAAATAACCGTGTTTTCAGTGAAAGCTGAAAATTTTGTGCTTTGTCCCATCTGCCTCCCTCCATCCTGAACAGGAGTTGCCCCCTTTGGCTTATCTTACAATCCCTGGTAGTCTATGCATATAGTTGGGGCAGGAGTGATTTCCCGTTATTCCTGCCCATTCCGGCTCTGCTTTGAAAATGGCTGCCACAACTGGGCCCTTCGTTCCTGTCCTGACTACACTACTAGACCACCAGGGATTATAAAGTGGTCTGGGGGGGGGGGGGGGTTTATATATATATATATATATATATATACAAAATAGTAGCACAAATTTAAGTGGGATGGTAAGCTTCTTAGGAATAAACCTCTGGAGTTACGATGTCAGATGTCATTCTGAGTGTGGCACAAAGTCAGCTACTATAAAAGCACTGTGGCTTGTAGTTTCAGTTTTCATTAGTTGCAGTCCATGTAAAGGGGCATTGATTTGATATACTGCTTTTCTGTGGTAGAACCAAAGCATTTTACATTGTATATAGACTATTTTGCTTGGAGGTAAAACATAGTCTTTCATTATTTAAATTATTAT
Source organism: Microcaecilia unicolor (assembly GCF_901765095.1). Taxonomy (NCBI): domain Eukaryota; kingdom Metazoa; phylum Chordata; class Amphibia; order Gymnophiona; family Siphonopidae; genus Microcaecilia; species Microcaecilia unicolor. Next base: position 75,116,617 of record NC_044041.1, on the reverse strand, counting down.
ATTTTGGCTTGGATACTGTGAGTTTAGCAGAGGGATGCAGACTTCATGCTCTGACAATCCCCAGCAGCTCTAACTGGTTCATAATCACACAGTCAAACTTGAGATTTCAGTCAGTTTTGGCTTCGGCTAAAACCAGGTGATGTTTTGGCTGTGTGAACCCTAGCTCTGCTTAGACTGGCACATGTTGAAGGAGAGAATTTAGTCTTTTGAGTGATAACTGCCTTGTCTGTGGTCTTTGCTCTCTGCCATGTTTGTGATGTGCAGGATTTGTACGTATGCACCCATTCACTACCTCAGAACAGTGCTTTTGTGAACTTCTGCAGTACTTATTGTTTATGAAGCTAGAAGTTTGATCCAGTAGTTAGGTCTCATTTGTTTAAGGACATGTGCAGTGATAGAGGCACTTATGAGCACTGAATTTCTGTTTTCAGTTTTCCAAAGGTAGCATACCTCCAAGGTAAAAGCTTCTCATGGCCCATTGCTTCTCTTTTCTGCTGCTCACTCCATGTGTCCCTTGGAAAAGACACTACATTATACATTGTGTGTGTTTCTGGGGCAGGTTGGTGAGGAGGTGGATGTAGGCTGTTTAACGCAACACATCTTTTCTTTTGGGCAGGAAAGTAATAACATGGTGGTGCCAGCTATGCAGCTCGCCAGCAAGATTCCTGACATGTCTGTGCAGCTCTGGTCCTCGGCACTCCTGAGAGGTAATGCAGTTACTGTGCACCAGAAAGTAAATGCCTCCCACAGTGCCTCTCTCTGTAATGTGGACTACCTTACTGCACAAAAAAATGAATCGCTTATCCCCTTCCTATGAAGATGGTGTCTCTTGAGCGCTACTGAGCAGTCTGTCCTGGACAGCTCTGGCATTCCTTTTTTGAGGCAATTATAAAGTAGGTCTTCCAGAATGGCACAGTAGCTATACTATAATCCAGACACACCAGGACTGAGGGAGTTAAGGATGGACTTTCTGAAGGAAAGCGAGAGGAAACAAACATTCAATGATCTAGCAGACTTGAATGAATTACTAGAAGGAAGCATTTTCCATAGAAGGAGAAGCACAAGGGGTCAGTGTCTAAAGCAGAAGGGAAGTGCCAAAGCAACATGAGAGAACAAAGGGTGCAACAGACCCCAGAGAATTTAAGTATGCACAGAACAGACACACACCTAATTGGCTAGGATAGAGAAGCAGCAGACCACAGAATAAGCAAGATATATGCCCATACCTCAAGCAGGTAAAAAGAGCCAGAAGATAATGTCTGATTCTGTGTCCATTACAAAATGCAATGCACATTTCACTAAATTGTCCACTTCTTAACATGTACCTGTTGCCACAGCTGATCAGGAGAGCCTTTATCTAGTGTTGTCAATCTGTTCCTTCTCATAAGCCTCAAATTCACATGGGCAGCAGTTTTAGTGTCTAAGATTTATTGCTAAAGATTGAGGACACAATTTGACATGGTTATTCCTTCACAAAGTGTGCACAACTTTTTTTGTTTTTTTTACTTTTGTTCTGCTGCTGCTTTTCCAGATTTGAACAAAGCTTGTGGAAACACAATTGAGGCGCATGAGGCAGCACAGATGCATCAGAACTTCTCCCAGCAGCTTCTCCAGGATCACATCGAGGCCTGTAGTCTTCCTGAACACAACCTGATCACGGTATGGTGTAGCCCCTCCCCCCAATAAAAAAAAACCCTTAGGGAAAGGGAACAATGGCAATTGTGGAGCATGACAATGCATAATTTGCTGTTCCCCTCAGTAGCTGATGTGGAAAGGCAGTCTTGTGCAGGTTTCCAGCAGAGCCTTTGTTGTACTTATAGGAAGTGCAAGTGAGTGGTGTGGCAGTGGGACAACTTGTGCATACTGTCACATGCACTGAGTGGTGGGCAAAGAGACAATAATGTGGGTATAAAAGATTTATATATCTAACTGCATTTTTTCTCTCTCTTGTCTTGTAGTGGATAGATGGCCCACCTCCTGTCCAGTTTCAGGCTCAGAATGGTCCAACCACAAGCCTGGCCAGCCTCTTGTGAAAGACTGTACTTCCTCCAAGCCTTGCCAACTGTGACTCTGCCAGACCTGGCTGCACCACTACTAAGTAGTGTTGTATGCTTTTTAAACCTAAGCAACATTTTACTTTTTAATAATTATTTTTCTACGTTAAGAAATAAATCTCTTGTGCATTTTGTGTACTCTCTGGCCTGCAGCGGTAGCTGAGTCCTATTCAGCTTGAGAGATGGACAGACACCTTGGATCAAGGTTAGAAAACAGAGGGGCCAGGCGAGCTGAAAATACACAAGAATAAAACCAGTGTTTCTTTCAGCCAGGTTAAACCAGATAAAGCAATGGTGCTTCATTACTGTTGTTCCTGCACCACAAACCAGCAGGGGAAGTTCACTGAAGAGGAAAGTCTGTTTTAGATCATATGGGAACCTTCTGATTAGAAAGCTAACTTGGATGAGATGTTCCCAGAGGATGGACCTAGCAGAACAATCAACTTTTAAATTAAGTTATCGCTGTGATTTTGAGAGGTTGGAATGAATGAAGAGAACTCAACGCCCCTGCTATGGCTGGCATTTTGCTGCCACAGGAAGGGAACCTTGCTTTGCTTTTCTCCTTTGAAAAGGCATAGGGCATCATATTCCATTTGTGCAAGCCAGCAAACCTTGTCTGCCAGCTTTTCCTTTATCTCAGATGAAGATTTAATAACACACAAATAAATAACTTGGAGCTTCACAATGGGAAGTGCATTTTAAGCTGCTTTTACATACATGTTTTTATATTTATGATTTCACTTTGTGTTTTTTTTGTTTAACCACTGGTGCATTCAAATTATATTTTGTTCTGTACTAAATCTAGTACTGTATAGAGTTTGCAGAGAAAGGAATGACAGCTTTCAGCAATGGGAAGAGATTCTTTTCTTGCAAGTTTATTTAAAACAGTTATACAATCTTTAAAAGAAATTAGTTTCAAAATGATCACTCTTGAAGAAAGTCTGATATATTAGCATGTGTCTGTTACCAGTTTGACTCTTGTACTGGGGGGAAGGGGAGGATACGGGTACAGCTCAGGCACATAGCTCTGCTTGTGCTCCAGCAGTAAAGCCTGAGCAACAGGTTGCCATCCTGTAGATTTCCTAAGCTGTGGGTGGTAATGTCTCTGGCTCAGCTCCTGGGAAAATGGCAGTGAGCTACCCTATTGCACTTCAGAACTGTATGATTTGTCCACGTTTCTCCTTGTGTGCTGACCCCCTTGTCTCTGGGCATTTGCGTCATGAAGTGTTGCTCTTGTGTATGCTGGAGCTCCACACTTCTGCTTATTACAGCCTGGAGAGAAAAAAAAAACTGCCAGCTTTATTCTCAATCCTCCTAAAATCTATCTTCATTAACCCACCTCCATATAATTTTATGAATCATCTTTGTCCTTAATCAGTAAAGAATCAAAGACAAAAGGGCTACTGCACAGAGACTTATACAATAGTTTTCATTCAGTAGTCATGTTTTTGTTAAAATAATGAAAATTTTGTCCAGTCTAGCAAATAGCTTGGGTTTGTTTGGGTTTTTTTTTGTCTGAAACAGAGGGTGGGGAGGGAGTGTGAGATCCTGTGTTTGTCTTACTGTTTTTATGGATGGTTATTAACACTTTCTAAATTGGGTGGTTACTTCTTCCCCTCCCTCCCCGGCCAGTGTGCAAAATGAACACTCCTGTTTTGGCGTATCTTTTTACTGTAAAGCTCTGATTTCATTTTTAGGTTTTAAAAATGTTGCTTGTAAAGAGGGCTGACTGAGACAAGAGCTTTTGAACCTCCTTTGCTACACAGTAATATTATGAAAAAAAAAATCGTATATTAAGTTGAGCAGAAGCTTAAGCTGCTGGAGGGAGGCTTGTCTACTTTAAATGAAGCCTTGGAGGCACCCCACTTACTACCCTATCATGGAACTGCTTCCCAACAGCAAATGCCTCTTCGCTAAGAGCTGCAGGGACTCCTGTAATGAGTGGCTGAGCCAAGCTTTTCTCACTGTGAACACTTAAGTTTATGGAGATACCTGCTAGAAAGCTTGTGTTCTACTTTAGTTGAAATACATTCTGAAGTAGCACCTATGGCCATACAAAAGGTACAGCATAACATGCTGGCCACCCCTTTTACCTTGAGTAGCTGAATGATGTTTGAACCTTGCCTGGCCCAATCCTGATGCACACTTTATGGCACAAAGAACCTTTTTCAGTTAGTACACTAAGCTGATTACCCAAAGCACTCTGAAATTTTTGCCTCTTTCTGTTTGCATTCATTGGTTTGGGAATTTTCATGGCTGCGCCAGTCATTTTGATGTACAAATGACTTTACATCCTGGCTCTCTTCCGTTCCTGGTTATGATAGGTGGTGCTTCTTTCACCCACCCCAGCAGACACTTGCTAATATTTTGTCTTGAAAGCGCTTCACTTGTTTGCAGAACCTTGTACAGCTTATTTTGACTATATATGTATATTAAATTATTTAATTATTAAATGCTCTTATATTAGTTACTAATGGGATTTTAGCTATTTTTACCTTTGACCTGCAAAGTGTCATTATAAAGCAAAAGTTAACTGGCACTGAAGTGTACAGTTTAAACACACAAACTCCACACATCTTTTAACAAGCCGCTCCCAGCGTTAAATCTTTTTCCTAATGTTTTCCTGCTGATAGGGAAAATCTCCTCCATGCCGCGGGCTGTAGAGTTTTTGTGGAATCTGATCAGTAAGCAGTTTTTAGCTTGTCCAGTGAAATAACAGAAGCAGCTCATTCTTGCCCTGTAGGAAGTATAAAAATAAGAGACAGAAAAACAGCGATAAATCCAATCTCTCTGTGAAATGCTGTGCCTTCTATATAGCTCTCTTCAACCTCCCTCCCATCTCCAACCAAAATAAGTTAATGGTAATTAAAACTGTAATTAAAAGTGTGTAAAAAATAAAAAAGGTGTTGTTACTAAAATCTAAGCAGATCCTTACCTGCAACCAAAGGAGGCAGAGACTCATGTGAGGAATTGGGCAAAGTCTTTTTAAATACAAAACATAGCCAACCCAGGGCTCAAACAGATTACAGAAGCAACAACTTTAATCCTTAGTAGAAAGAGAGGGATCCCCAGCTGAGTGGCAAGGCTTGGCTCTCAACCAGCAAGGGGAAAGGGACAGGAGTGTACAGGAAAAAGGGGGGAAAATGGTAAATTCGCACCAGAAGTCTGCAGCACTGTAGGTAAAACTTCAGCTGAAGGCTAAGCCAAAGTTCCTCTTCAAATACCTGGTACAGCCAGTGAAGAGAGAAAGTGAGAGGTAAACACCCTGCTCCAAACTCTGTGCAGCACAGTAACTACTTGCCCTTTTCTGAGATGGCCATGTGCAATAGACAGGTCCTCCGTGCTTTGCAGATGATACATTAGTTTATCACTGCTGTCAACTAAAATGATAGGGAACTGAAACTTTCATATCGCAATCCACCTCTCTGGGTTTTATAGCTGACACCACCAATAACTTCTTAAATACAAAAGTTCCTTAGATTATACTGGTCTATACAAGGAGCATCAATTGCACTGCATTTTGTTAATGCTGTGAGTGTTTCTATGCCATGATTAAAGAGCTCCTTCCCATACCCCTCCCTTTGTTGCTAATTGGAGGGAGATATTCTCTATTCCACTTCTAGAGGAACCACAAAATGTGTTTGGTTCAGACACAACTGTTCCTTGCTCTTTATCCTTGGATCATTTTGTCTGCATAATCATGTTTGCTACAACAAAAATTTTTAATGTTATGTCAGGTATGTATAATGTATTTTTACAGGTTTCTAGAACGCTAAAGAAATGTGAACTGTACCACCTGCCATTGCTTTTAACAGTTTGTACATACTGTAATGAAAAATTTGGAGTATCAAGATATAACATTAGACATTAGCTTCACATTGAAATTTGGTTTATTTTGTTTTCTATTAGAAGAATTTTTAAATAAAATGAACATTTAATTTGGTCATTGTTCTGGTTTTCGTTCCTATATTTAGTGAAAGCTTTTGTGTAAGTTTGTAGCAGATTGCTTGCTGGCTCCTTATTGCTAAATCATCAAGAAACATGCCCACTCATGTGATTAACTTAATTTAAAAAATGTATTAGTTAGTACATAAATACTGCCACACTGGGACAGACCAAAGGTCCATGAAGCCCAGCATCCTGTTCCAAAAGTGGCCAATCCAGGCCACAAATACCTGGCCAGATCCCACAAAAATTCAATACATTTTATGCTACTTATCCCAGAAATAAGCAGTAGATTTTCCCCAAGTCAATTTAATAATGGTCTATGGACTTTTGCTTTAGGAAGCCATCCAAACCTTTTTAAAAAAAACCCCGCTAAGCTAACTGCCTTTACCATATTCTCTGGCAACAGATTCAAGTTTAATTACACATTGAGTGAAGAAAAATTCTCCCCAATTAGTTTTAAATTTACTACTTTGTAGCTTCATTGCTTGCCCCCTAGTCCTAGTATTTTTAGAAAGACTAAACAATTCACATCTACCCATTCCACTCCAGTCATTATTTTACAGACCTTCTTATCATATCTCCCCTCAGCCGTCTTCTCTCCAAGCTGAAGAGCCCTAGGCGCTTCAGCCTTTGCTCGTGGTAAGTCATCCCATCCCCTTTATCATTTGTCACCCTTCTCTGTACTTTTTCCAATTCCACTATATCTTTGAGATGAGGCGACCAGAATTGAACACCATATTCGAGGTGTGGTCACACCATGGACCGATACAAAGGCATTATAACATCCTTTCTTGCATTGTGGACCAAAAGTGATACACAGTCCCCTTGCATATATATTGTATGCTGCTTTACCAATGTTCAGAGACAGATTATAAAATTTGTAGTTAACCTGTATTTGGGGCAGTGCAGCACTTGCAAAATTCACATCTCCAGTGACCTGTCTGCTCCCATACCAAGGTTTGCATAATTGCTGTTACCTTTTATCCCTCTTTAACAGGCTGGATTGATAGTACTAGGACTGAGTGTAGAACCAGATCTACAACATGGTTAAATCCTGAAAACCATGAATGATCTATAGTGTCCCCTAGGACAGGGAGGGGCACAGACAAGTACTGTTACAAGAATACCTAAAAACACCACCAGTTGTGGTTGTACCTTACAAAACTATCAACTAGATTGAGACAAACCTTTGAGGAAAATAACTCATCCTCACCTGTTTTATGTCTCAGGAAACTGCCATAGATTTTAAATTATGTTTCTGTGGTTGCTTCCTGCTAAATTTGCTTGGACTGCAATTTCATCAGCTATAGTGAAAGCAGGTGGCTAGAACTGGTCTTACTCCTATAAAGGGATCGTTGAGGGAGAGGAGGGGATTGTAGAGCTGAACAGCTGCTGTGGATGGGCTGTACAATCATTATCTAGAATCTAGGCTTGTGTAATTTGAAGTTCTGTAATCCAAGGGATGTACAGTAAAGCACTTAACATTGATGAAATCACCTGTCTGAAAATAAGAGACTATAGAAGAGAAAATTATTTTGCAAACGTACCAGTTATATAGTATTGATATGACTAAGGCTGTATGAAGTTAAGACTCCACCACCTGCCTCATCCCTATGAATTCTAAATATATGAGCTGGAAGTTAACTGATGAGTTGTAGGTAGCAAAATTAACTTCTGCGTGCGCGTAAACCTGCCACAAGGAAACAGGGAAAATGTAGACTTTAGCCTCTCTTCCAAATGATTCATGGCAGGGCAACTTGACTTTAAAAAAGGCATAATGAATCTAAAATTTTAATCTGTTTATGCTTTGCTGCCATTCATCAGTTCATATCCTGTATCATGTTCCTATTATCCAATTTGCCATCTCCAGTTTCTCATTAAGGGGTCCTTTTACTAAGTTGTGCTAAGAAGTGGCTGGCACTGCAGTCAGCGCATGCATTTCCTGCACACTGTGGCCCCTTATAGCACTGCAGTAAAATAGCTGGGGGGGTTTTTTAATGGCCACAAGAGGATTTCCCTAGTATTGCATGGCCATTGCCATAGGAGCCCTTACTGCCACCTATTTAGGTGATGGTAAGGGCTCCTCCGCTAATCAGTAACGCGTGGTAATGTACCCATGCTACCTGATTAGTGCAGACACCTCCCATGCTGGAAAATAAAAAAAAATATTTTCCAGTGCAGGATTAGCACATGCAAAGCAAAACACTATTGTGGGATGCTTCAACGCGTTCTGCAGTACTGCTCTTTTAGCAAGTGTTAGGCCCCCGGTAAGCCTATTGCGCCTTAAAAGGGGCCCCTAATTCTCTTCCTAAATCTCCAATAAATAAATTATATATTTGACAGGCTGGCTACAAGAGGGCATCATCCATTTCAGTGCTCTACTTAAAACATAGTGTAAAACTTCAAAGAACTAGATACATTCCACTCACAATATTTTACTTTATGAGCAACCAGGAAGAAAACAGTTACCTACAACAGGTGATCTTTCAAATAAATAAAAAGAAAGACAGCTCACTGTCACATTCCGTTCTAGATCTGAAGGGGTCAATAAGTGAGTTAACCAGTTAAGAGGCTCTTATCTGGTTAACTCATGCTGACTGGGCCTGAAGGAAGATTCAGTGCCACTTACTTTTAGTGCCACTGAATATCCCCTCTAACTGCTAAAGCTGAATTTTGAGGAGAGTGGTGGATATTCAGCCCTTAACCAAATAAGTTAATAGGCAAACAGGACTGCTATAAATGCCACAAATAAATAAAAATACCCATGTGGTCCTATTTTTGCCTGGATTAACTTATTTAGTTAAGGAAGGGTTCCCAAACCTGGTCCTGGAGGCACCCCAGCCAGTCAGGTTTTCAGGATACCCACAATGAATATTAATGAGAGAGATTTGCTTGCAGTGGAGGCAGTGCATGCAAATCTCTCTCTCATGAATATTTATTGTGGGTATCCTGTAAACCTGACTGGTTGGGGTGCCTCCAGGACCAGGTTTGGGAACTACTGTGTTAAGGGCTAAATATGTCACTTATCTGATTAAGTGCCAGCTGTCCACACATACCCAGATATTGCCTGGTGTTGAAGATCCAGGCATAACTTCTGCAGCAGTGGTGGTCAGTGTTTAAAAAAATTGCTGCCTACAGAATATTACCTTCTATACTTAACAACTAATGGGCTTCTTCCATATCATCATGCTGATCAATCCATAGACTGGTGGGTTGTGTCCATCTACCAGCAGGTGGAGATAGAGAGCAATCCTTTTGCCTCCCTATATGTGGTCATGTGCTGCCGGAAACTCCTCAGTATGTTCTCTATCTCAGCAGGTGGTGGTCACACACAGCAGCAGCTCTGGCTAGGTCTCCAAGCCTAATTTTTAGGTTTTGTTGAGTACCTGGGGTTGAGGGCTCTTCTTGAGCAAGTGCAAACCTGGTGGTGCCAGGTCCCTCCTTTTCTCCCCACTCCCACTGGCTCCGTTAAAAAAAAATAAAAAAATTTTGGACGTCTTTAAGGGCGTTTATTTCAACGTTTATTGCAGCTGCTCACTGGGACACCAGTTCGTTACAGCTCGGAGCGAGAAGCAGGTAATTTTACCTTTTTATAGCGGGCAGGGGGTTCCCCGTTCGGTCTCCACGTGGCTTATGGCGTCGGAGGGTGAGAGGATTCGCTCCCCGGACCGCGTGAGTGCGTTGAGCGGGGATGCGGGGATTTCAAAACCTGAATCGCCTTTGTTAAGCATCAGTTTGGAGGCCGGTCAGTGTCCCAGTTCTTCCTCCGGTGTGGCGGTTTTCCCGCCATAAGCGCCCATCCCCCGCTGCTCGCCCACTCCATGTTGGCCGGCCACTCTGCTCGGACGGCTTCTTCTTGGGCCGCCCTCGAGCTGGGAGACGTTAATACTATGGTCGCCCTTGATTCGGGCGACGGTAAGAAAGCGGCCAAAGTTAAGTGACGTTCTTCCCGCGCGGCTCCTTCTCAGAGTTTCGCGCCGGACGCCATTTTGGATGCGCAGCACGTTTCTCCCCCGCTCTTGCGAGCGCCGGTTGAGGGTGCGGCTAGGGCCGTGGCCCAAGCTGCAGAAGTGCACTGTTCGGGGGGGATTCTCCCCTGAGTTCATTTTGCTGCTGCATCAGGCTTTTCTTATGCAAAACGCTGCCCCTGCCCCCCTGTCTGATAAAGGGGTTGAGGCCTCCGAAAGCAAACGCCCTCGGGTGGATTTCCAGGCCCTAGAGGACTCTGTCTCCTCTGATGTAGATGAGGGCAGCGTATCTGAGTTATCTCAACGGTCCTTTGGGGATTCCTTGGAGGAGACGGATTCCCGCTCGGATGGAGCGGATGACCCCTCTGCAGCGCGAATCTTTCGCTCAGAGGATTTGCCCAACCTGTTAGTGCAGGCCATGAGCATTTTGAAGATTTCCTCTCCGGAGGACATCTCTCCCTCAGCCTCTGTTGGCTCCGCCATTATGCTGGGGACGAAGCGTCCGCCTAGAACCTTCCACGTGCATGAGGCCATGCGCACCTTGATTTCGGCTCAATGGGATGTCCCAGAAGCGAGCCTCAAAGTGGCTAGGGCTATGTCCCGCCTCTATCCTCTGCCTGAAGGTGAACGGGAGGCCTTTCTTTGGCCTACCGTAGATTCTTTAATCACTGCGGTGACTAAGAAAACGGTGTTGCCGGTGGAAGGTGGCACGGCCCTAAAGGACACCCAAGACAGAAGATTGGAGGTGGCCTTAAGGTCGTCCTTCGAGGCGGCTGCTTTAAGTTTGCAGGCCTCAGTTTGCGGCTCCTATGTGGCCAGGGCGTGCCTGACGATTGTGCAGCGGGCTTCCCCCTCGGATCCTTCCTTGAGGGCTGATTGGCCGGCCCTGGAATCGGGCTTGGCTTATTTGGCAGACTTGCTGTATGATGTCTTGAGAGCCTCAGCTAAAGGTATGGCTCAGACAGTCTCTGCGCGGCGGTGGCTTTGGCTGAAGCATTAGTCTGCGGACCACGCCTCTAAGTCTCGCCTGGCTAAGTTGCCTTTTAAAGGCAAGCTGCTTTTTGGGGTCGAGCTGGACAAAATTGTGACCGATCTCGGCACGTCTAAGGGCAAGAGGTTACCAGAGGTCAGGGCTCAGGCCAGTGGTGCTCGCCCCGGTAACTCCAAAGGACGGTTTCAGGAAGCCCGTCGGTATCGCCCGGGCAAGTCGGGCTCCTCTGCCCCCTCTTCCTTCAAGAGGAACTTCTCCCCCAAGCAGCATTCCTTTCGCAGAGACCGCCGTCCCGGAGGTGCTTCCTCCGGTCCTCCCCCAGGGTCTCGTACCCAATGACGGGGCCCTGGTCCATGGCCCAGTGCAGATTGGAGGACGCCTGTCCTCGTTTCTGGGCGAGTGGACCAGGGTAACTTCAGACGCTTGGGTGCTGGAAGTCATCAGAGACGGCTACAAGCTAGAGTTCTGCCGACCCTTAAGAGACGGGTTTGTACACTCTCCCTGCAAGTCTCTGGTCAAAGCTGTGGCAGTGCAGCAGACTTTGGACAATCTGATCCGCCTGGGTGCGGTCGTTCCGGTGCCAGATCAGCTTGGCAAGGGACGTTACTCCATTTACTTTGTGGTACCAAAGAAAGGAGGTTCTGTACGGCCTATCCTCGACCTCAAAGGGGTCAATCGGGCCTTGAAAGTTCGGCACTTCCGAATGGAGACTCTCCGCTCTGTTATAGCGGCAGTGAAGGCAGGGGAGTTCCTAGCATCCTTGGACATCAAGGAAGCTTACCTGCATATTCCCATCTGGCCTCCTCATCAACGCTTTCTGCGTTTTGCAGTCCTGGGCCGACACTTCCAGTTCAGAGCCCTCCCGTTCGGGTTGGCTACTGCTTCGCGGACCTTCTCCAAAGTAATGGTGGTCATCGCGGCCTTCCTACGAAAGGAAGGAGTACAAGTCCATCCTTATCTGGATGACTGGTTGATCTGAGCCCCCTCTTATGCAGAGTGCGGCAGAGCTATAGACTGGGTGATTGCTCTTCTGAGCTCCCTGGGGTGGATCATCAACTGGGAGAAAAGCCAGCTGCGCCCGACTCAGTCCCTGGAATATCTGGGAGTTCGTTTCGACACCCAAGTGGGCAGAGTGTTCCTGCCGGACAATCAAATTATCAAGCTTCAGACTCAGGTGGACCAGTTCCTAGTAGCCTCTCCTCTTCGGGCTTGGGACTATGTGCAGCTGTTGGGCTCTATGACGGCCACGATGGAAGTAGTGCCCTGGGCCAGGGCTCATATGAGACCACTACAACTCTCTCTGCTGCAGCGCTGGACTCCAGTGTCGGAGGATTACACTGTGCGCCTTCCCTTGGACCTAGCGGTGCGCAAGGCGCTGAGCTGGTGGCTGAGGACAGACAAGTTGTCCGCAGGGATGCCTCTTTTGACCCCGGAGTGGGTTGTCGTTACGACGGACGCCTCTTTGACAGGCTGGGGAGCCCATTGCTTGGGAAGGACAGCGCAGGGGCTCTGGTCTCCTGCAGAGGCAAAGTGGTCTATCAACCTCCTGGAACTCAGAGCCATTCGGTTGGCGCTTTTGGAGTTTCTCTCGGTACTGGCGCTGAAGCCAGTACGGGTCCTGTCGGACAATGCCATGGCTGTGGCCTATGTCAATCGCCAGGGAGGTACCAAGAGCGCCCCTCTAGCCAACGAGGCCATGAATCTATGCCAGTGGGCGGAAGCGAACCTGGAACAGCTGTCGGCGGCCCACATTGCTGGAGTCATGAATGTCAAGGCGGACTTTCTCAGTCGCCATACCTTGGATCCCGGAGAGTGGCAGCTATCTGCTCAGGTGTTCTTGGACATCACGAAGCGCTGGGGCCACCCGAAAGACCTGATGGCGTCATCGGCCAATTGCCAAGTGCCGCGCTTTTTCAGCGGAGGACGGGACCCTCGATCTCTGGGAGTAGATGCTCTTCTCCAACAGTGGCCGACACAGGAGCTTCTCTATGTGTTCCCGCCCTGGCCCATGTTGGGCAGGGTACTAGACCGGGTGGCAAAGCATCCGGGCCGGGTAATCCTGGTGGGTCTGGACTGGCCCAGACGTCCCTGGTATGCGGACTTGATCAGGCTCTCAGTGGACGGACCTCTGCGACTGCCAGCGGAGCAGGGTCTGTGGCATCAGGGTCCCGTGGTGATGGAGGATCCCTCCCCCTTTGGTCTTACGGCCTGGCTATTGAGCGGCAGTGTCTGAGGAAGAAAGGCTTCTCAGACAAGGTCATCGCCACTATGCTGAGAGCGAGGAAGCGCTCTACTTCTACTGCTTACGCCAGGGTTTGGCGTACCTTTGCATCGTGGTGTGAGGCAGGCTCCTTTCTCCCTTCACTGCTCCAATTTCTTCAGTGTTAGCGTTCCTGCAAGAAGGTCTGGAGAAAGGCCTGTCACTCAGTTCCCTTAAAGTCCAGGTAGCGGCTCTGGCTTGCTTCAGGGGCCGCCTGAAGGGTGCTTCCCTGGCTTCGCAGCCAGATGTGGTGCGCTTTCTCAAGGGAGTTAATCACCTGCGCCCTCCTCTGCACTCAGTGGTACCTGCATAGAATCTCAATCTAGTGCTAAGAGCCTTGCAGAAGCCGCCTTTTGAACCCTTGTCAAGGGCATCTCTGAAAGACCTGACGTTGAAAGCAGTCTTTTTGGGGGCTATCACTTCAGCCAGAAGAGTTTCCGAGCTCCAAGCGCTATCATGTCGAGAGCCCTTTCTGCAGCTCACTGAGGCAGGAGTGTCTATTCGCACAGTGCCTTCCTTCTTGCCCAAGATTGTTTCTCGCTTCCATGTGAATCAGCAGCTCTGTCTCCCATCCTTTCGTAGGGAGGACTACCCAGAAGAGTACTCTGCTCTCAAATATCTAGATGTGAGACGAGTCATCATCAGATACTTGGAAGTGACCAATGATTTCCGGAAGTCGGATCATCTGTTTGTCCTGTTTGCAGGTCCTCGTAAGGGTCTGCAGGCTGCTAAGCCTACAGTGGCAAGATGGGTCAAGGAAGCCATTGCAGCAGCTTATGTGGCTGCGGGGAAGGTGCCGCCCATCCGGCTGAAGGCTCACTCCACTAGATCTCAGGCGGCCTCGATGGCGGAGGCCGGGTCCATCTCCTTGGAAGAGATTTGCAAGGCGGAAACTTGGGCATCGGCTCATACCTTCTCCAGGCATTACCGCTTGACTGTGGCTGCTCGGGCGGAGGCCCGGTTTGGAGCTTCAGTGTTGCGGTCAGGGATTTCAATGTCCCGCCCTGGGTGAGTACTGCTTCGGTACATCCCACCAGTCTATGGATTGATCAGCATGATGATATGGAAGGTAAAATTATGTATCATACCTGATAATTTTCTTTCCATTAATCATAGCTGATCAATCCATAGCCCCTCCCAGATATCTGTACTGTTTTTATTCTGGTTGCATTTCAGGTTCAAGTTTAGTCTTCAGTTCCTGTTCAGGAGGACTTCGTGTTCAAGTTTTTTCAATTGGATTCTTCAGGAGTTGAGACGATTTTGTGTTACAGTGAGCTGCTGCATTCCTCTCCCCTCCGTTTTTATGGGGCTGGATTGAGACCTAAATTCTGCCGGCGCTCCCTCCCGCTTCGTGCGGCTGTAGGGCAGCTTTGTACCCCTCCCGCTTCGGCGGTGTTAGGGTCAGTCAGCTCCTCCCGCGGTTGCAGGATAAACCAGATCCCCCCGCATCGGCGGGGTGGTTTCCCTCCCCCGCTCCGCGGGGATGAGCTGGACGGATTCCCCTCCCCCACTTGTGTGGGGATGAGCTGGGTTAATTCCCTTCCCCCGTTTCGGCAGTGGTGAGCTGGGCAGAGTGTCCCTTTGTGGGTGTAATTCTCTAAGTGCTGAGTCCTGCGGATGGAGCTTTGATATCGACATACTGAGGAGTTTCCGGCAGCACATGACCACATATAGGGAGGCAAAAGGACTGCTCTCTATCTCCACCTGCTGGTAGATGGACACAACCCACCAGTCTATGGATTGATCAGCTATGATTAATGGAAAGAAAATTATCAGGTATGATACCTAATTTTACCTTACCTGCTTTCTAAGCTAAAGTAATCCCACTGGAATAAGCTCTCCTTTCTACATACTTCTATAAACATCACAGACCCTGCTCTGCAAACGAATGGGGGTTTGGTGTGGTAGGATACCATTTAATTTATTTATTGCATTTGTATCCCACCTCTTTGCAGGCTCAATGTGGCTTACAATTCGTCGTGGATATTGGAAACAGAAAAGAATATACAGTGGGGGAAATAAGTATTTGATCCCTTGCTGATTTTGTAAGTTTGCCCACTGACAAAGACATGAGCAGCCCATAATTGAAGGGTAGGTTATTGGTAACAATGAGAGATAGCACATCACAAATTAAATCCGGAAAATCACATTGTGGAAAGTATATGAATTTATTTGCATTCTGCAGAGGGAAATAAGTATTTAATCCCTCTGGCAAACAAGACCTAATACTTGGTGGCAAAACCCTTGTTGGCAAGCACAGCGGTCAGACGTCTTCTGTAGTTGATGATGAGGTTTGCACACATGTCAGGAGGAATTTTGGTCCACTCCTCTTTGCAAATCATCTCTAAATCATTAAGAGTTCTGGGCTGTCGCTTGGCAACTCGCAGCTTCAGCTCCCTCCATAAGTTTTCAATGGGATTAAGGTTTGGTGACTGGCTAGGCCACTCCATGACCCTAATGTGCTTCTTCCTGAGCCACTCCTTTGTTGCCTTGGCTGTATGTTTTGGGTCATTGTCGTGCTGGAAGACCCAGCCACGACCCATTTTTAAGGCCCTGGCGGAGGGAAGGAGGTTGTCACTCAGAATTGTACGGTACATGGCCCCATCCATTCTCCCATTGATGCGGTGAAGTAGTCCTGTGCCCTTAGCAGAGAAACACCCCCAAAACATAACATTTCCACCTCCATGCTTGACAGTGGGGACGGTGTTCTTTGGGTCATAGGCAGCATTTCTCTTCCTCCAAACACGGCGAGTTGAGTTCATGCCAAAGAGCTCAATTTTTGTCTCATCTGACCACAGCACCTTCTCCCAATCACTCTCGGCATCATCCAGGTGTTCACTGGCAAACTTCAGACGGGCCGTCACATGTGCCTTCCGGAGCAGGGGGACCTTGCGGGCACTGCAGGATTGCAATCCATTATGTCGTAATGTGTTACCAATGGTTTTCGTGGTGACAGTAGTCCCAGCTGCCTTGAGATCATTGACAAGTTCCCCCCTTGTAGTTGTAGGCTGATTTCTAACCTTCCTCATGATCAAGGATACCCCACGAGGTGAGATTTTGCGTGGAGCCCCAGATCTTTGTCGATTGACAGTCATTTTGTACTTCTTCCATTTTCTTACTATGGCACCAACAGTTGTCTCCTTCTCGCCCAGCGTCTTACTGATGGTTTTGTAGCCCATTCCAGCCTTGTGCAGGTGTATGATCTTGTCCCTGACATCCTTAGACAGCTCCTTGCTCTTGGCCATTTTGTAGAGGTTAGAGTCTGACTGATTCACTGAGTCTGTGGACAGGTGTCTTTCATACAGGTGACCATTGCCGACAGCTGTCTGTCATGCAGGTAACGAGTTGATTTGGAGCATCTACCTGGTCTGTAGGGGCCAGATCTCTTACTGGTTGGTGGGGGATCAAATACTTATTTCCCTCTGCAGAATGCAAATAAATTCATATACTTTCCACAATGTGATTTTCCGGATTTAATTTGTGATGTGCTATCTCTCACTGTTACCAATAACCTACCCTTCAATTATGGGCTGCTCATGTCTTTGTCAGTGGGCAAACTTACAAAATCAGCAAGGGATCAAATACTTATTTCCCCCACTGTACATTTGGTTTATGGAGGGTTAGGGTTACATAGTGGTGAAGTCCATGGTTGTATTACAGCAAAAGACGTTACAAGACATTCCTATATATATTAAGGATTGTACAGTTCCATGTGTTGTTTGTGATAAATCTTGTTGAAGAGAAGTTTTCAGTAGTTTGCGGAAATAGTGAATGATACACACCTGTAGCAGGTGTTCTCCGAGGACAGCAGGCTGATTGTTCTCACGACTGGGTGACGTCCGCGGCAGCCCCCACCAACCGGAAAAAGCTTCGCGGGCGGTCCGCACGCAGGGCACGCCCACAGTGCATGCGCGGCCGTCTTCCCGCCCGTGCGCGACCGTTCCCGCCAGTTGAATGACAAGCAAAAAGATGAAACTCAACTCCAAAGGGGAGGAGGGAGGGTAGGTGAGAACAATCAGCCTGCTGTCCTCGGAGAACACCTGCTACAGGTATGTATCATTCACTTTCTCCGAGGACAAGCAGGCTGCTTGTTCTCACGACTGGGGTATCCCTAGCTCTCAGGCTCACTCAAAACAAGAACCCAGGTCAATTGAACCTCGCAACGGCGAGGATACAACAGCAAATTGACCTACGAAGAACAACTAACTGAGAGTGCAGCCTGACCAGAATAAATTCGGGTCCTGGAGGGTGGAGTTGGATTTACACCCCAAACAGATTCTGCAGCACCGACTACCCGAACCGACTGTCGCGTCGGGTATCCTGCTGGAGGCAGTAATGTGATGTGAATGTGTGGACAGATGACCATGTCGCAGCCTTGCAGATCTCTTCAATAGTGGCTGACTTCAAGTGGGCCACTGACGCTGCCATGGCTCTAACACTATGAGCCGTGACATGACCCTCAAGAGCCAGCCCAGCCTGGGCGTAAGTGAAGGAAATGCAATCTGCTAGCCAATTGGAGATGGTGCGTTTCCCGAAAGCGACCCCTAGCCTGTTAGGGTCGAAAGAAACAAACAATTGGGCGGACTGTCTGTGGGGCTGTGTCCGCTCCAAGTAGAAGGCCAATGCTCTCTTGCAGTCCAATGTGTGCAACTGACGTTCAGCAGGGCGGGTATGCGGCCTGGGGAAGAATGTTGGCAAGACAATTGACTGGTTAAGATGGAACTCCGACACCACCTTCGGCAGGAACTTTGGGTGGGTGCGGAGCACTACTCTGTTGTGATGAAATTTGGTATACGGAGCATGAGCCACCAGGGCTTGAAGCTCACTGACCCTACGAGCTGAAGTAACTGCCACCAAGAAAATGACCTTCCAGGTCAAGTACTTCAGATGGCAGGTATTCAGTGGCTCAAAAGGAGGTTTCATCAGCTGGGTGAGGACGACGTTGAGATCCCATGACACTGCAGGAGGCTTGATAGGGGGCTTTGACAAAAGCAAGCCTCTCATGAATCGAACGACTAAAGGCTCTCCAGAGATGGCTTTACCTTCCACACGATAATGGTAAGCACTAATCGCACTAAGGTGATTCCTTACGGAGTTGGTCTTGAGGCCAGACTCTGATAAGTGCAGAAGGTATTCAAGCAGGTTCTGTGCAGGGCAAGAACGAGGTTCTAGGGCCTTGCTCTCACACCAAACGACAAACCTCCTCCACTTGAAAAAGTAACTCTTTTTAGTGGAATCCTTCCTAGAGGCAAGCAAGACACGGGAGACACCCTCAGACAGACCCAACGCAGTGAAGTCTACGCCCTCAACATCCAGGCCGTGAGAGCCAGGGACTGAAGGTTGGGGTGCAGCAACGCTCCGTCGTTCTGCGAAATGAGAGTCGGAAAACACTCCAATCTCCACGGTTCTTCTGAGGACAACTCCAGAAGAAGAGGGAACCAGATCTGACGGGGCCAAAAGGGCGCTATCAGAATCATGGTGCCGTGGTCTTGCTTGAGCTTCAGTAAGGTCTTCCCCACCAAAGGTATGGGAGGATAAGCATACAGGAGGCCGGTTCCCCAATGGAGGAGAAAGGCATCCGACGCTAGCCTGCCGTGTGCCTGTAGTCTGGAACAGAACAGAGGCAGCTTGTGGTTGGTCTGAGAGGCGAAAAGGTCCACCGAGGGGGTGCCCCACTCCCGGAAGATCTTGCGTACCACTCTGGAATGGAGCGACCACTCGTGCGGTTGCATGACTCTGCTCAGTCTGTCGGCCAGACTGTTGTTTACGCCTGCCAGGTATGTGGCTTGGAGGAGCATGCCGAACTGGCAAGCCCAACTCCACAACCAGACGGCTTCCTGGCACAGGGGGCGAGATCCGGTGCCCCCCTGCTTGTTGACGTAATACATTGCAACCTGATTATCCGAATTTGGATAATTTGGCAGGACAGCCGATCTCTGAAAGCCTTCAGTGCGTTCCAGATCGCTCGGAGCTCCAGGAGGTTGATCTGCAGATCCTTTTCCTGGAGGGACCACAGACCCTGGGTGTGGAGCCCATCGACATGAGCTCCCCACCCCAGGCGAGATGCATCCGTCGTCAGCACTTTCGTGGGCTGTGGAATTTGGAATGGACGTCCCAGGGTCAAATTGGTCCGAATGGTCCACCAGAGCAGTGAAGTGCGGCAACTGGTGGAGAGGCGGATGACATCTTCTAGATTCCCGGTGGCTTGGAACCACTGGGAAGCTAGGGTCCATTGAGCAGATCTCATGTGAAGACGAGCCATGGGAGTCACATGGACTGTGGAGGCCATATGACCCAGAAGTCTCAACATCTGCCGAGCTGTGACCTGCTGAGACGCTCTGGTCTGCGAAGCCAGGGACAAGAGGTTGTTGGCCCTCGCTTCGGGGAGGAAGGCCTGAGCCGTCTGGGTATTCAGCAGAGCTCCTATGAATTCCAGAGACTGGGTTGGCTGGAGATGGGACTTTGGGTAATTTATCACAAACCTCAGCAGCTCCAGGAGTTGAATAGTGCACTGCATGGACCGGAGGGCCCCTGCCTCCGAGGTGTTCTTGACCAGCCAATCGTCGAGATATGGGAACACTTGCACTCCCAGCTTGCGTAGATACGCCGCTACCACCACGAGGCACTTTGTAAACACCCGTGGGGCAGAGGCGAGCCCAAAGGGCAGCACACAATACTGAAAGTGCCGTGCGCCCAGGCGGAATCTGAGATACTGTCTGTGAGCTGGCAGTATCGGGATGTGAGTGTATGCATCCTTTAAATCCAGGGAACATAGCCAATCGTTTTTCTGAATCATTGGCAGAAGGGTGCCCAAGGAAAGCATCCTGAACTTTTCTTTGACCAGGAATTTGTTCAGGCCTCTCAGGTCTAGGATGGGACGCATCCCCCCTGTTTTCTTTTCCACAAGGAAGTACCTGGAATAGAATCCCTGCCCTTCCTGCCCGGGTGGTACGGGCTCGACCGCATTGGCGCTGAGAAGGGCGGAGAGTTCCTCTGCAAGTACCTGCTTGTGATGGGAGCTGAAGGATTGAGCTCCCGGAGGACAATTTGGTGGCAGGGAGGCCAAATTCAGGGCGTATCCGCACCGCACTATTTGGAGAACCCACTGGTCGGAGGTTATGAGAGGCCACCTTTGGTGAAAAAATTTTAACCTCCCTCCGACCGGCAGATCGTCCGGTACGGACACTTTGAGGGCGGCTATGTTCCCGTGGATCCAGTCAAAAGCCCGTCCCCGGCTTTTGCTGCGGAGGCGCAGGGGGCTGCTTAGGCGCACGCTGTTGACGAGAACGAGCGCGCTGGGGCTGTCCCTGTGCCTGACGAGGCCTTCGGGCCGGCTGGGTGTACCTACGCTTTGCAAAAGAATAGGGCACAGCCTGCCGGGCCCGGGAAAAACGTCCACCTGCTGAGGTGGATGCTGAAGGCGCCCGGTGGGAGAGCTTGTCGAGGGCGGTTTCCCGCTGATGCAGTTGGTCCACCAGCTGCTCGACCTTCTCACCAAAAATATTATCCCCCCGGCAAGGGACGTCGGCCAGTCTCTGCTGGATGCGGTTGTCCAGGTCAGAGGCACGCAGCCATGAGAGCCTGCGCATCACTATACCTTGGGCCGCAGCACGAGATGCCACGTCACAGGTGTCATAGATACCCCTGGACAGGAACTTTCTGCACGCCTTCAGCTACCTGACCACCTCCTGATAAGGCCTGGACTGCTCCGGCGGGAGCTTATCGACCAGGTCCGCCAGTTGCTTCACATTGTTCCGCATGTGGATGCTCGTATAGAGCTGGTACGACTGGATGCGGGTCACGAGCATGGAGGATTGGTAGGCCTTCCTCCCAAACGAGTCCAGAGTGCGAGATTCCCGCCCCAGGGGCGCCGAGGCGGTATCCCTCGAACTCCGTGCCCTCTTGAGAGCAGAATCCACGACCGCCGAGTCATGGGGCAATTGGGGCCGCATTAACTCTAGGGTCCGAGTGGATTCTGTACTGGGACTCTGCTTTCTTGGGAATGATGGGATTAGATAGTGGTCTCATCCAGTTCCGAAGCAGTGTCTCTTTGAGGACATTGTGCAACGGCACCATGGAGGACTCTCTAGGTGGTGATGGATAGTCGAGGACCTCGAGCATCTCAGCCCTCGGCTCATCCACAGAGACCACGGGGAAGGGAATGCAAATAGACATATCCCTTGCAAAGGAGAGGCTCTCAGGAGGCGAGAGCTTCCTCTCTGGTGAAGGCGTGGGGTCCGAGGGAAGACCCGCAGACTCCTCTGAGGAGAAATATCTGGGGTCTTCCTCTTCCCCCCACGAGTCCTCTTCCTCGGTATCGGACATAAGCTCATGTAGCTGAGTCCTTAACCGGGCCCGGCTCGACGTCGAGGCACCGAGGCCTCGGTGTTGTCGAGCGGTGGACTCCCGCGCCGGCGGGGACGAAGCTCCCTCCATCGACGTCGACGGGGACTCCACCTGCGTGGCGGTCGAGACCGGCGCCGCAAGTGGCGGCGGTGTCGACGGCCTCGGCACCGGGCTAGAGCTCGCCGGCGCCACAGTCAACGGCGCCGAGGGCGCAAGCACCCCCGGCGCCGGCACAGCCTGGCGCATCAGCCCTTCCACGATCCCCGGAAGGATGGCTCGGAGGCACTTGTCCAGGCCCGCTGCCGGGAAAGGCGGGGGGGGGCCGGTAGAGGTGTCGGTGCCGGAAGCTGCTCGGGTCCAGGAGACTGCACCGAAGTGCTGGGACCCTGACGCGTCGGTACCTCCACTACCGAAGGGGATCTCTCCTCTCGACGCGGACGCTTCGGCGTCGACTCCTCGCCGGTACCGAGCGCCGGATGCATCGAAGGCGACTGATGACGGTGTTTCTTAGACTTCTTGCGGTGCCCGTCATCGGTGCCGGGTGGAATGGAGGAGGTCGATCCCCCTCGGTCTCGAGGAACCGGGTCAGACAGGGTTCGGTCCCGAGGGCCATGGGCCGAGGGAGTGACCGGGGCCGATTGCCCACGCGGCCTCTCACCCCTACCCTCACCGGAGGACCGGCGGGCCGACGGGACCTGTGCTCCTGGGGTCGATGCCATCGGTGCCGATTTCTCGGGCATCGATACCGGTACCGAAGAACCGGCCGTCGATACCGATGCCGTCGAGGTCGACGTCGAGGGGCCGGCGCAAGTTCCAAAAAGACGGTCCCGCAGAACTTGCCTCGCAACCTGAGTCCGTTTCCGGAGACCAAGACACAAAGAACACGACTTGATATTGTGCTCCGGCCTGAGGCACTGGAGGCACCAAGCGTGGGTGTCGGTCTGCGAGATCGGCCGGCCGCACCGACCACACTTAAATCCACTCGGGACCTTCGAGGACATCGACGGAAAAATTGCGTCGGCGAAGTTAAAGTCGTCGATGGTGGCGGTAAATCACACCTCGAAAAGTAATCGACCGCGCGGCTACAAGGCCGCAACGCGACGCCCTCGCTAGAAAACGAGGGAAAATAAAGCGCGTGCTCTCTTTTTTTTTTAAAGAAAAAAGGAAAACTGGAGAGCGCGGCAACAGAAACAAAAAATAAACGAATTCGCGAAGAACGCGACAGTTTTCCGGGGCTGACTAAGAGAGAGCGGCAGTAGCACGACTCTCTCCAGGCGCGGAAAAGAAAGGCCTGGCGGGAACGGTCGCGCACGGGCGGGAAGACGGCCGCGCATGCGCGGTGGGCGTGCCCTGCGTGCGGACCGCCCGCGAAGCTTTTTCCGGTTGGTAGGGGCTGCCGCGGACGTCACCCA
Source organism: Microcaecilia unicolor (assembly GCF_901765095.1). Taxonomy (NCBI): domain Eukaryota; kingdom Metazoa; phylum Chordata; class Amphibia; order Gymnophiona; family Siphonopidae; genus Microcaecilia; species Microcaecilia unicolor. The sequence continues at coordinate 75,093,638 of NC_044041.1, read as the reverse complement.
GTCGTGAGAACAAGCAGCCTGCTTGTCCTCGGAGAATGGCCAGTTCATGGACCGTTTTCAAGTTGCGTGGTAGTGCGTTCCATAGCTGTGCACTCATATAGGAAAAGGTAGATGCATGCAACCAGGAGAAATTAGATCTTACCTGCTAATTTGCTTTCCTTTAGTCCCTCCGGACCGGACCAGGATTGGACTGATGGGTTGTGCTTGCCTACCAGCAGGTGGAGACTGAGAAAAAACTCTGACTCTAGAGAGCCAATAGGAGCCCTGGCCATGTGACCTTAGCCTCAGTATTTGAATAACAAAGCAGGAAACAAAGAAAGAAAGACCTTCTGTGCCGTATGGAATCCTAGCAGCCACAAAGCACTCGGCAATGCCAAGTATCAGAGCTCACCAGCAACTCTCACCAGAGAAGTGGTATGGCCCGATATGTATTACAGCTCACCAGCAACTCTCACTAGAGAAGTGGTATGGCTCACTTGTACTATAGCTCACCAGCAACTCTCACCAGAGAAGCGATATGGCTCACATGTAATATAGCTCACCAGCAACTCTCCCCAGAGAAGTGGTATGGCTCACGTATAATATAGCTCACCCGCAACTCTCACCAGAGAAGTGGTATGGCTCACTTGTCTTATAGCTCACCAGCAACTCTCACCAGAGAAGTGGTATGGCCCACTTAAGATTTTATATATATTCCATCAACTGAGCTTACCAGCAACTCTCACCAGAAAAGTGGTAAATCATATTTAAGGTTTTATAGATATTCCAGCAACTGAGCTCAGCCACAACTCTCACCAGAGAAGTGGTATGGCGTATTTAAGGTTTTATAGATAGATTCCAGCAATTGAGCTCACCAGCAACCACCAGAGAAGTGGTATAGACCACGTAAAGTTCTGTATATATATATAGTATTGTTCCACGAATCGTAAAGGAATGAATACACTTCCTACTGAATACACTTCCTACTTAATAAAAGAAGCTAAAGAGTAGAGAGAACATGGGAGGGGCCTGGTCCGGTCCGGAGGGACTAAAGGAAAGCAAATTAGCAGGTAAGATCTAATTTCTCCTTCCTTAGCGTCCCTCCGGACCGGACCAGGATTGGACTGATGGGAAGTACCAAAGCAGTAATCTGAAGGGAGGGACCCTATGAAAACTGCAGAGAAATGTTCATGCTGCATAGGCCACCTGGCGACAACTAACATGTAGTGTGTCCCAATGAGCAAAATAAAATGAAACTAGGACTAAGTTGCCAACTTACCAATGTGCACCGAGAGCACCAAAAATCGCCATAGTAAGAATAGAGCCCGCTTCTGAAGTTGTGGAATATGTTGTAATACGCTGTGGAACTGCCCTCTCAGCGAGAAGAGAAATAGACATTCTCATTTCCTTGATCCTTCGCGATATAGCGGGTTAGAAACAATGAAAAACTTTTACGCCTACTGGCTAGAAGGACAAAACCAATAAGAAAAAACCGATTGGGAAAGGTGAAAACTTTAAACTACAGCAGACCGAAAAGAAGTTACCAACCGTAGAAGTATTCCACACATAGATCTACTTGCTGCAATGGCTACTGGGAAACATTGCTTGAAGAGGAAAACTTTATAGAAAAAGTTATGGCTACTAGAAAACAGAACTTTAAGAGTCTGTTCACCTAGTTCACCTAGCTGGTGGACGAAGCGGGAGGTACAGGTTCAGGACTCCTTTAAGAAACCGCTTTGACAGTGGATGCTGCATAAGCGTGCGGTTGTCAACAGTATCATGCATCACTGATAGAGCTGCCAAATGAACTCTAATGGATGAGTAAGACAGACAAGATTTCGCAAGATGCAGAAGATATTCCAAAACATGCAAAATGGATACTGTTTGTGGAATAAAGTGGCGAGAGGAGTACCACAGAGTGAACCGTCGCCACTTTGATTCATAGGACTTTAATGTAGATTTCTGTCTGGAAGCAATTAAAACTTGAAGTACTTCCTGCGAAAATATCAAAGATGTTGCAGACCCAGTAACCACGCCATAAGTTTGAGTGACTGGGGGTCCGGATGTAGAAGGGTGCCTTGGTTCTGCGTAAACACCTAGTGAGATGATGGAAGAAACGCATAAAGAAGGCTGAAAAACCCCTGCTGGACATTGGCATCTGTCCCTGTCTCCGTCAAGACTGTTGCTGAACGGAAGAAGCAAGAAATGTTCGTGAGCCTGAAGGCAAAAAGAGATAGCCCTGAAGTGTCGCAGTGAGGAAGTAAGACTGAAAAAATGAGAGTCCATTCACCTAAATGCAGGGTGACACAACTAAGAAAAAATGAGTACAAACTCAAGAGTATACTCTTAACTCCTCCTTGGCGGATGACATAACCCATTGCCATGGCAAGGACCAACATAGCTCTCTCCGCCTTGTTTGTCAGTAGGGAAAACAAAATTCACCCGAAGGTAAAACGAATTGCTGAGGTCCCCCAGAAAAAAAAAAATATATACAAACAAACTTCTGCCAAAAAGTGTACTGCACGAAGCATCCCAATGACAGAACTAAGGTTCTTGAGATAACTAGATGACACTTAAATAGTGCGATTGATGACCCTGAGATTCGCAATAGGATGAAGGAAAATTCCTTCTTGGGCATTAGAAAGTAAAATTGCATTCTGCAGAATAGAGCGAGGAAATGGCCGAAGGCCCAAGGTCACCAAGAAAAATATAAACTGGGATGTTTGCAGAGGAGACAAAAGACTGTGCGCCAACCTGACTAAACAAAGAGAAAATCAGAGATATCTGATGAGAGATCAAATGAGAGGCCTGGCTACAATCACCACCCAACCTAGAGACTGTAAGAAATGCAACACCCGGTGCGTGACCTGAGAACTCTGCTGATAAGACTTTCTCCAATTAGGCAGTCGTCTAGGTAAGAATGAAATGACCCTAAGAGCGCAATGAACATCCTCTTAGATCTATAAAAGAACGGAAGAGAGAGTACTGCTGAAAATGACCGGTTAATGCATAAGCAAAAAACTAGCCATTCTCTGGATCCTGAGGAGAAGAGGAAGGGTGACCAAGGACACCAGTTAAATAGGGCTACAAACTCCAACCCTATCTCTATGGCGTTCCATAGTTGGGTAAGTTCTGAATATAGAAAGTTCTGAATATAGGAGTCCACCAGCTATGGTAGTACGCTCCAGACAGAAAAAAATTGTCCCAGTATGAACGTCTGATTCACCGGCCTGTAATTTCTTGGATCTCCCTAATCCACATACCACGGTCATGTGTCCTCCCTCACTGAGATGTAGATTGTAAGCTCCTTTGAGCAGGGAACGTCCTTCTTTGTTAATTTGTACAGCGCTGCGTAACCCTAGTAGCGCTCTAGAAATGTTAAGTAGTAGTAGTAGTACCAGACTCACACCCAATAGATATGAATGTTGAGCTTGTTTCAGGTTAAAACACCGAACCTAGGCCCAGGGTCCCCGGTGTTTCTAGTGGTGAACAGCCATGGCAAATATTGTATGCGTTAGTTTGCAGAATTACTGCAAAGCCTTGCTTTTGGAGCAGAGATTTCTGTTCGATACTCTCGTGAGAGGTTTTTTTTTTTTTTTTTTCTTTTCTTTAATGCTGTTCTGGCTGTAGAAAGGTGGACATTTGAGCTTCCCCAGAATGGCAAAACTTATGTACCTATGCCCATTAGATATGAATGCTGGACTTGATGGACTTTAGGCCTTACCCAGCATAACCATACTTATGTACCTACGGTATAAATACACAGGAAGTGAGTGAATCCCCTTCCAATTGAAAGAACACTCTGGAGTGAAGGCGCATAGAATGAAAATGAAAAAGGACAAACTTGGAAATTACCTGTAACAAAAAAAGTGAAGTTGTGCCACAGCCACTTGGTGAAGGCAGTGTAGACAAGACTGTATCTGAATTCAAGAAAGCTTGATATAACATCAGGTCTCTAAGGAAGAGGAAGAGATAGCAGATGGTATGTATAGGCATACTGGACCAAACCAGGATGTTTATAATCTGCCAATGCTGAACTGATAGAGTAGAGACAAACACGAGTAGATGGTTTGAGGACCGTCCACTATCTTTAAGTGAAAGGATGACTTTATTCTCTAAGTGACCATATGTCCTGTAAAAACCAGAAGAAAGCTAAAATGAAAAATGAGAGGCTTCAAGGCAGTTGGAAAAGAAGGGAAGACATGAATAAAGCATGCCTGCTAAGGCAGCTGAGTGACTGGGAGCTTGGTAGACAGGACTGTCCCTCAGAGAATATGAAAGAGCTGATATATCCCCATGGCATCTGAACAATATACTGTATGCCTCTAGAGAAGGCTTCTTAAAGTCGGAAAAAGAAAACACTGTATAACACTACAGCCATTGAGAGTGTCTGTTAAGTTCTTAAAACACTATATAACATCATACGCATGGAGTAAAATGCTTGAAAGGAACTAAGATATTATGGTCAGAATTGCAAAGTACCAATCAATTGACTCTTAGACAATGTAGTTCTATTCACCAGGGAATGAGAAAGACAGAAATTTACTCTATGCCTATAGAGAAAGTTTCTAAAGTTCTTAAAACACTGTATAATACTACAGCTATTGAGGAAAATGCTTGAAATGAATTATGATATTATGATAAGATGTAGATTTTCCACCAGGCAATGAAAAATGACTGAGCACCAGAAAAAACTAGTGTTAACAGCCCCGTGATACATAGAAATTTAAAAGAAGAAAAGCTTGTTATATATCCATATATGAAAGGAGCCCCCTTTCAACCAAATATTGCCTGCTGATGTGAAGAGCATTTTAGAATACGCCGTTCAGCACATACAAAAGTGTACACATCTTGGAGCCGAACTGCTCTATGAACTGCAGCCTTACCTTCAGCAGAGAGATCCCCGACTGATAAGATGGAGGGAGAAACAAAATGGCCGCCGTTCGCTCCACTGGCCCTGTGGCGATCGTCAACAGCGTGCCCGACACCTCCGAACAAGCGGAGCCCAGTGGAACGGCGAAGAAACAACAGCCGGCGAAAAAGGCCCCGAAAAAACTGGAGGCAGCACCGGACCCGAAGAAACCTTGAAGGGAGAGCAAAATTTACACGTTCCGGCTGCGTGAACTGCGCGACGCTGACCGACAGCAGCTGTTTGAACTTTTAAGCCATATCGGAAAAAACAGGTGGCCGCACTTACGCGGTTCGCACCTTTCTTTTTTTTTTTTTTTTTGTTCATTTGTTTAAACTGCCGCCGCCAAAACGCAAGAAAATGGAGGAAATTAAATCTGACGAGAAAAATCGCTGTTTAAAGTCACAGATACTGAATTATTTTCTTCTGTTTGTTTTTTTTTTTTTTTTTTATAACCCCTCAATCATAATAAAAACACTGGAGCTGCCTGCTCGTTAGAAGTCTGGGGAAAGAAAGGCTGCTTCTTTGAATTTACTTTTATTTGATTTAATTCTTTTAAAGCAGCTACCTGTTAAAAGTGGCTGCCTCTCCCAAAGACGGTACACCTTTCCAGAGAAAGGGACGGCCCTTCCCTGCTAAGCCAGGGAGATGGGGAGGAAGGGGGGTGGACTCGAGACACTCGAGTTTAACACCCCCCGAGGCTGTCAAAGAAAGAAGAGAAAGGAAACCCTGTCAAGCCTCTAAATAAGATTCCAGGCACAGAAGAATTATCACAAATATCTGTAATATCTAAAGAGAAAAGGAGAGAGACTAATGGGCTCACTTCCTACCTGCTGGGAGACTGAGAAAATACTGAGGCTAAGGTCACATGGCCAGGGCTCCTATTGGCTCTCTAGAGTCAGAGTTTTTTCTCAGTCTCCACCTGCTGGTAGGCGAGCACAACCCATCAGTCCAATCCTGGTCCGGTCCGGAGGGACGCTAAGGAATTTGTATTTCAGACCTTTACAATTGGGAGGATGAAGACTGAGGAATGTGCGAGAAGATTTTATTGCTTAATCATGCCAGAGATTCTAAAAAGCTACTTTTAATCCTCTTGGCAGATTTCATAGTGTGATGCAGCATCACACCCATTAAATCATACCATTTATGACTTCTGCAAACTAATTATAATCATTGCTGTATGACACCAGCCACCATTCCCCAACTATTCTACTAGCTATGGATGGGTTGCCAATGAGCTCCAGATTTGCCCAACAGGTTGATCCAGAGCTTAGTTTACCCCACTGCAGCAAGGGGGTTGTAGATCTAATTTCCCTATTGCATTCCTCCCCCCCACAAAAAAACCTGCATGCAATGAGGCAAATGGTACCATGTTTATTTACTTGATCTGCTGCAATATAAAATTGTACATATTGAAATGGTTAACACCAAACCAAAACAAGTGTGGGATCAACCTGCTGGGCAGATCTGGAAGTAGCTGTCAACCCCCTGTTAATAGAATAGTTGAAAGAGCAGAATGTACATATCAGTGCTCTAAAGACTTATTCAGCAACAATGATCCCACAACGAAATGCCCAACGTGGACCATGTTTCACTCCATCAAAGGGTTGCATCAGGGGCAAAGGAGCTCAATGAGTCACATACAAACAAGGTGTTCCAAAGGAATAAATCATAAGCAGGATAATTCTAAAAAGCCAGAACTGGGAAGGCTTAAAGATTTGCAATCCCAACTAAAATATGCAAAATGCTCACAGCAGCATAGACACAGACTATTCTCAAGGCTGTTTGGGTGGGGCGAAATATGGTGCATGTCTGGCATTTTGTGACAAGATCATCGTGAACACTGGTACATGGCTTCTGCTCTTTTGACTACTCTGTGTGCGAGCTGCAGACTACAGATGCTGTGGTCAGTATTCTCAATGGAGGGGGGTTCTGCAGGGGTCGGTGCTGGGACCGCTGCTTTATAACATTTATAAATGATCTACAGATGGGAGGAACTGTAATTTCTGAGGTAATTAAATTTGCTGACAACAAAGTTAATCAGTTAAAAGAGGATTGTGAAAAATAAGATGACCTCCCGAGACTGGGAGACCAGGCATCCAAATGGCAGATGTTTAATGTGAACAAGTGAAAAGTGATGCATGTGGGGAAAAAGGAACCCGAACTATAGCTACAAGATGCAAGGTTTTACATTAGGAATCACCGACCAGGAAAGGGATCTAGATGTCACCGTTGATGATACATTGAAACCCTCTGCTCAGTGTGCAGCAGCGCCTAAGAAAACAAACAATGTTAGATATTAGGAAAGGAATGAAAAACAAAAATGAGGCTGTTCTAATACCTTTGTATTGCTCCATGGTGCAACCACACCTTGAATATTGTGTGCAATTCTGGTCAACATCTCAGAAAACATAGTGGAATTAGAAAAGGTAGAGATAAGGATGACTTCCCTATGAGGAAAGGCTAAAGAGGCTAAGGCTCTTCAGCCTAGAGAAAAACACTTCTGAGGAGAGATACGATAAGAGGTCTATAAAATAAATGAATGGAATGGGTAAACGTGAATCGCTTGCTTACTTGTTTCCAAAAATACTAGGACTAGGGGCACATAAAGATACAAAGTAGTAAATTTAAACCAAATCAGAGAAAATATTTCTTCACTCAACATGTAATTAAATTTGTTGCCAGAGAATGTGGTAAAAGCAGTTAGCTTAGCAGGGTTTAAAAAAGGTTTGGATAACTTCCTAAAAGAAACATCCACCGCTTATTTCTAGGATAGGCAAAATTAAATATATTGTACCTTTTTTTTTTGGATCTTGCCAGGTACTTGTAACTTAGATTGGCCACAGTTGGAAACAGCTTGATAGACCTTTGGTCTGTCCCAGTATGGCAACACTTATGTTCTTATGGATGACTTCTGGCTGATCCATAAAGGTCAATGATGGAAATTTCCTTGTTCTCAGCATCAACTGTGCCTTTAGAGTAGAGTGGGAAAGCACAGTCCTCAAGGGCCACAACGCAGTTTGGTTTTCAATATTTCCAAAATGAAATATGTATGATATCTATTTGTATACAATGGAAGCAGTACATGCAAATCAATCTCTGCCACAGTGAATATGCATGAGATTGATTTGCATGCACTGCTTCCATTGAGGACCATGGTTGCCCATCCCTCTTTTGGAGGGTCAGCTTTCATTGTGTTATATCTCTAATTCCTCAAAGAATACTTAAAGGTTCAAAAATAAAATTTTCATTGCAATTTCATGGATGAGGCAAAGCAAAAATCAAAAGTATATATATATTTGCTTATGGATCACCAAATGCCCGTAGAAACCCCCTTAAGGCCACTACTGGTAGCAGTTCTCTCAAGTCCCTGATATTTTCACACCTAATGACTAACCCAACTAGACAAGAGTCTCAAAGTACTGAAAGTTTTTTTGCCAGCCCTACATATAATTGTGCAAGGGTTAAAAAAAAAAAAAAAGTCTCCACCACCAGAACTCTTGTTTAAATTAAAAGACTGTAATGAATTAAAAGTGAAAATAATTCATTAAACTTGCTCTTTTATTGGATGCATTTAATTGATATAAATCACCACCTATTTCTCCCAATGATGAACAAGTTTTTCTCTTCAACCAGTTGCGCACAGTCTTTTCCAGCTCATCATTGAGCTGAACAGATGCCTCTGAAGGTATTTCTTCACTTTTGGAAAAAGATGGAAATCACATGGCACCAAGTTTGTGCTGTATGGCTGATGGGGTGAACCTGAGACCCAACTTCACAGTTGTCTTTGTGGTGTTTCACGCTGTGTGAGTCTAGCACTGTCAAGATGCAACAAAATTTCCTTCTGCTTTCAAACTCTCAAGCTTTTTAAAAGAAGTTTTCAGGGTTGCAATGTAACACAGAGTAATCCTCCAATTGTCCTTTATGAGTTCATCAACCTTTCTTTTGCTAGACTTGTCCATTGCTGTCACAGGTCATCCACTTCACTTTTGATCACACAAACCAGCCCCTCTCTGTCCACAGTCTTTACATGTTTGGTCCCAGCATGCACAGTACTTAAATCATTGTCATCACCATAACCAACCAGCATGCAGTGATGAATTTCAATTGGAGGTACTCCTTCAACAGTCAGAAATTGTATCCTAGCATACTGTTTAAATCACATGGGGTATTCACTGCATGGTTCCATTTCACAAGTAATAACAACACAGTCTCTTCACACAAACACTTCTTGTGAACCAAGGTGAAGGAAGAGAATTCTAAGAACAAGTGAACATGTGTAGCGCCTCACTCCTGCCATCTGTTGATGGAGATGGAGAGATTACTTTTCATTTAACCCTCATATTTCATCTCTCTCCTTAGGGGTAGCCTTACACCTCAGCTCCTCATACAATACAGTGCACACAATTCATATTCCACCAAATCCTACCCCCCCCCCCCCCAAAAAAAAAAAAGATGTACAAATTTCTCAATAAACAAGGTTCTACAGCCACAGGGAAAAACAAAAATTTAAATGGCAACAAAAAGACCTGTAACGTGACTAGGGAAAAAAAAGGTGCTAAGTAAGCTTTTCTAGACAAGATGCTTGATTTGGAAAGATCTATCCATCCCTTTCTTAAATTAACCGGTGGAAAGTGCAGACACAGTAATAGAAAATATATCATACAGATATTTAAATACTTGAAAGGTATTACTATAGAAACAAATCTTTTCCAGAGACAGGAAACTGATAGAACTAGGGGTCATCGATTGAGGATGCAAGGTGATAGACAGGAGTAATATCAGGAAATAATTTAAATGCGTGGTATAAACACAACGAATCCCTATAATGAAAAAGGATGCAATTAAAACTTAAATGACCTCATGGCTGATGTGTTATGATGAGCACTCCAAAACTTTATCTGCCGTCAGTGATTGTGTTACTGTTTGTCTTTAATAGAAGCAGGAGAGGTGAAAAAAAAAGCTCTCAGGGCTTGTACATTCAAACACCTTATATACCGTACCAAGAAACTACTTAGAATATAATTCTCAATGGAAAAGGTAAATGAAGATGAATTCTACTACCACTACTTATCATTTCTATAGCGTTACTAAATGTACGTAGCGCTGTACACTTGAACATGAAGAGACAGTCCCTGGTCGACAGCGCTTACAATCTAATTAGGACAGACAACCCGGACAAAGAGATAGGGGAATTACTAAGGTGGGGATGATAAAATAAGGGTACTGAACACGCGAGTAAGGGTTAGGAGTTAAAAGCAGCATCTATTATGATCACACTTACTAAATTAAGTCAGGTCCTCAATTAATTTGGCTTTGACTTTTGACAGCGATGTCAATTTCTCCCTAAAGTACTGTACTTTTACACGAATCCTTTCCTCTGAGCTACCATTTGAGAAACACTGCTATTATTTTCAGTGGATCAAACGGGGGGAAATCTATCCTCTCGCTTCTTTATATATTAACAAGTATTTATTTGCTTTAAATAGGGATCTGTAATCAGCCCTAAATACGCTGCAATTATGGAGCAGTCCTACCTACCAGGAACTAGGAGAAGTTGCTCCCGCTGCTGCCCACGTGGGCAGATGTTGTTCCACTTTACCCATCCGCTATACAGCCGGCTTTCCTCGAACCCCACTCCCACAGGCGCAAGCGCAAAGTCCGAATGCTCGTGACAGAACGCCAATCAGACGAGTCGACCTCATACAGCGACGACGATGGAATAGCAATGCTGAATGCACGTCCACACACTCGGGAGATGGGAGAGGAAACGTTCGCAGCACAATCGTGCGTCACCCTGACAGTAGTGCATGATGGGTAAAGTCCTTGCCCTGCTGTGATCGTCACATAAAAACCCTACCCCACCTCGCAAACCGGAGATTGGTGGGGAGTATAGAGACCCAGAGTAGTTTGATTGACACCTTTCAGGAAGCAATCTGACGTTTAAACCACGCCCTTTAACTTCCGGCCCGATTTTGGGCCTGCCTCACGACCTCTCACTTTCCCCCCTCCGCTACTATTGGCCAGGGTACTGGGATTCACCCAGTGCTCATTGGGTCCCCACCCTGCCGCTCAACGGAAGGGGCGGTGCCAAATGCGGAAGCGCGCGCGTGCGGCTGCAGAGGAAAAGAGCAAAAAAAAAATTCTGCCTAGCAACCGGGAAACCGACGGGAGCGCGGGAACCGCTGTGTGAAGAAGAGGAAGAGGAAGGGTGGGAAGCGCGTGTTCCAACATCACCCATCCCCGAGCGTAAGTATTACTTGCTAGTATATGGGGGGAAGGGCAGGATAACGCAGTGTACCTCTGACACAGAGGTGAGGCGCTTGGTACAGAGTCCGGGGCCTGAGGCCTGGTTACGTATCCGTGGGGGGAGGTGCTGAAGGAGCTGACCGCTGAGCCTTAGAAGAGATGGGGGGAAAGGCAACTTCTGGTTCAAGATCATCCCAAGGAGGGGAAGGTTGCTGCCTGGTGCTCATCTCTTACTTTCACACCTGCCAGCAGCTCTTCACGTAGGTGAAGGAGGGGACGAAAACTGGGCTTGGGGGCCTTAATTTTCAGGGGTGGTGGTTGAGTAACGAAGCGTTCATGTTGTCGTTTGTGGGTAGTTTAATCTTCTTAACTCATGGTAATTAAGTTCTCTCCCCCACCTTCATACTTTCTCACTTTAAGATAAAGACATGTCGTGGGAGATATGGGAGGGGAATTGGTGTGCTCATTTGCCCGAGGGAATATAGAATCGTGGAAGAATTTTGGCTGGGCAGACTGAATGAGTCAATTGCTCAGTATCTGCTGTCATTTACTGTCTAGTTTCTCAATTAATTTGCAGGCCAACCTGGTTGTGCTGTCAGACGAGTATATGTATTAGTTTGGAGCGGTAAAAACAAGAGAGGTTAATGGCACTCAGTACATTAAGCAGTGTATTGGGGCATGAGCTTATGTGGACAGTAATTCACATCATCAGAAGAATCTGATTAAGTGGTCTCTTATTCTGGTCAGCTCATGCCCCATTAACTAGTGAATCGCATCAGCCTGTTTATAGTCTTTGCTGGTAAAACTATTATTATTATTTGTTACATTTGTATCCCATATTTCCCCACCTTTTGAAAATCAGCCCTGGTTTCTGACAGTTTTGTTCCTTGTAAGTGCTGTTGGAACAGGGAGATAAATACTTGAAACTTTGGAAATAAAAGCTGTGATTTTATTTAGGATTGGATATTTATAATGTAAGCCCTGTCCAACCTACTTTTATTATTAATATGGGATATAACCTGAGAATGCTACTAGGTTTTAAATTGTGGGAAAGGCTTATTTTCTTTTCCTTAGAAATGAATTACATTTCTTCTTATTGAAAGATAGCAGCTGAGAATAACCATCAAAAGTTTTCATTAAGCCTCTTCCAAAACTGAAACACAATACTCCAAGTGGGGAGTGTTGTGCTTTCTTAGAAAGTGGGCAGTGTTGTGATTTCTTGGAAGTACTAATTGAGTAAATAGTCCTGTGATGTACTTTCTTCCTTGTATTGGTGCTATTCATCTGTTTCCTACCAAATGCTGGTTTGAAATTGCATTTGCTATTCTAATAAAATAGCACCACACTTAAAAATTTTTATCTACAAGTCTTGGATGTTGCACATATGTCTCTGCAAGATTACCCACTCAGACAAACAGCTTAGGTGATCTGAAAAAGAAGAGTCAGTACACCTAGACACCATCAGAGATGAGGGAGAAAAGCCATAGGTACTCTTGGAGCCAGATGTGCTTGGGACAAGAGAGGTGTATTTTCCTTATCTACAAGTGGAGAGTTTATTTACAAATACAGCCTCTTGTGCTGTTTTTGCTGTAAATTGCAAGGGTGTAATGTAGATTGAACTTGTCAAAAACCTATTTAATTGAAAGTAAAAACATTCAGGGGCCAGCTCGGCAAGTGTAGTACTGTATCTTGTGAAGAATCCTGGGTTAGCAGGGGATTCTGTGGAGGCAGCATTTGCAGCCCCAGGGGCATAGTCATTGCTTTAGGGTGACATCTGGTGGCTGGATTGAGAGCCCAGGATTGCAGGGATGTAGTCTGGAGGGCACTTAACCCTCCATTGCCCAGATACAAAATAAGTTACCTGTATATCATACGTAAACTGCTTTAGGCAATATATCAAATCCCATCCTCTTTCCCTTTCCTCTACCTAGTGCCATCACTGCAATAATAAGGCTAAGTAGTTTGGGGGGGATTGAGCGAGGAGAGCTATAAAATGAATGTAATTCACCTTTGGCTACTAAGGTGTGAGCTAAATCCAAGTAAATAAATATACATAAATACAGTAGGCTACAAAAATCCCTGGGTTGTTGTGACTGAAGGCTTGTGATGCCAGATCTTAGCAGTGATTCTGACTGAGGTGGTAGTTCAAAAGAGCAGAAGGAAACTTCTGCATGAAATATGTGTTCAGCACATCTTTGAGCATAGTAATGTTTCCAAAGAGCTCAACTTTTGTACAGCTAATATGATCAAAATGCAGGTAGGTGGTTTTTACCACAGATAAAACAGAGAGGTTCTTGGCCAAATAATGACACTCTGATGAAGAGAGGGAGGTACTTCCTGTTAGCTACAGTGTTAGTTCTTCTGCTTAACCCTTTCAGTTGGGTTAAGAATGCAGCCTAGAAGAGAGAGGCAACACCCTTTATAAAGGATTCAAAGTGATAGTAGTGACCTGTATTTGGGAAGCTGCAAATCCAGGACACTGATCCATCTGAAAAACTGTAAAGAAAATCTAAAGCTAGTCAAGCTCGGTGTCTGTTCATCTACTACTTTAGTACCATATCTTTGTGGAAGTGGCATGTATGTCTCTCTTGTACTTCATGCCAGAAAAAGAGAGACCTTTCTATGACAACATGTTTGTGTTCCAGAGATGAGATATGCTGACTCTGCTCAGTCTCTCGCCCCATTCCTATAGAGGTGTAACAAAAACCATATCAGTGATGACACTTTTGAAGCATATTTTCAAAGCACTTAGACTTACAAAGTAACATAGAGGGGCAATTTCGATCTGACATCTAAGTCAGACTTTGGATGTTTTGCACTAAACATCCCAAACCCAAATAGCAAACATATCTGTTAAAAAAAAAATTTTTTAATACTGTTTGTAACAAGGTTTTGAGCTCTGTACGTTTATCGTTTCAGGCGATATTAGAAACCACCCCTCCCCCCCCCCCCCCCCCCCCACACACACACACAAATGAAAAACAGAGAAAATTAAGCCATTGGGATGTAGGAGGAGCCAGTACTTTTAGCAGACTGGTTCCCCATACATTATTATTATTAGCATTTGTATAGCGCTACCAGACGCATGCAGCGCTGAACACCTGACACAGAGAGACAGTCCCTGCTCAATAGAGCTTACAATCTAAAGTAATACAGACAAGACAATAAGGGCAAGTACTGGGTGAGAAGGAACAAGGGGAGGCAAATGAGTAGTGGCTAGGAGCCAAAAGCAGCAGTGAAAAGGTGGGTTTTCGGCATAGATTTGAAAATAGAGATGGAACAAGACGTATAGGCTCAGGAAGTTTATTCCAGGCATAAGGTGCCGCAAGAGAAAAGGAACGAAGCCTGGAGTTAGCAGTGGAGGAGAAGGGGGATGACAAGAGAGACTTGTCCAGTGAGCAGAGATCACGGGGAGGAATGTAGGGAGAGATGAGAGTGGAGAGGTAGTGGGGGGCTGCAGAATGGATGCGTTTAAAGGTCAGTAAGAGAAGTTTGAACTGTATACGGAAGCGGACAAGGAGCCAGTGAAGCGACTTGAGGAGTGGGCTAGTGTGGGTATAACGATTTTGGCGGAAAATAAGCCGTGCTGCAGAATTTTGGACAGATTGGAGAGGAGAGAGATGACTGAGCGGAAGACCAGTAAGAAGTAAATTGCAATAGTCCAAGCGAGAGGTGACAAGGGTGTGTGGATAAGGGTTTTGTCAGCATATTCAGAAAGGAAGGGGTGAATTTTGTTAATGTTGTAGATAAAGAAACGACAGGTTTTGGCGATCTGTTGAATATGTGCAGAGAAGGAGAGAGAGGAATCAAAGATGACACCAAGATTACGAGCCGAGGAGACAGGGAGGATGTGACATCCCATGAGAGCACTGGGGCACCCTAGGGGGCACTGCTGTGGACTTCATATAAATGTTCCCAGGTACACATCTCACTGTTTCTCCCTTATCTTGTCTGCTGAGCCCTCCAAAACCCACTACCCCCAACTATACACCATTGCAATAGCCCTTATGGGTGAATGGGGCACCTATATGCGGGTACAGTGCGTTTCTGGTGAGTTTTGGAGGGCTCTGCAGACAGGATAAGGATAGGTATGGACCTGGGTCCACCTGTCTACAGTGCACTGCACCCACCACTACAGTACTCAGGGGACCTGCATGCTTCTCTAATGGAACTGGCTGTCATAGAGGCTGGTAAGTACTATTTTTTATTCACATTTTTTGGGGGGTGGGAGGGGGTCAGTGACCACTGAGAGAGTAAGGAGGGTTGTCCCTGAATCCTTCCAGTGGTCATCTGGTCATTAAGGGCACTTTTTTGTGTCTTTATTCGTTAGAAAAACAGGTCTAGACCAAAATGTTTAAGTTTTTGCGCTAGACGTTTTGGTTTTGTTCCATTATGGCTGTAAAATATCCAAGTGTTAGGCCCAATCCCACCTTCAAAATGCCCCCTTTTGATTTGCATGAAATGCGTAAATAGATGTCATGAGAAGGGATCTCCAAATGTTAGGGTCAAGGGTCTGGCAGTTAAAATATAATCTATTAACTTATCTCTGTAAGAATATCTACTATATACCAACTGAGTCAGTTCCTGAGATTCAACAAAAAACCTCAGGCTTAAATTAATTAACATAAATTCAAATATTAGTGATATGTGCTCAGTTCATACCCATTCCAACCATTATATCCCCAAGGGAACATGTGGCAGTGTCACAGATGGAACCATCATCGCACATTAGGCGTTCCATATCCCATATCATGTATGTACGTACATTGTAGCCTTCCATTGTACTACAGTTTGTTACTTTTACCTGCATTTGCTTCCACTGTCTATCAGTACACCAATTTTATACATTTGTAATAAAACCAATAATGATTAACTGGATAGCTCACATACAGTAATATGTAGTGTTTCAGCTTTTCTTAATACCTTGCTCTAGGTAGTACAATGCCTAATGCGTAAATGTATACATATTAAGAAACCTAATGATGACCTGAGGCTAGCTCGTATCAGCCCACTGCGATCCCCTCAATACTTCTCCCCATAAGCATGTATACAGTATCTAAATTCAATTATAAACATAGATTAAGGTGCATATTTTAAAAGCACTTAGCCTTCCAAAGTTCCATAGGTTTCTATGGAACTTTGGGAGGCTAAGTGCTTTGAAAATGAGCCCCCAAATCACCTACCCAATACAACATAATCTGATAGGTATGCATAAATATTAAGGTTTTACTTTCCTTGAGGATGTCTCCCATGTGTCCGTGTTCTAATGAACACACTTCCTATTCATTCACTCACTCAAACAATCTCACTATATACCAAACAATCCCCTTAACCCTGGCTGAGTTTTGCATTGATTCTTCAGAAGGGGATTCTACAAATAGACATACAAGAAAATTAAATCACAACTACCTTCACATGAGCTGAAATATATCTTTAACATAGAGCTGTTACATAAATCCTTAAATATTGTTTCACAGTACTTACTAAACACTCATTAGATCCTTACTTGCGGTCACAAACCCCGAACGGGTTTCCACAGGGCTCCGCCCTTCCTAGGTGTGGAATGTGTTTCATCACTACCCAAGCACTCCTTAAATATACAGCGACGTCAGATCCAGCAACGCTATTGGTTGAGATTCCCCTTCCTGAATGTTGTCACAACCGCCCTTTCTCTCAAATGAACAATATCAATATCCAAACCTACAGCATCATTAGTTATATCAAACCTAACACTTTAAATTACAACCACTCTGTCTCTATTTTTTATTTTTTTATTTTTATTTTTTGCATTTGTACCCCGCGCTTTCCCACTCATGGCAGGCTCAATGCGGCTTACATTCAAGCCAAGGGGCTAGATAGTCCCCCAGGTAAAGATTAAATGAGTTTTTTTTTTTAGTTAATAAATCACTCAGCGATCCACCTCTCGTCAGCGATACCCGCAAAAGTACTGTATACCGTAATTCTGATATCACATGTTGATGCTCATGCCAGTGGGCTGACAAAGATGCCTCAGCTTTTACTGTTCTGATGTTGCTCATATGTTCCCCGATTCAAGTCTTAATCTTGTGGGTTGTGTGCCCAATATAAAACAACTTGCACACCATATACAGTAGACCACCCCCATAGTATTGCAGTATATCCACTTGGGGGTGCAGAAATCCAAAAGAGATAAGAGGGGAGAGATTGGTAAGCTCAGCTCAGGAGAGGGACTTTGGGGTGATGGTGTCCAAGGATCTCAAGGTGATGAAACAGTGCGACAAGGCGGTGGCTGCAGCTATAAGGATGCTAGACTGCATAGAGAGGGGTATAACCAGAAGAAAGGAGGTGTTGATGTCCATGTATAAGTCATTGGTGAGACTCTACTTGGAGTATTGTGTTTAGTTTTGGAGGCCTTATCTTGCTAAGGATGTAAAAAGTCTTAAATTGGTTCAGAGAAAAGTGATGAAAATGTTAGTGGGTTTACATAGCAAGATGTATGTGGAGAGATTTGCTGACCTAAATAAGTATACCCTAGAAGATAGGAGAAACAGGGGTGATATGATACAGGCCTTCAAATATTTAAAAGGTATTAATTCGCAAACATAGGGGGCATGAATTGAAGTTGAAAGGGGGTAGACTCAGGAATAATGTCAGGAAGTATTTTTTCACAGAGAGGGTGGTAGGTGCCTGGAATGACCTCCCACAGGGGGTGGTTGAGATGAAAACGGTAACGGAATTCAAAAATGTGTGGGATAAACACAAAGAAATCCTGTTTAGAGGGATTGGATTCAAAGAAGCTTAGAGATTAGATAGGAAAGCCAGTGCTGGGCTGACTTCTATGGTCTGTGCCCTGATGGAGGCTGAATTACATTTGGATGGGCCAGAGTGGAGCTTTTTGGAGGCTTAGACAACTTCAGAAATTTCAGAATGAGGCCGGTGTCGGGCAGACTTCTACAGTCTATGCCCTAAAAGTGGCAAAGATAAATCAAGAACAGGTATACATACCATATGTAATGAGTTTATCTTATTGTGCAGACTGGATGGCCTGTACAGGTCTTTATCTGCCAACATCTACTATGCTGTTATATGTTAACTATGTCTGCAAAACAGGTTTCGAAAATGTCAGTTTGGATGTTTTGATAAGAAATCCGTCTAAATGGTGCCCTATGCCACTTTTTGGGTGTTTTTCTCTTTCAAAAATGAGTCCCATAGTAACCTGTGGAACTTTGTAAGTCAGAGTGCTTTGAAAATGAGCCCCATTGTCTAGCAGGACTCACAAGTCATCTCTTACTTGGTGGCATTGTCTACAAATGAGTGAGTTTTGTTCATACCATGACAGTAATTTTCATTTTCTTATGTTTTTAACCAAGGAGGTTTAATTGACAAGAGACAGTGAGAGTGTGCTTGGCCCATTATCTGGCCTGAAGCCAGTAGGCAGATCTTGCTGCCACACAAAGTAATGTATTTTGAGTATATCAAGATGGCAGCTGTGTAGGGAAGCAATTGAACCTCTTTGGGTTCAGCTTCAGCCTTGTTACGTGACGCTGCCTCCTGTCAATCAAACCTCGGTTTTTAACAACAATAATTTAGACTTCACCCTAATTAAAAATAAATTATAGTTTAAAATTCAGTTGATACCTTTTCAGTAAGTTCAGTGTGATTTACATTCAGGTATGATAGGTTTTTCCTTGTCCCTAGAGGGCTTACAAAGAGGCCCTTTTATTAAAAGGCATTAAGCCCTAATAATGCACTGTTAGTATGCCAAAAAAGATTTGCCACAAAATGCATTAAAGCTACTTTTGGGGTTTTTTTCTTTTTTTGTAATTCTTTTGAGAGGGGGAGTCCCATGTATGTAGAAGTGTTATCCAGCTAGCACGTTCTAATTAGCCTTTTGCTAACTGGATAATACAGACTTAACACAGGGGCACTTTGTGCCACCTAAATAGGAAGCAGTAAGTACTTTTGCAGTATTTTTTTTGCAGATTGGGCACGTTAATAGAAATATAAGTGTGGAACCTGCAAAAACAAGTATTTTGAAAGCCCTAAATACTGGCATGGAAAATTTGGGTTAACATATGGGAATGTCCCATGTTGAGCTCAGAGCTTAATACATTTTAGTAAATGAGCCCCTAAGTTTGTATGTGAGGTAGTGGAAGGTTGAGTGACTTGTCTAAGATCACAAGGAGCAGTAGTGGATTTGAACCCTGGCTTCCCTTGTTCTCAGCCCACTGTTCTAACCACTAGGCTGCTCCTTCACTAATTAACCTATAGAGGAGGCTAGCTGTCGTCTTTTTTTTTTTTCTTTTTCTGCCAAGATTCTGAATTGTGGGATCTCGCTTGTTTTGATCCTGTTTTCATTGCAGTTGGAAGTTGGCTTCAACCAATGCCCTGTCTGATACTTGTTTTTTCTCATAGGACTACACTTGGAAGGCAGGCATGAACAGCCAAATATTGGCCTTCTATCTCTTGCATGTGAAAACATAGTTTTGCTTCAGTGAATTTATACATTTAGTAGCCAGTTCTCATTTTTCCCATACATAAACTCTTGATGCATTGCTTCAAAAATGGTTGGATATATACTGTAACAAAAAAAATTAAATCAGGAATCTTATATTTAGATTCCCTCCTACCTCTTGTTGCGGATCCCCTGCCTCTAAATGCAGTTCTGGGATAAAGAGTTTAATGGTGCGGCTCCTCTGGTCCTTCTTCAACACTGCTGGCAGATCGGCAGGGAGCTACTCAGTTACCTTTCATTAAGATTAAGTTGCTGGTGGGAAATATTTGTGGGGAGTCTAACTCTCTGTTCTGGAAACGTAAATGTTGTGTGGTTTAGTAGCTATGCAGTGTAAGACTCCCTGTCAGAAACTGGCCTTTCCAAATTGAAAGTAATCCTTTCTCTGTTGTGAAGTGATAGAACAGTGGTCATTCAGTTCAGTTTCATGATTCTTAATCTGACTTTGTGGGCTTGGTGGTAGATGTTTGCTCTTTGTAGCAGACTGTGAGCTTGAAGGTTGTCTTTTTTTTTTTTCCTTTAATTTCACATTAAATCTCTTGAATTGCCTGCCCTTCGAGCTTTAATGCCGTCCTCTGTTTTTCATGTAAAAAGAACTGGTGGGATTTTCATAGCTAGCGTGTGCAGTATTGACCTACCTTTGATTTACACCTTTTCCTGTCTGCTCTGCTGTTATTTGGGGGAAGGGAGTCTGTCTGTCTTGTTATAGAATGAACTTGTAATCCATTCCTTTACATTTTTCCTAATGTGTTTCATATTTGCATTAAAAAGTTTCACATGACCCCAGCTATCTCTGGGCTTTCTTCTGCGAAGCTTCTGCACTAGGCTGGTGCTAGCCTTCCACTGAGCTTGTGGAGGCTAAGGTACAGCATTCTGTTGGCCTGTGTGGATCAATGAGGCCGCTTTCATGCTTTTTTGCTGCAGGTGTGGTCATGAACTCCAAATAGGGTTGCAAAGCCCCGATTTGGAGTCATCATGTTTGGACTCTTGTAAACAATGATTTTGTTACGTATTCATATAATTAGAAAATTGACACACGGATTTCAGACTCACCTTCACTATCTACCTGTCACCTTGACTATTTGTGTCATCTAGACTCTGGTTTGAAACTTGAATTGTACAGTGCATGGTAAAGCATATTAGGCCCGATATTCAAAACGATTTAAGTGGGCCTGCTTAAATCACCTGGTGCTGCCTAACCCCTGATATTCAGTGGCACTAAACTGGGCAGAGCTGCTGAATATCAGCTCTGACCTTAATGGACAGATCAGGAGCGATGTTGGGGAGGGATGGAGGAGGCCTGTTTGGGAGGCTGGGAGGAAGATTGCGGGTCTTAAAAAAATGTATGTGGGTCCTGGCCAATATTCAGCAGTGACCTGCATAAGACAGTTTTGCAAGCCCCGGCTTAATACCAACCAGAACCTGCATAAACTCTGGCAGGTACTGCGAGACAGTTTTGCCCCGGATATTCAGTTCTGGTGCCTACACATCACCTGGCACTGAATATTCAGAGCTAAATTAGTCAATGACAGCGTTTAAAAAAAAAAAAAATACTGACTGCTGCTGGGTAAAGATTGATCAGATTATTTTTATACACTCCTATCAATAACCTGAAAGCCACTTGTTCTTATAAATGTGTTTAGAATGATGGTGGTGTGCTGTGGAACCATAGAAGGAAAATCTTGGCAGTGTCAGAACTTTGTGTCTCCAGTTGTGTTTTAATTGTTGTTTTCAGACTGGGACTTGGTGCACACTGCATAGCCTCTTGACGATCGGAAAAAATTAATTATTTTCTGGGTTAGTAATATTAGCTTTGGTGTGTATTATTCAAGGGATCAAACATAAACAGGAAACGACTGTCCTGAGCATCTGAAGGGCTGTCCTGCAACTGCCCATACTTGAGCTTCTTGCTCCTCAGGTTGGGCTGGCTTCTGAAACTTATGCCAGTTGGCATTCCAGCTCTCTCCCCCACAAAAACAAAGAAGATACGGGTTGTTTCCCTTTGTTTGAAAAGCTGGCAAGTGAAGTTGGTCCTCTGGAGACTCCCACTTTTGCCATTCCATGAACCAGCCCTCAGGGGCGTGTCATTAAAGCCAGGCAGCTGGTGCTCTCTTCAGTGCCACACCCAGGAGCATGACAGCTTCCTGCATCTTGGGCATTTCCCTGTTGGTGTTGGCTTATTGCCCTCTTCTTTGCATTTGTGATGTCTGCAATGAAATCCTAAGCAAAGAGCAGTGAGTGAATGATGCGAGTATGTATTTTAAGTGTGTAATGTGATTCCATTTCCAAAAGTAGCATTTAATTCAAGCTGGTAGAAAATAGGTGGGTTTCTTTTTTTTTTTTTTTAAAGCAAAAGTGAGTATCAGCATGCTGAAGCTACTTGTTATTTTAGTAGTTAAAAATAGGGAGATTGTATTTAAATCCATCAAACCTCCGTTCCTTAAAAACATCTTTAAAATCTACTTTTTAAACAGACCTATAAATTATTAGCAAAAAAACCCCAGTGGTAATACCAATTGCCAGCAACAAAATTTCGCATGACTCACAGGTGATCTCAAAAACAATTTTTTATTTTTCAAATTGTGGGGGATTTTGAGTGATTATTATTATTGTTAAAAAGTTATTTTGAGATATCCTGTTTCATGTGAGATAAACATGACACCAATAAACATTATTTGATGTAGTACAAGCATTGATAAGGGAACTAAAAAGCAAGAGAAACACAGAAGCTAAGGACAGTGTACGGCCCTGGTCCTCAAGGGTCATAGACAAGTCTGCTTTTGGTTGTTGACCATGTGTAGTCAAGATGTTGCTGATTTCATGCTTTTGGGTATCCTAAAATAAAATGACTCATTGTGCCGCTTAAAGTCCCATGCTGTGTACCTTTCAGGTAACTTAAGTCCACACTTAAAATACTCAACCTGGCAGTTCAGCCTGCTTCTCTTTTTAGTTCTGTGGAACAAGAGGACTAAGAAGTTGAAACTAGGCTGTGAATATAACTGCAAAGATAGCCTTAATATACCAGAGGAGTTACACAGAGCAATGGGGCTGGTGGGTAATGAGGGTATGCAAATTAATTTCATTTCTGGATTAAAATTCTCTACCCTTCATATGAAGTCATGGGTTGTAATTTTATAACAGGACATCTATGTGAGATGTAAAAAAAAGGTGCCTGTTTTAAGGTTGTTTTATAAAGGCAGCATAGCTGCCTGTGTGCCTTTGTAAAATAAGATATCTGCTCTTGTACTCTATGCATGTACCTGCATCAGTGTTGCCTCTAAGGTGAGCGTGTGATCAATAGCTCATATAAATAGGGAGCATCACTCGCTTCTGGGTTAATGTTCTCTCATTGTCACCAATGCCCCGACATGTCTGGGTGCTGCTGGGGAGGGAGGAGAGCTTGACTTTGATCACGCTGGAAGAGAGGAGGAAGGAAGGGGAGGAGTACTGGAATCATCCTTGAAGGGGAGGAAGATGATGTGCACTCTTACTCCGCTCTCCCTTCACAACCCAAAAGTTCCCATTTCAGCAGTGTACTTACCCAGCTAGAAGAAACAGCAGCAGCCCCCACACCTCCCAAAATCCCCCCGCTCAGCAGAGGGACTGTCCCTGGTGGCACTCTCCCTGCTACCCTTGCAGAATTAAGTCAGAGTTGCAGCTCTTCTATTTGCTACTACTACTATTTAACATTTCTAAAGCGCTACCAGGGTTACGCAGCGCTGTACAATCTAACAAAGAAGGACAGTCCCTGCTCAAAGGAGCTTACAATCTAAAGGACAAAAAAGTGCAGTCAATCAAATTGGGGGCAGTCTAGATTTCCCTGATAGAGGTACAATGGTTAGGTGCCAAAAGCGACATTGAAGAGGTGGGCTTTGAGCAAGGATTTGAAGATGGGCAGGGAGGGGGCTTGGCGTATGGGCTCAGGGAGTTTATTCCAAGCATAGGGTGAGGCGAGGCAGAAAGGGCGGAGCCTGGAGTTGGCGGTGGTGGAGAAGGGTACTGAGAGGAGGGATTTGTCCTGTGAGCGGAGGTTACGGGTAGGAGCGTAAGGGGAGATGAGGGTAGAGAGGTAATGAGGGGCTGCAGATTTGCCTAGGGATTTCTGCTAGGAAGGTCTATTGCATGTTAGCTTTTTGAAAATTGCTGCAGGAAAAAGTGCCTGTATGCATCATTTTGTTCTGCAGGTGCTTTTGCATAGTTTTCAAAAGTAAAACTATCCTCGTCATTGCCTCTCTAGCCTTTTTTATTAAGGTTTTAGAAATAACATTGTAATGAATCAGACATAAGAGAGACCATTAATCAAATACCAATAAAACACATAGTTAACATTAAAGAACATGAGACATAACATGAGCAAGAGCATATAAATTAAAGTTAAGGCTAGGAATTAAACAGATAAATTCACTAGCTGTTCCCAATAATGTGTAAATAAAAAGAAGGAAAAAGCCCCCCAAACTAGAAATTATGATTTAAAATTTTTAAAAATAATTAACACTAACCCCCCTGTTTATTAAGCCGTGCAGCAATGCTGACAGCCCATTCAAAGTGTCAGCATTAGCACACAGCAGCCACTATTGCGGCTTAGTAAACAGGGGAGTAAATTAGCTTCATAGCTCGGGTAGACTCCCTTGCTCTTTTTTTGGCTGTTGGGCTATTTTTGGTGCTCACAAAAAAAAAAATTTGCACACACAGGTATATTCCTGGCACCTGGTAACTTAATTTTAAACTGCAAATAAAGCAATTTAAGATTGGAGTGTGTGATGGAGGGACTCTAAACTCACATCTCAGGGTATCTTCTGATTTGTGTTTCCTTGCTGTCACTGCTTGACCTAAACAGCTATCTTCCTCATTCCTGGTGAGATAAAAGTTAAGCAGCTATTTCTTTATACTGGAGAATCCAAGCTAAATTGATATGACATGGAATAGGTGGATTGTTCTCTGAGACAAGTAGGATACGAAGTTGTGCTGGTACTGAATTGATTTTAGGTTTTATGCAGACCACCTGTATGTGACCATGAACACTATGGCTATCCCAAATCCTTCCTCTGTAGTTAAAAAAAAAAAAAAAAAAAACATCTCGCCTCTACCTTACTCATACCCTTCAAAATTGAAGTGTGAAACTCATTTCAGTGTCTGGTCACAAATCTCCTGGGGAGGGGCAGGAGTGCATATTTGCATATTAGAATACATTCACTTTCTCATGTTTTCTATATTTAGTTTATTTGGCCCTTTTTATAGGGGGGAGGAGAAGGAATCTTACTGATTGGTGGTGGGATGGGATTTGGGGATGAGCTAAGAAAGAAGAACTCAGAGGATGGAAATGAAGACAGGACCGTAGGCAGGAGTTGCAGAACATGGGGGAACAGAATAAGATGGAGGTAGGGGGGAGAAGAAAAGGAATTGTGGGTCAAGGAAGAAAATCCACTCAACCCCATAAATCTTCCAGTCCCTTTTTTCAGTCATACCACATGGCATGTCTGATCCTCCACAACTTTCCAATCCTTTCACCTATTCATACCCCACAGCAAGTTTGATTCCCTCACTGATACCCCACCACTGGTTGATTTTTGTGCTAGTTCCATATTTGTTTCCTTCAGGCTGTATTAGTTGTACCTGTTCCATTGTTGTGGGTCTCTTTTTAGCTGTATCACTAGCTTTATTTATGGTGATTTTGACTAGCTCCACAGCTTATCTCCCTAGCACATCCCATTATCCAGCAACCTCCAGCAGGAGCTTGCTTAAATGCTCTTTGCCAGTTCTTTCTGCCCATCTCTTTGGCCTGCTTTTGTACCACATTGGCAGAGATTGTGGCAGTTCTTCTAGGTTTGACTAGGTTCTACAGCCACTGCTTCCACATTTGCTGATTCCATTGGCTGTATGAAGGGTGATCAGCGGGCCAGAAACAGCTTATGGGTTTTATGTTTAACATGCCTGCCCCAAAGTCTTCAGCACTTTGTGGGAGTGCCCACATTTCACACTGTTCACCAAGAAACTGCTGCAAATGCTTTATCACACATCCTGTATAATAAAACGCACCTCCAACATTCTGAAGCTGACTGCATGGCTGAGGCATTCCTGCTCTCTGTATTCATCTCCTGAATTGACATCACGTACTTCCGGGTTCGTCACAAGCAGAAGTGACCAACCACACGAGGTTTCTCGGCTTCAGAACGTTGGAGGTGCATTCTATTAAATAGGATTGGTCAGTTCCTTGAAGCACAGCCAGAGCTCAGCGTCCTACACAGTAACTCTCAGACACCAGAGAGAGAGGGGGGGGAGGTATCTCTGTCACACACACACTGTCTCTCACACACTCTGTCTCACACTGTATCGCATTCACTCTCTGTGTCACACAGTCACTCACACACTCTCTTGGTCTCATACACTCAGTCTCACAGAGAGTCTGTGTCTCACACACACTCTCTCTCACACACACTCTCTCAAACATACACACTCCGAGGAAAACCTTGCTAGCGCCCATTTCATTTGTGTCACAAACGGGCCTTTTTTTACTAGTGGTAATATAATACATAATGTAGTAGATGGATTCCATTTTGAAATGTATGTTGTCGTCATCTATCCAAGTCTCAGATTGTCTCCCCACACCCCCACACCCCCCGTCTCTTATTTAACTTATTAAAATAGTGCTGTTGACTTTCAGTTCTATGTAGGTTGCTCTCCCCCCACCCATACTTTTAGATCACTGGTTTTAGAGATGCAACTGTCACTCTATTCAGGTTACCCCCCTCCCCCATGGTTTTTCATAGCGTGACTGGTTTTGAGGTTGTAACTGGTGCTCTGTGCAGCTTCCACACCCCTCCCCCCATGCTTTGGATTCTCTGTTTATCCTATGGTTTTTCAAAGTCCATTCCTGTTCGTGTCTGCCTTTTTCTCTGGGATAACATTCCAGACAATTCCCACCATTTATGTGAAAAAAATATTATGATGCCAAGTTCTGGAACTTCATTGCCACTGGAAATGTTTTGTTTCATGATAATTAATAATACAATTTGGGTACTTAAATGTCTCTTATCCCCTGTTTCTCCTCACTGTCCACATGGGAATAATAGAAATGAAACATTTGGAGCTTAACATTCTTAAGTTTTCAGCTGAGATAGTTCCTATTAAAATGTTAACAAGAGTACTGTATTGCACTACATGCAGAAAACAATTTGTATTGGAAGAATTTTTAAAAAATATTTGAGTGTTAGATCTCTTCATAAAGTATCAGTTGAGACAAAATGAGTTTGTCTTGGTTGTCCTTGAGATAGAGATTAATGTTAGTGTAGTCTCCAGCAAAATTCCTGAGAGTGACCAGAAATGAAATTGATTTTGTGATACATTCTGTCCTCTGCAATGGAGTTTTCTATCAGGTTCCACTCTAAAATGATCTTAATTTATTGCATTTGTATCCCACATTCCCCCACCTATTTGCAGGCTCAATGTGGCTTACATAGATTTGTTGACATTGTCATATCAGGATATCAGATACAGTTAGTAGTGTGTAGCGATCAAGAAGGGGGGAGTGAATTGGATAGCTGTGTAAGGTAAGCTTTCATAGTTGAGAGGGTTGGTGAGGTGAGTTAATGAGGCTTTGGGATCCTTTTACTAAAGTGCACTAATGCTAGATAAGACTCCCATAGGAATATAATGGGTGTCTTCCTTAGCATCCCTCCGGACCGTCCCAGAATGTGACTGATGGGTTGTGCACGCCTTCCAGCAGGTGGAGACTGAGATGAAAAAAAAAACTGTGACTCTAGCTAGCCAATAAGAGCCCTTGCCAGCTAGAGAAAGATCCAGTAATCTCAGTCTCCAGCAGGTGGAAGGTGGTGAGCCCTTCAGTCTCAGTCCTTTATATTCTTTAATTCTTTTCATCTTTCTGGTTAGTCTTCTTGATTGTTAGATTGGTTGATTAGTTACCTGTGCATTTAAATAAAACAAAACAAAAAAACCTGTTTTCAGAGGCAGAGGTCCGTGGGGGTCTCTTAGTGCCTCGGGGGTGTTACACTTGGGAGGCCGAGTCACTCCCCCCATTTCCTTCCTGATATCTCTTTGATGCTGGCTATTTTAATCTGTAATCTATTTTAATCTATTGCTGGCACTTTAAAAGTAAAGACAGAAAATTTTCCTCAAGCTTTTCAAGGGAGGAGCTTTGGAGTTGGGGAGAGGCAGCTACTTGGAAAAAGAGAAAAATTTGGGCCACCCAGCCTGCTGGTTTATGCAGAACTGTTCTTGGTCTGTTTGTTTAAAAAAACGAACAGGGCAGCTCCGCGTCTTTGTTTTGGTGATCAGCTGTTTGTTTCGCGGTGTCTGAGAAACTCCGCCGCTGTGCCGTCTGTCAGTGGCGGGTGCTTGGTGCGAGTGGGGTGTGTAGGTACTGCACCGCTGCGGAGGACCAGGGTGCAGGAGCCAGAAAATCATCAGTGTCGCCGATGGGGGGGGGGGTCCGATACCGGTGTTTTGGTGGCGGTCGCGTCTCCCTCCCTTCCGGTGCCGATTTTGGCGGGAAACGCCACCATCTTGGATGTCTCGCCGTCTGCTCGTCTGGCTGCTGGGCCTGTTTCTGCTTCACAAACACCCGTTTTACCAGCAGGGGAAGGAGGTTTTCCTCCTGAATTTGTGGTACAGATGGACCAGGCCTTTCTCCTGCACATAGCTGTGCCTGTGGTCCCTCCTGGGAGAAGTTCTCTGGAGGGTACTTCTATAGCTCAAAAGCGTTTTAGATTCTCTGAGGAGGCAGAGCAAGATTTTTCTTTTTCTCCGGATCAGGAGATGCCTGCCATAGATGAGGAGGTAATGTTCTACTACTACTACTTACTACTACTTAACATTTCTAGAGCGCTACTAGGGTTATGCAGCGTTGAGGAGCAGTTTGCTGAGAAGCTGAAGCACACAGCAGAAGGTGAGGAATCTCTTCCTGTGGGAGTATCCTTCGGTGGTAAGGATTTTTCATAAAGATGACCTTCAAGAGCTTATCTTGCAGGTTTCTTCTAGTTTCCGTTTTGATGATCAGGATCTTCAGGTGTCCAAGCCCAGAAAGGTGGATTTGCTGGTCAAGGGTATTCGCAGAGTAGGTAAGTCCTTTCCTATGCATCAGGATATTAGAGATATTGTTCAGGCTCAGTGGGAGATTCCTGATTCTGCTTTTCGGCTTGCTAGATCTATGGTTGGGCTTTATCCGGTTCCTGACTCAGATAAAGACCTTTTGTGCGCCCCCCCCCCCCCCCCCGGTAGTGGATTCGGTAGTTTCCGCGGTTACCAAGCGAAACACGGCCCCCGTGGATGGTGGTATGGCTCTGCGAGATACCCAGGATCGTCGTATTGAATCTTTGCTGAAGAATTCTTTTGATGTTTCTGCTCTGGCAGTACATGCTGCAATTTGCGGGTCCTTGGTAGCAAGAGCTTGTTTCCGCTAGTCAAAAAGAGTGTTGGACCGTTCTTCAGATGATCTTTTGACTATTGATAATGAGGTGGCAAAGCTGGAAATGGGTTCAGCTTTTTTGGCTGATGCTCTTTATGATTTGCTTCGGGCTTCTTCTAAGACTATGGCTCTCTCTGTTGTGACCTGTCGTACGCTTTGGCTGCGTGGTTGGTCAGCAAATGCGGCTTCTAAGTCCAAGCTTAATAAATTTCCCTTTAGGGGTTCTTTTCTGTTTGGAGAAGAATTAGACAAGCTGGTGCATAGCCTGGGTGAGGCTAAAGTTCCAAGGTTGCCAGAGGATCGTACTAGGGGGTCTGGTCGTGGCAATTTCTCTGGTTGTGGTAGGGGCCGTGATTTTCGTCATTTTCGACCAGGCAGAGTTTTTCAGGGGCAGCGCTCCAGATTTCTCCAAAGGACTCAGTCCTTTCGAGGAGGTCGTAGAGGGGGACGAGAGGCAGGGGGTTCCTTTTCCTCCTCTTCCCGTCCTCAGCAATGAAGGTTTGCGGGCCCAGCCTCTAATCCAAGTGGGTGCTCGGCTGGCACAATTTCAAGGGAGGTGGGCCCGGATTACTTTGGATCAGTGGGTATTAGAAGTTATTCGAGAAGGGTACGCATTAGAGTTTGCTCATCCTTTGTCAGATGCCTTCCTAGAATCCCCTTGCCGTTCTCGCATCAAGGCCAGTGCCGTCAGAGATACTATCAGCAGACTTCTGGATCTTCGTGCCATTTGTCCAGTTCTTTTGGCAGAGCAGCGTCAAGACCGTTACTCCATCTACTTTCTGGTACCCAAAAAGTAGGACTCCTTCCGACCAATTTTAGATCTCAAGGTGGTGAATCAAGCTCTCAAAGTGCCCTCATTTCGTATGGAGACTTTGTGGCCCGTCATTGTTGCGGTACAGTCCGGGGAGTTTCTGACTTCGCTCGATCTTACAGAGGCCTATTTCCACATTCCTAGTCGTCCTGTGCATCAACTTTACCTTCGGTTTGCAGTGCTGGGTCGCCATTTTCAGTTTCGGACTCTTCCCTTCGGACTGGCAACTGCTCGTACATTTACCAAGCTCATGGTAGTTGTAGCTGCAACTCTCAGAACGGAGGGCATTTTGGGCCATCCTTATTTAGACGATTGGTTGATCCGGGAAAAGTCGTATTATTATTATTATTACATTTGTACGTACCACGAGAGTGTTCAGGTGACAGCTCGAGTAGTAGAATTTTTACAGTCCCTAGGTTGGGTAGTCAATGTGCAGAAGAGCAGTCTGTCACGATGGTGACTGTTTCCTTGTCTGTGCTCGCCTCGCCCTCTGGTGGCCAGAACCGGTGGCTGCTATGAACTGTTACCTGTTCCGGATCTTCCGGGCTGCCAGACTTCTCTTGTTTGTGCCTGAACAGCACCCGTAGCTGCCTTGTGATTCCTGCAGCTGATGGGCTTTATTAATCACCCGGAAACTTCTGTGGTTGCCTTTGTATCGTCTAAGGTCCCTGGTTTGTTGGTGCTTTGTTGCACTTCTGCCTAGTCTGGTTTCTTGTTTGAGGTTCTTGTCCGGTTCTAGTTAGTCTGTGTGTAGTTTAGCTTAGGTTTGTTGCTTATTTCTTAGTCTTTTTTCTGGTCTGTATTCCTTGTCTAGTTTCTGTTTGTCTGTGTCTCTCTCTTAGTGGCTGCGTGGCAGCTTTCAGTCCTGACTCTTTTCTGTCAGTGTTTTTCAGTGGCTGCTTGGCAGCTTTCAGTTCCTGTCCTTTAGCTTGTCCATTTCCTGCCTTGTGTAGTATTGTCTGTCTGTGAGTCCTAGCTCAGTTTCCTGCCTTGCTGCTCATGTATATTCCTTTCCCATCTGACTCTTAGTCCCTGTTCAGCCTAGTTGGTATCCAGTTCCTGCCCTGTCTGGTAAATCCTGCCGGCCGCCTGCACCCAGGGGCTCAACTCTTGGGGAAGGGTGGTCAAGTGCAGGTGAAGTCTAGCTGTTTCTGTCAGAGTTCTGCCTTGTCTCTGGTGTGGGGTGGTTTTGTCTGCCACTCCCCGGCAGTGGTCCAAGGGCTCACAAACCTAGTTTCTGCCTTGAAAACCTAACAGTCTTCAGCCTTCTTAGTCGTTGGAGTATCTGGGAGTTCTGTTCGACACAAAGCGGGATCGAGTGTTTCTTCCGCCGGCTCGAGTCCTCAAGTTGCAGACTCAGATTCATCAGTTCTTGCAGTTTTCGAGTCCGTAAGCAAGGGACTATCTTCAGGCTCTGGGATCCATGGCGGCAGCAATCGAAGCAGTACCCTGGGCCAGGGCTCACATGAGGACTCTCCAGAGGTCTCTTCTGTCGAGATGGTCATCACAGACGGATTCTCTTCATCAAAGGTTGCCACTTTCGCTCCAGGTGAGGACCATCTTCGATGGTGGCTTCGAGAGGCCAATGTGACCAAGGGTATGCCGCTAGAACAGCCCAGCTGGACTGTGGTGACGACAGATGCCAGTCTCCAAGGCTGGGGAGCTCACTGTCAGGGGCAGTTTGCTCAGGGTCCCTGGTCTCGCCAGGAGACGTGTTTTTCAATCAACCTGTTAGAGACCAGAGTGATTCCTCTGACGCTCCAGAAGTTTCTTCATCTGCTGAGAGGCAGGGCAGTCCGAGTGATATCGGACAATGCCACTGCGGTTGCATATATCAATCAGCAAGGAGGGATGAGGAGCCTGCCGTTGGAGAGAGAGGTGTCGCTGCTGCTTTAGTGGGCGGAGGTCCATCTGGTAGCTCTTTCAGTTGCTCTCTTGGCAGGGGTCCTAAATGTCCAGGCAGATTTTCTCAGTCGTCACTGGTTCGATCCCGGAGAGTGGTCGCTAAGCGAAGTAACGTTTCGGCAACTGGTCAATCGTTGGGGGTCGCCTGGGATGGATCTATTTGCCTCAGCCAGCAATGCAAAGCTTTCTCTGTTCTTCAGTCATCGCAAGGATCCCAAAGCGCAGGGCGTGGACGCTCTTCTTCAATCATGGCCAGTCGGTCTAATGTATGCTTTTCCTCCATGGCCTCTGATAGGGTGTCTTCTTCAGAAGGTCGAGGCTCACAGGGGGACGTCTTATCTTGGTAGCACCGGATTGGCCTCGCAGGCAGTGGTACGCCGACATTCGGTGTCTTCTGGTGGATGTTCCCTTCAGGCTTCCGGTCACGCAAGATCTGTTGTCGCAGGGTCCGGTCGTTGATCCGGATTGATTTTGTCTTACGGCCTGGCTCTTGAGAGGGCTAAGCTGACTAAGAAAGGTTATTCTGCTCAGGTCATTGCTACTATGCTTCGCTCTCGTTGCCGTCCTACTTCTTTGAATTATTTGCGCACCTGGAGGATATTTGAGGAATGGTGTAAGGAGTTGAGTCTTTCTCCTTTTCGTACTTCGGTTCCGCAAATTTTAGATTTTTTGCAGCAAGGCTTTGACAAGGGCCTTGCTTTGGCTTCTCTTAAAGTGCAGATTGCGGCTTTGACATGTTTTCATGGTCGTGTCCAAGGGAAATCTCTTTCTAGTCATCCGGATGTGGTGCATTTTTTGAGGGGAGTTAATCTTCGTCCTCCGTCTCGGAGTTCTTTTCCTCGTTGCGATCTGAATTTGGTGCTTTCGGTTCTTACTAAACCTCCCTTCGAGCCCTTGTCGTCCTGTACTCTGAAAGACTTGACTCTGAGGCCCAGATGCATCAACCAAACGTAAAATAATCTAAAACGTAAAAGTTCTTAACGAATTTGAAAAAACGAAGAATGCACCAAAAAAACAAGTCGCACATGTTCGGTGCGGTATTGTAAAGTACAATGCATTAAAGATTTGTTAAACTGGTGTAATCCCCGTCGGTAATCGGCCCCTAAAGCATGCGCAGAGCAACCAAGCGTTATGCTGGCTGCTCTGCGCATGCCACAAACGTCAAAATAACAACAAGAAAAAAAACCAACACAAACATGTGGCTCCCCGCTTCCCCCTGCATAAAATAGAAAATCAAAACAAAAATCAAAAAAGGATCTGGAGGGGGCAAAGGCACTCGTCAGGAGCATCCTGTATGGACAGCCTTGCCCGCCTGAGGTCCCCGCTGCTCCCCGCTTCCCCCTATATGAAAAATCAAAATTTTAGCAGCCCCGACCCCCCCCCTCTCTTTCTCCCTTCCTTTCTCTCTACTTTCTCCCACAGCTCCGCCTCCCGCCATCCTACGCCCCCATGCCCTGCCCCCCGAGGTCATCGCCGCTGCCGCACCCCCCACCTCCGCCTTACCGGGCCCGCACAGCGCCTCTCATCTCTGTGTGAAGGCGCTGCACGGGCAAGAAGAACATCTGATCACCACCGAGTCTTCAGGACGTCTCTCCTTCCCTGACCTGGGCCTGCCCCCGTCTGACATAAGTACGTAGGTTACTTATGTCAGACGGGGGCGGGCCCAGGTCAGGGAAGGAGAGACGTCCTGAAGACTTGGCAGCTATCAGATGTTCTTGCCCGTGTAGCGCCTTCACACAGAGGTGAGAGGCGCTGCGTGGGCCTGGTAAGGCGGAGGGGGGGGAGCGGCAGCGACAACCTCAGGGGAGCGGGGCATCGGGGCGGAGGATGGCAGGAGGCGGAGCTGTGGGAGAAAATAAAGAGGAAGGGAGGGGGGTCGGGGCTGCTAAAATTTTGATTTTTTTAATGCGGGGAGCAGCGGGGACCTCGGGGGGGGGGGTGGGCAAGGCCATCCATACAGGACGCTCCTGACGAGCGCCTTTGCCCCCTCCCGATCCTTTTTTTATTTTAGTTTTGATTTTCTATTTTATGCAGGGGGAAGCGGGGAGCCACGTGTTTGTGTTGGTTATTTAATCTCACTTATATTTTCAAACATGCCAGCTTGGATTTTTATGCTGCAGGGGGAAGCGGGGAGCAGCACCGTGTCTGTATGACAGCACAGGCCTTAATGACAGCTCTGACCTCACGTTAAACATATCGCGGTAAATGATTCGGTGCAGTCGTCGGTATGGTTAGTGCATCCCGAATTGTCCACATTGCAATGGTAGTTACTCGTTTGCATTCCGTTTTCGTTAGCTGCTAGCGTCGTTGGAAAATGTCCTTTAATGCATGCTACGGTTGAAAATGTCTTCGTTAAAGGGTCGTTAAAGTTTAGTGCATCTGGGCCTGAAGACAGTATTTTTGGTGGCCATTGCTTTGGCTAGGCGAGTTTCGGAGTTACAGGCGTTGTCGTGTAGATCGCCGTGTTTGGAGTTCTGTAATGATCGGGTAGTTTTACGGTCAGGTCCTCCTTCCTTTCTTCTCAAGGTTGTGACTCAGTTTCATATTTCTCAGCCGGTGGTTTTGCCTGTATTAGGTTCTTTCTCTGGTTCAGAAGAGCAGCGTCATTTGAAGTGTTTGGATGTCAAACGAGTGTTGAAACACTATATCAAGTCTACTGATGACATTCGGCAATCTGATCATTTGTTTATTCTGATTGGAGGTTCGCGCAAAGGGTTCATGGCCTCTAAGCCCACTATTTCTCGATGGCTTAAAGAAATGATTGCCTCAGCTTATCTTCTTTCTGGGAAACCTATTCCAGAGCATGTTAAGGCTCACTCTATAAGAGGTCAGGCAGCCTCTTGGGCAGAGCATTGTCTGGTGCCTCCGGAAGACATTTGTAGAGCGGCGACCTGGTCGTCTTTGCATTCTTTTTCTAAGCACTATCGTTTGGACGTCCTCAATCATCGGCAGGTTGCTTTCGGAGCGCGTGTTTTGTCGGCGGAGCTACTAGGTTCCCTCCCATAATTTCACTGCTTTGTTACTTCCCATCAGTCACATTCTGGGCCACTCTGGAGGGACGCTAAGGAAGGGTAAATTAGGCCTTACCTGCTAATTTTCTTTTCTTTAGTCCCTCCAGACCGGCCCAGATCCCTCCCTTCAGATATCTGTATGTTCCGACGTTGAGTTTTCTTTATTTGGAGCTGTGTTGCTGGTTGGTAGTCTAATTCTGTATTAAAAAAAAAAAAAAGAAGAATAGAGAAATAAGTGTCCTGTTTTGCAGGAACATGTTATGTTTGGAGGCACTCATCCTATGTTGGCAAAGTGCCGGTGGCTGCTCAGGATTTTGGGTGCACAGGTTGTATATTTGTTCTGTGATTTTCCTTCTACTTTGGTACTTTATTACTGGATCTTTCTCTAGCTGGCAAGGGCTCTTATTGGCTAGCTAGAGTCACAGTTTTTTTCTCAATCTCCACCTGCTGGAAGGCATGCACAACCCATCAGTCACATTCTGGGCTGGTCCGGAGGGACTAAACAATAGCAAATTAGCAGGTAAGGCCTAATTTATTTTTTATTTTTTTTGTTACATTTGTACCCCGTGCTTTCCCACTCATGGCAGGCTCAATGCGGCTTACATATTGTATACAGGTACTTATTTGTACCTGGGGCAATGGAGGGTTAAGTGACTTGCCCAGAGTCACAAGGAGCTGCCTGTGCCTGAAGTGGGAATCGAACTCAGTTCCCCAGGACCAAAGTCTACCACCCTAACCACTAGGCCCACTCCTCCACTCCTTATTTAGCATACTCTAATGGTTATCGTGCGCTAAATCCATTAGTACACCTTAGTAAAAGGACCTCTGTATCTGTTGTCATATGCTATGTGTCTGTTAAATTTTCTTTTACTATTTAGCTTGCTTACAATTTAAACTTTTCTCAACTTTTTTTCTATGTTGGCTAAAGTCTAAGTGACGTATTTATTTTCCAAGCCCAATTTCTCTTTCCAGTGTTTATGCTATATGTACTGATCGATAAGGCTTTACAAAGCATGTATCATATTCTCTGCTGTCTTCTTAAGATTTTAAAATTGTGTGCAGTGTTTGGAATGACCTTGGCAGACTTGGTATGAGCTGGACTCTTTGTCAGCTGTTCCAGAGCCTAAATTCTTCCTGCTGTTCTTCATGTGCTATGTGAGTACTAGTGTGATGGCTGCATGAAGCCTTGATGAGTGGCAGCCCTTCTTGCGCCCCTGTACTCCCCCCCCCCCCCCCATATAATTTAAAGCTGAACAGTAGTTACGGCCAAAGAAGAGAAGCTTTCAAAAATATGACTAAAGCTTTTACATCTCCTCAAATTAAATTAAAATCAGAACAAAACAGGATGCTTAAAAAAAAGTCATTTGTCATCTATTCTTTGAATAGGTTTAGTTGGCCCTGTGTAAATGATGCATATGGAGGTTAGTTCTGGGTATATAGTGAAATTAGTTTTTGTCTAGGGTTGGTGAAAGAGGTAGGGGTCTTTAAAAGTCCAATAGCAGGGGGAGTTTTTTTCCAGAGTGGGTGAGGGTAAAGGGCTTTCTAAGACATTCCTTTTTCTGTTACTACTACTACTACTACTACTACTACACCTAGATTGTTCTGCTTTGTCACTTTGCAGAGAGATTTTAATTTTTTATTTTACCATGATTTTGAAAAAATTCACCCAAGGTGGTGTACAGAAAGAATATGTCAAACATGAGCAATAGACAATTACAACAGTAAAAATATTCAAACAGTGCATAGTATGGTACTGCCATACCTGGATTTGTTTTCAGGAGCCATTCAATCTGTGGGTTCACTGCATGATGGCAGGGCCCTTGGTGTCCAAATGAAGGAGCAGTGGGCTGAAAATCAAGAGAAGCAAGGGTTCACATTCTGTTTCCTTCCACCATTGATGTTCTTTCATTCTCCGTCGTGTTATGTACAAAACTTGATTGCAAGCCTACTTGGGTGGGGAGTAATTCACATTGTATTTTTATTTATTACTGACTTTTGATCATCCACTTATTGTCCTCAAGGACACCTCAAAGGTCAGGGCTAATAATAGAAGGATGTTGGAGGGGGGCAGGGGCATTGAAGGGGACTGAGTGTAGCAGCAGGGGGATTGGGAAGAGGAGCAGAGGAGTAGTATAATTAGTGCAGTGGCCTGAGAACCAGGGGAACTGGGTTCAATTCCCTCTGCAGCTCCTTGTGACTCTGGGCAAGTCACTTAATCTAAGTTTTGTTTGAGGCAATGGAAGATTAAGTGACTTGTCCAAGGTCACAATAAGCTTAGATTATAAGCCCTTCAGGGTAATACCTACTGTACCTGAATGTAACTTGTCTTGAACTATTACTGAAAAGGCATGAATCAAGTGAAAATATTAATAACAGCATAGGAGTGAGCTGGGAGGATGTGCTGGAGGAGGCTTAGGAACTTAGTGGAGCTAATCTGTGGAAAGGAGTTGGGAGAGTGAGTGGAGGTGATGTGTGGGAGGACATCTAAACCAATGAGTGGGCTGGATCAGTGGGAAGGAAGCAGTCAGGACACTGATGTGGCTTAGCATGCGCTAAATTTTAAGAAGCCCATAGATATATAATGGGCTTCTTATTACTTAGCGCATACTAATGTCATTAGTGCACACTAAGCTTTAGTGAAAGGGCCTGAGTGTGTTGTGTCAAGAAAGTATGCCAAATTAGTGGAAGCTGGTCAAGAGAGTGTAGAGCAGTAGAAAGTTGTTCTGTAATTAAGTATTCTAGGTAGAGGGTGGAAGGGAAGCAGCAGGGGTAGTGAGTGTGTTGGATCAGTGGTAGGGAGGCATTCATGGAGAGCATGGAGGAGGAGTGTGGTTGGGGCAGTGTCTGTGCCAGATCAGAGGAGTGTGCTCTGTTACAATTTATTAAGGTGGTCTTTTACTAAGGTGCTCAAGTGTTTTTAGCTCGTACTAGAAATAAGCTAGCGCTAAATACTTAGATGCCCATAGGAATAAAATAGTTGTCTCAGCGTTTAGCACCAGCTGATTTCTAGCACGAGCTAAAAACGCTAGCACACCTTAGTAAAAGACCCGCTAAATTTACTATACCTCTAGGCTCTCGACCACAGAACGATCGCAGTTGTGTACAGTGTTAAAATCAATAATAACCAAGGCATAAAAGAAATACTTTTCAGATAGGAAAGAAACAAACAACATCAGGGCAGTGAGTGTGCCTGATTAAGAGAGGGAGGTGGCCAGGCATTGAGTATTCCAGTTCAAGGGAGGGCATGGAAGCTGATTAGTAGAAGGAAGATGGTTGGGCAGTGCATGCGACTGGGTGATGATTGCTAGATTTTTTAGTAGAGGAGTGTGGTAGCCGTGTTAGTCCACTCTTAAGGTTATCAATAGAAATCAAACAAAATAAAACATGGAAAAGAAAATAAGATGATACCTTTTTTATTGGACATAACTTAATACATTTCTTGATTAGCTTTCGAAGGTTGCCCTTCTTCCTCAGATCGGAAATAAGCAAATGTGCTAGCTGACAGTGTATATAAGTGAAAACATTCAAGCATTACTATGACAGTCTGACAGGGGAGGAGGGGGGTGGGTAGGAAGTATGCATGGGGACATCAAAGCATATCATTGATATTCTAACAGGGTGGGTGTGGATAGGTGAGGGGAGGGTGATCAACAGAGACATACAGCTTTATGGTTTATAATGGGTCAGGAACCCTAGATCCTTGTTAAGTCCTTTCTGTTGGGTGTTCAAATATTCAATCATTCTGACTTCAAAGGTCTTACGTTCTTTTATGGTTTTAAAGTTACCTTTGAGGATTCTCACTGTGAAGTCACTGGTACAGTGTCCTGGTCCTGTAAAATGTTGACCAACAGGCGTGGGAACCCTGCTGGCACCAGTATTGTTCATATGATGTCTATGTAAATTGAATCTTGTCTTAAGCATCTGGCCTGTTTCTCCAATATAGCATCCTTCGTTACATTTTTTACACTGAATGATACCACATTGGAAGATGAGCAAGTGAAAGATCCCTTTATGTTGAATATCTTTCCTTTGTGGATGACTTTGGGGTCCTGTGAAATATTTTGGCATAGTTTGCAACTGGATAAATTACAGGGAAGTGTGCCCTTCTGTTCCTTTTCAGTCTGTGAAGGAAGTTTACTTCTGATTAGCTTGTGTTTTAAATTGGGTGGCTGTCGGAAGGCCAGTACTGGTGGGGATGGGAATATCTCTTTCAGTAATTCATCCTCCTGGAGTATAGGTTGTAGATCTCTTATGATTTTCCTCAGTTTTTCCAGCTCTGGATTTTATGTCACTACAAGCGGGATTCTGTCTGTGGATTTTTTCTTTTTGTACTGTAGCAGATTCTCCCTGGGTGTTTTGAGGGAGGAGGCAATATTCTTGGAGATTATTTTGGGGTTTTAGCCCTTCTGTTTGAAGGATTCAGTCAGGCTTTTAAGGTGTCTGTCTCTGTCCCCTGGGTCAGAGCAGATACGGTGGTATCTTGTGGTTTGGCTGTAAATGATGGATCTTTTTGTATGTGAAGGATGGAAGCTAGAGTTGTGGAGGTAGCTGCATCTGTCTGTGGGTTTCTTGTATATAGATGTTTGTATACAGCCATCACTGATTGAGACCGTGGTGTCCAAAAAATTGACTTTTTCTGGGAAGTAGTCAATTTTGAATCTGATTGTAGGATGGTATGTATTGAATGCAGAATAAAATTGTTTCAGAGTTTCTTCACCCTCCTTCCAAATCATAAAAATGTCATAGATGTACCGGTAGTATTTTAGAGGTTTGGTCTGGTGTGTATTCAGAAATGTCTCTTCCAGCTCAGCCATAAAAAGGTTGGCATATTGGGGTGCTGTCCTGGTGCCCATCGCAGTGCCCATTATTTGCAGATAGATATCATTGTTAAAGTGGAAGTAGTTGTGAGTTAAAATGAATTTGATTAATTTTATAATAGTTTCTGGTGAGTATTGATGGTCCAGTGTGGATTTTTTTAGGAGTCTTCCACATGCAGCTATGCCATCCGCATGTGGAATGTTGCTGTATAGTGATTCTACATCCATCGTGACCAGAAGGGTGTTAGGTGGTAGTTGCTTGATATTTTTCAATTTATTCAGAAAGTCTGTGGTGTCTTGTATGAAGCTGTTAGTTTTGTGTATGAGAGGTTTCAGAATTCCCTCTATGAATCCAGATATTTCTTCCGTGAGTGTGCCAATACCTGATATGATTGGTCTGCCAGGGTTTCCCGGTTTGTGGATCTTAGATTTTTTAGGGAAGGAGGCAAGTAGGCAGGGAGTGCACTGGATCCTGGGATGGGGTGTGGGAGATGGGCAGTTGTCAGGTCAGTGAGAGGGTGGGAAGTGGCTGGGAGTTGTGTGCTGGATCTAGAAAAGGTGGTGGTCAGGGTGGAACAGGAGCATGGCCTTTGGGGAGAGAGTGGTGGGTGAGGGTAGAGTTGGGAAAATGGTCACTGAGGGAGAAGTTAGGAGATAAGTGACTTGGATGGGAGGAGGGAGATGGTGGTTTGAGTAGTGAGTGTATCAAGCATGGGAGCCTGGTAGTGAGTATGGTAGATCAGTGGGAGGAAGGAAGCAATTGGGGTGTTACTGTGTCACAGCAGTGGGAGAGGGGAAGCAGTCTGGAAGCAAATGTGCCACATGGAGCTGGGGCAGTGGGGAATGAATCAGGCTGTGGGAGAGAGTGTGCCTGATCAGGAGTAGGGGTTGGAAGGATTGGGAGTGTACAGACCAGATGGAGAGAGGGAGGAAATTAGAGTAGTGATCAATGAGAGAGAGGCAGCCGAGAATAGATAGTGAGGTTGCTCAGGCAGTGGAGATGGGAGTAGTGATTTGTGCCAGATGAGATGGAAGGAGCAATTGGGATAGTAAATGTGCAGGGGCAGTGAGAGGAGGGAGGGAGTCAAGGTGCGAAGTGTACTGGATGAATTTGGGGAAGAATTGGTGGTCATGGTAGTGAGTGTACCGGATGAAAAGGTGCTGGACCCGGCTGTTCGGCGGCCTTGGAAGATGGTTAGGTTAGTGAGAATGCTGCATCATTTTGGAAAGACTGCATTGGACTATTTAGTGTGTCTGGGTAGTTGGTCAGGGTAGTGAATGTGCTGGATCAGTTTGGAGGCAGTCGGTCGCGGAGTAGTGTGTAATGTGTTCGCTATGAGGGGGGGGGGGGGGGGGGGGGGAAGCCGGGCAGGTAAGTGCGCATGCTCGCCCGTGACGTCGTGTCTCCATGTGTGAACAGCGCATTATTTGGCAGCGGGAGCGGCAGAGGGAGTATTAAACGGGGATCCCCGGCCGCTTCCGCTCAGCTGCACCGTGGGAGAGCCGGGGGGAGGAAGCCCGCTGCTGCCCCGCGCCTCCCCCCCAGCTCAGTGAGTATAACTTAAGTGTGGGAAAGCAAGTTCCCGTCCGGGGTTGCTGCTTCCGTTTCAATTTAATCGGAGGTTTTCCTGAAGAGAGCTGCACCCTTCCCGATCCGGGGAGTGGGGGTACAGGGGGGAGCTCTCCCGATTAGCAAGGTGGGGAGATACATCCCCTACCGATCTGAAGGTTGGGACCGGAAAGCTGCACCTTTCCCGATCGAGAAGAGAGCTCTCTCTATTTGGGGGTTATGG
Organism: Microcaecilia unicolor; assembly: GCF_901765095.1. Classification (NCBI taxonomy): domain Eukaryota; kingdom Metazoa; phylum Chordata; class Amphibia; order Gymnophiona; family Siphonopidae; genus Microcaecilia; species Microcaecilia unicolor. The sequence goes on along the minus strand of NC_044041.1, from coordinate 75,052,252 downwards.
GGGAAGGAGAGTTGCAGCTCTCACGGTTCGATAAGGCGGAGTGGTATAGGAGAGGACTTTCGCACACACTAAAAAAAAAAAAAAAAAATTTCAAGAGTTGAGAGGTTGGACTTCGACCAATCCGGATTTTTTTAAATTATTTTTTATTTTTTTTTGCGTGGGGGCAACAGTAGATCCCGGTCGAGAACTGGGGAAACGGTCGGGTCTCATATTTTCTTTCCGGAAATCAGTGTTCGGTCTTTGCCCGGGGAGGGGGATGAAGGAGGAAGTCCAGCCCTGAATGCCCCCCTTCCTAGGAACCAGCTACACAGCACGGGGAGGGATTATAAACAGGACAGCCTTTTATGGGGGGGGGGGGGGGTGCTCGGCTATACCCTCCTCTCCACCCCTTCAGCGATTTCTTTCCCTGGATCCGGAAAAGGGGGTAGCTATCCCTGTGCTGCTGCCGCCGCCGCCGCCAGAGCCCCAGTCGTGGCACTTTACTTAACCCGGCTGGCAGCCAGAGTGGAGCTGGTGTCAGAATAAAAGTCCTCTTTCTCTTGTCTGGCCGGCCTTCCCTTACTGCTGGAAGAGAGGTGCAGCCGCCCCTAATGGACATTACGAGCAGTAATGGCCCAGCTTCCTACCTGTCACCCAACGCCTCTACATTTTAGATGCGCTTTGTCTTCTGGCAGGAATTTTATCATTGCAGTTCCTCTTGTAACTCTGTATAAGATGCAATGCACATTGCATTACAGTATCATTTAAAAGCTGGAGAGTACTCCTTCAGATGGTTTTACCTGGTGAAAATTTTGTGCTTAATCTGCTTTACATTTTGTTCTGTATTTGGTTGGGGTTTCTCAGTGTGAATTCCTGTTTAAATTACCTAGGTGCAGTAAGGATAGACACATCTCTTACCCCTTGCCCTTTGGACTATAGTGCGAATCACTTTCAGTCTTTAACATTTTATGCTTCTCTTTCTTTTTTGTTCTGTGTAAAGGCATTTATCTGCTCCTATTGCTCTGCCCCGCCTTGATTCCCTGTCTGCTTTAGGTTAAACTGCATGTTTGCTTAAAACCCACCTCTTCAATGCTGCATTCGGCACCTAACTCTTACCATTCACTAAATCCAGACTGTGCCCCATTTGACCGCCCCTATCGGACTGTCCGTTCACTTGTCTCTTAGATTGTAAGCTCCTTGAGCAGGGACTGTCCCTCTATGTTAAATTGTACAGCGCTGCGTAACCCTAGTAGCGCTTTAGAAATGTTAAGTAGTAGTAGTATATATGTGTGTGTATATATATATATACATACACACACACACTACTTGGAAGTTTCTCCATGGTGAATTTGGCCACAGCTGCCAGCATGTCAAGCAAATGGAGGGTGCCTTTCTCCCAGTATATCCTGGGACTTTTAGTTGCCCATCCCATATCATAAGGGACACAAGCAGCAGAAATTAAAAAAAAAAAAAAAAAAATCCCCCCAAAACACAACTGTAGCACTCGATCAGGCTGGTTACCTGATTTGCCCTCCACTCGTGGCAGAATGCAGCAAGCATGATGTAACCTCGCAGCAGTCTTTCAGGTTATGATGATATTTGATGGTACTGGGAAATTGATTGTAACTTCAGACTGATTTCTTGCTGTTTGTGGTTTGATGGGTACTCAGATTATGGCATCTATTCCAAATATTAGCTGATTATGTAGATCTGACAGATTTGGACTGTGGGGAAGCTGAGAATAAAGTGTGCCAAGTAAAGGTTAGGTAAAATGTAGTTCTTGTTGTGTGGTCCCCTTTAGGTAGTTACTAAGCAACAGGAGGAGGAGTCAAGGGTGACTCCCTTGTGAGAAATTAGGAGTTAGAAAGGTTGCAAGGAGAAAGCTTACAGGGTAGTTGTGCCAGTCGCAAGGGAGTTTAAATGTAGTTTTATTAAGTGTGGTGTCAGTTTTGTGCATGAGCTCCCACTGGGAGCATAATGACATAATGTGATATTGAAACCTACTGCAGAGAGTCAGAAATGTTGGGTGTGCAGACACTAATCCAGATCTCCCCCCCCCCCCCCCCCCTCCACACACACACACACAAAAAAGAAAAGAAAAATGTGTCAAGGTATCCACTAATTTCATAAAACCTTTTTGTAAAAATCCTATCAAGATACAAAAAAAATATGAGAACCTGTTGAGTCTGATAACTTAGGTATGGGTGAACAGATGGTTACCATGTGGCTGTTATTACAGATTTGTACCACTTTTTAAATTTTGATTACTGTTTTAGGTCAACCAACTGTGTAATGACTGGTTTCAAGCATTGCATATTGGAGGTTGTGGATTTTGATTTTAGCTCCTTATTGAATAGATTCACATGTATGTGCAGGCCAAGAATAAAGATTCCACTTTTCTTTCTCTCTCTCTCTCTACCCACCCCCCTTTGATTTTAAGCTATAATTATCAGAACGACCCCTACCTACCTAGAAATGTGGCAGATTAAAAGCTTCATGTACCAGTTAGTTTCTTTTAGCAGATTGCTAGTTGTAAACCACTTTTTAAGTTAGTCTTTGTCCAGTGCTGCTGCTGCCTCTAGGTCCAGCCCTGCAGGTTTAAAGCTCCCTTTATAGCAGCCCCACTGCGAGGCCAGACTCCATCCTCTCTCTCTCTTCTGGGGTTGCTGCTTCTCACTTAAGTTGGAAACTGCAAGGCTGTTTGCCTGTTGCAGATCTGTGAATTGGATGTGTTGTTTTACTCCACACTGGCATTTTACCATGCTTCAGGTGCAGAAGTTCCCTTGCCCTAGCAGCCCTTAGTTCACCGCACACTATACCCTCAAGAGCAATCTGTTAGGTTAGAACATAAGAGTAGCCATACTAGGTCAGACCAATTGTCCATCTAGCCTAGTATCCTGTTTCCAACAGTGGCCAAGCCAGGTCTCAAGTTACCTGGCAGAAAGATCGTGGAAACATTCCATGCTACAAATCCCAGGGCAAGCAGTTGCTTCCCCATGTCTGTCTCAATAGCAGACTATGGACTTTTCCTCCAGGAACTTTTCCAAACCTTTTTAAAACCCAGATACGCTAACTGCTGTTATCACATCCTCCGGCAAACAGTTCAGGGCTTAACTATTCATTATATGCTTGCTTGTGTGAGTATGCAGTGGGTGAATGAGATCATGAATAGGTGGATTCTGCGTGCATCCCTGTGTCCCTATGTAGCAAAGCAGACGGGGACCATGGTTCTTTAATGGATATTACTCACTCCTGAAGACCAAATTCAGTTTTTTCACAGCAGCATGCAAGGCATTTCAAGATGGGTTATTTAATGCCCTCAATGGCTTCATAAGAAATCCATAGATCAAGGTCCATCATGCCCAGCATTCTCCCTCCAACTGTGGCCATTCCCAATTGCAAGTACCTGGCAGATCGCAAACAGGTCTCTCTCATAACTCATTTCCAGGGATGAGCAGCTGTCTAGCTGTGGACTTTTTCCCAGGATCTTGTCCAAACCTCTTCTGAATCCTGTAGTGTTAAATCACCTTTACCACAAGCTCCAGCAACAGATTCCATACATTATGTGAAAACACATAAAGGGCAGAAGCTCTATGGGAAGAGGTTCAAAGATGTGACCCCCCTCCCCCATCTTGGCGATGCAGAAGCCCACAAAATCCTTTTCTTCCATAAGGGTCTTAAGAGAATACTGGGAGGAAATAAGATGCTTTGTGGGAAAAGCAGGGTGTGAAAAGAATAGGTTGAATTGTAACTTATGAGGCTAAATGCTTTTGTAGGGTAACTTTCCTGTTCTTAAGTCTGCAAAAGTTCAGTGCAGAAATTGTAGGTTTGGTATTCGGGACATAGACAGTGCTGGTTGGCTTCTACTGTCTGTTTCCTGTATATGGCAAAATAGATCAAATGAGCCGGAGTGGGCTTCAGTGGCATCTCCAGTAGTTGTGATGTAAGGACAGTGCCTGGTGGACTTCTACAGTCTGTGTCCTGAAAATGGCAAAGAAAGATCAGGATCAAGTATACGTATTTTTATATCACGTTGATTCGTGGTTTTAATCATGAACTGAATGAATGTGACTGTTGGTCAGACTAGATGGACTATTCAGTCTTTATCTGCCATCATCTACTATATTACTATATATTAAAAACTATTTTGTGTGTTGGTCATTAGTTACATGGTGTGTCCTCTTGTTTTGTAATGTTGGAAAAGTTAAACGGTTGTTTTCTTTAACGATTCCACCCTACTCATGATCTTAGATTTCTGTCATATCCCCTCTTGATGATCTTTGTCCACATTTAAGAGCCCTAACCTGATCAGCATTTCTTCATAAAGAAGATGTTGTGTTTCATTTCATCGCACACCATCCTTTTTGAGATGGGATGGCTGGCACTGCACACAATACTCAAGATGCAATCACACCATGTATCCATTCAGAGGCATAATGATATTCTCAGTTTTGTTCACCATTCCTTTTTGAATAATACCTAACATTCTGTTTGTTGCTTTGTCAGCCATGGCACACTGGGATGAAAATTTCAACATGCTATTCATAATGACTTCAAGAACCCGGGATTTTGTTCTGTGGTTGGGATTATTTTCCCTATATGCACCATGTTTTGCATTTGTCCATATAAAATTTCATCTTTCATTTAGATGCCTAGTCAGGTCTCACAAGATCCTTCTGCAAACCCTCAATCCTCTGCCATTTTAATAACTGCAGTAGTGAGGATAGGAATTTCTACTTTTTCCTAGCTGGTCCTTGGATAATGCACCACACAGGAGACAAATCTTGGGTGATCATATCTGATGAACTCCAAATTGCAAAGCAGTAGTATAACTGGAATAAGAGAGGATATATAGTAAGATGTTTATTGCCAATGGAAAAGAGGATGTAGCCTGTCTAGAGACATCAGCTTCATTGGTGCAATTTCAAATTCTGGAGGTTGCACCTTAAAGAGATATACAGAGCAGGAGTGTAGAATCTGCTTAAGAACCCTGATGTATACACCCCCAGCATTAGGAGGAATAGGATAGACTTAAAATATCATCTGAAAACTGTTGATATAAATGAAGCAAATGTTTTTCATTGGAAAATATGTTGAGATGAGTATTGTAATGTGAAACTCGGAGACTAAAACTCAGGAATAGCATCAGAAAATATTTCTTCACAGAGCAGTTGTGGGTGCCTGGATCAGTTGTCCTCTGGAAGCGGTAAGAGGCTAAAAATTAAAACACAATTCAGGAAAACATAGAATAAACACAGGATTCTTGGGTGTGAGAAGGGCAGGCTCTAGAATTTGCATCAGAAATACAAAAAATTGATGTGCCTTGGTGCTCTTATCTGCTGTCACTGGATGGAAGGGATACTGAAACTAATCCATCCTCTATTATAGAGCAAGCACAGTACAGTCTTGATTATTGAAACCTTCGTAATCCGATTATCCGGCATATCTGACAGACACCCCCCCCCCCCCCCAGGTGATGTCATCACATTTCTTTATTAAAAATCTTTGTTTTGAACATTGAGAACTCAGTATCTTGTTTATGTATTGTTTTGAGGGGTTTATGCAAGGTTTTCTGTGTACTATCTGACTTTTCAGTTATCTGACAACAGGTCGGTCTCATTTAGTTTGGATAATCAGGACGACAACACGGGCATTGTAGCTCACATCAGGCAGCAGTTGAGCTTCCTTTATTTACTACACTATGTTAGGTCAAACCAGAGAACTTTTGTGTAGTGATGCAGTAAATGCAATAATTGTAGCTGCAAAGCACAACCATGTAGATTCCTTGATTTTGCAAAATATTCATCACACTTTATTGTCTGGTCTTCATGTCATTTTCAGGTATGAAAGTATGAGCAGGTGGTGAGATTCATTTGTGAGTAGTAACTAAAGTCTGTTTTAGGTTTTGCTAAGGAAAACAGATAATGTATTACAAATCTTGTTTAGTCTGAGGCAGGGCAAAATTATATTTACTGTGAAAATTTAATATTTAACATGTAATTCTTAACTCCTTCCTTCCCACCAGGAATTCCTAGTGTAACAGTCCCTGGCAGTTCTAGTCATGGTACCATAAATATGTAAAAGATTTCATCAATCTAGCTGATTTTTTTTAAATCTGCGTTATTGCATTTTCTTAATATGTAAAAGATTTCATCAATCTAGCTGATTTTTTTAAAATCTGCGTTATTGGCATTTTCTATGATTAAACAGTCTTCTGTAAAGTAAAAAAAAAAAAAAAAAAAAACCAAACCCGTGCCCCATCTTATTCTGTCCAGGGGCAGAGTCTCCAGATGAGTTAGTTTTGCATATACTATAACAGGAATGAACTGTTCTTCTAAGCCAGGTTATGTTGGTTATGATCTCAATCTCTCCGAGTTTACTTCTAGTGCTTAGCTTAATACTTGTGTTATGCCAAAGAGAGCTTCCTTCTGGATCTGATAGATTATAATATGTATTGGCAAAGATGTGCTTGGAAACTTTTTAATCAATCCGGTGGTGCTACATTTTCTTATTTTGATTGTATTTCTCTGTACTTGGAGATTTTCTGTCTCTATACATTCTACAGCAATGATTCCCAATCTGTCCTAGGGGAAACCCCAGCCAATCAGGTTTTCAGGGTATCCCCAATGAATATGTATGAGAGAGATTGGCTCAGAATTGTAGCTTGGTACTGATGCTTCCTTCAGCACTGCGGTTGTTTTGTTTCCTCTGCTGTGAAGGGAAACTGCTGCCCATCAATTGATCCACATCAAACAAGAATCCAAGGTCCAAGTTTGCTCTATAGTCGGGCCAACTGTTGTGTTTAAGGTATAAAGTATAGACTTGAAGCATGGAGCTGCAACCTTTTTCCTGCTCTCTTCACTTGCTTGGGGATTGGGCAGGGGGCAGAAAGAGGACATGATTGAGAGAAATTTTGCAACACATTTTTCCAGGTATGTCCACAAATTCTTGTGCTTTTGTTGAGAATGTCTTGTTGTAGTCTGGTATTTAATTGGTCTATGGCTCAGTTGGTCGTAGCTTCACAGAGTTTGTGAAGTGATACTTTTACATTACTAGCAATAACCAGCCTGGAATATGATGATAATCTGCCATTCCTTGTCATCAAGCAGATGAAGCCATTACGTATGGGTTATGTCCATCAACCAGCAGGGGAGATAGAGAGCACTCAAACTTTCACAGTGCCCTCTTGGCCAGCCAGCTCCACTGCCTCTTCAGTATTCTCTATCTCCCTTAGCAGGGTGGCTGCAGCTTGTTCGAGCTCCAGAAAAATCTGCTGGGAGGTGGTTCCTGGCTTGCCAGTTGTTAACCGGGGTGTTGGAGGCTATAGCAGCTTCACTTTAAAGGCACATAGGTTAGCCCTTTCCCTGCCTTACCCATACCTCTGTGGATGTGGACATACTGCCTTGCTTTCCCTGTCCTTACCCATCAACAGTGGATGCAGGCATATAGGTTCGCCCTTTCCCTGCCTTTACCACTCATCTGAGCCTCCGGAGTCTTCAATACCTCTGCTTTCCTCACAGCTTAAAAAAAAAAAAAAAAAGTCGTATCGCGTTTTTAAACGCAGAGACGCTGGAACAGAGGTTTTTGACCTGATTTCAGCAGGATCGTAGTTGTACACTAGATCCTTTGAGGTAAGAGTGTTTTCCAACTCCTCCGGGGTGGGCCCGCGATCGGGGCGATTTTGGCGCGAAACTGCCATTTTGGATTTTACCGCCGTTTTTTCGGCGATGGCTGCGGACAATGTAAAGCGCTGTTCCACTTGTGGCAAGCGCAAATCAGCAGCAGGGCTCTGTAAATCGTGCTGTATTGGCGTAGGAGCCGGCCCGAGCATGGCGAGCGATGTTTCTTCCCGCTCTGAGCTGGCAGCAGGCGCCATTTTGCTTACACCGCATGGCGCGGCCTCCTTGGACACGGAGAGACCTGAGCCGGGTGGGGCACCTCGAGATGAGGTTATTTCAGGAGTGGCTAGCACCGGACAGGATTGGGTGCCCAGGGTGAGATTTTCTCCCCGGATTTTGTGCTTTTTGCTGCATAAAGCATACATGATGAAAAGAGCCCTTCCTCAAGGGTCGCCTGAGGCTCCTCTGATTGCCCCCCTGATGGATTCTGGCCTGGGACTGCCCAGTGAGGCTTTTTTTTCCGGATGCTTGGCCTAAAGATAAGCGCAGAAGGGTTAATTCCCCTTCAGATTGTGGTGCACCTTCCCCCACCCCCCCCCCCCCCCCCCCCCCCCCCCCCCCCCCCCTCGTGGTCGGGGTGTGAGGATTGGAGAACTCTGACAGACGTTCTTGGTCTGAGGAACCAGAGTCAGGTGCGGATTTACCACAGGATCTGGATGATCCCTCCGCGGTGAGGATTTTCCACCGTGATGAGCTGCCAGCGCTTATTTCAGATACCCTGCAGGCCCTCTCGATTGAAGATCCTGACAGTGGCATGGCCTCCTCTGGTAATCCCAGGATGGCTAGTACCAAGAAAGCTGCTCGGGCCTTCCCTTTGCATGACTCCATCCTAGAGCTTGTTTCGGCTCAGTGGGCTGACCCCGAGGGACCTTTGAGAGTTTCCAGGGCTATGGGGCAGTTATACCCTCTGCGTGAGGGACATATGGCTCGTTTTCAAATGCCTACAGTGGATGCCCTAGTCACTGCGGTGACAAAGAGAACTACCCTCCCTGTTGAAGGAGGTGTTGCCCTGAAGGATGTTCAAGACCGTAGGCTGGAAACAGCGTTGAAACGGTCCTTTGAAATTGCAGGTCTCACTGTTCGGACGTCTGCATGCAGCTGTTATGCTGTGAGAGCCTACCTAGCTTGGCTGCAACAGGCAGTGGCTCAGCCCGGAGATGGAGCGGAGCCCTTCTTGGATGTGGCTCCGCGGATGGAGGTGGCCTTGTCCTTTCTGGCTGATGCCCTTTATGACCTTGTCAGAGCTTCGGCTAACAAATGGCAGTAGCAGTGGCGGCTTGCCGTCGTCTGTGGCTACGACACTGGGCAGTGGACATGGCCTCTAAGCAAAGGTTGGTGAAGTTGCCTTTTCAAGGACTTCTCCTGTTTAGTGAGGAGTTAGAGAAATTGTGAAAGGCCTGGGTGATACAAAACCCCAGCGCTTGCCCGAAGATAGGCAGAGGCCTTCCTCTAAGGGCCAGGTGGTCCACTCCTCGTACAGACCTCGCTTCCGTGAAGCTAGAAGGTACCGCCCGGGGCGTTCTGCTGGGTTCACTTCACGTGCCCGTGGTCAGCAGAGGAACTCCTTTCGCTCGGACAAGCGTTCCGCAGCCGGTGGCTCAAGACCAGTAGTTCAGGGGCGACCCTCTCAATGATGGTGCGCCGGCCCTCTCCTCGATGCTGTCATCGGAGGATGGCTTTCCCTCTTTGTCGAGGAGTGGGCCAAGATTTCCTCAGATCAGTGGGTTCTGGACCTGATCAGAGATGGATACAGAATAGAATTCAACGCCAAAGTAAGAGACGTGTTTGTGGAGTCCCGATGCGGTTCTGCCGTCAAACGGGCGGCGGTGGAGGAGACTTTACAAGGTCTGATTCAGTTAGGGGCTGTGACCCCGGTGCCTCCCGCCGAGCAAGGCTGCGGCCGATACTCCATCTACTTTGTGGTGCCGCAAAAAGGTGGGTCCTTTCGCCCTCTTCTGGACTTAAAAGAAGTGAACAGTCCCTGAGAGTGCGGCATTTCCACATGGAATCCCTGCGCTCCGTCATTGCGGCGGTTCAGCCAGGAGAGTTTCTCACGTCTCTAGACCTGAAAGAAGCTTACTTGCACATACCGATTTGGCCCCCGCACCAGAAGTTCTGAGGTTTGCGGTGTTGGGAAAACATTTCCAGTCAGGGCCTTGCCTTTTGGTCTCGCCACAGCTCCCCGAACCTTTTCGAAGGTAATGGTGGTAGTAGCTGCTTTTCTCAGGCGAGAAGGTATCAGGGTTCTCCCGTACCTAGACGACTGGCTCATCAGAGCAGACTCTGCAACAGAGAGCTTGCAAGCTACAGCCAGAGTGGTCTCAGTACTGCAATCTCTAGGCTGGGTCGTCAATATGGCCAAAAGTCACCTGACCCCTTCTCAATCTCTAGAATTTTTGGGGCCAGGTTCGACACAGTCTCGGGCTATTTGTTCCTACCCGAGCTAAGACGGTGCAAGCTTCAGAATCAGGTCCGTCTGCTCCTGAGGATGCCCCGCCCGCGAGCTTGGGACATTGTCCAGCTGCTGGGATCGATGACAGCCACGATGGAAGTGGTACCCTGGGCGAGAGCGCACCTGAGACCTCTACAGTATTCCCTACTCCGGAGATGGTCTCCTATTTCTCAGGATTACCAATGCAGACTTACTTGGCTCCCTGCGGCCCGTCTCAGCATGGAGTGGTGGCTCTCGGACAGCATGCTGTGGCGAGGAATGCCGCTGACGCTCCCCGTTTGGTGCCTAGTGGTAACAGATGCCAGCCTGAAGGGCTGGGGCGCACACTGCAAGGGGAAGCATGCCCAGGGTCTATGGACACCCGAGGAGTCTGAGTGCTCCATCAACCGCCTAGAGTTGAAAGCGGTGTTTCAGGCGCTTTCTGCCTTTCAAGTGACCCTGGAAGGATTGGCTGTCAGAGTGATGTCGGACAACACGACAACGGTGGCCTATATAAATCGACAAGGAGGAACAAGGTGCAGAGCACT